>NC_046321.1:37451729-38692544 GCF_009819535.1 Lacerta agilis | reverse complement strand
TGTTTTTACTATTATGAGAAGGAACAAAATAAATCTCCGTATCTCCCAAAATTATTGTGCCGACTTGAGCAGCAAAAAATTAAATATTTGGGTTGGAACGGATTATTAGCTACATGTGTGACATAAATATTTCATATTCTTGATCAGAATGTTTCAATCCTTGACCAGCTCCACTAGACGTGTAAAGATAGTTGCTTTTGGCTTCTATCCTTCCAACACATTTCAGGAGATGACTGGTTTTGTTTTTTTAAAACAAACCTTTAATCGCCATCGTGTAATAATCTTGTAAAAACTATCTGTTCTCCTTGATAGCCTTGCTCCAATTTAATTTTTTGTGTGTGTGTTTGTGTGTGTGTTTGCTTTTTTATTTAAATAACAGGTTGCCTTTGCCTCCAGGAGCTTTTCTGGGCCTTTGGAAAAATGAGGATCTGTACAAGGAAATATACTTCCAGAAATTTCCAGTAAGAGGAGTTAAAATGAACTAAATATGTAGTAAGCTACCTTCGGCTCTCTAGCATGAAGTGATGTCATATTTTGGAATGCTGTTTTCCCCTCTGATTGACCATGCTGGCTGGGGTTGATGGCTTCTTCTCAAAGGAACTGGAGGTCAGCGTGTTGCTTACCCTATGTAATAGAATAGATATATTTTGTAATGCTCAAGAAATACTCCCCTTCTCCATAAATGCTGCACACTGTACTGTAAGAATCCCATTCATGCCCATGTTTGCATATTCTTCTATTACCCTTCCACACGTCCTTACTAAAGGCCAGTCGACTTCTTATGGGATGTGCAAAGCTGGCGTGGTGAGATCGCTCAGTCGGTAGAGCAATGACTTCTTAACCTTGAAGGTTGTGGGTTGAAGCCCCACACTGCGCAAAAAGATTCCTGCATTGCAGGAATGACCCCAGTGGTCCCTTCCAGCTCTACAATTCTATGATTCTATGGAGATTGCACATGAGGCAAACATGCTAAGCAGCTGTAAACGTGAGGCAAACATGCTAAGCAGCTGTACATGATACTGTTAAGAACATAAGAGCCCAGCTGGATTAGATCCAAGGCCCTTCTAGTCTGGCATTCTGTACCCACAGTGGCCAACCCAATGCCTACACAGAGCCCAAAATTGTGGCATGAGTGCATTTCAGAGGCTTGTCTCCAGTATTAGAGGTAATATCACCATCAAGATTAGTAGCTGTTGTTTTGCGGAAAAGCTGCTATACGAGATGTGGCCTGTAAAGACTGGACAGGAACCTAGGATTATTTTGGAGTAGTGCTAAGGATGGGTATTGTGGCAAAAGTGGTCTAGATCTTTGGTAATTTTATTGATGTTTCTGTATTTAAGGAACATCAATAAAATCAGCAATAAACACTTTTTAAAGTATTACTGGTCTCAAATATTCTGATATATATATATTATTCTTTCCCCTCCTGCTTTTTCTCCCAGGGGTACTATAATACTATGGATGCGGGTTATATGGATGAAGAGGGCTATTTGTATGTGATGTCTCGAGTGGATGACGTGATCAATGTTGCAGGTCATAGGATTTCAGCAGGCGCAATTGAGGAGGTAAATGCAAAGCGGTCTGTAAAAATGCTTTAAAAATACATGTTAAAACTCTAAGATTTAGATAACCAGTGGAGGATGCTTCTGCGTTGCTGCTTCTTATGAATTGTATGAGGGTAATGTGTACAAAGTCACTTTTGTGTCCTCCCAGTTCTTGCTCCTAGGCATTTTAACAGTGAGAAGAACAGTGGCATACATTTTAAAAATCTGACTAACACAAGCACGAAAGGTCTTGTGTTATCCAGCACAAAGGTGTGTCTTCTTTTGAAACTTACCTGAGTGATTTGTGGCCCACATCGGCAACTTCATAAGTTCAGGAAAGCCCTGATACCAGGGACTAGATTCTGAGCTCCCTCACTGTCTGCAGGCCACTGTGACAGGGGAATGGGGCCAAAAACCTACCTGTTGGTCACCTGATGTCACTTTGATGTCAAGTAACTTAACTTACTCTCCCCTCCATGCTACAAATAAACATTTTTTCCTGTGCTGATAAGACTTGAATTCAAGCTGTGTCTGCAAATAAAGAATCGGAAGCATACTAAGGTCACATCCACAACATATATTTAAAACATGTGGCTTCTCCCTAAGAATTATGGGAACTGTAGTTGGTTAAGGGTGCTGAGAGTTGTAGCTCTGTGAGGGGTAAAACTACAGTTCTCAGGATTCTTTGGGGGAGTCATGACTATGAAAGTGGAACATATATGCTTAAAATGTTATCACCATCAATTTATTATGAAGGGACTATACAATAAATCCCAAAAACTCAGATACATTTAAAACAAAACTAAAACTCTGAGCAAAGAGCCATATCCTGCTGAGAAAGCCTGCCAGAATAAAAATGTATTTATTTGTTCCGGAAAATGCAGATAATGGGTACCTGCTCATATCTCAACAGGAATGCTATTCTATAGATCAGGGTGACCACACTGAAATCCCTGCTCCAACTTAATACAAAGCAGGCCTCTGGATCTTTGGAATTTACAGGAGAAACTCTCCTGCAGACCACAGGGATCTGCTAGGTATATAAGGGGTAAGGTCTCTCAGGTAACCAGGTCCTGACATGTATGTTAACACCAACACTTTGAACTTGGCCTGTTAGCAGGTATGGAGGTGACCTAAGAGTATTCCTGATTCTTCCTTTGCATCGAAAGGTTTGGCACTTTTTCAATCTCACACCTTGTAATGTCACTATACAGGGCCACAGAAAAAGGGAGCTAAATTCAAAAAGTACCAACTTTTTGATGCTTGAGCTTTCTTGTTCCTAGCATCATATATGATGGGAAAGGTTGGCATGGTTTGTCTGAGATGGCCTGGTGGACTATCCACCAAGTCTTGGCAGGCCTAATCAGGCCAGGTTAAGGTTCACCATGGAGTTATATACTGTCTTATTTCCAAATAATTTGAATAATAATAAAATGAAGGTAAAGGTGTAAAGTAAACTGAATCAGGAAAATAAAAGGATAATGAATGCCAAGGGAATAAATGCAGTAACACAACAATGCTTCCAGGCAAAGAAAATAATTAGAGCATGAATGAATGAAATAAAGGCCTATGGTGAGACATAGGTAAACAAATCATTACAGTAATCCAAACAAGATAAAATAAAAAAATGAGCTGTGTCAACAGGTGGAAGGGTGATATTAGTTTGCTGAAAGAAGTAAGATGCTGGCAATGACATTTTAGGAGAAATATGACTAGAAAGGAGAAGAACCACACAATATGACCTTGATTCCAGAGAGAAGGAGATATTGGAGTGATACCAGCAACAGATAAATCAAGAACCAACATGGAAAACCAAATAAACTTTTTTTAGATAGTTTAAGGAACTGTATCCAAATCCCAGAAGAAATAGGCAGCAAACAAGGAGAAAACTCTTATATGGTGATGGAGATCTGTAGCAGGGAAATACAGCTGAATTGAAGCTACCTAAATATGATAATCAGTGCTAGGGGAATGGAGGCAGGAATTGAGACAGCGAAACCTGAACCGTGAAGGACACCCAAAAGTAAAGGGACAAGGGTGAAAAACAGCATTCACACCGACTCATGACTGACAGATAAGAAAACCATTAAAGTATAGAACAAGATTAGCCAGAAAGCAGCCTCAAATACTGAAGTGCAACAAAGAACAGAAAAATTATACATTGAAAGTAAAAAAGAAATGTGAAGATGAGGCGGTTTATCAAACTAAATGAATGAAAACTGCATTAAAAGGACCTAGTGTAGTGATAATCAAGACTTTGAGAGAGAAAACACTGCATACACATTTGGAAACAAAGGAGAGAAACCAGGTGGCAATTCGACAAACCCAGTGAAGTCATCTATGAGGCTAGAAGCCATAACAGAGATTCGAAATTATACAGAAGGGAATAATAGAAAGTGAGCAATCTGCTTAGAAAACATGAAGGCACGACACTGAGCAAACAAGTAGAAGAGAAGAAGAGCAGAAAAGGAAGAAAACAGCCATGAGGCTGTGACAAATGGTGATGAATAAGAGCTGATCAGAAGGAACTCATGAATGAACTGGCCCTGCTTTATCAAAGGCATGTGCAAAAACTAAGAGATAAAATAGACAAGAAAGAAAATGAGGAATAAGCAGTGAATTAACAAGGGAATAAAAGTGACTAGCCAAAGCAGCAGCAACAGAATGAATTAACCGAGAAAGATAAATAAGATTGCTTATTTAAGGGTGTGTGTGAAGCGTATAGATAAGAAATTGAGAAGTCATGACTAACGGCACAGGACCGTGATATATGAAGGAAAACGTAATTGAGAAGTAATCTATGGCTGGCCTGGGTTAAGAATAATGGGAGCAGAAAGACAAATCAAATGTACATGTTGAAACAGAGTTAAATGAAGACGCCGAAGCATCAATAATTGGTGCCATAGAAACAGCAAACAAAAGAGGAACAGGAAAAAAATAGGTTGTCAAGGCTGAAAGTTGCAAAATTCTTAAAACAGTCAATAAAGGAAACGCATCAAGCAAGAGAGTAAATTAAAGTAAACGATGTTCAGAGGGAGGACGAAGAGTACACAACGAGGAGATCACCACAAGGGAGTAATTAAGAGTACCGGTTTCCCAGGCAGCAGGGTAGAATCTGCTCCCCAGGCATATTTTGTCTAACATATATCTTATTGCTGTAAGCCGCTTTGAGACCCCTCCATGGTGAAAAGCTGGATATAACTTTATTAAAGAAATAAATGCAAAGCTGAACCCGTGCATTACGTGGAAGCACCTCCCTTCAATACCATCACATGCTACTCCAAGAATATGGCCAGGTAATTAGACCCAGTGACAGTTCCTTCCCATGTGAGCTTTGCTTGCCTGCTGTGTAGAGCTGCCTGCAGCATCTGTGCACATTGGAGCACTCGTAAAAACAGGCCACCATGCTAACCACTGTTCAACCCCACTCCTGGTACCTTTCACACCTTCACAAAATGGATGTATATGTATGGGGTCTGAGTCTTAGTGGGGCATTATTTAATACAGACCCACCTTTTCTCTCTTTTCTGTCAAAACAAAATAAAATAAAAAATTCCTTCCAGTAGCACCTTAGAGACCAACTAAGTTTGTTCTTGGTATGAGCTTTCGTGTGCATGCACACTTTTCTCCTCAATCCGGTTTTTAGGGAAAGTGTCATAGGCTGCTTTAAGGTAGGTTGAACTTTTGGTTTTTAAAGAAGTGTTAGGAAACTTGCTCAAAGCTCTCGCTGCTTGAGAGGGAAGGTAAGGGCACATTTTTATTTTTACAGCTTAATTGCTTCTCCATCCTCCTCACAAAACAGGTGTGAGGTGGTGGTAAACTGACGCCTTATTATTATTGCCGAGTCTGTATTTTTAGGGAAAGAAAACTTGGGCTAAATTAGTTGTGCTGCCTCCCTTGTGGTGTTGGAAAAGCTATTTAATTCCCATTTTTTGCTTACTATACAGCGGGTGGCAATCAGTTGTTTTGCTGAATGCACCATAAAGTTGTTTGCTGATAAATAATGTATCAACTTTCTGTCTGTCTCTCCTGTTTTAAGGATGACATTAGCTGATAGTTTGATCTACAGCTTAAAATACTGTGCATGTTATTATTCCAAATGGAGACCCACAAAACAATAAAATGTACACTAAAGTAGCTAATATGATTTATATCAGCATGCTGTTCATGATGAATGTCATTGTCGTTTATACACAGTCTTATGGGCTGGATTGCTAATGTACATTTGTAATTTGAAATACTGCATTCCCAGTAGGTTTATTAATCAAGCTAATAAGCAAATGTTACAGCTTAAATAATATTTCATGAAACATCTCTTTTTGGCAGCAGTCAGACAATAGTAAATAGGTGTAATGTTGTGAACATGTAGGCCAGAAATGTAGCATCACGTAATTCTGAAATCCTGTTCCTGGCAAACTGAGATTTCTGTATTATGGACACACTGAATTGCCATAAGGGCTTCATTGTCTAATGCTGCCTGGAAACTTCAGAAGGGTACAAAATGCTACTGCTAAAATCTTGACAGACCAGGAGTTGCCATCATGTGACAATGTCATTGTATTAGCTACACTGGCTGCTGATTCAGTTTTTAATGCAATCAGAGGTATTGACTTTGTACCGTTGGTCCCACACTCCTTTGGGCTTTAATCTACGTACTTGAAGGGCCTGTGAAGCTGCTTGTTTTTTCAGATGAACGTATCTAAAGCAGGGGTAGGGAACCTTAAGCCGGGAGGCCAAATGTGGCCTGAAAAGGCCCTCTCCAGTGTGAGAGCCAGTGTGGTGTAGTGGTTAGGAGCGGTAGACTCGTAATCTGGGGAACCGGGTTCGTGTCTCCGCTCCTCCACATGCAGCTGCTGGGTGACCTTGGGCTAGTCACACTTCTCTGAAGTCTCTCAGCCCCACTCACTCACAGAGTGTTTGTTGTGGGGGAGAAGGGAAAAGGAGAATGTTAGCCGCTTTGAGACTCCTTTGGGTAGTGAAAAGCGGGATATCAAATCCAAACTCTTCTTCTTCTCTCCGTTTGGCCCTCAAAACTCCCCAGACCATACCCCTCACCCACACTGCCTTATAACCCAGGTGGCCTGACTGGAATGTGTCGTTGACCTCTGAGAATGCCTCTTGCTTGTCTGGATGGAGGATACAGAGGGGTGTGTGCTTCTGTTTCAGAAGCTGCCTACCATGGGCATGTGGCCCTCAAAAGGCTTTCTAGAATGGAATGTGGCCCTTGAGCTATAAAACTTTCCCCACTTCTGATCTAAAGAGCCTCCCACGTAGTTCTTTAGGTTGCTATCTTGAAGGAGTCCCCATCCAACAGGAAATTACTTAGACATCTATCTCCACTATGACTCTGAAAACTCCGTGATACTCCAGTTAGGAAAGAGACAGTGACTTCTGCATTGTCAGATACTCTGGATTGATAAGGAACATGTGTGCTCCACTGACGCATGGTGGTTGTTGTTTTTTGTTTCCCCAATCAGGCTGTTCTCTCCCATAGCGCTGTGGCAGATTGTGCAGTTGTCGGCCAGGAAGACTCCTTAAAGGGCCACGTCCCACTCGCTCTGTGCGTCCTAAGAAACGGTGAGACATTTGTTTGAAAAGCGGAGGGAAGCCTTAGGCTCGACTCCCGGCCTGTAGCAGCTAACAAAATGGTAACTGTACAGAAGAATCAGACTACCGGTACTTTTGTTGACCGTGATGCTCTTACCTTGCTCATCAGAAGTAAATACTGAAGAGGAAAAGCTTTTGGATGAAATCGTAAAGAGAGTTAGAGAAAATATTGGCCCCGTGGCAGCCTTCCGGAAAGCAGTGTTTGTGAAACAGATACCAAAGACACGTTCTGGCAAGATACCACGGTCAGCTCTTTCTTCCTTGGTAAACGGCAAGCCATACAAGGTGAATTACCTGCATTGCTTTTACTACTACTACTGTGATAAAAGGGCTGGATATTTTGATATTACGTTGTGCTGCCTGCAGCTTCCATAATCTTTTATAGCTGTCCCTCTAAAGTTATGCCTAGCATGTTGTGTAGCATTTAAGTGGCTTTAAGCAGCAGCATATCTTGTGTAAAGAAGACCAGTCCCATTAACTTGGCTCCAATACCGCCACCCTGTAGCAGGCATATAGATTTACAAAGTGTAGCCAAACAACCTCGGGAGCGTCAAATGCTTTTTAGGATAGTGCCTGCATTTCCTACCCTTGCTATATATACTTCTTTATCCTGACCTTTGACACTTGAGATATTTTTAGGAACCACTTTCAGAACATAACACGTCCTGGGACCTTAAGGTGAAGGCCGGGTAACAAATAAAGAAGAATAGTTTTTATCGCATTTGTCTCGACGCATTTCTGTACTAAGGAACCATTTTGTGTGAGATTACCTTTTTTTGCATCTACTGACAGTGGTTGTTCACAAGAAGGTGGCAGCTACAAAACTTGTTTTCCAGTGCCACTGCTGACTATGCTTTTTTGATGGTGTATACAGGAATTTTGTATGATTTCAACAAAACTACGCAAACCAAGTTGGCTAGACTTGAACTTACTAACACTGTTGTTAACTATAACATAGTATCTTGATTCTCTTCACTTGCTTATTTCCCCCCAGATAACTCCAACCATTGAAGACCCGGCTGTGTTTAAACATGTAGAAGAAATGCTGAAGACCAAGTTAAAGTAATGGTTAAAACCTATTAAGATCTGAAAATACCTGGAATGCTTAACTGCATTTAATTAGGCCAAAAGTTTCATGTAAATCAATTACATTGGGACTTATTTTATTTCTGCAAAAGTGTTGCTAGGCCTTATACTGCAGTGGCAAGTAATTAATATTGGATTGCTGGTGTAATGATTTATGGTGGATATTCAGACAGTTTCTCTGAGGCTCAAATAGCTATTAAAATAATCGCATTTGCAACTTTCATGCTGCTCCAGACCTATATCGAATGCAAAGATGTAGCTGATGATGCAGGGCACACCCAGCCAAAATTTTAGCTCTTTTAAGCCCCATCAATTTCAGTGCAACACTTAATCCGTGTGCCTCATACTTCTTCCATTGAATACAGGGGAAATTTAAGTATGCTTATATATTAATATTGCTTCAAGAGGTGGGCAGAGCAATCCTAACTTCCACACCCATTGGCTGGAGGGAGCAAGGGTGGAGCAGAGGCTGTCGCCTAGCTTTGTGTGTATAGAATTACCACTGTTGGTTCTTTTGTAGCCAGAGTCAGGGTGAGGCAGGGGCAGGATGGAAGCGGCCTTGAATCTGCTGGATGCAAGGCTTCTTCATTCACTGGAGGGTTCCCAGGATCAGTGTCCCCTCCACAGGACCCTGGAGCTGGTTTATCTAAGTCCCACCCCACTACTGGAATCAACTGGAAGATGGAGAGGGTGGGCAAAGATCCATACAGCAAAGGAAAAGCAAGTGCCTACTTCGCTGCCCTTGCTGCCATAAGCAAGCAAGGTTTAGAAGTGGAGGTCAGTTTTCAGCTTTACAACCACCCACCCACCCATGCAAACACAATTACAACCTCAGGTCTGCACTCTAATGAAACTATTGTTTACAAGTTTAGAGCTATGAGAATAAAGCTTACCATTTTTGAGTTGTTTAGATTATATATCGCACCCAAAGACATCCCCCCCCTCGTTCTTCATGCATATTTGCAGGCTACGTTTCGGAAATCCAAATCACTAGAGCCCATTTAATACTTACCTGCAATCAAGCAGCACAGAATAATATTGGGTCTTGCTGGCTGTATGCTGAACCTCCTGTCCCAGGGTGCAGTTTTGTTTCTTCACTGTAATAGAGTGAGCTCTGCACCTATCTGGATCCAGCTCAGTACTTCCAAGTCCAGCAAGTGATTATCCTGATCGACACAGAGAACGAGACTGGAAATAGCAGGGCCTTGGGCACGGAGGGACAAAACAGCCCTTTGCAAAAGCTTACCTGTAGGTAAAACGATGATGATGATAATCAAACAGAACAGCAGAAGCCCCTGGTGGTGAGTGGGCTTTTCCATCATTTTTGAACAAAGGCTTATTTTATATTCCCCTGTAAGTACAAATTCATCCCAGTCTTCTGGGCCAGTCTGCACAAAATGGAAGTAATGCTGAATACCTTTAGAACAACCATTCCTCAGTGGTGTAGCACACTTTTACGCGGAAGGCCCTCTTTTTGGTCTCTGGCATTTCCAGCTATGGCTGAGAAAACCTGGATAGATGCTGGTAATCATTGTAATAGATAGTTAGATGGACAATGATCTGATTTTGTATAAGCCAGTTTGCTGTGTAGAAGCAATGCCATTTTTTGTTCTGTTTAATACAGTTTCAATCTTAGTACTCAAGGTGCAATCTTACACGTTTGTTTATTCAACCTTAGTTTGCTTTAAGACATCTGTTGCATATTTTGGCTTCACAGACCGAACAGCAGAGTCAAAAGGGGGAATTAAAAGAAACTTTAGAAAAAGTCTTCATAGAACTTTGATTAGAGTCAATCAAATTGTTAGAAATAGCACATAGTATTGCCTTTGTAGAACTGCAGTTCAGGATGCATGTGAAAAATGTTAACGTTTCTCCCACTTCAAAAGCACGTTTAAAGCAGCTGCTGGTTGTTGGAAAGCAGCAGTATTGTAGTAGCTGAGGGTGGTGGGAATGGGGAGAATCACAGAATTTAGAGTTGAAAGGGACCATAAGGGTCATCTAGTTCAGCCCCCCGCAATGCAGGAATCTTCTGTCCAATGCAGAGCAAATTCCATCTCAGATACCCTGGTGGTGTATTCAGTTTGGTTTAAAGTCTCTCCCCACATCACTTAGACGTGGGGACTTAAACACAACCTTTTACATGCATGGGTTGGGGAAAGGGAGTGGGAGAGCAGGGGGGAAATGACCAGCAATCCCAGCTATGTTCGTGAGAGTGTTTGAGTGCAGAAGAGGCGGTTGGAGAGGGTGATCGGAGATCAGAGAAACTTGTGGAGCGGTTTGGAGAGAGAACAGAGGGTTTGGAGTGTGAGAGAGGTGGTTGGCAGAGCTTCAGATGGCAGAATGGTCCACCAAAACACAAAGAATCATCACCATCGTCATCAGCTTCTGAGAAAACAAAAAAGTCGAGAGTGGTTCTCATCCTGATAGTGGTGTTGGCTTTGTTGGATTGCTTGAGGGCTGGCATGTCCGTGAGTGCTGTGGCATGCAAATTTGGCCAGAATGAATCCAGCATCCATGCCATCAAGGTGTATGAAAAGGAGATCCATGGGGCTGTGGCAGTAGGCGCACCACTGACCGCAGCCAGGTGTAGGACAAGGCTTTGGTGGAGACAGAGAAGGCACTGAACCTTGTGGCTGGAGGACACGAACCGGAAACATGTTCCATGGATGGCAAGCATATTGTGCCAAAAGACACCGAACCTCTATGACTTCTATCACAGATGGGGACCAGCTTGCTATGGAATTTGAAGCCAGGCCAGGTTGACTTAACAGCTTTAAGATCTGCTTGGAACGCAGCCTCAAGATCATCCGTGGGATTACAGACACTCTGAGACTATACAAGGAAATGTTTGATGAGCTCAAGAGACAACATTGGCAGCTGCCAATCACCACCGCTGTCGTAGCAGCAGATGTGCCTGTGCAACCCACCTCTGAATCTGAACCATAGCCAAGAACTTCTCGGTCTTCATATAATCAGAAGCATCATCCAGCGAGGCAGGAGGATGACTTCATACGTCCCTCACAGGTAGGTGCCGCCATTTGAAAAATGGGTTTTTAAGTGGTCTTCTAGGGATTGTTCATGCTTTAGTGATTTTGCTTATATGTGTGATGGTCAAGAACATAACCCCAGGCGAGGCGAGAGTTACCTGTAGCTTTAAGACGAATAGAAACTTCAGGGCAAGCCTTTTAGCATGTTCTGCTAGAGAAGGTTAAGCACAGTTAACGGATGTTGTATATTATATGGATTGTGTGTGTGTGTGAAATACAACATTGAATTTGAAACGTCATGTTGAACTCAATATATGGTACCAGGAGTAAAATACATTTTGTGAGGGTATTATGGAATATTTGAAGGCTCCACATCTCTCTCATGTGAAGCAGCTGAGGAATGGAAGAGGGAAAAATGTAAGGAGGAGGAGAAAGTGGTAGTCTTAAACAACTGTAGAGATTCAAACAAAGCAGAGATGGAGAGGAAAATTTTGTGGTTTTAAGCAATGACAGAGGTTTGAGTAGAGTGAGTGGGTAGACACTGAAGTGGGGAGAATGGCTTAAACCAGGGTTTGAATACAGCGAGAAAGGAGATGGGAAATGATGTTTTTCACATTATTTTTCCTTGTAAAACTTTTTAAAAAACAGTATTTCTCTCTTCCCCCCTCTTCAGACCTCTCCCATTGTTTTGAACCACCACTTCCCCCCTTTCTGTGTCACAGCTGCTGCTGTTGCGCAATCTATTTTCCCTTTTGTGCCCCTACCCCACCCCGATTTCATGCAGTCAGGATTGTGATGCGGCACTACAAATCCTCCAAAGGGGGCTGCACGATGACACTCTTAAAGCTTTATTATACTTAAGACATTAAGCACCAATTTATCCTAACTTTGTGTCTTCCTTCCAGCTACTTTGCTACACCTCAGAGAGCAAAGGCTTATTATGTGTATGTCCTTCGAATCCTGCGATCCAGGTCTCTACAGGACTGGCTCTTCATGAATTTGGAACAGCAGCATATGGAAATCGTACAGTATATGGAAGGTGGGTCACAGGCATAAAAGTGCTGTTTCTCCCATACACACTCCTTTGTACGTGTGTCCCAAGTATGGAGGTAGGCGGAGCATTAGATTAATTAAAGGAGGTATTTGTATGCCTCTCACATCTGTACTTTCCCATTTGCTTTTCAAAGTTACATGAACCCCCAAAGTTACATGTATATATGGGAGGAACATAGATTTCTCATTTCTTGTCATGGCGCTGTGTGCCCATGCAGGGAAAAATATACCCATCAGTTTTGGACAGAAGAGAGATAAAAACTTATCTATTTTCTACTCAGCACCTTTGGGGGGAAAGAAGAGAAGCTCTTGCTATACAGTGGAACCCCGGGTTACGCACGCGATCTGTTCCGGGTCGCCGTGCGTAACGCGGGCGTGCGTATCCTGAACGCACGGGGAAAAAACCCAAAACCTGGAAGTAGCGCGATTTGAGCGGTTCTGCGCATCCGGGGGTCGCGCACGCTCCGGAAACGCTTCCGGGTTGCGGCCGTTCTTAACCCGAACGTACGCAACACGGAGCATGCGGAACCCGGGGAATGACTGTAGTTGTCTACTGAAAAGTAATATTCCATAGTGCAACTACTATTAAATTAGTGTATTTCAGGCTTCTTCAACCTTGGCCCTCCAGATGTTTTTGGCCTACAACTCCCAAAATCCCTAGCTAGCAGGACCAGTGGTCATGGATGATGAGAATGGTAGTCTCAAAACCTCTGGAGGGCCGAAGTTTAGGAAGCCTGGTGTATTTCATAGTAGTCTTAACTCTATTCTAGGACACATGGTAGCTAGAAAAGAAACTGAGGCATCTGTAGGCTTCAGCAAAAATTCATTATGTCTGCCGTCCTACATACTTACCCATAGGTAAGCCTCGTTGAATTCAAATCACCTTCCCTATTTATAGGATTATATTGTGCTGTTATATAGTGTATTGACTCCAAACCAAAACTAATAATACTTATATCAATGGGACTTAACTAACTTGTTCAGGATCAAACAGTGGGGGAGAATTAGATTACCAGGTTGCTAGTACCTTTGATTCCAGCTGTATATTGGTCTAAAAGGTGTTTGGAACTTTGAAGACATGTTACAGCAGTGGTTACAACAACAGAGTTATCCCATAGAAATCAATTGATCAAGCCAGTGTCTTGATGGTTGTATCAAAGTTTACTTAGAAAGAACCCTTTTCGTATGTTACTTTCTATGAAGCAGTACGTTCAGTGCACCATCTTGTGGCAGGCGGCATTATTATCTTTCAAAGCACATTCTGGTTGCTTGTTAATAGAAAACGTTACGTTTATATTCACCCCTGAAGCAATGTTTGCCTCTTAAAAGTTCCATTTGAAGCTGAGACACACCATGCAGTTCCATCAGACACTGAACACATAAAACAGCACTGGTTTTCTTTTATTGACAACGGGGGAGAAAAAGAATCTGTCACCATTTGGTTAAATGAGGTCTGTTTAAGTAAAAAAAGCAAAACAAAATGCAGTAAAACAAATGTACGTGCAGATGTTTTGCAGATCAACCTGCTGAAAGGAATAACCAAAAGACAGGTCTTAAGCTAAGATCAGGCAGCGGGAGATTAGCAAATAGAAGGTAAATGACATTATTAAATAGGTCTTACTTTGAAACTTCCCATAAAACAAAGAATAAACATCAAACACCACCAAATAAAGCCACAGCAGATAATAGTTTCTCCTCTAAGCTTTTGTACATTAATATTAACTTTTCTGCCTTTCAGTTAGTTCCTCTGATAAAGTTGACTTCTGAGAAGTCTCAGCAAGGCCGTCTTGGATAAACATGTTATTAGACAATCAGCTGCCTAATGCCTATTATAATGAAGAAATGGAGGGCAGCATTTTTCTATATAACTGAAAACTTGAAGATCAGGATTTATTTCCCCTTGATGTTTGTTCTATGCTAACGTTGGCCGGCATCTGAAGAATTTGGAAGGCAAAACGTGAGTCCTAGAAAAAGCTAGTTTCTTCTTGGTCCATAAGTAGCCATTGAGGAGAATGTCTCTTGTTAACATCCTATAGTTGATTTTTGATCTTGTTGATATTAAAAAGGAGAGCCGTCACAGTGCTTTTCTGCAAGTATATAACAATTCTGTTTTGCCTTTAGAGGTCCGTTTTTGGCTCAAATCTTTCTTTTGTAAATCATCACAGGCAGGTGTTGAGCTTTAAATATTGTCAGATTTCTTTTAAAAAGTAGGAGGATGTTGAAGCATCTAATAACTCTGCTAAACATATCCAATTGACTTTGCTACAATTCAAAACTGTAAAAATGGTGGAACGGAAGGATACAAACAGTATTGTTGACACTGTATTGTCGTCAAGTGTTTGCACTAAGACCCCATGTACCATAGATTTAATTTCTTTTAAAAAATCATATTTATATCCATTTACATGAGACTTACACATATTAAAAGAAATACATACACAGTAAATACAGAAATTCTAGTATTTTACAATAAAACAGATGAAACAAGTTTAAAAATGAGTTTCTCCTTTTGATAAAAGCTTTCCTGCACTTCAGTCAAATTTATGATGATAGATACATTGGGGTTTATTTTTATTTATTTCTTAAAAAACTTAATTAGTAACTATTACCTTATTGAACTACCCAATGGGTGCAGTCCAGCCAGTACTGTGTTGCACATTCTTTAGTCATTTCAATTTACCTCCATTGAAATGAGTTAAGAGTTGCATGATGGTAGTACTTGGTAGGTGGCACCTTAAAACGCAATTTGTAAAAAGATCTCCATGTAGTTTTAGTCTGATAAAATATTCTAGTGTACTTCCTTATACCCTGTTCTTGAATAAAAAGCTTCTTTTCGTAACATGGTGGTAGTGCACTTCAGGTAAAGTAGAAGAGTTGGCATCTAGAGGTGGGGGAAAAAAACAGTACATTCAGTAATAACTCCATTACAATATTCTGTTACTAAGCCAAGGGTCTCCAACATGGTGCCTGTGGGCCCTGCGGAAGTCTTCCCTGGCAATGCAGGGCACCCTTCTTCATCCCTCTACGGAAATTAGGCTCAAAAATCATTCTGGTGTAGCCAGCACAATAAGTTGTGGTGCGTGCTTGATTACAGCATGTGGTGCCCCCCAAAAAGGTCAGTGATCTCTATCTTAGGCTCATTATTAATGTGTAGTAAATGCTACTAGCACAGCCCTGTTGAAGCAGGCATGATTATTGTGGTGAAAATCTGTCTTGAGGCACTAAGGAAATTTAAACATAGGCAGTATCTGTAGGTATTGAGCTAGCAGCCCCAGATTCCTTTTACCACTCAGACCTAACATTTTTGAAGTATATTTTACCTGAAGCAATCAAGGTAAATAATACTGTTTTCTGTGAGAATTTGGATTGTAATTGTTTAGTCCTACAGTAGTATCTCGAGTTACAAACACCTCGGGTTACAGACTCTGCTAACCCAGAAGTAGTACCTCAGGTTAAGAACTTTACCTCAGGATGAGAACAGAAATCGCGCTGCGGTGGCAGCGGGAGGCCCCAATTGCTAAAGTGGTATCTCAGGTTAAGAACGGACCACCAGAACGAGTTAAGTTTGTAACCAGATGTACCACTGCAGAAGCATACCGAAGCAGACGTGGTTAATACAAATCTTAATTGCTTTGCATCTTTTTAAGGTAATAAATTGGGTTGCATTTTCTCTCTAGTAGGATTGTTGGTAATGTAGAATGTTTCCTTCGATAGGTGCATGTGGAATAAATGTCAAGGGCAATAGCATTTGCAATGAACCCATAGACTGCTCTCTTGAATAGTAGTATTAGTACTCCTTGCAAACTGCAGATTCCTTTTGCTATACCTTTAGCACATTATTTTTGTCTGCTTAGTGCTGTATGTGTTTCCTAATTTTAGAATTTGTATTCTCAAGCAATGGCTGACTCTGTAGATAATCATAGGTTTGATATTTGCAAGCATTGGCTATTTACTATCTGAACTTGCAGTGAAATTTGTAATGCTCTGGGGCACACAATTTCATACCCTTGGCATGCTAACAATAGCCTACATAGCTCTAATTACAAGCTATTCCATTTCAGTGTTTTTGTCCTTTTTGGTTTAATGTTTTTGCTTGGGAGAAAGGAAAAGCTTCCCCCCCTCCCCATTCAGATCTAAACTACACATGGCATTAATGATGTGTGTAAACAAGTGTGCTACATCTGGCTGCTTTTATTTTGGAGAGAAATCCATCTTGGGGCCCGGTGCTGGAATCTGCTTCAAATGTGGATGGGGTCCTATGCTAGTTTTCTGCTGAAAAGTGCACCATCATGGTTGACATTTGCCCCGAAGGTGCTATTTTGCAGTGTCAAAAATTGTGTGACTCTTGTTATTTGTACCCCACCCATCTGACTGGGTTGCTCCAGCCACTCTGGATTCCACCCAGCTATGCTCAAGGAGCAGAAGGTAAGACACATGATAAAACAGAGGAAAGTAAATTGGGGTTTGGGGGGGAAAAATATTCACATGCCCCTCAATGGAGCAGTTTAAGGAAGTCTCTCCCCCCCCCCAGCTCACGGGAGCCAGAGGGGGGCTTGGTCAGCTGAGATGTGGTGGGTATACAGCCTGTACTCTTCTGGTCAGTCACTCCTGGAGCAACCAAGCCCTGCCTCTAGCTTGCGGAAGCTGCGGAGCAGTATGGGAGGCTTCCCACCCCTCAGCTGAGTGGTTTGAGGAAGGCTCGCGTCAGCCAGAGGGGAGAAGCTTGATCAGCTGAGGGGCACGGGACTGGGCAATGTATTTCAGCTGCTTCTGAAGAAGAAGCAGCCAAGATACACTTCACACAATGTGGTATTTAGCTGCTGGTACACCCTGTTCTACTCTTTAGGTGCAGGCAGGTTCCTTAGATTCATTTGAGTCTCATTCCAAGGCTTAGATGTTGAGAACTCACAGCTCCTTATTGCTCAATACTGTTAATGTGCAGACGCAGTCTAAGGATAGTCTGAAGTTGTACAGCCCAGGCATACCTTCACTAACTCAGTGCCCAGACGTACCACAGTGAGAACTTCCTAGGCCCCTTGAGAGAACCCTACACTGCTATGGTTACTGTTTCAGTTCTGCTCACTCCACCCCAACAATGAATAAGATAGCTTTTTAATTACTCACATGAGTTCACCTCCGTCCTTTTCTCCATGCCAGCCTTGTCAGCACGAATACGTGCGAACTGTCGAGCTGTCTAGTCTCTGCAACCGCGCTGACGCCACTGCAAATTGATAACCAAAACAGCAAGAAGAATCTTGGAATTAGAGGAAGAGGAAAAAACCATGTAGCCCACTCTGTAAGGTATTCTCTGTGACCCAACTCTTGAAGCTTATTTAGTGCGGATTGCATGGTTGCCCCCATTCGATTATCATTTGTTAAAAATAGTACTCAGTAGTTATCACTAGGGACTGGGACGGCGGGTACAGCTGCAGATTTGCTCTGTTGTGCATGTTGGGAAGAGAGAACGCACCTGTCCCACTTTAGATGCCATCAGATGCGCACACGTAAACTTAATGTTCAAAGAGGGTATATCCAGAGTGCCTGATCTGTGTCCCAGATTTTTTTAAAAAAAGTTTCTGACCATGATATCAGGGCATTTGTATATACCTTACCTATTTGACCATTACACCCATATATGGATATCTGCTGGAACCAGAGACACAGCAGGCAAACCATGTGGTTGGGTGGGAAGGTTCTCTTTTGCTCTTCTGATGATATGAGGCAATTGGGGGAAAGAAGGTGTGTACTGCCCAATTAGATGTAGCCATATGGCTGAAGGGCAGGTTTAAATATAAAGAATAAATAGAATGGATAAATAAAATGTAGAAATGAAAAATACATTCACCCTTTCAGGCATTTGAAACTGTGTAAATACAGGTGGGGGGCACGGGGACAAGCATATGAGCCCAAGGTTTGCTGCATCTCTTTCATGTACCGCTAAACCATGGTATTACATTTCTTAACACATTTTATGTGTAAATATTTCACACCAACCAGCACCTAAGTCAGTGATGCTTTGGCTGGCTATGTTGCTTATGCAAGGTGGACATATTTTCTTCCGCATAGATAATGATGCTTAGACGCCTTTCACTATGAAAATAAACGTTAGCCCCATACCATCAGTTGCCATTGTTCGTGACTGTCCTGATGTTGTAGTTAATCTGAACCCAGCTGGCAGTGTTTCTGAGGAGCCAGGCATCATGCTGATTCCATGGACTTCACGTGGGGGGAACTGTCTTCGCCAGGAAGAACCTCGCCTGTAATTCTTGTCATCACTCTGTTGACACACAAATACAGTATTTAATTTTGCTGAAACTGAACAGTTGAGGAATAGTTATCAGTAGAAAGGCGGACTTCTGCCTGTTACACATAGAAACAGATACTTAACAAGGGAATCTTGTTTTAGGCTGTCCAATGTATAGCTTTATCATAGGAGAGCAAAAGAGAAGGCAGGCTTCTCAGCAATAAAAGACTGAGTAAAGAAGGGATGGAGGAGCACAGAGGGAACAGCAAAGATAGAAAAATGGAGAGGGAATTTTAAAGAATGGCAGAATTTTGACTAGACTGAGCAGAGAGAGACCCAGGGGAACTGCTGGTTTAAAACAAAGCTTGAGTATAGCAAGGAGGAAGTTGGGAAAGTCTCTGTTGCATTAGCTTCTGTGTTGTACCCATCACTGCTATTTTCCTTGTTAAATCTGGTTGTGTGTGTGTGTGTATAGATAGATAGATAGATAGATAGATAGAGATATAAACAACAACCCTTCAGTGTCCTTCCATTCCTGCTTTGCTCAAACCTCTGCCATTGTTTGAGTACAGCAAGAAGAAAGAATAATTGAAAATAAAAATATGGCTTTTTCAAACTTCTTCCTCTTCCATTCCTCAGCTGCCTCATATGAGAGAGATCAAGGATGCGAAGCCCTCAAATATTCTACAGTACCTCTCCACAATCGTGTATTTCCTGGTACCATGTGCTGCCTTCAACATGGAACTTCAAGATTCAGTGTTGTAGTTAAAAGAGATATTTCATTAATAAGAAAACACCCATGTGTGTACAACATTCATCAACTGAATTAAACTCTTTCTAAACTGACAGGCTTTTTCTTAAGATTGTAGTCATCATAAGCATACAGGAACATATATCTGTAGGGGCTGTGTAGACAAAGGGAACTGGAGAATGAGAGAAGGGGAAGCCTGAAAATGGGGATGATCTGTGTGAAGGGAAAGTTCAAAAATAAAAAAAGAAGGGAAAAAAAGGTGATGGTGATAATGGTGTGTGGGTGCAAAGAGACCTACACAATAGGAGACAGGAGAAGGCATGGGAATGGGGTGATCTGTGTACAAAGGAGAAGAAAGGAGGAGGGTAGAGTAAAGAGATGCCTAGGGGGTTGCAAAAAGAAGGAGTAGAAGGCATGGGAAAGGGTCTGAAGAATAAGAGGAGACGGTGGCTTCATGGCTGGGTCGAATGTGGAATGGGTGCTTAGCTGCAATGTACAGAAGATGCAAGAGGTCACCATGGGAGTGGTTTGCGTGCAGGGGAGGAGGAGGAAGAGACATGCAGGTGAAGGTGAAAAGGGGTGCAAAGCAGGACTGCAAATAGAAGAGTGAAGTGGCCTCCAAAAAGTGAAAAGTGAGCTTAGTAGTTGCATGGGTTGGGAAGGAGAATCTCCAGCTTAATAAGTGTTAGTGGGCCAAGCGAGCAGGGGTATGTATGTATATATATATGAAGACCAAAATCAACCATTTCATAGTCTCTGCTACCTATCAAGTATAAATAAAATTACTTACTTCATCAAGTCGTCTATCTGTTCCTAGTGCTAACAAATTGTTGTATTCTCTCTCAAGGATCTGCCGTGCCTATGGTTAACCAAATCAAACAATTAAAAAAAAATAGTTAAAATCCATGGGAAGTAATAACAATTGGTAATTTAGTTTACTTGCCTGTGTATTCTGTGTTGGAATCTGCAATAACAAAGCTAAGCTGCCGTAATCGAAGTTATCATCCAGGGCTATGAGCGATCCATGCACCCCACTTTCTAACACATTGTTTGCATATTCTCGCAATCCAATTGCTTGTATCCAGCGTATGACTCTGTCATTACTCCATACCAACACATCTATGAAAAGGAGGGAGAAAAGCATTTTCCCAATGACTGAGCTTTCAGAAGTGCAAGAACGCACAGAGGGCTGAGCTGAACCAGTTCTGAATTTATATAGAAATTTCATTAAATGGACTTTTTAAATCCAAAAAAAACAGCAATACAATTTTGAGAGACTCATAATTAAATGTTGCATTGTTCAGATATACTGTGTTGTAAAATTCCCATTAATTTGTATGATGGCTACATAAAATTTCTGGACACATTTCCTTGTACTGTGCTGATTCCATCAAATAATGAATAAACTTTTAATTTCTTGCCTAGCCTCAAGGAATTATTTCATTTAGACAAGCCTATTCTGAGCCTGAGAGAACTTGTTCATAAAACTACATTGGAGCTATTGAGTCCAATAGAATAAAAATTCAGAAGATAAGCATTTAAGATACCCTCCTTTAGTAAAGCATTACCTTTTATTTCATGCTGACTTGCTTCTCTTCTCCTTTCTAGTTCTTGTCGGTCATAATTCAGTTTCTTTAAACACATGATTCCATACTGCAGACTTGTTCTGTTATTTAAGGTGGGAAGAGGACATTATAAGGCAACTTACAGTGAAAGTAAACACATTGGAAGATTTTGTGCATTTGAAAAGCTCCACTTAAAACATTTTATAAATATTGTAAACATCTTCTTTCTGTTCACATGACACAAACTGTGGAAATGATTTATATATCTGTGGGGGGAATTGTATATCTTTTCCCCAGATATAAGCATTTGGTTTTGGTAATCAGCACTTTTATTTATGGTTTAAAAGTAGCATAAACATGATTTTAATAAATAATGAAGATACTGTGCTAACTCACCGATGAAAGCTATCCACCATTTTTAAGTGTACCCGGAGATCTTTTTTTGTCAGGTGATCTAACATCCTTGCATCTACCAAACACTCCATGAAGTAACTTCGATACTGTGGCAATCCCAGACTAGGAAGCCATTCATTACCAATCCATTCATGATTCATGTCACCATAAGCAAGAGTCTGGGGTGGAAGGTGGTGAAGAATAGGAAAATATGATATAAGTGTCCATAGTATAGAACAATTGCAATTCTCTTGATATTCCAATTTCCTTAGTAATATTAGGTAGTACTCTATATATGCCATAATATCAGCTCTAATCAACAATCAGCATTCCTAGTCTAGCAAAGAGGCGCAGAGAAGAAATAAGGAAATATAAGGCAATATTATCCACGAGGGCCCTTTCTGGTCACAGGAGAAAGGCACCCTATGATGATGAGTGATTCCTACCATCTATATCAGAAATCAAAACTTTCAGAAGCTTCTGAAACCTCAGCCAAAACAAGGTTTGGCATGTAAGTAAATAGGCTGGCAAAGTATATACAATGGCCTTCTACCTAACCCCAATAAAGTTATCTTAAGAGATAGTTTAGTTTTGTGGAACTGCCATGGAAAAATCATTTCAGTTGGCCTCCATGTGACTGGTATAATGTGTAGACTGGCCTTCAAAAGTTTCAGATTCTAGCAGACATGTAGATCTTTCTCATTCAGATGGCAGAACAGAAGAGAACCCACGAGCCACTGCCTATAACCAGGGTAGTGAACTTTGCAGAAAAGCTGGCAAAGGAACCTGGAGAAGAAAATCCACTGCTTGAAATGAAAGTTACTACTTCTGCCACACCATACTGCTTATGTTTCTTAAATACTTGTAGCACTGGTCCTCTGTTTAGCACCAAAGATAAACAAAGCCAATATGACTCATTTAACAGTATGTAGTCATATGGCAATAGTAAGCAGCCTTGGTAATGGAAGGGGCAGCAGCCAGGGAATTGGATCCCTTAATCCCTGAGAGCTCCTTTCACAGGTGGGCAGAGCCCTGCTCACCTGGCAATCACTTGATATCAGGAGACACATTTTTGCCTTGTAGTATGACAAGTTATGTCAAGCCAAGTGGGGTTTCAAGTCGCCATCGATCAGCTGATAGGCAGTTACTCCAAGCTGGCTTTCTGCATGGATTGGCTGCATGATGAGGTTCCTCACGGGGAACTCATGCGACTGATGCAATGGGTTTGGTATCATGGACCCAGGCTAGACCAAATCAGGCCACAGTCCAGAAGTTCCCCACTCCGGGACAGGCGATCAAGCCCCCATCCATATCCCCAAGGAGGCAATTCTCTCATCACTTGCCCCAAGCATCTTGGATTGCCTGTCTTGCAGTAAAGCGGGGGGGGGGGGGGATAATTCTTGAGTCAGAGAAGTCCATTCAGTGTAGGTTAACCCTTTAAGGCACAGTGAAGCTTTTCGCCTGGGGCTCAGTTATAATTAGCAGCACAAAACCAGCTTGTCTTAACAAAAAGAGAAAAAAGAACAAGACCATTAAAATATCCCTTGCTCCTAATACTTAAATAGATATGAAGAGCAAGCACTGAACTCTTCTGTGGAAGGGGCTGACAGCTCCCTAGTGCCAGATGTTGAGCTATTGTTAGTCACACTGGAAAAGGTTCCTACCTGAGCCCAGCTGCCTTCCTCATTCTCTTTCTGCAGTGTTGAGGACAGCCGTTAGTAAAGTGAGTGAATAACACAAAAAGAAATACAGCATGAGTCAAAAAAGCAAAACAACAGATACAGCGCCTTACATTAATTGTGTGTTTCAAACAGAAGGGTAACGAAGTCAACATTCAGCAGGGTTAACTGCTGGCTAACAAAATACCCTTAATAAAATTAAAAGTGAGGTAAGAAGCAACTTCATGCTCTCTACCCTAGTACATCTCACACTGGCCCATCTAAATGGTGAGGCACACACATTTTGAGGGAATTTACCAAGCTGACAGAAATGCCCCACAAAACAGCTGATATGGGAACAGTTTGATTCTCGTTTTTATGTCATTGCTTTCAAAGCTTAGTTGCTTTCATATTTGGCAGGGAGAGGGGGGAATGTGTAAATATAACTGGGAAGATTTATTCATGTAATGGAAATAGGTAAGCATAAGGACAGTCTTAAGGGTGGAATATGGGACAGAGGTAGCCAACCTCTCTTTGCAGGGAACTCTCAGAATTTTAGCTCTGTGAGGGGAACAGGTGGGTCTCCTAACCATTCTCAGCACCCTTAACAAATTGCAACTCTGAGGATTCCTTGGGAGAAGCCATGACTGGTACCATAGTGCTTTATATGTATGGTGTGAATTTGTCCTAAGTAGACAGTCTGCCATCATACCTCTGGGATTAGCGCTATGTCACAAAGCATGTTACTGCATCAGCAACATGGGCACTATGTTGCCACTACAACCTGTCATCAATGCACATTTTCACAACAACTGTTTCAGCCAATATATAGCACTACAGAGAATTATTTCCAGTCTAGCCTAGTTAAACAAACAGCAATAATTGCTGCACCAAGAAAATAAAATGAACAAAGTGATTAAACTGATAAAAACACAATTCAGAATTGTGATTATTGCTACAACCTTATGTACAGTTTGGACTTAAAGGTAAAGGGACCCTTGACCATTAGGTCAAGTCGCAGACGACTCTGGGGTTGCAACGCTCATCTCGCTTTATTGGCCGAGGGAGCCGGCGTACAGCTTCCGGATCATGTGGCCAGCATGACTAAGCCATTTATGGCGAAACCAGAGCAGCACACGGACATGCCGTTTACCTTCCCGCTGGAGCAGTACCTATTTATCTACTTGCACTTTGACGTGCTTTCAAACTGCTAGGTTGGCAGGGGCAAGGACCGAACAATGGGAGCTCACCCCATTGCGGGGATTCGAACCACCGACCTTCTGATCAGCAAGCTCTAGGCTCTGTGGTTTAACCCACAGCGCCACCCGCTACAACCTTATGTACACTTTGGGCTTACTTCTGACTAAATATACACAGGCTGCACTGGACAACTGATGAAAAGCCAGACCATTTCTTCAGAAGCACCTCCATTTATTGTTTTTTATTTATTTTGGCATGAATTATCTGACTCATTAACTGCACAGTGACATTCTCCTTATATATACGGAATATTCAGCGCACATAGCTTAAAATTCAAATAAATTATTGTGTAAAACAATATGCAGCTGTTCTATAGCTTACCACATATATTCACAGTTATATAGTGATAACTGTAAAATCCACACTTTGACATTGAAGTAAATATGAAAAGCTGTTGTTAAAACTAACCGTTTTAGCTGGAGCAGCAAGAGTTTCCATTTCTTCATGGGTCACCCAAACATTGCCTGAGGGCTATTGCCAATGCCCACAGGGAGGCAGGTAGAATCCGCATTAGGTAAGCAGTGTTAAAGAAGAAAGGCAGCAACACTGTAAGTTAACAGCATACAGCATCACAATGAGCACAACCATGTCCTTGCCTCAGTTGAGCAGCAGCTAGAAACAACTTCAGACAGCTGCTTTTCATCTTCCTCCACTTTGAAAAAAGATATGGAGGTGATCCCCTGAATTCCATTAAATGTGTATTAAGGAATACAGTACTAGTAAGAATCCCATTTCCAAACACAACTGCTACTACTTCTCATAGAGCGTGTTGAAGTGGCTCTTATTTCAGCAGACAGGTATGCTTTTTCAGGTCTTTGGAGACCCAAAGGCTACATACATATGCACAGGGCATTTCTAATATGATAACCTTTTAACTATATGATAAGCCTCTTGAAATGGAAAGCACAGATTGAAGCCTGTAGATCAGGTTGAGGCACTAATTTTAAAAAGATAACCCTTTAGGAGGCAAATAGGGAACATGGGGACATCAAATGGCTATTCTAGAATGGCAGAAAAAAGACATTGCCCCCCACAATGGTTTCTTGTTTTGTTTTGCTAACTCTCAGATGTTGCCCCAACATTTTGTGCAATGCAAAATTCAAAGCGCAGTTCAAGGGTTGCTTCTTCAGGCAATATATCAAAGAAAGCTAAAAGGGTTGGTAAGGCCATATTCATTCTTTTTTTTTTTTTTTTGAAAATCATATCTAAAAAGAATATCCCCCACTGAACCAGCAATTTCTACATTTTTTTTTAAAAAAGTATTAAACATCTTGGTACTTTTGCAAGTATAATTCTTTTTCTTCCAAGCATAAATTCAGAAAATAGGCCCTTTGTTCACATCATATTAGTGTTCTAATCTTTGGCTATATCTTAGGACTGATGCATTTCTTAGACAAATGTACCAATCTGTAACCCTTATTTTGTTACATGGAATTCACTGGGGATCATGGCAATCAAGATTTCTCAATATGTCTCCGCAAAACAGACACATGCACACCTTTTAGATGTATGGAGTTTCTCCTACAAATTTGTACACCTGTGCAGGGAAAATTCATAAGTGAAGCTGCTCCCAAATATAATTTGAACTATGGCCAGAAGCAGGACTTACCAAAAAAGGGGGAGGAAAAAACCATACTTCTCTGCTGAGGCATCTCTGTCTATTTCAGTGAGACAACGGAGGCCACTGCTTCTGCCCAGCACAGCAGGAGAGAGAGACTTGTGGCCACACATGCCTACTTCAGTGGGAGAGAAATATTGTGTGCCCTCACTATTGTTGCTGCCTGCCTAAGGAGACACTGGCCATTGTGACTTTGTGCTGATGCTGCCTGCTACTCTAGCCCAGGTGCCCTCATACTGCTTTGCCCCCCCCAACCAAACAAAAAGTTGCCCATGGCTAAAGCAATGCCTTTTAGGACATGGGGACGCTTGCCCTCCAACTCCTGTTGAATATCAGCGAAAGCATCTCTTTGTGCTATGTCTGCCTGCTGACAATCATTTTTACAATTAATGCAAACCACTGAAGAGTTAGCAGCGACCATTGGGAACGAGAAAGCACCAGAGATCCAATCTGGGAATGGCTGAAGCTATTTCCATTGGAAAAACAGTGGGGAAACTAAAAGCAAATCCCAAAACATTACCTCCTGCATGTTCTCATCCCATGATTTTTGCTGTCTCCTTGCATGGTAAGAAGTGTTTAAAAGGAAACCAAGAAATTACATGTCCGTTAGCTTAACGTCTGCCTTGGGTAAATTGGCGGAAAGCATTACTAAAGATAAAACTATTAAGCAAATGTAAGACAAACAAGCCTTGCTGAGAAAGGAGAGGTCCATAAATGGCTAACTTCCATGCTCAGGCAGTGAACCACTGAATTCTAGTTGAGTGAGAGGAACGTGACTCACCGTTCTAGATGTCGGAGGGGCCGATGGGCTTGTGAGTGATACCATCTCCTGGATTGCCAGACGGAGCTTTAGGCGATGAAGAGGGTTGCTGATTCCAATTTCCCTCTGAATTTCGGTATCTGACAAGGCAGACATAATGGCACCGCTTTTCACATTTGCACGGCAAGCAGCAACATACCAGGCGGGCATTCCCAGCCACAACTGTTGAAGAGGGGTGGGGTGGAGGGTGGGAAACAAAAATGAGCATCAAAAGTAGCAAATCTGATTGCTGAAGTTTTATGCCTGGAGCTGAAACGGGGTGTGCATATGGCAAATATGGGGTGCTTGTTGTTTGCATTGGACAGGGCTGCAAAAAGGAAAGAAGCCCTCTGACTCATATTCAAGCAGACCACACTGTCACCTGTCCTTGTTTCTGACAGTCAGTGAACCTCTTTATTAACCCCAAGTGGCTGCCATCCCAGTGGCAATTTCTTTTTGCTTTAATACAATCCTTTCCCTAGTGACCATGTTGACGGTCACACACTCAGGCTTGGTTACATTTCCTTTTTGTTACTAGGAAGAAGCAGAGTTATTTTTCAAACCAAAGTATGTCACTCATAGAGACTCTGAACAGAAGTGAACTGGTGCAAAACAGATAAGCTTGGGAAGTTTTAATGAAACATTTTTTCACCCTCTGAAACCGCCTTTCATTCGGTAATCCTTTGCTTCAAAACCTTTGGCTTCATCATAGCTTACATGCAATTCAGGTGTAGTGAAATGATTTTAAAATTTAGTTTCAACAACAGTGCTGTCATTCTTGAAAACAAATTCCACCCCCCTGCTCCTCTTTTCCCCATCCAGAAGAAGAAAGTTTTTCACCTGGGGTAGATTTTAACTCCAGAGGTAAAATCAACACAATATTCAAATAGTCTAGGGCAAAGCCACATTTTAGCCTTTAGCTACAAAACTTCCTGTTATGTCAGTAACACTTTTGGTTCCCATCTTTCAGCTAAACCTTCTTAATCATTTAGGCTTCCTTCGCAGAAAATGAATAGAATGAAGCTGCAGCTTTCAGATCCTATGAATATCTGCACTTTTCCTTTTTTTTAAATTGTACATTTTACACACTTAAATGCAGCACCTTTGTTTGTATCATTTGATTCAAGTTGTTCCTTCCCCATTGAAAAATCCTAATAGCTCAAGACACTCTTTCTCTCTCACAACTTGTAAACCAAGTAGGAGAACATATGTTGAATACTAAAGCCTACTGCGGAGTTCTGCTTCATCAAACACGCTCAGTGCTTCTACCTTTGAAATACAAGTGCATGAATCTCACTACAACAGTAATAATCCTGCACATTGTGGCCTGAAACACAGCATCTGTTTTTAACATAGAAGGAAGAGCAAACTCTTTAGCTTTTCTAAATGGCCTGCTTTTTAAAGAACAAACAGATTTATAGTGATTGTATTCAAGAAAGTGGAGTTTATTAATGCTGAGCACTCTATCTTTACTGATGTATTCAGATTGTAAATATTACAGGGAGGTTCAGAAGCCAGAGTGATTCAATTCAGAAAGCAACTTTTCACTTAATAGAACTGAGGATCATTGTTTACAGTGTGGTATGTGGTGTTGCTTGTTATTTGCATAAAACTTAAAAAATAAATAAGGAAAAGTGTTTAGAAACTAATGCAGCACAGTAAGTTTATCAACAAATGCTGAATCTGACTTATCTTATTTCACTAGACATACACTGGATGAATTTCCTAGACTTCTACAGACTTATATGTCTGATTCTACTGGTGTTTTCCAAACCACAATCATGCCTCTGAATTCTTAAGATTTCATATGCCCACACTGGAAAACAATAAAGCACAGTCTGCAGTGACACCCTAAACTGTCAGTGCACCGGGCAAAAGGAGGACTAGCCCCTCTGTGATATCAAATCTGCTAAACTCACTATGCTCACTATGTCATCAAAGCAGATCAGCTGATGGCATTAGGAGACAATTGGCAGAGAAAACAAGGGCAAGGAATGAGAGAACAAACCAGAGGAAGGAAGGGACTGTAGAACCATCAAGGGGTTATAGGCTTGATGGTTCTCATTGTCTGTTATACCTATAGATCTTTTGCTAGTTGCTAGCTCTAATGACCTGTATCAGGAGAAGCATAACTGCTTCTTTAGAGCAGCATGATAGCGCAACCATTTACCAGAAATTGTAGATGACTGCCTGTTCATACAAGTGCTCTCACATGTATGAGGGGGAGCACCATGGGTACAAAAACCACAGGTGTTGGTGTAGTAGGTTGACATGCAAATCCACTCTTAATTCGATCCAAAATCTGAATGCAACAAGCAGCAAAGAAGCTGCAAGTAAAAATTGAGAAATGCTTGTTTCTTAATGGGTTGGGTTGAAAAGATCACTATTCATCACAGATCCTCAGATTTGTTTAATCTGTATTTTAGAAAGGTCTGGCCATTCTCTGCTTCTATGACAGCTGGAGAACTTGCTGCTTTGTGCTTGGAGTGTAGTATAAAGCATTCTGGGAGACTCTCAGTAAAATGAATGAATCAGTGCTGCTTTTGTTTTTCCTTTATGAATGCCAAACCTGTATTAGATCTTAAATGATTCATAACATTAAGGTACAATCAGGTATGCCCATGCTTTCAGAAGATTTCCTAGCACTTACCTCTAGCCATGCAACCACTGTGGGCCCATCCCACTGTGCAAAAGGCAAGCCCTTCCTCCGAGCTTCCTCCAGGAGTTCATGCCTAAAAGACCATCACAAATCTATTAAAGCATATGGTGGTACCTAGGAGCACCACTGACACAATTATGCTCAGATACAGTTAGGCTGTGGTAAATCACATCAAATATACAGTACTTTAGCTGCCTTTATTTGTCCGTCAGTACTGTTGAACTGTTCAGACCACAGAGAAAATGTTATTTTCCTTGTTGAGAAAAATGGGTTTCCCTGGCCATGAATTCTCTTGCTGAATTCACAGAATCATCGAGTTAGAAGGGACCTCAAAGGTCTAACCCTCTGCAGGAAAACCACTTTTACAGCATCCCTGGTAGGTGGCCAGTCACTCATGAATGTCCAACATGTGGACAAAACGACTTTTCAACTTTATTTTTCAGCATTACTCAAACTGCATGGAAAACCCATTATTATTCAGTTGTGTTACAAACCATTGCATATGTATGTTTGCTCAGGATATCGTTTAGAGAAAGAACAACTATTTCCTGCCAAATTAACACTGACTTCTGTGGAAAGTAATTAAGCAGTACGATGAGAGATGGATTCCATATTCACTTTGTTGTATGAGCTTGATTTGAAATACACATGTTGGGCTCTTTCCAAAACCAAATTTCACTTAGTCATTTGAGGGCTTCAGGTGCGAATGGGTACTGGGAGATGGGGAAGGTTCTTACATCACGGAAGAAGTGTTTTTGTACACTGTATTGTTTGTCAAATCAATAGCTGGCCATTGACATGGCCCAGAACTTTCTAGTACATAGCTCCTATTGCAGTGGTTGTTGCAGAGGAGAAAAAGAGAATATGTCACCTGGCTGAAATGGGGAACACATATCTTCCACGGTAAAGGAGTGCTTGAACACTCCAGATCAAACTGCTTTTGGTGATTTCTCAAAACGAAATATGTAGGTTATATAATTTCAAGTGCTTTCCATTTGTACACCAGGATAAATAATTCATGCATGCAAACTAACTCTGAAAACAGGTGGACACTATTTTTCACCGTTACAAAAAGAAGACAGTTTTCAAAATCTGATCTTTTACACACATGCAAATAATAATAACCAATCACATGATTAATCTTAACCTGTCTTAACTTCATGATGCCAATTTTGAATTTTGCCATTGAAGTCAGTGAAGGTATCTCTATGTGTTAAATATCATGGCTCAAGGGCACGACTGCTCTTTTGATAATAACATTCTTCAATCCTTCCTAACTGAATTTACTAAAGTGAATTTATTCATATACTTGTTTGCAGCTTCTTCATTAAATTATACAGGATAACCTAAAATATGCTGACATTCAAAAAGAACACCCCCCCTCCATTCCTTTAGGGCTGTTAATGAATGAAATGCTGTAGAGTTAATACCTTCTGTTGGTTATTGCTTTCTTTTTCAATTTAATACAAAAATAATTAAAACTCATTTTGTTCCATTTTAGTCTATACAAAAAACTAGAATTCAAACTGACTTCTTACCATTCCATTCTACAAGCCATTACATATTCAAACATATATATATATATATTGTGGAGCATTAAATTAGAAAGGTCCATAGAAGGGTAAATGCACCTTGTTTAGTTTCACCAATGAAGCTAAACAGGGGTAGCAGTTGGGTGGATGGAAGATCCCCTGAGAATACTGTTTGTGGCATTCTGAGCTCTAATTTGTACACGGCATGGAGTCATTAAGAAAGCAGTTAACTGCATGAATGTTGCAAACATTTCCTATTACATTACCCTGCATGCCAATCCAAATGCACCAGTGTTAGCATGTCAGCTTTTCTCACCCACCCACTGCTGGACTGCTTAGCGTTGTCATGCTAGAGTTGGGTGTGTATGGGCCTAGCACACATGGTAAATAACACTGCAATATGACAAGGTATGAAGGGAATGCTGACATGGGTCAATGATTTACCTATCACCTGAGCCACATAGAAATGGGACCTTAGAAACTTGAAGAAAGGGTAAACACAAAAATAATAACCTGGAAAGATATGCTAAGTCTACTTGGAAAATGCTAGAAAAGGTGACCCCTGTTACTTTTTTAAAGATACCATGGTGAAATCCAATAGCAGATTGCTATCTCTTAACTCAACCCAGGATCTCTCATTTTTGCAGAAGATGGTGAGCTATGATTTTACCATGGTCAGCTCCTCAGTCATTGCCTTATGCTGTTCATGCGATAGATATGCATAATTATTTGTATTTCAGTCCTTTTGATACCTTTCATGAGCCATCTGGGGAATTAATAGAATGGGTTGCCAAGGCAGTCACCACTATTATTGCACTGTACAATTGAGAGAATTTTATAAGTAATCTTGGCCAGTCAATGTCAGGTCCAATAATGAGCAGAGGACCAAAGTACACTTCTCTGTGTAAGATAAAGGGGGGAATACAAATATGAATGTGAGAGAATCGCATTAATGTTCAGCGAATTCCAGTTGAGAACACAAGTGCAGAAGTGGGTGCTGACTTTAGTTTGTATGCCATTGATTTTCAGCCATTTTCTTTCATTAAGATATCAGATGAGCAGAAACATTTGCACCACATTATTCCAGTGCAGAATGAAATGCTTAAGTCCCACTGGATGTAATAAAGAGTACCTGGTGTTGTTGTTTTTGTTTAGAAGTAGTAATAGGAATGCAGCCTTGTTCATAGCTGTCAACTTTCCCTTTTTTAAGGGAAATTCCCTTATTCCGAATAGGATTCCTCACAAGAAAAGGGAAAAGTTGACAGCTATGCTTGTTTATAATGCAACATAGTGCCATAAGCTTTACATTACAGGATGTATGTATGTTTACCATAGAAAAAAAAACCTGTAAGTGCTGCTGCTGAAGGGCACAGTCCAACAAGGAACCAACTGGAGAAACTTGACTAGAAAATTATGGGACTACTCTCTTCAAAGGTTCACTGAATGCTGCCTTTGTCAAGGAAGTCTTGGTGACCAATAAAATTCCTTATCCACTGTTAAGACCTGATCCACACAGAACTTAGTGCCAGGTCTGGCCCAAGACATGTCGGCACGTGAGGGGAACCACAAAATAGCACACACTCTCTCCCAGGGAAGAAGGGGTGAATGAAGATCTACATCAGGATTTTTTTTGGGGGGGGGGAGGAATCAAATCAACCCAATGGTTGAAGTGCAAATCAAAGGCCATTACGCAGGGGTGGGGCTGCTCTGAATTATGCTGGGCAGGCGCAAAGCCTAGGAGACCCCAGAGGGCAACCCCTGCCATTTCCTCCCCAGAGATGGGAGGAGACCAGCAGTGTCTCCTATTTGCTAAGAGGCTGCTGTAGAAGCAGTTTTGGTGAGGCTGCCAAGGAGCCAGCAGATCCAGCTTCCAAGCAGCCGTTGATGCTACTGTGGTGGCGGCAGCGGCAGCAAGCAAGCAATGGCTCCTTGGAGGCTAGATCTGCTGCCCCTGTGGATCCTGTTGTCTGGGGAAGTCTCCTCACATTGCCTCTTGGTGGGCCGGCCCTGCTTAGGGCAAAAGGCTGGATTTCAAGAGAGAAGAGCACAAGTCCTTTGCCTCTTCCCCATTCCTGCTGTTACTGTGTTTTTGAGAAGAAAAGCATCTGCAACTTTCTCTCCAGGAATATGTACATTTGTTCCTATAAGCTGTATCATGGTTTGGCTCAGCGTTGTGTGTGAGCATTGAACTGCTCCATGAAATAAATTCAAAACAGTCAACAACACACAGTTCTACTCCATACAGTGAAGCTGTACACAATTTAAAGTCGCTATTGAACTTCTCTGGATACAGGTGTAATTAATTCATTTTCATACTATATAAAATGAGACAAGTAGCGCGTTAATCAATTGTCCAGTATAAACACATCTTTTAATGTTCTGGTAGAATAAAGGGGCGGTGGAATCCTCAAAAGATAATAAAAATTGAATTCAAAAGTTTTAAAATCTAAAGTGGGGAAGTTTGATTACTCTTTTAATAAAAGCACAGCTTGCTTAAATAATGCTGTAATTGCTGTGCATATGTTTCAAGGTGGTGAAAGTTATTACTTTTTCCTAAAAGCATTTATTAGGTAAATGGAAATATAGTTTGGAATGCTGAGTAGCCACTAGAAGCCAGGGCCTTAACTTTGAATTATAATGAGAAATAATGACTGTTCAAAATCAACACCACTACCATAATGAATAACCAGCCTGCATAATACGTAGCCTTGGAATCTTATCATAAGCTTGCGAGATACAATTACAGACCCCTGGAGTTTTCAGGTATATTAAAGCATATTAAATCCATATTTGATTGCACCCATTGTAGAAATACATTTTAACATAAAACTCTTAAATTGGTATCTTCCATCCCTTCCAGCTTCATACCAAAAGGGCTTTTTGTAAGCTTACTGTTTTAATCACAGAGATGTTGGAAAGTTTATATATGTGTAAAATTCTACATACTTTGCATGGAAGGGGTTATACGAGGTCTGACTAGGAGTTTTCCTTCCTACTACCTGATTTTTTGCAAAAGCAATTGTTTCAACAGTGCAAACCTACCCATGTCGCCCCAGAACCAAGCCCCATTTATTTCAGTGGGGGCTAACTCCCATGTAAGTGAGTTTGGATTGCAGCCGGAAAATTTATCCAAACTGAGAAGAGCAATAAAAAGATATTTGCAAACTTGCAAATTAATTGAATTGGTAAGAAATGAAACCAAGAGTGGGAAAATCAATACAAAAATTGTTGTTCTATATATGGGTCATAATAGAACAAGTGAATGAACAAATGAATGAGTGAAATACCAGTGAAACACTTTACCACAGAGGTAGAGCACAAGTTTTTTTTGTCATTTATTTCAGCTCATCTAGAATTTCACTCAGTTCATATGAAAATATATTAATATATCCACAAGTTGAGAACAAACAGGAGTAGACCTTGAAAAGGTCTCCAATGTTGCCCAGTTTAGAATATTTTAAAGTTTGATTTTGGTTCAACTCTCCACAGTATCTGCAAATTAAAGTGGTTATATAAAAATTAAAAAATATAATAAAAGGAGGAAATAAAAGAAGAAATCCAAATATGGTGCTGAAAATGAATATGATCAGCAACCATTGTGGTTTAACTTACCCAGATGTGCTTTTCATGAGATGAAGAGAGATGGATGGAAAAGAAAAGCACACAAATATTAATGAATATATGTCAATCCATAAAAAGAAATCATATGATAGAATAAAAAATTAAAGAAGCAGCATAGAAATATGATTTTTTAAATTAAAACCGTTCTCTCTTGCTTTAGCTAAATTAAATAGATAGCCCTCTACAGAGTAAATACATTTAGATAGCACTAAAACTGTATTTCCCTGATAAAGAAATGCAAATTATTCAAGCTTAACCTTGAATTGAAGGCTTGAACGTAGAACACACGAAATGGATTACAATGACAACAGAACTAGCCTCAGTCAACACGTAAGAAAAAAACATACATTTGCCTTCCTTACAGTTCATATTTGCAACATCAACTCCCTGAACCATTATAACAATCTTCCTTATAATTTATTCATGTCCATTAATGATACAGTTCCTTACCTAGGAGCCATTCATACCCTCATCTAAATAGGCTTTCCCCTGAAGGATGAACAAACTGGTGTACAATCTAGGATGGGGGCACAACAATTTTGAAACTAGGGTGTCTGATCCAGGCTTCCCACAAATACAGAAGCAACTTCTTAATGGAGATTTCATGCAGCCACAATTGGCAGCATACTTCTCAGGTCCCACTGAGAAGAGCAGGCACAGGGGAGGAGGGCCTAATTCTGCTTGGGGCTGCTATGGGAGCAAAGGCTTACATCTCTTCTCCATGGTTCTGATCCTGCTCCCCATTGTGTACCAGCTTTGTTTCAGGGGGAAATCACCAATGCAGGGTCGCACCATGTGAATAAAATGGACCCACGTCACATTTTATGCTCTCCGTATGAATGCATTCCTGGAGATGCTGTGTTGTACATGAAGAAAGATTGTGACTGAGCAAACTGGCCTGGATAGAGACAGATGCAATGGCTTGAGCTGGGAATGTGGTTCATAAGTTTATGCTTCAACAGGGGTGGCTCATTTCCACTGGGCCTGGTGGTGCAGGTGGCAGGGAGACAGACCAGCAGTAGGGGGAGCCAGAACGGAAGGCAGGCAGCTATCCCATGACTGGGTGTAAGATGGCAGGCAGGTGGTAGCTGGCTGAGGGCAACCCGAGATTGGTGGGGCAGTGCTCCATCTCTTATTTATCTTCTCACAACATCTGCAAGGGACTGAAGGTTTACTATTAGCTGAGTAGCAAAGATCCTAAAATCTGACCCTTTCGCACTGCTTTTGCAAAAACAAACAAACTACCTAATCTCAAAGGATCACCTTTGCCTTTGCTAAGATCACTGAATATTGTCCTTTTTCTTTTCCAGAGAGGGCAGGTATGGCATTGCAAAACTATATAAGAAAAAATTATATGTGGAGGGAGGCGGAAGCTTGTGCGTCAACTCAGAGATATATTAATATATAATGATTTCTTATGGGTCCTGACACAAAAAGAAGAGGCAAACATAGATTTAGTCAATAGTGGGCAATTAGAAATAATTAAGAGTCAGATGATAGTTAAGTATTCTGAAGGGCTAAACAAAAGCACACACCCTTAGTGGCTAAATTAATGGTTTTTTTCCCTAGCAATAAGAATCAGAAAAAAATAGGTGGTTAGCAATTAATTCAGTTTTTTTAAAAAATTGCACTTAATCACTAGGCTCATTAGAGGCAATACTGTGTCTATGACAATGAGCAAACTTATTATTTTTAGTTAAAGGAGCAAGCCAAACTAATATAATTAAACACTCAACTAAATTAAAAAGGCCCTGATGATAACAAAGGATGGACCAATTTGGGAAATAGATCTTTACATGCAGATGTACATGCAGGCAGGAAATGCTGCAGTTAGAATTTCCTGCATCCAATAGCCTATTCCTATTCCTGAGATCAATACATTCAGCTGCCACCAATCCTAATTCCATTTTGGGAAGGAGGCCAGCCTAGGGATTGCTTTCCTCTCTTATCGGCAATCTCTTCAGTGTGATCTGGAAGGGTCAAGATCTACTGCATTTACAGATAGATGAACTTAGGCTAAGTAGTTTACATGTTTAGATACTGGGACAGAATTAATCCCCCACCCCATGAAACAACTAGTATACAATTTGTAACAATACATTTGCTAAAGACTGATGGGTTATTTTCTACTTTCAAATCTAAGGCCAGGTCTGAACGTTACACCTACTGTCTTAACAGCATACATTTATAGCACATCTCCACCAAACAAAGAATCATGGGAACTGTAGTTTACCCACCAAAAAGTAACAATTCATTGCACCCTTAACAAACTACAGTTCCCAAGATTTGAGGGGACGGGCTGCATGCTTTCAATATGTTTTCAGTATCTAGTGCATATGGAAACATTGTTAGGAACTGAGCTGTAATGTTGTTTGCTCCTAACAAGTCTTGTGTATGTTGTTTGCTCCTGTGCAATCTTATGCAATCTGTGGATATATATTTTTCTGCTGTCAACCATGCCTTCTTTTTAAAAAATCTATGTCAAGCAGAGTTTGCCATGAAATGGAAATCAAAACTTCCATTGCCATGTCTGCCCTTTCTGAACATGGACATCTGCTTGGGTCAAACCAGCCCTCTCCCCTTGTGTCAGAACTTTGAAATGACAGAGAAAAAGAACACTGGGGTTGTCTTCACAAGAATGGTCACTGTACAAACCGCCCTGGAGGACCAATAACTTGCACCCAAGCTGTGTCCCATGCAAACTGAATGTAATGTTTACACATATCACATGAGTAGGACAACGTGCCAATCTATCACAGAATTCCTGAGTTGGAAGGCAGCAGACAAACACCCACGGCATGATACATACTGCAGACAAGACACGACAACTTTACATACCACAAGACAGGTGTAATCAGTCACAAACTTTTCTGAAAGCAGCAACACTATAACTGCCAACCCAATGCTTAATATTTTATCCACCTAAATAAAACTATATATATATACACAGTAAAAGGCATGTTATCAGCATTAAGTAGATACCTAAAACTGAACCAGATTGCAAAAGCACCTAAATTAAGCACGATTACAAAGTCTGTATGTTATTCAGAAACTAATACTGCATTGTATAATATTGCCAGTTTTAAGAAGGTTTGTCTCTAAAAAGAGGAGCCGCAGGATCAGAAATGAATCTAAACCAGCATTAAAATACACCTCCCATTTCCAAGAAAGGTAATTTGAGAGCATTATAATCTTTATTTCCCCTTCCATTCCATTGCATTTTAACTATTAAGAAAATTTAACACCAAATAAAATGTCTGTTTAAACTTATTTAGGAATGTATGATCTGCTTTTCAACTCAAAGAATTCCAATTGCAAATTAAAGAGCAGGGTTAACTAATGGGCTGCAAGGAGGAAATGAGCACTTTAAGGGCCCCCCCTATATACAAACTGCCTAGCTATGGACCAATTCAAAATGCCACCAGAGAATAGGAAGAAACTAATTAAGGTGGCAGAAGCTGAGAAGCGGAAGTCACTTTTTAAAAAGGGGGACTGGGCGGAAAATTAATGGGAATATTAGCCCTGGGATGCCTCAACAAGCACTTTGCCGGGATGTGCTGCAATTGCATTTTAAACAGCTTAAAGAAAGAGAGCCACAAATCAAAAGTGTAGAAAAGCAGGAGAAAAACGGCTAAAACACCAGAATAAACCCGTTAGCAACAGGTCCATTTGGATTCTTCAGAAAAAGCTGAGAGAACAAATGGCGTCCATTTCAGATATAACGGCTAGTGTGGAAGAAGCTTGGTAAATGGATAGTTCTGTAAGAGACTTCAGTGTTTTGCCCTAGAGTGATGCAGGACTGAATTCTTCCAGCAACTTACGGTATTTTCAGTGCTTTGTAAATTATGGTTTCAGGCTTAAATTTTAACCTTTATACCAGTAGGGAGTTTATACACACACACAGACACACACCCCTCCATCCAAACAAGCAAAATACATTACTGTATTAAGAGTTCCAAAGACACATTCCAGCCAGACAAAACACTCAAGGTGTTAAGGTAAAGGCAAAGCACCCCTGGATGGTTAAGTCCAGTCCAAAGGCAACTGTGAGGCGTGGTGATCATCCTTGCTTCAGGCTGAGGGAGCCAGCGTTTGTCCACAGGCAGCTTTCTGGGTTATGTGGCCAGCATGCCTAAATCGCTTCTGGAGCAATGGAACACCATGACCTATTTAGCTACTCGTGCTGGTGTGCTTTCGAACTGCTAGGTTGGCAGGAGCTGGGACAGAGCAACGGGAGCTCACTCTGTCATGGAGATTCGAACTGCCAACCTTCTGATCGGCAAAGCCCAAGAGGCTCAGTGGTTTAGACCACAGCACCACCTGCTCCCAACTCAGGCCAGTGGGGTGTGTGGCCTCAGGAGAGTTCTGAGGGCAAACAGAGGCCTGGAGAACCAAATTCAGCTCACCATGCACTGCTTTATGATGGGAAATCCAATGACACAGAAGACCAGAAGTCATCCACATCTTGTATATAGTATTTCAGGAGACTTTTAAATGAATGAGTAAGAAGTTCTTATAAGTGAAAAGAACACCGAGCTTCAGAGCAGGAGCAATTGGTGGCTGTACTGGCCAAGGTGCTAATTATCAGCCTCAGCTCTACCTCACAGAGTAATTGTGAGGATAAAACAGTGCAAGGGGAGAACCAGGTAGGCTGCTCTGAAAGGTGGGGTCTAAGTGCAGTCAAGAGGTGTGCTCTTGTGCTCAGTTCCTGGTTGCGGGTCTGGTTGACCATTGTGAGAACAGGTTGCTGAACAAGATGGTCTGATCCACAAGGCTCCTCTGACGTTCTCATGTAAGACCATCTTCAATGACTTTGCTGCCATTTCCACACCCACACAAAAAGAAAAGAGACTGAGTCCCCCTATCAAACCAGCACTGATTACATCATGCCACAAGTTGTTGATTAAGTGGGTGCTTTTGCAGAAATGTAGATCTTCATATTGCCTCCTGCACCAGTAGATTTCCCATGGGTTGGTATGTGCATCATCCCACAGCTGGATAAAAGTACAAACAGCCTTTCATCTCCTTCTCTGCTCCTAAATGACCTTTTCCTAATCCAAGGTGTGGCTGAATGGCAGGACAGAGCTGTCATATCCTCTCTCGTAGCTCATGATACTCCTTGCAGCAGCAAGAACGCACTTTGGGAGATACTCCAATAAGATTCTCCATCTGGGAGCATAATACGGTTGGTTTGCTTGCCTGTGTCCTTACACCAGCTTGGAGTCCACATACTGTACCGTTTGAAAAAAAAAGCATTAAGAATTAGGGAGAACTTGCGCATTCAGATCCCTTTAATACTGATCAAATGCAAAGAAAGCTGTCAGTTCTCTCTCCCCCCCCCCCCCATTATCACACTGTGTTACTGGTGATAATAAGGTAGCACTAGATTCAGATGCAAAGGCATCCTCGCCAGAGGTTGAAATGCTGCAAGTGAGAAGGAATTGTCAGTGTCAGTGTGGTAATTTTGTCAGTGACTCGAGGGAAGAAGTAGTTGCATTAAGTAGAGGACTCTGATAATTTGTGGGGTGGCTTATCCTTAAGAATTGCCGAGAAGAGAGAAAATCAGGCTTCTTTCAACCCTGGTCACAGCTTATACCCACTGCCACACTATAACCAGAAGGAGGTCTTCAAATTATGTGGTACTGCTTCTCTTTCAGGGGCTAACCACAAGATGCAATTACCAGAAACAAAAAATCCAGCAAAACATAAAAATACCAAACCACCAAGGAATGAGACAAAGGATAAATGTGAAAGGCAGGACTAAAGCCTCTAACAAAATTTTATATAAATTATCAGACTCTTTTAATGAACAGAGATTTCTATTCCAACCCAAAAGCCATTTTTTTGTTTACTTCTGTTGCTTATATGTATGATGGGCGACAGTGACTGATTTCGTACTACACCATCATCATGTGCTATACAGGTATTCTAATAATATTATGTTAGTTTTTCTAGGATGTAAAAATGTAAGGTAAAGGTAAAGGACCCCCTGGATGGTTAAGTTCAGTCAAAGGGGACTATGGGGTGTGGCACTCATCTCGCTTTCAGGCCGAGGGAGCCAGCATTTGTTCACAGACAGCTTTCTGGGTCATGTGGCCAGCATGAATAAACCGCTTCTGGCACAACGAAACACCATGACAGAAACCAGAATGTAACCTTCCCTTTGCAGTGGGACCTATTTATCTACTTGCACTGGCGTGCTTTCAAATTGCTAGGTTAGCTGGGACAGAGCAACAGGAGCTCACCATGGTCATGTCTTAGTGGTTTAGAGCACAGCACCACCCGTGTCCCTTTAGGATGTTATCAGTGCAATCCTATCCATGCCTACTCATATGTAATCTTACTGAATTCCACGGGGCTTTCTTATAGGCAACTGGGGTAAGGATTTCAAGTGCTAGTCATTACAAATATTTAGGAATGGGAAGCCGGAAATAAATTTAAAAATATTACAGAAGTTATAACCAGAAGTTATTCATGAGATATTCAGTAAGGATTTTATACCATTCATAGTTAGAAACCTCTTATCTGATATTTTCCTCTAAATGTAAATCTAATGGCTCTCTTGGCAGCATGGTACAAATCCCGGTCTGGTTCTCTGCTTCTTCTATACAGTCATAGTTCAGATAAGAAATCAGGTAAGGATTCTTGGAAATAGCATGGAAAAGATAAAACTCTGGCAGAACAATTCTGTTGGTTGCAGCTTTGGATTGCTGTATCAGGATTTTCATAGGGTGAACAATCAGGTTGAACAATGAACAGTGAATGGTGAAAATACATTTTCTCACAGTCATACATGGCATAGAAAACATGGTTAATATGCACACTACAAGAGTCAAATGCTGGAACACACCTATGGAGAAGCTGACAATATTAAGCAGGAAAGATTTGAGGAAAGGATCAGCAGAAGTAAGTTGAGTGAGAAAACTTCAAGGAAATTTCCAAAGTCATACCAACAGAAGCAAAAGCAAAACTTCAAAATACTGGTTCAAAACACTGAACAGTCTTATTCCCCTATAAGTTTCCCCCCTCTTTGTTTTATTAAAAAATAATCTGTTTCCAAACGGAGCATAGCAGGTATTGAGAAGCAGTAGTAATTACAGTTTATCAAAGCCTATGTGTCCTGAATCACAGCAGCTGCTGAATTTAACTTCCAAGTAAATGCAGTGGGTGAAAGCATATAATTATCCTATAATTCATATACACAAAACTCTAGGTGGCCCCCCTTCTAAAGAGAAAATAGAGTCAAAGGAGAACATTTGCATTTTATAATAGGCTGCTCATAAATACAAACAGCCTTCCCTCTTGACTTTCTTTACTGAAATCCACGTAGAGAAATGGACACAATCCTTTAGGTTTTTTCTTTTTCAAAAAAAATCAGCTGCTTTAAGTGCCAATAAAACTTGCACTATTTTGATAAATTATATGTTTGTAAATTGTACTAAGTGTTGCTAATCAAATATATTTAAATAGAAAACAAATACCTAGTAGATATTCCATGCATGTGCAACCATGCTGAGCATAAGTAAAGGATCAAGGAAATGCACTACAGATGGATGACAGGATAAAAGGAGCATGAATAAGCAACATACTTTTTCTTTAGTCTTCGGTCTTTCTCTGCCTGAGTTCCCAGTTTGCCTAATCCCAGAGATTCCTGTGCTGCGGCTTCTGTTTCCATGTAACCTCCTGTGTCAAAACAGCAAACAGATTTTCTCCATTGACATTCTTTTTCAAGTGGCTCTATTAGTTTAGCATTTTGTCTGTGAAATTGTAAAGTCTGTTTTCTGGGGTGGAAAACAAAGCAAGATACCTAAATCCAGAAGCTACTTCCTCACTATCCGCTGGGACATATAAGAACTAGCAACAAGGAAATTGTTTGCAGGATGGTCTCAACGCCTTAGAAAAAGAAGCAGCAAAAGCCACAGGTGCCTCAATAGTAGATTATTAAAATACAGCCACTAAAGGTCTTGTTCAGGGTTTCCTGTCAGGTAAGGGAAACGTTTGCTGACTGCAGGACTGTCCAATATGGAGGCAAGTCATGTTATGTACTGATGACTGCATAGCACTACAGGATAAAAACAGAGTCCTCTGTGTGTAGGAAACTGTAGTTTCCTAATGCTTTGGAGAAAGTATGAAATTAGCTGGGTTTTTCCCTAGAGCTGTCTCTTAACAGAATGAAAACAGAAAATGGGTTGTAGCCAGAAGTTATGGGAGTGGAATATCATGTATGGAAAAGGGCTTTTCTGCACTCCTTTTCCTAATACAACCTCCTGGGCCTCTTAAAAGTGTCTTCTAGGGGCACTATGTAAAGGTAAAGGTACCCCTGACTTCTAGGTCCAGTCGCAGACGACTCTGGGGTTGCGGCGCTCATCTTGCTCTATTGGCCGAGGGAGCCGGCATTTGTCCATAGACAGCTTACGCGTCATGTGGCCAGCATGACTAAGCCGCTTCTGGTGAACCAGAGCAGTGAACGGAAACACCGTTTACCTCCCCGCCAGAGCGGTACCTATTTATCTACTTGCACTTTTGACGTGCTTTCGAACTGCTAGGTTGACAGGAGCAGGGACTGAGCAACGTGAGCTCACCCTGTTGTGGGGATTCGAACCGCCAACCTTTTGATCGACAAGCCCTAGGGCTCAGTGGTTTAGACCACAGTACCAAAACCTTTCTCAAGGACTCCTCAGCTGCCAAGAGGCTTCATTTTTTATTTAATGCATTTATTAGATGCCAAATAGCTATTGCTCTCTCTTGGTGCCATACAAAAAGGGGAAAGAATATGTACAGAAAACAAAGTCACAAAAGTCAACAGCAACAACAACAACAGCAGCAACAACAAAAAACAGCTTGGGAAAGAATTATAAAATGGAGTTAAAACCATACCAAGCAGCAAAATACAACCTTAAAATACCAACAAATATTGGTTGGGTGGGGTGCGGTAGTGAGAAACTGGGGCCAGGAAAGTCCCTTTGCATGAGTGGCCTTCCAACCTCCTTACTTACGAATACAACCAATAGTTTTAAAGCTGGTTGGAAATGGGTTGGGTTTTTTTTAAAAGAGAGATATCAGTTCCCATTAAGCCTTTCTTCTGCTCGCTGTTGCCTCTAGTCATGCAGGTTTTGCAGGTTTTTGAAACAAGACAAAAGCGGCTGCCTACTGGAGGCAGGAGTAAGATAATTATACACATCCCTCTTTCAGACACCTTCAAGTCTGGAGACACACACAAACACACAGAGCATGCCACCAGCAATATTGACTGTTTGCACAGACAGATGAAAGATGTACATGCAGGATCACTGCCTAAGATATAGTATATCAGAGTCAGTAAATCTCCTCTTGTTCAGCTGTACTATCATCTGACCAAGCACAATTAGGACATGCATTCTGTTACGGATCATATTTAAGCAACTGTGAGCTTGAAACATTGGCATGAGCTATAGTGTGCCATTGTGCTATTTTAAATTAAAAACAATACCACAAGGTAACTGGGTGGTTACACAAGTCGTATTCTTAAACGTTTTCACATGTTTTCTCCATCTCCAAATAGATGGGGGTGGGGGGACCTTGTTCTTGCCAACCAATGTGATACATTATCTGAATTTAAGAAAAGACATCACACATCCAACAATAGAGAACACAAACAAAAGTTGATGTTTCAAAAGCATGCTGGAAGACTGCGGAAAGAGAGAGTCAATGAGACAACAAAAGGACAGCAAGTTCAAAGGATAAAGAAGGGGAAAGAGAGAGAGAGAGAGAAAGAGTTCCCTACTCTCAATCTTAAATATGTATTGTTGAGTCAGGTTTTTTTGGTCGAAGAATTAGAAAAAAACAACACCAGACTAGATCTCTTTAACACATTAGGTGACTTGATCCTAGCTAATCATCAGAAGTGGAAAGCTATGGAAACTAAGACTACAGAAAGGACCACCATGGTATTCTGAAAGAAAATCTTTGATAATGATCATGGAACAGAGAAGATGCAGCATGGTTGAAGCAACTTTTCTCATTCAAAAAGAAAGGAAAAAAGAAGTCCTATTGTGACACAGGACAAAAACCAAACCAAATGACGTTATTTCCAACGTTATAATTGCTGCCATATACAAGAACACAAATCCCTATCAGAAGGCATTAGACTAGAGGTTGATCTAGACCAGCAAGTTCTGTAGATGCCTCCAGGAAGAAAGACTTGAAGGCAATGGCTCTCTCCCATTGTTTTTCTTCGGCAACCAGTATTCAGTGGTATATCAACAACGAATATGGAGGTTCTAGATATCTAGAGTTCACCTTCTTATGAGGTACTTCATGTTTGAGTACAGATAGCACAAAATACAGGTTATACAAGTTATGAAGGATCATTGTGAGCATCAGTTGTGGGCCTTCCATTCCAAAAACATGCAAATGGAAAGCCAATCTTTTTCCTGCCATTGCTCTCACACTTTTTTTAAGGAGAGCAGATATTCTCCAGAATATATATATATATTGGTTGCATATTTTACTTTTGAACGTACTACTGCTTTGGTTGAACTAAGGTGCACAATGAAAATCCCTGTTTGTTACAAACATTTGGCAATGATTTACTTCAAGTACTTCTTCAGAACTATGAATAGATTTTCATCCAATTATGCAGTTATGATGTTGTGGTGTGTTACTGTCAGGGGGAGGGGGTAGCACATTGGGCAACTAATATTGCCCCCAGGACAGCTTTTACAGATTGACATCTCTATTCTGTTCTAAAGAGTGTAATAGATATGAATCCATTTATTAGATCTTGATCCCTGGGGCCTTCAACTTACTAAAGAAGAAGATAATCAGACATAATAGTATTTAGTATGCCAATAGTATTTAGTATGCCAATATCAATAAAATGGGTCTTGATTAATTTAACTGAGAATGAATAAACCATGGTACAGATATTAAGCTTTAAGTCTGTGCAGATAGGAACATCTAGCTTGTGCCAAAGGGCTTATCATTAAATTGATTGTGAAATATATTGAATGTGCCATATTAAAAAAAAAAAACAAATCATCTCATTTCATCCCATGTTAGATGAAAGGATGGTCTAAACTAGAATGTTACTAATAATGAGAAAAGTGACTATTCTGCACTTAGCTAATTATCAACCTATTTATTTTTTGTTTATATATACTATATTTCAGGATGTACAATATTTTACAAGCAAAGTTCAAAACATAAGAGTTAGGCAGGCTGTATTCACTATTTGCTTGCCCTGGTAAACTGGGGCTGCTCACTAAATATCCTAAATATTTAGGTTAAATATTGGTTTCCTTGCTCCTTCTTGTCAACAGGGCTGTGGAAACTGAGAAGTGGAAGTTTCCAGTTTTATTTGTATGAAATGATTCAGTATAAAACCTACCTAAAGTGTTGCCCCTGAATAACGTAAATGGACAATGATATGAAGATATTAAATACAAACTATAAGACATTGTGGAAATTCTTCATATTCTAACAGGATCCATAATCACCAATATATTTTGGCCATATGTTTCAATTGACAGTTACCTAAATCTTTGTTTTGTTTTTACAAATGGCAACTTAGCAAAGCCATTAAGAGTTGTAGTTTTAATAAAATGAATAGAATTACAACTATTAGTCACTTTACTAAGTCAGCAGCAGCTGGATTGGGACCAGAATTGCCTGCCGCCCCCCTTCTGCTGCTGTGAGTGGCTGGCTACAAATGTACTAGTGGCTCTGCAAACTACAGTGGCATTGGCAGGCAGTTAGCATACCTCTGCCAGTGTATGGACACTTTTGTGTCTTATACTCTATCTGAGTATAAGATCAAAACAGATAGGAGCCTTGTGCTAGGAAGACTGCAAAAGAATCCAGGAGGGGATTCATGGCAAGCAAATGAAGGCTAAAAGCAAATACATTCGTAATAAGAGCAAAAGCATGGGAACCAATGCTACTTTGAGTTTCCTGCTAGCCAAGTCTTCTGTCAGGTTGGATTGTAAACAAAACTGAAAAAGGACGGTGATGGTGGTTGTGGAAAGGGGCCTTTTAGCCAAGTCAGCAGATTCATATGTTTGCTGTCAAGGTTTTTCAAACTGTGTAAGCGTTAGCAAAGTTACACGTTCGTAATTCCATAAAGGCAGCAGAAGTAAGTAAAGGAATCTCATCCTATTCCCCCTGCTCATTTAGAAAAAACACAGTGAACGATGTGACAGTCAATACTAGTTATGGTATAACAGAATTATGTGGAAAAGATCCCACCAGTTTAGAAGAGAAATGAATGTTTGGAAAAGCAAAACGAAACTTAAAAAGAAGCCAAAACCATTAAAAAAAAATACTGAAAAACAGCGACCCGAGCCTGGTACAACTAATTCCTTACTGAGCTGTCCAAGTCGAGCCTTCTCTTTTTTACCGAACAAACGTCCTATTGAAGACTTGATTCCTTTCTTCTTGGGAGCTTTGTGTAGGGAATCCTGGCTGCTACTGACACTGCCAAGACCAATGCTTTCTGGCTCCAAGGATGCAGGGAAGCTACTATAAAATACACACAAAAGATAGATAATACATTATTGCCCTTATGAGGTCCTGTGCCCATCCCCTCCTAAGCAGCTGTGCAAACAAATTATCTGGAATCTAATAAGAGTGTCTTCATAATTGAAAACATTAATCAGGTTCTGATGGCTTCTTTCCTGCATCATAATAATATTTAGAACAGCACAATGGCTAATTTTCATGTCTCACTAATGCTGTTCAAGATGATTCAATCTAACAAAAAGTGACAGAAAGGAGGTATAATTCATCAAAGGCCTATTAATATAATTTTTGGCTGGGAAGTTCGGAGAAATATGTGTTGAGAAGAACCAAAGAAATCTGAGTTGTAACAACATTGTTTTCAACCAAAAACGGGATTAAAAAAAAAAATCTTACCTGAGAAATTTCTATTCTGAGCAGGGAAAGGGTGAAAACCTAGTGAAAGGTATTTTCCTCCTACTAGGCATGGATGCAGAGCAACATTTCTGAGCAATCCAGAGAGGGATTCCTATAAGTTCCAAAAAGCAACCATGGCACTGACTGGAGAAGGTCTTAGTGATAGGCTTCTGGGAAAGATTCCCTGCTCTATAGCTGGGCTTGTATCTGCTGCAGGTAGGAGATCTAATCTCTCTTCAGGTGTTTTGATGTCATGCATTGTGATCATGCAAAGGGGTAGGGCTATAGGGAGGGGCATGTTAGCCCTGCCATTTTCGTACATGGCATCAGAGCACCTGAAGAGTGCTCTTGCGTATGAACTCTGGCTTGGAAGGTGAGCTAAGACATGTCTTCTGCTCATTTGCTGCTGAATAGAGGTATAGCTGGTGACACAGAAAGTCTGGAATAGCATAAATGTCAATTGGATTTCAAGGTTTTGAGCCATTAGTCCTGCCATTGCATTGCATTCCGATTCAGAAGCAGAGATATTGCTTGATCCCCGCAAATGATCTGTCTTCCAGCTCCACACCATAAGAACAAATACACAATTCTTACAAGGGCATTTTGGCTCATAATAATAAATGCCTTTAGAAGTGTACTCAACATACTCTGGGAACCCTTCAAATTCCTATGTGGAGGGCACTTTCCACGAAAAAAAGAGAGAGAGCTTGCAAATTATGTAATGTGATCAAGCTCAGATTCCTAGCATAAAACGAACACATACAAGTGATATTATCAGAGTAACAAACTATGCAGAAGTGGCATGCCATGTTCTACTTGGCGGTGATTTGAGCAATGTGTGAGGGGGCAAATAAGCAGTGGCACCAGCATACAGACTAGGAATGGGGTGAGGTGGTGGCTAGGCTGGGAGCTCTGGGTTGGTAGTGGTGGCCTCACAGGTGCACCTGCAGGATGCTGATACTACCAACCCAAAGTTCCCTTGACCTCACTGCCTCCATCCCCTACCTCATCTGTGTCTCAGTGAATGTAGTGCCACGGGCATCTGGAGGGCACTGCTGGACTTGAAGTGACTCTTTTCCCATGGGATGCAATATTACCAAGGCTTTGCAAATGCCCACTCTGCATAGTCCGAACAATGTTATAGGAAAACCACATCTAGGAGGAAGAGCTCAATGGGGGGGGGGGAGTTGATTGTCCTGATTGAAACTGTCAAGAATTTTGCAATATGGGGTTCAAAAGGTTAGTAGTGGTGTTGTCAAAAATTGCAGTCCTTCACTGGTCTCCTTGCACAGGTCAGCCAAGATTCAAGTTATTGGTTGCATTAGTTGCACTTCTGCAGACAAATATCAAACCCCATCACTGAATCCAATATGGATTTTTCATTTTAATCATTGTTGTGAGTGGTGCCTTCTCCTTTGTTCACTTATAGAGAGCCAACAGCAAGGCAGTAAGAGCAACCACAAAAATATACCATTTTGCTCCAGCTCAATCACTGTACTTAAAGCATTAGAGGGCAGACTTCAGGCTTGTGTGGTCTGTCTTGATTTTCACTAGAACCTTGAGATCTACAACTGGAGCCTGGAGCCAAACAACATACCCTTATAATTAATAAGCAATCTGAACTCAGGAACTTATTTTGAGGAGCTTAGTTACCCACAGCTTTCTTCATTTCAGCAATGTAATACAGGGCAGAGGTGATCTTGTATCTGCCATCTTTAAGCAACTGGAAGTCAGAATCCTTGCTCATCTACCACAAAATTATCAGTAGATCTACATCTGACTTCTGCTCATGCTTGATCTAAAGGGGCTACAAAATGGGAGACCAGGCATCCAAATCAGACTGGAATTCAAGGAGCCAAGTTGTAAGAGTTAATTCCCACCTCGGTGATGATGTACACATTTTTAATTAAGAAACAATTACTCTTGGAGAGCTACATTTGCACCATATAAGAGGCCTGGGTGAACTAGGAACTAAAACGATCGATGCAAGCAGGGCGTTCTATAAAAGCCACTCTTTCACAAAGAAACTTGTCCAGTTTCTCCTTCAGATAAGCTACTTCTCATGGATCCTGACATGAAGTGGTGGAAAAAAAGAAAAGCCATCTCAGAGTGGGAAACACCCCCCCCCCAGCAGTCTGCATTTCCAGATAAATAGAATACATTGGAAGTTATGTGGAAGTTAACCTAGAAGTCATATGAATGGGTGCATTATAAAAAGAACACAGCACATTAAAGTTGTGAATTACTGTCTGAAGTAATGAGCTTCTTACCTTCTGGCATCATTGTGGTATGAAGAAGGTAGAGTGTGAGTCATTCTAATGGCTCTAGGTGTTGGAGGAGGGGAGGTTTCACATTTTATTGTGGCTTTGTCTTCATGCCCATCTTCTTCGACGACTGCGATCTACAAACAAACCATGTCCATAAAGGGCAGCTTAGAAACCAACTTTCTAAGTTATTTGCAAGAAATAATTTAAATTGTGCAGCAGGCAAACTGTTTGGAATTCATCATACTTTCCAAGCAAGCATAAGGGCTTACATAAAAGCCATGTTCCATTCGTGGGATGCAAAAGTAACAAAACAAAAATGCCAAGGAGATAATCGGATACGATCATGGCCCTACAGATAGCCATTCAAGTCCCATTTCCCAATCTCTGAGGTAATAAGCACACAACTGGACATAAAACATATCAAGTACAGATCAGTGCTGGCGCTGTGGTGGGCCCCCAGGCAACATGGTGTCAAATGGTGTCAACAGCTTGTGGAATTATGTACCAACTCTTTGTAATCCATGGGGGCTAAATGCTTAGGTTTCCATATTGGATGGAAAGTTTCCACCCTCAAATATACAATGGATGGAAGAAATGACACAACTGAGGACTTTCAAGAAAGTGAACCTCTTTATTCAGAAAAGGAGTGGAAGATTCTTGGCTATATGAACACCCTACACAGGGTTGCAGTATGTGGACCGAGAACTCCCAGAAGTGCAAGCTGGATTTCGAAGGGGCAGAGGAACCAGAGACCAAATTGCAAACATGCGCTGGATTATGGAGAAAGCTAGAGAGTTCCAGAAAAACATCTACTTCTGCTTCATTGACTATGCCAAAGCATTTGACTGTGTCGACCACAGCAAACTATGGCAAGTTCTTAAAGAAATGGGAGTGCCGGATCACCTCATTTGCCTCCTGAGAAATCTCTATGTGGGACAAGAAGCTACAGTTAGAACTGGATATGGAGCAACTGATTGGTTCAAAATTGGGAAAGGAGTACGACAAGGCTGTATATTGTCTCCCTGCTTATTTAACTTATATGCAGAATTCATAATGCGAAAGGCTGGACTGGATGAATCCCAAACAGGAATTAAGATTGCCGGAAAAAATATCAACAACCTCAGATACGCTGATGATACTACCTTGATGGCAGAAAGTGAGGAGGAATTAAACAACCTTTTAATGAGGGTGAAAGAGGAGAGCGCAAAATATGGTTTGAAGCTCAACATCAAAAAAACTAAGATCATGGCCACTGGTCCCATCACCTCCTGGCAAATAGAAGGGGAAGAAATGGAGGCAGTGAGAGATTTCACTTTCTTGGGTTCCATGATCACTGCAGATGGTGACAGCAGTCACGAAATTAGAAGACGCCTGCTTCTTGGGAGAAAAGCAATGACAAACCTAGACAGCATCTTAAAAAGCAAAGACATCACCTTGCCGACAAAGGTCCGTATAGTTAAAGCTATGGTTTTCCCAGTAGTAATGTACGGAAGTGAGAGCTGGACCATCAAGAAGGCTGATCGCCGAAGAATTGATGCTTTTGAATTATGGTGCTGGAGGAGACTCTTGAGAGTCCCATGGACTGCAAGAAGATCAAACCTATCCATTCTCAAAGAAATCAGCCCTGAGTGCTCACTAGAAGGACAGATCCTGAAGCTGAGGCTCCAGTACTTTGGCCACCTCATGAGAAGAGAAGACTCCCTAGAAAAGACCCTGATGCTGGGAAAGATGGAGGGCACAAGGAGAAGGGGACGACAGAGGATGAGATGGTTGGACAGTGTTCTCGAAGCGACTGGCATGAGTTTGGCCAAACTGCGGGAGGCAGTGGAGGATAGGCGTGCCTGGCGTGCTCTGGTCCATGGGGCCACGAAGAGTCGGACACGACTGAACGACTGAACAACAACAACAACAACACAGGGTTGCATAAACAAAGGATGCTGAGCAAGTTTGGGCTGATAACAGATAATTCCACACCCCACCCTCTTGATATAGATACATAATTATTGTGGGTTTTGGGGGTAAATTTATTTTCTTTTCACTATTAATGTTTATTGCATCTCTGTGTTGCTTTTTTGCTTGTGATTTGCCTTTTTATATTTTTGCATACAAAATAGAAACTATAAATAAACCACACACATGATTGGCCCTTCCATGCTTCTTTTTCTAAACAGCAACTGCAGAGGCAGGGCAATCTGTATCTGGACCATAGGGGTGGTCAAGTTAAATGCCCTCAACTACCTCCATGGCCCTGTTCAAGATTCTACCCTCCCAACTGTGTATTAAGAAAAACCAAGAGTGGATGGGGCCAGTAATTAGCTTCCTGCCATGTTTGGACCTCAGGCATCATTTAATTAACTTTATATGGACCCAGTACAGAACAGGTTGATAGGACTGTGCTGCTTACACATGCTGTGTCTTCTCACACTCCATGTTTGCAAAGCCTGGCTAATTTATGTGAACATACAATGGATATTCTAGCTCAAAATACACTTCAGTATTCAAAGTTTATGGCTGCAAAGTAGCTTCAGGGAGGAAACCAACTGCCATTAAAGAAGTGTATAAAATTGAGGCCAGCAAAAAACAGGCCTCAGATATTGACTCATCTGTGTAATTTGATGCATGCCACCATTGTTTCACTAATCCCACACACATAGCCAAAGTTACAACTGGATACATATCAAAGCAAGATCAAAATTATGTATCAGTACAGAATTACCAGGGTTCTGCTTAATAAGCCTGAAGTAATCGACAACTTCTGGTAGTTTCATATATGCTTGTGTCATGTATTGCTATAACATTCAGGGTGCTTTACTATTTAGAAGAATAATGAGAAGTTTTCTGCAGCTGTGTAAACTAATATGCAAAGTTATGATTTACAATGAGTTACACATCAAATTTCAAAGATGACACAAATCATCTTTGTGAGTTTCGAGAGCTGAGGCCTGGTTTTAGAAGCTCTCAAGTTCCAGTTACAAAGGCAGAAATTCATTTTGCAAAATTACTTTTAAAAACCTGTGGAAAAATTCTGGTTAAACTGAGTTTTAAGTGCAGATGGGAGAAAATTCACAGTAGCATGCTAAAAAAGAGAGAAAAGTATGCATACCTTTCTCCGGTGCTTCCTGAGATCACTCGGCTGGAGTTGAGAACAAAGGAAAGAACAAAGGGGAATGATCAAACCCGTTTAGGTAAAATAAAAGATAATGATATCCTATTCATTTCCATTTTTCAACATCAAACCGGAAAATCAATGTTTTGGAAACTGCAAAACCTCAAGTAAAATACTATGGCTTGGATCTAGAGTTGTCTTGTGCGAGGTGAAAAGCACTCCCACTTATGCAAAGCAGCCCCATGAAATTTTCCCCAGTTTCCCCATATTGCTGCAGCTCCACTAGCCTCATCCAACATTGTTCAAGGTGGTATGTTGAGCCTCAGAAGGCTTTTTGGAGATTATGGGCTCTGTAGTAGATGGGGGAAGGACTCAGGAAAGTCCCACTGTATGATGAGAATTCTGCTTAGTTTTCTCTGGATCCAACTCTACAAACATATTAGAATCTTTTAATTTGCAGTTAGATCTTATGCTGCTATTTTAACTGCAGCAGGACAAGCAGGGCTGCCTTAAGTTGCATCTGTTGCGATGCAACAAATTAAGTTATATCCCCATGTAGTACCATCCAGTGCTATTTTCACAGAACTCACCATGAACACCTTCCTTGTTCTCTTATGATGGCAATGGTGCCCACCTGAGAGGTGCTGGAACTGAATTTCGGTGAGTTGCAGCTGAAGAAAAGCCCTGGTACCACCCCTCCAGTCTTTAATAAAGCCTTCTTGTGACTGTTTTGCTGTTGCAACACCAGGGGTTGATTTGGATGTCATGAATGAACTCTGTATTAGGCTTCCACTTCCTTTCCCTTCCCTTCCTTCTCCCATGCATTCTACTTTAATAGTAACTTCCTGACTTTTGACAAACCATAGTTGGCCATGATATCCAAACTAGCAAACTATGGCTTGAATAACCTCTTGCAAGCCAGAGTTGGGAATCTTGTATCAAACTTGTAAATGGAAGTTCATTCATGCAATGCCTTTCAGTTAGTAAGGCTCAAGGATGTGGACAAGGTGTTTGGATTGGTCAGGGTGACCACTAGCACCCTGGACCCTGAGCTGGTAAAATCTAGTAGGGAGGGGACAGCAGACTGGGCTAGGGAGGTGATTAATGTCTCCTTGTGAGAGGGGGTGGTCCCTGCCTGCCTGAAGGAGGCAGTGATAAAACCACTCCTCAAGAAACCCTTCCTGCATTCAGAAAACCTAAGTAACTACCGCCCGGTTGCTAATATCTCCTTCTTGGGCAAGGTTCTTGAGCGGGTGCTCACAGATCAGATCCAAGTACTCTTGGAGGAAACTGATTTTCTAGATCCATTTCAGTTAGTTTAGGCCTGGTTTTGGCACAGAAACTACTTTGGTCACCCTGTATGATGACCTCTGTTGGGAGAGAGACAGGGAAATGTGCCCCTGTTAATTCTCAAGCCCTCAGCAGCTTTTGATACCATTGACGATGGTATCCTTCTGAAGCAGCTGTCCAAGTTGGGGGTGGGTGGCATCACTTTGTGGTGGTTCTGGTCCTGCTTGGATAGTTGTTTCCAGAGGGTGTTGCTTGGGGAGTATTCTCCAGCCCCATGGAGCCTTCAATCTGGGGTTCCTCAGGGTTTGATTTTATCCTCTATGCTGTTTAACATCTAAATGAAATTGCTGAGTGGGGTTATCGAGAGACTTGGAGTATGCTGTCACTGATGACATACAGCTCTATTTCTCCTTTACATCTGTAGGTGAGGGAGTGGATGTGCTGGTAATTGGTAATGGACTGGATAAGAGCCAACAAACTGAAGCTAAATCCAGTTAAGACTGAGGCACTCCGACTGAGGCACTGTTAGTGAGCGGATCCCTAGACCGGATGGCTAGGAGGTTGCCTCCTCTTGATGGGGTTACACTCCCTCTGAAGGAGCGGGTTCACAGATTAGGGGTATTTCTCGATTTGTTGTTGTCACTTGAGGCTCTGGTGGCCTCAGTGGTGTGGGGTGCCTTCCATCAGCTTCAGCTGGTCTCCCTGCCCTATGGTCTTTTTACAGCACAGGCACCAAGGCCTAGCACCAGATTTTGCCTCCTTACACTGTGCAAACAGACATTATATATCTGGTAAGTCCTTTTATTAGGAAAAGCACTTAAGGATTCTCACGTGAATGCCATCATAAATTTGTTAAGTCTTTAAAGGGCCGCAAAACTTTTCATTGTTTGGTATCCTAAACAGCTTTCTGGAGCACTGACTGGCAACATAATGAAGAGTCCTTATCCCAGCAACCCATGAATTCATTTCATTACTATTTTTTATTGTGTAACCCTGGCAATGGCCCTATATGAAGTCTTATTGCATTTTGTATTAATGGTCAACGTGATTTTACCACAGACAAAAAACAAAATAATAGGCAAATAAACAAATGAGCAGGAAAAGAAACAAGCTATAGAAAAAAGATTTATTTGGAGAAGTAATAAAATAAATGAAACGATCAGCACAAAACTGTATATGTACATTTTCTTACCAGTGTCATGATGCCCATACGATCCATCTCCCTGGCTGGGCTGCGGGGAGTGAGTTTTGGAGTAGAATGCCCACTTGGAGGAGAAGAGCTTGCAAGGGAGGAAGCTGTAATGGAGCCAGTAATAGATGTGCCAGGGTGGACCCTGGCCAGGTTTAAGCCTTCTAGGCTTACACTGGCTACTCTATTTTCTATTTCTTCAGCACGCAATTCCGTTGATTCTTTTTCCTCTTGGATTAACCTATAAACATGAATTGGGAGGCAGCAGAATTAAAACAGCTAATGTAATGCGAGTGATATTCCAATACAGTGGTACCTCTGGTTACAAACTTAATTCGTTCCAGAGGTCCGTTCTTAATCTGAAACGTTCTTATCCTGAGGCACGCTTTTGCTAATGGGGCTTCCTGCTGCGCACACCCCTTGGGCACACAATTTCTGTTTGCATCCTGGGACAAAGTTCGCAACCAGGAGCAGCTACTTCCGGGTTAGCAGAGCTTGTAACCTGAAGAGTTCATAACCAGAAGCGTTCGTAACCAGAGGTACCACTGTACAGTGAATTGCTTCCTTGCCCTGATTCCTGGCAAGAATTTAATTAGGTGCTTTTCACAAATGACATAGGCTTCATCAGTACATCATGTTGGAGACCCATCGGTGAGCTTTAAATAGGAAGATAATAGTAACAATAATAATTTTAGTATTTATACCCCCACCCATCTGGCTGGGTTTCCCCAGCCACTCTGGGTGGCACCCAGCAAAATATAAATAATAATAATAAAATGTCAAACATAATGATGTACATTGTAGTCAAAGCATCTATTTCAATCAATTTGGCAATGCTGTAGAATTGGTTGCTTAAATGGCTTCAGAGGTTCACCACAGCTGAAGCATTCTACCTTGAAGGTGGAAAACTTACACAACAAACAGTTGAAATGTTAATGGGCCAAAAGGTATTGCGTAGTTGTCTCTTATGGCTGTATATTACATGAACATAGCTGAACTAAAGGGTCTACTTTTGGGGAGACATTAGATGCTTACTTGTTTTGTTGACAATTAAGCGGTATACAAATTCCCTTAAACAAATACACACATTTGCCTTTTCTTTTGAAAAATACATAATATGTGTTTCAGGATTGCACTGCTGATATGAATAAAATTCCACCTAAGTTGGTTGTTCTGCTTCCTTCAAAGACCAGCCAGATGCATGTGAATAAACCCATTTTATTTATTTGCACGATTTGTTGCCTGGGATGAGAAAGCTCTCTGCTTTTTGGTGATGTACAAGTACCTGATTTCTTTGTTGATTGCATCCAGTTGTTCCTGAAGCATCATAGCAAGGGTTTGGGCATCAGAATGTCCACTTGGCGACAGAAGATCCATGGAGCTAAATATTGTATCTCTGTCGTCATCATCAATGTCAGACATTTCAGTGTCACTCTCAAAATGATGGCTGCTCAGAACACCCATCGGTTGACTTCTGCTCCATTCATGATCTCCAAGGGATTTCACCTAATTGGAAAGAAATGCATACCGATCAGCCTCATTCCAAATGTTAATTTTGAGAGAAATTGAAAACAGAAAGCCTAGCATGTTGAAACACTGTTGGCATTGATTAACACCTTTTAGTTTTCTCAGGCCACTTGTACAAGGGTCACTTTCCAGAAAGAGGAATGGCCTTGAGGCAGGGCCTTGGCTGGACTATAGTGACTACTTACCAAGCCAATCTTCCTCAGCAGCAGTGAATGTTGTGCCTATGTCACTGATCACCCAGACTCCTTGGATGACTATGGCTAAAGCCTATCCATTTCCATTACAGTGGTACCTCGGGTTACATACGCTTCAGGTTACATACTCCGCTAACCTGGAAATAACACTTCAGGTTAAGAACTTTGCTTCAGGATAAGAACAGAAATCGTGCTCTGGCGGCGCAGCGGCAGTGGGAGGCTCCATTAGCTAAAGTGGTGCTTCAGGTTAAGAACAGTTTCAGGTTAAGAACGGACCTCCAGAATGAATTAAGTAAGTAACCAGAGGTACCACTGTACTGTAATAGGAGCACTGCTTTTAATAAACAAAGAACAACAACAAGAAAAACCTTTGGTTCGTCTATCCGGATTCCCATTCGGCCTCTTCTTGGTCTTCTTATCACCTTAGTAGACCTATAATCTGGTTGGCTATCAACTAGGGAGCTCACAGAGTACCTCAGTTCTGCTGATGAATCAAGATGTGTTCTGAAAAACAGTTGTGGCACACGAATTAGCAGATGCAAATAAATAAGCCAAACTGTAAAAATATATATTTAAAAAAATCAATAATTTATCAAGTATTTTACAATGTGCAGAGATGTTCATCCTATGAAATTTGATTCTATACATATAAGGGTCTGGTGACTTCTCTTTCAGTGTATCTGAAGAAGTGTGCATGCACACGAAAGCTCATACCAAGAACAAATTTGGTTGGTCTCTAAGGTGCTACTGGGAGGATTTTTTTATTTTGTTTCGACTACGGCAGACCAACACGACTACCTACCTGTAATTAGAAAAAAAAATCAGTTTGCAGCCCCTTAACCCAGAAAATCGTGGAAGGGACGAAATTGGGGGGTGGTACACTGGTATACAGTTCTTTTCTGCTGTTTTCATGGGAATGTTATGGGGAAAGGATGAATGGGGGAGCATCAACCTTATGAATGGGGGAGCATCAACCTTATGAATGGGGGAGCATCAACCTTATCCAGTGACATTCACTGTATGTCACACCATGACCACTGGTGTGCATGAATGCTAGCACCCTAATGCAACAGGTACTGCAATGTGAAAGGAACATTGGAAAATGGGACAGATGTGCTAGCATTTTAATCAGGAGAACTAATGCAATATTCATCACATCGGAATTTAAGCATAGACTTATTTGTCCATTCCTCTTCCTGCCACCACTTTCTCAAAACCCATGTAAAACAACCTATAAATGCCTAAAGCAAATTTCCCATTCGCAGTTATGAAAGGAAGCACTTCACCCAGTCCCTTAGAAAATGACGATGATTAAAATGATAACATTTTCAAAGGCTGCTTGCAACACATAGTGGATGGAGAACTGCAAACAGTATTTTCAACATAGTATGATTTTAAATTTATGAAAATTAAGAAAATATTATGGTTTTCTTAGGCTACCTTGACAACGTGGGATCAATTAAAGAACCTGCTCTTATTTTCAACTGGTCAAGTTCAACTCTCAGCTTGTCTATTTCGTCTGCCAATCTTTCCTGAAAATAATAATAATGATAATAATAATTCAACAATGTTTTTATATCAAAACTTATATTTATCAAAATTAATATCAACGAACAACATTAAGCTTCTCGGCAACAAAGTACCAACTTATATTGTATCAGCCTAGCAAGGGGTTGTACAGAAAATATTATTTTCATTAAAACTAATATTTGTTAAATAAGTAATTTGTTTGACTCATTACTTATTGACTAGCATTACTTATTAAGGTTAAAGTTGCAACAAACCAACTAATCATTTTAAACAGCCCGACAAAACACATCTATAGATATTTTTACAATATGAAAAATAAATTATTAACGGGGAAATTGTACAAAAAATTCCTTTGTTAGCTAGACAAACTAATCATTGGTGATTTTTAGTGATGCCAGACATAACAAATGGAAGACTATAAATACTTTCCAAAGATTCCAGTTTTCACCAATTTTGCATTCCTTCTTTGCTGTTTTAAAGTTTATACAGTCGAACCTCGGCTCCTGAACGTTTTGGAACGTTTTGGCTCCTAAATGCCAAAAACCCGGAAGTAAATGCTCCGGTTTTTGAACACTTTTCGGAAGCCAAACATCTGACGCGGCTTCCCGCTTGAGTGCAGGAAGCTCTTGCAACCAATTGGAAGCCGCGCCTCGGTTGTTGAACATTTCAGAAGCCGAACGGGCTTCCGGAATGGATTAAGTTCAAGAACCGGGGTTTGACTGTACAGAGTTCTTAAAAGAATAAGACTTTGCAACAAATGCATAAATCCAGCTAACATTAGTTGTCATTGAGGCACACTGAAAACCATCAGATTCAAATCAATTGTTTCTTACTTGTTCTTATGGGTCAGTCACAAATTACAGGATCGAGGACAAAGAACACTTCCCCTAATTTTTTTAAAAGGTCTAGAACAGCAGTTTGATCTTAGTTTAGCATGATAAAACCACTAGCCCTCAATGAACAGGGGTGAACTGCATAATCCACAAACTACGGTATTCCTAAATTTATATAGTAGGAACAACAACAGGAATCTAGACACTTCTCTATCGAAAATGAAAAAATGCAGCTCAATTTTTCAACAAAAGCAGTCAAAGAAAAATGCACAGGATTTTATATACCAAATCATTTGGCACGGATCCAGACTTAGGTTTAGAACAGTCCTTTTAAAAGCATTGATTTCAGTATTCTACTCTATGTATGAATAGGTCCGGATCCAGCTTATAGAACTCCCATAAGGAGCAGCTATCATGGCTGTGCTGCATTGACTGATGGAAATTGTTCTGCAAAACATCTGGAGGGTACCATGTTGGGAAAAGAGGATCTACCTCTTCCCGTGAAACCTGCCACCACTTGTTCTTGGTATCAGGAAGAATCATAGTATCCTTCCGCTGTGCCACTTATTCTGTACTTTTAGCTAAGAAAATGTAAAAAGGGTGGGGGGGCAGCATGGTATGGTGGTTAGAGTGTCAGACTAGGGCTAGGAAGACTCCAGTTCAAGTCCCCACTCAGTACAGGAAGAAAACTGAAGAATCTCGGGTCATCCACTCTCTCTTGGCCTATCCTAGCTCACTGGGTTGTTAGGAGGACAAAACATGGGGCAAGCATGTCTTGAGCTCTTCCGGGGGGTGGGGGGAGGCAGGCAGGCTATAAATGCAGTAAATCAAAAACCAAATACATGAATAAATTCTGGAAACATATTTTTCAACTGCACAAAATACATATAGGCAACAGCTATTTACATTCCATAAATGATAAATATGACATTCTCACACACACCACCCCAGATTCAGTCTCTTCCTGACAACAAGTATAGACAAAATGTGGGGATAAGCATAATTGGAAGGAAGCACACTGCTTCGGGTACCATTCTTTGGAACAGAATGTGGCCGACAAATTATTAAAATAAACAAATGAAGCAACAAGGAGCTCATGAGTCATAGTCAGAAGTCTAATTCCATCCATTCCTTCTGAAAATTCTCTTTTAAGGAACAAATGGCAGCCAAATAAAAATGTATTTGTCTACAATTTCTTCCCTTCATGTTTGGTTCCAATATCACGTATTAACAGTTATTTTGCCCCTAGACTCAGGGCTCAGCCACAATTCTTTCCCATTCCACTCCTTGTATTTCTATTTAATCTGATACCTAGCAAAATTACTTTCTGCTTACTTAAATATGATTGGTTGAATTTATGTTATCTACTGGCTGTAAGTTGGAAAAGAATTAGAAAAATGGCATTTGTTATAAATGTTTGTAATGAATTTGACTGGTTCATTAAATCAGTGGTACATGGGTTAAGCTGTGATGACTTGCAAAGGGCAGTTTCGATGCTATTTTTAATACACTGTCAGGATTGGGTAGATGTGGGGCCAAAAGCCCAAGACTCATGTCCTCAATAAGTTTCTGGCCATTGACCACCCAGAACTGAGCATTCTATGGAAACAGAGCAATCAAAATGTATCTCTAGAGTGGGAAAGGAGGTATTTACATAAGAATGTGGCAGTTTGGAGGAAAGTCTTTTGCTCAACCAAATGGATCCAGCCCACATATTTTGTGGGGGCAATTCATGCCTGCACTAGGGTCCATAAATATTGTCAGCAGCCTAATTAATGAACACTACTTGAAGTGTACAGCCTAATTTGATGCATGCTCACTTGAAAGTAAGTTGAATTCAGTGGGGTTCACTCCCAGAGAAATGTGCTGAGGATTGCACCCTACAGAGGTGAGGGTGTATGGCTGGATGTTGATGCTGTGGGGCTTGTAGCTCTCTCATATATTCACTTGGATGTGTGAACAATAGCACTGTCCAGTTTAATTGCTCACACAATGAAACTTCTCCACCTTCTCCTTCCATTGCACCCACTGCAATCTGCTTTGGAGGGTTGAGGGAGCTCCATATCAGATATAGAGGGGGTGCAGGGGGCACATAAAGGGAGGCGTGGGAAGAGAGCTTCCTCTGCACAAGTAGAAGTTGTTCCTCTTGCAGTGTCTTAGTTGGATACAACCCTAGGTTCCATTATCTTTAGGAACATTTTCAGGTTTTGAATTCCGAAGATTACTTCTTCTTCTTTTGGTAATCAGTTGCTTTTTAAAATAAAGGTAAATGCAGGTAGGAAAGAAAGAAAGAAAGAATACCTTATCATGTAATGATTCTTCCAAGTTCTTTCTAAAGCTTTCTGATTCTTGTATTAAAACATTCTAAGAAAGATAAAAGATCAAAAGTAGAGACAAATTGCAGCAAAATAAAAGACATTTCTGCAGAATCTGCAATGTTTTTCATCCTTCCTATTGTAATAACAAGTATTGACTATCCTTTTATGCACATGTTAAAAGTTCTACTATTAATACTGATAACTATCAGATGGCATCAATATTGGACTGACATTTTGCCATCAACATAGGATTGACATTTTAAACATTAAGTGCATGGCCCAGTCTGTGTACTGCAAATACCCCTTACATGAGTAGCTCCACTGAGTTTTGATGAAAGCTGGCAGGATTTCACAAACAGGAAAGGGAAGATTTGATGGGCAAGGGATCATGCCCTAAGTATTTATTTGCTTTCCCCCCATAGTATCAAGAACAGGAAAAAAGAAACCAAAAATACAAATCAAGGTATGTATGGGATGATATTCAATTGGGTCATACACTGAGAGTGTATTGAGCTAGATGGACCAATACTCTAAGCAAAAGGCAGCTTAGTACATTTCTTCTTAGGCTGATCCATTGATTCTGCTCTGAGCATGACTACCATTGGATGCTGTCAGGTCTGCGTTGGGTTGCTCACGAGTAAGCAGGCATGAGTCCAAACTGGCTTTTAACAGTTTTATTGTGCAAACTATTTACAGTGCAGAGTGCTGAAAAACATTACCGTATCAGTTGCTAGCAGAATCCAGGAGTGGCCCCTTCCGGCTAGGACCCCAACATAAGAGTTTCGGTATCCAAAATCTCCGCCTTCCCTCCTTGCGTTTCACCCCTCTGCGCACTTGGGGTGACGGAAATGGTGTGTCTCCCTCCTCGCCCGCTGAGTGAGGGGGGTGCAGGGTCTCTCCAACATCCCCAGAGCCTCTGCTCTCAAGCCTCTGAGCTGCATGCCCCTCCCCACTAGAGACATGGCTGCTTCCTCCGCTGGAAGAGGAGGTGCTGCTGGTCAGGTGGGGCCGGGGCTCTCTGTAGCATCCCAAGAGCCCTTCCACCACCCTGTGCTGAGCCGAGGACAGTTCCCTGACAGATATGAACCATTTGTTTAGCTCATTTTACCTTTTCTTCCAATGCTGCCATTCTCTCTTTTAAATGTAGTTGCAGGCGCTCATTAGATTCTGTCAAAAGTCTGTCCACAGTATCTGATAATCTCTTGTTGTGCTCTTCATTCATTTTTTCTCTTTGCCTTGCCTTCAGTAAAGTACCAAGGAAACAAAATGGGCAGTTCCAAAGTTATCTAAAATGTCATCATTAGTGAAACACAAGTGGTGGATTATTGTAACTGAAATCACAGTAATGATACCCTGGTACAGTAGCGCACAGCAAAAACAAATACTGCCAGAGGATAAAATTTATTAGCACTACTGCTGAAGCAAAGATTTGCACAAATTCAATAGCTGATAATCATTCCGTTCATATTCATCAAGTCAAAAAATAAATAAATGTAAGCAATTCGGGGGGAATTCTGATTCTTCTCTTCCATTTGAGCTTCTAGACATGAGACTCAATTTTTAGGTAAAGAGTTGGGGACGATGTGAAACAGCGTGATTAATTTAACTTAAAGAAGTCAACCTATAAATTAAATGATCAGCAATACACATACCCTTTGAAGCTCCTGGTTCTTCTCCTCCAGTTGGGCCTCCAGATGTCTCATGCGCTCTTCAATGTTGCCATGCCTTTCTTCTGCCTATATAAAAATAAATAAACACACTTCTTTGAAACTTAAAGAGCTTTCTGAGCCAAAATCTCAATTTGTTTTAAAGAAAATGTAAAGCAAGCTACTACTAACTGCAAACTTAGTTTTCAAAAATAAATGTTATTCAAACAGGCAGCTGAACAGCATTGCTTGAAATGTGTCAGCTACAAAGGCCTGTTACATCCAAGCATCCAGCAAAACATTGGAGTTATTTATGAGCAATGAAATCAGCCAAATGTAACATGCAGACTGTGCATGGTTTGAACACAAACCTGCCATCATAAAATTGTAAGCTCTTTAAGCACTGAACCGCACAATGGTTGATTATCAATAAAAGAAATACATAAATTTTTAAAAAAGAGTTCTTAAAAATAAGAAAACAAAATTAGATGGATTCTATTTAGCAATAGAAAGTAAAGTCCAGTAGGACTACCTTCCTACGTATGGAGATCATTTCTTGCAGTTTAGCTTCCATAACATATTGATAATCATCAGATGAGGTAGAAGAGGTTGGATCAGACTAACAAGTCAAGGAAAAGGAGAGGGACAAAATTGAAAAATCAGAACTAAAGACACCAACACTGAACAGAACACAGCACAGAATGCTCAAAAGAAAAGTGTGATTGCAAATTTAATACTTTAACTGACAGAATTTTATGTAGAATAAACCACACTTACGATAGGGTGACATGAGGCAGTTGATGTGGATGAACTAAAAACAATGGGATGCTAAAAAAGCTAACAACCTAGGTATGGAAATTTCAGGTTAGTGATGGCTGGCTGGTGAGAATTACTCTTCCTCTATAGAGGGATCTCAAAGCAATTATGGCAAATATAAAGCCTGATTGGAATTTGGACAAACTTAAGACCAGAACACAACTTTGAGGAGCCAATGCCAGAATTAATTTTTTTATTTTAAAAAAACAGAAAATCCTACAATCTTATCATAAAAAAACAATGTATATTATGTTACAGAATATACTAAACTAAATGGGTTAGTCATCTCTAGAATAATGTTATGGTAGGTTGCCTAAGAGATATGAAAGCATATAACTAAAGGAAATATCACAACTCTCCCGGGCTTACTATGAAAGGGTTACTGAGTTTGTGGTGAATGCAAAGCAGGTGTCTGGTCGTTCCACAAGCTGCTCACATTATGTCTGGCTATGCCACTATTTAGTTTAGTGAACAACAATCTCGGCAAATGCTCAGTTAAGTAATGTATCACAATGGATCCTATGTTTACTGCATGTCCTATTAACACATACCATAGACTTCTAAAAAAGCCAATGTGAATTATTCCTTATTTAACCCAAAAATGAATAATGGGTTGTATTCCTGATAGCCATACTCAGAGTAGACCCACTGAAATAAATGAACATTACTAACTTAGGCCTACTGATTTTAATGGGCCTATTCTGAGTATGACCAATTCTGGATTTTGGACTAGTTAACCCTTTTCAGCCCAAATTAAAGTTCATTGAAAACATTTTAGGACACAACCTGCAACCCCACCCAGCCATATGCAGCACACCTGGACTAGGGTCTACCAGGTCTTTGGCAATTCCCCTGTTTTTGTTTTCCATTCCCAGGCAGGCAGCAAAAGCAGAAGGATTACCTGGGCAGACGACCATACATAACTGATGGGCTGCATTTGGCTTGGTGACTCACAAGACCAAAGTCAAAATTAAGAGAAGACACTCTTTATAATGTGTCAGTATATGCTACAAGATAAAAAGAGCACCCAGAATATTTAATATTAATAATAAAGGCTCATCAATGATTCAACACCTTTCCGAGCATAAAATGAAGCTGTTAATTTGTTCGACAGTGGACTTTTTTCTTACCTGTAAATTCACTGAGAGGTGTGCTTAAAGAAAGACCTCCCATCTATTCAGGTAAAACGTTAGAGTTCTACAAGCCCCCAGTTGCCTCATTCAGATGTAATGCTAAACCATGGTTTAACACTGAATGCACCTTGGTCCCCCTTCCCTATTCCTCCTTCCACACAGCTGCAAGGAAGACATCAGACATCCCCTCCATTTCAATTTACTGCAGGATAGCAGTAAATTTATTCTGAACTCAAAGCTGTGATTAATCTTACTTGAAACAAGCCAGAAATTGGGCTGTCTTAGTAAACCACACTCAAAGTTAAGCACAGTTTGTTTGGGACTGGATATAATGCTAAACAGTAGTTAGATAAAAACAGAAGCAACAGCTTCTTTTCGCCTCTTTGTAGCTGGAAGAGGAGAGCAGGTGGGCTGAGGGGAAATCACATGAGCCGAAGGCTCACCAAGGCTTGATCATGTAAGGTCAATATGTGCAACTTTTTCCCTTGAGGATAAATGGTTTAAATAAGAACATAAAGAAAAACACCTCCTGAAGCTTACAGAACAAATTTACTTTAAGGATGAAGAAAGGGTGAGGGTCAACATTTCTTTGTCCTTAGCAAGGGCATATAGGCCCTTATTGACTGCAACGCTGAAAACCTACAGGCAGAAGCAATAGCCACAAGAAACTGCATTTAAAAGCTTTTGATTACCAAAATTGCAGGTAAGGTAGACATAGTGGTGTAGCAATAAAACTGCTAGCACATTTGCAAAGGCTAAGCTGGGTCTGGTCTGGTTTCAAATTGGATGGGAATTGCATGTTGAGGTAACTGCATTGCAGGGACTTGGACTAGGTGACCACTAGGGTCCTTTCTAACACTACGTGCATAGTCCTGTGATTTTGCATTTTGAGGTAAAATCCAATAATGACTGAAACATTTCAGTTCCTGATTTACATCAGTCTGCACTCTGTGATCTTCTGGATCAGAGGTAGGATTGGCACTTTATATTGATTGGTTGAAACTTAATGCTTGATTACTTTAAAATGAAGCATCTACCCTGCACAGCTGGAAGCCAACTGGTCACCTAAGCCAGTCTGCTAACTTTATTTCCACAAGGGACATTAGGCGAAAGGCAAATAAATCTTCCTCCACCTTGGCTATGGGCCTTGATGGCATCCTGTTGGAGCATGAAAGATCTCATGTATCTCTGCGGAGTCCTGACCATTCATTTCTTGTCAGGAGACCATCATTCCTAGACAACCTAGCACATAAGAACCATTCCTGGCCAGCCTAGTCAGCATCCTTGCTATCACTGTTACTCTTATGTTATGGATACAGCATTTCTAGTCTTTGGATGGGAGGAAAAGACCTCTTAGCCAGGTTGACAATGAAGTGGTGTTTTCTGATTTAGGCAAGACACAACTGAACATCCCTCTTTCCTTCATCCCTGGGTAAAAGTCAACATAGGTATCATTTGGGAAGGTGTCAAAAATAGAATCACCATATTTTGTAGGCCAAAGTGTGACACTAAGGCCACATCAAGAATACCCACAGGGTTGGCTGCTTGAAAACACTCAATACTGAATGTAAATTAACAATGCAAAAATGCTTCCCGGGGTTGAAGCTACAGATGGATAGGATGAAATACACTTCTGAAATGCTTATAGATGCTATCACTTCAGGATGAAAACTTTCCTCATCTATTTTTAATGCAATGACTGAACTTCTCTGGGGTTAAAATGTCTAGATTGTCTTCCTTCTTTGGAGTCCCATTTGATTGGTCTTTGAATGCCTTTAGAGCACTTTGTGTAAATCCAGCAGATATCTGGCACTATCTTCTAGTGTCTAGAGAAACTTCATTTTTGGAGTTGCACAAAAACTATACTTAGAGTAACACAACAATTTCAGAGCGTATTTCTTCAACACAGTTTCCTTTGTTGATTGAGTTGATGTTATTTTGATGCAAAGCGCTGAAAATATCCTCATTTTCAAATTGGGGATTACACTGAGTACTAGGGCTCCTCCAGATAGCCTATTTATTCAGGATTCATCCTGATTTGTTGCAAAAAGTTGTTGTGGTTAGACTATGTCCAATCTTCATTGTCCAGTCTTTATTGAAAGTTCATTCTGATTTGTTTATGGGGTGGTTATATGACAAAGAGCATTCATTCTGCATTTGCTGGCGTTTACATATCTTCCCACTAATAATTTGCTTATCCCACAATTTTTAATAAATCTCCTGATCATTTCCCAAAAACTCAGTTTCTGTGTTGTCTCCTTATCTCTCAGAGTGGGAAAGTTTAACAGCCTCCCCAGGACAGGAAGAAGACTGCAGACCCTCCAAGTGTCCCTATTTTCCAGGGACATCACTACTTTGGAGAAGCCATCCCAGTTTCTGATTTGATCCCAGAATGTCCCACTTTTCCTTAGGATGTCCCTATTTTCATTGGAAAAATGTTGGAGGGTATGGAGTTATCAGACCCCCAAGCCATTTGAAGGCAATCCTGTATAGGGAAGGTTTCTTGTTTTTATATATGTTGGAAGCTGCCCAGAGTGGCTGGGGTAACCCAGTAATATGTGTGGGGTATAAATAGTAAATTTATCGTTATGGAATCAGAGAAATGTTGGAGGGTAGGAGACTGAAATCCGTTATCCACTATGCATGCATATAGATCAGAAGCTAGGCCTCATGACTGGCTTTTTCTCTGCTTTAGGGCAGGGGTCGGCAAACTTACCAGGCCGAACCTCCAGCGCTGATCGTGCGGTGGGCCGGAGGGCGGGGGAGCGTGCGCCCATACGCATGCTCACACGCTATTTCTGGTGCACTTCCAGGTCAGCAGAGCACCGGAAATAGCTTGTGTGTGTGCACACAGGCCTCCTCAGACCTGGAAGTGCACCGGAAATGATGCTTGCACATGCGCACAAGCTATTTCCGGCGCTCCGCCGACCTGGAAGTGGGCAGCTGCACCGCGCCGGTAAGAGCGGGAGGCGCTGCGGGCCAGATAACTGAGTCCCTCGGGCCGTATCCGGCCCACGTCCTTAGTTTGGGGACGTCTGCTTTAGGGAGAAGTGCTTGCTTGAAAAAGGAGGTACATAGTCTGCAAGTGGACATTCCTCTTCAGTGTGACTGCATTGATGCTATGAAATTGCAGTATTGAGATAAAAACCAAGTAGGCGGGCAGGAGGAAAGAGGTGCCGGTCTGGCAAGCTGAGTAACTCATCCCTTTTGTATCCTATCAATTTCACTCTGATTGTAGCAAAAAAGAGGAGGAAACACTATCCAAGACATGATGATTCCCTCCCTCTGGAACCTTGGAAGAACTCTCGAGGAGTTTTGCCTTGCAGCAATTTCAACATGGATGTTTTTGAGCTGTTTACAAGAAAACATAAAACCCCTTGAGGAAGTGGGCTGGAACATGTTGGGCACTAATGAAAAGTGCATTTGTCTTCAGCATCTTTGATACTTTTTTGGGGGGGGGTCTTGTCCATTGGATGCTTCCTTGTTTTTGTTTTGTTGGTTTGTTGCACTTTTGCTTCTTAGCTCAGGAACTCCCTTTCCCTGGAACTCACTGAGAAACTGGTCGCAAGCAACTTCCAAAAATATACTAAGAATGAGTTGGCTCCAGACTTAATCATGCTTAGAAAGACTCATTAAAAACCAGTGCACTTAAGGTGTGCTTCAAGCTGCTTCAAGCATGACGATCCAACCCAATATATATTTAAATTTAGGGGTGCAGAATAGGTTTACTTTAGTTGAATTAGAATTATTCATTCATTTATAATATATTATTATTATTATTAGAAACACAATGTTATGAACAGCACAAGCCTATTATAGAGTAGTTATAAGATGAGAAAATTCATAACATGGCTATAGTTTTACCAGATTACCAATACTTCCTAGTACAGGAGGTTCTTATGTGAACTCCCACCCAATATTCAAGGACTCCTCCATTGACTTCAGTATCAGTGGCAAAACTGCATACACATCTCTTCTGTATCCACATCAAGACGGCCCCCCAAACTTTAATCAGTGGGTAAGTGTGATCACCTAAGAACGCTTGATCGCACCAGAGGGAAAAACAAGATTTCAGATTTCACATGTGTTAGACCAGTTTAAATTTACGTCAGTTTTCTTCTTGCTATGTAACATTTGAAATCTTATACAAATCGATCAACAGAAAAGAACGTGTTAGAAGTGAAAAATCTGGATTTCTGAGCCCAATACATTAAGCTTCTTTTTAGTAGAGTGAATTGTGGGGAGGGTTCCAGTAAAGTCTATTCTCGCTTTTATCCACTGTCTTTAGGAAAGAAGTCAGTTATGTTGATTACCTTGCTTAAAACATAATAACAGTAATACACTAGGGCCCTTGATTTTCCCTGATTCTGCCCTCTCTGTTGGCTTCAATGAGGCTGGCAACTGAGTTGGCCAAAAAAAACTATTTGGAGAGAAGTTAGCAGTGGGTTAAGGGCCTTGACTCAGTTGGGATGTAGAGTGCAACTTTCCTTCAACTCCCTCCCCACAACTAGGCAGTGCAAACAAGGTCCCCTGATTGGCACTGCTGAGACCAAGTAGGCTCTTGCTTGGCATTCAAAAGAGGTGGTCACTAGTGCCATCAATGGCTACAGATGTATTTTTGGCTATGTTTGGCTGCATTGCTTGTGATCTTGTTGCCCAAACTATTAGGGCAACAAGATTACTTAACCTCAATTAAGTAACATATACATTCTGTCTCACTCAGTTCCTGATATAAATTGCACAACACAATCTAGTTGGAACACACAGATCATATGTATCTAGTTAACAGGAACAGAACTGAAAAGACACAGAAGGGCTGGGATTCCTATGAACGAGGAATTTTTTTGCATTTCCCCCCTCCTCATCAATACAGAAATGATCATTCAAACAGGCTAGAAATCTATGCAACTTATAATCACAGAGTGGTAAATATACTGTATTTTTTCTCTCCCCCCCCACCCAATGGATGAACATTGCAACCTTCCTTTTTCTAATGTCACTTACAGTAGCTCCTATATTAGCTGACTATAGGACACATAAACACTTCAGTCTATGACAGCATTGTGCGTGCTCCATTTTGGAGTTGCTGTGCATGGAGATTTCTCCATTTGTTCCGTGGAGGGAGTGGGAGGAAAACACATCTAAGAATTTTCTTCCCACATGCTGTGCTGCTCATTCTACAGAAAAGACTTAAAAAATAACCACCTGTGTGCATTGGAGGGCCCATTCACACATCACTTGGTTAGTTTGGTGTGACTTTTTCTGAACATTACAAGGAATCTTAATGAAGGAAGAAGATATTTACCCATGAAACTACTTTAAAAAGGTAAAGGTAACTCTGACCATTAGGTCCAGCCATGGACGACTCTGGGGTTGCAGCGCTCATCTCGCTCTATAGGCGAGGGAGCCGGCATTTGTCCGCAGACAGCTTCCGGGTCATGTGGCCAGCATGACTAAGCCACTCCTGTCGAACCAGAGCAGCACACGAAAACACCGTTTCCTTTCCTGCTGAAGCGGTACCTATTTATCTACTTGCACTTTGATGTGCTTTCAAACTGCTAGGTGGGCAGGAGCTGGGACCGAACAACAGGAGCTCACCCCGTCACGGGGATTCGAACCACCAACCTGCTGATTGGCACACCCTAGGCTCCATGCACATCCAAAAAGCATTAGAACAGATCCCCACAGGAATTGTCCATTGTCTTTTGGTTTGTTTTTTTAAAAAAAAGAAACCCGAGAAGCATTTTTTTAAAACCTCCATTTTTTGTGATTTTTCTGAGTTACTGATGAAAAATCTCTCTCTCTCTTTTACATGCCATCAAAGATTTTATTACTGTGTTCCAGAACACATCTGTAATTGCCTTTGCACCTTATTCAGATATTGAGTGCCAATCAGTTCAGTGAGGAATAGACTTTTAACAAAGTGTGCATAGAAATGGATCCTAAGTCCACAGGGGCGGGGGGCAGGGAGGCAAGACAAGAGTGGTTTTAGGCATTATAAAGAAGAGCCAGCAGAATATATGTGATTGACATGTGCATTTTCTTTTTGAACTTGTGTACATTTCAAATTGGCAACTTGTATATCTGCATGAAACTTGGGTGATACTGCTTCCTATAGGAACAATCCACTGGGTATTTCTTCTATCCATCTTATGCTCTCATGCAACCCTGATTCATTTGAGCTTGGAAAATAAAGTGTCTATTTTCTTTTGGTCTGTTTTAATGAAAGTGATCACTGTGTTTCTTTGAATTAATGTGATGTGGAAAACCATGGAAAAAAATTCAATGGCAAATAAAGTTCATGATTTTTAGCTGAATTGGATTAATCATAACTCTTTTATAATACAAAGTATTATAAAATAAACTCCTTTGGGATTTTGGGAGAAATGGACTCAAGCCATACAAGAAATACGAAGCAATACCTCTGCCATTAAATTAAGCTAAAGCAAATAACGTCGTATGTGTAATTAGTATTTATTTACGGTGCCAATAAGTAGAATCATCTTGTCCACTCCAAAACAGGGTTTTATTGCTGCTGTTGGTGCTGAAGGAAGGGAAAAGGGATGAAAATCAATGTTAAAGGAAAACGTGTTTCTGAAATTCACCTGCTCCCAAGTGTACAATACCTTAGTCAGTGCTGCGATTCTCTGAGCCAGTTCAGCTTCCACTTCAGGCAACGTTTCAGCTTTCCGCATTGTTTGTTGCAGCTTTTGCTCAGCTAGTTCAAGCCGTTCCTGCAGCTGTCTATTTTTGTCTTCCATCTGAAACCCAGAAATGAGACGATCAAATTAATTAATTAATTAATAAAAGGCTGAATCAGGAAATTGCTGCATTTCTCAGGGGATTGGACTTCCAATGGTTCATTGTGGTTGGCTCTTGAAGAGCAAAACTTCCCCACTTTCTGAAACCCAACCGACGAAGCATGTCATGATTTATATAGAGATGTACTGAAGAAGTGTTAATATAGAGAGATGTGCTGAAAAAGCATTAATATGAATGAACACTACAACAAACTGGAAAGTTAATAAAACATATAAATAGGAGCAATCAGTAGCTTGTCCCTTGCTCTCATGAACCAAGACATATCACCTTCAAGTGGTTTCTTACTCTTATGAGTAAGAAACTTCCTATGGCAAGTTCAAACTTTTTTTTTTTAGCACGCTCTTAGTTTACCACTATTTTAGGCTGTTTTATATTAGCAAACATAGCTTGCATGCTGCAGTCATAGAAACTTTCCTGGCTGGCACTGCACATCCTTCACCCTCCTCCAAAATCTACTGATGGTCAAAGTTTATGATCAAGACAGTATACCCCCTGTAGTTCATGTGTAGCTCAGCTTGCTGCTATAAACCTGCCATACTTTTCCTTTCTAGCTCACCTTGATTTTCCTTCATCTCTCTCAACCTGGATTCACTCAAAGAATCTTGCCACCCTGACTTGATAAGAGTCAGGTTTGACAATCAGATATGTTCTAGCCTTGTCTTGAACAACTTAGCCCTGGAAAAAATAGATCTGGGCCCAAATCTGATCTATCTTTGACTTCTCCTGCTGGAAAGAAAAGTCCTCATTCCCTTTTGATCCAAATCTACCAATATTTGGATGGCAGAGTAAGATCATTGCAAGAACACACATTTGCCTTTCTTTTCAGCTAAATGATGAGAGGACACTTATGAAGAGTCTCTTAGCAGTGATCCCAGATACTGAACCTGACGCAGGAGAGCTTCCTTGTTTGCCAGCTCATTTTCCAGCTTATCATTCATGTCATGTATGGAGGTAGATTCCCTCTGAGCACTTAGGTAACGCTTTTCAAGGGTAGTGATCCTTTCTTCCATGTCTTCCTTCTGAGCCATTGCCTTAAAAGAACAAACAATACATCAAAAGACTACAATTTACAATTGTTGTCAATGTTCATGTAGCTAGCAGGAGGTCATTAGATGGCTTATAATCTAAACTCGACTTTGGAGATGTATCAGCTTCAAAAGGAATGAATGAATGAATGAATGTACAGATGAACAAAAACAAATGGAGGTGGAATAATTCTTTACCTCCCTAATGTCCCTCTGATATTTGCTGTTCAGTTCTTCAGTTTTAATGAGGTCTTTCCTAGCTGTCTCTGCATCTTGCTCTACCTCCCCGACTCTGGAAGACAATCCAGCCAAGCGGTCCTTCATCTGTGCCATTTCATAATTTTGCTTTTCAAGAAGTTCCTGCAGTTCCACCAATTGGCTGGTTTCATCATTTGAGTCTATGGAGCCATTTGACAGACGCTATTTAGAAACAAACAAACCATAGACCACTCACATTAGCCACTTTTGCCAAATTGCTGAAGAAATGGAGCAAAGTGTATGAAATCAACAGGAATATACTGTTGGCACTTTTCCATAGGATTCAGATTTCTATGGTGGTCAAGTCTTCAAAACAGATTGCTACTGCTTATCAGATAAAGAATGCATGAAATATTTATTGCTAAAAGCTATAAGCCATCACAATTTGACACAAGTTGGGAAATGGTCATAGTGCATAATTGATTCAAAACTGAACAACAACAATGGGAAAATAGACTTACAAAAATGCAAACTCGCACCTGCATAAGTTAAGAACTCCACTTCTCACACTCCCCAATATGATACTTATCTTGGTACCTAGCTCTCAACTTACTTGCAGGCAAAGCAAATTTTGCAACTGGTGCAGTAATAAATACATTATTGCCAGCTAGCAAAATAGAGAATTGCTCAAGGGGAGGTCAGCTGGAAAAAGAACAAAGGACGCAATCAAGGAATTTTTGTCTAGGGGATGTATATAAAGGCATCATAGCAAATAGTGTTGAAAGTCCTCCACGTCTCCTGACTCACAGATGCAGAGTCTTTGGTACACAGGGGTGTTATTAAATCTTCCCGTTAGATAGGCGGAGGGCATACACTGAAAACACAAAGCTGTGAATGCTTTATCAGAAAGAGAGACCAGCTGCCTAAAATGGCAGCACTCTGAATCTAATTTAAATAAAGGAAAACCCACAAAACTATGTTCAAATGTCTATCCTCAGTGACTTTTCCCATTTCTGATCATAGCTCCTTACAGTATTTTCTCATGGTGTCTTGTTGCAACAGCAACAAAAGCATCACAGGCAATAGGGGAGGGCAAATACACACCTGGGAACTGAGCTGTTCACATATTCCTCCCCCAACATTTTAGTGAGGAAAAAGCATGGAGTTATGTCGCTTTCTGTAGCAGTCATCACTTGTGCAACTACAAGAGGGCATAGTTGCTGATATGCCCCAAATACGAGTAATTGCACAGATAGCATTCTGTCTGTGTTATAAATCTTGCTCAGTTTATATGACCCTCAGAATGACAGAACATGTAGACCTGTGAAAGATCTAGTTTCTTTTATTCTCTAACCTCTGTTACGTCTACATTTGAAAGCTTATATTTGCTGTACAGCTCCCAATCATTGTAACAGTTGAGTGATGCTGCAGGAAATAATAGTATGTGCCTTGCTTTTTCTTTGCGGTACTTTTTTTTTTATTCAACTTACTATTTGCCTTAACCCAATTAAAAAATATAGATGTCTGCACATGCATTAAAATATCATATTAATTTAATTTTTTATAGCTGCTGATAAAACTGATAGGCTTATATTCATGTTAGCTGTAATAGATAAATATTTTTTTTCTAGAGTCTGAGATTCATTAGGTTAGAAACACAGAAGCACTGGAATTATGTGAAGTACAGAACCGAACTAAGCTCTGTTTGCAAATTAATATAATAAATCCCCATCTACCATCATAGGAATATTGTTGTGTAATGATAATAGCTAAAGCTGAAAATTCTATCATTTGATTTTGGAGCCGGTTCATATGTTATATCCATCAGCTCATTTTCACAAATAACTGCTTTCATGAATGATCCATTTGCGTGGGAAAGATACTGAGGAACACATAGCTGCAGCTTCTTTGAACAGTATTTCCATATTCCAAAGACATCACCCTCACGGAGGCTGCCACCATGATTTCCATGAGCATTCTTAAGACTTAATGATGATGATATGCATGTGCTGCAGTGGCCCCTTCTGACCAAGCAGGATAGCAGGCAGTCAGAACATGGGGGTACCAAACCAACCTTTACAGCCAACATGGACACATGGCTACAGTCTATGCTGCTGTCCTGTTAAAGGGAACCTATTTATGAATCAGCATGGCCAATGTCTACATGTTGTCCTGCAATAGCCCCAGCTGGCCAACTATTTGTGATAGGCAGCTGCGGGATGGATTTGCTGTAGACCAGTGCCAGCTAATTTGGTCTTCAAATGAAGCACATTTTCTTTTTCTTTCAAAGGATATGCTGAGCCATGCAAACAGTTAATTAAAAGACTATAACAACTGGTGGGGACTTGATGATGTAGTACTAGCTTTGTTAAATTAAGAATTATATTTTTTTAAGAGCCTAGGCAAGCACTTTTAATAATTTGGCATTCAAACAAGCACACCTACTACAGTGAATAACTTATTTTTTCAACAGCCACCAAAGACGATAAAACATATTAACTAATCAACTTATAATTTAAATGTCTTACATGCACTCCATCACTCTGTGTTGATTTTCCAATGTCCCTAATAGCACCGAGTTAAAACAGTTTGCCTCCACAAGATCCCCTAGCTGGAAGAAGGGATGGTTAACCGAGTCTTTCAAAGCTGACTGTCTCGACTTCCGGCGGCGACGCCATTGCGGGTGGTCGTGGGCTGCTTCGGCTGCGAAGCACCCAGTCCATCCCGGGGGTTAGGAGCCCTGCTACCGCAAAGCGGGGCTCCGGTTGGGGTGCGGGAAGAGCGTCCCGCACCCTGGGCTCCCCGGCTGTGCCCGTTGTGGCTCCGAACCCTTCCCCCGCTCCCCCTGTAAAGGGGGAGTGGGGGTGAAGGGACGACGGAGCCGGGCTATAGGGGACATGCCCCAACCGGGATGTAAATGCGGCGACAAAGCCTGTGATGAGCGTCTAAGTTCTACCTGTCTTTAACGAGCTGATAAGAACCCAGTGGCTGTGAGTATTTGATTGACTCTTTGTATTCTTGGAACGATCTGGGGGAAAGAAGAAAGGCAGCCCGCCTCTCTCCCTTCGGGAGGCGAAAGAAATTAACCGTTTAAGTGACTGCTGCTACAACAATCGATAGAAAGTATCTGGAATTTGAAAACTGAGACTGCTGAGATTTCCCTTTGGGGGTTAATTGGGGAAAAAATATCTCCATTTGAAGTTTTGGTCTTTATACTCCGGCTTCGGAGAAATGGCGACGACTTGGACTGTCGTGGGAAAAAATTGAAACAAAGGAAGGAAGAGACAGGAACTGAAATCTGACACTCACCCTCCCTTCTAAAATGCTGGACTTTGTGTTTGCACTGGTATTGAACTCTGGTTTAAAGGATGAGGAAATGCTCACTGTCTTGAAGCTGGAACTGCTTAATCGGAAACTGCAAGTTTTGAGTGGAATTATAAATAAAAAGGACTCACTTTCCACAGAGGAGGCTTTTCAAAAGTTTTATGCAATGGAATCAAACCTAGGCAAAGAGCTGGGAGGGGTGCTTGAAGGATGGTTCGAAATGGCTGGGCAACTCCGGGAAAAGGAACCGATTTCTGGGGGTGGCAGCCCTGGAACGGGAAAATTTATAATATCCAGACTCCGAGGTGGCAGCTCGGGGGCAAGGGACATGGAATTAAGATTTCTACAAGAAGAAGAAGTATGGTACAAAGGTACGGAGGAGCCCAGAAAGGAAGTGATGAACACCCTGAAGCTCGATGCTAGGTTTGTTGTGAATGCCTGGATCTGTGGACACTCAGAAGAAGATAATTGGAGATCCGGTTCTGGTGAAAGACAGAAAAAGACAATGGACAGAGGGGGAGTGGGTTGAAGTATTAAATGTATAATCCAAATGGTCTGTCATGGTATCCGAAATCGGAGTGTGAAGTCTGTTAATTATAAGTTTATTTTAAATAAGTAAGGAGATATTGAATCTTAAGTTAAAAGCAGCATGATAAAGGATAGAAGAAATAAGTTTAGTTATAAGAATATATGGTTAAGATTTAGGTTATAATAAAAAGATCAAGATAATTGTGTTATTTCTAAGTAAAGTTAAATTTTTTTATAGAGAAAAGTTGTTAAGGAAATAGTATATTGATTTAAAACCGAAGGTGAAAAGGCGGGGGAAGTCAAACGTCAAGATTCAGAAGTAGAATTTTTTTTTTGTAAGATATACAAATAAGAAGAAGAATCCTGACATTATGTGTATTTGTATTTGTTTTTGTATTTGTAGGTGTGGGGTTGGGTTTGTGTTATATTACGAAAATGCCAATAAATTCTGTTTAAAAAAAAACAACAAAGCTGACTGTCTCTCAGAATAGGCCAACTGAGCTGAGTAGATTCCTCTTACTGGTGAAAGTCTAGCTTACTTTTGCTGCTTTTTGTGTTGCCCAATCTGTTATGACACTTGGAAGAGCTTGCGATCTTGTATATGATTGTATGTTGGCTAACAGCCACTTAATACTGCTTATAGGGAAGAAAAAGAAGAGCTGTGTTGGATTGTGAGCCCAGTTCATTTTATTAGTACTTATCTGCGGGTTAATAATGCTTTATATACAGTTTTTCATTGACCTCCACTTAAAAGAAACCCCCAGCGGCCTAGTATTTCATATACAAAACTCAAATCTGATTATGTATCTTTTCAGCATCCTGGGTTTTCAGTGTGGTGTGTTCTCCTGGCCACTTTATGGGTTCTATGCATGTCAGAAGACCGGAGTGACCAAGTGACAAAAAGTGTTTCATGCTGTTTCACTGATTGAGGATGGTGGTATATATTGTAGGCCATGTAAAATTAGGTAGTGGTCCAGAAGCAGTGCCAGATTTATGTATAAGCTAAACAAGCTATAGCTTAGGGCCCCACTCTCTTGGGGCCCTCAAAAAATTTAAAGGGAAAAAACTAGATGTACATTTCCAAAATCTGTATATATAAAATCGTAAAAGGTGGGTGTTTGTGCTGTACCACCTTTCTCCGCAACCGCTTGACCAATTCCATTCAAATTTGGACACAACATTCCATGGGCATATGGGAAGGATCTTACATAATTAGATTGCAAAAATAATACACCTAACCCAGGTAAAAATTGGATTTTGTGCCAAAACACAGCGCCCTCCAGTGAACGGAACGCAGCATAACACACTAAAAATGTCTCAAACCCCTCCTCCTCCTGTTACTATGTCACTACCTCCAACCAATAGAGGTCCACGCCGCTGCTGTCTCCAGCGGCAGCTGTACACCCACGCAGGCAGGAACAACCGTTTGTGCGGTTGGTGGCCATGGCTCCATTGGGTGGGGAGGAAAAGCGAGACAAAACGTCGCTTCCGCCATCTGCGGTGTTACCTCGGCCACCTACAGAGCCAGGATGGGTGGAAATGGCACTCTCAAACCTTTCAAGTTTCTGACACCGTCTCCACTTATGAATCAGCCAGGGCGGGTGGAAACGAAACTTACCGTCATTTGCTGTGGCGGCAGTAGCGGCTGTAGAGCCAGCCGGATAAGCAGTTTCCGATGCCGCCTCCACTAACAAGACCGCTGTAGCGCCTGCGGAGTCAGCCGCAAAAAAAAAAACTTTGGTCATTTCCGGGACTCCGTCTCCACTGAGAGGAGAGTCTGGATGCCCGGAAACAAAATGTCCGCCATTTATGGCGGCGCCTAAAGCATCTGCAGAGCTGGTAAGGAAACCACACATCCTCAACTTCAACAAGAAAAAGTGTCGGTAAGCATACACTTCCACTTTTCCACTGCACCTCCCTTTCCCATTTCACCAAATCAGCCACAGCAACGCGTGGCCGGGCCAGCTAGTATAAGATAAAAAAACCAAATATAATAAAACCTACATACAGCAACAGTGTTTTGCGTTTTGTAAGGTTCCCATGATGTAAGTAATGGGCCCCGCCTGCTAGCTTGCTTCCTAAAATATCACTGGTTTGCTCATTTCTATATACAGTGGTACCTTTGTTCTCAAACTTAATCCGTTCCGGAAGTCTGTTCCTAAACCAAAGCATTCCAAAACCAAGCCGCGCTTTCCCACAGAAAGTAATGCAAAATGGATTAATCTGTTCCAGACTTTTAAAAACAACCCCTAAAACAGCAATTTAACATTAATTTTACTATCTAACGAGACCATTGATCCATAAAATAAAAGCAATAATCATATAAAAATCATTTTAAGTTAGATCTTAATAATTATTTCGCTATTAATAGACTTCCTTTTTCAGTATTAATATACTTAATTGTATTTCAGTTCAACAATTACTTTGATAAAATACATATTTTGTTATGTACATATTGCTTTAGATACCAAAATTACCACGTAGCATATATTCAACACAAAAAACAGTGACAATTTGTTGTTGACAAAGGACAGCTGGACATATAAAAGGCCCCATTACCTTCAGTAGCTTAGGGCCTCATCAAACCTAAATCCGGCCTTGGCCAGAAGCTGTCTGGGGAGTACAAATTGAAGATGCCTTAACAAGAAATAAAAAGAGGCATGTTTCTATGCCTACTGAACAAAGAATGTGCATATTGCCTGGATAATATAGAAAATGGTGTTGAGATATGCATATTCCTCAAGGCATGTTGGAGATTATGCATAATGACTGGTTAATGTGCATATTGTTTTCTTCATGGAAGGAATATGTGCACATTCTCCTGGTGCACAATGTGTGGTTATTATGCATGTTAACAACACATATGTGAGTATGTCATAACTGTCAACTTTTCCCTTTTCTTGCAAGGAATCCTATTCGGAATAAGGGAAATTTCCCTTTAAAAAAGGGGTGTGTTTGTGTGTATGTGTATATTCATTCCTCTGGTTGCAATCTGAAGTGGTACAGGCGATTTTACTCCCACAAGACTTTACTGTAACAATCTACAGCACGTGTGGTTCCAGTCAAAGAGTTATACAAAGACCTCACCTTGAGAAGATTTCAGGCCACTATTTATGCTGTATCAACATGTTATGGATTTATTTATTTTAATATTCATATACTGCCTTTCCTGGAAATGTGCAAGGCAGCTTATAATAACACAATATAAAATGGTATGATTGATAAAAATAGAAAAAAAGAGAGCAAACGTTTTATGAAAAGAGTAGCAATGTTAGGAAGTTAGGTATTGCCTACGCAGAGAAACGCCAGCTGTGTATCATAAATATGTGTACCACTTTGGGGAGGGCAATAGTCTGAGATTTATGGGCTTCATATTACTACCCACTCCCGCTCATCATACTGACAAGAATTTTGCTGGTTAAATGCTTTTTAAAAGGGGAAAGGGAGCCACTTTCATTGTGCCAATCCCCACCCCCTTTTCTAAAAGGTAATGGGACCCCTGACCATTAGCTCCAGTCGTGTCCGACTCTGGGGTTGCAGCGCTCATCTTGCGTTACTGGCCGAGGGAGCCGGTGTACAGCTTCCGGGTCATGTGGCCAGCATGACTAAGCCGTTTCTGGTGAACCAGAGAAGCGCACGGAAACACTGTTTACCTTCCCACCAGAGCAGTACCTTTTTATCTACTTGCACTTTGAGGTGCTTTTGAACTGCTAGGTGGGCAGGAGCTGGGACCGAGCAACGGGAGCTCACCCTGTCGCAGGGAATTGAACCGCCGACCTTTTGATCAGCAAGCCCTAGGCTCTGTGGTTTAACCCACAGTGCTACCCACGTCTCCCCCCCTTTCTAAGTCACCCTAAAAAGCAGCAGCAGCAAGTCTCGAGAATGTGGTACAGCTCTGAAATCAGCACCCATATATGGTGGAAGCGCAGCAGAGTTCTTTGTTGGAAAAGAGCTTTAATAGCTGTCCAAATATAATAGTAATAGCCCGGGGGAGAAAGAGAGAGAGATGAAAGTGTTATCAAGCAAATCTGATATCAGTGATGGTATTAGCTACAACAAAGCAGGCATGCCATGGAGAAAATCAAAGTTCAAAAATACCCTGTGGGAACTTGTGCCACAAAGCGCAATGGAGATTAAATGTGGAAGAGGTCCAGGGGGGAAACAACCAGCACACGCTATCAAACTGAGACTGGTTTGTAAGTGAAGAGAAGAAGAGGAAAGCATGATCATGGTCTTCCCTTCCTAAATTGCCAGAAAAAGGAAGTCACACGGATAATGTGCTATTTCTCCTCTCTCTCCCTAGATCAAAACACAGCAGCAACTGCAAACTGGTATCTGCATGGACAATGTATCTGCAATCAGATGAAGGCTCAATATATGGACGTATATAGCTAAAATTTCTTTTGCAGCCCCCAATTACCTATCAAAATGAGCAAGAATGTCATTGGATACTAAGAAATTAAAATTAAACATGCCAGAACAGAGGGAGGGAGGAATTGCATATATTAGCAATGTAATGGGAGAAAAATTCTAGATGAGGATAAAGCAGTGATATTTCAGGTTCATGAACTGCAAGATTGACTTTTGTATTTGTCTGTAGTTTCTGATGTGTATTTTCTTGCATTTGAATATACTTCCTAAATTTGTTTAAACATATTTATGATTTGGCAATGCTTTACAGTGTGAATAAAAGTGAATAAAGCTGCCATAATATTAAGGCTGCAATCCTATGCATGCTTACCTGAGCTGGAAATAAGATTTAACTGATCATAAGACTGGGATGCATTATTTATGCTTAGTTCTCCAGAGGTTCTTAGTTATTCCCCCATCTCTGGATTCTCATATTCCTGCTAAGATTCTCAAACCTAAAAACTTACAAATACCATCTACATCAAAGAGACACAGTGTTAATGAACTTTCCACTATTTTATAATCATGTACCTTTTATTTTATTTTGTTGGATAAACATTTAGTTCTTCAACAGCCTGGCATTATGGCATTGAGGTTAATATCTCAATCTATTTAATATTTAATATGCGTAAATGTGAACATTATAAAACACCCAACCAAACTGAGGCTACATCTCCTGTTCCTGGAACAGCGATCCAGAAAGTAAAATATTATTTTCTCTCCGGTTTTAAGAGTTTTAGGTGGGTAAGAAGAGAAACACTACAAGCCAACCAAAATGAAAACGAAATACAACTATCGTTTTTGTCTTAAAGCACATAAACCAACACGACTTGTCTTCCAAACTGAAGAGTGCAGAGATGACGAAAAATCATGAATAAAAGATAAAAAACTGCCTTATATTGAGCCAGATCTTTACTTTATCTAGCTTAGCAGCTCTCCAGGATTTCAGACTGGGCTCTCTCCCAGCCCTGCCAGGATATGCTAAGGACTGAACCTGGAAACTTCTGCATGCAAAGCAGATGCTCTACCACTGAGCTACATCCCTTCCCAAGGTGGTAAGATTGTGCGACTAACGAAATCATTCCAGTCTTCTCTACTGTCCACTATTATAATCACTAAATTAAAAAATGTACCACTAGACCACATTATATTTTTTCCCTTGCCCCCACAACTCACAACATACATATCAGGACATCTACACATCTCATTCCACACACATCTCTCTGTGGACCATTCACATTATTGCTTCGGATATAACTTTTCAAAATAATTCTCAGATGCTTTCACCCTCTCCCCACCCAATGCCTATTACACCTGGGACTCCTTACCTCTCCTTTGTCCATTTTGCATTCCTAGTAAGTCCTTTTGCCTATCTTATGTGCCAAACAAGCAGATGTTTTGATCAAATTCCATGCACACATAGTTTTTCAGTAAAGTCTATCAATAACCATCCACTGAACGAAGTAAAGAATTCGAAAACACAGGCAGTGTATGCATTGCTTCTTAGACTAAACCATATTGTTATGAACAGCTGCAATTTGGGCTAGAATTGTATTGATTTTCTAGTTGAGAATGTAAATCCTCGGAGGCCAAGGATCAAGCCTTTGACCTATGTTTTACACATCAAGCATAATGACTATATTTAATAAACCACAAAATCATAGCATTAGTTCCTTGAAGCAAATTTTCTCCAAGTTATAATCGACCTCTGAAGGTCAGTGATAGCTCCCTATACTTCTCTTCCCTGAACTGCCTTGCAGTGTCTTTCAGAGGAAGACTCCACAGTTCTTTGCCATCGTTCCAAAGTATTGCATGGTATTAACACACAAACAATTCTGTAACTTCCTTGCATAAAAATATGCAGATGATCAACTTGAAAAAGAGCTCCCCCCGCCTTGTTGAAGAGCTCCATTCTTGCACTAAAAATTATCTACACATGACAAGAAGTGGATATCAAAAGTGCAACTAGAAAGTTACAAAATGCAGTAGAAGCTGCCAAGATGACAAGCTACTACAAAACAGCTTTGATTATTATTTTTTACACCACCGCTATAAGAAGTGCAAGTAGAATTGTTTCTATCACCTTCCACCCCTAGATTGCTTGTGAGGAATGTTAAAATTGTCTTTCAACTGCTAAGAAACATTTATTTATTTATTTCTAAAATATGTTTGGAATAAAGAACGGCTGAAAATCTCACACATTGACTTTGCATTAGACATACTGCTAAAACGCTTCAGTTTAAGGCATATTGGCAGAACCCTTTAGAGCAGGCATGGCCAAACTTGGCCCTCCAGCTGTTTTGGAACTACAATTCCCATCATCCCTGACCACTGGTCCTGTTAGCTAGGGATGATGGGAGTTGTAGTCCCAAAACATCTGGAGGGCCAAGTTTGTCCATGCCAGCTTTAGAGGGACTGTTTGGAAACCCCACATGTTAAGGCTGATTTTCCTAGCACTGACTTTAGACTATCAAAAGGGTTTGCAGCGTCAGCACTTAGATCACAATAGATCCTTTCTGTAGCTTAATGAGGTCATGAAGTTCATTTATGCATGAAGTTCCCAGGGGGGTGGGGTTGCAGGCAGGCCTCGTGCTCTCCCCGTGTACAGCGCGCGGGGGGCGTGGCAATGCCGCCTGCATCATTGGGAGTCCCGGTCACGTCACGCCCCACGGCCGACCAATCTGGTTGACTGGGGGGCATGGCTTACCTGATTTAAACATCTGCGTGGCTGGGGCTCAGTCTCCTCTTCTCCTCCTGTGTCAGATCTCCCACCCTCCCACCCTGTTTTCATGTGTTCACTATCTTGGCCTTGCCATGGACCACGGTTGGTCACCTGTTGTGGGGGCTAAATAGGAATTTTCCCACTTGGCAAATTGGCACCAGCCATGTGGTTTTTGCCTGCCTTGCAGCAATCGTCACAACTTAGTAAGGTTTGGCGGTTAGGCATTGGTAAATCTGGTTTATGGGAGGGGAGGTTGTGGCCTTCACCTGCCCCTCCTCTTTAAGGGTATTCCGTTAAAAGGGATCTGGGGCTGTGGATTCTGTCCGAAGCCTGGGCCATGCCATGACCCCATTGGGGACCCTGGGGGAGGTCGCAGTTGATGTACATCAACAGGACTCGCCCTACTGGTGGTTGACTCTTATGAGATTACCTGCATGACGGGCAGGAGTCAGATATAGTCGGTTCAGTTCCAATGCCTAAGCCAATACCTCTCACATCTGTAACCAATAAAGTTGTGGCCTTATTTATACCATTAACCCAAAATATTGGTGTCCGTGTGTTTCATTATCTAAGAAATGGTGTGGGGCTCAGGGCCTCGCCATGCGACCTGATGCTGTATGGAACTTCTTTACTACTATCTTAATTAGAAAGAAGCAGCTTTAATTTCTGTAGGAGGGCATAAAAAAAGAGACTGCTCAGAATACACTAGCGGCTCATCTTGCATAGGTGCCAGGTTTTATTTGTCACATTAAGTTCATCTTAGAAGGCAGAAATGGATTTGGGATCTTAGAGCAGTGGGCTTTGATTTGAACTTTTCAAATGACGAAGACTCTCAAAGGGAAGCTGTTACTTTATACCTTTTCATGAACTTTTTGTCCAGGCTCCATTCCTTTGATAAGCTCTGAGTCAGTAGGACCCTCCCCTGATGCCATTTTCCTTTGAATGTGTGCATTTTGTTCACGCAACGCTAGAATCTAGAAAAGAATTAAGATTAAGGTCAGAATAAACAGCAAGCAAGAATTTCATTCCTTGAGCATGAATACACAGCATTCTAAGCAGCAATGTGACAATATTTTAACATTATACTTCACATTGTATCAATATGCTACAAATCTAAATGTGGAAAAAATCTTTAAAGATGTTATCATCTTGTTATCATCTTTCTTCATCACCCTTAAATGCTATAATTTTGTATCCTCCTTCAAGCCTTTATCAGCTATGCATTTGAAAGAACTAGTTTACGTGATTATGAAAGGTCAAACTAAGCGTGATGCAGGAGTTCCATGATTGGAACTTGCAACATATTTTCCCCTCTGTAAAATGCAGCCAGAGTTGGTGGGGGAGCAGATATGGATCAAGACCGTGGTCAGGGAGAGTTTTTAACAATATGTTTTATCAATTGGGGAAAACATTTGCACCGAGGGGCCGTTTCCAAAAGGAAAAGAGATCAAAGAGGGGTAACTCATCTTCTCTGTACCATATTCCTAATTGAGACCACCCCCCCTTCCCACACAGCTATGCTTTGTAAAGGAAAAAGATGAAATCAAACCCTTTAAGAGAATAGAGCACACCATCAGCCTAATAGGTTTATCAGCAAAATTGTTAATGATACTGCGCTTTACATAAACTCCTCAAAAAGCACAGAAGCCAGCATGGTTTTATTTCAGCATACCAATTTCTGTTCGCAAGTCTCATACTCAGAAAAAAAACCCACAGTATATGTAGATTGAAATAGTTTGCTCTCATAGACACTCAGATCAGCAAGATCACTCAGTACAAGTTTTACACAAGGTTGCTTCTAACAGACGTGACCAGAACTTCAATTTCCAAAATACCTCTATATTTTTCAAAAATTGTATTTAACTGTTCAGTGGTGGTGAAGAAGCAATAACATCCATTGATTTCTACCAGTTGGGAACACATCCTTATTGGGTTAGAAGAGCAGTACTGGGTTATGCTATGGGACACATATGCCTTCTTCATACATTACAACCGCAAAGCAGCAAACCCAGCTGAAATAGGCTGTGGGGCCATGCCTCCCCTCACTGTTGTCTTTCCATATTCTCAGATAACTTTTGGGATATGGAGCCTTGTCCAGTTTGGGGGGTTCCTTGCACAATTGAGGATATGTTAAAAAACGGCTCTCCACTGCAGCAGTTATAGAAGAATACAGGGTAGCTGCCCTTGAGTCATCAGGCTAAAAGACATAGTCCTGAGTCCAGTGCTTCCCCCCTCCCCCCCAAAAAAGTTTAGGGGTACTCTCATTTTGACTCAAGAAAATCACCAATTGGGAAAATCAGGAGAAATAAATACAGTAAATGGACAAAAGGCAGCCATTCGGGGTGGAACTGACGATTCACCGTGCTAGAGAATGAACTAATTTTTTTTAAAAAAAAGTTTTTAAGTTTCTTCTCCTGCTAGATTCACAAAATGTTTAGGGGTATGCGTACCCCTGCACCCCCCCCCCAGAAAAAAGCACTGCCTGAATCCCTTATCTACTCACACAGTGCCATCATGGTTGCCATACCTGAAGAGGGCTGTAGCATCTGCCAACTCAAAACTTCCTGCCAATGTCTAAGTAAGCAACTTTTGTGACACGACCTGATTGGTCCTGAACCCCTGCAAGTGGAAGCCAATGAGGAGGAAGGGAGGTGGGGGAAAGTAGAGTATCACAATGTCACATTACACATCACGCTTAGTTTGGCACTACTGGGAGGAGGTGACAGAAGTGGGGAAAGTGATGTCCACACTGTTGCTGTCATATGCAATTTAGATCTAACTGTAAGCAGGCCCCTTATACCCTTCCATTTTCTTCTTTTAGAAAAGGAAATACTCACATTATAAAGGACATAGAAAGACAATAAAGGGCAATGTTTGAATTGTGCTGAATCACTGCCTCAGTTTTGATCACAAAGTGTGTCTAGGCATTTTAGCTGCAATGATGACAGTAAAAAATAATAATACTGGGAAACGGTAAAGCAATCTAGGTCAGATGAGCTGTTATTCATTTTGGTGAGCGTGAAATTCCGATAGTAATGCTACATGTTATTTATTTATAAACTGTCTTTATCGCTTTTTATCCAAAGCAGAAATAAATCTAAAAGAGAAATAAATTGGACATAATATATTCATAATGTAATATGCCATTACATGCAACCATTTCACAGCTCAAAGGATTAATAAAGTTAAAAAAGTGGGTTGCTTAAATGTTGCACAGCAGGGTGGATATCTAAAGTGACTGGTCACATTGCTCAACGAATAACCCAGAGATGCATTTTAAATAAAAGGACACATTCCACTCATGTAAAAACACGCTGAATCACGGACCATCCTCAGGCCACATTTAGAAGGTGAGTGGACCGCATCCGGCCCCCGGGCCTTAGTTTGGGGACCCCTGATTTAGCCCAAGAAGCTGTTATGGACAAGCCATGCCCATCTGCAAGTAAAGATTAGTGGTTGGGCCAAAGTACTGTGACTCCTGATGAGCTGGATGGGAGAGAATAACCCTATTCCTCAAACCAAGGTCCTTCCTCTTTCATTATAATAAATATTTCAGTCTCTGCATTATGCATTATGCTTTTACTTTATGGAACAGAAATAAATAAAAGAAATTACATGCGGTGGTGGTTGATTAGTAAAAGCAGACATGGCAATGATATAGATCGGCTTCTTATCCAAGTTAAATCCAATGCTGTTTTTCCCCCTTAATGTTCCTTCCATTTAAAAACATCAGTCAGCAAAAAGGATTAAATTATGTCAGTCTAATTATCTTGATTGAAATTTGCTTCCAATTAAATCAGTTGTCTAGGATGTACTAAAAGGGTTTAATTTAATTAACGGTATAGTAAAAATGTAAAGAGGTCAAGGTCTATTTTCAGAGAAGGTTTGTCAGGTGTGTATAACATTTCAAAACACCTTATCTCACCTCCCCTGTTAATTTGCAATTCTCTTTTACTTGGGGCAAAAAATATGCTTTTACTTCATTTTAAAAAAAGAAAAACCAAAAGTACAAGCACTTACTCTGCAAAATGGTGTCTCTAGGAAAAGCGAACAGTGGCAGCCACGCTATGCCCTGTGGGTTCTTTGCAGGGGGCGGGGGCAGTGACTGTGCTTGGCACCTGCAGCCACAACCAATAGCCCTGCCACTTCCTGCCCACCCAGCGAGGCTCACCACCACCTCCCTGAGGCATTGCTGGCACTGCTACTGCTAAATTTTAGTGGAAGAACAAAAACATTGGGGGGTACCATCATCATGAAGAGAAGGAGTCAGGGAGGAGATGAAGCCAACGGGGCCCCACATCCCCCAGTCATGCTCCCGGTTGGAAGGGTATTCTTTGGAGGATAATAATAATAATTCCAGCAGAATATTAAAATACAATGCTTCATCAAATATTAAAAGCTTCCCTAAACAGGGCTGCCTTCAGATGTCTTCTAAAAGTCAGAGAGTTGTTTATTTCCTTAACATCTGGTGGGAGGGCATTCCACAGGGCAGGCGCCACTACTGAGAAGGCCCTCCGCCTGGTTCCCTGTAACCTCACTTCTCTCAGTGAGGGAACTGCCAGAAGGCCCTCAAAGCTGAACCTCAGTGTCTGGGCAGAACGATGGGGGTGGAGACGCTTCTACAGCCTAGGCTGTAGAGCTCTCAGAGGAACACCCTGTGTTAAGCAAGCACCCAGGGCCCTCAGGGAAACTGGCAATCCTACTTTCCCTTTTCAGATTCAGAGACAGATACCAAGCCCTAGGGGGCACAGCTGCCTCAAGATAAGGCTCTGTCGGCTACCAGATTCCAAAGTGCCAGTTGAGGAATACTCGTGAGGAAGCTAGTTGTTGCAGAAGGCCAAATCTGTAAGCAACATGGGTGCCTTGTTGCTGTGTTCTGGATGGAGCTCTAAAAGCCTTCAGTTGCAGGCATGGAGTACCAGAACGACATCTTTGTGCCAGCTTCCTGACTCATGGGTCACTGCCACTTAGTTGTTCACTGAGCTTGCCATGTTTGAACCTCCGACTGTTTCTGAACCTTGCTTCTTGGGTTGCCCCTGTGAGAGGAGAGAGACTTCCTGCTCCTCAGCAGGCAATAACATTTACACCTGCCTTGCCCCACCTAGCCTTTCAGCAGACTATGACTTTGAGAACAGCAGCAGCAGCAGCAGCAGGGAAGAGAGGAATTCAGGAATGTGTGTGTGTGTGTGTGTGTGTGTGTGTGTGTGTGTGTGTGTGTATTGCTTCTTTGTTTCTCAATTTGATCCTTTTACATCAGTGTTGGCCAAACTTGGCCCTCCAGCTGTTTTGGGACTACAATTCCTATCATCCCTGACCACTGGTCCTGTTAGCTAGGGATGATGGGAGTTGTAGTCCAAAAACAGCTGGAGGGCCAAGTTTGGCCACCACCGTTTTACATGGTTTTGTATGTTTTGTGGTATTTTATGCATTATGATTTGTTGTTACTTTTATTGATTATAGACTGGCAATTCTTTATTGTGGTTGAACTGTTTAATTATTATTTGCTGATGTTTAATTTTACCGTTTACTATTAAGATTCCGATGGATTGTTGAATGTTGCTTTGTTTGATATGCTGTTTGTTTTAAAATTATCGTGACTTTTATAGTGGATCAGACTGTTACTATTAATGTTTGATGTTTTATTATGTTTTTATGTCTTGGAAGCCGTCCACAGTGGCTTGGGCAACACAGCCAGATGGGCAGGGTATAAATGAATTATTATTATTATTATTATTATTATTATTATTATTATTATTATTATTACTTTTGAATTCTACTTGACTTTACATCTTGGATTGCCCCTGTTGAAGTCTTGCTGCTCTGATCTGTGTGCAGCCTGAAGCAGGACATCCCCCCTCCCCAGGAAAGCCCTGGCGTGGTACCCTAGTATAGCAGAACATTTCCTGTCGATGGTTTCATTCTCGCCTCCCACACCAAATTCTCTTAACCTTTAATCACTCAAGCTTGTTTTCCTGACAAACTCTAACAACTTTAACATTTACAAACAGATGTTCCACATCCTATTAAAAATCTAGTGGGAAACTATATTTGTTTCACTGCAGCAAACAGTTTTCAAAATCAGGCTTCCTTCTTAGCCTGCTTTGGAACAGATTTCTTCTACACAGATGCTAATGCTAAATAAAATGTCTTGTGTCAGACCCCCATCCTGCATCTAAAGCCTTGAAGAGTCAGATAATTGAGAAAGCATCTATCCACATATGTTCAATTCTATACTAGTCAAACAAAATCTTGAGAGGAAGCTGGGATGAGAAGGATCCCCCTTTGTCCTTGGAACATAAGCTTATGTAAAAATGTAGATTTTGCCAGCTTTGTGACCACCATGTATTAAGCAAATAACACAAAATGACCACATTCGCATGTCACGTTCAGGGATCAGAAAATCTGTCCATTTTTGTTTCTCTCAATTTCTCATTTTTCCCAATTTCAAGTTTGGTTCACCACATTTCCAAATAGTTTGTCATCTTTTATTTTTAAAGTCTTCATGAAAATTCACCAGCATTTTAGTGCAAATTTCTCTTACTACACACTTGCTTGGATGCAGTTTGTATGCATAATGTGTGTTTGCATATTATTTCCACTAATATATGCATTTATATGCACACTTTATGCAAGTATACATTTTGGTACAACTGACTTCGCTGGAGAACTGCATTGCAAAATTCAAGGCACAAAGCATAATGTGATGTTGTGCTTGGATACAAGCTAAAAAAGATGACTAGCTAGTCCTAAAATGTTATGATTCTGTAAGCAAAGACTATAATAATGACGGAATAAATGCAAACAAATTATATTTGGCATTTAGGATACAGCCTGCTTGCTCAATTTCTGCTCCTGAGTTCTAGGTACAAATTATACTCAAGCCTTCTGAATAATAACAATAATTCTCCAGCTCCTAGTGTGGTTTCATTCATTTCTAATCTGATTAGTCACCACTTTCTCACTTAAAAATAGGGTGCCTGCTCACACATCCAGTTTGAAAGATATATATTTAGAATTGGTGGGTTTAAAAAAATCTAAATATACATTATTTTTATTTAGATAAATAGCCTACTTTTGTTTGAATATCTAACAGGGATATCTCACATTTAAACAGCCTTGGCCTTGTATACCTGAAGGAGCATCTCCATCTCCGTTGTTAAGACCAGACACTGAGGTCCAGCTCTGAGGGCCTTCTGGTGGTTCCCTCACTGCAAGAAGTGAGGTTACAGGGAACCAGGCAGAGGGCCTCCTTGATAATGGCACCCACCCTATGGAACTCCCTACCTTCAAATATCAAGGAAATAAAAAACCACCTGACTTTTAGAAGACATCTCAAGGCAGCCCTGTATAAGGAAGTTTTTAATGTTTGATGTTTTATTATGTTTCTGTATATGCTGGAAGCTGCCCAGAGTGGCCAGGGTACAAATGGACAGGGTACAAATAATAAAATTATTAGTAATTATTATTATTATTAAATATGTGTGCAAAGACAACTGGATTTTCAAGAAAACTGATCACCATCATTTTTCCAAAACTGAAACCTAAGATTTTTGTATCAATAGATGTTCTATATATTTATTTTTAGGTTGGAAATTGCCATGGGATGTCATTTATGGTGGCAACCTCTGGGCCAGAACAGAACATGTCTTGCCTTTGCTCTTTGGTTGAGAGGCAACATGCCAAATGATAGCTTATGGTCATAATGACAGACTGATACAATGCTTAAATGGCCACATGGCACACTTGATGCAAAAGTATCATGTACAGTATTTTCTCAGATAGATTTCATCTCAGCTCAAGGGTATACAGGCTGTGGCTACACCATCTTGCCAGAAAACTGTAAATGCCTACTTTCTTAGCCAGTGATGGAACATGCCAAGTTCAGTGAAGTTGATTTCTTTACATATTTATCAAATTTGTGACCCCCCTTCCCATTTCAAGCTTCGCAAACAAGTCTGAACTGCTTCCTCCAGTGCCTTCACAATTGCAATGCAAATTAATGCAGTGTTAACGAGAACCTGCAGTCTAATGTGTGCTGCTTCAATGTGATAGGAAGCTAAAGCAAGAGAACCTTTTAAAATTCTGATTCTGTTAACAAACATGCAGAAATTTCTCACAAACTACTTTAATATTATGTTGTGTGTGGGGGGGGGCGGGCACCTTAGGTTAAATGTTGAGGTTAAGGCTGAAGAGATGACTTGAATGCTGAAGCACTCAAGATTTCCCATTCTCAACAGCAGGGGGTCTATTTCTTCGATCTGTTATTCGTTTAATAGCACATATATGACATCTGTGTTGTGAAAAGGCAATCAAAATATTTTCAGCCACAGGAAGATACTACGTTGCAGTAAGGACGGCTTTATATGGCATTTATCACTAGTGCAAGTTGCACTTTAAGGGAACAAAAGGTAGGGAAAAAGGCCTTTCAGAGTTTCAAAAACTGTTTTGGGATGTTGCTTTCAGCAACCACAAAGCCCTTTTCATCCTCTTCTTAGGTGAAAGGAGGCTATAATGCACCTTTCTACCCAAAATGGGTTTCTTTCTCTCCGCTTCAACTCTTTAAAAACAAAGGATTCCATCTCAGATAGAGTTCCAGCAGACACTCTTACTAGAACCGTGGAATAAAATCTTAGTGAAAACCACTTATTCTACACAATTGCCAGCTGCACCACAGCACAGATACTTTTACCCGGGGCTGAAGTTGATTTACAAAACCAGGTAAAAAGTAACCACAATTAGCATTACTGTCAGCATCTGCATAATGCCACATAGGCATGCTGATGAGAAGAGGGGGTGGATTTGTATGGAAGAGGAAGGAGAAGCGTGCCTGAATATCATCTTGCCCTGAAAGTGAAAGCTAGCTTTGCAAACATGTACATGCCAGTTGATTGTAATGAAACCTCAAAGTGGTTTATATATAATGTATGTGACACTTAAGGAAAGTAAGTATTTATTTATGTAGAGATGAACAGGACTTCCCCACATCCCAATAAATGCAAGTGCCTTACTAAAACTTTGGATTTTCTCATCCCTCAGATTCCTCAAATGTTTCTCCATGACACATATGCCCAGAAGTTCCCACAGTGCCCAGCCACCCTGAATAAGTTGCCCACAAACAGGAGCAGTCACTGTCTTTTGGGAACCTACAAGCACTTTTTCACACTATCTCCCCTCCTCTGACACGTAAATGGGGAAAAAAGGTAAAATACCCCTGGACAGTTAAGTCCAGTCAAAGGCAACTATGGGGTGTGGTGCTCAACTCGCTTTCAGGCCAAGGAAGCCGGTGTTTGTCCACAGACAGTTTTCCGGGTCATGTGGCCAGCATGACTAAGCCGCTTCTGGCACAATGGAACACTATGACAGAAACCAGAGCACAAGGAACTGCCGTTTACCTTCCCGCCAAAGCGGTACCTATTTATCTACTTGCACTGGCATGCTTTCAAACTGCTAGGTTGGCAGGAACTTGGACAGAGCAATGGAAGCTCACCCCATCATAGGGACCTTGCTGACCTTCTGATCGGCAAGCCCAAGAGGCTCAGTGGTTTAGATCACAGCGCCACCCGCTGGCACGTAGACATTAGCAGCAGCCCAATGAAGAAACCCTGGCTAACATCTGACTTGTGAGGGACTAACATCTGGGACTAATTCCAGGCAAGGAGATTCAGATGCAGAGCAGTAGCTAGAATATTGGAGGATGGAGGAGACTTGCGAGAAACATCAACAGCAGCCCAGTGCGGGGCCTCTGGGCTGTTAAGGAATTAACTTCTGGTGTTGTATTTTCAACATACTGGAAACTACTTCAAAAACTTCACTTAGTAGGCAGGGTATAATAGTCATAGAATCATAGAATTGTAGAGTTGGAAGGGACCCCAAGTTTCATCTAGTCCAATCCCTTGAAATGCAGGAATATTCTGCCCAACATGGGGCTTGAATACACAACCCTAAGAGTCTCATGCTCTAGCGACTGAACTACCAAGGCAGACAAATAAATAAATAAATAAATAACAAACAACAATAAACAAACCAATGAGTGACGGATGGTAAGGAGGACCCACATTGCACTGGGAAGATGTAGTGTGCTCTTACCAGTGCCCAGTAATATAGTTCAATTTACTGTACAAATGTGTTACATTCAGGTCTGATGCCAGATTCCTTGGAGAAGACAGAAAGGCAGGTCAGACGTTGCAGCACCATGGATAGCTCTGAGTGAGTAACTTGCCTTCATGAAGCTTGAGAGCGGGCTCTTTTTAAGAACCTGCCCCTAGGCTCTCTCTTCTCAGGGTCCACTATCTTGTGGATTACTTTAGAACCTTAAATAGCCAATATTCTGGAGTGAAAATGGACACTCCTCCTCAATTCCACAGCCTCCATCCTGGCACATCCCTGGCATTGCTGATCCAGTGAGGAACAGTGGGAGGCACTAAGTTTCTCAGGGAAATATGCCCGTTTTCCTGAGGGCTCATTTTGATCATTCTGGGATGTCCCAAGATGATATGTAACAGGATTCATTGCCTCCTGACCTCCAGCAAGACACTTAGAACCTTGGACCAGGTCTTGCTCCATAACTGGACACTCTGCAGCCTCTTACTCTGAGTCTTGCTCTGCTGGATTCTGGTGTCATGACAGAAAGGGTCCTAAATAGCCAGACTGCAATTTTGTGGGGAGAGACAGGTTAATTTCTGGACATTCCCTGCATGTCCAGGTAGTTAATCAGGCTTTTCAGGATTAATTTTAAACTGGACTGAAGGGGGAGGGTTGTTATTATTTTCTGCCTCTACATAAATGTCCCAGTTAGGACTCAAATCTCTCAAATCTTGTGATCTGTAGAAGGTATTTAGATATCTAGTACTACAGTATTATTTTTAAAACACACTGATAAAGTCTGTGCTCCTTGCTAGTACTATTGCAATACCTATTGTTAACAAAAACTGGCAACGTATAATCTGTAATTATGATCCAGGAAGGTGAAATGAAAATCCCACGCTAAGAACTACATTGAGGCAGTTATGAGGTATGAAGGTTTTGTGAAGAAAAAATATTCAGCTGCACACAAAAAAGGCAGACCAAGTAGCTTTGCCAGAATAGACTTCAAACATTGGATACTCAGCAGGGTACTGTTTTAACATATATTTCAAATCATCAGTACACTGCAGGTGTGGAGGAAGATAAAAATAGTAAAACTGGTAAGCAGCAATTTTTGTAGCTTTCCCCCACTCCTGCCTCTTCATTTCTGTTGTGCATGGATTCCTCCCTTGGTTAAACAATTAGTAACTCTGAGAACAATAGGAGCAATACCCAGATATAGTGGTACCTCGGGTTACATACGCTTCAGGTTACATACGCTTCAGGTTACAAACTCTGCTAACCCAGAAATAACGTTTCAGGTTAAGAACTTTGCTTCAGGATAAGAACAGAAATTGTGCTCTGGCGGTGCAGTGGCAGCGGGAGGCCCCATTAGCTAAAGTGGTGCTTCACGTTAAGAACAGTTTCAGGTTAAGAACGGACCTCCAGAATGAATTAAGTACGTAACCAGAGGTACCACTGTATAATGGATGGCTAGCTGGAACCTTAGGCAGGAATACTCCTTAGACAGGAGACACAGCTGGCATTTTCAACAGAATATTGCAGTGTCCCTTTCCTCTTAACAGGAGTGCTCCTGTTCAGCTATTCCTTCAAAACAGAGCATTCCACTTTCCTCACTCCTTTGTTCTCCATTTTTTCTTCTCCACCTGATACTCAACATTCTGCAGCTACTGAACTTGCTCAGTTCTCATTAGGTTGTGTGTTTGCCCCCTTGATTTATTTAATAAATATGTAAGGATCTTCCCAAGTGTTGCTCATGAGTAACGAGAGAGCCTTCAGTAGCTAAGACTATTTATTGTGCATTACTATTTACAGTGTAGAGCTGGTTCAAAACATGACCGCTCAGTCACTTTCAGAATCTGGAAGTGCCCCTCTCCGGTTTCCCGCCCAACATCAAAGTCTTGGCACCCTAAAACGGCGTCTGCTGTGCCTCCTGACCCCCCCCCCCCCCGATACTGTGCTGGTGCCGGAGGCGGCAGTTCTCCCTCAACTCCTCTCTGGCTGGCGGTGCTGGGTCTTTGCCCAAAGTCTCCCAGCCTCTGCAGCTCCCTCTCCCTTGGAGAGAGCTCAGGCAAAAGGCTAGAGGAGGAGGAGTCTGTTGACAGAAGTGACTGGGGTTCCCTGTAAGGTAGAGAGCCCTCCTCTTGCGAAGAGCTGCTCTCCCAGTCCTCCTCCCAAGGAGGATTTCTTTCCCTGCTTTCCTCCTGAGCAGGACCTCCAACCAGCCCTTCCTCTCGAGTAGCCCCCCTGTTCCCCTCCTCCTCGAGAGATCTCTCTCCCCTCACTCCTCACAAGGAATACCTTTGCCCTGGCTCTCTTCACGAGTAGGACCTCTCCTCGCGAGGAGCCGGGCAATCCCTGCCAAATGCTTTGTTGTGCTTCTCCATACCTCAATATTCTCCCAAGCATGCAGAGACCTTCCTCTTATTCTCAGTAGCCCCATTTTTGGCTCAGTTTTTATTGGTATTTAGCACCTGAGTTCAGTGTTAGAGGATGCAATATATGTACTCATGGAATCAAGTAAAGAAACAATTTTAATCACTTCAGTAAAAGGACCACTTTGCAAACAGCAGGAATGGAAGAGTGCCTTTGTTCATACATTTGCTGGGACAGCATCCCTGCTCATAGAGTGTAGTAGCAAACTTGCTCCCTCACTGCTACCATGTAGATAGCAGTGTGAACTGAACACTCCACAATGGCTGGAGGTCCAGTTCAAATGACTCTTCCCATCTTCAAAAATAGGAGGGAGAAATTGCATGATTGTAGCAAAAAATGAGCATTGAATTTAATGTCCTAAGATCTTATTCTGTATGGTAGTGCTGATGGAGGGAGGGGAGGAAGCTCACTCCACCACCTTGTGTGTGAAGACAGAGTTTTGCAGTGAATGTATTGAAAAAGGAACTGTATATACTTGTGCTCTTCAATTGTAACATAAGTATCACAATTCGTTTTTTAAACTTTCTTGCTATCTTTGACATTGCAGGCTTCTAACAGCTTAAAGCAACCCCCTCCCCAGAAAAAAAACCAAAAAACCAAAATCATACCCCTTTAAAAGTAGCAGGATTGCCTAAATTTTCAGAATAGAACCAAAGCAGTATCTACACAGGTTGTAAATCTAAGGTTAATCCACAAGATGATATGATTAAAAAGTTACGTCATACAAGACAGAGAAAAGTTCTGTATTTACCTCTTGATTAGCAGCTGCTAGTTCCTCCTCAAGTGCTGAGACTCTTTCTAAAGAAACCCTCAGCCGTTCCCTTACCTAGAAGAAGAAGAAAATTGCACCATTCAAATTATTTGTGCTCTTGAACAGGAAATAATAAATAGATGGGAGCACTTGAGGCACATATACCCCATTGTGTGGCTTGGGTGTATTGCCATGCAGTTTTTATGGGTAAAAGGAACTGGGGAATACAGGGCTCTAGTGAGACGTGGGTAGTTTCTCCATATGAAGCTGCTGCACCCACAACTAAATTAATTGAGTCCATTCGTTTGCTATACAGTGGTACTTTGGTTCTCAAACGCCTTGGTACTCCAACAACTTGGAACCCAAAACAAAATAAAATAAAAAATTCCTTCCAGTAGCACCTTAGAGACCAACTAAGTTTGTTCTTGGTATGAGCTTTCGTGTGCATGCACACTTCTTCAGATATCTGAAGAATCTGAAGAAGTGTGCATGCACACGAAAGCTCATACCAAGAACAAACTTAGTTGGTCTCTTAAGGTGCTACTGGAAGGAATTTTTTATTTTATTTTTTTGACAATGGCAGACCAACATGGCTACCTACCTGTAACTTGGAACCCAAACACTGCAAACCCAGATGTAAGTGTTCTGGTTTGCAAACTTTTTTTGGAAGTTCAACATGCTCCGTTTTGAGTGTTATGCTGAGGTCTGTCTGTTTTTGCTATTTATTTTGCATTTTTGTTTTTGCGGCTCTTTTTGTGTGTGACTGTGTGGAACCCAGTCCAGCTGATTGATTGTGTGACTGCAGTACATTGTTTATTGCTTTCATTTTATGGATCAATGGTCTCGTTAGATAGTAAAATTCATGTTAAATTGATGTTTTAGGGGTTGTTTTTAAAAGTCTAGAACAGATTAATCCATTTTGCATTACTTTCTATGGGAAAGCGTGCCTTTGGTTTTGGAATGGACTTCCAGAATGGATTAAATTTGAGAACCAAGATACCACTGTATTTAACTTTCAAGAAGTCTGCTCCAGAAGCCTTTGTTGAATAATGGCCTATGGTTAACTTGACTAGTCATGTAAGAAACACCACAACATACCCTGATCCCAAAATCTCTATTGGTTTTTTGGGGGGGAAATAACCAATGAACCTTCAGACATATCCCATTAGTTGGTTGGGACATGGCTTACTGGGCAATTGGGGAGTGCTGAATCTGCAAGTGAAGTTGTGGTTACATTGTACATTGATTCCGTGGGCCGGATGGATTTATGATCAATAATTCAATGCGCCAGCATTCAATCCACTTTTGGAAGGTTTGTAGCAGTTCAGAAGGTCTGGTGAATCACTCAGAAATAAGCAGGCAATCACCTTAGTGCAGATTCAACGCTTACCACTTGCTTCGTAACATACCTGGTGTCACTCAAACCGCCAGAGAAAAGCCTTCAATTTCAATTCTGAGTTTAAAACACAAGATGTACAATACGTAGGATGTTTCTGATTAATTGCTTGCAGAAAGTTCAAGTTCATTTCTCATTAATTAAAGTAGTTTGAGAAAACAATGCGTCACCACTTCCCTAATGGTTTATTTTTTAACCGTCTCAAATACTGGAAAGTGAAATTAGTCTATAAACCATACTAACCTCCAATGACTACTGCTAGTAACGCTCCATTATGTAAGTCCTAGCTACAACGTTTAAGTTCAGCGGAAAACCCAAAAGCTTCCAGGGACATTTAAAATATTGTTGAAATGTGTTTGCATAGCATTGGCCTCAGTTACTCATTCTCTTACTATGCACAGCTAAATTTCAAAGCTTCATTTCAGATAAAAAAGCACATTAAATGATTTTCACATCACCTAGAAGGAGCATGTCAAAATATGGTGCGATTGTGATTCAGGCACACTATGTACTGCCCCATTTAGACTGCAATGAATCTCTGTGGGATTTCTTCCTAAAGGTAATATACTTCCCTGCAAACAGACCCCTCTCCACAAGCCAGCTTCTAGGACCATAGACAAGTGACCCATGCCTTGACTATCCTTAGGCCTATTTATCATAGCTGGCCCTCCCTGCTGCCTGGTACCTGCTCCTGATAAATAACCATCCCATTTTTATTTTTATTTTACAATTTTGTTAGTGTGAGATACCATTGTTTAGGGGTTCCCCACAGTGTTTAAAATTTAGATCTCTGAGTGGATGTCAGATGCATCGTCTCTAGTGCATATTCATATCAACACATAGACATGAACCCTCTCAGGCACCATGCAGTGCACAATCTGCCATTTCACACACTTGCAGCTGCTGATGGTATTCTCACAAACTATTGACAACGTACTGCAAGATAATTTTATGTTTTTCATTAACACCGTCTTGGCTTTTAACTCAGTAGAAGACAGGCCATTACACTGTTAATGAATACAGGAGGAAGAACAGACACCTTTAAGCAATGTTGGGGGAACTGGGACTGTTATTCTCATAGTGGAAATAACAGACAATAACATTCCTGACACCCACAAAGTTGTTGAGATTTTCTTAGGAAACCACCAAGATTGTTGAGCTTCTTTGGGGAAACCACCCCCCAAAATAGTGATTTTAAGGTTTTGGAGCTGTTTCTGCTGCTTTTTCCATCGCATTGCCATATAACTGGGTTTCCCCTGACATTTTGCCGATTCGGCAAAATTCCTCTGACGCCATTTTTACACCAGAAAACCAGGACATGTCAGGAATTTTCCTGACGTATGGCAAGCCTATGTACCCCCTGTATTCATATATGAACATGGGGATCCTTTCAAAAATATTAACATTCTGCTGATCAGTTGCTTGGGAAGGGGAACAAGGATTGGTTTAAATCCCTCCTCTCTCACCTCCTTTCCCCCCAAAGGGTTTTTTAAAATGTTTGAAATGGCTGCACATTTTTGGATCAGGCAGTCACACCCACACCATACATTTAAAGTATGTAACTTCCCACAAAGAATTATGGGAACTGTGGTTTGTAAGGGATACTGGGAATTATAAGTCTGTGAGTTGTAAACTGTAGCTCCCTGGATCTTTAGGGAAAGCCATGACTGTTGAAGTAGTATAAATGTGCTTTAAATGTAGTGAGAATATTTAGTTCAACTTGGATGGGTAAATGCAGCTGGATAACTTGATGACTGCTTTGGGGACAGCACCAGAGATTTTCTCTACGTCTCCCTCTCCCCCCCCCGCCCCGCCATCTCTCTCTGTCTCTCTGGCCCTAAAAGGGAATATAAACAACTTTACAGGATGCTACTAACCTGAATGGACTGGGTTTGACTTCCTAGAAGGGCCCATGGCCCTGCATAAGTCCCATGGAAATCACCACCACCATTCAGGGTGTGAGGCCTGGTGCCTCTGTCATGACCTTGGAAGAATACAAAATGGCACCCTGGAAACGCTATTATGTTACTTATGCCAAGAGAATGAGGGAACTAGTCTAGTTTAGGCATCCGTGACAAACCTTAAAAAATATATGCTGAGTCAGTAAGCTGATTCCCCATACTTTACCTTCTCATCTAAAGCCTTGTGGTGTTCAAACAACGATTTCAGTGCTTTCAGAACCTCGACTTCACTGGAGACTCCTGAGGGGGACTGTGCTTGCCGTTTCACCACTGTCATTCTCAGTGACCTTTCATGTCTTGAAACAAGGCACTCCAAATGTTCCAGTAACAGCTATTGGGTTCAATATATATATATAAAAAAGAAAGTTAGCTCATTTTCACCTGAAGGTCATCGGCACCATAATTCTAAACCTTATAGTTCAAAATGATAATGACACAGGCAGGTTTCACCGTACTTGAAGGTTTATGGTGACTCTGTTTGGCAGTTTTCCATGGTATTATTGCAGAGAACGTAAAGGGGAATAAAGCATAAATGTGATTAATGTATACTGAACTCTCATGCAAATTTTCCAAGATGGCAAATTGTTACACTCACCTTTGTTGTGTCCAAACTAAAACGTTTTAGGACATTGAAATATTGTTAAATGGAACTACTTAAACCATCAGATTAAAGAAACAAATCATAGTGCAGTATGTAACCGATACTGAAATTAGTTTGCACAACTGCATTTCGAAACCTGAACAGATATGCAACAAACAAACAAACAAACAAACAAACAAACGTTTTTCATTAACATTTTGAGTTTCTGTATTTGATCAAAAGGGGTTGTAGCCAATGCCAGCACTCATGTAACAAGCTCCCTATTATAACCATTTGGAATGTATTTCCCACATTCATGGCTGCAGGAATACACTTGAGGAGAGGTGAATAAAGAGAGGGCTTTCCCACACCTTTTGCCCTGCTCTTTACAGGCACAGGCCCATACTGAAAAGCTCCATTTTTGTTGCCCTTAAGCTTTCCCCGTGAAAACCCACACTTTAAAGCTGAAGCACAACGAACGGCAATTCAGGTTTTTCCTGGACTGCAGTTTGCTCCTATTGCTTCCCCCATAGCCGCAGCCTTGGATTCAAACAGAAATCAAGCTCTGACTCTCTCTGGTTTCCCAGTCTGCAGCTTTTCTTCCAGCTTCTAGCTCTTGTTGTTGTTGTTGTTCAGTCGTTCAGTCGTGTCCGACTCTTCGTGACCCCATGGACCAGAGCACGCCAGGCACGCCTATCCTTCACTGCCTCTCGCAGTTTGGCCAGACTCATGTTAGTAGCTTCGAGAACACTGTCCAACCATCTCATCCTCTGTCGTCCCCTTCTCCTTGTGCCCTCCATCTTTCCCAACATCAGGGTCTTTTCTAGGGAGTCTTCTCTTCTCATGAGGTGGCCAAAGTACTGGAGCCTCAGCTTCAGGATCTGTCCTTCTAGTGAGCACTCAGGGCTGATTTCTTTGAGAATGGATAGGTTTGATCTTCTTGCAGTCCATGGGACTCTCAAGAGTCTCCTCCAGCACCATAATTCAAAAGCATCAATTCTTCGGCGATCAGCCTTCTTTATGGTCCAGCTCTCACTTCCGTACATTACTACTGGGAAAACCATAGCTTTAACTATACGGACCTTTGTCGGCAAGGTGATGTCTCTGCTTTTTAAGATGCTGTCTAGGTTTGTCATTGCTTTTCTCCCAAGAAGCAGGCGTCTTCTAATTTCGTGACTGCTGTCACCATCTGCAGTGATCATGGAACCCAAGAAAGTGAAATCTCTCACTGCCTCCATTTCTTCCCCTTCTATTTGCCAGGAGGTGATGGGACCAGTGGCCATGATCTTAGTTTTTTTGATGTTGAGCTTCAGACCATATTTTGCGCTCTCCTCTTTCACCCTCATTAAAAGGTTCTTTAATTCCTCCTCACTTTCTGCCATCAAGGTAGTATCATCAGCATATCTGAGGTTGTTGATATTTTTTCCGGCAATCTTAATTCCGGTTTGGGATTCATCCAGTCCAGCCTTTCGCATAATGAATTCTGCATATAAGTTAAATAAGCAGGGAGACAATATACAGCCTTGTCGTACTCCTTTCCCAATTTTGAACCAATCAGTTGTTCCATATCCAGTTCTAACTGTAGCTTCTTGTCCCACATAGAGATTTCTCAGGAGACAAATGAGGTGATCCGGCACTCCCATTTCTTTAAGAACTTGCCATAGTTTGTTGTGGTCGACACAGTCAAATGCTTTTGCGTAGTCAATGAAGCAGAAGTAGATGTTTTTCTGGAACTCTCTAGCTTTCTCCATAATCCAGCGCATGTTTGCAATTTGGTCTCTGGTTCCTCTGCCCCTTCGAAATCCAGCTTGCACTTCTGGGAGTTCTCGGTCCACATACTGCTTAAGCCTGCCTTGTAGAATTTTAAGCATAACCTTGCTAGCGTGTGAAATGAGTGCAATTGTGCGGTAGTTGGAGCATTCTTTGGCACTGCCCTTCTTTGGGATTGGGATGTAGACTGATCTTCTCCAATCCTCTGGCCACTGCTGAGTTTTCCAAATTTGCTGGCATATTGAGTGTAGCACCTTAACAGCATCATCTTTTAAAATTTTTAATAGTTCAGCTGGAATATCATCACTTCCACTGGCCTTGTTGTTTGTGAGGCTTTCTAAGGCCCATTTGACTTCACTCTCCAGGATGTCTGGCTCAAGGTCAGCAACCACATTACCTGGGGTGTATGACACCTCCGTATCTTTCTGGTATAATTCCTCTGTGTATTCTTGCCACCTCTTCTTGATATCTTCTGCTTCTGTTAGGTCCTTTCCACTTTTGTCCTTAATTGTGGTAATCTTTGTACGAAATGTTCCTTTCATATCTCCAATTTTCTTGAACAAATCTCTGGTTTTCCCCATTCTGTTATTTTCCTCTATTTCTTTGCATTGCTCGTTTAGAAAGGCCCTCTTGTCTCTCCTTGCTATTCTTTGGAAATCTGCATTCAATTTCCTGTATCTTTCACGGTCTCCCTCGCATTTTGCTTGCCTTCTCTCCTCCGCTATTTGTAAGGCCTCATTGGACAGCCACTTTGCTTTCTTGCATTTCTTTTTCATTGGGATGGTTTTCGTTGCTGTCTCCTGTATAATGTTACGAGCCTCCATCCACAGTTCTTCAGGCACTCTATCCACCAAATCTAAATCCTTAAACCTGTTCTTCACTTCAACTGTGTATTCATAAGGAATTTGATTTAGATTGTATCTTACTGGCCCAGTGGTTTTTCCTACTTTCTTCAGTTTAAGCTGGAATTTTGCTATAAGAAGCTGATGATCTGAGCCACAGTCAGCTCCAGGTCTTGTTTTCGCTGAGTGTATAGAGCTTCTCCATCTTTGGCTGCAGAGAATATAATCAATCTGATTTCGATGTTGCCCATCTGGTGATGTCCATGTGTAGAGTCGTCTCTTGTGTTGTTGGAAAAGAGTGTTTGTGATGACCAGCTTGTTCTCTTGACAGAACTCTATTAGCCTTTGCCCTGCTTCATTTTGAACTCCAAGGCCAAACTTGCCAGTTGTTCCTTTTATCTCTTGACTCCCTACTTTAGCATTCCAATCCCCTATAATGAGAAGAACATCCTTCTTTGGTGTCATTTCTATAAGGTGTTGTAAGTCTTCATAGAATTGATCAATTTCAGTTTCTTCAGCACTGGTAGTTGGTGCATAAATTTGGATTACTGTGATGTTAAAAGGTCTGCCTTGGATTCGTATCGAGATCATTCTATCATTTTTGAAATTGCATCCCAGTACAGCTTTCGCCACTCTTTTGTTGACTATGAGGGCCACTCCATTTCTTTTACGGGATTCCTGCCCACAGTAGTAGATATGATAGTCATCCGAACTGAATTCGCCCATTCCTGTCCATTTTAGTTCACTGATGCCTAGGATGTCAATGTTTATTCTTGCCATCTCATTTTTTACCACATCCAGCTTTCCAAGGTTCATGGTTCTTACATTCCAGGTTCCTATGCAATACTTTTCTTTACAGCATTGGACTTTCCTTTCGCTTCCAGGCATATCCGCAGCTGAGCGTCCTTTCGGCTTTGGCCCAGCCGCTTCATCAGCTCTGGAACTACTTGTACTTGTCCTCCGCTCTTCCCCAGTAATTCTCAACCCTGGCCAGTTCTTTTTAACTACCAGTCAGTTGAGGGAGGGAGCCCACCCATTTTGCATCTGGCACAGACCCATTTCCATTGTTCCCTTAATGGCCCATTACCTAGGCTATCACCTCACCAGGAAGCTAGCCTGGCTTATATTTTAACACTTGCTGGATCCAGTGGTTAGAAGGGTCTCAGCAAGCAGCCTACTCTCCTCCCGCCCCACAACTCACAACAGGGCTTTTGTATTACAGTGTTCAAAGTTGCATTGCCAACTTGGTGCTTGTGGCTGTAATGGCACCCTTAAAGTCAGATGCAATGGCCTGTAGGCTATGCAAATAAAGTTTGTTGTTGTTGTTGCTGTTGTTGTTGTTGTTGTTGTTGTTGTTGTTATACCCTTAAAGTCGCCCCCTGGCATCAGAAAACCTCTCAGCTCTCCCACTCACTGCCCCTTTGGTCATGAGAAGGTGAGGCAGGTTACCTTTTTCTCCCTTGATTCTCTTGCCCACTTCCTCTTTAACTTTTATGTGCTTTTCAAGGCTCAGATTAACTTTAATGGTTCTAACTTTTACCTAAGATTGCTTCAAAAAGTGAAGTATGTTTTGTGCTTTCTCTGGGGGCTCATCCAATGTAGGGAAGATGGTGGTGCCCATGGGACTCTCTCAAAAATCCAAATGTTCCCATTGGGATAAATAAAGTTGGTGACTGCTGTTTTAGAACTTGTTTGATACCAGCCATCAGATACATTGATGTCAGGGCTAATTTAAGAGACTCCCCCCCCACACAGGAAAGCTGCCCCAAACAATTATTTTTTTTGTATAATGTTTAACACTTTAAACCTTCTTGCCGTGTGTGTTGTGCTGAACACATACAGCATTTCTGCGTCAACAGTGCATATCTTTAGTAACAGTATGGTGATGCTGCATACATTTGCACTGCTACATGGGGTAAGAAACTTTTGTGTAAGGATTTTTCGGCAGCCATCACCTGGGAACTGTAATATTTAAATTAGACATCATGTTGAACAAAGGCAGTGAACAGGCAACTATTATAATGATCCCTTAAGTGGGGTGTAGCGTGGTGTTTCTTTGTGTATTCTTAATCCTAATCTGTCTTTCTAGTCTTGCATTGGAAAAGGCAAGTTGCATATATTTAGGGTTATTTACTGCCATTTTATTATTTTTAAAATCTGAACCTGACTATTTTTTATTTTTTATTTAATTTATATATTGCCCTTCATCCAAAGATCACAGTACAGTTTGCAGTACAAAAACACAAAATACATAACGGCAGCAACAAAACACAGCACCCGTCACAAACATTTAAAAGGCCATAGATTGTTTAATCAGCCCAAGGCTTGGGTCAACTGCAGCCAATCATTGTAGACAGTACTGAGTGAAGCGGACCAATGGTCTGACTTAGAAGAATGGCTGTGACATATTTTACTTATACAACAGGATTCTGATTCTAAATTGTAAGATGGCTGTAAGGTGGAATGGTCTCCTTATTCAGTGAAATCATAAAGCACTTGTCAGGGAACTGCCGATGGGCAGGGAGGAGGTGTGGGGGCTGTCGAGGGACAGAGAGCCACAGCGCCACTCTAGCAGCAGCCTTGAATCCAGCGAGGAAAGCAGGATGTGCCTTAGTGGGGAGGAGCAGCAAACAGAAAGTTTGGTGGGAACAGGGCACGGGGATGCTACAGAGCCCCGACACACACCTGGAAGAGTGGAGGAGCAAAGCGCAGTCGCACTTCCATTGCCCCAGGTGTATAGAGGGATGAAACGTAAGGATTCTAGGAGGGGATTCGGAATACCGAAACTTTTATCAAAACAAAACAAAACAAAATAAAAAATTCCTGTCAGTAGCACCTTAGAGACCAACTAAGTTTGTTCATGGTATGAGCTTTCGTGTGCATGCACACTTCTTCAGTTTTAGTCTGTTAAGTCACCAGACCCTTAAATATAGTGAGGGAGGGGGGAGGGGTATTACTCAGAAGGGTGGTGGGAATGGGTGATTGGCTGATAGGTGTGGAAAACCTGTGGACGACTGTTAATGACTGCAATTGGTCTTACAGGAAAAAGTTGTTAAGTTGCCATGGTTTTTAGCTGTCCTTATTTTTATCTTTAAGCTGCCTCAGGGAAAAAGGGAAGTGTATAAAGAAAATACTAGGTGATGTTGAGGATCCATGAAGGAAGCAGTACTACACAATGAAGAAGCTGCCAAAGAGATGCCTTTTCCATTGGATTCCAACTTCTACAAAGTGGTACTTGCTTTACCAAATGCAACTTCTGCCTAGTGGATGAAGGCATCAAGGATACTTTTCTTTCCATACATATGTCTATCCATTCCCAACCATCAATGCAAAACTGGTAGTACATGGGTTGGATGAAACATCAAATACACGACCAGGTTTCATCATGCTTATAACACTTTAACTCCAAAATTCCATATATAAACCGGCTCAGTATAAACATTGATCAGAAAGGTAGGGAGATAGGAATTCTGTAACGAAGACTCCTCTACTCATCATACATTGGCACTCTCTGGTAAATCACTGCTCTGATCAGTCAGAACTGCTCAAAAATTATCCCAGGAATGCTCACCAGTCCACACACTGTTAGAATGATGCTCCATATTCCAATAACAACATTGACCATGAAAAGGTTTTGGGGATCAACAGATTAGAAGCCAATTTTTCCCTGTCAATCTCTTTGGTGCTAGCCACTGTTCAATTTCACAGTTTGATCAAAAGCCAGACTGGGAGAAATCCAGAAAGTTAATAAATGCCAGATGAACCCAAATCTTATCAGTGAATGTCTACTTTTAAACTACTCCCCAAAGAGCAGACGGAAAATAGAACACTAAATCACCAGGGAATCCAACTCAAGATATGAATTTCCAAACAAACCACTTGAACTATCAAAAGGCTATTACTAAAGAATGACATTGATGAACTGGTGGCTCTGCAGATGTTGTTGGATTCTAACTTCCATCAGCTGTAGCCAGCATGTCAATAGTCAGGCATGATGGGAGTTCTAGTCCATCAACATCTGAAGAACTACAGATTCCCTACCCAGGCACACAATTTATTTTCACAATTCTCATAGAATTTTATAAGATAAAAAGGAGTGCTAAAATTATCTGATACATCATTGTGCAAAACACGCATAACTGATTGTTTTTATACTTACTCTTGTGTTATTCCTTTCAGCTTTCAGTTCAGAAATTTCTTCTTCTTTTTCCAGTAGTTGTTCTCTGCATGCATTTAGCTCTTTTGTAAGTGCAGCAAATTCCTGCAAAGATGGAGAAAATATGCAAGAGGAAAAACATTTAGCATGAAAATATTGTATTGATTTAATCTCCAATTTCAGAAAATCTAACAGAACTAAAGTTTGGGTGCTGAAAAATTTCTGAGAACTTTTGAAAACAATGGGAATGAAATGCCTCTTTCAGATTAATATGAAGGGCCTATGCCCTGCTTTGAAAAGTACCAAAAGTCTAGAGCTATATTCCACTAACAGTAAAATATGCTGTCAGGTGTCAATATAAGGTTTGCATAATGTATCTTAAAATTCTTGTAACAGAAGCCACCAGTATTACATTTTAGGGCAAAACTGTGTGTTTCCTTAGCACTCATATGTCCCCAAACCTATGTTTTCTGAGGTAACATAAACGTGTGGCTGAGTCCAGGGCATTTGTATGGGTTAACGGACATGCTTTTCCATCATCTGCCCACTATTCTGCAAATGCCCCCCCCCACACCCTCATTCTGGCTTAGTTCTGATCTTGGAGATCAGGTGAATAAACACTGGATCAAAACTGATCGGGAGGAAGCAATCTGCCAGAGAATTGTTGACGGGAGAGGAGAGCTGAACACTTTCCTTGCAACTATATCCTGCCATCTCTTTCCGTCTCTTAATTGGCATTATGAGGTAAATCTTTGATGAAAGTGTTTTCTGTTCAACACAGTGACATTCTATATACCTGTGGCATAGTAAAACACACATAGTATTACTGAATCTGTCCCACGGAAGCTCAACTTCTATGCCTTTCAAAGCCAGTGAACCACTCACCTGGCAGGATGGAACTTGTGGGATATGCTTAATATTTTAGATCCACCAGCCAGAGCCCAGTGCAAAATGGTACTTGGGTGGGAAGGCATATGCTAAGAATTAAGAAACATGGTGCCTCTGAGCACATGCCCAGCCTAGGAATTTGTGAACATTATCTGAACGAAGCTTACAATTCCTTTCACACAAGAATCCACTACTCGTTTCCCAGTGCCAACCTTCTTTTTCAGCAACCTATGTAACTTAGGAATGGGGGGGGGGGTTTAGTTGTTGCTATTAGGCAACTAGGAGTCAGATACCCTTGACAATCTATTGCAGGCATAGACAACCTTCCGCCCTCCAGATGTTTTGGACCACAATTCCCATCATCCCTGACCACTGGTCCTGTTAGATAGGGATCATGGGAGCTGTAGGCCAAAACATCTGGAGGGCCAAAGGTTGCCTATGCTTGATCTATTGCAAGGCAACCAACCTGTAGATCCTAATCTAACTTGTGACCACCCCTTAATTTATAGCACACTTAAATTTGCTAAGTCTTTTACCATTTTTCTCGTTCCCTCACAAACAACCTGTGTCTTCACTTCAGTAATGTGTCCTTGTGTGTACAGGGCTAGGAGTGGAATCTCTTTGGATTCCTCCTGGTTTTAGGGCAAGCATGGCCTAACTTGGCCCTCCAGATGTTTTGGAATTACAACTCCCATCATCCCTAGCTAATGGGACCAGTGGTCAGGGATGATGGAAATAGTAGTCCTAAAACAGCTGGAGGGCCATGTTTGGCCATGCCTGTTAGGGTATTGCTTCTCACTGCAAGGTAATACCAGGCATAGGCAACCGTCAGCCCTCCAGATGTTTTGGACTACAATTCCCATGATCCCTGACCACTGGTCCTGTTAGCTAGGGGTCATGGGAATTGTAGTCCAAAACATCTGGAGGGCTGACGGTTGCCTATGCCTGATAATACCTTCAATGTCTCAAAGGATGCACATAATAATCTGAAGCATATATGTCACTTCGTAAAGTGGTTTTCCAATCCATTATGTTATTGTATTCTAAAGACTCTTCTGAAATAATTATACCTTAATAATATAATTCACTTAGTTTAATTAAACCACGGTGAAGCAGATCAATATAGTACACAGCGAATATTAAAAGCTTAAGCAGGAGTGGATTCTGCAGGAGAGTGCGTCTGAGGTTTTTATAAGGTTAGGCAGTAAATTACAGATTTGACGATTTATAGTTTTTGCAGAGGTTAATCATTCATCAATCTGATGCAGTTACTGTTTAAACTAAAATATCTGGATTTCAGCCAGCTTCATCTCATCAAGGAACTAAAATTGGTGTTTTGACTTAGCTGCTTTTAGTTGATGACTTGTTCATTCAGTATTAGAAAGGAACACAAAACCGCTTACCATTTCGGCAGCGGCGGCAGTTGCAGCCTGGCACAGCTACGGGCAAGCTGGGAGGGGGGATTCTTTCCCGCTGGGCGGCTGGTGTTGTCATCAGCCTCAGCTGGCCATGGGTAAGTGGACAACCTTGCTATGGAGTTACTTGGTCACTGTATTTGGGGCTAGGGACAAATTGGGCCTGTCTGGCAACTGTCACAACTTTGCTGACAGAAAAAGGCATTGAGTCAGATCCTTAGCCTAAACAGAGGGAAGGAGCCCTACTCACTACTTCTTGATCAAAGTATCAGGGTACCCCGGTAACGAGGTCCAGGGGGAAGGATTCTGTCTGAATGCCGGGATGGGGGCAGCGGCGGAGCTAGCCACTCGGGCACCTGGAGTGGACATGCCATGCACCTGGGGGGCAGGGCGAGCCACCCAGGGGGGGCGATCGGCACCCATTGGGGGCAATTGGCAGGGCATTCGGCGGTCACTGGGGGTGATCGGCGCTGTGATCAGCACGGTGATTGGCGCCCGAGGGGGGCACACCACTCCGCCCAGGGGGGGGGGTTGTCACCCCTCCTTAGGGATGACACCCAGGGCAAGCTGCCACCACCACCCCCTTCCTACACCCCTGCATGGGGCTAATGGGCCACAGAAATCCCCAAATGGCATTCTGGAGGGCCACCCATATTTGATATACACCATAGAGGTTTCTTTAAACCAGGATCAACCCAGGTTGTTTGATTCAGGATACATATCCCGTGCCTGTGCCAAAGCCTATTAACATCTGTAATCAATAAAGTTGTAGCCATTTCAATCCCATTATGTTGTCATGTTGGTTTTTTTTTTTTACTGTTCCCTGGCAATCTACGGCTCACTGCATGTGGGTCCACAATTTACATTACCAACACATGACATTATTATGTTCTGCTTGAAAACTGTTCTGGAGTGAAATTCTGAGCTGATACACATACCATTTAGTCATCATACGTTGGTCTGGGGGATAATATTTACATTAAATTCTCTGTTCTTCTTTTAATATGTTTGCAAACCGCCTTAACCCTGTTGCACAATCCAATCATATGCAAGTCTGCTTTAAAATAGGCTCACCAAATTTAATGGTACTTATTCCCAGATAAGGAAGCATATGATTATAGCGAGAAGCATGACTGTTTGGAATGATAGGATGTTCTGTCAATTGTATGCTTGTCTAAGAACTAAGAAAGTGGACTTACATAGCTGGGAGACCTCTTTTTTGCATTACATTTGTCTTCTGTCTAATTAGTTTTCTAAGCTAACATCTGCAGTGACATTCACACACGTACATCCATCTGAAACCAAAGGCTTGCCTTCAAAAGTATTGCTTTAATTGTATGCAAATCTAAATGGATTTAATCAATTACTTAATCAATTAAAACTAATTTGATTAGTGAGATTTATTGGAGTAAAAGCCCAAATTTATCCATGCATTGCTTGCTAAATTCACATTATTTAGACATCTCAGTGTGGCTGACATCAGACCCCTCACCCCCCACAAACTAGTAAATTTATTGTGGTGTTAGGGGTAAAAAGAATCAGCTTAAAATTTTCTTTTTACCTGCACCTAGGCTGCACCTAGCTATCAAAAGATTTGGCTTCTCTGTCCTGAAAGGAAACAGACAAAGATCTTCCGCTGGGGATATAATAGCAGACTTCTCTCCCCCCGCCCCCAAGATTGCCTCACAGGAAAATTAAGCTTTTCTTTCTGCTTTAAAAACGATATTATTTCCGTCATGCTTGGCTCTTGAGGGATGAGTTAATAATGGGGTAAGACAGCAGTTTTGAATTCATGCTTGACAAAAGCACAGGTAAATGCCATTTGTTGCCACAAAAGTTATTTTAAAGTTGGATGTGTAGCTTGGCTCTTAGGCACTGTTGGATAGCAAAGTCGCTAAGAATAAGTTGCCCCACAAGTTAAAGCACAGGAATGCATGCTTTTGTTCTATGCAGTTACATAACAGCTTGTGATGATAATGACCTCTGCTCTGTATTTGCCTCATAGATGCACAGAAACCAAAGGGATACTGTCATCTAGAATTATTGTTTGCAGCAGAAATGTTGCATGGTCAGTCATAGTTTAGGAGGCCTCAAGGTAGAAACTGCTGCATAACTAATACAGTTTGACAGATCAAACTGCACTCTTAAAGTTTACAAAGCAACTGCAGGGTTAACACACCAATTAAAAAGTGAAGCACGGAAATTACTCAGCAGACAATCCCACTTTTTAATCCTGAAATTTGAAGGACCAAACATGTTGCTCAACATGATGTTTATTATTTTTTTTATAACCCACTTTTGGAAAGGGGGCTTCAATAATTAAAGAAAAACAACAAAAACAAAAAATAGAATTGCCAGAAGATTAAGGGAAAATAACAACTAGTTTTCTGATGCTACATGGTATTCCTTGAACATGAAGATTTATCAGGATAGTGTTCAGAAACAAGTCACATGTATCTATGGCTTCTTGACACATAAGTCTGGAAAAAAACCACATGCTTGGGAAGGGGGATATCAGCTGCTGTGCCCACTTCTGACCTCCATATCTTCATCTGCTCTCTGCACGAAGAATTTATGGGTTGGATTCAGATTTAGGCCACATTCACACCATACATTTAAAGCACTATGTGACCACTGTCATGGCTTTCCCCATGTAGGGTGCTGAGAGTTGTTGTGATGCCACTATTCCCCTCCCAGAGCTACAATTCCCAAAGTTTCCTGTGAAGAGGGCTTAATTGTTAAAACTATGCTGCAAATTATAGCTATGTGATGGGAATAGGAATCTCCCTACAACTCTTAGCACCCTGTTTATAGATGTATCATAGTCAGGGCCAGATTTAGGTTTGATGAGGCCCTAGAGGTGAAACTCGAAAAATTAGAATATCGTGGAAAAGTCCATTTATGTAAGCAATTGTTTTCATTAGCTATTGGAGTTTAATACATGAGATAGACTCATGACATGCAAAGCGAGATATGTCAAGCCTTTATTTGTTATAATTGTGATGATTATGGCATACAGCTGATGAAAACCCCAAAGTTGAAATTGTTAATTTGGGGTTCTCATGAGCTGTACGCCATAATCATCACAATTATAACAAATAAAGGCTTGACATATCTCGCTTTGCATGTCATGAGTCTATCTCATATATTAGTTTCACCTTTTAAGCTGAATTACTGAAAGAAATGAACCTTTCCACGATATTCTAATTTTTCGAGTTTCACCTGTAAGCTACTGAAGGTAATGGGGCCCTTTATATGTCCAGCTGTCCTTTCTCAACAACAAATTGTCACTGTTTTTTGTGTGTTGAATATATGCTATATGGTAATTTATGGACCTAATAGGTATCTAAAGCCATTTGCACATAACAAACTATGTATTTTATCAAAGTAATTGATATAGAAATGAGCAAACCAGTGATATTTTAGGGAGCAGGCTAGAAGGCGGGGCCCATTACTTACATCATAGGAGCCTACACAACACAAAACACTGTTGCTGTATGTAAGTTTTATCTAATTTGTTTTTTAATTTATATTTTGGAAATCTACATCCAGTTTTTTCCCTTTAATTTTTTGGGGGCTGCCAAGAGAGTGGGGCCCTAAGCTATCGCTTGTTTAGCTTATATGTAAATCTGGCACTGATCATAGTGCTTTAAATACATGCTGTAAATGCAGCCTTAGTCATGCTTAGGAATAGACCCCGTGAAATCAATTTCAGTGAATCAATGATAAATTAATTGTTCTCAGTGGGGGGTACAAGTTACACACATGATCTGTGACACAGCAAAAAGTAGGAATCTAGATTAAAACGGAAAAGTTCTACCCAGGTAATGCTCAGAGCACACAGTGCAGATGAAGACTAGGAGATGGGAGGGAAGGACAGTGAATGTGGTCGCAGGCATCTTCTACATATTCTCATTGTAAATGGTTTCAGACAAGGTGAAAAGGTGCTGTCAGTGATCCTCACTCTTCTTTCCCTGCCAAGAAACTTCCTCTGAACAAGAGAAACGTTTGCCGCGTGCACAAATTCTTTTGCCAAATAAACATTTATATTTCATGTGCAGTTAAAGAAGGCACTGGCAGAGGAAGAGGAGTGTGGGGGGAGCGCACAGCCCCTGTCAGTGTGATCCCGGTGGGGTGCCATTGCGGCTGCCCCCCCCGCGCTGGGCACCACGCCCCTGTAGGCAGTGTGCCCCGCCCCCAGGACGTGTGCCTTGCCCCTGTGGGCAGTGCACTACGCGCCAGGACCCGTGCCAGCCCCACGCCCGCCTGCTCTCCACCCCCTGGTGCCAGAGCATGAAGCTCCGCCACTGAAAGAAGGTGGTCTTTTGGAGGGGAAAGGGAAAGAAAAAGCACCCTGGCACAGAAATATTGTTGCCTTGTGTTCAGCCCAGTTAGGTCTCTCTGCAATTACAATCTTTTTTGATCCACAGATTTAGAATTGTTTTAGATAAATCCCGCCTGAGAACAGAGATTTGAGTTCCAAACATTTGCCTTCAAAATAACTAGACTACTGGTTTCATTGACCCATCAAGCTGAGGTGTGGACAGCTGTGAACCTGAGGAGAGAGAAACTCAGTATGGCAATCGTATGGCACCCTTAATGGGAACAGATCTGTTAATTAAGCCTGTGATGAGGCTGACACATCAAGAGAAGGTGTCCCTACAATGTCATCAGTGATCACGTCTGCCATATTGAGACATAATCAGCTGCTGGAGTGAACAGCTTTCTCTAGAAAGGAGACGGGAGTCTAATAACAGGAGCAATCATGAGTTTTTGTGCAATAATTTTACAAAGTTTGCAATGGTTTAAAAATACAATGGCCTGGTTCATATTACACAGAAAGCCCTACTCTGGTTTACTGGAACTGCACAAACATATGGGCTTCCAGGGAGGAGTTTGAAGCTGGTTTGATCCTCTCTGGTCCTTTCTGCTCCCAAGCCATGCTTACCTAAGCCAATGGCTGTTTAACATGCCATCTGAACCCTGTCTTGTGGGTTTGTCTAGAATTTCCCCCTTAGCCTGAATAAATTTTAGAAACAATGCACGATCATATTTCTCAGTTGGCTTGACTAATATTTCAGCCATGCACACAGTCCTTCCTTTTGTGCCTTAGGATGCTCCACATTTATTTAACACAGATCTATTTTTCTATATTTGATTGTCTTGTCATGTTCCATACAACCCAGATGTTGCACATTATGAAAAGCTTTTCAATTAATATGCAACATCTAGTGCAACATGCCTTCTACTTTGCACTATCAGAGTGGCATTTGGACATTATGTTGGCAGAACAAATGTTAATTTTCTACCACTCTGTAAATTTATATAGAATGCTTACACAATGGTAAGCAATTTTAACATATAACTTAGGATACTGATCTTCTATGGGAATTTTGTAAACAGAAGCAGAAAGTCTAATTTTAGTAGATTTTCGTGCTTTACTGTTGTTATTGTTCATCTTGAAAAGGACATTTGGCAAGACAATTGTTCCAAAATGTATACAGATGTATGTATTAAAAACGTATCCTGTCTGACAACACAATTTCGTTTTACGAACAACAAACAAATGGGTCTCACTGAAGATTTCCCCAGCTGACATGGGGGAAGAGGAAGTGATTGTGGCTACACAATGGCTCAAATCCAGAGAACAAGAGACTCAGTAGAAAACTGAGATCACCTTCACCCAAACCTAGCATAGATCACCTTCACCCAAACCTAGCTGATGATCAGCACTGCCCACCCCAATCATCTCTTAGAGATGGGGCGGGGGGATATAAAATTCCCACATATCCTGGAAACTGACATGATTGGAACAGAAACCATGCACCATTCTTCCATGTTGCCAGTAGGTAAATGGGAACGAATACTGTCACAAGGAACTGCCTACAAATCCTCATGATACGAATTTTGGTATCCTCTCTCTGCAGGTCAATATCAGTTTCATCACTAACCCAAGAGGTGTTCCACAACTCATTTAAAATCATCAATCATCATCATCATCATCATTGAAAAACCTATGGACACACCCATCTTCCTATATACAGAAACATGCAAGGCTATCAACTTATGTCCACCACTGAAGGATCTGTCGTGCCACATGTGGGTACATTGCCTCTGGACCTTGCTGTGGTTAATTTGATCGCCATATTCAGGGCTCCCTTTCTCCTGTAAGCAAACTGGCTGGCTTGTAGGTTTTCGCCTACCTCGTAGCAACCGTCATCACAAGGGTAGCCCATTAGAGGGGTCCAGGAGGGATGACTCTGTCCAGGAGTCCACTAGGGGACCAACAAGCCCATACGCCTCTCCCAATAGTGGCCTGTGCAGGGCTGTAGCATCCAATCCATGTTGGAGGTGACTCCGCAGCACAGGTTTTACCCCACCAGGTTCCCATCACGTAGCAGGTGGGATACATGCCCAATGCCTTAGCCAAACCTCCTCTTTCCTGTAATCAATAAAGTTGTGGCCTAATTCAACCCAATACCAGTCTCCTGTGTCATTCTTGTGGCCCTCCCTTCACTTGCCACGGCCGTTATGCGCCTGTGCTGGCAAAACCCCAGGCAGTTACTAAGGGGGAAATGTCAGAGGGGCTGGTGAGCAGGGGCAGGGGCATAGCCCCTAGTACCAGTGCTTCTTTCTGGGGGTACTCAAGGGTAGAAGAAAAGCATTGGTGAAAAGCGTGGCACTTACTGCAACAACTTTATGGTGAGCATCGGGACCTTATTTCTAGAAGAAAAGCACTGCTTAGTAGAAATAAAAATCTAAAATCACTCTATATATGGTGCATGCCAACAAGAGAGCTGGCTATTCAGTTTATTCAGCTTGTTTCCTTTCTATATTAGTTTACAAACTTAAATAGATTTTCAATCATCTACAGGACTTTCACTTGCTTGTGCTCACCTAGCAATGAGCAAGATGTTTGATTAAAAATGCCCAGTTCTCTTACTTTTTGGTAACTTACATGATATTGGCTTTTCTGGTCTTTATGAAACACATTTGTTGTTGTTTTTTTTAAACACCCAATGGTACATGCCTCATTTATTTTATTCAGTTATCTTTGAGAGTCATGTACTATTTAGAGTGATGGCCTATGAATGACTTGACAGCAGTACGTGTTACTTTTTCTGAAATAGTGACATGACTCATCCCTCCCCCTCGACTGTCCTTTGATTTCTCAAATACCTTTAACACCTGGACCAAATTATGTAAACTCTTTTAGGATAGGACAGAGCCCTGAGTCACCCTAACATGACTTGAGAATCACACTGAGTCTGACCAAAACTATTTCCTCAGATGTAAAAATAAACACATCCCCCCAGTTGCATTACTCATACCTTGTTCTGTATGGACATTTGGACACACTTAAAACAATGAATTGCGTAAATGAGTGCAGTTTCTTTAAGCTTTGTAAGGCACTCAGTAAGTGGGGCACAATGGTGACGATGGCAGATTTCAAGGCTCAGCATACAACAAAAAAATAATCAAGAGATTATTCTGCAGTTTAATGTGAACCTATCACCAGAATTTTTCCAATTTCAAAAGCAAATATATCAGCAGAAAAGCAAGTAGTCTTCATCCCTTCAAGGCCCTTTCAAGTTCAGAAAAGTTGTCCCTGCATCAATTCTTTTTTTCCCCCTACACAGCTATTTAAAGATACAGACATCTTGCTCTGGTCACTCTTTCTCTTTCTTTTATGAAAGCTTCTAAAACAATGAGAAAAGAAAAAAGAAAAAGAAAAGTAATAGTACTGATGCAATTCATGCTGCACTAGAGTAGGAAGCGTGGGGGAGCACAGCTTCCAAACTTTTTAAGAAGAGGAGAAATGGCACCCTCTGTCCCAGTCCCAGAACCTGCCTGCTCCTGCAGATGAATGAGGTGATAATGAGCAGAGGCAGATTTAGGGGAGCACAACCCATTTGGTTGAACTGGGAGCAGAGCTTTGGGGGCACCACAACATTGATGCAGTATGGAAGGCGAGAGGTGGGGGGGGCACCAAATTTTGACATAGCACAGGGCACCTGAGATGCCAAGGTCTGCCACTGCAATGAGTTATTCAAGTTCTACAGTTGTCCGCATAGAGGGGATCGGAAAATAACAAAAACAATCAAGCAGAGGCTGGATATTTCTTTCCTTTTCTTTGATGGGGTTCCTACTTCATGCCAGCACTTCCCACTGAAATTTGGTGATGCTTACTTCCAGGTAACTATGTACAGTATTTTAATCATGCTTCATGACTGATCAGGGACAGCAATGTCTAACACGCCAACCTTTGCTAGCCCAAGGTACGACTATGAACTCCTTTGGGGGACGTGGCTATGACAAGTATCGTGACAAGATCCTACTCTACAAAATTTACCAGCACACCATTTGTTGCCACCCACCTTAGGTGGAGGTGTGTCACCCACTTGTAAGGTGCAATCTATCAGCAGGATCAATGGTTTAAAGAACAGAACTGAAGATATGTTTACCATAGAAAAATTATCTCCTCTTTAGCCACGTGACCAGTCATTAGTTGTTGTTTTCTTAATCAAAATCTGCACAGGACTCACTACTTTAAATGCTCTACCCTGGATGGAGTGAATGAGGTCAGAATAGTAATGAAAACATAGAACATAGCTGAATGTTTCCCTCTGGACAGATTCCAATACCAAACAAATTATTCAATGGCAGTATTGTCACTCTGCAGAAGTGAAGGATGGTAGAGGAAAATTATTCAATCATATAACCCAATAAAACAAAGAGAAGGTCAAAAAACATTTTGTCGATATTGCTGCATTTTCTTTTTCTTTTTTAAGCACAAGTGTCTCAAGGTCATAGAATGAAACAGCTTTGGCATCCATATGTATGAATAAATATCTAAAGAGGGGAGAAATGTGTGTACTTAAACACAACTTTCTAGACAGGCAGAACTACCTTCTGAACTAGAACAGTCCACCTTTCAAAAAACAACATTGGCAAGGATGCCAGAGAAGTTATTTTCTAGGATAATAATAATAATAATACCCCTCCCATCTGGACACAAAAGCAAAGCAAAGCATCTATGGATTATGCCAATATTTCGACTTCCGAGGTGTGTTCAAAAATTGACTCATTTACTTCTGGGTATTTGGCATTCGAGTTCCGAAATGTTCGACTACGGAGGCGTTCAAGAACCAAGGTACCACTGTACTATGTAAGGCTTGTGGTGGAAACCACTCACAGCACTGAGCTTCACCCCTGCTCACTCCTACAAACCCACTCAAGAGTTCCTGAGTTTCCTGTGGGCAAATATAATGCTGAATTAATAGAATTGTAACTGTTACCCCATGGTGCCAACATTTTTTTTTTAATGACTACTTGTTTTTAAGGAAAATGTTTGCTATAGCAATGAGTTACTACAACAAATCTTACATTCTCTCTGTATTTTCAAGTTCTCATAATCATTTTAACTAAACTGTCCTTTGAGTTTATATCCTAGCTGTCACAAGAAATGAGATTTTAAACTGACAGCTGAGCTTTGATCAGAATAAGACCTTTATAATGAAAATGTTGGCGAGTAAAGGCTTCCCTACTATTAAAAACTGGGCAAGTAGGGCAGCTCTATTAGCTTATACTTAGCATGTAATGGACATCCACTAAAAATACAGCCAAGCTGTTGTGTTAATGTTGTCTCCCACTAAATTGATTTTTAGAAAAAAAATATCTGCCAATATGCGACATAAATCAGAACCAATTCAGAATGGAGCATGATGTTGTGGGGAACACACATTTTATATCCACACAAGTTCTGTGACCACCTTTCCCTGGCAGGCTTGTGGAGTATTTCTGCCAGATGGGGCCACTGGGGACAACTAAAAAAGGAAAGGGACAAACTCAGCTCTGAAATTCAAGCCAGTGTTTGGATCCAGGAAAGCAGTTGTGTGTTGGAGAGGATATGGGTTGTAGGAATAGACAAGAGAATGAAGAAAAGTGTAAGCTGGCTGTAGTAAGCCAGATGACAGAAGCAAAGACTTTTGATACACAAATGACCCCCCCCCCTTTTTAAAGAGCAGCTACATATATGAGTAAGAGCTAAAGGTTACTCCTTGATAGAAGAACAAGAACTGTAGGAGGGAAATCAGCATGGTTTCTCCAAAGATAAGTCCTGTCAACATTAATGTTTTAGAGTTCTTTGAGAATGACAAGTAGCGTGTAGATAGGGGTGATTCAGTAGATAATGTGGCATTTGGATTTGATGAAGTCCCTCACCAACGATTCCCAAATAGGCCTAGCAGGTAGGACTTTTTCTTAAGTCCCCTTGTGCATACAGAAAAAAATCCATGGATACTGCTCATGAAAATAGGATGGCTTTGTACATTTCACATGCTACTTTCAAGCATGACTGCAGAACATGTGACCCTCCAGATGACTATTATTATTATTATTATTTCTATGCCACCCTTCATTAGAAGATCACAGGGCGGTTTACACTATAAAAACACACAAAAAACATACTGTAATAACAAACAAAACCAATACCCCCCCCCAAATAGTTTAAAAGGCCATAGATTGTTTAATTAGCCAAAGGTAAATGTTTTTGCCTGGCGCCTAAAGATGTCTGACAAAAGTGCCAGGCAAGTCTCCCTGGGGAGAGCATTCCACAAGTGGGGAAACACCAGTTCTTGGTGGTTTAACTGTCAACTCCTCTTCCAAGGGAACTCTGGGAATTGTACCTCTCTGGGGGAAACAGGGGTCTCCCAATAACTCTCAGCCCCCTTAGCAAACTACAGTTTCCATGATGCTTTGGAAGAATCAATTACTGTTTAAAGTGGCATGGTATTACTTTAAATTTACAGTGAATATGGTGGCTTAGTTATGGTTTCTCTCTTTTTGTTCAATAGATCCAGCTATTCACTTTATTCACGTATGCCCTAAGTGGTGTTAATAATAATAATAATAATAATAATAATAATATATTATTTATACCCTGCCCACCTGGCTGGGTTTCCCCAGCAAACGAAACTCTGGTATGTAGGGAAACATTTTCAAATGAACACAACAGACACAAGAATCAAGCGACAAAGAAGCATATACAAATAACTTAAAACAAGGCAGTGTGGCACAGTAAATGTAAAATTCTTTTTTTTTTTGCCGTCATTGATGCCATGTTATAAAAGACTAAGAATGTGAAGGATTTGACAGCTTTCATCCACTAGTAAGCCAAAGGTTAAAGGTTAGAAAAACATGGCTTTCACAACTAAGTGCTTTCCTGAATATTAGAATTACCAAATCAGTAATGCTGACAGGAAGCGTCTTTCGCCATGCAATTAATCAGATATAAACACTGCATGTCCAAAGGGAAATTTTATAATTAGACATTACAACTGGGACTTGAAACATGCCCCTTTCCAGGATAATCCATTCTTTCTGCCCTCCACCCCACCATAATTTTCAGTTTACCCCCATGCCCCAAGTCCAGTTTTCACTGGGTTGCTTTAGGGGAAATCCTTTAGGGGCTCCCCACTAACATTTTGTGTTCTTTTTGTCCTATATACATTTGGGTTCTCTGATGCTGCTAATACCTCTCCTCTTGCATGTGGATGGCGCCATGTTGGCTACATAAGAATTGGCACTCAGGAGCGTGAATATGCTATTGGTAAATATGGTGTGAAGTAGGGGTGGCTAACCTCTATTCACCCACTCAGATTCTGTTGGACTCCAAGTCAGAAAGGCTGGATGGATCAGCAACAGGGTGGGGTGGGGGTGGGGGTGGCATAGGTTAGCCACCCTGATATAAGGTTTAAACATGGTGCAGGTATATAATTTAAAAGAAAAGTGCTAATCATTAAGTGCACTTCATAAAATAATGCTTGCAACACATAGCAGTGAAAATTATATCCGGATGGTCAGCCAGTTCATTAGCATGTATTTTTTATTGGTACTTAGGCACAAATGCAGACACATTGAGAACTGTTAGTTAAGAGGACTTTGAAAATAGACCAAACCCCAGCTCCCTATTGATCTGCCTCACTGTTGTGAATTGAAGATTGCAGCCCAATAAATATTAAAGGATCACCTTGTTATATTTACAAAAAAAAAATTTTTTTTGGGGGGGGGAGGTTCATGGAGGACTCCATCAACAAATATATAGCTAATTTGTATGCTTCCTTTTACAAAATTTATCCAGTGCAATGTGAGCAAGAAAGCCAATATCTGTTTCAGCAGTACCGCACACCTAATGCTTAAAACGTTATCGGTCTTCCAGTAGTATAATAGTTGTAGCCAACTAAATTGTGCTCAGAAAAGATCCACTGATGTTAATGGACATGACTAACTTAGGTTCATTAATTTCAGTGGGCCTACTCTGAATACAGTGAGAGATTTCACTTTCTTGGGTTCCATGATCACTGCAGATGCTGACAGCAGTCACGAAATTAGAAGACGCCTGCTTCTTGGGAGAAAAGCAATGACAAACCTAGACAGCATCTTAAAAAGACAAAGGTCCGTATAGTTAAAGCTATGGTTTTCCCAGTAGTAATGTACGGAAGTGAGAGCTGGACCATCAAGAAAGCTGATGGCCGAAGAATTGATGCTTTTGAATTATGGTGCTGGAGGAGACTCTTGAGAGTCCCATGGACTGCAAGAAGATCAAACCTATCCATTCTCAAGGAAATCGGCCCTGAGTGCTCACTAGAAGGACAGATCCTGAAGTTGAGGCTCCAGTACTTTGGCCACCTCATGAGAAGAGAAGACTCCCTGGAAAAGACCCTGATGTTGGGAAAGATGGAGAGCACAAGGAGAAGAGGACGACAGAGGATGAGATGGTTGGACAGTGTTCTCGAAGCTACTAACATGAGTTTGGCCAAACTGCGGGAGGCAGTGAAGGATGGGTGTGCCTGGCGTGCTCTGGTCCATGGGGTCACGAAGAGTCGGACACGACTGAACGACTGAACAACAACAACAACAACTCTGAATACAACTTAAGACAGATAGAACCCAAAATACCATCAATATCATCATCATCCGGAGTGAGAAGATGCTCTCCTAAATATAGCCTTTCTATTAACCTTTTAAAAAATGATTTTGCTGAGTGGAGTGAGACCACAGTGACTATTTTAGCTAGAAAAATGGGGTCAAAGTAACAAATTACTCCACCCTATCTGCCTCTATCTGATATCACAACGGCTGGTTCTTGACCAATAAAAAAATTAAGCACCTCAGTCACAAAACTCAGAGCAGTGTGAAAACAAGGAGAAGCTCACATGTTAACCCATTATAATGGTTGTGGTGGGTGGGACGGGTTCCAAGGGGAGAAAGTTGACCAAAATCACCACCAATTTACTTTAAAGGATAAAGAAGAAATGTGCATCTTGCTTGCCAATGTTCTCTTTGCTTAAAGAATACATTAGAAATTAGGTTCACATCTTGGCTTGACTTCTTTAGCATTGCTTATTGCTGGGTGTAAGTGGGACCGAAATAATAGTTATAATTGGACAGTTAATCACAGCAAAGACTTCCAGGGTTGTTGTTTTTACGATAACATGCTTAAGTGGCACATTCAGAAATCCAGCAGAGAAAGGAGGAAAGTGGTGTCTGATTTCAACAGATGTTCATGATCAAGGATGGTGAAGAAATCAAGATTAGTGACATCCTGCAGAAACAAACATAGCAGCGCCCTGTCTGAATGCTATGATCATTCATGTCATTAGAGGAGTGCTAAAAGCATAGCAGGGAGGAATAAACATTCCAGCCATTAATTAAACACCTAAGCCATCAATCAGTGACAAAATCATTCCCTGAGCTAAACTTTCAGCCATTTCTAAAGTATAATGAGAAACCTAAACAGCTGGAATAAAACTACAATAGCCTTCCTGCTCTTTGGATGTCAGTGATGAAAGGAACCATCTACAAATGGCTCCATAATGCTACGAAGCCTCACTCTGCAATGCGTAGCATTTATAGAATATTAGAGTTGGAAGTGACCCTGAGGGTCCTCTAGTCTATCCCCCTGAAAAAGCATACATAACAGATGGCCATCCAACCTCTCCTTCAAAACATCCAATGAGGGAGAGTCCACAACCTCCTAAGGGAGTCTGTTCCATTGTCAAACTGCTAGTCTATCCCTGGCTCCTTTATTCTATCCCAACCATCTACACGGATTTCTGTTGCTGCAGCAGATTGTAATGATCTTCCCCGCTGCACAGGTTTCCACAAGCTGCTGCAAAAATAGCAGACAGCAATCATACCAGCCTGATGCATCTAAAATAGCTCTGAGTAGCCTTGAACTATAGAAGGTGGGAAATGAGAGGCAAAGTGTATTTATGATCTCATCTCAAAGGAGGCTGCCATGATTTTTTTTGGAAGAAACCCTTTCTTCTCTTTTTGGGGTGGCCTATGCAATACCAGAAGTGCAACAGTTAGATGAACAAAGTCCAGATGCATACAAAACTTGTATGTCTCATTGATGGAAAGCTGCACAAGCTCAAATACTAAGGAAACATTGGAAGTGAAAAATAACGTTTCCTCTGCCCTGCTTTTCTGTAACATCCGAAGCCATCAGCAAGGAAGTCCTATACCTTTGATGTGCTTCAATAAATAAAGACCATAACATGCCCAGGTTTCTCTCCACTGAACTGGGTACCAGTGTCTTCATGACAGAGTCCCCCCCCCAACACACCACCAATCTCAGCATTTGCAACTCAATGTTGGGTCAAAACAGCCATGGTCAAGAATTCATTTGTATTTGGTGGGGATTCATCTAGGTGGGGGAGATCGATCTAGGTTGAACATGCTGCTCCATTCAAGGATATTTATCATTTGTTATGTTAAAAAAAAACAACAAATTTATCATTTGCTATATTTTTACCCTGCCTTTTCTTCTCCAAGAACCTAGAGTGGCTTACACTTAATCAATAAATTAATCAAATCAAAGCATTGAAAGCAGCCACATCTGCATCTATGCATGATCTGATGCTCCGGAAACCTGAAGTTCCAAGAGTGTGCCCACAACATCCTTTATGTGTAAGCTCTGTAAAAATAAGGCCATTAAGTGTGGATGGACACCTATAAAACATTTTATATGTTACCTTTCCTTTAGAAAGGGTCAAGGCACATTAAAACAAAATTACTAAAAGCACAGCAGATAGTCAGCCGCACAAACATAGCTGTTGAGTATCTTCCAGCAGTACAAAACAACCCAATACAGAGTCGCTTAAAAACTATTCATGGCCCAAAAGTGACCCTAAGCAGGAAAGTTTTAAGCCATTTGGCAGAAGGCCATTAAGAGAGTATGAACGCATGCAGGTTGGGAGTTTGTGTGATCCCAGTAGGGACAATTCTTATTTATTGAGACGTTCATCCTTTTTTATTTTCCACAAAGTTTACAGAGGGGTTGTATGATGCACTGTGTATAGATTTTGATTCCATTTGTCTTGTAGGGGGGTTATGCAATATATTTTCAAGCAACTGTTCTCTCAAACTTCCCAGTGCATTTTCCTGTCACCTTCAGCGAAATGTCCAACTTTTCAAAAAGTGGGTTTATTGCACAAGAGCATCAAATCCACTTTAAATGCAAAACCTGAGTTTTCTGTTATGTGATTGAAGTTCCTGTTTACCCTGCTTTATTCACTGGTGTAATTCTGTTGTTTCTCTTTTGCTATACATCCCCTTGGGCTTTGATGGGTGACTCATAAATAGAGTTAACAACTGTGAAGAAGAAGAAGTAGAAGTAGAAGTAGAAGAAGAAGAAGAAGAAGAAGAAGAAGAAGAAGAAGAAGAAGAAGTCTTATTTAAATTATAGCATAATTCTGTACATTTATTTGGAAGGAAATCCCACTGAATTCAATGGAAGTGTAAGCAGCTTTAAAAGAGAACACCAATTGTGTAATGTGTTATACTTTTCAATAAACTTATTTTTTCTGTTAATAGGGCTCTAAGATTTAGTCAAATCTTCTGAAAGTTAAATTAGGCAATGTCTTCCTTGAATCACAGGGCAAATCCTATAATTGCTAAAATATGAATACATCTATCTAGAAAAGACCCTCCCCTTCTGACTAAGCTGATCTATGTACAAAGCTACAATTTATATCTTGCCCCAGGGAGCCTACTGAATTTGTTCTGCTTATTTTCCATAAGTTATTTTGAGATATAAGCAACATTATTCCAGCACCATCAAACAATGCTTCTAAAACTGTACCACATAATTTATCTTGGTGGCCTTTGACATGCTATCATTGTTTATTTTGGAATGTGAATATTAGGTGCACACACACCTTGTATATAATTTAGAACAGTTGGATGATTCAACATAGCCCATATAATATTCCTCCCCAGCCCTAACAAGCATGTAAAAAAAACAAACCGAAAAGGAAGTTAGGATTATTCAAACTGGATCTTGTCATTCCCACCTTCTCTGTACACTGAAGCCACCACAATCTATCAAACAAACCCATTCACAACATCCAATACAACTTATTTCAGCAAAGTAAGTAGGAAAAGCTTTATTTCAGGCATTATCACCCCAAAAGGAAAGGCAAATAAAGTAGGTCTGAGAGGTGCACATTTAGCACCACATCCCCGAGGCCACACAAATCCTTCACGCCCTTTGTATGAGCACATTTATTTATTTATTTGGGGCAAAAACTGCTTGGACCGGGATGGGAAGGGAAGGGTAATCAACTCTGAGATACTTCTCTGCTCTTCCTCCTTGCCTATGGGGGCTTTTCTTGCAAAAAAGAAAGAAAGAAAGAAAGAAAGAAAGAAAGAAAGAAAGAAAGAAAGATTAAAAAGGGAGGGGGCATGGAATTTGCTGTGTGTTTTTTGCATGTAACATGTAGTTTGGCTATAACATGTTCTGGGTGCAATGACTCTTTTTTGGGGGCTCATTACTTAAAATCATATCCCTGTGTTGCCTGAGCTGCCTCCTAAGCTTTAAGGCTCAGGTGTCTCCATAAACAGCTTCTTCTATTTTGTTTCCTTCTTTCCGTCACCTTTTTGTCAAGTCAGTTTGCATTTTGCTAGCTTTTGTGGCACACTTCCAAAAGCTGCACTGCCAACTGTGTTACTGTAGAGCCAGCGGCACCATTGGAAGGTGCCGGGAGAGAGGCTGTGGCCTAATTCTCACTGAGCCTTCTCATGTTATGTCTGCATGCTCCTCCATAATGTCTTACTCCTGATGTCTAGAGCCCATGCAGTGCTTCTTCTCAACATTAACGCAGTCGCGTTTGTATGGAGCAGCATTCATTCATGTGACACTGCCCGCCCCTCTGCTTGCATGCTCTCTGAAGGAGTACAACCCAGATCCAGATCTGGCACCTTAACAAGAACTAGGACTGCATTTCCAAGCATGCGTGATTATTCCCAGAGGAGCACTTATACCTCCATATATGATGAGGTATAAAAAACAGCTATGCCGAATGCTCTCAAAATGAGCTGCGGCTCTGCAATTTAATCTTGAATATACCCAAGAGCAGGCTCTTGAGCCTTGCCCTCTGCAATCATTTTTATGTCTTTGCTCTCCCTCCCACACTGAAACCATAAAAAAGAATCCAGAACTGCTGATTCTGCTGACTGCCGCAATGAAGAGCTTGCAAACTCCGCAGAGAGACTGTACCTTCTTCACAGCTGCCACACAGACACCTTCCTTCCAGTATAGCAGGGGTGGCCAACTCCCAAGAGACTGCGATCTACTCACAGAGTTAAAGACTGGCAGTGATCTATCCCTTTTTGGGGAGGGGGGTACAGGGCAAAAATGTTGAGTTTTTGTTTAGATTCTTTGGGGGGATCCAGTGATCTGCCAGAGACATCTGGTGATCTACCGCTTACAACAGAATGCAATATGATTACTCACTACACTGATCTGGCTCTGCTCCCTAGCTACATTGTATGGTGGGGGGAGGGGGGAAAGCAGTAAGACAGTGAGTAACAGCCCTGCTACTGACCTGCTCAGCTTTATGTTTGTATAGATCTTACATGCAATGGGCTGTTTCTGCAGGAGCAGAAACACTGGAAAATATTGTTTAGTGCACAGAAAGAGACCTAGGTGCTTTCAAGTTGTATGTTCATATACAGTTGTATCTTGGAATTCGAATGGCTTATTTGCCGAATGTTTTGGTTCGTGAATGATCGAAAACTGGAAGTGATTCTTCCAGTTTTTGAACATTCTTTAGGAAGCCAAACATCCAGCGGAGCTTCCTGCAGGCAATCGGAAGTCGTACCTTGGAAGTCGAACGCTTTGGAAGTTGAATGGACTTCTGGAACGGATTCCGTTTGACTTCCAAGGTATGTCTGTATTAAGCTGAATACATAGAGATGCTCTGTCCTGACCACAAAGGGCACAATGGGTAGCCAACATGGCTGGTCAGGTGGATGACAGGGTGAGCTGGAGTTGCAGGACCTTGGACAGCAGCAACAAGCAGGACTAGAGAGGAACAGGAACAGGGGAACATGCAGTTAAAAAGAGATAACTTGGGGGATTTGTGGGCAGTGGGAAAGATGTGATGTTGTGATCATTTGGCCCCAATCCTAGCATGGACGTGCAGTATTTTTATTTTTATTTTAAAAAAAGGTCCGATAAAAGACAGACATTACAAAGGCAAACTTCACTGGGGTTGTGAGAGGAGTATGTGAGTCTATATGAATAATTGTGCAATTGATTCATAGGATATCATCCACCTTTTATAACAACATGATTCTATCTAATTATAGCTGTGAAGCCAGAGGAAACAACCTGTCAGGTGGCTCTGGCTATCCGCGATTAGGTGCACAATGCACTCCAGTAATGGAGGCCCAATGGGGCGACCAGAAAAAGATTGCCTTGCTAAGCACACTTACTTGAAAGGAAGGCTGGCTGAAACTAATGGGCCTTCTGAGTAGCACTCTATGGGTGAAAGCTATCAGAGTCTCCACATGTTTGGCCTTGAGGCATTGGTTATTGGTTACTACCTGAACAAGGGAACCTACCTACTGATCAGCATTAGCTTCACAATAGACAAAACAAAGTACAATAGCACACAAAGCATCATGGAATTTAGACTCACGAGATACAGTGATTGCTAGCAAGTTAGTTGGCTGTGTGTAGCCTGTGTAGGCTAGAAAAAATTACACTGGGGAACAATTTTTTTGTTGCATTGACACCTGCAGTTGTTCTAACCTAATTTTGACTTGCTGATTTCTTATCTGAAGTCGGTTTTGTTCTGTAAGTTCTAGTTTTTTTTTGCAATTCATGTTTTTTACTTTTCAGCACAATCTTCGTTTTTCACAATGCAAGAATTAAATATTTTATTAAACACATAGCCAAAGTAGTACAATATGAGTATAAATGTAAGTGACTTATATAGCATTGAAAATGACATGTATATCTATGCACAGTTGGAGGTATGCAAAAAAAACGTACAGTACTGGTATTCCCTTGGGATACACAGTATCTGCAAGCTGTTGTTATTCAGGTAAGAATTTGTGCTTGTAGCTCTTGCGTTTGTGGACTTGCATAGGGGATTCTCATTTGATGGTCCAACAGTAGTCTGACATCATAGATTTGTCCCATCACCCTTGATAACGCTCTTCCATTGTCTTCAGGTCTTGAAAGAAGCGCTCTTCCTGTTCATCACTGACTGCCCCAAGGATTTCAGGGAATTGATCTAGGTGACTGTTCAGGAAATGGAGCTTCACACTCATAGTGCTTCACAATCAACATGGAAGGAGGAATTCTGGATTTTATTCTAAGATTGATTTAAAAGAATTAATTTGGAGTTTGAAAAGCAACATAGGAGACATGGAAAAAGATGGCTTGATGAAACAGTTTGTGAAGGCATTAAATATTGAAGGTAAATGTTTTCAACATATAGTTGCAGCTTTTCCCACTTTGTCTTTTGAGAAGATCAAAGCAGGTGTGTTCGATGGACCTCATATTTGTGGCCTTGTTCAAGATGAGGAATTTGTCAGGAAGATGAATGGCAAAGAGAAGAAAGTGTGGCTGTCTTTCATGGCAGTTATCAAAAACTTCCTTGGCAACAAAGAAGCAGACAGCTATGAGGTTGTGGTTGAAAAAATGTTGTTGGCTTTCCACAATCTTGGGTGCAATATGAGTGTGAAAAGTGAAAAACACGAATTGCAAAAAAACCTAGAGCTTACAGAACAAAACCGACTTCAGATAAGAAATCAGCATTGAAAGAACATATAAGAACAGTTGAAAAATCTCATGCAACAGAAAATGAAAAAAAAATTGTTCCCCAATGTTATTAGTCACATGAAGGCCTATTAAGCCATGATAGCTAATAGAACATCCTTGTTCATTCTGAATATCAGATGCCAACAAGGAGAAGAGGAAAGGAGGGTTGCTTTCACCCCCTGCCTGGTACCTAGTTAGCCACTATTGGAAGCAAAGGAACAAAACCTCACTTATGTCAATCACATGTTAAAAGGAAAAAAACTGAGCAGGGACACTGTCAGACAACTAAATCATTGGCTGCATTGCCAAGTCTTCAACTACCTGTGACACAGCTACTTACATCCATAAGTAAGCATGAGTGGCTGGAGGTCTTAAATTTTGTTACTTCTACTTACACAGTTGATATATGGGGACTATACATTATTTGTTGGTATTGATCTATGTTATTTTATTACAAAAAATATTAAAAACATATTGGGGTGGGAAGGAACATAGGAAGCTGCCTTATACTGAGTCTGACTGCACTGTCTACAGCATGGAAATAATAATTTATTATTTATACCCCGCCCATCTGGCTGGGTTTCCCTAGCCACTCTGGGCTGCTCCCAACAGAATATTAAAAATACAATAAAACATCAAACATTAAAAACTTCCCTAAACAGGGCTGCCTTCAGATGTCTTCTAAAAGTCAGATAGTTGTTTATTTCCTTGACATCTGATGGGAGGGTGTTCCACAGGGCAGGCGCCACTACCAAGAAGAACCTCTGCCTGGTTCCCTGTACCTTCACTTCTCTCAGTGAGGGAACCACCAGAAGGCCCTCGAAGCTGAACCTCAGTGTCCAGGCTGAACAATGGGGGTGGAGACACGCCTTCAGGTATACTGGGCCGAGGCCGTTTAGGCAACCTGTACCCCCCCCCCCAAGATGTTGTTGGGCTATAATTCCCATGATCCCTGGCAATTATCCATTCTGTGTGGGGATGATGGGAGTTGGAGTCCAACATCTTCTGGAGGTTTCCCATACCTGGTGCCTGCCAGCTGACCTCCAACATTTGAAGCAGACGCTCCAGTATTTTGAGGATTCCTAGCCCTAACTGGAGATGCTGGGGATTGAACCTGGGAACTTCTGAATGCAAAACAGAAGCTCTACCACTGAGCTATAGCCCCTCCACCAAGGATTCTGGATGAGATAGAAAGGTGGATGCTGGTTTGGAAGGTCTGATACACCAAATATCTTCTGTTCTTGTGATCCCAAGACATTTGATAAGCCTATAGGTACAATCTCATACACATTCCCAACCCTTCCTCTGGTGCAATATGAAGAAGCCCATGGCCAGCATAATTTCAAATGGTATTTTGAATTGCAGTTTAAGCTGATTTAAGAGCTCTTGCAGAGCAAGTAGACAGGGTATATGTTTTAAATAAATAGGATATGTAGCAGTGCCAAACTTGTAATAAAAAAAGTCTGACTTGCTAATTTTCTAGAAACTTGTAAGTGGCATAAACCCCACCAGTGTCTGTTATTTCATCATTTTCTTTTTTAATTGCTTAAAATTTTTCACACTTCTCTTTACACCATCAGAGTGGTTTTTTGCTCGTACAACTGTGATATTTTCAAGGCATGAAAATGGAATCTGTACCAAATAAGCAGAATCTTGGAATCTGTACCAAATAAACAGAATCTTGGAAAGATTACTACTAAATTAGCACAGAGAGATGGCCAAAGGGTTGTGATTTGGGGTAGGGTTTTTTTTGGTAAGATTTCAGTTCACACATGCATATAAATTCTTTGTGAATGAAGCCTTGCTAAATATATATTCTTGTATGTGCATATATCTATATATGTGCGCATGCAATAGTGTCTGTGTGTATATATACAGTATATATATATATATATATATATATATATATATATATATATATATACACATATATATACACGCGCATGCATGCAGATACAATGCAGTAATGATACACGCTCAAGGAAGCAAGATTCGAGAGCTACTAGTTGCAATGTACAACTAGCTACTTAAGTCATCTGAATCAGGGACATGCTTTTGAACTCAAACTTGCAAAACACAATTTAGTGAATCCATGCTTGTCAGAAGTTCTGTCAATGTGTGGAGAGGGAGTAGCAGACTGTACTTTCTGTCCTCACCATGGCCACACATATTTGAAAGCTGGAATGGAAAACAGGTAGGCAGCCAGTGGCCACAACCTCATTGTATCCACCTGCCGTATCCAATGTACTCATTCTGTTAGTGCAGGGATTTATGCTTGTGCAACAGAACTTTCCTGCCTCTTTTCTCCCCATGAACATCCCACACCCTCCCCAAAAGTGCTCTGGAGGGCTGGGGGAAACCCCAGAACAGATTTAGGGAGTTACAAGGGAAGAAGACGGGGGGAAAGTTGAATTGCACAAATCCTTGCACTGGTGGATTGAGTTACTTAGTGCTAAGATGGAGCTCCCATATTCTTCCATTACAACAGCGTTCCACTTTGTTTCTCCTGGGACACAGCCAGACTGGTAAAGAAAAAGCAATTTATATGTGTTGTATGTGCAATATAACATTGTGCCACCAGATGGCAATGTGGAGTCTCGTTTTTCTCTACTTGTTTTCCCTGTTTAAATTTACAATGCTTTAAACTGAAACGCTTCTTTGATGTGTCTAGATCCAGCCCTGGTTTGTTCTAAAACGTTTCCCTTACTTTCTATGTAGTATACATTACTCTCTCGACCCCACCCTTGCTGTTTGAGACCAAATTGTTAGGTTTCTTCCATGTGAATGTGTGCATGTGTATATATTGCACTAAAAACAGAAAGGAATTATTTTCACCTGTTTTCCAGAACAGTAGCTGCATTGGTCTGCATTGTTCATCTAAAAAACAAACACAAAAATTGGAGTCCATTATCTGCGAGAAACCCTACCAAACTCACTGAGGTTACTGCATAGAGCCATGGGCCTTTCTAGGATGGGGAATTTTTAGGTCTGAGATGGCCATGGTGAAAATTGAAGCGGAGTAGTCCTTATTTCAGATTAGTTAATCCAATGCCTCTCTTGTCCTCCAGCGTGGCTGTAAGGAAGAGATTAAAATCTTCTGATCTTGATCAACCACAGTTTAGTATGTCACCTAAACTGTGGTTTACCTTAACTAAATTTTGATAAGCCAGTTGCTTAAAACAATGGTTTGAAATCGGCATGCTTCACCAACCATTGTTAGGCTTAGCCAGAGTTTGTGAGGGTTTGGGACAACACAGCAGGCTATTGGTTAATCTGCCACAGAAGTGAAAGTGTGCAAGCTCCTTCTTGCAGGAATACTGGAGGAGAAGAGTCTGAGACTTGCCTAAACAATGGTTTAGCATTATGTCTTAAGCAGTCTAGGCTCCTCTCCATGTGATATTGAACACTGTTTTTGCAGAGCTCCCTGTATTACACAGAGAGTTGCATACATCTGTAGGCTCTGTTTCAACCAGCAAATGAAGGCACCCAAGCTCAGTGGCAGAGTGTGCTGCCATGATCCTGCACACATTCAGTACACATAGATTCATTTCTGAAAAGGACTGTGGTATGACAGAGGGGAAAGGGTTGGTACTAATGAATAACATATTTATGTTGTACAACATTAAAAAGGGAACACTATCATTTAAAGAAAACAACATCATAAAGCCAGTAATATAGTAGTATAAAACCACATTAAACTGAATAAAAATAAAAATCCAAGGAATTCACACTTAGAAAAATGGAACCCAATCTTAGGGACCAAAGAAAGTCTGATCAGGTTTTCCAACACTATAACTTTCTGTGAAATACAAAATTCCAGAATGGTGCCTCTTATTATTTATGGGCACATGCCCAATATTGCTTGGGAAAAGAGAGTACTCAAGTGCTTATGGCTTTCATTTCATATTCCAGCTTTTCTCATGCAAAGAATATCCACCAATAGGACTAATAATAAATAAAACCGAATAAACATAGAAGAGAAAGTGAATTGAGGTCTGCAATGAAGACCAGTTTCAAAGAATGCATGCAAAGGAGTTAACAGCTTTTGCTAGCAAATTGTTGACAAATAAGTACGCCCAAGTATGGAGTTAATCTGACCCCCCCCCAAAAAAAATTTGAACTATATTACAACAACAATATTAACAACAGGCCACCTAGCAAAGGGAGAGACCAGACTCTGCAACAAACCCAGATGCTAACTTTAAGAATGCTGTTACAGGATCAAGTAATATTATTTGCAACAGTTATCTGCCCATCTTTTAATATGTTATTACTTGCCAGCAAAGCTTTTCTGCTCCCTGTATAGGACAAACAGATAAGTTTCTATACAGACACAAATCTGACATCATAGAGGGGAAACACTTAGAAATCAGTACTGGAATTTTTATTTATTTACCTAAGACATTCCATTGCTGACCTGCAAGTGGCCATTCATTCTATAATTTTTTAGGCTTCAGCAGAGACAATGCCTTCCTGTCCTACTATGAGTGTCAGCACAATCAATCTGATATTGTTAAGTTAAATATAAAATACTTTTGTTGTGAATGGTAACTTTGCTTATCTTAAACTATATATAGAATGACCACAGCCTTTACTTTTAGCATTTCACTGCCATTTGAACTCATGGTTTACCATTTTTTCTCTATACCAATGAATGGGATGGACATGTATGCATATATGTGCCAGCTGAAGACAAGACTTCATGCATACGATACCCTAATCCACAAAAGTTTATTCCACAAGACTCTTTGTTATCATTTCTGCTACATACTACCGGTAAGCTTTCTAGAAGCTGGATTCTGGTTACTTAAGGAAACAACTTCACCCATACTAGCCTGAGATTTGCATCAGAATGCCTCCATAAGTTCCTGCATTTGAAGATTTGGCTGGTGGGCACTCATAATAGGTGATTGCCCCACATCAGTTACACAGTCACCTCAGCCTGTGGCAGCATGGTTTAAAGTCAGCACAAAAGGAATGAAGACTATAACTGAAAAATACTTACGATGGTTTGTGTAACTGGGCCCTAGGCTAGGTAAAGGTAAAGGTACCCCTGACCATTAAGTCCAGTCGCAGACGACTCTGGGGTCGTGCGCTCATCTAGCTCTATAGGCCGAGGGAGCTGACAGCTTCTGAGTTATGTGGCCAGCATGGCTAAGCCACTTCTGGGGAAACCAGAGCAGTGCATGGAAATGCCATTTACCTTCCCGCCAGAGTGGTACCTATTTATCTACTTGCACTTTGATGTGCTTTTGAACTGCTAGGTGGGCAGGAACTGGGACTGAACAATGGGAGCTCACCCCATTGCGGGGATTCAAACTGCTGACCTTCCGATCAGCAAACTCTAGGCTCTGGTTTAGACCACAGCGCCAAAAGGAATGAAGACTAAAACTGAAAAATACTTAGGATGGTTTGTGTAACTGGGCCCTAGGTTAGTATTCTTAAAAAGCCCAAAATTGCCCCTAGTTACAGTACTGTCTTGGACTTGTTTACTTAGACCTAAGTCCCAATGAGTTTAGTGGAGCTTACTCCAAAGCAAGGGTGCAGAGGTTACCCACTAATCAGGCATTAAAGGTAAAGGGGCCCCTGACTATCAGGTCCAGTCGTGTCCGACTCTGGGGTTGCGGCACTCATCTTGCTCTATAGGCTGAGGGAGCTGGCGTTTGTCCACAGACAGCTTCTGGGTCATGTGGCCAGCATGACAAAGCCGCTTCTGGCAAACCAGAGCAGCGCAAGGAAACGCCGTTTACCTTCCCGCCGGAGCGGTACCTATTTATCTACTTGCACTTTGATGTGCTTTCAAACTGCTAGGTGGGCAGGAGCAGGGACCGAGCAATGGGAGCTCACCCCATGGCAGGGATTTGAACCGCCAACCTTCTGATCAGCAAGCCCTAGGCTCTGTGGTTTAACCCACAGCGCCACCTGGGTCCCAATCAGGCATTACTTCCATAGAATGCTCAGATGTCAGCCCCACTGAATTCTATGGAATCAGGCATTACTTCCATAGAATTCAGTGGGGCTGACATCTGAGCAGAACACCTATAGCAGGGATGGCCAACTTCTAAGAGATTGTGATCTACTCACCCAATTAAAAACTGGCAGTGATCTCCCCCTTTTTGGGGGGATCAGGGCGAAGGAATAAAATAAAAGGTGCACATAAGGAGATCGCTAATGAAACAGTGAGCATCACAGTGAGAGCTTCGTCCTCTGGCATCGTGATCTAGAGGGAGGGGCGATGGGGTCGGCCCAGATGGAGGAGCCAGCGATCGACTGCGATCTACCAAAACTTCCTGGGGATCGACCAGTAGATCAAGATCAACCTGTTGGACATCCCTGACCTATAGGATTGCCCTGCCAATAAAACCTAAGAGGCTGCTCTAATAGTGATATCTATGGATGATTGAAATCTGCTTATTCAAATAACTGTCCTGTACATATGTAAATGATTCAAGAATACATTAACTTTTGTTATTGTTCTAGATTTTGACCTGTATATATATATATATATATATATATATATATATATATATATATATATATATATATATATATATATATATATAAATGTTGTGTGTATGCTGGGGTGGGAAGGAAACAGCAGGAAGCAGAGTCATTGAGTATCCTAGAGGATACATCTGAGAGATGTTATATTTCAGTATACGATAGACGCGAAGTTATTCATTTTCTGCAAGTGGCTGTTGTTGCTGGGGTGATAGCGGATTATGTAGAATGCAAAGACTGCTACTGTACTACAAGCTTATGAATAAGGTTTACTAAGAAAGAACAACTTTAACTCCTTGGGTGATCAGGCCAAGTTTAGAAGTTAGAAAAAAAACATGGCCTTGAGGTGCTGCATCCTTCCTTCCAAATGATGAGAACTCTGCGCTGGAAGGATGCAACTCTGAGAGAACTGTGGCAATGTAATCACAGACATTACTAGCAAAGCTGTCAAATTATAAGAGAAATGCTTTAACGGCCACTCAGTAAGCAGCTTAGATCCTTCACTTGTAGTATAATACACAGCATGCCTGGAATGAACATGATGCCGTAAGATGACAGAAGAGCAAATTCACATAATGAGATTTTACATTTATAATCAGACAAAAATCCAAGATATGTAGAACATACATTAGGGCAGGATATGGTCCTTTGAATGTTATTCTCAATGTTCGTACCAGCAGCAACCGTCATCTGAAAAAGTGTGCAACAGAGAGTCCACTGAATTGAAAGGATTTGCTTTAAAAACACACACACATATAAATAATGCGACAGAAACATCAATGTATTTTCATTTCCACTCAACTGCGACAGTTAACCTTACTGCAAAGCGTGTCATAAAATCTCACATTGCAAATTAAAAATTATTGTTGATTAGCATAGTAAGAACATATTGCTGATTGTAGAGCAAACAGGCTATTATTGATTGAAAAACACCAGAAAACCATTACTTGTATGCAATATGCTTATAGTTTAGTTCTGATGACTTTAGAGTAAACAGAAACGTGGAGTTCAAGGTCATGATCCCACAGAGGAGTTCTCCTGCACAAGGCCAATTGCAACAAATGGGAGTTGTGCAAGGACAACACTAAGTCAGCATGTCAGTCCCATTCATTTTTAACAGTGCATGCACAAGAGAACATCTGCCTGGATTGTACCCCATATCCAGGGCGCTATTCTGCACTATACATTTAAAGGGTCCTCATACCACTTGAAACAGCCATGACTCCCCGCAGGGAATCCTGGGAGCTTTAGTTTGTTAAGGGTACTGAGAATTGTTAGATCAATTTTCCCTCACAGAGCTACAATTCACAAAGGTCTCTGGGAAGAGGAAGGGACTGCTAAACTACTATGAGAACTGTAGGTCTCTGAGCGGAATAGGGAGCACCCTTAAACTCCAACTCCCAGCATTCTTTGGGCAGGAAATCTCAGCTAATTAAAGTGGTATGCTGCTGCTGCTTTAACTGTACTGTATAGTACAAATGGGGCCCAAACCAATGTGTGTTGCCATTGACATTCAAGACTATTCTGCACACAGTACTTGCTGGCAACTCACATACTTATGAGCATTATGAATCTTGAAGTCACACAAACACATCATGCCAAAATTTGTTATGCAACCAAGTTTATTGGCTGAGCCAAGCCTTGCGGACTTTGAAATTATATACAAATCATTTATATTTTGTTGCACTTTTTAGACATATTCATGAAAGGAATAAAATTTATAACACAATAATAGTTATGCTTTCTCTACTTTACAAGATAAAGTGCTTTTTTATTTGATGCAAACATAAAATTTTCACAACCTGAAACAAGTAGCTTTTGTCCGCACATGTTTAAAATGCTCTTTCTTTTTTATGTTCCTGCTAAACTGTCTGGCAGGAATTTACAACGCATTGGTGAAATTATTTCTTGCTGCTTGCAAATGTTTAGAAATTTAGATCATGATCCAAGGGACTCTGCACAAATCTTAATTCCACCTCCCCACTCACTCCTGAGAGTTTTAGTCTCATAAGGCACATTCAAACTGCCCTTTAAACTCACTTGAGTTCAAACAAAATAGTCAGGATTTGGCACAATGAATATTTACCAAAAAAAAGTGGGGTGTGGGAATACCACTATCAGCACTTTCCTTTTCAAAATTCGCAAAACTGATTTTTCAAGTTTAAAGAGAAACACTCAGGAAAAAATATTACCCTGTGTCCACAGTGTGTATGTGTGCTTCTGGAGAATGGCTATACAGACTGTGACAGGACACCTGGAGAAGTATGCAACAAAGTTTTAGTCAGAGTAGACCTACAATGGAATTATTGGACCTAACTTCGTCACGTTCATTAATTTCAGTGGGTCTACATAGTTGCAAACCACTCATAAGAATTAATCATTGAGCCACACATATCAAGACTCCTCTACAGATAACATGCAGGTCTAACAATATCAGTATTCTGTTGTTGTTGTTGTTGTTGTTGTTGTTGTTGTTGTTGTTTTACCTTTTCAAGGTAAGAAATAGAAGTTTTGTTCCAATCTGCCTAAAAATAAACCCTATATACTCATCAGTATTATAGATAGGGATGAAATGTGGGGTGGAGGAGGGGCAGAGAGCTAAATTCATTATTATTTATGAATGGACACTACTGTATAAATGAATGAATGAATGAATGAATGAATGAATGAATAAATAAAATTTATTATTTATGCCCCGCCCATCTGGCTGGGTTTCCCCAGCCACTCTGGGCGGCTTCCAACAGAATGTTAAAATACAATAATCTATTAAACATTACAAGCTTCCCTAAACAGGGCTGCCTTCAGATGTCTTCTAAAAGTCTGGAGTAATAATAATAATTTATTTATTTGATATTTAATTTATTAAGTTCAGTTTGCTGAGAAAGCGAAACACAATGTCACCACTTTACCAATTAAGCTCACATTAAACATGCAGGAGGGTTCTTAAAAACTGGAAAGTCATGGAAGTTTTATAAGAACCATTAAAAAAGCAGGCGGTAAACTGGTTTCCCAAAACTGTATTTTCACAATGAAAATATGTCGTAATTGTAGCATTCCGTGGCCCCATCTGCACAATTATAGCAGTACCATACCACTTCTCCAACAAGCGCCACGGAAACTGCCGTTTCTTTGGGGTGCTGAGAAGTTGCTAGAAGATTCCTATTCCCCTCTGCAATTCCCAGAGTGGTTTAGCAATAGATCCCTCTTCCCAGGGAACTCTGGGAATTGTAGGTGTGAGTGGGGAGGCTGGAATAGAGATCTTCTAACAAGTCTCAGCATCCTTGATAAACTACAGTTCTGAAGATTCTTGGGGAGAAGCCATTATTGCTCAAAGTGGTCTGAAAGCACTTTAAATGTATACCTCCATGTTTATAAAAGGAAGAGAGTGAGTATCTGTCACGGTAAACAGCAGCGGCCTTACCACGCTACGTGCAGAACAACAGCCAGGATTCCAGATCTTGATCCTCTGTAGCCAGCCAGCCAGATCCATTGAACATACTCAGCTGCCATAGCACAAGCAATCATTTGCTCTATGTCAGCTAAAGCAGCCCTCCAGACTTGGCAAGTGACACAGATGTGGCCAGCTCTGCTCAACTTGCCCTTCGACCCCCTTACAATAAGCAGTGGCTGTTAACATTCAGGGCTCTACAGGGCATTAGAGCCGCTGTTACTTTGGACCCTCTCCCTTCCGCTGCCTAGGTACCAAAAGACAGCTGGCAATCCTTGGCTGAAGGCAGATGTTGCATCAGTGCTGAAGAAGTGAGGTCACAGAGCTAATGCAAAGGGGTGTTGTGCCCTCAGCAACTGCATCACACCTGATTCTATTATTCTTTGCCTGAGAAAAATGGCAGAGTCATAAGTTACACTGGGCATCACTTAGTTTTTCAGTGTTTTAGCATTTCTAGAGATCCTTCCAAAAATTCTGAATGCTGAAAAGATCTCTTTTCTATGTTCACTAGTGCATGCATTTCATTCGTGTCACAATTTACTTTTAGGTTCCCCCCCGCTGTGCAGATAAAGTAGGTCCTATCATTAGGGATCTTCTGATAGTGCCACATTAGTTTTACCCACTTATTAATGTCATTTTGTTCAGGATCCCACTAGTGCTTTAATTGATTCGGAAGGTTTATCCATGTCTAGGCCCTAACTCTCCATAGCAAAGTCCATTGGGTACGATTCAATGACTCTGGCTGTGTGTAACACCACACACTGAAAGCATGTTACTTCTCCCAAAGAACCCTGGTAACTGTAGTTTACCCCTCACAGAGTTACAATCTCCAGCACCCTTTTAAAAACTACAATTCCCAAGATTTTTTTGGGGGCGGGGCAAGCCATGTGATTATAAGTGATTTAAATGAGTTTTAAATGTACGTTGCGCACACAGCCTGTGACCTAGAAGGCATCATCACAGTCATACCTGTTAAAAAAGCAGAAAAGTAAACTACACATGTTATCAACCTTGACTTTGAATCCTTCAGATTCTTTTTCATGGCTTTTTAAAACAACAACAGCCAGAGAATGCTGAATCCAGATCAGGAACTTGGCACAAGAAGAAAATACTTAATTTTTTGCCTCATGGCAGTCCCCACCTCACCCGACCCCCTTCTCCAAGCTACAATTTGCTTCAAATAGCAGCTTCAAGAAAAATGATCATTTTCATCTACAGATCTCTGCATCATGGTTCAGATCCAGACCAGATCTTTCTGGGGGTTTTTTGTTTTTGTTTTTTTTAAGAAGAAAATCCCAAGCACAGAATTCAAAGACATGGTTAATTTTGCATCTAGTTTGAACCTTAAAATCCTACCGATGTATCTGATGCTCTCATATGCATTTGAGCATCATTTCTAATTCTTCGGCCTCTGCAATCCTAATAGCCTGACCCTGTTCATGTTTACTAGAAAATAATTCTTACTGGAGGTACTTCCATATTAGTGTGCTAAGGAGCATAAATTGAGTCTCTCTCGCTCTCTCTCAAAAAAGGTATGCAGATAGTTTCCCCAGTGAAAATTATATAGATGACATATTTCCAGAGATCCTTTAACTAGAATAAAAAATAAGCACAGTACTTGAAGATTCATTTGTATGTTCCTTGCACAATACTCAGAATGACCCTTCATTTGGCGAATGAAGTGATTTATACGGCCCACTCTCTTCAGGTCCATCAAAGTTGCCTTTGTGACTGTCACCTTATCTGTAACAGTCAGCTTGTTCTATGTAGACATTGATCTTTTGTTGTTAAGAGTACTGAATCAAACAGCCTGCTTTTATTTCTGCCGCCTTTTAAAAAGATAAACCACTGATTGATTGGGCTGTTGGCTTTGCCCCTATCATCCTTAGCCAGCCAATTTCGCCTTATAGCATCATTCTGAAACCATTTACCTGGGAAGCTTACCACCAAAACCAGTCAGAACACTGTCTAGTAGGCTGGTGTCAAGATTTCCTGTTAGAGTCTTCTACATGGGTCAATCAATGTGCACCTGCCTCCAGAATATTTTAGCCATTCTGTCATCATATACATTTATGTGGGGTAATCTTCTGTCCTCTGACTCTACAGCCCTCAACCATTTAAAGGCTGCCTACATCCTCAAAAGATTCTACCCTTTCTGCTCCACATTCTTAGAACTACTTAGAACTCCTGTCTGATTCCAAACCTCTTAGTTAGGGCATCATCAACCAAGTGCCTACAGGTGCCAGTGTGCCTGCCAATACCATCTAAGGTGACTATGAAATGTCTCAGTCAATATCCCTTCAGAAATCCACAATACACAAGGCAATGTTTGCCCTTCTTGCTCAGTTCCTGTATGCACTTCCTCAGCCTCTCCAACATTGAGCATGCCTGCTTAAGCATGCCCATACTTCAATGGATGCCACCATTGGACATGCTCCTTCCTTTCCATTCCAAATAGAGGAGAGGTGCAAAGAGTGAGCACAGGAGTTGCTGATGTCGGTACTTCCCTCTCCCCATCAATGGGGCAGCTGATGGGGGGGTGCATGACTGCATCATCTTGCACTCCTCTTTCTCCTTCCTTCCCTCTCTCCCTCATCCTCTCCCTCTCCAGTTTGGCGGTCCCTGTGTTATACCAGAACCCCACAGTAGCCACTCTGTGATTGGCACCCCCCAGCACTCTATTAAAATTCAAATGTGCCCAATGGCTTAAAAAGGTTGGTGACCCATATCTCATTCCCTTCAAATCATAGAACTGTAGAGCTGGAAGGGGTCTCAAGGGTCATCTAGTCCAACTCCCTGCAATGCAGGAATAATTCCCTCTTCAGAACTCACCTTTTCCATGAAGACTTGGGTAGAAACTCCAAGTTGCCCCACCCCTACTGTAACTCTGCCAAAACACATGCAGCTGGAACAACTGCACATACTTGCCCTGTTTAACCCGGCTTTCCCTTAGCTTCCTTTCCACTATTGCTTCTCCTATGCTAATCCTTATCTTATTCTCCAATGATACTTATGAGAAACCCACAGTCCTTACAGGTTGGTTGCAACAGCTTCCCCTCCTGCTGTTTCCCCTGGTGGTAGAAAACATGCATAAAGGTAAAGGTAAAGGGACCCCTGACCCATTAGGTCCAGTTGTGATGACTCTGGGGTTGCGGCGCTCATCTTGCTTTACTGGCCAAGGGAGCCAGAGTATAGCTTCCGGGTCACGTGGCCAGCATGACTAAGCCACTTGTGGTGAACCAGAGCAGCACACAGAAACCCCATTTACCTTCCTGCCAGAGCAGTACCTATTTATCTACTTGCACTTTGACGTGCTTTTGAACTGCTAGGTTGGCAGGAGCAGGGACCGAACAACAGGAGGTCACCCCATCACAGGGATTTGAACTGCCAACCTTCTGATCAGCAAGCCCTAGGCTCTGTTTAACCCACGGTGCCAACATGCATAGAATACTATAAAAAAAGCAAATGTATGCAAGTATCTCGCTTTGCACTGTATATTCTGATCACAAAAAGTAAGCTTCCCAGTTCCTTTTTATCCACATAAATATCCTCCCTGCTACTCTCTCCCTTCTGATTTGTCCTATGTCCCTATATGATTTTTTTACAACAGAAACATGGAAAACTTTAATATATGTCAACCCCATACTTTCAAAATCACAAGGCTTCGAATCAGTACTTAGTCAGAGATAAGAACGTGATACAAGATCGATGCCTATGAATCAGAGGAAGAATTTTCTTGGAGACCTCCCAACAAACTATCCACGCTTATGCCCACATAAAAACTGATTTACAAAAAGACTTACTGCATTAATTAGGCAATACTACATATATTTCCATATTGGGATGGGGGGGGGGCAAAACAGAGCTTGGCGTTCATAGCCATGAGTCTCTGACAAAAGCTGCCTTGAAAAGAGTAAGAAAAACTGCAACTTTTAATAAAGTTGTGGCAGAGCATTCTGCCCTTTGAAGTGTTAGCTTGATGGCTATATGGAGAGGGGCTCATAAAATGATAGCAGAAAGCATTTGGTAATTAACTCGACATGCACAAGGTCATATCCAACACTGCTGCTCAACCAGCACAGCAGACATCAACTTGCACATAGGAACTGACCCTTTTCCTCTTCTGCTGCTTCCCCTACACCTCAAAATCTGGAGGACCCTTCAGAGCCGATTTTGAAGGATTGTGGGGAAAGGAGAGGAGGGAGAAGTCCTGAGGTGCAAGTTGCACTCCACACATGCAGTACTGGATATAATCCACAGCCTCCCTCTTTCCCCCACTCCCCGTTCAATAAGTCATTTTTGTGGCATATCCCCAACAAGTATCTATCCAACCATTTAGTGGAGATCAAACTCTGCATTCCCCACTTGTAGGCAACATACAACTAGACTTTGTTGTTGTTGTTCAGTCGTGTCCGACTCTTCGTGACCCCATGGACCAGAGCACACCAGGCACCCCTATCCTCCACTGCCTCCTTAGCTTCTGCATTACTGGATAGTAGCCCTGATGTAAAAATACTGAACCAATGTTTCGCTCCCGTAAAAGAAAAGTAAAAACAGAGCTGAACAAAAAGACTTTTGCTTTAAGACAATGTCTAATTCTGCAACTTTGATAGGCAGTAGCCCTATTCACAAATGACTTGTGTGTAGGGCATTTGCATTCTGAAGCAAATAATAACAACTTCTAACGGTTATAGACTGAGGTATGCTTCAAAATTCACAATCATAAATTGTTAATTCTGTGTTGGATTGTCTTCCAATGACTATAATCAGAATGCTGCTCTTAAAATAAAGTTATTTACCCATACAAAAATGGATTGAAATTTACAATAAGCTAAACAGTAATATATTCAAAATGAACAGCCCAAATACACGCTATAGATGATAGATTAGATAGATAGATAGATAGATAGATAGATATGCTTTCAACGCCACCATCAAAAACTTTCCTTTAATACATCCCTCAGAAATGCTGTGATTCAGGTACTTAACATGTAGGTGGGGAGTTTTCTTCCCTTTTCCTTCTTGTTACAAAAGAAGGTTAGAAACAACAACAAAATGTCAAAACACTGGAATAACTCACTACACAAATGTCAACAACCAAGCAAGAATGTTGATACTGTCACACACACAAAAAGGTGTCAAAGGAACAAATACTCAAGAACAAAAAATTATAAAATCTAAGCACATCTCAATACCACCTCCACCAACAGCTCTAAAAGTCAACCAGTGACAGCACCACTCATGCCAACCCACAACACAGAGCCATCCCTGTCTCTTCAGCCTAAATCACCACAGCCCACCACCTCCCATTAATAACCGCAAAGATTCCCTATTATAAGAACCGGGAAACTGAAGAATAGGAATGCTTCTAGTCTAGATCCACTTCTGGTTCATCTAGGTCTTCATTTCAGCTCTCCAGATCCCGAACACCACTCCCTGATCCTTATACAGCAATCCTTATACAAACACTCAAACCTGGAATTGAGTGTTCCAGTTTGTGAATGTTCTTTGGAACCTGAACATCCGGTGTGGCTTGTGGCTTCTGATTGGCTGCAGGGGCTTCCAAACATTTTGGAAGTTGAACAGACTTCCAGAACAGATTCTGTTCAGCTTCCAAGGTATGATTGTATTTCAAATCACAAAGCCATTTTGCATTTCAACCATGTTTTGATGATGTATACCCTCCCTGCTGTTTCCCAATGCTATAATAAGGGAATTTCCCACAAAAAAGGAAAAGGTTGACAGCTATGATACAGATGCAAATTTATTTTGAACCTACACTGGAACTCGGCATTTCTAGCAAATTCCCTGAAATTCAGGTAACTAAGGTGCAGGGCAATATCCTCCACTACATACGACAACTCTGGATAAAAGATCTCAAATGTCATATCCTTGTGGTTCCATGTGTGGACAAACAAGTAATATTTGATTAATGAAACATGCAGGCTTGTTAACTCTTCTGCTTGAACTCTTCTGGTTGAACTCTTCTGCTACCAGATAGGCTTCTCTGTGATAGTTGGAGAAACCCTACTTGCCACCTGAGGGAGGTCCTATAATTTGGCACTATTCGTAATGCCTTGTGTGCCCTTGTCTTCTACTAGTTAGATTTGGAACTCCTGTCTCCTACTGATTGTACATGCTCCTAAACTCCCCCCCCCCCACAAAAAACCACCACTCACAAATAACGGCCCTCAAGCATCAAACATTTTGATGCTTATGAAGTATAACAGCAATCCTTACTTACAAAAGGCATTTGTATTTGTCAAACATGAAGCTAGTTGAAAATAAGTTACAGAAGGGATTCATGCTATCAATCATGGTTACTTGTTTTTTGACAGCCGACACAATTTCCCCAGTATAATATTGCAACTTGTTCCACAAGATATTGCTGTGGGAGAAGGGGGAGTTGTGGGAGGGAAGGAAGCTAGGGAGAGATACAAAGATAGAAATACAAGTTTAATATGGGGGAGAAGGGGATGGGTCAGATAGAGTTCTCTCAACTTTAGCAGAAGCGGAAAGAGACAGCACAAAGCATTTACAGGAGACTGTGATAGCCACCAACTTGGATGACATCAAAAGAGAGAATGAGACATATTTGTGATGGATTATCCATGGCTACTAGCCATGATTGCTATGTTTTATCTCCAATGGTGGAGGCATTTTGCCTTTGACTGCTGATTGCTGGGACAGATGCAGTTACATTTCGTCTCTGCTTGGAGGTTTCCCATGGCTGCTGTGGAAACAGAGGCCTGGGTTAGATGGGTCCTTGGCCTGATAGAGCAGGTCTTTCCTTACATTATTATGTTCTTATCGTTCATGGAGAAAACAGGTTGATGTGAGGCTAGGACACAAACAACTTTGATTGAAGGACTGGGCAGAAAGCAGAAGAAGTGAGGGAAAGGGAGACAAAGCAGAACCCTTACTAGATCTCAGGATCCTTTCTGATTCTAGGCTACATCTTCTCCCTCTGCTTAACCCAGAAGGCCTGGCTTCTTTCTGTTTCATAAAAAAAAACACAGGAAGGTCACCTTATCACAGGCACTAGGCACCAAATGCGATCTGGGGGACTCTTCAAATTGGACAGAACAAGGAAGCAGCAAAAGTATGGAAGGTATGGCAGTGGAAGGAGCAGGAAACAAGAGGGAGGAAAGGGGGCAGGAGGCCTTGCAGGACCAGACTTGGGGCAACCCCTTCTTCTCAATTCCATCACAATGAAACTGGAAACATCATAACATGATGCAAGTGATCTTTACACAGGAAAGTATATTTGATCACTCACTAATGCGCTCTTTAAGCAGCTTAATTTGCTCTGGTTTAGTATTATTTTCTTAACAGAGGGACACCACCAGACTGTTGAACAACCCCACAAATGACTGGATTAATTTGTAAATATGGAGATCAGAAAGGAAAACCAAAGAAAGGATAACCCCACCTGCTGGTAGCTGTGTTCACGCACTGCCCATTTGCGTGTTTAGACCTTTTACCTTTCCCCAAAATAAATTCACACAGGAGTTAGATATTTGGCTTGGTTTTTGGCAGAAATTTAGGCCACAACTTTATTGATTACAATCAAGTGAGTGGTTGCATAGGTTCTGGTTCAACTATCTCCCTGCACCCATGCAGGCAGTGCTGTCCCAGAGCCTCGTTCATAGGACAGCCATGGATGAACACCAGGGACGGCTGATGGAGGGAACACCAAACAGCCTCCCTGATGTCCCCTGGACTCGGGCGTGGGCCGAACCCCTTTCAGGGAACGCCAAACCAGTGAGTCCTTGGATTCCTTTACCAGAATATCCTGTCATTGCATAGGCATGGCCACAGTCACGTGCCACACCTATCACCTGAACCAGAGCCTATCCGCAACCTTACAAGTTGTGACGATTTGCTACGCAGCAGGCGAAACCCAAATGGCACCAGCCAATCAGCCTAGTGGGGGAAATTCCTGCTGTGCCCTTGCCCCAAAAGCAGGCGACACACGACGGCATAGCATGGTCAAGCGCAAGCCCTAAATATAGGGAGAGGTGGGCAGGTGTTCCGATGTGAAAGCCCCAAAGAGGAAGCTCGTAAGCCTCGCATGGGTTTATATAGGTCCCATGTTGCTGCTTCTTCAAGGCACCCCATTGGCCAGATTGCACCCAAACAACACGGGACCCACCTATCAGGGGTTGTGTCTGTTCCAGGATTACCCACCCACAACACCGGGTCAGGTGGCCAGGTCCCACCGCAACACGTGCCCTCTTTAATGGAGGACCTGATCTAACGAGGCAATGCATGGTACTCTGAGAAAAAGGTTTCCTTCCACCAGCTGTTAGTTTAACTAGTGACACAGGAGCCACAGATGAAGAAGATGAAGATGAAGATGAAGATGAAGAAGAAGAAGAAGAAGAAGAAGAAGAAGAAGAAGAAGAAGAAGAGTTTGGATTTGATATCCCGCTTTTCACTACCCGAAGGAGTCTCAAAGCGGCTAACATTCTCCTTTCCCTTCCTTCCCCACAACAAACACTCTGTGAGGTGAGCGGGGCTGAGAGACTTCAGAGAAGTGTGACTAGCCCAATGTCACCCAGCAGCTGCATGTGGAGGAGTGGGGATGCGAACCCGGTTCCCCAGATTACGAGTCTACCGCTCTTAACCACTACACCACACTGGCTTTCAGGAAATGATGCACAGATTCCCGATAAACACACACACACACACACACACACACACACACACTTCCAGAAGAAAGAAACGGATTCTGATTTTTCATTGCTGCTGCTTCACATTAAGTTTGCAAAGGTGGTGGCGGTGGCAGCAAAACTGCTGCTTTTATTTTATTATTATTTATCTCATAAAATCTATATACCACTTTTTTTTTTAAAGAAACCCTCAAAGATTAAAAAGTTTAACCCAGACTTTGCTAAAATGGTGCCTCCCAGATGTCTTGGACTACAACTCCCACCAGCACCAACTAGCACAGCCATGCTGGCTGGGCTTGATGGGAGCAGCAGTCCAAAGGAGATAACCAGGTAAGTGAAGGCCGGGTTAACTACAGCTATTGAGAACAGGTTGATGGGAGGTGGATGCAGCTGCTTCCTCTCCAAAATCACAATACATTCCAGTTCTTCTCTAGCTGTCTCCTCATTGGTTATTAGAAGTGAAAAGAGACTGGTGATGGAACCTCTCCCTGCTATTGCATCTTTATTAAGGCGGCCAGGTGCAATGGAAGGAAGATATTCTGAAGCTTTAACACTTGGATAGAAGAATTAAATTTCAGTTGATATAACTTGCATGACATTTTTTTAAAAAGAGACCCCTTCCTTTTATCCAAGGGGGTTTCCCCCCCTCTCTTGTACATTCCAAAAGAAGGTATTAGGCTTTCTGGAGCTCAGCTTCAATGAATCATTGTCTTGATAAATTAGAGTGTTCAAGGGTCTTTATCAAAGGTTTTGAGTTTTGATCGGGAGAAGCACACAACCAGCTCTCTCTGTGTTATGGGAGCTTTTATCTTTTTTGCACCAGCAGTTCCTTCATACAGCATAAGCATCTTTTCACAAACTCAGAGGAAACTTCAAAAGGTGTTGCAGTGCAGCACAGGAAGGGGGTGGGGTTATATTTTACCATAAAAAGACAACTTTATGCCCTGAAATCTTTTGATTTCCTGAAATAGATTAAGAAAAAGTCACAAGGGTCAACAAGGTAGAGCCCCATGGCTCAATGATTGGTCTTGCTGACTAGAAAGGAGGGGTCAAGAAAGGTGGAGTGCTCTAAAAAAACAACAATCCATTAACTGAGAATGAAAAATCATTTTAGGGTTAAACTCTATAAGCATAGAATCACAGAGCAGAGTTGGAGAGTTGGCAGGGACCCCGAGGGTCATCTAGTCCAACCCCTTGCAATGCAGGAATCTCAACTAAAGCATCCATGACAGATGGCCATCCAACCTCTGCTTATAAACCTCCAAGGAAGGAGAGTCCACAACCTCTCATGGGAGTCCATTCCACTGCTGAACAGCTCTTACTGTCCTAAAGTTCTTCCTGATGTTCAGCTGGAATCTCCATTCTTGTAACTTGGATCTACTGTAAGTTCATAGGGAGTCAGCCCTACTGAAGACTGTGGAACTTACATCTGAGTAAACAGGCATAGGATTGTGCTGTCATAAGAACATAGATGTAAGAACATAAGAAGCGTTCTGCTGGATCAGACCAAGGGCCTATTTAATCTAATTCCCACATTGGCCAAGCAGACGTTTAAGGGAAGCCCATATGCAGAATCTGAATGCAACAACACCCTCCCCACTTGCAATTATCAGGAAATGGCACCCACTATTGGATGGTAGCCATTTATTTTGAGAAAGGAAGAGGCACCTTTCCAGCAGCCCTTTCCTAGTCCTGTGCTGCCAGCCACAGCAGAGCTCTGTGGAGGGAGAAGCCAGCTGACCAGCCAACTCTCAGAAGGGTACTTGCCTGGGGGCAGAGTCCATATACAAGGTCCAGTCCAGTCCTAAGGTCAAGAGTACCTCAGTTCACATAGTCAGACGATCTGGGGGTAAAGAAAGCCGAGGGTCCAAGGTCTCAAGAAGCAGCAAGGCCTGCTCAGAAAAGACAACAAATGTTGTTTCCAGCAACTGATTGAGGCTGGAAACCCTGCTTAAGAAAGCTGGAGCCAGCTGGTTCTCATCAGGAGCAAGAAGGCTGATCAGCAGCAGGTGGAGTCACTTCACCTTCTGCTCCTTCAGGCTTGTGGCCCATGACAAGCCCATTTACTCAGATAAGAGATCCTTCTTACATACCGTATTTTTCCGTGTATAAGACTAGGTTTTTTAACAAACAAACAAAAAGGTTTAAAATTGGAGTTTGTCTTATACATGGGTAGTGCTGAGGGGTGTTTTCTTAATTTGGAGTCGCCAAAAATAGGGGGTGTCTTATACATGGGGGCGTCTTATACATGGAAAAATACGGCACTTCCATTTGGAGAGCTCACTATTTATACCTGACCTCCATTTCCTGTCCCTTAACCTGTTGATTATTCAGCTCTACTCTTTTCCCATAATTGCTAAGCTTACTCAGCAGTCTTTGGTGAGGGACTTGATCAAAAGCTTTTTTGAAAACCTAAGTACATAATGTCTTCCACACCAACTCCAGCCGTATGCTTATTGGCACTCTCAAACTGCCAATTGTCTTCTTCTTCTTTAAAAAAAACATTTGCTAAAGTCTTGCCAATGAGTAGTTGTTCTGCTTAAAATGGATGCTGGGAACAAATCGGCACAAAAGACTCAATAAGTTATATTTCCAGTTCCAAGCAGAATATCTACTGTCTTTGATTTACTGATCTGAACCTCATTTTGACTTTGGTTTTGGCTTTTCTTCAGTGTGAAATAAATGCATTTATGCAAAGGAAATTAAAATTGTGCACTTCTGACTTTTTTATTTTATTTTTTCTGCAACAATCTGCAGTGAATAAATGAATGAATGAATGAATGAATCACACAGTTAAAAGAAACTAATAACTCATATTTATCAAACTTCAGGCCTTTCCCATTCCTAAATATGCTTTAAGTATTTACAGTGGTACTTCGGGTTACAGACGCTTCAGGTTACAGACTCCGCTAACCCAGAAATAGTACCTTGGGTTAAGAACTTTACCTCAGGATGAGAACAGAAATGGCACAGTGGCTGCGCAGCAGCAGCGGGAGGCCCCATTAGCTAAAGTGGTACCTCAGGTTAAGAACAGTTTCAGGTTAAGAACGGACCTCCAGAACAAATCAAGTTCTTAACCCGAGGTACCACTGTACATTGTTAAATGATCTCTCACTATGCATTGTCTGCCCATGTACTCAGTTAACATTGCCCTGTCAATAAATTGCCACAGGAGTTTGTACGACCATTTTTAGAGCAGATTTCAGTAGCAGAACTCCAGACTGTTAACACTATTTCTAATTGTACAGAACTACTGGCAAGCTGCTTAAACCCACTGTGGCTATAATAAAAGGAAACAGATTGAGGGTGTAATATTTAACAACAATTCATCCAGTCACTCTTTATTTTTTGAAGTGATTTATGTATTTGAAATCAATTAGATAGTCAAAGGCCAAACCCCTAATGAATGTAATTTAATACTTTGTTACTAATGCACAAATAAATAATCGCATGGGAATTTCCAATTGGGAAATCTTCCTATTTTCTTTTTTCTCAAACTGAAAGAATAAACGAATATATCAATTTGCTAACCTGTGAGTTGTCCTATATATATATTTTCCATATAACAAGCAAAGCAGGACATAAAATGAAGCAGTATTACAAAATATCCTTAGTCATCAAATTCTAGCATAGCCTCCTTTTCTAACTTTCACTGCTAGCTTAGCAACGTTCTGCACAACTTTCACATTTTCTGTATTGTTGCTACTTATTAGTCATTACTTATAAAGATTTACATTTGTAAGTGAAATGGGGGGGGGAACCTGTCTCTGGACTGCATCACTGCAGGAGAGAACTTGCATGACACACTATTCTCCCGAGGGAAAAGCATTCCTACATAGAAAACTAGCATAACAGGTAGGAGGCTAGGCTAGAAGTTAGAGCACATGCTTTGCATGGAAAATGTCCCAAATTCAATCCACAGAATCTCCAGGTAAATGTGGAAATGGCTCATTTCGGAAAACTTGAAGGGTCGTTACCAGTTAATATAGACAGCACTGAGTTTGCTGGACCTGTTGGACTCAATATCAGGCAGCTTCCTATGCCCCTATGCAATATCTAATTTTCTATATTTATGGGGGTGGGGAACGTATGGAAGAGATTTCAATCATGTGAGCCCCACCTGAAATCTGGCTGCAAACTCTAGTTGTTGTTTGTGAAAACCAAGTCCAAGTGAAGCTGGAAAGGGCACTTCTGGCCGCAGCCACCATCTAAGGCTTACAGGACAATCCTAGACATATCTACACAGGAATGATTCCTCAGTGGCAATTTCCCACTGATTAAAAAATGCAGTCTTAAGCAGCAAAGCTGGATCCAGGAGGATCTCCAATCTATGTATCTGCTTCTCCTTGGAAGAGTATAAAACCCTATCACAAAATAGGCCAGTCAGTAGCTCTTGCATGGCCTGAGCCAGGGATGAGGCAACAACAGCTCCCTTGAAGCTCTCCTGTCCTTGACTGACCAGCTGCCAGATTCCTAACAGTGAGTTTTTGTAGAACTGGGGAAACGGGCACTTCCATGGGGACATTTGACATTTGGGTAAAAAGAATACTGCTATAAATGGGACAGTTGTTGAATTCCCCCTCCCCTTTGATACAGTGTGACCCAGCTTGCTAGACCTTTGCCTCTTCCTCCTGCCTAGTCCACTCATGCAGAAGTATGGCCTTCACAGTCTGCTCCCTGTGCTATGTTAGGCTGCATGCTGCACTCCTAGAGGACTAGAAGCAGCAGTACACTGGAAGTTGAGTATGACCAGTCAATGGAAGCCACTCATTGGCTGTTTTATTTCCAATAAAAAGGTGAATATCTAAAGTTGTCCCCCAAAATATTTTTTAATCACCATCAATATCTTCGTCGCCAGTTTCCTTTCCCCCTAAGAACAGAACTAACGCAAATAATTTTCTCATAACTTTTTTGTTTTTTAAATTGTAGAATCCTTTAAAATCATAAGTCTATGGGCAGTTCAGGCTTCAGTCATTATGGTTAGAATAGAATAGAATTTTATTTACAGCCATAGGCCCATACAAGTAAAAAACACATAGATAACAACTTGTGCAACTGGGAACAACAGCCGCTAAAACACCACAGTAACAATAAAATACAATAAAATAGAATGGCATACTAAGCCTTAGCTAGCTTGTAGTGCTCCTTGGTGTCGCTTTTGGGTAAGGACAGCGACCAGGAACCTTGCCACTTTCAGGGTCGTATGAGTATCCTTATCCTGCAAGATTTGGGCGAGGTGGAATTCTGGTGGGGTGCCCTCTAGTTTCTGTATGATTGATCCCAACAAATTTGCCCATGGCACGTTGAACAAGGGGCAAGGGAACATAATGTGCTGGAGTCATTATGGTTAAGACAACCCTTTTAACAGAATCCCAGAATTGTAGAGTGGGAAAGGACCACTAGGGTCATCTAGTTCAACCCCCTGCAATTTAAGAATTTTTTTCTTTTCTTTTTGCCCAACGTGGGGTTCGAACCCACAACCTTGAGATCAAGAGTCTCATGCCCTACTGACTGAGCTATGATATAGTTCTGTATAGGAATGCATTTATTGGCTGCTATGGCATGCAATTAATGAGGCATTTAAAGCACAATTTCAAATTAAGTCCTTGCCCTTTGTTTATGTTGGGCCTCATCTTCTCTGACATACTTCTCTGACCACAGCAAAACCTCTTGCCACAGCAATGGCTTGGATAGTCACATTATATACAGCTCAGAGTTTACGTAAAGGTTATATTATATTTTAAACAACAATGCAATAACATGAGTGGAAAGCGAGCACTCCAGGAAGAGTGCCAATGGGAAATATTGATTCAGTGCAGTTCTTTCAAAATACAAGCTGCAAGGGCAACTCAAACACTTTGGTACCAGGGCAAGAGGTTTTGAGTTCTCTACAGCAATCTATTTTCCAGTTTTCTGCTTTTCCCTTCCCTTTTCACTCTTTTCTTTTCTTATGGCTCAATCTAATAAAGTGTTGAATAGTGAACACTCCAAGATTTGCTATCCTATCCTATCCTATCCCAAAGGTACCAGGGATGAATTACAATATAACCTTAATATGCTTCACAATAGTCCTGCAAAATAAGTAAGGCAAAGAGATGGTGACGTCTGGCAAGATTAATGGCTGAGCAGACATTTGAAACTGAGTACCTAAGTACTCTCTTCACTGCAATTAATAAAGAATAGTAAGCCCCATTGACTTTTTCGTCTTGCAGGGCAGCCTTCTGCTAGTGAATGCCGTTCGTCTAGCGAGTTTTTCGTCTAGCGAGACATTCGTCTAGCGGGGCACCACTGTATTACCAACCTTGAAATCTCAAAACAGTGAAGGGCTTTCACCCTGGCTCGTTGTCAGGCCCTCCCCTCAGCCATTCAGGAAGGCCGTTATAGGAAGACACCATACAAGGAAAGGAAATGCCCATGTGGTTCTGGGCAGCAGGAAACAACGGAACATGCCCTTTTCAATTGCCAATACTATATAGACATACGAGCCAGGTTTATCCTGCCTATCCTGCAAAAATTCACAGGATGTACAGAACAACTCAACATCTCCCTACTACTACAGGATGAAAACCCAGATGTTACATCTTCAGTTGCTAGATTTTGCACTGCCATGATGGATATTCGCTGAAGGACTACAAACCAGTCCTAAACAGAAGGCCCATATTGCAAGACCATTATTTCCCCAAGCTCCACCCCTTATAGTTGTTTCAACTGCGTGTTCTCTAGTTCTTATCTGTTTTAATCATCAGTTCTTATTCATCAGTTATCTGTGTTTAATCTCCTCCTCTTATTCACATGTTTTATCCTATGCTTGTTTCTTTGTTCTTATTTGCTTTAACCATTACCTGTTTTAAATCCCGTCTGCTAATTTATTCATATGTTTCTCTTATGCTGGTCTGTGAGTGTAAAAAAAAAAAAGTTTATTCTCTGTATTTTCAACACTGTGTTTTCAACAACTGCAGAGATCTAACCACAACCCTGTGCCCAGCATCAAGTAGCTATTTTCCACAGTTGGCGATTTCGAGCACATTAAGAAGCAAGGGTTAATTTTCCTTGGGGAGAAGCAACATGTACAAATAAAAAGCCAAGCCCAAATGTGGCTGCTTCATATACACCCCCATACAGCTGCTACGGAGTGCCCACTCTCCCATCTGTCCCAAGCTGTATATAACCAATTTGGAATTGTCATGAAGCAGTTCTATTATTATCTTCCTGGCTCTGCAATCGTGCCCTCCTTCCATCGGTGATGCTGGAGGCCCCCTTTGTGACTTCAGCCAGGCGAGATAAAAAGGAAAGGAAGAAACGAGTGGGAAGAAACCATGCCTGATATTGCTGCCTGCTTAGGAAGGCTATGGCAAGTTGCTATGCAGTGCTGCTAAAATGCCACACTGCGGTGCTTTTCTTTGAAACATATTACAGGGTACAAGAGTTAACAATTTATACTAGGAGGCTCACAAAAGTATAAAAATGCCAGGGCTTCTTTTTCTTTCTTTCTTTTTTTTAAAAGAGGGAGAGATTTCATTCTCTGGGAGTTAACATAATCTTTAGGGTATTTATGGCCACATGATTTAGAAGATTAAAACTTAGTACACGTCTTGTACAAGAGACTCTGATGAGCAGAGGCCTCTGCAAAGGGGCATTTGCACATCTCCCTTCAAAAACTGGCCAAAAACTGCACCCTAAAATGGCGAAGGTCCTCCTATCTCACTCAGAAAGCTGAAGTGCATACAGGTATGTATTGTAAGATGTATTAAATCAGGGGTAGCCAACATGGCGTTCCTCTAGTTGTTGTGAACTTTTGTTCCCATCAGCCCCAAGTGTTGGCCATGAAAACGTCCACCACACCTGCAGGGCACCAGGTTGGCTATTCCTGCCTTATATAGGGTACTAAAGAAGTCTGAAGTGAGACATTGCACCATCTCTCTCTCAAAAGGTGAGCATGAAATTTACTGCTAAATGATTACAAAGTACTTCCACATAACAAGAAATTGAAACTGGTGCCTAGACTCTGTGGTTTCTGCAAGGGTATTTAAACGGGACATTTTTGCATCTAACGCAAACTAAGAACAAACGTAGCCTTAGTCTCATTAGCAGAGACAGCAGTCCAGAACAGAGCAAGCAAATCCACACAGAGGATAGAAGTCCCCTTGTTCCCCATAAATAGTGGGAGTTCCAATGTCTCTCTACACACCTGAATCAGCCTGAGGTGGAGCAGGATTTCCAGTACCTATGTCTGCATAATTATGATGATTATTTATGTGGGACTATATAAGAGAAATGCATTTGGGACAACAATACGGTCACTTTTGAGAGCCAGCATTGTGCAAGAGTTAAAGCCTAACATTGGGGACACCAGCATTCAAATCCCCACTCCTCATCATTGTGGGATCTTGGGCCAGCCATGCTCCATCAGCCTAACCTACCGCACAGGATTGCTGTGAACTTAAAATGTGTCTTCTTCCCTGAGTAAACCAAAAGCTATTTGAGAGCTGATTTACTCCTGCCACAAGAAACTCTATGCATTTACATATGGACACACATACTACCTTTTTTATATGCTTTGGGTCATGAAAAGCCTAGGCATGAGCGCAATAACGTTTAATAGGTCTAAATCAAGCAGACACCTTGTAATTATATCAAGAGGTACTTAAGAGGCTCTTGTTTCATACTGAGCCTGGAATCTGTTTTGCTATGGAAGCTATTTTATAATATAAATAATCTATTTTAAAAGTGCCATTATGCCAGAGGACTGTGACTGAAACACCTCCAGGTTAAGGGAATGCATTATTCATTACAAGGCCTTAGTCTTTCCAAATAAATCATACCGTGCAAAAATTAAAATTAAAAATGCAGACATTTTTAGGGCTTCACACATAAAATTAACTATAATCACACAATGATTAAAACAATCAAAATTCCTGGTGCAATGACAACAAGTAGATGTGAGATGATGGAGCAGAATTAACCTGGTAGGAACTGGAGCAGAGACATGTAGGGTCACATCTACACAATGCATTTGAAGTACTCTTATACCCAGGGCTGGTGCTAGGGTTTTTTGCGCCTTAGGCGAGACCACCTTCTGGCGCGCCCCCGCCCCCACCAAAGCCTGCTTTAGCGGGAGGTGGGGGTGGTGGAGAGGCAAGCAGCACCTTCTCCGCTGTAGCGGAGAAGCTGCTGCTAGCCCAGCCCGCCCCGCCCCCTGCCCAAGCCTGGCCAGCCCCAGCTCCATTTTGGCACCCTAGGCAACTGCCTAGTTCGCCTTAATGGATGCGCCGGCCCTGCTTATACCAAATTATTTTTTTATGGGTTCCCCCAAAGAAACCCATGAAATATTGCTTGTGACCTCACAGAGATACATATTCCAACATCCTCAACATACGACAGTTCCTGGGATACTCCATGACCATTGCAGCGATATAAGAGTACTTTAAATATATGGTATGCAGAGAAAGCCAAGGAGGGGGAGGAGGAAGGAAGTGAAGAAGAAAGAGAGGGAATCCTTGCTCAGCATAGGGGGTGGGAGGACAATGAACTTTTGCAAAATAATCTGGGAGGTAGGATATCCAGCTTGACCAGGCAGCACAAGACCCACACAGATCTCCACTGAGCCTAGGTAAAGGTAAAGGGACCCCTGACCATTAGGGACATGTGGCCAGCATGACTAAGCTGCTTCTGGCGAACCAGAGCAGCGCATGGAAACACCGTTTACCTTCCTGCCGGAGCGGTACCTATTTGTCTACTTGCACTTTGACATGCTTTTGAACTGCTAGGTTGGCAGGAGCTGGGACCAAGCAACGGGAGCTCACCCCATTGCAGGGATTTGAACCGCCAACCTTCTGATCGACAAGCCCTAGGCTCTGTGGTTTAGACCACAGCACCACCGAGCCTAGGGCTTGCCAATTGGAAGGTCGGCGGTTCAAATCCCTGCGACGGGGTGAGCTCCCGTTGCTTGGTCCCACCTCCTGCCAACCTAGCAGTTCAAAAGCACATCAAAGTGCAAGTAGATAAATAGGTACTGCTCCGGTGGGAAGGTAAACGGTGTTTCCGTGCACTGCTCTGGTTTTGCCAGAAGCAGCTTAGTCATGCTGGCCACATGACCCGGAAAAACTGTCTGCGGACAAATGTCGGCTCCCTCGGCCAGTAAAGTGAGATGAGCGCCACAACCCCAGAGTCATTCGCGACTGGACTTAACTGTCAGGGGTCCTTTGCCTTTATCGCAAAGCTGCCCCACTACACACCTGCCTTGAGTTGAGAGAGGCAAGTTGTGGCATTAGCTACATCAACTTCTGAAATGACTAAACAGAAAGAGAAAAAAAGACCGTAAGATAAAGCACCAATGGTTTGGTGGCCTTCCTTGCACATGCTGTGTCCACTTGTAAGGAGTAAACAAGAGTAAGGTGTTTTCCCCACTCTCAGTTGCTCCAAAAACATGCTCAACAGAAAATTATAGAATCCAAATAAAGCATAGAAATGATCCCTTGCATTAAAAGCCAATCCAGGCAGTTAGCTTTGACAGATTTTTCTTTTCCTCTGAAGTCTTACAACATTTTAGACTGCAGGTTTCCATTCCTTGTAAAATGGTTGTCATTTTGAACTCTGCCAATAAAAGAGTCATAGACACATAGAACTGTAAGTGACCATGTGGCCATTATAAACTTCTACAGAGAGGATGGATCATCAATACACCAATCACATTTGCACTTTCCTGTCCACAAAACCACTCAGGGAGTGTGAATTTTTGGTTTCAGCATGGCTAGCTGTTTTGTCGTGGTGCTTTTGAAGTTTGCTTTTGCCACCACATGCAGCAGTTGTGGCTCAGCCAAACTGAGCCCCACTCAGCAGGGCTGGCACAAAACACTGGTTCCTCAGGCAGAGGACAAGATGTGACCTACCTGATTCCATGTAAAGAAACTGACTAGATTGACCATTAAATCTTATTTCAATACTGGCAAAAGAAGTGTCCCCTTAGATTAGCGAGGCACAATGCAGACTGCATAGTACACACAACACTTCACCACCAGTCCCCACACCCACAAGCACACCCAATGATAGGCCCAGACTTGCCTCTCAGTGGTGCTGCATCATGACACTCAGTCCTTCTGAGGGAGATGCAGGAGAGATGGCAGCCATCAATGCCATTATTATTATTATTATTATTATTATTATTATTATTATTAGTAGTAGTAGTAGTAGTAGTAGTAGTCTGCCTTACTCATGTAGCCACCCAGCCAGGGAAACCAAGCCAGATGGGTGGGATATTAATAATAAATTATTAATATTATTTTTTATTATTAGCCCTCATAATTGCCTTGATCCTGTCAGCTTGGTTAAGCTGAGAGATTGTGACTGGCCAAATGTCACTCTGTGAGTTCCATAGCTAAGCAGCAACTTGAACTTGGGTCTTCCCAGTTCTAGTCTGACACTCTAACTACCACAGCATACTGACTCCTCTCTCACACTCAACCCCTTGGGGTAGCGGTGGACTTTAATAACATGCTGCCCTGAGGGACGATAACATTTGATATCTTCTGCCCCAATATTTTCACAATAATTCCTTTTGGTAAAGTTGCTTTTTTCATAGATCATCTCAACAGGTACCTGTATAAATATTGTTGTTGTTGTTGTGTGCCCCCTCGGATTGGCACCCTGTGTGAGAGAGCCACCCACACCATCTTAAATCCAGTGCTGCTTGGAGTGATACTACTTTGTATTTTAGTGGCATTCCAAGAGGCAAGGGCGATGTGTTTATGTGTCTGCTGCAATTGCTGCTTGGTGTGGTGGCAACCAGAGCCATCTTTCCCATACGGCTTAGTGGTTTGTTGCGCCAGGGCGCCGGCCTCTCAGGGGCGCCCCAGCGAGTGGGGGAGCTGCATGGCTTTGCCAGCGGCCTCCCCTTCCCCTGCACGCCCACCAGCTGCGCCCCGTCAAACATATGGCTGGCGGGCATGCAGCTTGCCTCCCAAGCCTCCGCGGGAGGAGAGCGATCGCTGCAGAGGCTCAGGATGGAAGCTGCACCCCACTAACTATATGGCTGGCGGGGCTGCTATATGGCTGCAGAGGCTTCCCTCCCAGGCCTCTGCAGGGATTGCTCTCCCGCAGCAGCACAGGTGAGAGCTGCGCACCCCACATGTCTGGCAGTGTGCAGCTCCCCCCCCCCCACTATCCATGGTAATTTGGGAGCGCTGAGCAGATATTTGCACCCCGGTGCCGCATCTGCTAAAGATGGCCCTGGTGGCAACCGCACATTTTATAAGGAGACAGGAAGGGAAACTCTGCTGGCTCCAGACAGCATCCAGCCCACACCCACAAAAGATCACCCAAATTTGCCACCTTCAAAAAAAAAAAAGTGGGTGGACTTGTCTCATCCCTAAGTTGGCTCTAATAGGCAGCCTCAGTTGACGCTATTTTCCTCTTGGTGCACGGGAGAATTCTGTTTACACTTCTTTGTGTCTATTCCCCTCCCCATTCCTGTCCCTCCACCACAAAAGTATCCAGCATTATGGATCTGTAAGCAGAGCCAGAAGGCATATAATTCCACTGAAGCCATGGAAAACAACTTAGTGTGACTGGATTACTTTGGGGGATCTTACGCAACGAGCCACATGCATACAAACATGGCATAATATATGCTGAATGTTCAAGAAACACCACCACTGCACAACTATCGCCCATCTTTTTTCACATAGCTGAAAGAATGGAAACCTTCACCTCCTCGTATAGAAGCATCAGACTCGCCATCTGTTTCTTGTAAATAAAAGCAGCTTTTATCTTTATAGCCGGTAACCACAGTTGTTACAGATAAGAGAGATGGAATAGCCCATTTTTACTTATTCAAAGGCCAGTTCCTCAAATACTATCGGGCGCATTTATTTCACAATGGATAATCCCCCAAATAGATGAAAATATGTTTGAAATTGTTATTTTGCACTTTCATTGTGCTCCTGCATTTAGAAATGCATTACAACAAAATCATAATGCATTTCCCATGGAAACTTTTCTAGACTTTTTGGGGGGAGGGGAGGGCGAATAGCTGGGGGGGGAGAGAAATCTGACTTGGAATCATTCCAAACTTCCTTCTGATGATGTCAAAAGTTCAAAAATGTTAGGAGCCTATTTCACAAAGTAAAGAAGAGGTTCAGAAAAAAAAAGGAAATGAATAATTGGTCTTTAAGGCCGGTCCTTAAAATATTTCTTTAAGAATACAAGTTAACCCATTTGCTCACTGGTTCTTTATCTACACTGAAAAACAGCTGGCAAGTTGCTTGGGCTCAACAATCTTAAAACATTTATATTGCAAGTAAATTTAAATTGCAAAGTTGCTAGACAGGATCAGAGACTTATTTTAGTATCATAAAGCTTTAGGATTGGATTGGAACCCCCCCCCCCCCGAATATAAGATCTGCTATGCAGGATACAGCTAAAGTAAAAAGGTAAAAAAAAAGTTAAAGGACCCCTGGGCAGTTAAGTCCAGTCAAAGGCTACTATGGGGTGTGGCACTCATCTTGCTTCATGCCAAGGGAGCCAGTGCTTGTCCACAGACAGCTTTCTGGATCATGTGGCCAGCATGACTAAACTGCTTCTGGCACAATGTGGTAATACTGTGATGGAAGCCAGAGTGCAAGGAAATGCTGTTTATCTTCCTGCCACAGCAGTACCTATTTATCTACTTGCACTGGTGTGCTTTTAAACTGGTAGGTTGGCAGAAGCTGGGACAGAGCAATGGGAGCTCACCCTGTTGCGGGGATTCGAACCACCGACCTTCCAATCACCAAGCCCAAGAGGTTCAGTGGCTTAGACCACAGCGCCACCTGCTCCTTGCAGCTACAGTATCTCCGAGGTCAACTGCCTAGCCTGCACCTCAATATCTCCATTGACATAGAGACCATAACCTCCAGGAGGCAGTCTAACTTCCCACTGTCAAACACTTATTTTCTTTCATTTATTTTTATATATTACATGACAATTGATTAAAAGATGATACAAAAGTTATTAATCCACTATCATAAGAGAAACAAAACCTGAATCATAATATTTAATTAAGGGATATAATGCATCTAATATAAATATGGTCTGTTACCTTACTTAAATTTCCAAGTCCAGAAGGAACTAAAACTACCCAAGTAATTTCAGACAATACATTTTTTTTCTTCAATGGGCATAAAATGCAAGTTTATACATTGTAGTCATATTCTATGTACTAAAGTTATTTGGAAAAGGGAGGAGAGATTCCCGTTGCCTCCCTAGCTTCAAACAATTCTTTTCATTAGGCCATTTCTCCTAGGCCACTTCTGTACCATACATTTAAAGCAGCATTACACTTAATTAACAGTAACAGATTCCTCAAAGAATCCTGGGAATTGTAGTTCGTTAAGGGTGCTGGGAGATGCTAGGAGCTCCCCTCGTTTCTCTTGCAGAGCTACAATTCTCAGAGTTCCTTGGGAAGAGGGATTGGTTGTTGGACTACTCTGCAAACTGTAGCTCTGTGAGAGGAATCAGCTGCTTCCTTGCAGCTTCCACCATCAGTCCTAGTTCTGCCCTTTGGAACAACAGAGAACAAGCCTGCTCCATCTTTTGCACAGCAGCCTTTCAGATATGAGAGGACAGCTATTATGTCTCTCCTTTATCTTCCCTTCTCCAGGCTAAAGTAGTCCTTACTGAAGTAGAAAATAAAATACAAAACCAAGTCCTTCTAGTACAGGCCTGTCTGCCTTACAGGCAGCATCAGATTCAGCCCCTAAAAAACCGGAGGGATGGAAAAGGAAAAAAGAACTCAGAGGTGCCATTGAAGTGCTAAACACAAAATGAGATTCGCACTTCATAAGATGGTTTTACAGACTTAAAGGATTGGCAGTGCTCCTTTGACAGTGTTAATTACTCCAGATTATTTATATCCTTGACTTTACAAGCAGTCAATTGATGACAAACAATCGGGCTACTGTGGAAAAGGAAAGTCACAATGCATTACTTGAGGGGTTTTTTTTTGGTTGAGCTAGTCCCATATATTATATTATATTATATTATATTATATTATATTATATTATATTATATTATATTATATTATATTATATTATATTATATTACCGTATATTATATTATATTATATTATATTATATTATATTATATTATATTATATTATATTATATTATAATTACACTAAACTACGGCTAAATCATACTCTAAACAGACCCACCAATATCAACAGACTTGTCCATGTATTTCAGTGGGTCTACCTGAAGTATGACTGAGTTGAAGATCACTCATAATTCCCATGCACATTCCAATTCTTCTTAGATTCAGAAAAAAACCCAACACATCCCTCCTTAAAATGTAGGTTTCAGAGACACACTATACTGTCCAGCCCAAGGATATACCTTGATTTCTGTTTTTTGAAATCCAGAGGAAGGAAAGGAATAGAGTCAAGGTTTGCCAAGGATGAGCTTACAGTGCAAATAAAGCTTGCATATCCCTCATTTGGCACTTTGCATCCTGACAGCAGAGCTATCTCTGCAGGGGGTGTGCCTGGGATGCAAAAAAATATAAATAACAAATAAAAATGCTCCCGATTCTGTCTGGATGCAGCTCAAGGTTGCTCTGGATCAGTAGTATCTCCCCTTTGGCATCTGCTCATGACAACAGGGGAAGTGGAGGGAGAGTTTAATTAATTCAGGGCTATAAATATCAAGGCAATTATGTCACTCGTAATGGTCTGAGTGTAAAAGAGCCAAGGTCTCGAACAGAGCTGTGGCCAGGCGTGTAGGATGAAGAAGAGCACGATGGCAGCTGTTACACAATAGAAATCTGCTTGTTCTCAGAGCAGAACATAACCAAGTAACATATTCCCACTTCCCGGGTACAATTTCCCCCATACATTCTCGCATGTTGTGCCTGCATGCTAGCCTTTTACAAACAGCAGTTTTCAAAAAGCGGGCCACCGTGAAAAGGATGCTATTTGGCACACCAGTTCCTCCTTGATCTTCTTCCCAATTTGTCATTTGATTCATCTAGGAGGAATTAGAGTTCCAGTCCACCTTCCCCCCTAGTCTATGCCACAGAAGAGGCTGGATGCCTCCCTACCTTTTGTGTTGTGTGTTCATTCTGATGTGGTAAAGAGCTAGGGTTTTTCATACTTAACCTTTGCCTTCCCTTGGGGGTTCATGGACCATACATTGAGAGCCAGTTGAAACTCAATTTTTCAATCCTGGCTTTGTGCCTTATTCTGGCTTCTGGCAAATACAACACTGGCCTGATCTGCATATGACGACAAATTATGGTTACTATGAGGCAGTGAACTGGAGCACACAAGTTCACAAGAAGAAGAAGAAGAAGAAGAGAAGAAGAGTTTGGATTTGATATCCCACTTTATCACTACCCGAAAGGAATCTCAAAGTGGCTAACATTCTCCTTTCCCTTCTTCCCCCACAACAAACACTCTGAGGTGAGTGGGGCTGAGAGACTTCAAAGAAGTGTGACTAGTCCAAGGACTACTAGCAGCTGCATGTGGAGGAGTGGAGACGCAAACCCAGTTCACCAGATTACGAGTCCACCGCTCTTAACGACTACACCATGCTGGCTCACAACAGGGCTAGGCACATATTAGCCCTATTAAGCACCTGCTCAATGTAGATTACATATTAATTCTGATTTATTGATGGGGCGAGGATATATGACATCACATCAAACAATTGTTACCTTACATTTTCTAGTGCATTTTCACACCACTTTCCTTACCACCAAAGTCCATTTTTGGGAGGGGTGGAGCAGGTGTGTTGTACAAGAGCAACAAGTCCACTTTAATTGCACAACCCAAAAATGCTGAAATGCTACTGAATCCCACCTGCAAACTGGTGACAGTTGGAAGTAGCCCAACTAAGTTAGGCCTGACAATGTTATGTGTCAGGCTGGACAAATCTTTAACCAGTTACTTTGATCCTCCCAAATGAAACCTATCTGCAGCTCTATGCCTGGCAAGGAGCATCAAAGTGAGAGTAAGCAAAAATGTGCACACAACTCTGGTCAGAAAACGCTATAAACTGGATTGCAGCCGATATCGCTAAGCATACCACTTCAGAAATTTGAAGCTTTCTAAGTCACAGCATTGCCAATCATTTTGTACAAGTGCACAAGCTTACTAACCCATCTCCAAAGCCATTATAGCTTCAGAGCCATCAAAAGAAATAGTGCACAAATGCATTTAAGCACATTGTACTTTCCCCCCCCCAAGCCCACTGCAAACATATTCAGATGGTAATCATTTAACCAGGCTGCCACATTGGAGGAAGATATGAGAAAGGTTATTGTATTCATACAGCAGCAGCAATAAAGATGCTGTTTTCAGACTTATCCATCACAAATTTTTATAGCCAGGTTTGAATACATTTGCACGCATACACAGGTGGGTTCTGACCTAAACAATGAGCACCTCTTAGCACCTTGTGTATGTAGTAACAAATTAAGGAACCGTTATCATGTGTGCTTGTTCTTCTGTGGTCACTTATGATATGGAGGGGTGTGGGGCAGGAAAAAGAGAGTGCCACAGGTTCCCCACCCCTGATCTGCACTGAATGGCAGCAACTCCAGGGTTTCATACTGGGGTCTCTCTCAGCCCTACCTGGAAATGCCAGAAATTGAACCTGGGACCTTTTATATGCAAAGTAGATGCTGTACCACCGAGTTACAACTCTTCCTTCCATCAAGCACTTCACGATGATTGAGAGTGTTGTTTTGCCCTTTCACTGCTATGCAAATTGTTAAGAGTATTGTGGTTTGCTGAAATCGATCGCTGTGAGCTTGATTCTATTGTTTTACTTGTATTTTAATTGTATGTATGTTGCTTTAGGGGCCTTTGGCCGGAGAGCAGCATAGAAATAAGCATGAACATTCCCATGTGCATTGGTTCTACACACTGCGGGTGGCATTCAACTAGGTTTTACTTAGAGTAGATCCATTGAAGCTAATGGTCCTAATGTCATAATGTTTAACAACAACCCCACCTGGGCTGCTTCCAATAAAACATCAAACATTAAAAACTTCCCTATATAGGGCTGCCTTCAGATGTCTCCTAAAAGTTGTATAGTGATTTATCTCATTGGTCCACTCAGAGTAAATGTTAGTTGAACAGCACCCATAATCTCTAGGCCCAATCTGAGACCCAGAGAAAGGAGTATGTGTTTCTGCCTGGACCAGGTAGTACTGGCTGTGCTTGGGTAGCTTGAACACACATCTAATTTTGGGGGGAAGGGGAGGGGGTTTCCCCACTTACAGTATGTGCTAAAGCATAAACTATTACACAAGTACATCATTTTTTATCTCTATTTTGCCAGGATATGTCCATTCAGAATGTTGCCAGTGCAAACTAGGAACTGAACCTCAGCCATTTAAAAGCCACACTTACATATAGGATTTCTGTTCAAATTACAGATGTGGGAGATAGAAAGCACAATGTGTAGAATCACTGGTAGTTTGTTTATAATGACTTTCACTATGAGTTTCAAAATTCCTATCTGCGTTTGCTGGAGGACTCCACAACTGAAGGGAAGAGTTTGGGGGTTTTCTAGTATCTATACTGGCCTTTCCTTGTTTTTTTGGAGAAAGAAATTAGCATAAAAGCACTGGAAGCACAGGGTCAACAGGGCTTATTTACCCTTCTTCCTGTTGCCAGACATCCTGTTTAGCACAAGCTGCCAATCAATGTCAACAAGTGGGCTTGAAAATAAGTTAACACAGGACAGCACCGTCTGAAATTTATTAAAATAAAATAAAATAATGCTGGCATTTATAGCCTTCTCATAAAGATGCCCTAAGATGGTCTGAAAGACAAGAACCTGAGTTTGAATTTGATGCTTAGATGTCTTGTGGAGTCTGTTTCTTCGGGTTATGTGTATTGAGGGGAGCGGGGGGGGGGGGGGGAATAAGCACATGCTCTCATCCAGACCTGTTTCTCTAATACCACATTCAACATAAAGTCTTTCATCAGAATCCCTGCAGAGACGGAAAGCAACATGAAGGGATGTTTACTGTCAACTGAAAGCTTTAAGGGATTTCTATCCAACTCCGTACACTTGCAATTATAGAATAAGACTGGGGAGAAATGTGTTCATTCTCACCCTCCTTAGACCATTTTATTCTGTTTCCCTTTGTAAGGAAAATGTTACTTCAGGGCTACAAACCACCTCTGAATATCACATATTGCAAATAAAATAAAATCAGGCATATTTTAAGGGGGGGGGAAGGTATGACAGCTGGAGTCCTAGGGTTGCCATATTTTGAAGAGCAAAAAAGAGGACATATTTGGAGACTTCTAACTATGGATCGCTATGACAACTCTCATTTTATATCCCCATGAAAAAGAGGACGTGTCCTGGAAAAAGAGGACATATGGCTCCTGAACACATACTCCATCCGCAACGATGTATAAATCCCACCCTCATTACATTTAAACACTTGGCAAATGGTTACAAAAGACCATGTCAGGTTGACACACAAATTACCGGTAGCTACTGGGGACAGGTCTATGCAAGCTTGTGCTATAATGCCAATGGCACTTGCCACTTCCATAAGAGACCTGTAATGGATCTATTACTTAGGCTGCAGTCCTAACCCACCTTACCTGGGAGCAAGCTCTGCTGAATTTAAGAGGACTAGCTTCCAAGTTAGGACCCACACTCTTTGCCAAGTTCAGAGTAAAGCCAGTGAAATCAATTAACTGCAGTTAATCATGATGAACAAAGTCCATTTCAGCAGATTTACCCTGGGTCTGTCTTAGTTGGAAGCAATCCTTTGTATATGTATTTCCTGGGTTGGGTCCTAGGTTTGTTGGTTGGAACATTATGAGGTAGTGATCCATAGGAACATGAAGCACTTTGCAGACATTCAATTTACAGCCCCCCGCCCTATCAACATGCAGTATTTTATAGGCACAGTAGATGCGTACAAACCTTTTAGCCCATTCAGCCCGGACACCAAGATCTAGCTCCGAGGGCCTTCTGGTGGTTCCCTCACTACAAGAAGTGAAGCTACAGGGAACCAGGCAGAGGGCCTCCTTGGTAGTGGCACCCTCCCTGTGGAATGCCTTCCCACCAGATGTCAAGGAGATAAATAATAAGTACAACTTTTAGAAGACATCTGAAGGCAGCCCAGTATTGAGAAGTTTTGATGTTTGACATTTTATTATGTTCTTATATATTAGTATTATTTTAGAGGATTCCTGTTTATGTGCATAGATCCCGTGTAGACTGCCTTCCCACCCTCTTCCCCATCCCCCACTCCATGCAAAACACATTGAATGTCTGCTAATGTGCGTCTTTTCACTGATACTCACCACCTGATTAATTCTCAGATAATACACCATAAAAGAGAGAGAAAAACTCAGCTATCTTTAACATTTGGATCTTGTAATTTTACAGAATGTAATTTACAAGACTTAGCTTCTTGTTTTATAGGCATGCAGTATTTTATATGCAGTTTCCAAATTTGTATATTTATTTTCTGAGCAGTGGGAAATGAGTCCCCTCAGCATACTATTGAGGAATGTTAACATGCCTTAAAAAAAAGAATTACAGCCTTCTGTCAGGTATGTTATGAGTATGCCCACAAAGGTGATTTAATTTTGTGTTGGGATGCCAACACCAAAGAACAAAACACTCAGAAGACAATGTTCATCTACATTGTGAGAAGTGTGAGAGACATATAATGCGCCACAAATTATGCTAGCAATATTCAGAGTTAAAATCTGTAGCAACATCTGTGCACACCAGGAAACAAAAGGTTCCCCCCCCTTTCCTACTGAACAGATAATCCTCAATCCTTTAGCCCCAGGAATAATCTCCTTCAAACTCTTTCCCCCAATATGGGATAGTAAGAACCACTTGATTTGGTGAATAAAGGAGACGGCGTATTTATTCTCCTTCATTTGCAAGTCTATAAATGTCTACTGCATTAAAGGAAATGCATAGTAAATGGTAGCATATCATTTCCCCATGCTATCCAGTCTCTGATTTGAGTTCTAAACTTGAAAATGCCCTTGGATCAAATCAGATGCACAACACACACACAATGGATGTTCATTGAAATTGGTATCCCAGCTGTTCTGTGCTACCCTTGCATCATGATCTTTATTATCACACTGCAATTTTAAAGGTGCTTCCAAAAGGTCCGATCCTTTCCCCAAAAAAGCTGATTAATTTTCTATATTTAAAACATGAAGAGGCACTGAGGAAGGGAGGGGTGAATTAGGCTATTTCCAGCCCAGGCCGCTTTCATATGTGCTCACCCATAAGTCTGTCACATCCTGTTTCCACATAATCGGCATTTTTTTAAAAAATCCACATGAAATTTGGCACCATGCTCTAACAAACTGAGCTATCCAGGCTGTCATAATGAGCAGCAGTTCCCTAAGGTATCAGGATGGAGTCTTTCCCAAGCCCTACCTGGAGATGCCAGGGATTGAAAGTGGGATCCTCTGGACAGAAAACATCTGCTTTGCTGCTGATCTGTGTTCCTTCCCTTGGAAGTGTAGATCATGTGAGCTCATATCAGAAATCCTCAAGCATCTTTACACTGCATATACAACTGAGGGTTGGTGCTGACCTTTACAGCTTTAAACAGCCTTGACCCTGTATAGCTGAAGGAGCATCTCAATTCCCATTGTTCAGCCTGGACACTGAGGTCCAGCTCTGAGGACCTTCTGGTGGTTCCCCCACTGAGAGAAGTGAAGCTACTGGGAACCAGGCAGAGGCCCTTCTCAGTAGTGGCGCCCACCCTTTTAGAAGTCATCCCTGTATACAGACGTTTTTAATGTTTGATGTTTTGCGGTGCTCTGATATTTTTCTGGGAGCCGCCCAGAGTAGCTGGGGCAACCCAGCCAGATGGACGGCATAAATATAAATATAAATATTAACAACAAATGACTCATTCTGCACATAAAAACCATTGTGTTTTTTTGCTACTCTGAGTGCTTTCTATCCAATGTAGTTTTTATAGGGAAAAAGGATTTGCAGATTCTAAAAAGTAAATTAAACACAAACATTTATGTTTAAAGTCTCTTTGGCTCACCCTGCCAAGCTGTTAAGTACCTATAATGCAAGTCCTGGAAAGATGTGAGATATACGTTTGGTGAGAGCACTCTTCTATTCTCTAGCTTAGAAAGGCTTTCTTTTGCTCCACTTAAGCTGTCATTTTGATACCTCATTTTTTTCTGATTGATTTCATGGTCATTTTTACTGTACTTTTAACGCACATTTTGTTTAAATATACTGCTTGACACAATTGTGCAAGAACCTTCTTGCACTTCAACACCAAAAAAAAAAAAAAAAAAATTAAGTAGGCTCAGGAGGAAGAAAGGCAAGGTGCAGCTTTCTCACACCAACAGTACATCTTCTGATGTGTGAACTCTGGCAGCAGGGACAATTTCAAGATCTTACACTTACTTTCTTGCAGATGGTATAAGCAATATTCAATCAGCTTTCCTCTGAAGCTAGAAAGTTCAGTAGGGGTCAGTGGATGAATGGTTTAACCAGGAACAATGACTCATTTTGGTAGCTATAATAATTCTACCTTTTCTTTAAGAAACAAGCTATAATTTGTGGGGTGATGTGACTGTGGGCAAGAGTCTTTGCTTCAGTGCTCTATAAGGCAAATCAGAAGCAAATATATGCATTTGTGTTCACTTACCAAACTGACAAGCATGTATAACTCCATCTGTTTTGCCAGAGGCTGGAATCATTGCTTGCTTCTACAGCTCTCAATGCCTACTCCCCCCGAACTTTTTGACAACTGCTGGCCCAGCATAGATTATAATTGAATATTAATTCAAGTTGTCCCTTAGTAATACACTTTAAACAAATTTATAAAACATGTACACAACAGCACAAAACTTGATTAAAATAGCCACCAGTTTGCCCATTCAACAAACACAACTTTCTCCTGCAAAACCAGGCAGACACAAAAAGACAAGTGCACACACTATTATAGGCAAGTCTTTCTGCTGTCTAACAATGAAGGGTGTCTACTTCACAATAAACCTAGAATCTTCAGCGTTCTATAATACTAATAAAAAGATAAAGCAGCCATGATGATCCTTTTTTTTTTTTAAATGAACACTCCAAAACCCACAACTGGGCCGTCCTATTATAAGGACCAACCAAAATGTTGCAAAATAGTGACATCCAGGTACTTCAGAATTCTTCATTAGATGGTAGGGTGGTGAGGAAAAATAAAAAGCACAAAATTAGACCCAGTGTTGTAGCCATAAGGTCAGTTTCTAGGCTCACTTCCAAGATGGAGATGGCAGAGCAAATCTCTGTTAGGTGCTGTATCAGGTTACATAGCTACAGTTGTGGGATAAAGAAGCAACAGTCATTCCCCATTTCTGAAAACACAATGGCTGGCTATTATCCAGGTTTGCCCCATGTTTTAAGTGAAACTCAAGAGTTAGGAAGAGAGCAGGAACAAAGAGCAATGCCGCAGCCTGTACACTAACAAAGATGGGAAATTATTCTGAGTGGTCCAAGTTGTTAACAAGGGCAAGCCACATGGAACATTTTACTCAAACACAAGAGGTTCCCAACAGACCTAATTCAGTGCTGGGTTTGATCTCAAAAGCCTGAAACAACCTGGGTCCTGGATAGTAGTTCATTGTCTACCTTCTGCCACTGGAACCTGCCCAGCATCTCTCAGGCCTCAATTCCTCCCTTACCTTGATTCAGAGGAAAACCCAGAAGGGAAGAGGAATCAACCATCCCCTGCTTCCAAGGCTTTGCTTAACTCCTCAGACTTCGAACATACTCTGCTCAATGCAGTCCTCACCACTCCCTTTTAAAAAAAGCAATGGCCCTTAAAAAAAAAAAAAAAACAGACAGCTTGTTGGAGGAGTGGGTTAACTGGTGCCAGTCTTCATAAAGCCTCTGCATGCTGTTAAGACAGCAGCTCTCCTTGGGTGACATCTAGGCAGCACCTACCGCAGTGACCTGTCCAGGGTGCTGGCAGATGATGCTTTTCTTTTCTGGCTGGGATCTTCCATAGCCTACATTGACTTGACTGTGCTTTTCTGACTATGATCCTGCTGTTACAGTAAGTGCCACTGCTTCAACCTGGGAGCATGGGAGTCATAAACCAATCTACGAAATCTCTCTCTCTCTCTCTCTCTCTCTCTCTCTCTCTCTCTCTCTCTCTCACACACACACACACACACACACACACACACACAGGTTCCTGTTCTATGTTCCCCATTAATCTGAACTGTGGAAGTTTGTAAGAGAGACACATGACCTCCTCTATGGTTGTACAACTTGTTTCCAATAAGGCTTGCCTTGACCCTTTCTCGACTGGTTTTTAGGTGTCACATGAAAGACTGATAAGCTTGCAGGACAAGTGAGTCAGCAAATAGTTGGGCTAATAAGCTAATAACAGATAACCTGAGAGGCAGGGTAGTAGCTTGGCAGAGAAGTAGGTTGGGGCAAACTAATGACAACTCCTTCTACTGCAGTGTTTTTCAACCTTTGGCCCCCAGATGTTGTTTAGGGGAGTTTTTAATGTTTGAAGTTTTATTCTGTTTTTAATGTTCTGTTGAAAGCTGTCCAGAGTGGCTAGGGAAACCCAGCCAGATGGGCGGGGGAAGAAATAAATAATTTGTTTATTTATTATATATTTGACAATCACATGGTTTCTGAATTTAATGAAATTCATATAAATAATAGTCCAACAACATCTGGGGACCCAAGGTTGATGAATGCTGCCTAATGCTATGCTGCTACAATAATATAGAGAGTAAGGCACCTAGATCTGACCTTTCAGTAGTCAGTTAACAATGTCAATTGGAAGATCTGTGTTGCTTTTTACTGAAGTAGTTCTACAACTTGGGATATAGTTTGCCTTGAAATCTTAGTCCTTTGGAGTTTTAGCCAAGTGTCATACTTGGCCCCATGAGCTTTCTTTAAATGTCAGCTTGACTGTGTCTGTAAGACTCACCCTACACTTTTCTTAGGATCAATACTATCCCATGATGAGGACATTTCAATAGATTTCAGCTATTTATCCTTTTACTATTTTATACCACTCAACAGTCAAGCACAATGGATTACAGCTATGGCTTTGTCAGACAAAGCATGCATTGAGTACAGCAATATGTCTCTTCCTGTATAATTTGTGAAAGCTGGGGATGCTATTGTATATTAGCAATATTCTGTTTGTCGTTTCTGTTGCTAGGATATGAGGATGCCTTTTTTCAAACCTTCCCACCCACCCTTGCCCCAGTCTATGATGACTTTGTCAATATTAGTCAACATTTCTTCACCCCAACTCTAAAAAATCTAAGATATTTTTACAGCTAATATGCAGTATTAAAAATGTTGAACTTGGCAGATTATTCTTGTTTTATCAAGCTTGATTCAGCAGATCATTTTAACAACTGACACTTTGTGACACAGAAGGATGTATATTTAGTTCCAATAAACCACTGACACCCCTCCTGCTTTTCTCTGTCATTGTTAATACTGACAGATAAGTGCTTACTCTGGTTCATTTTAGTTGCATCTATTCTGCTAAAAATACAGCATAAATGTGTTGAAATAGGGGATAATTCTAAATCTCTGAAAGCTAAACAAGAGAGTTACGCAACAGACAGAAGTATTTTGCAGATGTATTGATCATGTTCAAAAATGTTCCATAATAGTACAATTGAAGAGTAATGTACAAGATGTCATTTTATGTTAGCTGTATCAATCTTGCACTTGATATTAAAACATAAGAAGTTCCAACATAAGTTGGATCAGGTCAAAGGCCCATCTAGTTCATCATCTTGTTACATAGGAAGCTACCTTACACTTTTTACCAAATTGCAAACATGCGCTGGATTATGGAGAAAGCTAGAGAGTTCCAGAAAAACATCTACTTCTGCTTCATTGACTACGCAAAAGCATTTGACTGTGTCGACCACAGCAAACTATGGAAAGTTCTTAAAGAAATGGGAGTGCCGGATCACCTCATTTGTCTCCTGAGAAATCTCTATGGGGGACAAGAAGCTACAGTTAGAACTGGATATGGAACAACTGATTGGTTCAAAATTAGGAAAGGAGTACGACAAGGCTGTATATTGTCTCCCTGCTTATTTAACTTATATGCAGAATTCATCATGCGAAAGGCTGGACTGGATGAATCCCCAACCGGAATTAAGATTGCCGGAAAAAATATCAACAACCTCAGATATGCTGATGATACTACCTTGATGGCAGAAAGTGAGGAGGAATTAAAGAACCTTTTAATGAGGGTGAAAGAGGAAAGCGCAAGATATGGTCTGAAGCTCAACATCAAAAAAACTAAGATCATGGCCACTGGTCCCATCACCTCCTGGCAAATAGAAGGGGAAGAAATGGAGGCAGTGAGAAATTTCACTTTCTTGGGTTCCATGATCACTGCAGATGGTGACAGCAGTCACGAAATTAGAAGACGCCTGCTTCTTGGGAGAAAAGCAATGACAAACCTAGACAGCATCTTAAAAAGCAAAGACATCACCTTGCCGACAAAGGTCCGTATAGTTAAAGCTATGGTCTTCCCAGTAGTAATGTACGGAAGTGAGAGCTGGACCATCAAGAAGGCTGATCGCCGAAGAATTGATGCTTTTGAATTATGGTGCTGGAGGAGACTCTTGAGAGTCCCATGGACTGCAAGAAGATCAAACCTATCCATTCTCAAATCAGCCCTGAGTACTCACTAGAAGGACAGATCCTGAAGTTGAGGCTCCAGTACTTTGGCCACCTCATGAGAAGAGAAGAATCCCTAGAAAAGACCCTGATGTTGGGAAAGATGGAGGGCACAAGGAGAAGGGGACGACAGAGGATGAGATGGTTGGACAGTGTTCTCGAAGCTACTAACATGAGTTTGGCCAAACTGCGAGAGGCAGTGAAGGATAGGCGTGCCTGGCGTGCTCTGGTCCATGGGGTCACGAAGAGTCGGACACGACTGAATGACTGAACAACAACAACCTTACACTTAGTCAAACCATTGGATGCATTGTCTACACCAACTGGAAACAGCTCTGAAAGATTAAAGAGAAGGTTCTCTCCCAGACCTTTATGGAGATCCCATGGCCCTTCTCCAAGGGTGGCTGCTCAGATGACACTGAGAAGCCAGAAAGCAGGACTTAAGTACAACAGTAAAGATCTCTCTATTAAGCAAGTCTTATGCTCTGAGGCAAAAAAATAAACACACACCATTAACTATTAAATGCAATCATCTTGTTATTTCTTTTGTGAGAGGAAACGGAGCAGTAAATATATGATGATGATGATGATGATGATGATGATGAACTAGGCCAGGCTTCCTCAACCTCAGCCCTCCAGATGTTTTAAGGCTACAATTCCCATCATCCCTGACCACTGGTCCTGCTAGCTAGGAATCATGGGAGTTGCAGGCCAAAAACATCTGGGGTGCCGAGCTTGGGGAAGCCTGAACTAGGCTCTGCACATAAGACACAAGTAAGACACAGGTTCGGCCTTCAAGCTTCCAAATAAAAACAAGACAGGGGGGAATAGGGCTAAAGAGAAATTAGAGATGTGTGAAATCAGTGATGTGGTACATGAGATCAGCTAGAGTAAATGGAAAAGCTTTTATTCAGTGTCTCTGTACCAACGGAAGGAGTCAAGGGAGGAACACAGGAAGCTGCTTTACAGCATACATTTAAAGCAGCATCATACCACTTTAAACAGTCATGTTGTCATCATCGTCTCCCCCAAGAATCCTGGGAGTTAAGGGTGCTGAGAGTTGCTAGGAGACCCCTATTCCCTTCAAATGGGTCAATTGCTCTTCCCAGGGAACTCTGGGATTTGAAGCTCTGAAGGGAATAGGGGTCTCCTAACAACTCTCAGCACCCTTAATTCCCATGATATATATATTTTTTTTGGGGGGGGGAGCCGTCATTGTTTTAAGTGGCACTGTTTTAAATGTATAGTGCAAATGTCAACCAAGTCAGGCTGCTGGCTCATCTACCTCAGTACCGGCCATGGTTTGACAGGGTCTCACCATGCAAGGCAGTTGCTGTACCACTGAGCTACAGCCCTCCCACTTGAGGAGAAAGGGTGCTGCTGGAGAACTGAAGATACAATATTAAGTTTGTGGGTGACAAGCGTACCAGAGGAGTGAGGGCAGCACAGAGTAAGAAACAAACGTAGAAAGATATTGCTAGAGGAAAAGAATTCAACACTTACACACTGCCCTTCCTTTAGCAGCTGTATAATTAGGTGCCAAACAAACAAAAAGTTACCTTGCGTAAGCTCCAAGCATTTGGAATGTAATTGTCCACTTCTTCTTTTTAAACTATTTCCATTGAATCTCGGTACCTGCCTCTTTTTGTCACTGTGCTGTTCAGTGGTGTGCAGTCAGTGGGCTGGGGGGGGGAGAGAAGGCTAGTCCCCTAAATGTTCCCCTGGCACCTCCTTCCCAAGGCCTGGGAAGTTTGTGCCCAGCTTAGGGAGAGAGGCATGATGCTCCAACGAGTCCAAGAGTCCTGTTGCCACCTTGCCACATCCTGCCTGGCTTTGGGAAGGAGGCAGGAGGGTTCCAGCATCCTGCCTGAGGCATGGTGCCTCCTTTCCAAAGCCCAGGAAGCTTCTGCCTGGTTTATGGAGGGAGGCGCAATGCTCTCCTGCATGATGTCAAGACATTTCTTCCCTTTCCCCCACGCTGCAATCGCTCTCACAAGCTGGTGCCTCTGGCCCTAGCTGTTCCTCTACACAAAAATTCACCACATGCCACCGCTTCAGTTGTAGGCAAAGTTCAGGTTCCTCTAAGAGAATCCTACAAAACGGCACTTGAAAATGCAAAATGATTCCTCTTTTTGAGGTAATGTCCCGTGTCATGAACTAGGCTGATCATTTCATTTCTACAAGATTAGATACCTTTCATAAGAAACTCCTCCTCTGGATAGTCCTGAGGGAATATTTTGGGAGTCCGTCTGTCATCAGTGACAATTTATTTTCCTAGTTTGACATTTTTATCTTTAAGGAGAAGCACTTTCTGCATAACATAAAGAACAGCATCTGCAATGAACAGGCTACCCTCTGCTATGAATGCCAATCTCATTTCCAGTTTTTTACAGTACAGTCAACAAAAGCCAAACATATAGTGCTAATGTTTCACTGTATGTTTCACTGTTCTGTTCTTCCCCCAAAGAATCCTGGGAAACTGTATTTTACCCCTCACAGAGCTACAATTTCCAGCACTCTTAAGAAACTACAGTTCCCAAGTTTCCTGAGCCATGTGTTTTAAATGTACTGTGTGTGCACAGCCAATGGTTACAACACTTTAGGGTGGGAGGGTGTGTTTCTAAAACTAGGTTTGGAGGCAATGATGGGAGGCTAGCAAAAACCTTGTTTGACCCCAAGTCTCCCCACAGTGCAAAATATGTGATTTATTGTCAAGATATAATAGCAGAGGCTGAAAAGCTATTTGCATATGTGGATTAATCCTGCATTGACACAGAAACAAGTATGAAGCACATATGGTTTGCTCCAGTTTCACCAGTATAATACTTAAAACACAAATTAGCATCTCCTCCTCACCGTTATAATGACAGCAGAAAGGGGTTTTTATAGGAACGCATTGCACTCATATGGCTAAGCACACAATTTTCTTCAGCTGCATGTTGGCATAGAAGAGGCTTGATTTAATTCTTATTTCAAAATATTAATAGGTTACATTTTTAAAATAAAACTTTCTCAAGGTGGCTTGCATGAGAACCATTTAAAAGTACCACTTCAACAATTAAAAAAACAAATAGCAGAGAGAAAACACACACTACAATTTCTCTAAGACACGCACAATGTTAATAGACAACCAATAGTAATAGTAGTAGTAGTAGTAGTAGTAAATTTTTATTTGTATCCCACCCTCCCCAGCCAAAGCCGGGCTCAGAGCAGCTAACAACAAGTAAAAATAGCACAGTGTACATAAAATCACACAGTCAATTAATTAAAATACATTCTAAAATCAATTCAGAATCAAATGAATGGCAACCATTGGGTTAGAGTTCTATGAGGATTACAGAAGGAGAGAGGGGGTTAGTCTGTGCCTTGGCCAAAGGCCCTAGTCTCTTGTGACAGAGCGTTCCACCAGATCGGGGCCACGGCCGAAAAAGCCCTGGCTCTGGTCGAGGCCAGCCTAACCTCCCTGTGGCCCAGGATCTCCAAGATGTTTTTATTTTTAAGACCATAAGGTCCTCCATGAAACATACCAGGAGAGGCGGTCCCGTAGGTACGAGAGTCCTAAAAGAGGAAAAAATAAAGACTGTGTCCTGCCTATAATATAATTTTAGCCAAACATCATCTAAAAAGCAGGACTGGCCCTACCATTTGGCAAAGTGAGGCAGCTGCCTCAAGCAGATGATTTTGGGTGGTGATGAGGTGATGGAGGACAGAGTTGTGTATACCATGCAGCCTGCGCCCCCCCCAACTCCAGGTTGGTTCCCTCTCCTTAGGTGAATAAAGTTTCCCCAGCACCAGTACTGAAGTAAGATCCAATTGCCACTGAGGTCAGTTTCTGTATGTTGAACAGGGGTGTCCTTTTGCCCTCTGCCTCAAGCAGAAAAATATATTGGGCCATACCCTGCAGTACAGGCAACCCTTCATTTTTGCATGTTCAATAAGTGCCTGACTGTGCATACATGCATTGCGCCAACCCAGAAATGACCTGAAAATGTTACAAAAACATCACAAAAAGGGGTGGAACAGGGAGGGGTAGGGTGGAATAGGGTGTTTGCAGGCTTTTCCACTGGTGTTTCAAATATACACGATTCCACTTAAACACTTGGAGCCTAACCCCTATGTAAATGGGGAGTTGCCTCTGTGTGTGTGTGTGTGTGTGTGTGTGTGTGTGTGTGTGTATTCCTCCTGCATAGGCAACCCACATCAAAAACAGATTTCCAAAAACCTCCTGAAGTGTGGCCGCTTTCTAGAGGTCAGCTGGTAGTGGATCCCAGGGTCTTTCTTTCATGGTAAAAAGCGGTTTAGTAATAATTTCCGGAACCAAGTAGGAAATTGGCAGCAGGAGCCCCTGATTGGCTTTTGGGACTCCCTGTTTTTGCCTACTTGACACCAGAATTCAAGGTAAGTGAAAAGTCCTTGGTGAGATGGAATGTGATGCAAAGGGTTCCATTTTTGACCAGATCTTTGAGGTGCTGCTCTAGGGAGTTTGCACGTGGTCTAGGCTGCAACTCATGATATGCATCATAAGGTCACACAAGGTTTCTGCATATTTTTTGGGGGGTGATTCACACACCCCGCTGCAAAAGAAGTTAGCTATTTTACATGGTTGCTTCAGAAAGCAAAACCAAAATTCCAATTTTTCCCATTCAAAATATAATTTCATCAAGATAACTGACTTTTTTTTAGCACCTGACAGTTGTGAAATCCTTTCTGTAATGACTGGTCAAAGTTTAATTACAGATCAATAATTTGACTGTTTTTAATACACTTGAGTAAATTACAGAAGGGTACTTCATCTATCATTGTATTTCCATAGAAGCTTTCCCTACTGCAGTCAACAGCCTAACATTTAGCATGGGAAAAGCAAAGTGAATGCAATTATACCACGCCAGTGTGATGTAGTGGTTAAGAGTGGTAGACACGTAATCTGGTGAACTGGGTTCGTGTCTCCACTCCTCCACATGCAGCTTCTGAGTGATCTTGGGCTAGTCACACTTCTTTGAATTCTCTCAGCCCCACTCACCTCACAGAGTGTTTGTTGTGGGAAAGGAAGGGAAAGGAGAATGTTAGCCGCTTTGAGACTCCTTTCAGGTAGTGATAAAGCAGGATATCAAATCCAAACTCTTCCTCCTCCTCCTCCTCCTCCTCCTCCTCCTCCTCCTCCTCCTCCTCCTCCTCCTCCTCTTCCCTTGTTCTAGCAGGAGGGATTTCAGGCCTTCAAGGCAGCCTTTGCATCATCAGTTTCGTTTGGAGTAATGCATGCTGGAGACTTGTAGTATATTTGTGATAAGATACAATAATAATGATTTACTTATTTGCCAATTGGAGAGTTGTTATGGAGGCACAAAGCAGCACAGAAACAGACACTGGAAGCCTGAAAGCAAAATCAATCCTGTCAGGCCCGTCTTAGAGGGATCTGCCGCCCTGGCGCAGCGATCCCTCGGCGCCCCCAGCCTGCCGCCTCTCCGCCCGCCTCCCTCCCGCGCTGGCCGCCCCTCGGGAGGGGGGGTGGGCGAGCGGGGGATGAGAGGCGTGGCGTTGGAGCGGGCGCCCGCGCTCCGGCGGATGAGGGGCGGGCGGACGGGCGCTCGCGCACCGGCGGGAGGGCGGGCTGCAAGCCGGCGGGGGGGCGGGCTGCAAGCCGGTCGCCCTCGCCTCCCAGAGCCCCAGCTGGAGTGCTGGAAGGCCGCGCAAAGCCCCGCGCCGCTTCAGCGCTCCAGCTGGGGCTCCGGGAGGCGAGGGCGGGCGGCTTACAGCCCGCCCGCCCGCCGGCGCGCGAGTGCCTGCCTGCCCATGGGGGCGGGGGCGGGTTGGGGGGGGAGCCCGGTATGCCGGCGGGCTCACGGGGGCGCCCCTGGGGTGCCCTGCGCCCTGGCGCGCCGCGCCACCGGCCTCTATGCGTGAGACGGCTCTGAATCCTGTCCTAAAAAATCCAACTCAGCTTTTTTCCAGTCATATATTGGCTTTCTATTTTCTCTATGGTCCATAAACACAGATGAGGAGAATGGGTGGGAATAATGCACAACTTTATTCTAGACCAGGGGAGACAACTTGGTGCCTTCTAGATGATGTTGGACTACAAGTCTCATAATCCCTGACCAATGGCCAAGTTGACTGCAGCTGATGGGAGTTTGAGTCTAACAACATATGACGTGCCACTATGTTGGTTACCCTTGTATGTAAAGTACTAGAAACCTTTGTAATTAAGCAGTATATAAATAACTTGAATTGATAAAGTATCTACTACATCATTCTCTAGGTAAACAGTAGCCAACATCCAGATGTTGCTAGACTTCCATGGCCAAATGGTCAAGGAAGATGGGAGATGTAGCTCAAAATACATCTGGAAGGGCCCATGTTGGCTAGTCATATTCAAGTCTTTTATAGTCCATCAGACTCCTCTGAATATTAGGGTTTATAATCAGTTTTCTTAAAGGAATGCCACTAAATCATGGATGCTATCTCCATTCACACTAAAGGTAAGAGAAGAGCCACTCTGCACAACAGAGCAGCGCGAGTCTCTACAATATTTCGTTTCATAAATCTAATAAACTCAGTGTCAATGAGGCACTGATAAGCACACATCCTTTTGACTGATAAGGGAATTTCACACAACATTTCCAATTATCTGCACACCATTGTGAATGTATTTCAACTTGCTTCTACAGGCAGATTGCTCAAGTGCATGCCAGCCCCACAACATTTCAGAAGACAAGACTAATATTGCTACAATCACAAAACAACCCAACAGGCTAAACAACGTATCTATTCAAATGTCTTGCGCTGCCTAATGTTGGTTGCACAATGAGATGCAAGAATGCATCCTCTAATTGAAGTTTATTGTTTTTCCAAGGAAAGCCTAGAGTAGGGATCAGAAGCCCACAAGCAGAAATCAGCTGGGCTCAGAAGCAGAACACAGAGTTGTGGTGGCGCCACAGTTCCTGGTACTTTTACTGTCACCAGCATCGCTTTAGATCCAGATGGGACAGCAGTCTAACTTCTTTCTTAGCTTAGTACAAGTTAAACTGCGATACAAAATTCTGAATCTGGAAATTCCCCTTACTTGGGCCAAACTAGATGTGACATGAAATGGCTTCAGTGGAAGATTTTCCCCAAAGCAAACATCTATGAAGAAGGAATTTTTCTCAGGGCTGTTGCTGTGGAGGAAAAGGTTGATTTCTCTCCCCACCCCCTTAATTATCAGCCTGATGCTATTTGCAACACACACACACACCCCACACACACACCTACATGTTCAAATCAGTGCAAAAACTTCAGCTTCATGTAGAGTTTGGCTCTTCTGTTCAACTTGCATTGCTGAACGAATGGTACACTTGAATAATACGTTTTTCAAATAAAGGTCCCATTGAACTTTTGAAATTGTACATCATACATGATTTCTGAGCACAGGTTGAAGGTTAAAGCTCACCTTCCCTGCACATGATGTACATGTGTAGAATTGTCTATGCAATTAGAATTCTGAAGCACATGGGCTCTGTTCTGACCTTCAAATACCTGTGCACTGATTTGATGGGCAAGAACATCGTCCCACACAACCAAAAATAGAATTGTACTTATACCTATATGTAAGGATGTGGCGTGAATGCACTTGAAATGCACTTTGCTGGCTACCAGATCTCAAAAAGGGTATCACAGAGCTGGAAATGTTGCAGAGAAGAACACCCCAAATGACCAGGGAGTTGGAGAAAGTGTCCTAATGAGGAAAGGTTGGGGTTGTTTGTTTTTTTTTTTAAATTTAGAAAGCGGGCAAATAAATGGGGGACATAGGGTTGACATATCTGGAATACCACAGTCGGAAGCAGTGTCTGGGCAGAAATCGCAAAATATATGGACATACGGCAATCCATGTCGTCAGTGTCGTTTTGGGCTATTCCCCCCCCCCCCAAATAGCTCAAAAACTTCCACTGTTCGAAATATGACAACAGTAGGGGGACGTGATAAAATGTAACATTTTGCACTGGGTGGGAAAAAAAGAGGAAAGTTTCTCTCCCTCTTATATAATCCAGAAGCTGGAGATTGATTCAGATCAGACAAAATACTAACTCTTTGGTCACTGGTGGGAGGGACTGTTTCGAATCATAAAAATGTTGATGTTTTACATGACTTTTCTTCTCCACCCTTTTTTCTTTTATGGTATAGTGCACTTATGTTTATGTTTTTAAAAGTGAGTCGCTTAGGCAGCAAGTGACAAATAAGTGCAATAACTGGGAATGAGAATAATAGGGGATTGTTTTTTTGTTTTTTTTTACCCAGAGCATAGTTACATTTCGGAATCAGCTAACAGAAGATGTCGTGACTGCTACCGACTTAGAAGGCTTTAAAATTCAGGCTACCCCCAAATGCGAACAGCCACAGGGCAAGGCTATTTCCCTCATGTGCTGGTTGTGGGTTTCTCAGCATCATCTGGTTGGCCACTGTGGGGAACTGGAAGCTCAACTAGATATCCCCTTGGTCTGCTCCAGCAGGACTTTTTTTATGTACATATTCCTAACAACACCAACACTGAGCATGGGTAGACTGTCTGAAATGGGCTACAAAGCTACTTTGCAATGCAGAAGCAGGATATGGACATCTACTCCACACTTTTAAAGAAATGGAGCTATCGCTTCCTATTTAGAAAGGTTTTATTTTCATAGCAGTACGGCACCATCTTTGTCCACCCGAATAATGTGACACTCATCAAGGGAAATATGAAGTATCCAATATTCAACTGCATGTTAAATTTAACACATCTCTTTCCTTTACTCAATATGGCATAAAACACAATCCATTCCTACTGTCACATGGCATCTATGTGCTCCTGTGTGTGCCCTACCTGAGCATTCCCTTTTAGTTACAGGTAGGTAGCCGTGTTGGTCTGCCATAGTCGAAACAAAATAGAAAGAAGAAGTGTGAAGTATCTGAAGAAGTGTGCATGCACACGAAAGCTCATACCAAGAACAAACTCAGTTGGTCTCTAAGGTGCTACTGGAAAGAATTTTCTATTTCATTCCCTTTTAATTGCTTTGAATGAGAAAACCCCACTGGATCCTCCTTTAGAGAACTGTTCTGATCCCAATAAGCAGTTCAACTTTGGATGAAACAGGATCAAGTGTGCATAGCGATCTATTCAGGTGGAAAAAAAAAATGTATGTGTAGATATGTCATTTATAGATACACAGATGTTTAAATATAATCATTAAACAATTAAGTAATGTAAATCGCTTCCGGAACATTTAGCATTTTACTATGCATCAGAAACTGATTTAAAAGGTGCAGGTTTTTGGTTTTTTTTTTCTTTTAAAAGAAATACTCAAATGAGGTTATATTTATTCACTTTCATTCATGTGGTAAATGAAAATTTAATTTTATAAACACTGAAACTAATCTGCAGGAAAATGTCCACATTAACATAACCAGCTGGAAAAAATACGCAAGAGGAAGAACCTCTGATTGTGAATACTTATTGGTGGGATTGCCATACTCTTATGGAGCTTTTCACCACTGAGGGTCTTTTATGTACCAGCTCCTAGTCTTTTTTCTTAACTGTACTGTACTCAAGAAAATATAAGAAAATAATTGGCACAAAGAATAAAAATAGGCAGGTGATAAAACACATACAAATGTAGCATTTTGCTAAACTGCATGTGCATTTCATCACTTTGTAATTAAACTCAGCATGTAAAAGAATACATTTGAAAAGGATAGATTTCATTTAAAAATCCACAATACCTTCTCCTCTGCCTAATGGATAAGCAATAGCAGGAAAATTTATATAAGGGAAATATGACTCATATGCCTTGTGTGTTTAACAATATCTTATTTCCAGTATGTGCGTGTCTGTTTCTATATATAAATATATAAACTTTGCTGGCTGGAAATGCTGAATATGCAAATGTGATGCAGGCTTATTTTAACAGTATTACTTGTAACTATTAGCAAATATCACATCTGGACTAATTTTAAACACAAAACATCAGCAGGACTATTAATAGATTTGAGGCTACTCACACAATTAAACAGTTGCAGATTAAAGGGATTAGCGCAGGAACCCAGTTTTGACTGAAACTTAGCTGATGATCAAAGTGTTTAGAAAGACACATAACAAGTCAAGGGGTAAGTGAGGGAATTATGATGAACTTGTGGTCAGTATAAGAGACAAAAACTGAGGGTGTCAGATGGAAAGGGAAATAATTCTCTTCCACCCCGGCCCCCCATGATATTTCAAGCTCTGTCGCCCAGTTCTACAGATCCACATATCTACCAAGTAGCTGCTCAACTGCAGTGACACCACAGTAAATTCAGTGGTGCAGATCCGTCTTCTGATGCAACCAGTTTGTCAAAATCCCATTATCCCATTGTTATAATTCACACCCACACTGAACCAACCCTATGTAACTGGATCTATGGTAAACAAAAGCTGATGCCTTCTGAGAGCTGTCTCAGGTCTGTTTCCACCCCATTTCACTTGTATTGGGCCCTACGCTCACCAGTATAGGCGCTTTGCATTTAACATGTGGTGGAGAAAGTGCTTGCTGGTACAACAATGTTTACAAATGATGAATGAGATAGTGCTCTTCTTGAGAACTCTTGCACAGTCCATAGCCTCAAATCCAGTTCCGAGGGCAACTTAGTGGGACTTGAAGAACAGTATGGTTGACTGGGTCCCTCTGCCCCACCAATGCTCAGTATGGCATGCATACTATAAACTCTGTTTAATGCCAGGTTGTAAAGGAAGAAGTGTGGGAATGTAAAACTAGTCACAACATCTTGTTCGAATGCTCTTGGGTCTCATGAAACATGGTATCCAATGGCAAAGCTACAATCTGGGCCTTCGATTTATGGCCCAGGAGTGGACCAGAGGGAGAAGGTTCTCTAATAATAATAATAATAATAATAATAATAATAGTCTTTTTTATTATATCCCACCCATCAGGCTGGGTGTCTCCAGGCACTCTGGGTGGCTTCCAGTGCTTGTAAAAAGTATAAAAAATAAAGTAAAAAATAAATAAAGGACCCTTGGGTGGTTAAGTCCAGTCAAAGGTGACTATGGGGTTGTGGCACTCATTTTGCTTTCAGGCCGAGTGAGCCGGCATTTGTCCACAGACATCATTTCTGGGTCATGCGGCTAGCATGACTAAACTGCTTCTGTCACAACATAACACCATGACTGAAACCAGAGTGCATGGAAACACCGTTTACCTTCCCACTGAAGTGGTATCTCTTTATCTACTTGCACTGGTGTGCTTTCGAACTGCTAGGTTGGCAGGAGCTGGGACAGAGCAATGGGAGCTCACCCCGTCGCAGGAATTCATGCTGCTGACCTTCTGATTGACGAGCCCAAGAGGCTCAGTGGTTTAGACCAGGCATGTCCAACAGGTAGAACGTGATCTACTGGTAGATTGCAGGGGTGTCCCAAGTAGATCACAGTATGAAGTTTAGTGATCGCCTTTGGTCAACCCCTCAAAAAGCTCAACAACTGTGGCCACCCCTCCCCGAAAAAGCTCAACAACTCCTGGCAATGACAATAAGTAGATCACAGCCGGTCTTTTTATACTGTGAGTAGATCGCAATCTCTTGGGAGTTGGATGTGCCTGGTTTAGACCACAGCACCACCCGCATTCCACAGTAAAAAGTACCACCCACAGGAGCCCACTGACACTGCTGTTGGGTGATGTCACCACTCATAAGTTGCTAACTTCACTCCACCAATACCCACATGGGGACAGAGGAAAACTTCTGGGCAATGCGGGAACCCAGAAATGTTGAAAGAAGCACAGTATCTCATTTAAATGTTATTGGGACCAGGAACCTTTAACAAATAAGTACAAGTGTGAAAGGAAACTATTCATTATAGCTACATGGCAGTATAAATGGCTGAGATAAACAGTAGATACATTCTGGATAAAACATATACAGTGGTACCTCGGGTTACAGATGCTTCAGGTTACAGACTCCACTATCCCAGAAATAGTACCTCGGGTTAAGAACTTTGCTTCAGGATGAGAATAGAAATCGCGTGGCAGTGGCGCGGTGGCAGGAGGAGGCCCCATTAGCTAAAGTGATACCTTGAGTTAAGAACAGTTTCAGGTTAAGAACAGACCTCCAGAACAAATTAAGTTCTTAACCCAACTGTATCCTTTGCTGCCATATGTACAACAACGGAAATGCCACCTTCCTTTCATGGAGCAGCTACTGTTGAACCCAATTGAATCTACTTCTCAGGAAAAATGCCTAAGGTTTCACTGTAAGTAGCTTACCCCAAAGATAAAATATAAAATATATAGTACCCTTTGGTGTTATATCTAATCTTCAGTCAGAGGGAAGAAGTTGTTGGGGTGGTGGTGGAAGGGGGGGTTACAAGTGAGATAGGCATCCTAACTTCATGTTTTAACACGGCTTCCATTTTTAATAGAGCGCTCTAAACCGGGTGTTCTGCCTTAAGATTTAATACTACTGCTGTCTGTGGCCATAATTCAGAATGTGACCAATTCATGATTACTTGTTTTTACCATTCCATTCCATGCCCTGCCTTGTCTGTGTAGTTTCAGAAGTGTTTTATGGCATGGCTTGGGAATGGGCTGCTGCTTAAAGAGGAGAAGTTAGCAGCCCCAGCACACCTAAGAGAGCTCTCTGAATCATGGCCTATAAAACAAAAATAAATTAATAACTCAAGCATAAATATTGTGGTGTTACAGCCAATCTGGCCGAACATTTCTAATGCAATACAAGGGAATGTATTGAATTTTCATGCTTGGCATTTGGGCTCTAGATCTGAGAAGTTCAATGTGCTTACAGAGCTTCAAATCTCCCAGGCTTCCTAAGTTCTCTTCTGTGAGACAGAAAATGCTGGAATGGGGGATCTGGAACCCTCACATGCATCTCTTCATAAGAGGGAATGGGAAGCACCTGTTTTTATGTATTGAAATTTTTAATATAGGCTGCCTTTCGGAGTAGACCCTTTCAAGGCAGCTTACAATACTATGCAGTGATATAATAAAAACACTGCAAATCAAGAAACTAATAAATCAGGTAGCCCCTCCAAAATGACTAAAATATAATCAAAGTTCACAACAAATGCAAACCATTTCTATTTTATTTTTAAAACCCTTCATGGGAAAGTCATTGAAAGCAGGTGAGCTTTAAGATCTTTCAGAGAGGCCTGAAGCATTTTGGTCTGGTGGAACCCCACAGGCAATTAATTTCAAGGCCATAAGGCTTCGTGCAAGAGCTTGGGATCACGTCCTTTGACTGCCTTCTGGTGCCTAGTTATGCCCACTTAAGTTTTGTTTAGGTGCACAGACTTGCCCACCTGGGCAAAGGATTACTGTTAAGTTTTTTAAATAAATAAAAAAAATAAGTCGAAAACTTATTTGGTAGGGGTTGGAGGCAAGCAGGAAAAGGGCAGAGGCAGAAAAATTGGGAAGCTGTTGTTGGACAACTCCTGCCACCATACATGACCATGTTGGCTGTGGCTTTTGAGAGATGAGTGCAGCAACATCTGTCCATGGAACAGGGTTCGATACACTGAGAATATACAGGAACACATATGGGAGACTGCAGAGTTTTAGTTGTGTGTCTGTAGGGAGAGGGAGAATTAACCAATCTGGAAATGACCAAACTTTGGAACACTCACATTCCTGAATCACTGCCAGGATCGGCAGAATATCACTGTGTGAAAGATAACACACTGTTTCAGCACAGCCTTCAGCTATCAGCAGATATCAATGTAGAAAAGGGCAGGATGACAGGGTTAAAAATAGCACCACAATAGAGGAAAGGAATATGACCTGAAACAAACACAAATATATTGCAATACTTCCAGAGTCAGTGAGTGAGATGGATTGCTTTGCATGTTATAGATTTTAGCCTAAGCATTTTGTTCCTTATTTAATTATGATTAAATCATTAAAGACCCATCACAGATTATTACTTTGTAACTGCCAAAACAACAATGGATTCAAACGAAGCATGGGGAGCTTTATTTTAATCCTGACCATATAAAGAGGATGAAATGAAAAAGGCATTGCAATTTTAAATAATGGTGTGTGTGGATTGCTGTAAAGGGACAAATATCTTTAGACTTTATCTGTTGTGTTTATTTGTTCCCCTTTTCTTCTGAATAATTGAGTGGGGGGGGGAGAAACCTAGTGTGTGGGGGAGATTACATATTTATCTTAAAGCATAGCATTAAGGATTTCATTTAATCAAATGACATGGGGATGCAGCTAAGAGAATGTCAGCTTTGCATCTCAGGCATACCAACAAATGGGGAATAATTTCTTACCATTCTTTGTAATCAATGAAGAAAATGTCATTCATTTTAGCTGAACTTAGCTGATAAACTAGAGAACCTGATAATCTAACAGTAGATAACGCTGTCCCTTGGCATGCATAACTGTTCCTGCCATCCAAAATGACCCCAAGAAAAAGCCAGACATCATTAGCTGGGGCTTTAAGGTTGTAGAAACCCCTTTCCTCTTCTCCAAGTATATCATGCAAACTTTTTGCAAAGCATTACTGTATATTGTACATTATTAGCACACTGCAACTATTTCAGGAATGCTCTTGCAACTTCTGCCTAAGAAATACAAAAACAAATTTCTACCTGAGAAATAATAATAATAAAAATCTAATGATCAAGCACATTTTATGCACAGTATTGTAATAAATAAATAAATAAATAATAATAATAATAATATGAACACACTGTTCCTGGTTTCATCTAAAATAACAGATAACCTTTACTTTACTGGGGGCAACACTATGTTATTTTCAAATATTTACTGCTGAATACTTGAAAACCTCATGTTCTGTTTTCCCTTGCATCTCTCCCCCCCCCCAAACTTTTAAGAGCAATTAACTTCCTAATAACTTGAGTAATTAAAGCTCACTTACCTGGAAAGTATAAAACCGGGTTCCATTAGGAGGATATACCTTTGGGGACCCAGAGACAGTGCTCATATCAGAGAAAATCATTTCTGCTCACAGACACAATAAAATCCACAAGGAGCTACAGAAAGAGGCAGAGCAGAGCACTATGCTTACAGGCAAATCTTCCCATACATTTCAGGGAGGCAACTGTACAAAATTGCATCTGCCCCATCCATTCAGAGAGAAGACTGACAGCATGTGAATTCCCCCATGCCTACATTTGTGAGCTTAGCTGGAAAGTCGTCAGTCAACAACCTTTAGTTCAGCGAGTTTGTTTTTTTTATATAAAAAATGCCAGAAGGGGGAAAAACACACACACATACACACAAGACTTTGTTTTTTTTCTATAAAAAAATTAAAAGCTAGAACAACCTACAGTGAAATGTAGCTGGTGCAGGATCTGGCAATGTTTTGGACCCTGCCCATCTGTTCTTAGTGATAATCACCTCCCCTCCTCTACAGACTGGCAGAGTGATTATGCTAAGCATCCCAGTTAACCGTTAGCACACAGCTTCCTTGCAAGCAGACAGGCACAGTGTAAGACAGAGGACCTCTTCTGACTAACCCGAATCATGTCACGTATAATGCTCAGAGACGTAGGTGACGAAAGAAAAAGAAACGATTGTATTAGTTCATTGCAATGCAATCTACTTTTAAGATCAGGTTGTGTATATTTCTTGCCCCACTGACTGCACAATTCGTTTTGTTATACATGTGCAACACAGGGGCAATGAACTGGCAACGGGCAGTAATGCAGTATTTTGAATACTAAATGTTTGTCACCATCCTTGTTTCATCCTTGTATTTATTTTTTAATTTTACTTTACCTCCTTTTTAAGAGCTGGTCTTTGACCGTAATAAAGAATGATGAACATGAACAAAACTCCTCCAAGCAGGCATTTATTTTTAACAAGCAACCAACATTCACTATGTTGATTGGGCTCTGCCTGTCACACACATGTACTTTGGGATGCTCTGTAAACAGCATGATATATATATATATATATATATATATATATATATATATATATATATATATATAAAATTTAAAATCCCACCATGCTCAAATTCCTTGGCACCTTCCGAACAGCAAAAAATAATTGGCTTGATTTACACTCCAATGAAAGGTGGTGATTCAAATGAAAAATTAAAAAGCAGCGTCAGGTGGGGAGGAAATTGGGGGGGGGGAGATTTTTTTTACAAATGTTAGACCCGTACAAAAACATTGCTTTAGTAGTAGAAAGTATTAGTCCGTGCCAAAACAGCTTAAGAAATGGATCTTTAAGAAATAAACCAAATCAACAGAATCCTGTCATATCTGACTTTGGACTAGTTCAACATTTTTAGCAAAATGTAACACAGTGTCTCCTGTAAAAGGTTTCCACTGCAGTTAGCATATTCCCAGAGGAACATAGATGCATTCTTGTGTAAATTTGCCAGTTTCCAATGCTGCCAACATTCTGTTATGGAACATACAGCAGAGATGGGAAATCCTACAGGATTCCATTCCTTCTCTCATGTTTTAACTCCCACTCCTAAAATTCAGAGCACAATGATCTCATCCAATAGATTTCTTCCAAAGAATTCCATCAGGGCCAAAATGGTTGCATCAAAAATAGACTTGAGAGAGAGAGTTGGCACGGGCCCACAGTTCAAATCCATGCTTGACAATGGACGCCTACTGGGTTCCCCTGGCTTCTTCACTTACCACTATATATGGAACAGTAGAACCATAATAGTCAGGACCAACTAGTGAGGTTCTTCCCAGTCAAAGAATGACGACAGCTGGCACCACCCACATAATTCTGGGTTTTTAGGCTTTACAGACTAGAAGCGTATCACTTCAGGATGCAGATGGGAGATCAGGTATTATGATGCTGCTAGGAGTCAAAAACTGCCTTGAATATTTAAGTTACAGGTGGGTAGCCGTGTTGGTCTGCCATAGTCAAAACAAAATCGAAAATTCTTTCTAGTAGCACCTTAGAGACCAACTGAGTTTGTTCCTGGTATGAGCTTTTGTGTGCATGCACACTTCTTCAGATACACTGAAACAGAAGTCACCAGATCCTTAAATATAGTGGGGGAGTGGGGAGGGGTATTACTCAGAAGGGTGGTGGGAATGGGTGATAGGCTGATAAGTGTGGAAAACCTGTTGACGACTCTTAACGGCTGTAATTAGTCTTGCAGGGAAAGGCAAGGGGTGAGATGACTAAAGATAGCTTTGTTATGTATAATGAGATAAGAATCCAATGTCTTTGTTCAAACCAGGTTTCTCCATGGTTTTAAGTTTGGTGATTAGTTGCAATTCAGCCACTTCTCTTTCCAGTCTATTTCTGAAATTTCTTTGTATTAAGACAGCTACTTTGAGATCTTTTATAGAATGTCCTGGGAGATTGAAGTGTTCTCCTACTGGTTTCTCTGTCTTGTGATTCCTGATATCAGATTTATGTCCATTTATCCTTTGGCGTAGGGTTTGGCCTGTTTGTCCAATATAGAGAGCTGAAGGGCACTGTTGGCATTTGATTGCATACACAATGTTGGAAGATGAGCAATTAAATAGTCCTGAGATGGTGTGTTTGATGTTGTTGGGACCAGTAATGGTGTTATCCGGGTTTATGTGGCAGCAAAGTTGGCATCTGGGTGACTTCTGTTTCAGTGTATCTGAAGAAGTGTGCATGCACACGAAAGCTCATACCAGGAACAAACTCAATTGGTCTCTAAGGTGCTACTAGAAAGAATTTTCGATTTTGTTTTGAATATTTAAAAGTAAGCATGTCAGAAAGAAGAATAGGTTAGGAACTTCCACCCTGCTGTGTTAGCTTTGCAGGGAAATCAGGAAACTGGACAGATCCTCCCAGTTTAAACAACCCCCTCCCCCAACATGCATCATGAAAGCTTTCTTACTGTTGAACAAAAAAATGCTGATCTAGTTTATATCTTACTGAGTATAACAGAGGCCTTACTCTACACATCTGAATATATTAAACACATTTGACAGACAATTGACCAAAAGACCTCCTCTTCCAAGAACAAGGTTATTCCTGCCTTCGGGCTATGTGTATTCCCCCTACAGGCTTCAGAGGCCCAGGGAAAGTGGTGGAGTGGGGGGATTCAAGGAACACAAGGCGGATAAAAAAAGGGGGGTTGATAAGCTAGGGAACTAGCATTAACAGTGGAGGAGGGGAGGTGGCAGATGGCGTCAACTATATATTATTACAAAACATTTCTATTCCAACCCTCAGAACGAAAACTACATACCAACATTATTAAAAAATACAATTTCAGAAGTCCCACCCCCTTCAGAAAAGGGTTCAATGCATGATGTGTTAAAATTCAGAAGCGTCGTTTCTAATCGCATATAAGAGTAGAGCTGGAGAAATATTCCTGTGCCCGTGATGTGTCGCAACCGTTTTTTTAATGCTGCATTTTAAATTGCTGCAACCAACCCTGGGTGACCTGCTGGTGAAGGGTGGGTAATACATTTTACAGCAACAGCTCTGGGGGCAAATCTGGAGCACTTTCGAGTCCTACAATCTAATGTAGTCAGAGGTAGCCCACAACACCGAGGCAGTTGTGTCTTGTGACCCACTCTGCAGACTGTAAAGAGGAATGGTGTCGTATAAAAGAGTAGCTGTGCCTAGCCAACTATGGCCATTCCTAGAGACTGCAGAAATGGCCATGGAAACGCATGCCTTAGTTACATGGTATCTGGATCACTGCCATGTGCTCTACACAGGGCTGCATTTGAAGAGCACCCTGAAACTCCACGTGGCCCAGGTTGCTGCATCCAGGTGGGAGGCAAAGGCTTCATGCTCTCCATAGGAAGTGCTGCTGTTTGTTCACAAGTCGTTTGCCACCAAGAGATACAGCCCCCTGCCCCCAGTACAAACCAGGCTATAATTGTGCCACTGTCAGAAAGTAAAGCATACCCCATATGAAGAGCAGGTAAGTCAAGAAAGTGAGCCAAGCTACGTACTTATGTCAAGCCATATATTTTGCATCGTAACAAATTCTGCCACACATGCAGCCTGATCCTGAGCAGTCTGAGAACTAATCCCCACTGGGTTTTGTAAACCTCTTGTGGGGTTTATTTCATAATCAAGCCTGGATAGCTCAGTTGGTTAGAGCATGGGGCTGATAACGCCAAGATTGCAGGTTGGATCTCTCCAAATGGCACAGCTGCATTGCAGGGGGTTGGACCAGATGACCCTCAGGGTCCCTTCCAACTCTGTTATTCTATGATATATATGTTTTCACTACCTGAAGCATAAAGCAGTATATAAATTATATATAGTTGTACCTTGGATCACAAACGCCGTGGAACTTGGATGTTTTGGCTACCGAATGCCGCAAACCTGGAAATGAGTGTTCCAGTTTGCAAATGTTCTTTTTGAACCCGAACGTCCAACGGGACTTCTGCAGCTTCTGATTGGCTGCAGGAGCTTCCTGCAGCCAATCAGAAGCCGCAACTTGGTTTTTGAACGTTTTGGAAGTCGAATGGACTTCCGGAACAGATTCCATTCGATTTCCAAGGTACGACTGAATATATAAAATTCAGTTTGCATACTTGCTGAGGTATGCAGCCTCTGGCTTCTTTCCTGCACACAGAGACTGGAAAACAAAGCCCGTAGTCCCTCTGCTTCCCTTTGCTAAAGAGCATGGTAGAGTTCACCTACTTGGCTGTGCATGTGTGCGCAGAGGCATGCAGAAGACAGGGCTGTAACTTCCTGCCCTGGCTAATGTCTGTGACCTGCTCCAGTGCTCTTCAGTGGCAGCTGGGCTGGCTGAGCTCCATTTCCACTACCAGTCAACCCCTACATGGGTATATTCAGCAAAAAACAGGCAGGAACCTCACAAGATTACCTCGGGTACAGATTCGCTGAAACTAGTGGTGGGTTCAAGCAAGTCAGGCAGCCAGGCAGCCACAGATCCTTCTCGCTGGGTGCAGCATCACAACACAACAGCCAACATCATTGTGAGAACTGTACCAGCATGTGCTTTGCCACCCTGAGCAACAAGAGACAATGGCCAAGTATGATGTGGCAAACAATTCATTTCCAATCTCAACCAACCAACCAACCAGCCACGTTTCTCTCTCTTCTGGTCATTTGTTCTATCTTCACTGAGTGTTTCCTTTTACACTCCGACAACATCTAGAAACAATAATCCTATTTAAGGAACAAATTGCCACAGGGAAAACATTTCTTCATTTTCTATTTATATAAGGGAAAGATACGCCGGAGAGGCCCCACATCTCAGTCTGTGGCTCTCTCCAAGGATTCAAATGTCAAATGGTGATTTTCTAAGAAGTGAGAAAACTGAGGGGGAAATCGGGAAAACAATGCTCCTTTGGTACTACGTTGTAATGAATATGAAGCATTTTGATCCACTTCAAATGCGATTTCAATTAGTCCATGCACCTACAATGTTACAGAAGACTAGTGATGGCTCAGCAATTCACACTGAAAGCAGTATCCTTTATAATCTCATTTTAAAGGTAAAGGTAAAGGGACCCCTGACCATTAGGTCCAGTCGCGGACGACTCTGCGGTTGCGCACGCATCTTGCTCTATAGGCCAAGGGAGCTGGCGTTTGTCCACAGACAGCTTCCGGGTCATGTGGCTAGCATGACTAAGCCGCTTCTGGCGAACCAGAGCAGTGCAAGGAAACGCCGTTTACCTTCCCGCTGGAGCCGTACCTATTTATCTACTTGCACTTTGATGTGTTTTCGAACTGTTAGGTGGGCAGGAGCTGGGACCGAACAATGGGAACTTACCCCGTCGAGGGGATTCAAACCGCCGACCTTCTGATTGGCAAGCCCTAGGCTCCGTGGTTTAGACCACAGCGCCATCCGCATTCCTTGGCTCCCTGTCGGGGAATCGAACCCTGGTCTCCCGTGTGACAGGTGGGGATACTTATCATTTTAACCCGTTTTTAATTAACTCAGAAAATGGGACATTTAAGAGACATTCCAACCATACTCACTTTGCCTACGGATGAGAGAAGCAGGGGGGTTCTAAGCTGGCTGATTCTCCTAGACCTCTCAGTGACATTCAGTGCCACTAACCACAGTGTATCTTTTGGGCTGGATCTGCAAGTTGGCAGCAGCAGCATGTTACAGTGACTCCACTCCTAGCCACAAGTTGCTTCCAGATAGTAGCACTGGAGAACTTCATGACACAAGACTTGTGCTGGGAAGATCCCACAGGGTTCTATTTTGTCCCCATGCTGTTCAATATCTACATGAAACTGCAGGGAGTTGTCAAATGGGGATCTGGAGTGTGACATTACCAATATGCTGATGTTGCCTAATTCTATTTCTCTGTTCCATCAAATATAGAATGCTGCCTAAACATTTTTGGAGGAGCATTTTGATAACTACTACAAATATCCACTAAATCTAGTCAAAGTCTCCCATGTCTAAAATGGACTATCTCAGTGTGCCCTCTTGAACCTTCCCTATTCAGCCTATAAGCTACAGGAGTCACGATGCATCTCTATTATACCATATTGTATCATTGAATAATGAAATTCCTGCCACAGAGTGTCAACAAACTTAGAACGATGCATTCAGATCTTTGTGATAGATACCCATAGATGCAGAAAATTATCTGGATATTGATGCTTTCTCAAGAGCCTAGTGATTCAGTTTCCCCACCAAAAAAAATCATATACAGGGCAGAAGAAAACAAATCCATCTTTTCTATCCTAGTTTAATGCTTCACAAATTCAATATGGTGAAAGGATAGAAAAGGCAAACACTGTAACTCCTAAGCAAGAAGAAAATGAAACAGAGTTTCCAGTCCCACAGGAAGATACGGCAAGTTACACTTTAGTGATGCAACCTTCAAGTCATAGTGGGTGAAATCTACCATGCTATTGTCTCCTTGGGATGTAAGGGATGGAGGAAGAGTCTAGAACCCAGTTAGAAGCATGGAACGTAGCATCTCAGAAGGCAAATCAAGGATCACTCTTCATGAGAAAGAATCCGGTTGGTCAGTAATGTTTCTACAAGGCAAGCCTGAACGTTTAGATCTCTTAGTCCATCCAAAAATATATCTGAAATCGCAAAAACAGTAAAGCCACTGAGCAGTCACCTTTTTGTAAGAGGGCCGTTAATTTTTTATTATTTATGTCACTTGCTGGAGTAAGCGTTACTGCTGGTTTTATTAGGACTGCTTCACTGTTAAATGTGTTCCATTGATTTTGTGCATATTGTTTTAAATTTGTACACACCTATTTTTTTTAAATGAAAAGTGATAAATTAATCTTTTGAATAAACACACACATACTTGATTAATCTCTCTCTCTCTCTCTCTCTCTCTCTCTCTCTCTCTCTCTCTCACACACACACACACACACACAGAAAGAGAGAGAGAGTTACTGTATATTTGCTTTTATTTCCCCCCACCACCCCACTTTTATCTAAAGAGAAGCTGGAAGGGGTAATGTATAACAGACAAATGTGTGCCATAATTTTGTGCTATTTGGATGGCTTTAAGTGGCCTGTCTCATTATCACTATATGAACGTTTCTGAAGAGCAGAGCACTTACAGGACAGAAATGCGGGAGAAAATAAAGACTTATCTTTGCAAACTATATAGAAGCGTTTGCTTGTCCACTACCTCAATTGAAAAATCATGGACAGACAAGTGTGTGTGTGTGTGTGTGTGTGTGTGTCAGACCAAGGGCCTATGGAGGGCTTATAAGCAGGACATAAACACAATAGCCCTTTTTGAATGACAGCTGAAAAGCAACACTATGGTCCAATCCAGAAGTAACCACAAACCATAATTAATGCCTTACCATAAAAGCAGTGATTGCTCCTCATTTCTCCCCTGTTGTGAGCAGTAGCAGCAATACTCAATCCCTGGGGATGTGTGTGCTATGTCCAAACTGGGAATGTGGTTTGTTTTGCTCTAACAGCTAGTAAGCCAAGAAATAAAATATCATTCACTGCACACGCGAAAGCCAAAAAGGACATAGCTAAATGAACCCCTCTGGGATGGGGTTCTGACATCTTGGTGCCACGGCAACAAAGGCCCTGTTCATCATATTCACTCACTGCATCTCCAGAACAAACAACAAGACCTCCAATGACTCTTAGTGTTTGAGTAGGACTATGTGAGATGGGGTCACGAAGAGTCGGACACGACTAAACGACTAAACAACAACAGCATCATGTGAAATGAGGCTATTGTAAAGGTAACTTGGCCCAAGAGGTCAGCACTTTAAGAGAAAAGGTGTAACTGTAAAACTTTTCTGGAGCAGGAAATGCTGTCGTACTTGTGTACATTTAATAAATAGCCTGCTCATTTCCTTTTTTTTTTTTAAGACCCCACATAAAAGACAAATGATGGGACATTTTGTAAGAAAAAATGTTTTGATTTCTAGTAGAGACTTGTCTGCATTAGATAAAAGGAACACACTTTTCCTTTCAGTGTTCACAGCGTGAGAGGCCAAATGTCATTTCTCACTAACCACCTTGTGCAGAAAACTACTGTTAAAATAAATAGGGTACAAAGCAAATATTCTTGAATACTTGGACCAGCAAACCAAAAGATTATTCAATTCCAATTTCATGCTAGTTGCAGAATAGAAATGAGCACAAATCAATAAGAACTGGATGATTCTTGACCCTAATCACTATTAACATTAATAATAATAATAATAATAATAATAATATTTATTATTTGTACCCCGCCCATCTGGCTGGATTTCCCCAGCCACTCTGGGCGGCTTCCAACAGAAATCAAATACAAAAATATCAAACATTTAAAACTTCCCTAAAAAGGGCTGCCTTCAGGTTTTTTCTGAATGTCAGGTAGTTGTTTATTTCCCTGACCTGTGATGGGAGGGCATTCCACAGGGCGGGCGCCACTACCGAGAAGGCCCTCTGCCTGGTTCCCTGTAGTTTTGCTTCTCGCAGTGAGGGAACCGACAGAAGGCCCTCGGCGCTGGATCTCAGTGTCCGGGCTGAATGATGGGGGTGGAGACGCTCCTTCAGGTATACAGGACCGAGGCCGTTTAGGGCTTTAAAGGTCAGCACCAACACTTTGAATTGTGCTCGGAAACGTACTGGGAGCCAATGCAGATCTCTCAGGACCGGTGTTATGTGGTCCCGGCGGCCACTCCCAGTCACCAGTCTAGCTGCCACATTTTGGATTAATTGCAGTTTCCGGGTCACCTTCAAAGGTAGCCCCACATAGAGCGCATTGCAGTAGTCCAAGCGGGAGATAACCAGAGCATGCACCACTCTGGTGAGACAGTCCGCGGGCAGGTAGGGTCTCAGCCTGCGTACCAGGTGGAGCTGGTAGACAGCTGCCCTGGATACAGAATTAACCTGCGCTTCCATGGACAGCTGTGAGTCCAAAATGACTCCCAGGCTGCGCACCTGGTCCTTCAGGGGCACAGTTACCCCTGCTTGCAATGCTTGCAATGGAAGGAATGTCCAGATCAGTCCAGATGAGGCTTTCCTTCTCTCATTTACTGAGCATAGTCTTAAAGCTGGGCTTGGAGCTGACTGCTCTCTCTGGACTCTTCCATCTACAACAAAACAAGGGATTCATTTCACTGCTTCCTCTGGGCTCTTGACATAGAAGGTCCTCATCAACAGTTGTACCCATGTCAAGGAAGTAGCACCCACATCATGCCCACTCGTGAAAGCTGTTAAACAGGCTTGCTGTTGCATTTCCGTCTCCCTCACATTTACCTCCTCAGGCTTTCATGCCTACCACACCTGTGGCATTTGCAACCAATTGAATCAGAAGACCAATGTACGCATCAATGTATAAGAAATGGCAGTTGCCAACAAGTGCCATCCACAGGAGGCAAGGGTGGGACATTTAATTCCATAATATTAAAAGAGATCGCTGTAAACCATAAAAGAGAGACAAAATAAATAAAATAGGTGTTCATGTCAATGAAACAGAAGCCAACTACAGAGGTAGGTGCACCCATTTATCAAAACATTCTAACATAGATTGAGATTAGGGGAGACAGAGTTCCATAACACCAAAACAGCGGAGCATTCCTATGTTACATTTATCATATTATTATTATTTATTGAATTTATATACCACCCATATCCGGGGGTCTCATATTACTGTATGCATTTTCTAGATGTATAATTGAGGTCAAGGAATGCATTTCTTGGGCTTACTCTATGGATCAAGGGGTGCACTGGAATTCAAATTCAACCACATCATATGAGGACCTGTCCATCTAATTAAAAACTCAATATTCTGACAACTTGTTCCATTTCTTCCACTAATACTCAGTTGGTCTCTAAGGTGCTACTAGAAAGAATTTTCGATTTTGTTTTAATATAGTGTAGTTTAGATTCCCTGTTTTATTGGTGAGGATGGAGAGCTATCCAGGGGAGCCTTCCATACAAGGAATTGCACAGAAAAGGAAAATAAGCAGACATGGTGTACTATGCTAGCAAAGCTTGGATCTGGTTGAGCAGCTGGATTCCTGGCTGGGTTGCACTATCATTCCCTGAAGTATTGGGAGGTGCCTGATCCTTTGCTTCCTTTTCCCAAGAATAAACTATCATGTTGTGATGGATCATATAGTGAAACCCAATCCAAGCAAGACAGAGACACTGTTATTAGGTGGTTCTCTTGTCCAGGTAAGTGATCTTCAATCTGTTTTAGATACATTTGCACTCCTCACTGGAGGAGCAGATTCATAGCCTCAAGATTCTTCTGGGTCCATCACTATCGCTATCACTTGAGGCACAGGTGGCCTCAGTGGAACTGAGGATCTTCTAGCAGCTTCATCTGGTGGCCCAGTTACACCCCTATCCAGATGGGGTTAGACTGTGTTCAGTAACCTATGCTCTTATGTACCCCAGGTTGGAATGCTGCAATGTGCTATATATAGGGGTGCCTTTGAAGATGGGCTGGAAATTGCAGCTGATGCAGAACACAATATCCAACCTGCTAATGGGAACCAGACAATACAACAATATTACACCAATTTTGGCCCAGATGCTCTGGCTGTCAGTACATTGCTGAGTCAAACTCACAGTGCTGGTTTTAACCTATAAAGTATTATGTGGCTCAGGAGGTCAGCACCTCATGAAACACCTCTTCAGACATAAGCCTACCCTGACCCCAAGGTCATCATCATCTGTGCCACCCTGCAGAGGTTTGGAAGGTGGCAACAGAGAAAGGGCCTTTCCCGTTGTCCTTTGTTTGCCTCTATTAAACTACTAAAAAGGAAGATCAATGTGATTTCCTACACAAAAAGCAAATCACCTGGAAACTCAAAGGAATGCCCCACACCTATCTGAAAGAAGTAAACTGGCAAGGTATAATATTCATAAACACTTACTGGTAATTTGTACCAGTACCCAAAATCATTGCGCTGTCACAACTATCTTTAAAATTAATATTAATTTCAGAAGTCTGTGATAGATACAGGGAGGAGAAGGAAAGCTAGTCTGATTTAAGATGACTCCAAGATGACAATTTACAACCCTCATGTTGAATATCAAAACCACCACACCCAGTACTGATGATGGCTCATTCAAAAGCTGATCCCAATCAAGTATCCAAACATAAACCATTGCTTCTTGAAATGTAGGTGTGTGTGTGAAAATGACACCAATGTACCCTAACATTTATCACACATTTCTGCTCCTTTTGCCCACACAGCCATCATGCATCAAACAAATGTACCATAGTGTTGCTCAACATGAAACAAACCTAGGCCAAGTTCAGCTATTGGAACTCTCTCTGTGTGCACACAACAAAACAACTTTCCACACACTTACTATATGCAGTTACATTCTGGGTAGGAAATCTCAAACTTCTGGTCCAGGGGCCCTCTAGGTCTTCATAAATATCCTTAGGCCACACCCTCTCTCCCTAGGCCACACCTCTCACTGGCTGTTCTCTGTGGCCTATCTTTGAAGGGCTTCATCTGGCTGAAATATACCAAAGAACTGTGATAATACCTCCTGCTTGCCTGGAGAGATCTCTCTCTCTCTCAAAACCTCTGACATTTGTGTGGTTGGAATATACCTGTAGTACAAAGGTAAAGGCCACCCTTATTTCTCTGCCCACTTTTGCCTTGTTTTCTGCCCACCTCCGGCATGCAGCCCCCAAAGAATTCTCTCCCACGAGTGTGGTCCTTCGGCTGTAAAGGGTTTCCCATCTCTGTGTTACGTTCTTCATTAGTCTCAAGTTAAGCCATCAGTCTCTTTCCCCACCTCAACCAGCTAAATTCTCACAGCCCATACAAATGCAAACAGGATACAGATGAACTAGAATATCTTTCTGGGTGCCCTTGAATCTTGGCTGTGTGAACCAAGGTACTTTCCTTTCCTTTCCAAAATTTCCTGCCATTGCTAATTATAGGTGAACATGCTGGGTTATCTGCTCCAAATTAAAGTGCGAAACTTTAATACTCCAAGACAGCAAATTAAAACAGTATTATTTTCCGAAAAACTGCATTTCTCTCTCAAATTGTTAAATGACATAAATGATGAAATGGTAATAGAAGCAGCGCACAACAATACCTAGACAGAACACTATGAAGAATAAGCCACTAATGAGTCAACAATTTCAATATAATCTGTCATGCTAATATAAGACTATAATGACTCACTCATATCCACCTCCCCCCGCCCCAGATTTGTCTGTGGCAGAGTCACTTGCTTTAGTCAGAGCAGCCACTGACTGAACAGATGCATTTAGGTTCAAATTAATTATCAGATCTCTTGGCTAAGATATAATAAAGCTACATTAACCAGCTGCATTTATACTTTTTAAATGTTTGAGGATTTAATTCTACTGCTCCATTACCTTTCTCCAAAATTGGTATAATGTTTATATTTGCCATAAAACTACAGTATTCCTGATTTGATCCCAGTTCTTTTATTTCAAAAGTGGGAGATGGTTAGCCTTGGCAATGTCCTCTTCTATATTAGGGATATTCTCCTTAATGTCAAATATATGGATGCATGCTCAGGTTATCAGTGGTAAGATCAAGCAACAGAACAGCAGCAGAACACTCATATCCCAATATGATTTCTGACAAAAAGAGAAATCACAGAATCATAGTATTGTAGAGCTGGAAGTACTTTGGCCACCTCATGAGAAGAGAAGACTCCCTAGAAAAGACCCTGATGTTGGGAAAGATGGAGGGCACAAGGAGAAGGGGACGACAGAGGATGAGATGGTTGGACAGTGTTCTCGAAGCTACTAACATGAGTTTGGCCAAACTGCGAGAGGCAGTGAAAGATAGGCGTGCCTGGTGTGCTCTGGTCCATGGGGTCACGAAGAGTCGGACACGACTGAACGACTGAACAACAACAACAGAGCTGGAAGGGACTATGAGGCTCAACTAGTCTAAATCACACATTTAACCTATACTATGTTTTGGCCAGCCAATGAACTATAGATAGGGAAAAGCTGTCAAAGGAAGAGAGAGATGAGAAATGAAAAACTTTAACTCTCACTCTTATGTGGAACAAGAGGAACCATTCCTAGTGGAACATTTTAATTGCCCCCAGGAAGTGATTTCTTAAATGTTTTTTGGTCATAAAAGATTGATAACCCTTGAAACTGAATGCTACTGAAAAAGGAAGCCTCATGGATACTGAAATTAGAGGCATATTTTGGAATCTTATGCATATCTACTTGGGAATAAGCTCCACTGAACTTGCTGAAATTTATTTCTAAGTGAACATGGAGGGAATCAGGTTGCAAGACTGTCTACAATTAAGGCACTTAAGGCCGCAGCTGAAAGCTTATTTCCTGGGGAGCAAGCTCCACTGACAACAGTTAGACTTACTTACTGAGTAAACATGCATAGATTGAGTCAGAAATATAACTGGTGTTTGTAGATTTTCAGAAGCCTGCTTGTGCACAGGATTTCAACCAAAGGCTCCGAGGGGGATAAAGTAGAACAATGAACTGAGTGTCTTATCATCTATATCATACTTCACCAACCCAGTGGCCTCCAGATGTTTTGGACTAAAACTTCTATCAGCACATGCCAGCACAGCCGTGCTGCCTCCTGATGTTGATGTGAGTTGTGCTCCAAAACATTTGGAGGATACCAGGTTAGCTGATCTACGTTGTGTACAGAACCCACAGATCCTGGTAAACTGAGCTTTGGAAGGGCAGTTGCTCAGTGATAGAGCATCAGTTTTGCATGAGAAAATCCCAGGTTTAATCCCCAGCATCTCCATGAAGGACTGGGAGAAAGTCCTGTCTGAAATCTCAGAGAATGGCTGCCAAACAGCATAGATAATCCTGAGCTAGAAAGACCAAGGGCCAGACACAGAATAGGACTTCTGCCTACGCTCATTTCCTTAGGAAATGAAAAGTTTTCAGTAAAACAATTTTGAGGGCAGGGAAAGGTGTTATTTTGACTGGAATTAAAACTTCACACAGAGACAAGATGCATACTGAGAAGAGGTCCCTGGATAGAGGGAAGAAAAGTGTGCAGATTAAGGTACAGTCTGAAATAATGGCTGCTGGGTAGACAATAAGGCTAGATCATGGGTAGGCAAACTAAGGCCCGGGGCCCAGATCCGGACCAATTGTCTTCCCAATCCGGTCCACAGATGGTCTGGGAATCAGTGTGTTTTTACATGAGTAGAATATGTCCTTTTATTTAAAATGCATATTTGTGGGGCATAGGAATTTGTTCACCCCCCCAAAAAAAAATAGTCTGGCCCCCTACAAGGTCTGAGGGACAGTGGACCAGCTGAAAAAGTTTGCTGACCCTTGGTAGATAATAAGGCTGGGAAAGGAACATAAGAAGAGAGCAATGTTTTAAAATGTTTGCATTTCCAAAAGGATGAATTTATCAGTCAGGGGTACCTTTACCTTTACCTTTTTATCTATACAATGGATACTTGGGTTGTGAACGCAATCTGTGCGGGAGGCATGTTCGCAACCCACAGCGTCCGCAACCCGCAAAGCCGCATCTGCGGGTTGCAATTCGGTGCTTCTGTGCATGTGTAAAGTGCGATTTAGCGCTTCTGCGCATGCATGAGTGTGAAACTCGGACATAACCCGTTCTGGTACTTCCAGGTTCAGCGCATAGCCCGCAGCGTTCACAACCTGAGGTATGACTATACTTTCCTCTTGGAAGCTGTGGTTCTTTTCAAGTTATCTTTTGTGAGGTGACTTAATTTTTGATACATGTATCTTTTTTTTTACCATTACTTTAAACTAATTTCAATGGGAGCCTAAATTGGCTCCATTTCTTCAGGGATGTCATAAAGTTCTTAGTAGAAACCTGCAGCTGAAAAAATGGTCTGATTGGTTCAAATAAGAATGAAATTCTGCCTCTACCCTCCATGGGAGGAGAAGGGTTCAACCCCTTTCCAAATACTTCTTTGTTCCTATTTACCCAGGTCACAAGGTTACAACAACATTCGACACCACCACCGACATGCAAATTATCCCTATAAGATTGTAGAACTAGCAATTACATGCTTCAATGGCTCCCCATCAAGCACATTCCAAATATTCCTTGCCAGTTCTCCTGTTTCCCTGCTCTGGCAGGTGCAGTCTATAAGTAGACCTCAGCAACTCTGGGCTCAGCCATGCACTTTCTCATGGCCCTATGGACCAAGCTTGGATTTTAAGTGCCTGCAGTCTTAAGGGATGAGAACCTCTCCCTTGGATTCTACTGACAGTGGAACCCACCTTGAGGGTGCTCTGCAGGTCACTCCAGGGAGGCTCCTCCTAGACTCTCAGTATAATGATTCCTGAGTCCAGCAGCAATCAAGACACAAAGACAGCAGAATATCTGGCTAAAGAACCAGGTCAGGGCTTTGAGCCTGCTTCTGGTGACTGGGAGACCACTAATTCTGAGGCTGAGAGACAGGAGCCCGTGAAACAAGATCCCATATCGCCAGGGCCCATAGGGCTAGAGCCAGGATCCTTGTGGACACATTCCCCTGAGACTGGGAAACCCATTGCCTCCCACCAGTCCAGTGGCACAGACAGCACACCAGGCATCAGGCTATAGAACATAGGTGGTATGCTCTTCTTCAAGCCAGAGAGTTGCCCTTGTAAAAATGCAAGTTATCCAAAAGATGGTGGAACCGGGAGTAGTAGCCTGAGGGCAGAGGCTTAAAAATGCTCAGTTGACTCTCAAACTTAGTTGAAACATGTTGCTCACTTGGAGCTGTCCGTTGTCCTGCAACCCCTGAGCTGCCTTGCTCTGTGGGATCCCAGACCTGATCATGACTTGACTTGACCCTCAGGATCTCCAGAACCAGTTACAGGGGACCTTACCTGTTTCCAAATCTTCAGTCAATGGGATGTTTGACTCATCCTCTGAGGAGTCCATGCTCAACTCCAGTTTAGGGCTGGGTATGAGAAAGCCTTACATGTTGTTTTGTCCCAGTCATACTTTCTAATTGACCCCTTCTTTCCTCGGGCCCATGATTCCATCATCCCACTATTTAGGTCTCTGTTCTTCAGGATGCAACCTACTTTGTCCCACCTCAACTGTCTTTTGCCCACTTTTCCTAGAGCTTACCTTTTTTATTTTGACAATTGTTGTTTATTAAATATGTGCCTCTAAGATGAAAGAGTCAGAAAGACTTTGAAGTCACAAAATGACAGGCTTGATAATTTGGATTTTTTTAAAAAACAAACAGTCCTTGCAGCAATGAAATCTTAAGAGAAAATGTTACACAGGAATGGACATCAGAAAGGTAGCATTCCTAGGCTAAGCAACAAACAAATAGACACAATTAAAGACCTGAGGGAGCAAGAGAAAGTCTGTTACATAAATGGAGTACTTAAAATCAACAAGCATGGAAATAGTTACGTAAAACAAAACAAAATCTATATGATATAAATGATATGGCAGACTTCAACCATACTTAAAATGTATGCCATTCAAAATGCGAAGGCATTTTGATTCCACTCCAGTGATTCTCATGGGTTCTGATTGAGAAGAAAACTTGGACAAGTTATGGAAAATGGGAACCTTCATAATGTACGACGTCCATGAAATAGTGACATCTTAGCCCATCTTGCTCACCAAACTGAGCAAGTATTATGTAGATTAGACTAAACTACAAACAGATCCCAAATGCCAGGTTGAGTACTAAAATCTTAATTATCCAGAGCAGTCTCCAAGGACTAGTCTTGTGATGGAACTGCCACAGTGTTGAGTCAGTAGGCGAGATGTCTGGTAATCCACACTACTGCTGCCTGGAAGTTCCCTGTGGAAAGGATGTCTCAAAACTGATCAGCACAGTGTGAGAGGAAAGAACAGTGACAAGCATTGCATCAAGCATGCAGGGACTAGCTTGTTGCTGCTCTGTGAAGAGACGCTGCTACACACACCTAATAAATGCTATTTCTTCATTTCACTTATACTCCTTCCCCACCAATATTGCAAATGGGCAGAACTCAGCTGAGCACTGGATACCTAAGTACTGGCTTGCAAATGCGAGAGTCCTGGACTTAGGTGTGCAATAACATGGCACCTGACTATGTGATAGCATGCACACTTAGTACCTAAAGAACAGCCATAAGAGCTTTGCTGAATGGACACCATGGAAGACTTCAATGGGTAAAGACATAGGGGTAGCTATCCCTGTGTTTGGCCTTTCTTCTAAGACGCAATACCACATGTGTGGCAGAGGATGTTGCGCTGTTACATTATGCCCTATGGGACAGGATGGCTGGTTATTACATATCACCTTTGCCCTCCTCCTAGTATCTCACAGCCACACAGCACCATAGTCGGTCAATATATATTTAATTTGTCACTACTTCAAGATGCAATGAAGCTTCATAATTAGCTCCATAATACAGTGGTACCTCGGTTTACAAACTTAATCCGTTCCAGAAGTCCGTTCTTAAACCAAAGCCATTCTTAAACCAAGGCACGCTTTCCCTAATGAGGCCTCCTGCTGCCGGTGCCCTTCCACTGTTCGGCTTCTGTTCGTAGACCGAGATAAAGTTCGCTAACTGGAACACCACTTCCGGTTTTGCAGAGTTCGTATACCGAATAATTCGTGAACAGGGCTATTCTTAAACCGAGGTACCATTGTACGTTATTCTTGTACACTTACGCAACAATCTCAACATTATTAGAATAATAGAAGCCTGCAACCAAGGAATGGTTTGATTAGTCCCAATCAATGCCAGTAATTCAATCCCCCACCCCAATTTCTGCTGGGCTCATTGTGCCCTTTGTAGTGGTATAGGCAGTTTTAAACTCTTGCATCCAAGATGGGGTGGGGCTGGAGTGTGTGTGATGTCATGCATGCAGTTTGTGTGTGCAACATCATGCATGCAACATGCAATGGTTTATTTTCTCTACTACCCTCTCTCTAAAATCTTCATTACCCACTCTAACCCTCTGTTTCCTAGCTTCCTAGTCCATTGAGAATGCTGCATCTTTGCTTCAATCGCCTTGCCTGCAGGCTTGCTGACCCTTAGCTTGCTGACGTCCTGGGATCATTCCCCAGTCCTCTGCTTGCCCTGCAAATGTCCTAAAAGCCCATGTGACATTTCAATCCAACAAAAACTGACATCTTTCCTTATCTCAAAGAACCTGGACTGCGAACACTCTTGTAATGTTGCTCCTCAAGCAATTAGAATATTCATAAATATTCTCCTCAGTGCCATCCAATCAGAGACAGAAGCCACAAGAACAATGCTTTATAGGTAAATGTGAATGTATGCATTGAATTTTGTCAGAATTTTAGCCATTAAAACTGATATTTATCATAAAATATATGCTTTTTTTGAAAGTGCGGTAATGATTGCAGTGCTTTGGTTTATTGCATTTGTTAGCTTTAAACATGATGGTGGGTTTAAAAAATAATAATAATCCAGGAGGAACACATTTAAGTGACCTTCTGTGAGATGATTCACAGATTATTTATGCATGAATTGCAGGATAACAAGATTCACTTCCTTTGTACATTTGACTGCAAGTCCAGGAGGGCACAATTTCGTATTAGAAAGGGCCACAATGAAAGGGGCAGGCCAAGTCTATAAATAATCAACATTGGAGCAAAGGGCATTTTCTTAAATATTTTGGCTTTGTTCCTTCACCAAGACTCCTGAAAGAATCTCTGGCACTGTCCTTGAAGCTGAGGGATCTTTTTTCTGCTACACACCAACAGCTATTCCAAAATCAATATATTTTTCTTTCATGCCTATGTACATTACACTGAAAACAGAGGAACCGACTTACGAATCTCCAACAGGCAGCTGTTAATGTGCGTCTAAAAATATATGGCAAATTTTTTATGCTTGTTTTAGCATGTTTTCAAGACCTATTTATATCCTACGGCAATTAACTTTAGAATCTGACACTGAACCTTTTGAAAATTAAAAGTAGACAAGTGAGCATTAACACAACAGAACCTAATGCTCATTTTCATGTGCAAGGAACACAGGATTTGCATGTATAAACTGCTTCTAATTCTATTGAGAATTTCCCATTAAAATCACACCCCTTATGTTTATGAGCCTCCTGGGCTTGCCGATCGGAAGGTTGGTGGTTTGAATCCCTGTGACGGGGTGAGCTCCTCTTGCTCAGTCCTAGCTCTTGCCAACCCAGCAGTTTGAAAGCATGTCAAGTGCAAGTAGATAAATAGGTACCACTCTGGCGGGAAGGTAAATGGTGTTTCTGTGCGCTGCTCTGGTTTCAGTGTTCCGTTGCGCCAGAAGCGGCTTAGTCATGCTGGCCACATGACCCAGAAAAACTGTCTGCGGACAAACGCCGGCTCCCTTGGCCTGTAAAGCGAGATGAGCGCCGCAACCCAGAGTTGTTTGTGACTGGACTTAACTGTCAGGGGTCCTTTACCTTTATCATATTAACAGGAAATTGTCACCTGTGCAGACTGGAAGGGGCAGTGAGGTTTACATGGGAGTGGACAAGGCACAGGGAGAGAAGGGTAAACTCTCCTGTCCTTGTATATGCATCCCCTACATGAATGTATGTGTGAGAATGATCCCACCCAGACCTCACTCACCACTAGACTTCAGCTGGGTCTGACACTGTGGGGCAGGGCTTGGTGGTGTTTGGGTTAGGGTTTTTAAATGTATGTTATAATGCAACAATGGGAATCAATGGCAGCAATCATTTTCAGGCAAGTTGTTTTTTGGAATAAGGATAACGGAGATTTCTTTTTTGAACACTTAAACAACAATGTTAACTATTTTAAAATAAAATACATCAGATTTTAAGTGTGAAGTCATTTAGAGTAACTACTCAATATGATTTTCAAACATAATAAATGCTTAATAGACTGTTCAGTTTACAAAATTAAATGTAACTCTTTTATCCAGTACATATGGGTTAATTGCCTTACACACTACTAATACAGTTATGGTGAGTGATTTTATAATTTGCAAAATGAAGTGTTTTAAGACAACGAAACCCAGAAGCTCTGGCTCAACTTAAATCTTAAGTGAACTAAGCATTACTGGGGCAACACTCCTATTAAGCTTATTCAATTCACAGAACTTTATGACGTAACTTGCATGCATTTCACAAGAATTTTATATCTACAGATCCTGAAATACTGATAATGAACTTTTATTTTAATGTTCACAAGTAATTCTCACACCTATTGTGCCTCTACATAAATATTAATTGGGTTTAACTAAGAAGAAAAGAAACAACTGAATTGACAGCTTGTCAACTTGGTTATTTATCTTTAACGACATATATAAATTAGTGACGCAACACACTCATACTCACTTGAGTCTACAGGACATCAAATACACTAAAGTTAGACTCTCAATGTCTTCATTGCGGGATCTAACATTACTTCAGCAGATTCTTACTCTTACTACATATATCTCAACAGACTACAAGCTTCTAGTCCTCAGGTATTAGATAGTTGTATATATACTCTCCTGTCCCTGAATATGTTAAAGTTTTTGATACTAGACCCAATTTGGGCATTTTATAACTGCAGTTTTCCCCATTTCAACTAATGACTGCCATCCAGTGGTTAATGTGAAAACAACACTTCTCATATGCCGAATTTTATATACCGCTAAATAATCTCTGACAGAGAGAAATCTGAGCCCCAAGCAAAATAATTGTAAACTACACAAATTATCAGTTCCTTCCACAACTTTGGATGAGCCAGCGCAAATTACTAAGCCATATATTCTGAAGTTACTTTTGCTACCTATTTTACATTTTCTAATTATATCCTTCTCTAATTGAATCAGTGTGGGGTTTTTGTTTGGTTTTTAAGAGGATGAAGAAAGAGAGGTCTGGTCAGTAGCTCTCTTACGCAGCTGACAAAGTTTAACCCTGGTGGTAGGATTGGGTCCTCTGGCTGGGAGGGCTTCAAATAAAGTATGGTACTGATGGTTCTCCTCTTGAGGTAGTGGCACAAGCCTCATCCTGATAAGAGTCCTTTGCCATGCATTGCAAGGTCCAAGGGTTGGGGGGTCATGGCAATGCCACACTACTTTTTCACACGGAAAGTCCCACACTTCCTTCTCATGTCTCCAATAATCTCCATATATTATATTTGCATTTAAAAGACATGACCTTCTGATTATTTTGGATACAGGAGGTTGAATCCAGAGAAGTCATTCTGTAATCGAAATGGCTTCTGCCCACACCGCGGAACTTGCACATGTGCTACTCCTCATTCTGCAACTGGGGAAATCCCCAGAGCAGAATGGGGAGTATGTGTGCATGGGGAGGAGAGGGCACAGAAGTTTTTGTGTGTGCTGATTTAGCTGGAGACAACCCAATGCATGTTTATATCCTAGGAAATTATGATCTGTATCACCAGTCTTGTTTTTTGTTTTGTTTTTAGCTGGGTGTGGGGTGGTTAAGTTTGTGAAAATGTGTAGTTGCCTTGCAGGTACTGGCACACTTAGGAAGATATTAAATTCCTGGATGCCAGGCAGCCTGATTTCTGGAAGCCAACAACAGCGCCCTTTTAATTGCATTGGCACTCGTTTTGCTGCAAAATGTTTCTTGCAGAATTGAGAGGACCGACGGGTTTTTATGGTTTCATGGTTTTTATGCCATCGTCCAAAGATCACAGGGCAGTTCATAGCAGAAAAATACAAAACAAGAATACATAATACATAATAAAACAAAAACAAACCCATATCCTCCTTCCTGCAAACACATTTTAAAAGCCACAGGATGTTAATCAGAGGAATGCCTGGAACGTTTTCACCTGGTGTCTCAAGATATGTAATGAAGGCGCCAGGTGAACCTTCCTGGGGAGAGCATTCCACAAAAGGCCCATACAGATGGCCCTACAGATTCTAATCCTGTACATTTTTCCGAATTAAACGGCACCTTGTCAGGGCTGTAGTTAGGGGGTGGCAAGGTGGGCCCCCGCCAGGGGCAAAGGTGGGGGGTGAGGCGCAAAATTGGCTAAAAATATCTCCATAAATATGTCTATAAATAAAAATATTGATTATTGCCTCATAGGAAAAGGTTTTAGAGGGTGAATTGAATGGGAAGGGGGCTGGATGAGAGGCAGAAAGAAGAGCTAATTTGTCAGTGTCTAGGGGGCACAATCTGGACAGTTCTGCCAGGGGCGCAAGATCACCTAGCTACAGCTCTGTACCTTGTGTCTTTCTGTTGCAAGTCTGACTATGGAATTACTCGTGCTCCTAGACCAATTTGCTCAACAACCACAAAAGCACCTGAAGGCCAAAGTAGATTTCAGCTTATCAACATAATCAAGCTTCTCTCCTAGGAAACATGGCTTTCACCTATGAATGAGCTGTTTTCTTGTCAGAGGCAATGCAACATTTTGAGGCATTCACTTGCATTATCTGTAAAAAAGAAGAAGCTCTTAACAGAAAATTTGTTCCATAATTATCAGTGAACAAAAAGATGTATAATGTTGCCCAAGCTCATTAACAGTTGTAATCATAGCTTGATTATGTTAGATTATATTTCAGTCTTAAAGGAGTTAATATAGTTCTTTAAATAATAATTACAAAACAGATGGAACACATTAGAGTATACTAACTACAGCAATTACGTGTTAAATGTTCAAATTTGTTTTCAACGTGTTTGTTTGTTTTTAATAGCAAAAGTCCAGGATCTTGATCTAAACCTACCCTTTCAGCATTGCCAGGTGTGTTCCTACTCCTGGCCACAGTCTCAACACAGCACAGGGCCAGACCCCAGGCATGCAGACCTCAGGGCAGGACAAATCACAGCAGCCTAGTCCAGTTCACTGGGTCTCTAATCAGTACTGAACTTTACTGGAAAATATTGAAGTACACATTTGAAGTCGGTAGAGCATGAGACTCTTAATCTCCAGGTTGTGGGTTTGACCCCCAATTTGGGCAAAATGATTTCCACATTGCAGGAGGTTGGACTGGATGCCCCTCCTAGTCCCTACCTATTCTACGATTCTACGATTCTATGAAGTATGAAGATTCCATCCACTAATTCCATCCACTAATTCAGTAGCTTTTGCAATGGAAGTTCACATTTTATCGGGTCCTCCATTAAAGAGGGCACGTGTTGCGGTGGGACCTGGCCAGCTGACCCGGTGTTGTGGGTGGGTAATCCTGGAACAGCCACAACCCCTGATAGGTGGGTCCCACGTTGTTTGGGTGCAATCTGGCCAATGGGGTGCCTTCAAGAAGCAGCAACGCGGGGCCTATATAAACCCATGCAAGGCTTACGAGCTTCCTCTTTGGGGCTTTCACATCGGAACACCCACCCACCTCTCCCTATATTTAGGTCTTGCGCTTGACCATGCTATGCCATCGTGTGTTGCCTGCTTTTGGGGCAGGGGCACAGTAGGAATTTTCCCCACATGGCTGATTGGCTGGTGCCATTTGGGTTTCGCCTGCTGTGTAGCAAATCGTCACAACTTGTAAGGTTGCGGATAGGCTCTGGTTCAGGTGATAGGCGTGGCATGTGACTGTGGCCACGCCTATGCAATGACAGGATATTCTGGTAAAGGAATCCAGGGACTCACTGGTTTGGCGTTCCCTGGAAGGGGTTCGGCCCGCGCCCGAGTCCAGGGGACATCAGGGAGGCTGTTTGGTGTTCCCTCCATCAGCTGTCCCTGCTGTTCATCCATGGCTGTCCTATGAACGTGGCTCTGGGACAGCGCTACCTGCATGGGTGCAGGGAGATAGTCCAACCAGAATCTATGCAACCACTCACTTGATTGTAATCAATAAAGCTGTGGCCTAAATTTCTGCTGAAAACCAAACCAAAAATCTGACTCCTGTGTGAATTTATTTCGGGGAAAGGTAAAAGGTCTAAACATGCAAAAATGAGCAAAAGTTAGTGGTGGCCACAAATTCAGATAGCCTTATCGTCTCATCCTCTTTTTAAGCTATCAATGGCAACCAATCACAATGGCTATATTCTGCCTCTGCTATTGAGGGCAATGAGCTTCCAAATACCAGTTGTTGTGAATCACAAGCAGGGAGAGTGCCGTTGTGCTCAGGTCTTCCTTGTGGGATTCGTTCCCATATAATTACCATTATCATTAAATCTATTACCCACCCCCTTCACCAGGAAGCCTCAGGGTGGGTGACAAAAATTGAAAATGAAAAACAGCTAAAACAGAGTACGATCACAGGAACAGTGTGGGCCCTGAAAACGCAGGTATCTGCTTGACCACTAGGTGTTGGACTACATGGGCCTTGCCCGGGGCTTTTTAAAGCCAGAACTCACTTGAACTCAGTTCCAGAACCTCTCAGGTGGGCACCATTGCCATTCTTAGAGAACGAGGGAGGCGTTCATGGTGAGTTCCGGCACCTCTTTTTCTATAAAAATTGCACTGGCCTTGGTCCTGATCTAGCAAGACTATCCTGATTTTCTTAAATAAATGGTGTTTCTATTCACTATCCTGTTAATGGAGCTATGTCATAGCAGCAGAGACTGATCTGATGGTTAGTGTATTTTACGGTCATTGCATGATCATCAGTGTACTTAAAGCAGTAAGTTGCAGACTTGGGATTGCAATCTTAGCTTATATTATAGGGAATAAAGACTGAGGTAGTATTTTACACATATTGTTAAGTAGTTAGAAAAGATACAGACAATTGGAAAACAGCACAAGTACAAGTGGGCACAAGTAGCAAGCCTTTGCACCTTTCAGAAAAACCATGATCATCATCTTAGCCAGTTTTCACTTCCAAGTCAGCGTCGTTTAACTCAAGGCTGTCCAGATGTTATTGGACTTCATCCCCAATCAAGTACCAGTGAGCTTGGCCAATAGTCAGAGATGATGGGAGTTGTAGTTCAAAACATCTGGAGGTACTAGGCTGTTCTAAGTAATGATTCTGTTCCAAGCTTCATTTGTGTGTGTGTGTGTGTGTGTGTGTGTGTGTGACTGTGAGAAGTTTAAAAAGAGGAGAACTCCTGTCATAAAACCCAAATAGAAATGGTTTGGTTTTAGACTGGAAACATTTTATTCCATGGCATTACGATACAATGAGTACAGACACTTGCTCATATTGAGGCAATTGCATGCTTTTTTAAGTATAGCTGTAGCCCCCAACTGGAACTCTTTTAAAGAGATTTTGTAAGTCAGATCTGTAAGCTAAGGCGTTGATACTGGTTTCCCCCAGCTCTGTTATCCAGAACAAATCAATTATGACTATGGTATAGAACTGCCACAGAGTTGGGCTTGACAAGAAAATTAGAGGGGCTTGGTGAAGCAAAACATTTGTGGGAATTCCAAGGAAAGTCAAAATTATTTGGGTAGGATTCACTAACTTTCATTCTGCATTGGCAAGGAAAACTACGACTTGGGCTGCTTTTCAGAACTTATGAAAAAGCACATCCAAAGTGATGGTGTGTGTCCTGCACCAAAAGGAAAACTGTGCTACAGACAGAGTTTAGGGGACTGCCACTAAAAAGTCAAGAAATAACAAACTGAGCACTGCTTGTTTCAAAGCCAAATTTTATGCACATTTTGTTCTAGGGCAGGGGTAGGCAACCTAAGGCCCGTGGGCCAGATGTGGCCAAATCGCCTTCTCAATCTGGCCGGCGGATGGTCTGGGAATCAGCGTGGTTTTTACATGAGTAGAATGTGTACTTTTATTTAAAATGCATCTCTGGGTTATTTGTGCGGCATAGGAATTCGTTCATCCTCCCCCCCCCCCAAATATAGTCTGCCCCACCACAGTGTTCTCAAAGCAACTAACATGAGTTTGGCCAAACTGCGGGAGGCAGTGAAAGATAGGCGTGTCTGGCGTGCTCTGGTCCATGGGGTCACGAAGAGTCGGACACGACTGAACAACAACAACCACATGGTCTGAGGGACAGTGGACCGGCCCATGGCTGAAAAAGGTTGCTGACCCCTGTTCTAGGGCATTTTTCAGAGCTGCGGCTAAACACAGTTTCTGTAAATATTGTACCCATATGGGAGCACTTTTCCTCTCACACACTGACTGCTCATGATAACCGATGGTGGGCCCATGCCTTGCTGAACTGACTAAATAGAGGCCACTGTAATATGATGGGCAGGTCGTACATCTTTGCATGGAAGCTACAGTCATTTCTCTAGCATTATGCAGAAAGCATTGCACATTCCAAGAGTCTGAGTCTGTTCCACAGAGCAAATGGAAATGCTGTTCGTAGTAGGGATGGGTAAATCTGTCAATTTTGTTTTTCTCATTTTTCCTATCTTCAATTCTCCATATTTCCATATCAGTTTCATTTTTTTAAAAAAGATAGTCCTTATGAAAATGCATCCACATTTTAGTGCCAATTTCGCTTAACAAACACATTTTATACAATTTTGCCTAATGTTCACATTTTTGCAAAGTTCCCTCTTAAACATTTTTTGTATGTTATATTCATTACCATATGCATTTATATCAATACTTTACCCCAATATAAGCATTTATATACACATTTATACACATTATTGACTGGAGAACTACACTGCAAAATTCAGAAAAATGCAAGTTTCAAAGAATGGGTGTGTTACAGTTCTTGCATTGTTTCAGAAACTGCAAACGAGGTAGTTTTGCCTTTAAATGCAAACTGAATTTATTGTCTTCCCCATAACTAGATCCCAGTAACCCCATAATGATTAGCTGTGAGGGTATATGAGGTGCGGGGGTTAGAGGCTCTTGTTGTTTTTACATATTTTTAATTGTAGTGTTTTGCTGAGTTGTTGTTTGCTGCCCTGGGCTCCTTTGGGAGAAACGGCAGGACAGAAATTTAATTTCATACATAAATGAATATCAAGTCAAGTGCAATATCTCAGTCCCTTGCTACAACTTGTTGCACATACCCTTGATTTTGCCAGTGACACCAGAAACCAATTTAAACATGCATTTCCATAACTTGTTAAGTACAACATCAAGTGATGATCCGGCCAATCCAAATGTGCCCTCACAGGATCAGTGCCATGTGAGGTTTCACCTCTCATCCGAAGTCAAAAAAATTAATTGAGCTATTCAACGCATCCTTTGAACTGTAGAGATATCAAATGATATAGAATGTAATTATGAACCAGCCCTAGCAAACTATACAGTGTCAAATGTAATGAGTAAAACTTACTGCACATTACATTTTCTGTATACATGAGCCCTATTAAGTGTCAAATACATGCGTCTCTATTCTGCACTACAGCCTTGCCTAATAAATTAGCTCGGCCACTGCCTTTCATTAATGCAGACTTCACACCCATTAATTAAATCCAGAAGGGTTTTAGACCTTATCTCAACATTCAGAACACAGAAATTCATTTCTCCCCACGAGGTGGTGCTCATTCTTTTAAAATCAGTTGCTCACCAAGTGTAGGATGGTGGTGAAAGAAGAGTGTAGAGGGAGCTCAAAGACTGCTCACTTTCCATTTGACTAACACAAATTTTGCAAGAGCAAAGATAACCAACATCTGTATCACAGCTGCCAAAAACGTGCAGCAAGGAGCAACTAACTAACAAACATAATTTTTTGCTTTGAGTAAAATTGTCAGATAAACATTTTAAAGGGAACACTAGGCGGTATTTATAGGGAGTTGGGTACATTCATATACTATTATTATAGCTAATGCCCGTAATCACCTTCAGGCGACAGTTCCAAGCAACACGGTCATGACACTTCTGCTCAAATCCCGTGGGGAAATGATGAGCTAGTTCACACTTGCCAGCAGCTATTCTGTGTGTAGAAAGCTTGTGGTTAAGTGCCATTTATGTGGACTCAGCACAACTCAAGGCTGTAATAAAGATTATCTATCTATCTACATACAGCTCCTGCAGATGAATGGGTGCCTCTAAAATCACAGTAGCACCTGCAAAATTTGCTCTTTGCTCAGTTCCTGTTTAGTCTGAAGAGAGCTCAACCTTGAAGCTCTCATTCAAGTCCTTTCTGTTGGAGAGGAGGCCAACAGTTAAGATCCTGTTTCCATGTGTGGTGGAACTGCAAACCTGTAAATATGTAATATTTGCTGCATTACATATTCAAGTTGCTTTTTGTAAAAACAAAACAAAACGTTATAGAACTAGCTTCTCCAAACTAAGGCCCACAGGCCAGATACAGCCCAAGGGACTCAGTTTTCTGGCCCGCGGGACCCCCCGCCACCCACTGCTGCCGCCCGCTCTTACCGGTGCGGCACAGCTGCCCACTTTTGGGTCATGGAGCACCAGAAATAGCTTGTGCACACATGTGCAAGCATCCTTTCCGGTGCACTTCCGGGTCAGCGGAGCGCCGGAAATAGCTTGTGCGTGTGCGCACGGCCTCTGAAGACCCAAAAGTGCGCCAGAAATGATGCTTGCGTGCGTGCACACAAGCTATTTCCGGTGCTCCGCAACCTGGAAGTGTGCTGGAAATAGCATGCGCATGCGCTCCCGCGCCCTCACACAATTGCCGCTGGAGGAACCGGCCCCCTGATATAGAATATATACTATAAAACAATTTTAAGGACAAAGAAAGTAAGTTCAATATGGGCATTAGCCACACATGAACAACTGAAGCTGTTTAACATTTTCCTATTAGCCATGACAATATAAGAAAAAAGAAAATGAAGAGAAATGTCTCCTTCCGTCATAATATTAGAACTCAGGGTCATCCCATGAAGCTGAATGTAGGGAGATTCAGGACAGACAAAAAATCATGCACACTTAAACTATGAAATTCATTCCCACAAGATGCAGAGATGGCAACTAACTTGGATGGCTTTAAAAGTGGTTTAGACATGGAGGATAAGTTTAAAAAAGATAAAGGTAAAGGACTCCTGACAGTTAAGTCCAGTCGCAGACGACTCTGGGGTTGCAGCGCTCATCTCACTTTACAGGCCGAGGGAGCTGGCGTTTGTCCGCAGACAGTTTTTCCAGGTCATGTGGCCAGCATGACTAAGCCGCTTCTGGCGCAACGGAACACTGACATCAGAGCAGTGCACGGAAACGTCATTCACCTTCCTGCTGGAGTGGTACCTATTTATCTACTTGCACTTTTGGTGTGCTTTCAAACTGCTAGGTTGGCAGGAGCTGGGACCAAGCTTACCCCGTCACGGGGATTCGAACTGCCAACCTTCTGATCAGCAAGCCCAAGAGGCTCAGTGGTTTAGACCACAGCACCAGAAGAAGAGGTTGGATTTGATATCCCGCTTTATCACTACCCGAAGGAGTCTCAAAGCGGCTCACATTCTCCTTTCCCTTCCTCCCCCACAACAAACACTCTGTGAGGTGAGTGGGGCTGAGAGACTTCAGAGAAGTGTGACTAGCCCAAGGTCACCCAGCAGCTGCATGTGGAGGAGCGGAGACACGAACCCGGTTCACCAGATTACGAGACCACCGCTCTTAACCACTACACCACACTGGCTCTACACCACCCGCATTTGCACAATGGCTATGTACTATTGCCACTGTCCAAAGTACAATTCCTCTGAATACCAGTGGCTGGTGCTCAGAAATGGGGAGAATGCTGTTGTGCTCAGGTCCTCTTTGTCGGCTTCCTGCAGGTATCTGATTGGCCACTGTGAAAACAGAATGCCAGACTCTCCTTAATTATGGACCTTCCATAACATACTTCTGAGAACTAGATGCTTTGTGGTGGTGGGGGGGGGAGCAAAAAATACATGGGACAGCGAGCTGCCCTGGCTAAACCCTGTTGGAAATACAATACTGAAATAGATGGAATCTTGGTCTAAGACAGCAGGGTAGTTTCTGAGTAAAAAAAAAATCTTTGAAAATACCTTTGGTTTTCCCCCCTACTAAATATTAAATGCCATTTCCTTTTACATGGATCACAGACTTTTCAAATGAGATCATAATTTCAATTTTCTGCTATGAACATATTTCAGTTGAGCTGGAGAAAAGCCCTCCAGCAACCTGTTAAAGGCAGTTTGCTACAAATACACAGCAAAAACACTGCTTATTGCTACACAAATGGAAAATAGTAGGAAGATGCTATGGCCAAAAACTAATGTGTTTCAAAGTTAGTTATCTGTCTTAGGCCGCTATAAAACATTAATAAACAAGTCCCAAGTTTAACTCACAATTATCTGCCACCCATCTAAAAGTGAATAAAATGTCAGTGGACCATGAAAGATATGCCATATAATGTTATGCTAAGGCTTTCATCTGATTTTAGCTCTTCTGCAAAGGGAAATGAGACAGAACCCCAGGTCTCCCTGTGCTCTTAGATTTGCTAGTCATTTCCCATTGCTTCTCAAGTAGTGGTACAGAATAATGGATGCAGCATAAAGGTAGAAAAAGGCAAAACATTTGAAGCCAATCCATCATTAACCAATAAGAAAGAAGAAGAGATCAAACTAATTGATAATGAACAAAGATGAAAGACTATAAACACAAGTGAAGACTGGGGGTAATGCCCCTTGCCCACTTTTTTTTTTTTTTAAAGAGTGCAATAATATTGAAATGAGAAAAAGGAGTTATATGATAGCATACATTATACTCCCTGGCCGGAAACCATCAAAAAATAGCTGCAAATGCATGTATAAAAACAGCATCATGTACCAAAAATAGCCTAACATATTAAAGGCGAAGTGTCCACATATTTATTTCATATTAAAGAGAACAGACCTTATACAGAACCACTGGCCATTGTTTTACATTTTAATGAAATATTTTCATCGTTAAGTCTGACATACTGAAAGTACATCTAGGAATAATCCATGCAGCATTTGGGGAGAGGGACAAGGTATCAACCTGTACTGCCCGATTCCTTAACCTCCTTTTTTTAGTGCCTAGAATATGTGGAATTGAATGTAGGGTTGTTACAAATATCTGATATGCTCAAATACAGAATGTTGCCACAAAATACATTTTCACCCAACTGCTTTTTTATTTCAAAGCCTGGCTACCTTTTTCACACTTGTGGAGAAAAATAATACTAAAAGTTGTGCAGCCTCAGGATACAGAATGATAAAAAAGGCTCAGAGTGCAGACACAGCGCTACAAGACCACGTTCACAACTAAACTACCAGAGGAGCAAAACAGCAAACTGAATTTAGCCTCAAATCCCTGTCTAGCTTTCACAAACCACTGGCTCCTTCCTACCATCTCTGATTCCTTGGTGTTTAGGTGGTAAAATTAACCAGTTCACCAGCACGGCATCTTTCAGACAAAAGCTGCACAACCTCCTTTTGGCATCTGAGACTGGCAACATAAAATACCATTTCATGTTGGGAAATGGGATGTAACCAGTGCTTTTCTTCTGGGAGGACGCAGGGGTACGCATACCTCTAAATATTTTGTGAATCTAAGTTTGGCCTCATTGAGGGGCAATATTTCAATATGAGTAGGAAAATGAGAGTACTCCTAAACATTTTTTTGGGGGGGGGAGCACTGGATATAACACTCTCCTCATAACACTACTTCCAAAGTGCTGAAATCACATAGTTTACCACAGAACTCTAAAATTCAAACAAACCTGCTCATCAAGGTTTCACGGGATGAGCAAAACAAACACAATTCTACACGTGAATTGGCATAAATAGCATGAATAACTATAGCAAGGTTACACATTCATAAGGCATGCTGCGATCGGTGAATTGTTCACACGAACAGATCCAGACTCTCCCCTCTCTACAACTGATTTGTTCAGTATCCGGGACAAATGATTTCTAAAAATAGTTATTGGTTCACAGCTCACTCAGAAGCAGCTATTGTTTTACATATTTGACAGACTAAATGCTGTGTTTAATTGACATTTTCAGCTCATGTTTCTGTCCTTAGCACTATAATTACAGCAGGATGGGTTTGGAATCTGATTTAATTTTAATGAAGGCAGTCACAATTAGGATAATGAGGTTCACTGTCCTCAGATAAAACATATTGCTAGTTAAGTGCTTCAAGAAAATTCATTTAAAATATTTTTTTTCCACAGGAAAAACCCTTGCTGTAGTCTCACAAAAGTAATCGCAATCCTACATTCATAAAAATTACATGCTATCTAATTAATAAATAATATGTACCACAGTGGCTACTCTTTACTTAGTTTAGCAAATTTATATCCTTCTCGTGTTCCGAGAAACACAAAGGCTACCTCATATTTATCTCCACACCACTGTGAGGTAAATTAAGCTAAGAGATCATGACTTGCCTCATGCTGCCTTGGGAGGGTCATGTCTGAGAAGGGATTTGAACTAGTTTTCCACATGAGCTATTTATTCATACTTTGTAATAATACCTGCCAATAACCAAATATCTATATGAACATTATAAAACTACCCTTACAAAATGTCTGGTTTTGCTGTTTACATATTTCTTTCACCAGTTTATTTGGTGGCAAGACTGGCCCTAGCTACTATCCTTCAATATATGATGTGCCCTTTCAAAAAGTGTTTTTTCTTTAAAACAACCCCATGTTTTTAAACCTTCCAGATGTCAGTATTTCATATGTGGTGCAAAAGTTTTATCATATGTTTTTTTCAATCCTGTCAACATACAGTTGATCATTTCCTCTGCATCCTTCAGGAAACCTGCTGGAAATATATGTGGTCAATCCACACTCAAAATGCACTGTACTTATTTTTAAATCATCTTTGGAAATAGGCATTCAAATTAGATGGAGCCCAGGCACATTGCTGATGCAGCTTTGGGTGTCCCAGTTTAGAGACTGAAAAGGTTGCATGCTTGAATCTTGCTGAATGTACAAACATACCAGTTTTCTTTGCGTTTTCAAGACACATAAAAAACTCCGGTGAGTTTAATACAGCCACGTGAAAACATCACATTGTGGTGCAATATTCATTGTACTGGATAACTTTAAAAACTGACCTACACACCTAAGGACTCGAGTTAGAGAAGAATTTTGCGTAGAATGAAAACGGAAGCAGGTTTGGCGTGCCCCCCACCCTGGAAGGTGGTTTGGGTTGGTTAAAGGAATTACGTGAACATTTCAGGAAGTCATGAAATTTCTGTTTTAATTTAGAGACAGATAATTCAAATTGAATCGAAGCCTCATTCAATTATCTTCACCTAATGTGCAAAAATCTGTTGCAAAATTATTCTGCATAACTCACTATTATGTCATTGTAGTTGCATTTATACCAGAATAGTTATGTATAAAGATATCCTGATTGTGCCATTTTGCTCACTAGGTGGCACTTGGGTATAATTTCAACAAGTTCAACAGAATTATTGTTGCAGTACAGTTGCCTGTATGCAATGGATTCTGAAGTGGCAAATCTCTTTCAGTTTTATTAGGCCAACCTAAAATCTGATCTGACTGCTTCCTATCAGCAAATTTAGACATAATGATTCTGGTACAATATCAAATGTATTCAGAAAAGTGTGGGATCCATCTGCTGGCACAGATCTTCAGTCCACTGGATATGGTGCTGGTTATTTTACAAAGCCAAGACTGCACCTTTTATACAGTATATCCAAAAACAAAAACAAAAGGCAGATCACAGCTAAAGGGCCTTTGCTCACTGATAGGGTTTCCAGCCTGTGGGCTCTCTTTTGCTGGTAGATTTAACTTAGCTTGGCATCCCTCTATTAAATAAAGCAAGATATGCAAGCATTTTTAACACTGTTAAAACAGAATGCAGATATCATGACCGCCACCTGAAAAAGATATCAGAGCTAAAATTCTGCCACAACGGTACTGTCTCTTAAAACAAACAAAGCTCGTTGCTGAAAATGCAATTACATGCATGAACATATTCTACATGAAATAGTGGCTGTGTCAATATTGGGGTAAGATATTGCACAACGATTAAATAAACACCTAGCTATGACATCCTATCAAGTGAAGAGGATAACTGAAATTCTGAAAATTAGATAGAGACAAACCAACCCCTCTCAGTGTGCTTTAAGGCTGAATGGAGATTTGAACCACAGCTTCCCATATCCAATTTTGACGCCAGTACACCACAGTGGTTTTTACATGTGACCCAGGAGCAATTGTCTTGGGGTCTCAGTATACCCTTTGCCTTGTTGTATAGTTTTTTACAGATGCTTTGCATTATTATATTTCCCTCTTTTTTATGGCTGATAAGTTTTTATGCTTTTTTAAAACAAAATTTAGTATCCACAGGTTGCTTTTGATTATAGAAATTACCCCAATGTTAACTTTAAAGAAAAGGTAAGAAAGACATTTAATAAATTTGTGGGGAACTGATGGTTATTCATGTCTTAAGAGACATAATAGCATTAATCTCATTGTTTCAAAAGTTAAATGCTAGCTCTTTAACATTAAGCAAAATGCCAGGAAAGAGGAGAAAATATAATCCTGATGCAAGATCACCTACCTTTTTTTTTTTTACCCAAATTGTACATTAGTTTTAGGAGCCAATGCATGAATGATTATAATATAAAGGAAAAGCCACATTTGGCTCTCTGCAATCTCCCATTGTAGTCTGCCACACATGCCCTCTGGCAAGGTTCTGACATACTTGTGAATGGGCACCATGCCATCCAAACAGATGGGTGAGAGCATAGGTTGCTACAAGACCATGAGTACATGTCAAGCATGGGTGCTAGAGGCAACAGTCCCAGAATGAACACTAAAATATATGCTCATTTGGAAGCGACGTGCCTGTGATTTAAAACAACATGCCACCACTAATCCAATTTAGGAGTTCAACAACTGCTAAAAATAGAACTGTGCAAATTATTTCTGGGCCCGATGCATGGAAGTGAAAAAAAGCAGATAGGTTGAATCTCATTAACTCCTGCCTTGGGTAAAGGCAGGCATAATGGGGACTAAGGCAGAAGTCCTTCCTTAACAAAGCTAGATTAATTTGTTCAGACCACTCTCTCTTAACCACGGCCAGCAAACCCATGAGTCAAGGTGAGGCAACTGCCTCAGGCAGCAAGATCTACAGGGGCAGCAGATATGGATGGAGGGGAGGGGAGAAGCAAGAGAGGAAGCCTTAGACTGGCAAACAAAAATGTAAAGTTTACTGTTATGTGTAGTATATACTCAACCCATTTCCACTTAATAGTCTCCTTTGGGGGAAAGAAAGTCTCTCTCTCTTTCTCTCTCATGCTACAGTCTAAGGCAGCATCAGTATCATTCTGAGAGATTATAACTCAAAACATATTAATCATATCACATGCTGCAGTAAACGTTCTATTTTTGAGCACTAGACTTTTCCTTTATCAACTAAAGCAGCAGTAAGCTGCTAAACTAGGAGAGGCTATTTTTTACATTTGTTTTAGTAATATATAAATACATGGAGCATCGTTTTTTTCTACTTTAAGCCTATGATTCTTGGAGGAGAGAGAAGACACAGTGGGAGAGCATCTGCTATGCATGCTGAAGGTTCCAGGTTCATCACCCCTCCCATCTCAATCCAGACAGGATAGAGGCACCATTAGGGTGTTTCCTGGACTGGATGGGTGAGTTGGGCCCTTATCTGGCTGGTGCTACCCTTCCTCTAAAGCAACAAGTGCATTGCTTCTGGATCCATTACTGTTTCTTGATACTCAAGTGGCTTTAGCGGTTTAGGATACCTTCCATCAGCTTCAGATGGTTACCCATCTGCACCCCCTATCAGGAAAGGGGTAGCCTAACCTCTTTAGGCTCTGGTAACGTCTAGGTTAGACTACTGCAATGTGTTATACATGGGGCTTACCTTTGAAGACTGTTCAGAAGCTGCAGCTGATGCAGAATCTGGCAGCTAGACTGCTGACCAACACAATACAGTGTAAGCATATTTACAACAATTATGGCATAACTGCACTGGCTTCCAGCTAGTTTCCTAGCCCAACTCAAGTTTTTGACCTATAAAGCTTTATGTGACTCGGTGCTCTACTACCTCAAGGAATGGCTCTCCCCGCATGAACCAGACCCTGTGGTGAGGCCTTTCACCATGTCCCCCCCCACACACACACCAGGAAGGTGCAGAGGGTGCATAATTACTCATCTTTAGGCACCAGGCAAAATCATTAATTTTCTTCCAGGCCTCTGGCCTTTATTTATGGCTTCCTTTAGAGAGAGGGGTGTTTTAGTCCTGCCCTTTTATAAATATGAATTTGTTTGCAGCTTTTACTCTGTTTTAGTTCCATGTTGGTTTTAATGCATGTGCTTTTTTGGTAAGTGGCTTTGAGTTTTTCTTTTATTTTGAGAAATAAAACTAATAAGTTCAACAAATAATCATATCTGGAGATGGGGCTGGGAGAGAACCCTGCCTGAAATCCCAGAGGGTCACTGCCAGTCAGTGCAGACAATACTGGTGCTTCTAAGTGTTGTTGTTGTTGTTGTTGTTGTTGTTGTTGTTGTTTTTAATAGCAGATAACAGAGCAAGCTGAAAGGACAAACCCACATCCAAGTTCCACTCCGTTACACTCAGACACTCCTATACGCCAGGCAGGCTAGTAAAAATCAACTAAGCATGCCTGTTTCTAGTAAAAAGAATCCATGAACAGCAATACACCTCCGAGGCCCTTCTGATCATTTCAGTTGTATGTTCTGCAAAGGATCTTACACAACAATCTGAAGTATATCTGTTATGGGAATTATATCGGAAATACTTTGCAATTGTGTTAGGGCAGCAGCAGCAGTTAAACGTTCCCCCAGGCATGCAATAAGTCAGGTTGTTTTTTTTAAAAAAAATAATAATTACAGAACAACTGACAATTTATGTGCATTTGTTTTTCTTGTTGCCAGATGTAAGGAGGGGGGAGGGGGGAATTGAGGGCCATATAGGAATTGGAACAAATCTACACATCTCTTTGGCAAGTGTCCTCAGAAGCCATTTAATACTACTTAAATCAGCTCATGCATTCAATATTGCAAAGCAAAGATTCAAGGAAAAGCAAGAACATCTACATTATGTGTGCAACTGTGTCCCTATTTGCATGGAAATATGGAGCACTTATAAACACCATCTCCAACTCCTCAAAAGATTCCATCAATGGTGTCACCCAAAAATTTTACACATCACTTGGGAAGACATGCGAACTAATATCAGTGTACAGGAAGAAGCAAAGGTCACCAGTGTTGAAGCAATGATTCTTCAACATCAACTTCGTTGGACTGGTCATGTTGTGCAGATGCCTGATGATCGCCTTCCAAAGCAACTACTCTATTCCGAACTTAAAAATGGAAAGCGTAATGATGGTGGTCAACAAAAGAGGTTTAAAGACTGTCTCAAGGCAAATCTTAAAAAATGTAGTATAAACACTGACAACTGGGAAACACGGGCCTGCGAGCGCTCCAGTTGGAGAACAGCCTTTATCAAAGGCGTCATGGGCTTTGAAGACACTCGAACTCAGGACGCAAGGGAGAAACGTGCTAAGAGGAAGGCACGCTTGGCAAATCCACACCGTGATCAACTCCCGCCCGGAAACCAATGTCCCCACTGTGGAAGGATGTGTGGATCCAGAATTGGCCTCCACAGTCACTTACGGACTCATTGTTAAAACCGTGTTTATGGAAGACAATCTTACTCGGCTATGAGTGATCTCCGAAGAAGAAGAAGAAGATTTCCATGGAAAGGGGGAGCTGTCACTACAAAAAGGATAGTAAGTTTAAAAGTATTGTGATACATGGCATAAATTACTCAATTCACGTTACCTGGTACAGATTTTTTTATTTTTTTATTTTCACTTTTTAAAATCCCCCCTTCCTTTACAAAGAGGACACAGGGTAACTTACAACAAGCTTACACTGTTGTTGTTTTTTTGTTTTCAAAAAACAAATCTCTAGTCAGCAGTGGGATCACCAAAAAAGGCCTCCAATGATAAGCAGAGCTCCTGGACAGACTAATCTGAGACAAGCCTTGGCACATTCAGATGTAGAAAAAACTGCATTAGATTTCCTAGCTATAATACCTGCACCTCTGTCCTGTTTTCTATTCTTTCTTTCACACTGCATTACCTGTTGCATTCTGGAACTGTGGCTTTTTGACTGATATATCGGAAAGTTGCACGGAATTTCACTCACACTAACACACATCATTGGACAATGTTGCTGCTCTCCCACCCTTTCCACAAACGTGTGCTTTGGGGTCCACCCCACAATTTCCCACGAAAACAGCAGGAAAGAATTGTATGCTAGTATACTGCCCCCAAATCTTGTCATTTCTGCGATTTTCTTGGTTGATTTTATTGTTATTGTGATCACTGTGAGCAGTTTTCAACTCAACATTTGTTGTTGGAAAAGTGGAATACAAATCAAATCAAATATGTCATTTGTTAATAGGAAGAACCTAAATTAACACCTCTAATGTCACTATGAAAGCAATGTTGGTAGCTGCAGGTGGGATTAAAGGATGTCTGAATTTTGTCTAAGTGGACAGTATAGCTGAGAGCTTGTAATAAAACTCCAGCTGTGAAACTGGTATCTGATCATCAGATATCTAAATATAGTCAATCTCCTCTACAGAAAATAACAGAACTGAGGCACTCATTTTCCTGATAAAGAAAATAAAATATTCTGAGGTAATTAGGAATGACACACTTTGGGCATTTGATCTGAATTTAAGCGCCACTGACTAAGCTTCTACCTTGGTAGAATTGGGATTTGGGGTACTTGATCTTACCAGCTGTTAAACACTAGAAAATAAACATTTTATAACCCACGTGAACCATATTTTATGTTTATGTCCTTAAGACTTTTAAAAAGCCATAGAAAGGGAAAACAGAATTGTACTAGACAGAAGAGAGGTATGTGTGTAATATCTACTTTTTATAGTACAAGCTATAAAATAAAGTAGATATTGTACTCATAGTACAAACTAGCATCATTTTGGAGAATATCAAAATGACATAAAAAAATAAATTCTAGGATTTAGTAAAACAAAACAACAAGGGGGGGGGGAATGGATTAGGCACAAATGGAACAAAGAAGAACTGTAATCCACTTCCAGTTTATTGTTCAACAATGAAATCAAAGGAAACCGCAGAAAACTTTTGGTGAATGGAAAATATTTAAAGAATACATAAGAATATATTGCAATAATAAGGCCATATTAACTAGAGTGATACTTGTAATTAAATAAATATTGAATACTATTGAAGATAAAAGAATGAGAAATAAAGATCAAAACTGTGCAGACAAACAATGATGTAACGAAAGTACATTAAGGAAGATTTGTATGTATGTGAGAAGTGTGGTTATGTAAACCAATTTTAACTTTTTCGCGTGTTTTTCTTTTTCTTTTTCTTTATTTTCTTCTTCTATTTCTTCTTCTTTTATTTGTATTGATGAGACTGTAAATATTTTTTAATGTGTGTAAATAAAACCAATAAAGATTACTTTTAAAAAAAAGAAATCAAAGGAAACTGCCGCTTTATTGGATGCAAGCCCCTGTAACTTACTCCCAAGTAAGTAAATAACATACAGGACTGTAAGCTTTTTCATTTTTTTTAGATTTTTACTTGTCCAACAGGTATCAACCAGCCTTAAATAACATTTCAATTATTCTGGGTTACACCCAATGGGAGATAAATCCATATTTCTATTAACTGAATTATCAATCCAAATTCATTTAAATGCTTTTAAAGCAATTAAATATCCTTCAAAGTTGCTGTTTTTTAAGAGATTCCCATAGGGGGGAAAAATCAAAGTCTTTATCCTCATTTCTCACCCTACGGGAAACCTAATGACAAACCTTCAAATATTTCCTGTTTAATATTATTTGCTGGTGGCAGTATTTTCAAAGTGGCAATCTCCCTAGTTTTTTTGTTTTGTTTTTGTTTTTAGACAATTGACTCTACTGTACCTCAAAGATAGCCAGTGTGGATGTTGTTAGACCGCAACTCCTATTAGCCCCAAACTCCTTTAGCCCCAGGCAACATGGCCAACCGGCAGGGATGAGAATTATAATCTAGCAACTTCCTGAAAGCACCACGTTGGCTACTTTCAATCTTCTTATTTATCTATTCTACTGCACAGCAATGCCAAGATAAAGATGGAACTTTTTTCTTTTGAAAAACTCCAATATACTTTCAGAACAGCAGGAGAGAAGAACAGAAGTTTGCAAGATCAAAGTTGGCTTGAGCTGAGCTGCTTTTCTGTTGTAATTGCCTAAACATTGAAGTGCGACGCTGTAATATTTTCATTGGCTTTCTGATGGGTTACGAACAGCTAATAATTTAAGGTGCATTTCCCTATGCAGATATTCTTACAATGGGCGGTATCCAACTTAAGTCGTACGTAAGAGGAGATCCACTGAAACAATGGACCAATTGGTCTGTTATTTCAATAGGTCTACTCTGAGTATGAATAAGTCTGAAACCACCCGCTGCCTGAGAACAGAATGGGATCACATGGACTGTCACATGTGTGTAGATAGCTCAATACACATAGGCTCAATGCAGACCTTCATCTTAATAGTTATTTACTTGTTTATTCAATTTTTCAATTAAAAAACTTACATGTGGAGATGGAAAGCATAGAAAGCAGAATCTCACTGTGTGGCATCACCCACTGAAATAATGTCTGCATATAGCAGGTTTTGTAGGATGTGATATATTGGTTGTCAAAATATTCTATTGTCATCGGTGAGCAGTCTGAACATCACAACTGTGCTTCTAACACAATGTTACCATTGCTCCCCTGCCAAATGAACACACAAAAAGAGATAAAGAGAACTCCACACTTTATTGTGGTATGGTTGTAATTCTACCAAGTTGCTTAACGAGAAAAAGCCCTGTTCACTACACAAGCATATTTCATTGACAATTGGGAATGATTACAGAAACATCTGCCCATCTCTGCGGCAAAATATGTTCAGTTATAGCTCTCAGATGAAGGAGTGTATGTGCACATATATAATAAAATAGTCTTCTGAACCATCACTGAAATGATAGATCAATGAGAAGCCAATTTTGAGTGCCAATTGTCACTTCCCAAAAAAACTGAACTAAATCATAAAGTTACTAATCACAAAGAAAGCTGTATACTATCTTGAAGACAAGCAGGATTTTTATATATATAGATGTGGTTGATTCTGCACTTTTTAAAAAATGCCCTATTTAGATTGAGGGCTAGTTTGGCTTGGATCTGATCATTGAGAAATATCCCATGTTGTAATATGTCTATGACAACGAATTCCCTCCAGCAGCTGCCTGGTTATTCAATAATGTTTTGTCATGAACATGTGAAGACTGATGCAGATGGCTGCCCTTATTCCCATTTTGGGACCAATTTACAAAAATTAACAAAATGGATGGAAATAAAGTTAGCTATGTCCTGACTTTTACAAGCAAACATTTTGCAAGTAAAATACACATTAACCAACATATTACTTGATATATATTTGGAGCAGATCATGATCCCTTCTCGTTAATGGCAGGTGTTGTTAGCTCTTACATCTGATGAGGAACCAATAAATTTTGGAAGTAATAAATTAGACACAGTCAGCATAACCAAGTCAGGGTTAGACACTCTTAAGTCATCTCACTTTCAGTGGAATTATTAAGCATTCAGTTGCAGATTTCTCCAATATTGCTTAACTTCAGTTAGTCCTGTGACTTGTGTGTATCTTCTAGTACTTTGCACTATATATTTTACTTCCTTTGCAACCATACATTTCCTGTCCACTCATTTTCTTCACCTCCCAGGTTAAGCTCTTATCTTTCCCCAAATATCCCATATAGACAAACAACCATTTTTAACACATATGCGTTGTACACAGTGATTAAGAAAAATGTTTTTTATGCTGTATTTAAAATAAAACTGGAATAAGAACTATCCCGAATTTATTTGGAAAAGTTCTCAGAATTCTTGGAGAACCTTATGAGGTGATGCATAAGTTTCCAAATTCAATTCCTAGCATCTCCAGGGAGGTTTGGGGGGAATTCCTGCCTGAAACACTGAGCTAGATCAGCCAATGGTCTGATGTAGCATAAGCCAGCTTCCTAGATTTAAGCCAACCCTTGATTAAATATGCTACAGAAACTCACTCTTGAAAACTCTACAAGAAGATAAGGGGAATGATGAACTCTGAATGCCACAATCATTCAAAATATAAAATTCTAGGCCAGCAATTACCAATTTTGGAAAGTAGTTCAGTGCATGCAATACTGCACAAGCAGTTTTTGAAAGGAGAAAATGCTGTTTAATAAATGGGTAGCTTTCTGCAGAAAGTTTACATAAGCCACAGGCATTCAAGCTGTAATATGCATTCAAAGACTTACATAGGTCTAAGTCAGTTGAACTGACAGAAAAGGTATTACAGGTTCCCAGGCTAAACAGACCCTGTGAAGAGGATATTAAGCTACCTGAAGTGATATTTAGTCATGGATAAATCCTTGCCAGAACTATCATTATTGGATTATGATTTATTTTTTGCTTGTTTTGTGGTGATGCTTTCCACTAACTCTAGACTGGAGAAAGGATGTAGCACAGGGATGGAGGGAGGGAAATATTTTTGTCCCCTGTGTCTGAAACACAGAATGTGTAAAGGCACTGAGAACAGGCAGCTTGTGTAACCCAATGAAGACCTGCCACCATCATAGACAGAGTGAGATCCAGCTGATTGGCTCCCCCCCCCTTGCCAGGTCCTTGTCAGAGGACCTCAGTGGGAGTCAATGCTTGACAACTGCCAGCTGCCAGCAAGGGGAGAAGACCTGCTCCCATCATGGGTTGAACAAGCTCCAGCTTGGGCCAGCCACTGTCTCTTCACCTCATCTACCTCACGGGGGAGAGCCATTTTGAGTTACTTGGATGAAAAGGAGGATAGTATGTTACCTGTCCCCAGTAAATATCACTCCCTTTGTGTCCAACTCCATCCTTACACACTTTACGTGCATCATGTTCAGGCCCTGAGGCTCTCCTTCCAACACTGACAGATGTTTGATTGGGAGAACAAGCGGGTCTGTCCCTTCTTCTGTGGCATCTTGTGGACCATCTTCCCAAACATAGGCATCTGGCTCCTTCCTTGTCTGCTTTTAATGAAGCTCTTAAAACTTGTTGTTGTTCAGTCATTCAGTCATCTCCGACTCTTTGTGACCCCATGGACCAGAACACGCCAGGTACGCCTATCTTTCTAGCATGAGTTTGGCCAAACTCATGCTAGTCACTTCGAGAACACTGTCCAACCATCTCATCCTCTGTCGTCCCCTTCTCCTTGTGCCCTCCATCTTTCCCAATATCAGGGTCTTTTCTAGGGAGTCTCTTAAAACTAGTGAAGTATATTGGCATGAAGATATAAATTCACCCACCTTTTTATTAAAAGTGTAACTGTCACCGGTGTTATTTCAGCATTCCATCAGATTATATTTATATAAACTGCAGATATGCTTAATAGCTAGTTGCGCTACTTTAATATTCCCTTCCGCAAAACTTTAAATATTTTGGCCTAATTCATATATCTATGGTATTAACGTACGGCTGTGATATATTCTAAAACATTTCGCTGAACACTGACAGGAAGAAAGAGCTGACTGAAAAAAGGAACTTTACAAAAATTACAAAACCAACTTATATTTCCTATAAGAAACCAGCTCCACACAGCATAAGACAAAACAAGTGTCAAAGTACATCTCTGATAAACTATTTTCTAGTTTACTAAAAGTAGGATCATTGTAATTTTTATGACCATATGTCATAACCTTCCAAACATATGCTTCAACCTACCTACTTGGTTTGATAGTCTATGTCATTTGCCGGTCCAGTAGTTTACTGTCAATACAATTTTTCAGTAATTTCAATAATGTTCAATACAATTTTTCATAAAGTAATTATGTATCTTAACAGGATGTGCAACTGCAAGCACCAGGAAAATCTACAAATCTTGCTAATAAAGAAATGCTCGAGACTCACTCCCAGAAGCTAATGGGCTAACACCCACAGCAGTATTTTATTCATGGCTGTGAAAAGTACTTAGCTTAATGAACTTCTTCGTCTTCCGTAATGCTAGTCTATAGGGCAGGAAGCAAGTAGCAGAGACTTGCCAAATTGGCATCTCTTTCAGAAGCCTTCCAAGACCTTTTTCACTTGGATTCGCTTTCAACTTGTATCGGGGCTTGTCTTTAACTAGCTTTTTCTAACTCTTTTGAACAGCATAGATCTATTTTAACAATGGCAGTGAAATCAAACCATATTTCTATGGTAGGCATGGAAGACACATATCCAAGCCATGCAGCCCCATTTGCTACTTCTAACTCCCAATATCTCTCATGCCGTAGGCTCCATGTGACCAGCACTAAGCCTCTGGATTCTAGTTCAACGGGTCTTTCTTCGGCAGTGCTGCCATCTTCCCTGCTCTGCCTCTCTCCATTCTGCCAGCATCTCACATGCTGCTAAGCTGAACTTCTCAGGAAGAGCACGACTTCGGCTGATCAAATGCAAAGGTGACCAGGACCCCTGGACCTGAAGCAGTTGTGAAGGGAGTTGGTGCAGTGTGGCTGCCTCTGCTACACCAGTACTGGAGGCAGAAATGGATCATAGCATTCCCTTACACTGGCAATAGGCTCTTCATATCTGATTCAGAGCTACCACAGAATAGATAGGATTACTTCTGAATTTCCCTCCTTTCCAAAGAACCACCACCCCCCAATTTACTTTCAATACATGACATTCCAGTCAATATATGGAATTCTTCCTTGCTTCCATCCAGCTTGCATTTCCAGAATTGGTAAAGATCACTGCAACTGCTACATAGGTGTGCGGTGTGGTTTTCAAATGAAACATCAAGGCCAGTAAATTAGGTTTTCATTTTTTTAAAAGATTGTGCATGACTAGCACACTTTTTTTTAAAAAAAGATGTCTTTTGCCTTGGCTAGCTAGCTGGGGAAAGGAGACAATCGGCTTGCTGGTTTTGGGATTATTGCTGCTGTGTCAGACAAGGGAGTGTGGTAGGTGGTGCATGGTATAACCCTCTCTCTCTCTCCCTACAGTGCCAATAGATATTGCCCTGAGCCCTGAGAAAGGGGAGTCAGGTTCAGAACAAATCAGCCCCCAAGATTCTAAAACACCTACAATTCACATGATTTAGTGACCCACCCTAATATAATCTTTCAATAATCTTCCATTTCAGCCAATGGTAAGGCCAGCAAGAAGTCATCTCAAACAGCAATTTAAGAGCTCCCTAATTTTGTCTTAACAACAGGACACTCCCTTCACTATTGAATTATTTGCCTGTATTCCAAGTTTTAGGGACATCTGAAATACAGAAAAGGTACAGTGGATATCAAGTATAAGAAATACTATGCTGCAAAGGACTACAGGGCTCAGTAATATTTTTTTAAGATGTACAGTACCTCCCAGACAACTTTTGTCACAGACAGTTGCATTTGTTTTTAAAAATAGCAAGTTTTAATCTGATATAACCATTCCTGCTGGCTCCCAACACAGAAATACCTACAGAAAAATCAATCTGATTCGCATCAGCAATCCTTTTATACTTAAAGCAATCAGCAGGGTGACTTCCTGGTGTTCTGCAAAGGGTATTCTAGGCAGAATTTTGCCTCAGTTGATTAGAGGACAAAATAATGTTTATTAAATCTGCCTTCCCAAACCCGATTGTAAGGTTTGAACAAAACTGATCTCAATATCAAAATCTTTCCCCGTTAGAATAAATTGCACCACGCAGTGCACAGCGGCACGTTTCATTCTGGCTGGAAAGAAAGGGAATGAAGATGTAGGAGATTTTTATCAGGAAAAATGACAGGTGAATGCCCATTAGAAAGGGAGAAGAAATTGAGTGAGACATACATTGAATACACGTGCACACAATTTAGGAAGGGGTGGCAGGTTGGGGGGGGGGGGTTCCAAAAGAGAAGCTCAAGTGGATTTACATATATTTAGTTTTTTGTTTCTTAATTTATTTTGGAAAAAATAGACAAGGCATGTACTTTTGTAGATTTATATATATTAATGGGCCAGGTCAGTTGCAGCCTGAAGAGAAAAACCACTCCAATCTACCAATGCCCTAGAGTTCATTAGCCATGAATGCTCTCGTAGAAGCTCTTTGGACTACATACTAAAAAGCAACTTAATATTATCTGGCAGCTTTCTTCTATTTTGTGGAGCATCTGACAGAGCCTGCCCTGGGTTTTGAAGGGTCCTGTGCTAAGTGAGATGTGAAGAGCCTAAGGCAGACATTTGTAGCTCATGTCCTAGATGAGTGAGGTGAAAAGGGGCAAACTCTGTTGGGAAGCCAGGCAATGCTCACTGCAAACATCTGTAAGAGGCTGTTATCTTCCAGAAGAAAAACAAAAAGATGAGTGTTTGTTTTACAGCTGTCAGCCATGGCAGAAAGGCTCTCCGGTCTTATCTTGAAAGTTCATAAGATAAGAGGGGGGAAATTTCCAGGCCGTTCTGTGTGATGGACAGGAAAGGCAGCGGGGCTTACTTAAACGAAAATACAATTATAGTCAGCATACTAGCATTTTGTCACTGAAAAAGAATCAACAAGCTCACAATATACGTTGCATTAAGAAAAGTTTAATTAAGATGATTACGTTGATGGCGAGAGCGTTCTCCCATCCCTATCACCTGAACCAGAGCTTATCCACAACCTTACAAGTTGTGATGATTTGCTATGCAGCGGGCGAAACCCAAATGGCAACAGCCAATCATCTAAGTGGGGAAAATTCCTGCCGTGCCCCTGTCCCAACGACAGACGACACATGATGGCATAGCAAGGTCAAGCGCACAAGCCCTAAAAATAGGGAGAGGTGGGCAGGTGTTCCAATGGACACACCGAAAGAGGAAGCTCTGGGTCACATGCATGGGTATAAATAGGTCCCTTGATCCGTTTAGACTGCGCCCCATTGGCCAGATTGAACCCAGCATCGAGGGACCTTCCAATCAGGTGTTGTGGCTGACTAATCGAACCCACCCACAATACAGGGTGTTGATTTCCAGGTCTCACCGCAATACGTGTCCTTTTTAAGGGAGGACACAATCTCTAGTCTGGAAAGCCTAAGGTCAACCACAAATTCCCTCGCCACAACCCATGCAGTCTCTTTAAATGCACTCATGCAATACAAACTCCCCATCTTCCTTGACAGCATCTCCTTGCACTCTCAAAGGCCATTTTGAAGACTCCAAGTTTGGGGGGTGGAGAGTAGTTTTTCCATCAGTGTAGAGATTGCAGTCTGAAAGCAGTGACTAGGAAGCTTCCCTGTGTACAATACTCTTGCTAGACAATTCTCTAGAGCACTTATTCTAGCTTTCCAAATAGCAAATACAAGATTAGTCAGCTAAACTGAGGCATTGTGTAATTAGCTTTCCCCCATAGATGGGCCTTCTATGAAAGGCTACACCAACTCCAGAATCCATGCCAGGATTTCACAATATTGGCAGAGATACTACAAAATACACAAGCTGTATTACTTTCAGCTAAAAATTCCCTTTTATGGGAGCTAATTTCTCTGTTGGTCACAGAAATTTCCCTACGTTCTGTCTCTGTACACTTCACTCCAGGATGAAAGGCCTATTACTGAACAAGTAAATATTGCATTTAAATACAGCATCTTCCTGATACAGCAAAATATACTCTGCTCCTTTTCTCCGAACCCCAGAGGCCAAGTGGTGACCGAAGATAACTGAATCGTAAGATGGCAACTGCTAAGGAATATTTGCCAATGAACTAAATTCCATTTCCCTGCTATCTAAATATAATAATTCAATAAACCATTCATTTGTTAAAATGTTGCTTCAAGTTTTATAGCTGGTTTCTTTAGAAAAGATAAGCTTTAAAAAAAAACCTATGGAAATTATGCAAATGTGTAGACTGCAAGAGAGTAAAAATATCTTACGACAATCTGGCTAATATTGACCTGTTTGGTCTGTTATCCTAACTCTGTTAATGCTGAGCCATTTGTTTAGAGATAGATTTAGGATGCAATAAGCAGGCAGAATATGCTGATTCTGCTTCCTTCTGGAATTAAAAACCAAGTCCCTGAACAGAAATAAATTTACTTCTTAATAGGCATATAGTGGATATCATGAAGTGTGTCTCACAATGGAGGGATGTAAGAAGTGGGGTCCTTGAGGAATCTGTGCTGCGGTTGGTGCATTTTAACTTGTTCATACATCATCTGCAGTTAAGGGTGGCAATGAAGTGATCAAGTTTGCTGATGACACCAAATTGTTCCAGATTGTAAAAACAAGAAAGGATTTTGGAAAAAAAATAAAGATTGCAAAGAGTTCTACAAGGATCTCTCCAAATCGAATGAATGACCATTAAACTGGCATACACAATTCAACGTAACCAACTGAAAGTGCTGGAAGAAGGCATGACTGGATGGCAAGACATGTAAACACCCTGCAAGCGAATCAGGATGGATGCAGGATGAATATAACTGCCCTGCAAACAAATAAAAACAAATATTTGGCAAAGACAGTGCTATTTTTCTAGAAAAAGAGGTGCTGGAACTCACCATGAGCACCTCCCTCATTCTCTTAGAATGGCAAGGGCACCCATCTGAGAGGTGCTGGCAAGTTCCAGCTGAAAGGAAGCCCTGAGTAATGACCATATATAATCTCTCTGCCATTAAGCTTTGTGAATGTAAATCAGGATGAGCATTCAATAAACAGATAATCTGGACAGGCCCTAATATTGGCAAATTAGCACCTGTGATTAATTCAGCCAATACACATTTTGGTTTTGTGCACATTAAATTACTTTGACTTTAGATAAAGGGAGAAGACAGTTCTAGACATCAACAACTGTTTCTAAAGCTAAGCACTAAGTTGGGGGACTCCAGCAAGGTTTCAGGATTGCAAATGAAAACGCTCATGTTTGGGAACTGCCCCTTCTATACCCAGACATTTGCTATGCAGTAACCTAACACTTTGAGCTGCAGTCAACCCACAATGCTGTCAGAACAAAATTGCAGAGCAACCTCTATGTGGACATCAAACTGCTATTTTGACATTTCCCATTGTGGTCTACGGGGAAAGCCTGTGACCTACTTATTTACATTAGTGCTGTCCTAGTGGCCACTCGTGCACTTGCAGTAATGCATTGTTGTACCTAAAGCTAATCTTGAGAACTTGGCATACTAATGCACTCAAGGGTTTTTAATTCGCCACTCAAGAGGAATTATAGCTGGGTAAAGGAAAAACAACAACATTATTCCGGACAAATTACCCAACCTAATTTAGGGCATTTCTTCTCTTATCACAACCAGAAATTTCTCCACAAAAAATACTCATCAGCAACATTTATAATTGCCATGTTATTTTCTCAATAGTTCCAGTGTTGCATATTCCTTCTGACATTCCTTAAATTGCATGTTATATGCACCATAGACTGCTATTGTCTTGTACCAAGAATGACTATTGATTAAGCTGTGCAAGTATGGTAGTCTAGATTTGAAATCAATTGAAATAGAAGGCATTGGGAATCAAAGGTACATTGAGAGTGCAAAAAATATTTGCAGCTGTTCTGTTGTCACCCCTCAACTATGCTCACACACTGCTTAGTATAGATTTCAAGAAATGCAATTCACTGCAGTACCAGTCTGACAGTTCCCATCACAATTTTATACCCTCTCCTAGTTTACATTTCTCGTGGGTTAATCTGATGGTAGGAAGCAGGTAAATGAAGATTCAGTTGCCTGAACAGCTGCCTGACCAGAAAGGATCACATATATACCAGAAATACAGAACCCATTCCATTTGATTGAACTTTCACTACACATTGCATTACAGTTTTTGTTGTTGAGGGGCATGTCAGTGAAAGATTACATTCAAAGAGGCCTGCAAAATTCTGTAGCAATGCCTGCATGGGGAATTCGCCCTTTGCCTCTTAGCTCAACTCTGACACAGATTGAAGTGGCTGCCTCAGACAGCAGATATTACTGGCAATTAAGGTGGTAGCTAGCTTTGGGGTGTAGCAGCAGGAAAGGTTCTGCCATGATAAGCTTGAAAATCCTATAGCTTAAAAAATGGCAAGTACTGAGCAAACATGGCATACACGATCCACCTAATGCGGTCTATGAATATGCCAGATTTTCACTGTATGCAGAGATTTCACCAGGACTACAGTGTTTGCAGATGAAGCCACCAGAGGGATAACTTGTGCGATTCCCATTCCTCTAGTTATGAAATATAACAGTGTCATGCCGTGGTGAAACGAGGGGCTGCTAATGGGTTTTTCTTTTGACAATCAACTCATTCGGAAACTTGAGGAGCTGTCCCCACCAAGCATCTCCAAAGCAATCCCAGATGTCTTGTAACATGTCAGCTGATAGAAATCTCAACGTGGCGGTGAACAAATATTTTTCTCCTGTCTATCAAGTTGCACTTCCAAATCCAAAGCAAGAAACTTGAACTCTCTCGTACGTATCGTTCAGCCTCATTGCAGTGCAATACAAACAAACAAACAAAAGTTTGTGGTGAGTCATAAGAAAGGCAAAGAGGGGCCTCTCAGTCTTTAACTCATCTTTCCAACTACTGACTGAAGCCACAAGCTTGGGTCAATTCAGAGGAGAGTGTCTCCAGCCATACAGTAAGGCTCAAGTGCTTCATAAAGCCATACAGGACAAGGGACACTCCACCCTCCTTATCTGGATGTGAGCCTGAAAGACCAAGGAAAAATACAGGTGCATGGAGAGCAAGTCATAAGCAAGCATAATTTGTGACACTGCACAACATCAATGGAGAAGATAGGGGTGCATCTGATAAGACTTTGCTTCCAATTTCCTGGCTTTGTGGAGCTTGAACCTACATGAGATAGCCTTAAATCCAATATTAAACTGCAAGGTTGTTGTTGTTGTTTTAAAAAGCTGGATTTATATTATAGCTAAAACATCTGGAGGGAATGATAAGAATGAGTAGAATCTAGAGACAGGGTGACGATGCATGTGAAGATTGTACCAAATGACTGAAAGGGTGAGCCAGGGCAGATCTTTGCAAGGGGTTCAAAGCAAAAATTCAAGGGAGGTGACTAGTCATGAAGACAGAAAGGAAACTTAGTCAAATGGTTTTTATGGAGCATGGTATTTCTCCAAAACCATTTCTTCTGAGAATTTGAACACACTTCAAAACATTCCATCATGCTCACTGGACATATAACACGGACATCAAATTGTCTCCCAGCAGTTCCGACAAGCATCACAGAGAGATTGTAACTCAAGTCTGTTTTTGAAGAATCCCTGCCATTGTAGCATGTTCACATTCAGACATTGGTCTCTATTCTTTTCAAGAGCTACTGCTAATGGCTTAAGATAGTACTGCGTAGCATTTCCAGTTGATGATGATGATTAATTTACACCACACCCTTCTACAGAAGTATACAAGACTGTTTATACAAAGGAGGCACAGTAGAACATAAGGTAAAAATGCAACCTAAAAGCAAGACAAACTTACAAGCAAAAACAACAGCATCATTTGCATTGTGGGGGGGGGGGTGTCCACATCTCTGCTTTATGGATGCATTGATTATATTCTCTCCATACTGGCAGGAAATGGCTATTAAATAAAATAAGTTGATGGTTTCTCCTACTCAACATAAAAGTGAAAATGTGAAAGCATTTTCAAAGTCAGTCAGTCCCAGCTGTCAAAAAAATAAGACAAATTAAAGCACTTTCCTGGCTGCTTTTATTGGGTTTTCTAAGTTTATTTGTTGTTGGAACCAGCTGGGAAAACCAACACTCTTAGACCTAAACAATCAAAAGTTATCCTGAAACTATACTTCACCCGTGAATTTCATGTTTTTAAAATGTCAGATAACACAGGAAATGGTAGTTTGTCATGATCAAGGGCCATCTCTCCAGTGTCTGCTCACAATGCCTCTTGCTCCCTTATTTTCCTCTATGCTGTCCAAGTCTGTTGAGGGCAGGTTCCAACATAAGCGAAGAACGAAACTCCCTGTGAATCACAATAGAAGCTTTCCTCCCTTTTTGCAGCTGCCAACACTGCTAAGCTTTGGCCATTTATGTTTATCAGTATTGCTACTTTAATGCTTTCGGAGGATACTGCTAGTTCAATGGTGGCTTACTTATATTTTAGACTTTGGATGTTTACATGAACTGCTTTTGCTCAAAAAGGTGGCACCCAAATAAATTAACATTACCATCAAATTCTTAATGGATTGTATCATTTCATCATGTGAAACCATTGCCCAGAATAAGGTACTGCTGTTTGCAAAATGCAATGGGAAATACCTTTTAAAAGTCTTATTTTCACTCTTTTGCAGGATATATTTTTACTTTCTGCTAATCTATAAAAGGGCACTTCAACTAATTTCCTGGGCAAGAGTTCAAACTTGATACAGGTCAAGAGGTATAAAAACTGTGCACTTAGGCAGAAGGGATGGTAGCTTTGTCATCATGGTTGGTTGCCTAACTATTGCCCAAGGACATTTGCCTTCCCTGCTGAGAAGAAAAAATTATCTGTGCTTGCCATGATAAAATATTGCTTCAAAGGGCACTGCTGGGCTGACCTTTGAACCAAACTAACGACTTCACACCTGTACTACCCATATTTTGTATTTTTATGTTGTGAACTGCCCTGTGGTCTATGGATGAAGGGTAGTATACAAATTTAGTAAATAATAATAATAATAATAATAAATGCTAAAAGTTGATTTTAACAGAGTACGGATTCATTTCACAAAGGTGCACAGCTATAATGTAATTCACTTTGCTGTGATTATCATCAGTTACTTTTATACCCCAACTTTCCTCCAATGAGCCCAACGCTGCTAGTATCGTTCTCCCTATATGTTATTCCTACAGCAACCCTGCTATGCTGAAAAACAGAGTAAACTGGGCACAGGTCACCAGTGAGCTTCGTGTCTCAGTTGGGATTTGATTCTGGGTTTCCCCAATCCTCGTCTCATGCTCTAACCACTACCTGACACTGCCTCTTTGTATACCTTGCATAGATTATCTATCTAATCCTGTGAATGATTGCAAGGAATGAGGTTTTTCTTTTTTTTAAGTTATTCCTCTGCTTTCCATTGTAGAACTCCTCACTGGTACCAATAGGGCAAGGCACCTGCTCTATTGAATGACTCAGCTGAGCAATAAACTGTGATGCAACTTTGTAGTGAAAGGGACAGATCAATGCTAAGCTCATTAGACTCTACTGAAAGCGAAAGCACTGCAGCCCATCAGCAGTAATCAGCAGTCCGGTTTACAAAGGTACTTACCAGCTGTGTGTTTAGCTTGGACCGGATTGAGAGAAAGAATTTGATCAAAAGCGAGAGGAAAAGGAGGAGAATGCAGCAGCCAGATTTAGATGGGACGTGAGCATGTACATTTAAATAACTCATGAATTACAAGCGTGAAAAGTGAATGGGACCCTATCCTTGGCAAAAGAAAGAAGATTAAATAAAAAGAAGATAGGAACAACGTTTGATTGCAAATAAGAGGTTCACTCAAAATCATCAGGGTAGTAATAGCAGAAGCTATAGATGTATATTAACTTAAACAGGACAGGATCACAAAGGAGGGGGAAAACAAGAAGCTCACTGAGCTTACAAGTGCCTATTTACTTCCAGCATAAAATAAGAGGCTGAGTTTCACAGGTCTCATGAAGAAAAGCCCTTGGATACTCTTGTAGCGGGACGCGGGTGGCGCTGTGGGTTAAACCACAGAGTCCAGGGCTTGCCGGTCAGAAGGTGTGCGGTTCGAATCCCTGCGAAGGAGTGAGCTCTCATTGCTTGGTCCCTGCTCCTGCCAACCTAGCAGTTTGAAAGCATGCACTTCAAGTAGATAAATAGGTACCGCTCCGGCGGGAAGGTAAACAGCGTTTCTGTGTGCTGCTCTGGTTCGCCAGAAGCAGCTTGGTCATGCTGGCCACATGACCCGGAAGCTGTACACTGGCTCCCTCGGCCAGTAAAGTGAGATGAGCGCACAACCCCAGAGTCATCCACGACTGAACTAACGCAGTCAGGGGGCCCTTTACCTTTACTCTTGTATTCTTGTATAGTCCATCTTTATTTCAGTTAGCAAGGAAGAAAACTGCTACCATTTTTATTAAATTTTATTATTTAGGAAAATCTTGTGATTAATTACTTTCAGGCACTTGGTATAAAACAGATTGTCATTTAGTAATACCTTAGGGATGCAAACTATTAGTATGACCCCCTTCAACACAATCATAAACAGCAGATGTGATCATTGCCTAGTAAGCCATCATAATTCATTATAAAATCATACTGAAACTGGGGTTGTTGGTATTTTTTTCTTATGCAAATATATTGCATAATGAAAACAAAAATAATGATAAGACAGTCTGCTAAAGATTGTGAAGACTTTTCAGAGCATGCTTGTTATGTGAAATCAAGGGATTAAAAATACAAATGTAATCTTTAGAAGAACTAATTGCAAGGGACCTAAATTGCTTTAATTGAAGGTAACCTGTTTGTGTCCATGGATATGAGCTATATACAGGCAAGCTGTGCTGCTTAAACTTTTATAGACTACTTAGGGAAGAAAAATAATGTAAACAGACTAAATTTAGTACTCTTCCATTTTAAAGAGTGGGCATTACACTGGCATATGTCCAAATAGGGTATCATACTCATTAATAGCAGAAATAGCTTGTCAAAACATCCAGGAACAGGAAAATATTATGCAGAAACCAATTAACAGTGTTAAAACATTGAAAGCAAATTAAATAATGTAAGATTCCAATTGGGAGCCTCAGAATGACTCAATCAGGGGAGAGAAACCTTGGGAATTTACAAGTATCTTGCTAAAGAAGAAACACAAGACTGGATTTACTTTTGTACTGAGTTTGTTAAATTTATTTTATAGGTATCTTAACATTCTTTGGTTTGCCAAAGGTGCTTTTTTAATGCTATACATCATGATCTCTTATGAAGGACATGCTGTGGAAAATGTTGTTGGTCAGTTACCACATTTTGCATTTCAGGTATCCTAAGGATAGCTGATGGGTGGCGCTGTGGGTTAAACCACAGAGCCTAGGGCTTGCTGATCAGAAGGTCAACGTTTGAATCCCCGCGACAGGGTGAGCTCCCATTGCTCGGTCTCATCTCCTGCCCACCTAGCAGTTCGAAAGCACGTCAAAGTGCAAGTAGATAAATAGGGACCGCTCCAGCAGGAAGGTAAACGGTGTTTCTGTGTGCTGCTCTGGTTCACCAGAAGTGGCTTAGTCATGCTGGCCGGCTCTGTCGGCCAGTACCGCAAGATGAGTGCCACAACCCCAGAGTCGGACCCGACTGGACCTAATGGTCAGGGGTCCCTTTACCTTTACCTTTACCTTTAAGGATAGCTGAGGCTGAGGCTCCAATACTTTGGCCACCTCATGAGAAGAGAAGACTCCCTGGAAAAGACCCTGATGTTGGGAAAGATGGAGGGCACAAGGAGAAGGGGACAACAGAGGACGAGATGGTTGGACAGTGTTCTCAAAGCTACCAATATGAGTCTGACCAAACTGCGGGAGGCAGTGGAAGACAGGAGTGCCTGGCGTGCTCTGGTCCATGGGGTCACGAAGAGTCAGACATGACTAAACAACTAAACAACAACAAGAGTAGGAGTGTGATGGCATGCTAAACAAGGATCACCACTTTTATAACATTTGAAATATTTAGTTCATTTCTTTTAAAAGTGGACACAAATCTCTCTCTCTCTCTCTCCACACACACACACACACACACACACACACACACACACAGAGTTCCTCCTTCTCAGCTGATTCATGCAGATCAATTTAGTGGGAGGCATCAATGCCCACTCTCTGCTCACCAAATGATCCATCTGTTGATCAAAACAGGGCAATTTGCATCTCCATCAAGATAATGGGCTCTGCAACCCCAGCACAGTCCTTGCATTTGTTTTGCCACCACTGCCAAAATTCATCAAGTCTTTATACAATACAATATACATGTGTGCTTAGGCCCAGGGTCTCTTGCCTCACCATCCCCACTACTGACTCCCTGTTGCTACTCAGCTTCCAAAAAAAAAAAAAAGTGTCCCCGGATTCATTGAAAAAAAATCTGGTAACCATACAAGGTCTTTAGATTTCATGTCACTAGAGGAGGAGCAGCCACCCTGGTTTGTGCCTGGGACCCCACGTGTCTTCACGTTAACATTCAAACATTTAATTTAGTTTAGAAAAATTATGGGGGTGTCTCTGTAGGTTTCTCACCCATTCACCTACCTATCACTCTAGTTTAAACTGGGGCAGCAATGTGGACACGATTACGTGCACTTTTAAAGCTACTTAATCTTTGATACATACACACACACACACACACACACACACACACAAAACAACAGACACATACTTTCTTTTACTGACCTTCATTAACTTTTCATATTGCTACTTCCTCCTCCTAGTCTATGACATATGGTCTCCCACCCACAGGACTGTTTTTCTGCACATGATTCCACTTACTTTTCTTTAGTTAAGTTTCCTACAGGATCCTCCTCAAACACATTGCACTCCAGATGTTTTGGACTTCCACCATTCATGACCATTGGCCATACTGGGCAGGGACTAATAGGATTTGTTATTTGTCAACCTGGAAGACACCCCATCTATTTTATTTGCTGCTCTCCTCTCTTGGTGACATTATCTACATTTTTTTTTAAATGCAGTCTCCTAGGGGTTGAAGCAGACATGATGACAGCCATGGTTAACATACTGTCATCAGGAGTGGTATGTCCGCTGGGATGGAGCTGTAGAAAAAGCCTTCTGGCAGTAGAATCACTGCTGCTTTCCAAGATGGGCAGTGCCAAGGCACTGTGGGAACACCACCAAGAGTACAGTCGTACCTTGGATCTCAAACGCCTTGGCTCCCAGACGATCGAAACCTGGAAGTGAGGGTTCTGGTTTTTGAACGTTCTTTTGGAAGCCAGAAGTCCGATGGGGCTTCAGCGGTTTCCGATTGGCTGCAGGACCTTCCTGCAGCCAATCAGAAGCTGTGCTTTGGTTTCTGAACTTTTGGAAGTCAAACAGACTTCCAGAACGGATTCTGTTCGACTTCCAAGGTACGACTGTACTGGATTGGCTTTGCAGCCCTGACCTTGACACCACCATCTCAGCCCTTCTGGTAAGTGGCAGTGATGCCTGCCAGGAAGCTGCTGCTGCAGTTCTGCCCCACCAGATAAACATGTGTAAGCACTCCACACATTTCCCCTTCACCTATAAATGCACTATAAATGTGAGTTTGCCTATCCATGTATAGGGACAGCATGTCAGCAGTGTGCCTGCCAACGGATGTCCTAACTCTAAACATAAATGGGTTAATTCATGCTCTAAGTGCGCTTATGTGTGGAGGGTACCCATCTAAAGCTTACACGAGCAAGCAATTGACACATGCTTGTCATCATCCCCATTTATGTTTCCATCTTCCTGTTAAATGATTGTGGCAGCTTCTCTCTCTCCAATTCTCCCCTCCTGCCAATGCTCTGCTGCTTACCTTCTATCACTCCGCCATGTTTCAGACACACAAACCCTTTAGTCTCAGAAATATGCATCTGGCTCAAGCGCTAACCTTCCTCTTCCATGCAAAGTCTGCAGTGATGAATGGGTCACTGTAAATCTGAAGCCTGTCGAACTGTCACTTTCCCAACATCCTTGCTCAACCCCCCCTGTGATCATGTTTCTTTCGGCACAAGGTATATTTGCTTCCTTGTTTCTAATGCTGAAAGTGTCATTCATTCTTCTGTGTTCACACATGCGCACAAAACTGCTCTACATTTGTCCATTTTCCTTGCTATCTTTTGTCACTCTTCAGGTTCTGTTATCAAAGGACAGCCAGATTCACGGCGACTGCAACTTCCAGGGTGGGCTGAGCCAAGTGCTTCCTCTGCTCACGCTCCCTTCAGTCTCTTCCCCTTCCCCCGAGTGTGGTCTTTGAGGCCAAACAAAACACCTGCTTCACTGACATTCAAATCCTCCAGTGGTTGCACATCTGCTTCTTGCAAATGCACAAAAACCCCTAACCAGTTTGGAATAAGGGTTAGGGTGTTGAACCAGGTCCTAGGAGGTAAAGGTAAAGGTAAAGGAGACTGGAGTTCAAATCCCCACTCAGCCATGAAGCTCACTGCATGATCTTGGGCTAGTCAGCATCCCCAAGACTAACCTAGCTCGCAGAGTGTTGTAAGAAACAACTGGGAGTAGGAAAACCATGTATGTCATCCGGAACTCCTTGGAGGAAAGGTGGAATATAAATGTAATTCAACAACAACAATAACACAGCACTACTGCTGCTAGTCTTCGGAATTGTATAACTGCACATGCACATCACAGGTTGCCAGTTTCCCAGTTTGGGAAATACAGGTTTTCCCACCCCAAAATTCTCAATTTTCCTGCATACCTGCAAGGCCTGTTGTGATTATCAGCACAGACCCATTTTCACCCTTGCCCCTAGTGCAGATTTTCACAGCCCAGGCGTGAGAAGAGAGGAAATTTCTTCCAAATGTCACTAAATGTTTTTAGAGACTTTGGTGTTGCCTGTTTTGCATTTCTGTCAGCTGAACTTTGTGTAAAATGCTAAAGAAAATGTGATCTGTTGAAAAGGGGATGTCTTGTTTTATCTATGCAAATACGCCTCATTTTGTTTCAATAAATAAGCAAAGTAACCGTGAATTAGCCTTGCCCTTGACAACTAATATTTAATTCTATATTTATTTACTGCGATACATTCTTGCACTAAGTCATCCATTTATAATATGTGCTAGATTTTTCCTTGCTATGGACTCTGCTTGAGCAATACACAATTTAAAATGTAAATTATTTTATTTTTAATAAACTGCCGTGAGATTGAGCTATGTGGTAAAAGAATTCAGAAAACTCTGACAGGGAAGCTGATTTCCCCCACAATCTGTAATGAAGATGCATACACATAGCACAACCAACTTTCAAATACATATATTCCATTTTATTATTAGTGCCGCTGTTATAAAGTGTGTTTCCCCTTCGTATGGCTGAGTTTCATCAAGTGAAACTCCAAGAAGTGCTGAACCTGCTGTTGGAAGATTTACGTTTTGAATTACCCTCTACTATACCAGGAAGTCTTGAATCTTTTACATTTAAAGCAAAGGTGTGGAATCTGAGCTTCCAGATGCAGTTGAAGAAGACCTTTCACAATCACTGGCCATTGGTCATGCTAGTTGCCGCTAATGGAGTCCAACAACATTTGGAGGATCACAGGTTCTCCCCATCCTCTATTAAGGCCTTCTTCATGGTTCTGCCTGCAGCACTAATGGAGTTTGGATCAGGCCCTTAGTTTAATTTTTAATATAAGTTGGCCCAAAAAGTGACTACACCCTCCAAAAAAATTCAAAACTTTCTAAAGTGTGCATTTATTACAAAAACAGCAAATGCACCAGGAATGTAAGAAGCTGCCTTATGACCAAGTCATGCCATTGGTCCAGCAAGCTCAGTACTGTCTGCACTGACTAGAAGCAGCTTCCCGTAGTTTCAGGCAGGGGACATTTCCTGCCTTATCTGCTGATGCGAGGGATTGAACCAGGGATCAATCCACATGCAAAATAGATGCTCTACTGCTGAGCTACCACTCCTCCTATAGGGTCACTCCTCATCCTTATTCACTATAGTATAATGGTCCTTGTCATACTCAACAGTCTGAAGAAAGGCTATCTAGTATATATGGTACTTGATAAAAGCACAATCATGGAAACATCTAAAATGTTAACTTATCAAGCCACTTATCACTTAATAGGAGCAAAGTCTGGCAAAAAGTCACCCACTCCATAGAAAGAAGCAAAACACAAAAAGTGAAAGAAGCTACTAGGAAACACCCCTCCAAAATTAAATATGACAGAAGCCAGAGAAGTCACAGGAATATAGTGGGAGTCTATACGTCCATTTTAATAAAGACACACTAAAGCACAACCCAGGGTTTAAGATGCAGCCCTGACAATTATGCGTAGAGCTATAGAGATGGACAATGTTAAAGGCACCCAAACAAATCTTTGCAGGGACTGGAGTTTCAAGAGCATCTTCCTTGCAATTTCATAGGAATACAGGAAATTCCTCATGTAGGACACTCATCTGCTCTAACTGGCAGCAGCTCCACACCCCACACCCCTGGCTTCATCAGATGTCTTACTCCAGTTCCTGTTACCAGGTCTTCCTTAGATGGATAAAAGAAGGATGAAATGGAGACCTTCTACATGCAAATCACGTGATTTGACGCTGAGGTGGTGCCCATGCTGTGCCATTGATATTTTATGTGGCGGTGTTTGATGAACCCCTGAGCTACTACTTCCCCGCCCTCCATAAGAACCAGAAAACTTAGGTCCATTATGGGTATGCAGTGCAAATACGAGGCATGCAAGTATTTGGATGCGGAGTATGTCATGTGGATGGATGGCACTCCCGCAAAAGATCAAGACACATAAAGCTTGAAATCCACATTAAACTCCTACATAGATGGGCCCTGGCCTGGCCTTCCCTTGCTCAAAAGTAAAGCACTACAAAGGCAGGAACTGGTTCTGAGTGGTATAGCAATGTGCCCCCCTTCGAGTGGAGTTCACTATGCATCTCTAAATAAATACACAAAGGATCAGGCTGTATGAAAAGTCAGTCTTCTATATGTCTGCTCAGAAGTAAGCCCTACTACATTCACTGGGGCTTATCCCCACACAATATTTCAGCCTCAGAAACATCACATAGCCTGGAAAGAACAGTCACTTTAGGAAGCTTTGGGCTTTTGTTCACCATAGTTTTCTGAAATAAATAAAACTATGCTTTTAAAAGATACAACAAGGTCTGCTTCCCTTTGGTTTTCTGCTCAAACAAAACAACAGAGCCATTAATCTCAGGCAGACAGCTTCCTTTTGCAAGCTTTTTACTTTAATTATCATTAAAGTAGCATTTCCTTTTGTTACAATGTACCAGGTGCCTGCTTTTTATCCTTCAGGGTTTTTGTTGGGTTTCTCACCCCACCCCACTTGCCACTTCAGCTTTATCCTCAGAGGCAAAGTATCTAAGAGGCAACAAACACCACACCATTGACCCGTCTGGATTTATTTTTATCTCATGTTTATGCCATGTGTCTTTACAGGCTTGGAGATAATGAGCCATCAAATAGTTTATGTGCCCATTAATGTGTCTGCTCCAAGTTAAAGTAACTGATAGGGACATTTATGAACCAGAATTAAATGTGGAGACTGGGACACACTGTTCCTGCTGAAAGCCATGGATAATTTTTGCTGGATACTTTTGTTTTATGCCTCCCCCCCCCCCCCCGGATTTCCTTCCACTGCATTCCACAAGGCAACTCATGTTCTTTGACTTGAGGCATAACATTTTTTGGAAATAAATGTAAACATCTAGAGTTGGTCTGATCAAAGTTAGCATCAAAGGACTGCAAGGCACGCATATGCCATTCCAACCATATATATATATGCAGCGGTTGCAGAAGATTAACATGTACCATCCTTATTCTACTATGGGGGGGCACACCTGCACAAAATAGCTGGATATGCCTTAGAAGTCCCCCACCCCTTGGCTCCTTGAAAATGACAAGGGCAATCCGCTTCCCCTAGGTCCCTGGTCTTCAACTGGTGACCTGACCCATGGTGGGTCGCAACAGGAGCACTAAAGGTAAAGATAAAGGGACCCCTGACCATTAGGTCCTGTCGTGTCTGACTCTGGGGTTGCGACGCTCATCTCACGTTACTGGCCGAGGGAGCCAGTGTACAGCTTCTGGGTCATGTGGCCAGCATGACAAAGCTGCTTCTGGCGAACCAGAGCAGCGCACAGAAACACTGTTTACCTTCCCGCCGGAGCAGTACCTATTTATCTACTTGCAGTTTTGGTGTGCTTTCAAACTGCTAGGTGGGCAGGAGCTGTGACCAAGCAACAGGAGCTCACCCCATTGTGGGGATTCAAACCGCCGACCTTCTGATCAGCAAACCCTAGGCTCTGTGGTTTAACCCACAGCACCACCCGCATCCCCAACAGGAGCACTACCACCATGCAAATATGTGGTAAAAGGTTAAGAAACGGGTCCCCCAAATGCATGCTTGAGTTTAAAGTGGGTCCTGGGTCTGCAAAGGTTGAAGACTACTGCCCTAGATAACAATGCACACCAGCACAGTTGTGGCAAGAGTGAACACATTTCTTGGTTTTCTGAGAAATACTTGCACTACCTCTATCTGCCCTCCAGGTATTTTGGGCTACAACTCCCAGCAGCCCCAGCCAGCACAACCACACCACCAGTCTCAGCCAACAGCAAAGGATGCTTTATCCTGTGACATAGGTAAGTCTAAGATCTACTGTTCTTTGGGGATAGCCAACATGGTATCCTCCAGATATTGTAATACAACTCCAATTAGCCCCATTCAGCTTGGCCAATGGTCAGGATTAATTGAAGTTGCTGTTCAAAAGCTGGGCTAGAGCACAAGTGTGCTGATTCAAATTAATCTGGAAGGCATGACTGGCTACTCCTACTAGAGTCTCTTGCCCTTCGATGATGGGAGAAGTCGAACTGCCATATGTATGGTGTGATAGCATTGCAGCAATCCAACACATGTGTAATCATTTGGATGCTGGCACAGAGCCTAAGCATTTCATGGTTTCCAATTACACGGAGAAAGCACTACACATACACAAATGGTAAAGGAGAAGATGCTATACAGACTGGCCAATGAATGTAAGTACGGTTCAGGTGGGGCTAGCAGCCACAGTCTCCCTCTTCCCTACTCCCACATCCATTCTGCCCTTCATGCTGTCTAAAAGAGCTTTGCTGACATTTTACGAGGCTCAGACATGAATCAGGGGATTCCAAAGATCTATGCATTGGCTTCAGATCTGATGCTTCCATTGTGAAGGCTACACATGTTCAATAATTATTAGAAAGCTCAGTACACACATCTTTAAGAAGGATAAGACATTGCAATAAACCCTGAACTAGAATCGGCATATCCCACTTATTTCTATGGAACACAGTCATGCATACACACAAACACATCCTTTAAAAAGTTAATATTATATGTTGCAAATGTGCCCAGATTTGTTATTTATTTGTCTGCATGTCTGATTTATATGTGGAGGTTTTTCTAGTACATGCACGGTGACCAAATCGATACTGCTGGTGTGGAGAAATAATAATGAAGGAGAGAAGAATGGCAGGTTGCTACTTTCATGTTATTAAACAACCTAATTATTTTCTTCCCAGATTGCACTTCCCTTCCCTGAATCAGCAAAATCCTTATTGCTCAACAGTAATGAAGAAAATGTAAGACTATCATGAATTTCCTTAACACAACCCAATTAAAGCTTCATATTGATCATATTGCATGTACTGGTTCAATAGAGCAAGGTCATTTTTACATTTCCTTTCCTGACTATTTCCTTTTTACCCTCCCCCAAGGATTCCACAAGCTTGCATTCTAAAGACAAAAAAAGCAAAAAACCTCCAGAGCATTTCTTCCAAGTAAATACCATAGTGCAGGTCTCTTTGTTTGCAGCAAAATTTACAGCACAATTAGATATTGAAACAATTGCAAAAGAATTAGATACTGCAACTCATGCAAAGCTATTGTTGATCTACACCTCTTCCCTTCCACACCCACAACTAGCATTGAGTTCAACAAATGTGTGTGGTGGTACATTATACTCTGGATACGAACCATGCTGGATCTCACAGCCTGTGTACTCCAACACCCTTTTCCCCCAACAATGGCGAGACATGAAGCTTCTAGAAACCAGCAACAGGACATTATAGATGTATGCGTGTGTGCATGTGAGTGTGCATGTGTGCGTGCATACAACTGTTTTTAAATTATTGTTTTTCTGTGTTTTTAGTGGTTCTTATATCTATCTGTAAAAAGGTAAAGGACCCCATCACGGTTAAGTCTAGTCAAAATTGACTATGGGGTGGGGAGCTCGTCTCCGCTTTCAGGCCAAGTGAGCTGGCGTTTGTCCACAGACAGCTTTCCGGGTCATGTGGCCAACATGACTAAACCGCATCTAGAGCAACGGGACACCGTGATGGAAGCCAGAGCGCATGGAAACACCATTTACCTTCCCACTGCAGTGGTACGTATTTATCTACTCCTGCTGGTAGGCTTTTGGATGCCTTGAGTCCCATCATGGAAAAAAGGCAGGGTACAAATAACTATATAAATATATACACATATAATAATAACAAAATAACCTATATATTTTTAAAGTATTTTTGTTTCAATAATCTGAGATGGCATTTGGGACCATTTGGAGCAGCTATGTTCGAATCCCCACGATGGGGTGAGCTCCCATTCCTTGATCCCTGCTCCTGCCCACCTAGCAGTTTGAAAGCACATCAAAGTGCAAGTAGATAAATAGGTACCGCTCCGGTGGGAAGGTAAATAGCATTTCCGTGCGCTGCTCTGGTTCACCAGAAGTGGCTTAGTCATGCTGGCCACATGACCCGGAAGCTGTATGCTGGCTCCCTTGGCCTATAGAGTGAGATGAGCGCTGCAACCCCAGAGTCGTCCGCGACTGGACCTAATGGTCAGGGGTCTCTTTACCTTTACCTTATGCCTACTGATGGAGATGTATCACTTAGCTACCTCCTCAACATCTGGAAAGAAGGCCCTGTTTAGTGAGCAGTTGCCTAGGTTTGTTAAAAGATGGACAATCCTACATCTGGGTTTTTGTCAGAACTTTCAGGTATTTGCATACCACAGATCCGCTAATTTATCTTTCCACAAGGGCCAACATTGGTGCTGAAATCTAGTATCCCAATTGAAGTGCAGAGTTCTTGAGGACTGGGACATTCACAGGGAAACCAAAATGCTTGTTTACAAAGCTATTGTACTACCAACCTTACTGTATGCTTGTGAAACATGGACCACTTACAAACGCCATCTCCAACTCCTCAAAAGATTCCATCAATGGTGTCTCCAAAAAAAATTACACATCACTTGGGAAGACAGGCAAACTAATACCAGTATACTGGAAGAAGCAAAGATTACCAGAGTCGAAGCAATGATTCTTCAACATCAGCTTTGTTGGACTGGTCATGTTGTTCGGATGCCTGATTATCATATTCCAAAGCAACTACTCTACTCCGAACTTAAAAATGGTAAGCGTAATGCTGCTGGTCAACAAAATAAGTTTAAAGACTCTCTCAAGGCAAATCTTAAAAAATAGTATAAACACCAGCAATTGGGAAATACTGGCATGTGAGTGCTCCAAATGGAGAACAGCCTTTACCAAAGGTGTCATGGGTTTTGAAGATGCTCAAACTCAGGACAAAAGGAAGAAACGTGGTAAGAGGAATGCACATTTGTCAAACCCTCACCATGATCAACTCTGGTCCGGAAACCTATGTCCCCACTGTAGAAGGGCGTGTGGATCCAGATTTGGCCTCCACAGTCACTTATGGACTCACTATTAAAACCGTGTTCATGGAAGACAATCTTACTCGGCTACAATTGATCGCCAAAGAAGAAGAAGAATTTATACTTGTGCAACCAGGCTGCCAAAAGCCAATGATACAAACCATGAGCAGAGCAGCATATAGCACGAAGACATCACATTATGTCCTGTGTTCAAGTAGTTATTACAAGGAAAAGACCAGGGAATTTAGAGAACAACTAGTAGCAAGTCTCCTTCTATAGTTAGCATCCCATTCCCTTGGAGTGTGCCCTGTGTTGAGTTTTATATAATGGAAGCAGATTTGAGTGAGGCCATGCTTCCTTAAGGCTCAGTCCTCGTTGGGCTGCTTTAGGGTGGGAAAGAGGATGGCCATGCTTGTTCTCAGTCCCAGCAACATTAACATTGCATCCATCTAAGTGTAGACCCATTAAAATCAATTAACACAAGTAACAATCTGCATCACTTAAAAGCCCCCCCTCTCTTACACACACACAGAGAGGAAGTCTTTGAATTATGTCATTTATTATTCAAAGCAGCTGCCTAGGCATCTATTTCCAAGCAACATATTTAGGATTAATGTGGAAGTTCATAAAAAGAGAAAAATAATAACTCAATCGCAATGGGGGGGAGGGGAATCCATGTGGTGTTTTTAAAACTTCCTAAATTTCAAGAAACCTTTTCCACATTTTTTTTTTTTTGTCTTCCAAGGAATCGCTGTGTGCTGCAACAGATCCTCAGACCGTTAACTTCTGGCTTGCATGAACACAGTACACCTCATTACACACCCTGAACTCTTCTTTAAGCATGCACTGAAAGGAAAGGAGAGTCACACAAAAAGTGTTTCTCTCCAGGTGACCCTTCCTTACCAATATTCCTGTGCTGGAAACTTTGATAAGGAAAGGCTTCAGTGCTAAACACACCAACTAGATAGCGAGTCCTATTGAAGTTCCTTCTGATTAAACCAATTTAGGAATGTGCTACATTGAGCCCAGCCACTAATACGGAAATGTACCGAGGTCAGCCTATGCCAGGCATTGTGGTGAACCTTTCTCAGCCTAAGGACCATGTTCCTCATGGGCAACCTTCCAGCAGCCATGTGTCAGTGGGGGAGCAGAGTCAGAGGCAAAAGGAGGCAGAGCAATGGATGTGAATCTCACCTTTGTACAGCAGAGGACATTCCAGCCATGCAAAAGTCGACATGCACATACATCTCTCCATCTGCAGCCATCCAAATTGGCAAGGAATATTATGAAAAATCCAAGGACACATTCCAGCTGTGGGGAAAGCAATTGAGGAGAATGCAGGACAGGGTCTGTGTGGGGGGGGGGGGTGTAGCCTAGGGGGAGGGGTGCAGCCTAAGGAGAGTCACAACGGCTGAAGGAGAGGCCTCAGGGACAGAGGTGCCAGCTTCGTCAGAGGATTGGGGGGACCCAACACGCCATTGTGAGACATCCTGACATCAACATCATGAGGAGCCAGGGGCAGAGCCGAATGCCCTCTGAAAATTGAGGGGGGTGGCCTCCTCCAAAAATGCATTTGGGGGACCAAAACTGCCTTGGGCCCTAGGAGTTGGCACCTATGCTCAGGGGGTTTCCATGCCTGAGGCTCCCCACCCTGGTCTAGTAGACCACTGTAAACAAAATGGCAGAAAGCAGCACGTAATATCTAGATTGGACGAGGATGGAAATTGCTCATACAAGAGGTGGCGGTGGCCACTGATTCAGACACCTTTAAAAGAAGACCAGCAAATTCATGGAAAATAAGGGTATCAATCCTGATGGCTGTGTTCTGTCCTCCCTGGTTGGAGGCTGTATGCTTCTGCATACTAGTTGGCAAAAACCACAGGGTAAAGAGTGCTGTTGTGCTCAGGTCCTAATTGCAGGTTTCTCGTGGGCATCTGGGGGGCCACTGTGAGAACACAACACTAGATGAGCCATTGGCGTGATCCAACAGGCTCTCATCATGCCCTAAGAAGATGAGCACAGATTCTGAACACTTCTCTTTGCCAGTTAAACCACAGAGCCTAGGGCTTGCCAATCGGAAGGTCGGCAGTTCGAATCCCCGCAACAGGGTGAGCTCCCATTGTTCGGTCCCAGCTCATGCCCACCTATCAGTTTGAAAGCACGTCAAAGTGCAAGTAGATAAATAGGTACCACTCTGGCGGGAAGGTAAACGGTGTTTCCTTGCGCTGCTCTGGTTCGCCAGAAGTGGCTTTGTCATGCTGGCCACATGACCCGGAAGCTGTACGCCGGCTCCCTTGGCCAATAAAGCAAGATGAGCGCAGCAACCCCAGAGTCATCTGCGACTGGACCTCATTGTCAGGGGTCCCTTTACCTTTACCAAAATCCACATGCTCCACCTGTTTGGTGTTAGATTACGATACTCATCCTGCCTAGCTCTGTTTTATAAAGAAACAAGGAGAGGATTTGAAATGTGCATCATTATTTGATGAGAGTTCAGTAAAACTAGCTCTGTCATTCCCAGTGGACAAAGCTTCCACAAGGAAGATAAAACAATTATAAAAAAATCTTATTTCTTGCCAGTCTTCTGCTTCTTAAACATGTATGCATCAGAACTAAGTCTCTTTGCATAAGGAAAAAATCGTATCCCTTCTTCACTAACTGATTCCAAATAAAAGCTCACATACAGTTTCTTAAATTAGCCATTTATATTCACAGCAACTACTCAACCAGAACTGTAATAGCGGAACATTTACCATCTCACATATTACATAAGTAAGGTTAAAAACAGGCCTTTGTAATAAACTAGAAATGAAGCTGGATAGATCAAGATCTGTATACCCATCGCTGCTAAAGTTCAAGTGCATGCTAAATCCGAAATAATGTGCAGCTCCTGGGAATAAATGCTAAATGCCAGATTTTACTAAATAGGGGCAGATTGTTGTCTACCATATTTATTAAATATTAAATGGTTATAATACACTCTAGAATATAACTCTACTTGCTCCAATTATATTGAAGGTACTGCCTGCTTTCTTCGCACTACCATCCGATTCCATCAGATTGTAAATGTGATCCTATTCCATGCTTTAGATATTGCATCACAAGCCTCGGGACATACACATACAGTAACCCCACTTTTCCGAGGGTGGAACAAATTAATAGCTGCTACCAAACATCACCAAACAGGCTTCACATTTAGCAGCAGCTTATTTTGCCTGCCTTATTTTGCAATGACACTGTATAACCACTGACGACAACGCACAGGAAGAGACTGGTCTCTACACGTGGCTAAAGAATATCAGGTTCCATTTGTTTGGGCAAGGTGAAGTTGAAAGACAATAGGTAGGAAGAGGAAGGAATCTTAAGGGATACTGCAATGTTTCAAACTGCCACCCTTTCATCTACAGAATGTGGCTCAAGAAATGGCACATGGGCTTTTGAAGGATTTCGCTGCTGCCTGGGGTTAAGACAGAACGTAGTAAGAAATGATCAAAGTCCAGCTGTTACTGCCATCCAGACATGCCTTAAGTCACACGATTTGCAAACACAAATAGCATATTGTCTTGGCAGTGCCCAAATATCATTTTTCTGGGCCTAATAATAATAAAAATATCATTATAATGTCCTTGACTTCCCCATGAAGAATCTTATCTTTTTTAAAAAAGAGATTTAATTGTGTCCTTTAGCTGATTTAAGTTCCTTTATTCAAGCTTCATGTGTTTCTGGCTTCCTGATTTGCAACTTGTAGTAAAGCATAGCAGAATGATATGTATGCACAAGAATTATAAATGAGTTATGAACTCCATTTAGACACAGTTCCCTGTCCCTAGGATGTAGTGTCAGTTCCTCTCTGCTTTCTGGAGCCCAGAGGTCTGTCTCATTTACTCATACAGTATATGTTCTGAATTCTGCAAGTCCTGCCACCACTACTGACTCCCAATATCCCCCGGATCTCATTGTCCCCAATTTATTATGCAGCTTGCTTTCTCTCCCTGCTGCCAGTCATACAAACTCCTCCTACCTGGGAGTAGAAAATGCCACCAGAAAGTAAAGCTCTCTGGGACTTGGAGGGCATGCACCTCCACTTCTCTCCAATCCAAGTCCCAAGAGTTTTCTGTTTAAGGGCAATTGTCCCCACCTACCCACACCGCTTCAAGGCTTGGGCCAACAGCTCACGGCTCAGAATGCTTCTTCTTCTGTTCCAATATCGGTTGGTTCCAGTTTATCTCGAGATCTGTACACCCATATAAATAAAGGGAAACATTTTCCCCCCTCTAGCCCCAATAATGGGTTTGTAGCCCATGCTAGACACCTCTAGCATGGTTTAAATGCGCTCAGCCCTTCCCTTCCCACCATAGTATGATAGTTTTGGGACCAGAGTTCATGAGGAACACAGGACAACAGGGCTCTTAAACCTTTAAGGGGGTGTAGAAGAAGCATTTCCCAACATAGCATTTGTCCTGTTGGGATAGCTGCATCTGGATTCACTGATGCTCCCTCTTCCAGACACCTGTGAAAGCAGGTATTTCACCTGACCTTTGGGATCACCGCCCTTGCCCATCAGCTGTATAACGGGAAACAGCAGAGAGAGGGAAGGGGGGGGTTGATGCTGTGCAACTTGATGTCTGATGCAATTGCAATGCTGCAAGATCGCTGTGGTCTAAACCACTGAGCCTAGGGCTTGCTGATCAGAAGGTTGGCGGTTTGAATCCCCGCGACGGGGTCAGCTCCCATTGTTCGGTCACAGCTCCTGCCAACCTAGCAGTTCGAAAGCACCTCAAAGTGCAAATAGATAAATAGGTACTGCTCTGGCGGAAAGGTAAACGGCGTTTCTGTGCACTGCTCTGGTTCACCAGAAGCAGCTTAGTCTTGCTGGCCACGTGACCCAGAAGCTGTACGCCAGCTCCCTCGGCCAGTAAAGCGAGATGAGTGCCGCAACCCCAGAGTCGTCCACGACTGGACCCAACGATCAGGGGTCCCCTTATCTTTAAGATCAAAGCAAGGGGGTAGAAATATCTTGGCAAAGAGACTTGTGTTCCTTGCTGTGTGCAAGAAGCGCCCTTGCATTTTGCAACTGCTTGCATGTGGTTTGCAACTGTATCTTAAAGACTGTAGCTTTGAGGCTCTGATATAAATAGTATCAGGGAGCTTAAAAAAAAAAAAGTCAGTGGGAAAGCTGGAAGGGGAAGCTTGAGCAGAGTTACCGAGAATTGAATATATGCCTCTATTTCCATGGGAAATATATCTGCAGACTCGTCTGTGACATTGTGTGCAGTAGTGGCAGGCAATGGGCAGTGGGGATGCATTGCTCTCCAGGCTTCCCAATATGGTTTTCTGTGGGGCGGGCATGCATTGGCATGGCTTTGATGTTAGGCTACCTTATGCCTGATTTGGCTCAGATGAAGAGCATCCTTTCCCTTAGACTAATTTACCACGTATGTTTTATTAATTGGCTTAAGTGTCTATTACTTTTATTTTTGCATTGCATTGATATTAGATTGTACACTGCCCTGAATCAATCAATAGATACATCCATGTTGTTTCCTGTCTTGCAGCACCTAAAGTTTAAAGCAAACCTTAAAATGCAGCGATGGTCATCTAAACCTAGCAAACCTGTTAAGTGGAAGAGATCCAATGTGCAGAGTACAGGTGCAGGGCAGTCCCATTCAATCTGTAAGGTCTTGCCATTCATTTCAGAGGTAAGGGTAGCATTGTGCCTACAAAGGGATGCCTTGGCATGCTTTCCTTTCTACTGAAGGGAATGAGAAAGGCTGCTTAAAGGGCATAGTTGTTCCACCTGCACACTGGAGCACATATAAAGCTCTGGAGAAAGGCATATGACTTTCTGATGAAACCAGAGGCAATTTGCACATTCAAGGGCTCAATTTCCTGTCTTATTGAACCTATAACTAGGCACACTAAGTGTCAGTGCTTAAGTCCAATAGTTAAACCATACAAAAAGTGCTTTGTAGCTTCTTACACTGGATCGTTAAGGAACACATATATTATCCATTGAGATTACGTGCTGCAAACGCAATGTTTGTGAGTCAAAATGACCGGGAATGTGTGGACACTCAACGTACCTGGGGCAGTGCAGAGTTGAGCTGCCGCTGGAGAGAATCTCTATCGTAGATGACATCCTGGAGACGTTGCTGGGCCAGAGAAAGACTTTCCTGCGTCTCTCGAAGTGTGTCCAAGAGACGGTCCCTCTCATCTAGCATATTCACCATAAGCTGCTCAAAGTGAGAATCCGAGTCCGAGCCACTGCTCTGGGACCCCCTTTGGCTCATCGGGGTGTCCTCGTTTATCGTGGGCATCACTTCACACATCATTTCTGAAAGCAAAAAAACAAATGGAGGGAGGTATGAAAAATAATCCTCTAAGTACCAAAAGCTTGCAGGAAGCTATTATATAAAATAAATTCAATCATTTCAAGATTGACTCCCTTCCTGGCAGTATTATAATAATAATAATAATAATAATAATAATAATAATAATAATAATAATAATAATAGATTTATTTATTGATTTGTTATAATCATTAATTATTAATGATATTGTCAATTATTAATAATAATTAATGATCCACAGTTCTGGAAGTGTTCCTCTTTCAGGACAGGGATATGTTTAAAGTCTCACCAGCAGATTGGCACAGACAGTGTCCTTTGAAATCATGTCAAAGATTTCATTTTCTAAGTTCGTTTATTTTATCTGACCTTTATCCGCCCACTCACTCTCCTGCGTGCCATCTTCTGACTGTTTGTAGTGGTGCCCATGGCTACTATTAATTGACAAAGATAGCACTTCCCAACACTTTCCTATAGCAGAGCTCAACTTCAACGCAGAACTCAGCAGAAAGTCAACATTAAAAATGTCATAACGCTCTACCCTTCTTGGCAGTCTAGGTCGGAGTCAGGCCTCCACTTAGGTGATCTCTTCCAATAAGAAAGCTAATTGCCTTTCACATACCGTAATTCCTTCCTCAAAATGAGGAGGACAGAAATGCATTTCTACAGAGCTAATTTGTTCCAAGATTGTTGCAGCCTAGCCTAAGGGTAGCTTTTGGAAAATCAATTAATGTCACAATTATCATAACCTATCTTAAGATGCCTGATGTTGTGCAACACAAGGTAATTTCACAAATCCAATATGCTGTTGGATATTTCTCAATAAACATTTATGGCCAACATCTTAGAAATTCTATGTTAGTTCAGAAGATTATTAACCTTAAAACATCAGGAAATGGAAATGAACAGAATCACTGTGTACTAGCTAAAATTATTAACTAATATGCCATCCATATATTACAACTATCATCAAACCATGACTATTCTATTTTGCCTTTGATCTCAAGTGATTCTGCTATTCTAGCCCATGTTATTGGCTCCCATTCTTGTTCTTTTCCTAGATGCTCTACTCTTCTTGTGTGTTAATATTCTGAGTGGCTTATATTGGTGTTTTATCTCTGCTTTTGGACTCGATTCCTTTTATAAAGTACTTGAAGGATTGAGTGGGAAAGTGAGTCATACCAATAAACATGGCTCAGTTATTTGCAACTGGGATAGATACACACAAATTTTGAAGCATCGGACAACACTTCAGACAAGTTTGCTGCTTACGCCTTGACGCCACGCAGCCTCAGCCGGAAGATAATACCTGAGATCACATAGCACGCTTCAGTCTCCAAACCCTATAACTGCCACCTTAGCTACAGCACCCTTCTAACTGTATCAGGGCAGCCAAAGAAAGCAGAAGCCAAAAGTTCTTCTTCAAGACTTTGGTACCTTTGTTTTGTTAATCATATGCATTGACGGGATGCAGGTGGCACTGTGGTCTAAACCACAGAGCCTAGGGCTTGCCGATCAGAAGGTCAGCGGTTTGAATCCCCGCGACGGGGTGAGCTCCTGTTGCTCGGTCCCAGCTCCTGCCCACCTATCAGTTCAAAAGCACATCAAAGTGCAAGTAGATAAATACGTACTGCTCCTGCGGGAAGGTAAACGGTGTTTCCGTGTGCTGCTCTGGTTCACCAGAAGCAGCTTAGTCATGCTGGCCACATGACCCAGAAACTGTATGTGTACAAACGCTGGCTCCCTCTGCCTATAGAGCGAGATGAGCAATACAACCCCAGAGTCATCCGCAACTCAACCTAACAGTCAGGGGTACCTTTACCTTTACCTTTATGCATTGACTGAACTGTATTGTTGCCTCTGTGTATTGATGGAAAACAGCATATAACTTCCAATGCAACATAAAAACGTTCTCGTGAAATAAGAACTCTAGGAAGGCTATTTAAACTGCCTAAATGTGTCAGCTGTACGTTGCTCACTCTGTTTGGCTATATTTATATAGCCTCCCCAACAACACACATTCCCTGGGCTGCACAATGAACATTAAAAGGATAAAATATATCAAAACAATAAAAAGCAATAGAAAAAATATGAGGGTAGGCAGAGTGATTGCTATTGTTCCTTCTGCCTAGAACTCTCCCTGACAGCTGGGAACTGTTAGTAGGCTTGCTACAATGACAAATTGCTACCTGTTGATTGGCGCTGTTACTGTGTGCTTGTTACAGGAGATGCCTGTGAGCAAAATCGCCATTGGTGGGTAGCTGCATCTTTTTGCTATAAAAGAGATTGCCACTGTTGTTGCATTTGTTACTCTTGTGATGTTTCCCATGTGTGGGTAAGTCACTGCTGGCTGGGTGTGGGTACCAGCAAGTTAGCATGGGGGCAAACAGAGACTCGGAAGCAGATATCCTAAGTGCACCATACAATTGGTATACTCAGGACACATAATGAGCAGGGCATCTAGAACTAGTTGTATTTAATTTGGCTCCACTAGAGGTTTAAGACCTCATAGTTCAAGGCTACAATTAAATGGGTTCTGAGTTGGAAAAGGGTGAAGTAGGAAGCAGTGGCTGAAAGCATGGTCCATGAACATATATTTCTACCCCTAGTGCATTGACTTTTTTTTTCACCTTTTCTTTGCCACTAATGAGTAACTTTCCAGATTTTTCACCATGGTTGCAATCCCACAAGAAACACGTAATTGCTCCCTTCTCAAAGCACAGCAATCTAGCAATGGAAACAAAACGCAGTGTCGTAGAGCCAAATGGTTGAGCTCTCCAAGGACCCAACAGCACACTTGAGGCAAACCGCCATTGATATTAATGAACATTAGGGCCAATTTCAATGCAACCAGGTCAGACCAAAAAGCTTATTCTTCAAACAAAGGAACACCTGGAATTAGGGGGACCTGTAAACAACAACCAATGTTACATTTTGCAGTGCTCCTATTCAATGTTACAATCAGCTGTAGGATACTGCATTTCCCTTTCCTCCAGATTTTCATTCGTTTCCCCTGCTCAACAGACACTCAATATTCTATGGTCACTTTGGGGTGGGGGTGGGGAGATCTTGCCCCTTCAATCCCACTCCCTCATCATTTTTGCTGCTTCTGCAAACCTGCATGCCGATATCAGCAACTCTGCTTTCACTACACAGCTGTCATAATGCAGCGCCTGAATTTCCTATCGGTCTCAAGCAGGGCAACAACATTTTGCAGAAAATCTATGCATTAACCCTAATCTATGTTTAGGGAAGTTTTTAATTTGTGATTTTGTATTGTATTTTAGTATTTGTTGGAGGCCGCCCAGAGTGGCCGGGGAGACCCAGCCAGATGGGCGGGGTATAAATAAATTATTATTATTATTATTATTATTATTATTATTATTATTATTAACCCAAGACTGTGGGGGGGGGGAACAGCATCAAAGACATGAATCTATGGTCCAGCTTGGGTCTTACATCATGGCTTTTTAACAAAGGTTTTGGACATTTGAAAGGGCAATAGGTCTGCAGGCAAGTCAAGAGAGTAGGAGGTTTCTGCATACAGCTGAGTGTTTGATTTGTCCTGGGAGAATGCCTAAGGGGTCAATTAAGCAGAATGACTAGCCTCTGCTGCAAACTGAAAGGTATGGGAGTTTTGACTGGAAATCCAAAGGTAGGTAACTTGCAATATTAAAAGTCGACTATACTGCAGGGTTGTTGTGTACTATGCCAGTGGCAGCTGGAAACATTTTGACTTGGTAGGGCCGCAGTTTTTAACCTTGCTGTTTTTCTTATAACAGGACTTGTTTAGGAAAGTGTGCTGAGTGCTACTGTTTCCTCACTAAAAAGCACCAGTTATTCTCTGCACATCTATGGAATTGAGAATAGCTTGCATGTAAGAGGGCCCCTATGACTTTCAGGCAAGACTGACTCCATACCTCTCAATTAGAAATTATTTCATACCACATGACATAGGATTTTGAATTCACATATTCATGACACCTACACATACATTGCCAAAAAGTAAACAAACTCACTTTTTTAAAAATGTAAGAAGCACTTGTTACAAATTGCATGCTGTTTTTCTCTCTCTCTCCCCCAATCAGTTTAACTTTTCATTATACAAAACACTTTCCCCCTCTAAATTAAAAGTACAGAACAAAATACTCCAACCAACAGACGAAAGATTATTGCTTCATTTGAACCAAGGCACACCAGAACATACTTGCAATGCATGGCTTTGTAATAATCTCTGGTCATATGCAGAGTTCACCACACCAGAGTATTTGTAATCAGCCTCTTACAACTGAGATTAGGAATAATATTGTCCAGGTTTGAGGAAAGATGGGTAATCAGTCAATGTGATATGCAAACAGGCATATAGACCAAACATCTCATTTTAGAAATTGACAGATAAAGTCACAATAATCACCCAATATAGAAAAAATGGCAAGAGCATTTCCCTCCATTACTCCAGATTCATGAGATCCGGAATTAGGAAGGGGCTTGTTGGAAGCAGATCCACACACCATTTCTGGAAATACTCTGGAAAATACTTGCATTTGGCTTAGATCAGCTTGACCTGCTCTGCTCTACCCAGCAGCAGCTTCTGCAGTTTTTTAATGTGTGTATGCAGGAAAATTGTTAATACAGAGTTTGCTGCAGCACATGCAAAGGTGTCCATAATTTCTCCTTCTAATTCAATTCATAAAAATGAATGCAACAAAATAAGTTTTTAAAAGCATATTTATTATAGAAAGAGACTCACGCTGTGACCACTGTTACTTGCTTCCCTCTCTTGCAAGGAAGATCATGTAACAAATACTAAAGGAAACAAAAATGTCCTTCAAAGTAGGAAACACTCCCTGTTGCTTCTCTGGTTAACAGAAAATGCTAAAAGATATGAGACCTAGCCTTCAAGGAACAAGCTCTGAGCATGCTCACAAGCAATGCATGATTTGATAGGGCTGGAACACCCTCAGGCGTCCCTACTCAATGCAGATTGCCGTGATAACAACAGAAAGAAGGGGGAACGGAAAAGCTGGTAGTCCTCCAAGAGACACATGGAAGGGAACTCTTTACCAGAGTATACTTCCGAATTAGAACTGTCAGAGTGATGCAGAGAGCTGATTAGCCAGAGAACAGGAAATAGTTAGAAATGTTTTCAGCGCTTCTCTTGAGTTCAAACAGATGCGTGTGAAACAGGGAAGTGTGTGTCTTTGGGGGGGTTTGTTTGGTGGTGGTGGTGGCGAGTTAAAAACGTGCTTAACATTCTCCTTGTGCTGTGTCCCAGTAGTGCAAGGGCCCCCACTGTACTCTGTCAGCCCAACCTGCAACGTGGGTATGAAAGCAGTGGATAGCAGGGTAGGATTTTTCTACTTTCTCAGCTCAAGTTGCAGGTAGGTAGCCATGTTGGTCTGCCGTAGTCAAAACAAAATGAGCACATGAAAGCTCATACCAAGAACAAACTTAGTTGGTCTCTAAGGTGCTACTGGAAGGAATTTATTTATTTATTTATTTTGTTTCTCAGCTCGAGTTCAACACCTCTCCTGCAATACAGGTGAAACACAGAAAGATTGTTCCACATGCTTTTCTCTCACTCACACATCCTTCCAGGCCACAATAAAGGCAATAAAGTGCACTTGCTTTTTAATGTACATTAGCGTTCATTTCAAAAGTCTCACACCAAGTAAGAACAGAGTTAGAAAGAGATGGAACTCTTTCCTTTGCTGCTGCTACCTTTTGAGGGCACTTGGGGGGGCATGCTAGTGACCATCCCAACTTGATTAAAATCTTGATTTCTGTGGACAGCTCTCTCCCCCCATCCCTGGGGACATGACCTATCCAGACAATGAGGTAGTTTGCTCTACTTTTTTAGATTCGTGTTTCTTCTTCTCTCTTCTTTATCCAGTCACTCGGTTCTATGTGTGTTGGGTGCTATTCTTGTTGCAAGTGAATAAAACCTATAGTCTTCTTCACCCCAAAGTGTCTCATTGCCTCCAGATCACAAAGAACAGCTGCCCTTTGGCGTAGCAGTGGGCTTTCTTCCCCCTCCCCCCCCCAGATGCTTTGTACTTCTGCAAATATCAGGGTTCCACTGAGCCTACTAATAGCTGCCTTACGTGCTTAAGTGCTGGTGTTCTGGCTACTTAAGCACAGGCACTCTCCTCTAAAGATATTTAAATGGAATTTAAAATCTTATAAGGAATTAATGATTAAGCAGAGACTAGATGGTAACGTAGCAGAGCTGCCATAGCCGCCGATTTCCTGCACCGTCAGGGAGTTTGGACTAAGATCTTAAGAGATCTCGTCCAACTCTATTGTTTAAATTAATCGCAACAGTGGAGTTTCTCCTAAAAGTCACTTTTAAATAAGAAAGAAAGAGGAATTAAAACAACAACAACAACAACACTGTCTAACCCCAAGAGTGTTCATAAATCAATTACAACCTAACTCCATTAAAATGCATAGGACTTTTGCCATTTACATTTATGGGAAAGTGAATGCGCACTGCAGTTTTAAAATTACTCCTGTAATTTGGGGTTGTTATGCCTTAGCTAGGATATATCTGTATTAAGTAGAAAAAAGATATAATTAGTGACTGTCAGCATCTTTCTGGAAAATATATATATATACTAAGATAGATCTTCACATTAAGCTTAACCATGGAACGTTCAGGTGTTTAGTAAAAAATGAGGGAGGGATGGAATCTATCCAAGTGCCCCTCCTTCAACAGCAGGCTTTCACCAACCATACTCTTATTAACTGCTGATCTTTGGATTCATTAAAAGGTTCTGATGAGGTAATTGATTAACAAACTTACATCAAAGCTCACAAGCCTATCAAGTGCCTTCATCTTACAAGACAACTTGAAAGGACAGCAAGACAGAGATAATGAAGCACAGGGCTCTGTGGTTATTGGTCTGAAATCCTTTTAATGCCACTGTTTGTTCTTTACTGCAGAACAAATAAACAAATGGGATTGTTGTTGTTTTTTCCAAAGATGTATTTTCTCCTAGCAAACAGAATTACAAAATAAGTCACTAAGAAACTGAGTCTGATATAGCATGAGAAAGGTACAGAGTTTCAATCTGAGTTGGGCACTAATCAAGGAATTCACGACTTCTCAAATTAACATGAGCATCTAATTCCACTTCAGCTAATCTTGATTGACTGCACATCTCATGGAATTAATGTTACGTCTGCAATGTCCAGCTCTCGGAGATCCCGTAATTCATTGTTTGGGGGTGCAAAACTTAGCAAATAAAGAATCCTAGATCAAGCTTAAAACTTGGATTTTGTGACTAAATTTCTTTGAATATTTTTTAAACTGCAAAAATTGTTTAATGGTGAATTCAAATATGAATTCTTTTTCATGATCTCTTTGGGTTTGCATGCATCACTTCTGTCAATAAAGAATATTGCATTTCTGGAAGTAATGAAATTCCTATAAGGGGCAATAGCCAAAAGTTAACGTAGACCCTTTGGCAAACTTTTAAGCTGGACAATATCAACCATTATAATATCCTGTAATAGTGAACTCCTCCATTCTGTAGTGGTGCACACACTCTCATATACTCTGCATCCAGTGTGCTCCTGGTTTGCTACAATCCCTATCTACCCTGCTGTTTCTTATGAAATACTGCATTTTGCTGCGTTTTCCCCAAACCTGCTTCAATTCAAATAGAGAAAAAGGAGGACTCTGCTACATTTTAAGTCACTGATCGGTAACTCAGCCTGAATGTTCATCCTTCTTTAGCAAAAATGGTACCACTCCCACACAATAATTTCTCTTATCAGGAAGCTTGGGGGAACCCCCATGATATATTAAAAAAAGAGGAAGACAAGTTTTTGTGGTGAGGGGAGAAACTAGAAGACATCCCAATCAGGACTGAGCATTCTCAGTGACCACAGAACACTTGGGTAGGGAAAGATAGCTCAGCTGGTACAGCATGAGACAATCTCAGAGCTGTGGGTGGGGCAAAAGACTTCTGCCTTGCAGGGGGTTGGACTAGATGATCCCCTGTACCCCTTTCCTTCTCTTCCATTCTATGAACCTGTGGGAGGGGAATGGCATATCCTGGGAAAGGGCACAGATGTCTATCTGGAACAAGAACACTCCAATGTTTCGCTGCAGGTCCCATTTGTTGGGTAACATATCCATCATTTGTCCATGTGACTCCAACATCTCTGCAGAGATCATTCCCAAACCAGAAATATTTAACTTTAAATCTTTAACTGCATGCAACTTGGGACCTTTCGCATTCAAAACATGTGCTATGACACTGAGCTACAGTGCCTGCCCAACAATATGGTTTCACAATACTAGTTGTATTGACAGATAGTACCATTTGAGAGAAAAAGCCATTTTCATCAATGTGTTTTACATTATTGTGCAAAGTGCTATGGGTGGTATTCAATGCTAGTCCTACTCAGAGTAGACCCACTGAAGTTAATAACCCTATGTCAGTCATGTGCATTAATTTCCATGGGCCTACTCCGGTACACAAAGATCACACACATGGTTTAGTGCAAACTGCAACACATCAGCTACAGCAGTTGGTAAAGTAAATTAATCATTAAGTTCTGTGATGAGATTTACTATTCCAATATGCATAGGAAATTAAAGCAACTTGAATAATTCATAGTTACCATAAGGAAGCAATTATATAATGGTATATATCCACTCCACCCCAAACAACAGACCATTACAGACTGCAACTTTTTGGCTTTCTGATGTGCAAAAGGAAACCTGTATCAGTTTGAAAACACATCTAAGTGCTAGTAGATAAATAGGTAACGCTCCAGCGGGAAGGTAAACGGCGTTTCCGTGTGCTGCTCTGGTTCGCCAGAAGCGGCTTAGTCATGTTGACCACATGACCCGGAAGCTGTACACCGGCTCCCTCGGCCAGTAACGCAAGATGAGCGCCGCAACCCCAGAGTCGGACACGACTGGACCTAATGGTCAGGGCCAGGGTCCCTTTACCTTTATCAGTCCTTAATTTGATCAAAAATTATTTTTATTCTGAATCACTACCATGAAGAGAATGGTGTGGTGGTGGTGGTGTGTGTGTGTGTGTGTGTGTGTGTGTGTGTGTGTTTGTGTGTGTGTGAAACCTCTGCAAACACAGCACAGCAAGTCAATCATAGTTCTTTCATTTTGACCCCACCCACCAGATTCTCTCTACCTCTTGATATCAAACGCCCCAGGTGAAAAAAAAAGCTCAGAAATCAGAAGAGTAATATTCACTCTGCTCCACAGGTCAATCGCGTTTGTTCCCTGGCACATGTTCATTGCCACGATTCCTTTTTTTGATCGGAGGGATGTGAGAAGAGCAATTTGTGAGCACAACCGACAGCTCAACAAAGGCTCCCTTATCCCACTACCGTTCAGATATAGTTCACCTTGAAGGCTTCCAGTTTCAAAGGATCAGGGTGTGGGAGGGGTGTGGTTTCTTCTATATTCCGAAGATGGTACTATAAAGAGAGTTCCCCCTGTTCTTGCTAAAGCCTTCTCTTGGGAACCCTGCGTGCAATTTCATTTCTCCATTCAGGGAAACCAAGACTCTAATTGCACGAGCTACTTTGCCCCTTCGGCTACATCCGCGCCATCCCCCTTTGCTCTGTGCCTGCCGTGACATCATCAGCAGGAACTCACCCTGCCCTTCGGATACTACTTCACCCAACCATATTTACAGCACCTCCAAAGAGACGCTGCTGCTGCTGCTGCTGTTCTTGCAGCGACCAGCAATTCCTGCGATTTTCTTCTCCCTCTTCCCCCACCCCACCTTCCCCTTTCCAGATGCTGTCAGCTACACCTCACTTCACCCACGGAGAGCAATTCCTGGAGGAAAATCCGTGCCATTGTCTGACTTGCACACTGCATGCATATTTCTCCTCCTAGTTAACTCCTTCCCTCCCGCGCTGCTACGGCTGAACTGTGAGATCACCTTTGAAAAATTAAAAAAGAAGAAGAAGAAGAACGTAGAGGCTTGGAAAGAGAGAGAGAGAGATCCATTCCACTTATCCGCCCCCCCCCCCCTTCCACCACCAAGTCTTGGTATTAAAAGCTAAGTCTTGCAGCTGCAACATCTGCCACCCAGAAAACCCAACCCATCCTTTAAGGGAACAAAATAGCCTTAAGAAGTTGACTTCATTGAAAGACTGGAATCTCCATTTCCAACGGGAATCTTGAAAAGACAGCCTCGGCTGATCCCCACCACCTCCCTTTCCCTTTGCGGGGGGGGGGGGGGGGGAGCGATATGCATTTACCCTCTCTGGCTTTGCAACATACCTAAAGCTTGGTCTTCTCCGCGCGTCTCTCGGGAATCGGTGGTCCTCGCCCTCGCTGCGCTGGGCGCTCACACACAGCCGGGCGCCGCCGCCCCTCCACTCGCCTCCCGGGCAAGGCTGCCAGGACCAACGTCGCCGCCGCCGCCGCCGCCGCCGCTCCTGCTCAGGGAAGGCAGCCCCAGCGCAGCCCGCCACCCGCTTCGGCCGCCAGCAGGAGCGGCTCGGCGGCACCTCAGCATTTTCCTCCGCCTGTCACTTCGTCGGCAGCCGAAAGGGGGAAACATCCATGGGGGGGAAATGGCATATTACATTTTTTTTTTTTTTTTTGCTTTGAGGAGCTAGAGCGCGGTTGAGACCATTGTTAGGAGGAGGAGAGGGGGGAGAGGCGGCTCTTAAAGCTCCAGCAGCCCTTTTTTCTCTCCACCCCCCCCCTCCGTAGCTGGGAAAGTCAGCGGATTAAGAAGGCGGGGGGGGGGGGGGAGAGAAAGAAAGCAGGGATTTTGCTTTTCTTGGAATTAAACTTTGCGGAGTGACAGCTGGAACGGCCTGTGCTAAAAAAATAAAAATAAATCACAATGGTTGGGAAATCGGGCAAGCTGCGTTACTTACCCGCGCAGCGCAATCCTACGTATGGATTTTGCACCTTGTTCGGTGGCGTTTAGTAAGAGGTAAAGGAAATAGGGGCGGGATCCGGTGCTTTCCTCTCAGAATTAGCAGCGCAGCCCTATGCTTGCCTACTCTGGGGTAAGCCTCGATGAGGTCACTGCCAAGTAAACGGAGAATAGGATTGCAGCCTAAACCTCCGCGCAGTTGTTGGGGGCTTCGTTAAATAAGGACTGCAGCCGCTGAGTGTTCGCGCCGCTTAATTACCAGAAAGGCTGAAAATCAACTCTGATGATGAACAGGTGCATGCATTCATTGAGGAGTAACCGTTCCCCCTCCTTCCCTATTTACAAATATTTCAGGAAATCCATATCGGCCGTCAGCAAGAAAGATACATATTGTAGTTCCATATTTCCCTACATCATGTAACACACACACACACACACACACACCCGCCTTTCTTTCGCCCTGGAGGGGTACACACGGTTCTCAGGCATGGAACAAAGCTGTGTTGGCAACCCGGTGCCCTCCAAGCCTTCTGGACTACAACAGCTCCCCACCCCCTCACCCTTTTCTCCAAGGTGGCTCACACTATCCTCCCTCTCCTCATTTAATCCCAACAACGACAACCCTGTGAGGCAGGTTAGGCTGAGATGCAGTGACTGGCCCAGCCTCATTGCGAGTGGGGGATTCGAACCCTGGTCGCCCAGGTCCTCTCTGACACTCTAACCACTACACCACTCTGGCTCAGTCCCTGGTATCTACAGGTGGGGCTGGGAATCTCCCCAGTCTGACCGCCTGTGGTCTTCAGTGCCGGATTTACATATAAACTAAACAAGCTATAGTTTAGGGCTCTACTCTCTTGGGGCCCCCCAAAAAAAACTAAAGGGAAAAAACTGGATGTACATTTCTAAAATACAAGATAAAAAACAAATAAAATAAAACCTACATACAGCAACAGTGTTTTGTGTTGTGTAGGCTTCTATGATGTAAGTAATGGGCCCCGCCTGCTAGCCTGCTCCCTAAAATATCACTGGTTTGCTCATTTCTATATCAATTACTTTGATAAAATATATATTTTGTTATGTGCAAATGGCTTTAGATACCTATTAGATCCATAAATTACCATATAGCATATATTCAACACAAAAAACAGCGACAATTTGTTGTTGACAAAGGACAGCTGGAAATATAAAGGGCCCCATTACCTTCAGTAGTTTAGGGCCTCAGCAAACCTAAATCCAGCCCTGGAGGTGCTGCTGCCTGTCAGTGTAGCCAATACTGAACTAGATGGACCAATGGTCTGGCTCAGTTTAAGGTATCTTGCTTTGTTCCTACTCCTTGCTTTAGCTAATCCGCCCTCCCCAGTTATTTTCATACATCTCTATCATTATCACTGCATGGCTAATTTATCTCCAAGAGGCTATTACAACAACAGGGCCACCGGGTTGATCTAATCCGAGGAGCCAAATGGGGTCTTCCCTCCTTTCCCTGTAATCTTCGGAGAGCTGCTGCTATCAGTTATATCATCTGACAAGGAGAGGGAGATCTGCTAGGAAGCCGCCCCGGAATGGCTGAGAGAGGAGTGAAGCAAGAGATGAGTTCACTAACTGACTCGGGAGTTCGCGGAACGTGGGAATCCAGGGAGCGGAAGGCGTGTACAGTATGCAATCGCTCCCTTTCTCAGGGCTCGGGGTTTCCCCTGGAAGCTGCTGCAGTGGTTTCCACCAGCCTTTAAATAAATTCTGAAGTAATCACGTCGGCTTCTCTCTGCCTCACGCACGCAGCCAGTTCCCCAGATGCTGCCGCGGCGTTTTCACAGCTCGGATGCTCCGCCATCCGCCCCCTCCCTCCCCAAGGACAGCCGGTTGTTAGGAGAGGGAGAGATGGCAAGGCAAGAAAGAGTGGCGGGTAGGTAGCCAGCGACAACACTTTCCTCCCCTTTTGAAAAGAAACCATACAAAACAAGGCTTTTTTGTTTTGTCTTCACTTTAGGGCACGGGTTTCTCCTTCATGCAGATGGGGCTGGAGCAAACGAGAGCTCAAGGTCGTGTAAACCGGCAGGGAGTCCTGCAGAAGTTCTGTTGCCAAATAAAATCAGCTAAAAATGCAATCCTATACTACAGACGTCAATGAGTCTCACTTTTATTAGGTGGCCATAGGAGTGCGGTGTAGGCAGTTCGGGGGTGCCAAACTGGGTGTTTGACCCAGGTGAAATAAAGCCTAGTTTTGTGTCTGGTGTAGGCTGGTTAAAAAGGTAAAGGTAAAGGTACCCCTGACCGTTAAGTCCAGTCGCGGACGACTCTGGAGTTGCGGCACTCATCTTGCTTTACTGGCCGAGAGAGCCAGTGTTTGTCCGCAGACAGCTTCCAGGTCATGTGGCCATCATGACTAAGCCACTTCTGGCGAACCAGAGCAGCACACAGAAACGTCGTTTACCATCTTCCCCCCGGAGCGGTACCTATTTATCTATTTGCACTTGACGTGCTTTCAAACTGCTAGGTGGGCAGGAGCTGGGACCGAAGAACGGGAGCTCACCCCGTCGTAGGATTCAAACCGCCGACCTTCCGATCGGCAAGCCCTAGGCTCTATGGTTTAGACCACAGTGCCACCCGCGTCCCTGGCTGGTTACTCAGAAGTAAATCCCACTGAATTGCATGGGAGTTGTGTGCCTAACTAAGGGTGCAAAGAATTGCAGCCTCTTCCTGCTCACAGGCAGGTATGTTGGGAACCACCAATGTCCTCACCATCCCCTTTAAAGCACATTTAACACACATTTCAAGCACATGGTTTCCCCTCTGTCATGGGAACTGTAGCTTAAGGGTGCTGGGAAGTGAAACCCAGGGGGGGATAGTAAACTACAGTTCCTAGGATACTTTTGGCGAAGCCCACAGTTTTAAATGCATGTTACTTTTGCTTCATCTTTTTCCATGTTCTGAGCGACTCATGGTAGAATTCAAAGAAGTGTGCAAGCCTAAGTGCTTCCTTCCATACACATATGTAAACAGGTACTAGATTCATAAGAGCATTAACACCTGTGGGTTGGACCAGGCATCCATCTACTCTAGTTTTGAGTGGTGGGCAGTCCGGATGCTTCATGGAAGCCTACAGATAGCAGTTAATGGCTCTCCCTTGTTTTTTTGTCCACAGATAAAATATTCACATGCAGAGGTTTTCACCTTAGCCTAAAAATGGAAAACGAGCAAAGTCCCAACTAAAGAACAATGACAACTTAAGCTGCTGGAATATGCGCAGCTTGCAAACTTAACATACAGAATAAGAGAACAAGAAGAACATACGTTTGGAGAAGATGGGAAAATGCTTATTGAATATATGGTGGGGGATGTGTTCACTTGAAAACGTTGGCAGCATTAAGATAAATTCAACAGTGTGAATTAGTTTTGATGGGTGTAATAATGGAATACTGAATGGTTTAGTTTATGTAAAATATGCTGGCATGTATGGTATGCAAAATGTACCATGGAAAGAGAAGAAGGGAAATCATTGATAATTTAAGGATGTTTAAATAAGTATTGAAAATTGTAGAACAGAAAATTTAATAAAAATTATAGTGAGAGAGTTTTCTCTGTCCGTTTCTGCAGCAGCCAGCTGCTGAACCTCCAGGCTATTTAAACTCATGGGAGTTAGCAAAGTTCTGTTATTATAGGTTGTGCTTTGGAGAAGTCATATCATCATGTGTTATTGTAGTATGGCATAGTATTGTAGATCAAGGGCCTGAATGATCTGCAAGTGGTGCTAAGAAGCCTCTCTTCTATAGTTGTTTAAAATTATACTTTGCCTCCTACACTTCCTCGGAGAAAGAGTGGCTGCTTAGCCAGGGCTCCTGGGCAACCTCTCATCCAGCAACTGATCAGACTAAAAGTTCCCTCAGATACAGATACGGTATGTGAAAATGTTCAGGCTGTGCAACATACTTAATCATGCAGAGTTGTTCAGAAGCTTATAATCGCATGGGATGTAATTTCATCTCCTTTTGTGTGCACACCATACATTTAAAGCTCATTGCATCCGCGAAAGTATCCTGTGGACTGAGGTTGGTTAAGGGTGCTGAGAACTGGAGCTCTGTGAGGGGTACACTACACTTCCAAGGGGATTCTTTACGGAAGTCATGTGCTTTAAATGTATGGTTTGGATTTGACCTAAGAATAAAGGGGAAGGATTATAGTTGCATGATAAAGCTCATGCTCTGTGTAGAGAAGGTATCAGGATCAATCTTTGGCCTCTCTGACCTGCCTACTCTGGGGTCTTTAAGGCACCAGGAATAGACCACCTTGTCCCCCAAGGCATTTTTATGACTATCTGTTGGGTGCTTCCATTTCCACCCACTACATTCCCCTTTGTGCTGGTTTTAATTTTACGCTGTTTGTTTTAAGTGGATTGCTTTTTCGTGTTTTATTGCTTATGGAAACCACCCAGGAAACTTGTTTGGGTAATAATAAAAGAACCAGGTGGGAAATGTTTTATCGGTATTTGCTTATGAATAGTCTATACTCTATCATGCAAGCAACTTTGAGATTTATTATTATTATTATTATTATTATTCAATGATCTATAAATCTTGTTGAATGGATGAAGAAAAGAATAAAATATCTCTGCCTGAGATACTGGACAGCTGCTGCCTGCCAGAGTGGAGTCAGGAAGCTTCCTACTCAAACGGCTGATTCAATCAACAGCGGCCTTTAGCTTTATAATCCTAATCCCTTTACTGGTGAAAGTTTGTTCTGAAACCCATCACCACTTACTTTCAAATAAATATAGTTAGAATTGGGCAGCCTGGTTCGGTAAGTCATTGGGAATAACAAACCAAAGCTGTAATAACATGTCATGTATAACCTTTATAATTACTTTTGTAATGACTCTGGAATTAGAGTAGTCTAACCAAAGAACTCTATTTCTTTTCTTTATTAAAAAGGCCATGTAAACCAAGAAAGAAGATTCCCTGAAGTGAATAAATGATCTCCTGGTCTCTTCAAGCAATAAAAAATTTCTTTCCTGTAGTCGAATAAATATGGCCCAATGCCATAGTGTGTGTGGTTAAAAAAGGGAGGGGGTGGAATTCCTTGTGGCAGATGGAAGTGTGCATACATGTGTACTGTTCTGCTGATATATCACTTGAGCTACCTAGGCCTTTGATTTAGGGTACTGGGCAGGGTTGGATTAGCCTACTCTGAGGCCTTAAACTATGTCAAGTATAAGAGGCCTCATGACATTATTCTAACAGACAGGACATTGAAAGTTGAAATAATTAACTTTTACATTTGCATATACACCAGTACATAGGCAAGGATGCAATGAAAAATGAACGACCTAACTCAAAGTTGCATCTTGCAATAAGCCTATTTACATATGAAATACGTTTATATGAAAACATCCTTATGATCTCCTACTTAGCATGTATGAAAACTTTTAAAGAACAGTCATACCTCATGTTGTGTACGTTCAGGATACGCACTCCCGCCCCCCCGAAGGGTTTTCCGGAGCGCGCAGGACGCTTCTGCGCACTTCGCACATGCGCAGAAGCACTCAAATCGCGCAACTTCCGGGTTTTGGGTTTTTTTTAATTATGTGCGTTCGAGTTACGCACGGCAACCCGGGACGGATCGCGTGCGTAACCCGGGGTTCCACTGTACAGCAAAACGAGAGCAGTTGAACACAAAACTCAGCACTTACAAAATGGAACAGGCAAAACCATGTGCACTGCATGTGTACTACATATGACATAACATTTAACATAATTTTGTGGTTATTTTTTTTTGACCAAAATCATTGAAGTTTAGGATTGTTTTTCCCCTCTTGTATTTAGAGGCCCATTATAATCTGAGGCCATCATCTGCATACAGCCTACTTAGTTTATGTGTAAATCCAGCACTGGGGGTGGGGAATTATGGCCAGCCTACAAAAACAGGAATCCTGACCACAACTCCAATTTATTTCTTCCATTATTTATCACATTTGTGCATTGCTTTATCTATTGTTTTCAATCCCACACATTTCCCAAATCAGTACATGGTATTTATGTGCCTAGTGTCTTGACTGTACACATGCAGAATTAGCCGCACAAATGAGAATAAGCAGTTTAAGGAGCGGGAGTCTGCTCTCAAGATGGATGCAACGTGTTGTTAAAATGCACATCAAAGCCCCCTTTTAGTGCTGCGCATGCTGATCAGAGTCTTCTCCCTAAAACAAGGTTAGCCAATGCAGTGTCTGCCAGATGTTGTGGGACAACAACTCCCATCAGCCCCAGACAGCATGGCTTCTAGCCGGGGAAGATGGGAAATGTAGTTCAACAACGTCTTGAAGGCACTAACCTGGGTATCTCTGCCCCAAAAAAACCCACCCCTGAACTGGCAGTTTTCCTGGGACGAAGAAAAGGACAACATTCAAGCTGAAGGATAGGAATCATTTTTTTCCTCTGTTACTCTCTCCTTGACTCTGCTTCTTTGATCTGAAGCATGGGGAAGAAAAGCAGTCTGTTAAATTAAGATGGACCTTCTACCTCTTAATAACAAAGAATGAAAACACACGGACCACAGCCCAAACCAGTGTTAGGTGCACTTAAAGCCATTGCTTTTAATGAGCTTAAGTGTGCCTGTGTGCAGGATTGCGTTCATGGGCATCGAGCCATTCATACCGCTGCCAAATTTCATTAACGTTATTCCACAGAGGACAACTGGGTGGAATGTCTGCTTCTTCCATTCAACACTTTGCATCTTTAGCTCGTGTAGTCTTTTGTTGAAGAAGTGCTGCTATAATTCTGCATCAGTGCAGCTGCTGATTACTTAATCCAGCTTCATGCACATGAACAAGCAGCAGCTTTGGAGAATGGTTCCAAAAACATAGGCATTTGGTCAGTTCTTTTCCCTTCTCCACCTTCCTTGTTTTGTCTTGGAAATGCTTGCACTAAAAATAGCAGGACGTAAAGACAGAAACAGCTAGAGCCGTAAAGGCTCTGATCCTTTGCACAATTACTTGTGGACAGGGCTCGATAAAGTTAAAGGACAGGACTAAGCATGCTCAATGGGCATGAAATGCTGATATGGCACAGGAGAATGGAAAACTGCAGAGTAAAAGAGGAGGATGCAATGGAGTATCCTAGAAAAGGGCATGGCTGGCCAGCACCCTAAGTAGGAGCATGTCACACTGCCAGATCAGATTCAGGAGCAGAGCTCCAGCCATACAGTTCTTTCCACAGACAGTTGACTTAGCTATCTTTCCTGCATTGCAGGGGGTTGGACTAGATGACATTTGGAGCCCCCTCCAACTCTACAATTCTATAAGTCTATGATGGGAGTTCCAATCTTCATAGGAAGACTAACAGTTTCATAATAGTAACCCGTATAATAGTTACAGTTTAATAACTTTTGCATAGTCGGAATAGATAAAAATGTTAAGAGAGCTTTCCCTTCCTCCAAAGCTTTTCTTTTTTTCCCCTGTCCATGGAGAAAATGAAAAAGTGAAATTTGAGAAGAAGCTTGGAACTCCTTAGTTGGATACCAACCTAAGAATGCAGGGTTGTATTCTATTACATTATACACAGTGAAATTAATGGTCATGCTTAACTTAGGTCTGTTGATTTCAATGGGTGTTCTCTGAGTAACCATTGGTTGGATACAACCCATTGACTTTATTGTACTGCCCAAGAAGTATAAGTTGTAGTTAATTTTATTCCCCATGCTCCTCACATTTTATTTACTATTTTTGTGGCAATATTTTGTCATCTGGTGTATTTCGTGGCACAGAGTCATTTAACAGTGGACAGCAAACATGCAATCTCAGAAGAAAGGCATAAAGGATGATTGGGGCGGGGGATAATTTATGATTTATTGACAGTAGCTACTTATCAGATCAATTTCTAGCTTGGGAGAATAAAGAGGAAGTCTAGAATTGCACAGGAAATGATTAAATATTTAGTTGAAGTCCTCCTTCCAAAAGTGGGCTCCATACTACTTGAATGGAGGCCATCTGAACGGAAATGTAAATAAACTATTCATTCTTAAATATTATCCCTGTAATGGAAGGTAACAGCCAATTACTGAAGTCAAAAGAAATATTATTGGCAATCAGTGTGGCTCTGAGGCTCATTTACATTATCGGTTTGTCTCTGTAGTCTCGATCCAGGCATCTACAAAACAAGGGCTTCCGTATCTGAAATGCAAAAATCATGAATGTTAGTCATTGCATGAATGGATAAAGGCCTCTTTAGTGAAGGCGCACTTATGAAACCTACACACTCACAGAGTAATACAGGGAGTAGTTTTGTCTATTTATTTTTGCTGCCCATAGCAACAGTCCTTTTTGCTGCCCATAGCAGTTAGGAACAAAGGAAGGTGCTTATACTGAAGTCTGATCTCTGGAACATGGGAACACCGAGGAACCTAGGAAGCAACCACCTTCTACTGAGTCAGATTATTGGTCCACCTGGCTCAGGATTATCTCCACTGACTGGCAGCAGCTGTTTAGGGTTTCAGACAGGAGACATTTCCACCCCTACCTGGAGATGCCAGCGATTGAACCTGAGACATTCTGCATGTAAAGCAGAGGTTCTACCAGCTCAATATTGCATACCCTAAGGGTAGTGTCCACAAGCCTCTGCAGGAGGTACATGTCTCACATATACACATTCTAAGAGTCGCGTGAATCAGTATTTCTAGGCAGTGGCATTAGGATACAGGGACAGGTTTACCTAGTAACTTAGAATCATGCATATCTTAAAATAGGGGTGTGGTTTACTGAATACACACAGAGACAACATTTACACATTTAATACTGCAGTGAAATGTTATCTGTTATGGCAATGGTGAATAGCTTCAGCTTTGGGAGTATTAGCTAAATAATTCTAACCACAACTAAATTTAACACATGTGTTGGGATTGCTCCACCCCTCTCTGCAGGATCTTCGGAGCCTCAGGGTGTCTCTTAATTTAAGACACCACCCGGTGAGCCCCTTACTCTCACCATCCTGGGTGCTCTTGTCATCACCAATCCTGTTTGTTTCATGTTTTATTTCCTCAGTTGGGTACTTCTGAGTACAGCCCTACAGCTTTACTGTAGCATTGGCCCTCTGCCTCATAGAATCTCTTCTTAACACCTTTAAGCTAGCCATTGGAGGCTTACGGGGTCCCAGACCTTCCTCAATGACTCCTCATTACTTCTGTCTGTCTTGATTTTCCTCTGTGGCAATGCCTGCCAGCTCTGTCCATCCACCTCTCCTCTTATTAGTTTATTCTCTCCCCCTCCTTTCTCTCCTGGATCTTTGCTGGATCACCTCCTCACTTCCAGTCTCTCCTGACCAGCTTCTACTCAGGGTGGAAGATAAAAGGAGCAGCAGGCAAGTTGCTGTGACACTGTCTTCCAAGAGCACACAGGGTAAGCACACAAGACTGAGCAAGCACATGAGACATAAGATGGATGAGGCTATAGAAGGAAGGGCAAAGGAGGGAATGTGAGAAAGTGTAAGGTTCTGGAGAAATGGTGTGCCCAGCATAGCTTGAAAGAACACCAGTCTGCTCACTCTTTCTGGGCTTCCATAATGGAAGTTGCATTGCATGCTAGGCCCCAGCCATGCACAATTGGCATGAACTCAGTGGAAGGCTGGGTTAGGGAAGGATCAAAATACTTGTCTAAAACAAACTCTCTCTCGCCCACACACTCAAATATATGATAGGCCTATTCTTGAAAACAGACTTGCCCATAATTAAATGTAACATGCTGCCATTTTAAAATGTGTTTCTTTAAGAAATAAAAGAGAACAACAAGCTAATAAAAGCTGTTAAATACTTCCAGGTGTCTAATTTGTAAATCAATGTATACATAATTGGCAATGTGATACATCACATTGTACTCCCTCTAAACTTCATGTTTTCATTCTGCTAACATGTCACAATGAATTCATGTACACCCTGGTATATTGTAAATATCTACTATTTCTTCCATGCCTACTGAATCAAGTATTGTACAAACAGTGGGAGAGCTACGGTAAATGACCAACTCTGTTGTTTCAATTAAGGTTAATACACTGAATTACCTGAAGTTTCTGCTTTATTGTGTTTACCTTATGCTTTGGAATGATGCCCAGAACAATAAAACATCATCGTGCTTGTTTAGAGCTAACCAATTACATTTTCCCTTGCTTTCTAAGATTGGGGCCCTCTCCTTGCATCCCAACAGCTAAAAGAAAATCTCATGAGAGGCAAGCAGAGGTAAAGCTGCTCCATCTCATCGCATTTGCCAGGAAATGAGGGAAGGCAAAGGCAGAGAGCATGTTCCTTGTGTGCATAAATACTAAGGTTCAATTCTCAACATCTCCAAGTGGGACTGGAAGAGATCCCAGTCTGAAACCCTGGAGAGCCTCTGCCAGTCAATACTGAGCTAGATTCAGACCAATGTTCTGAATCAAGAGTTTCTAAAGACAAAAGAAAGTCTTCTTGGGACAGCTGGAAGCTGGAGGGTACAGAAAGTGGAACCAAGGTTAGTGCTAGGGGGTCTGTGTAATGTCTCAGTGTGGTTGTAGTGGTCAGAGTGTTGGATTAGGACCTGGGAGACCATGGTTGAAATCGCCACTCAGCCATGAAGCTGAATGGGTGACCTTGGGCCAGTCACTGTAACCTACCCCACAGGGTTGTTGTGAGGATTAAATGATGAGAAACATATATACCACCTTGACCATAGCTGTCACCCCTCCCTGCTGTTCCCCACTGCTATATACATAGCTGTCAACCCTCCCTGCTGTTTCCCAATGCTATAATAAGGGAATTTCCCGCAAAAAAGGGAAAGGTTGGCAGCTATGCCTTGAGCTCCTTGGAGAGGAAAGGTGGGCTATAAATGCAATAAACAAACTTTTTAAGCTTCAATATGATTTACATATTCTAACACTTTCCTAGAAAGCCAGAGCACTCTTTGAGTTGGATTTCTTGGTAGTTTTCTTTATTGCTCTATTTTGAGAGAAGACAGTTCCACCATCCTCATCCCTCCAAAGGACTCATTCTCCCTTCAGCAACAACTTCTCTTGCCACTCCAACTGTCGGAACTTCCTCCCAAAACACAAACGGGCTGGTTCAGATTATTCTGATCCTGACATCACATAGACGGGGCACAAATTGGTATTGTCTGTCTCAAGAGTTTTCCTTCTCTTAGATTGGCTACCTTCCCAGGTTGACAACCTACAATTTCCAGACTGGTTGAACAACCAATTCCTTATCCTAAGGAATGCTGGGAACTGTAGCACTGTGAGGGAAATAAGGGTCTCCTAACAACTCTCAGCACCCTTAATATACTAGAGTTCCCAGGATTCTTTGGGGGAAGCCATGACTGTTGAAAGTGGCAATGATACTGCTTTAAATATGTAGTGCAGATGGAGCCCTTGTGAGGTGCCCATGCACACTGATGGCATTGCCATCATCCTCTCATTGTCCTTAATACTGTGCTATTCTAGTCATGTTGTTTCTTCCAGGCAAGAGATAGTATTTCGCTGTTGTTGGGGTGTGTGTGGAGGAAATCATTGTGCATATGGATAGACTTTGGCTGTCTTGTTTGTGGGTGTGCAGATCCAAAAATATTTTTTTTGAAAGCAGCCAGACAGCAGAATACCCTGAATTTAGAACAATGGAATACAATCCATATTTCTTTACTTCAGATCTGAGGGGGTAGATTGCAACTGTGGGGGTTGGGTGGGAGGCAGAGACAGCTTTTCAAATACTTCACAACACAGAACATTGTTAAGCAACACACAATCTCTACTGTTTATATTGGATTTGCACGCAGTTTGCTTGAGATAATTATGTACAAGCTGAGTTCCGTGGACTGTTCTACACTTTGTATCAGCCACACGGATGCCCTGAAATGGCTTCTGAATGAAATATCTTCTCAGTGTGGAGACTTTTATGTTTGGTGTTGCTACAGCTGCACTTTCCCTAGGAGGCAATAAAACTATAGTATTGCAATTCCTTTTCTTTCTACACATAGCCTGTGGTGTATTTTTATTTATTTCATTTCTGGAATGCCCTCTATGAACACACATTTACACTTCGCAGTCAAAGAATTCTAGCAAACTTACAAAAAATATGTGGGCGTCACTTAGGACTGATGATCCAAACCACTTAGTAGATTTTTAAAACACAAGCAAACTACATGACTCATCTAGCTTCAATGTTCCTTTATTTTCTGCAGAATGTGATAGGCATAGGGAAAGGGTTATTGCTTTGGTTTGAAGGCAATAGACCTTTTAGGGCTCTGTAGAATGCTCCCAGCCTCTGCTATGTGCTTTGTAAAAATAATAATAATAATGTTTATATGTCCGTGCATTGGGGAAAACCTGAGGTCTCCTATCTTGAATATTTCAGTGCATGAGAAACACAGATACTGTATCTTCCTTATGCAAATCACATCTGGTTCAGTATTGTCGACCCTGAGTGGCAGCAGATCTACAGGGTTTCAGATGGGGGACATTCTCAGCCCTACCTGAAGATGCCTGGGATAGAACCAGAAATCTTCTGCTTGCAGAACAGATGCTCTACCACTGAGCTACAGACATTTGCCTACCTCTGTATAGGATTAGGCAGCTGCAGAAGACCTCAGAGCACCTGCTGGCAGAGTGAGGCAAGTCTAAACAGTTCTTGGGACTGGGCAGGGGGAATCCACAAAGCAGAGGCAAGTAGCACCACATATGGTAAAGAAAAGTTTCAGAAGGACAAGGCTGCACAGTAAAAGGCTGCAACAAACTCATACCATCATGGGGCTACCAATAGTGCAGTGGAGCTGTAAAATCCTAGCAGTCTTATCCAATGCCAAGAGAGTAAAGCAAAGTTAATAGAGCCCACCAAAGCTCCTAGTAAGTTCTCATAGAACTATGGTGGATAGGATAGGATAGGATAGGATAGGATAGGATAGGATAGGATGATGGAGCTCCCAGCTACCATGTGGTACAGTAGGGGATCACGAACCCCTGGTCTAACTCAGTTTCCCACGCAAGGGCCACTTCCAGATCACCTGGTTATTGAGCATGTATCCGGACTTGTTTGCACAACGTTTGCAGGGAGATTATATGATGTCTGCTGTTTATTGAGCATTTGTTCTGATTTGTTTGTGGGGATGGTTATACAACGTAACATCAAGCAATTGTTTTCCCACACATTTTCCCATCACTTTCCTCACCCCCAAATTCACTTTAATAGTGCAGCCTGGCTTTGCTGGTATGCGCATGGATCCTACCCAGAAAACAGAGACAGCCTGGGAGAACCTTGAGATTTAGGAAAGATCTGGAGAGCTCCCAACCCTTGTTTGAAAACTGAGAGAATCGGCCACAGTAAATACTGCAGGAATTGAGTGGATTGACCCAAGACAGACTTTGCATGTACCGCTAAACTACAGTCTGAAGATTCTTTGGAATAAATGGTCAGGAGTCAATCTTAGTCTTGCCCAGTTCATTGGGAACATGGACCGTCCTTTGTCATTATAGTAGTTTTGAATGATGCAATCAGTATTTATAAGCTGAACATGCACCCTTATGTCTGGATTTCCTTATTATAATCAGCACATCCTTAATGGAAAATGAAGGTGTCTTTTTTGTTCTCATAGAAATCAAGGAGTAGCAGACTTGCAACATTTGTGCAAAGAGATTTTTATTTTATTTTAGGAATCTCACCTTCTCTTCACTTTGAAAGGAGATGGTGTTTTCCAGTTAGAGAGAACAGCATCCTGGAACTGAAAAGGTCTCTCATTCCTTGGTTTGTCGTTAGACACCCTCAACATTGTTTGTGCCTAGACCCCAAATAATTGAACCACCTCTCCCCATATAAACCGACGCAGTCTCTGTGTTGATAATCTGAAGTCTTTCTTCATGTTCCTCCTCCATGTGAGGTCCGGAGGGTGGAAACACGAGAACAGGACTTTTCTGCAGGAGCTCCCCTTTTGTGGAATGTTCTGTCTAGTCTGGTGCCTTCCTTATATATATCTTTAGGCACCAGGCAAAAACGTTCCTTTTCAACCAGGCCATTTTGCTGAATACCGGTAGTATTCTGTTTTTGTTTGTTTTGTTCAGTCGTTTAGTCGTGTCCGACTCTTCGTGACCCCATGGACCAGAGCACGCCAGGCACGCCTATCCTTCACTGCCTCTCGCAGTTTGGCCAAACTCATGTTAGTAGCTTCGAGAACACTGTCCAACCATCTCATCCTCTGTCGTCCCCTTCTCCTTGTGCCCTCCATCTTTCCCAACATCAGGGTCTTTTCTAGGGAATCTTCTCTTCTCATGAGGTGGCCAAAGTACTGGAGCCTCAACTTCAGGATCTGTCCTTCTAGTGAGCACTCAGGGCTGATTTCTTTAAGAATGGATAGGTTTGATCTTCTTGCAGTCCATGGGACTCTCAAGAGTCTCCTCCAGCACCATAATTCAAAAGCATCAATTCTTCGGCGATCAGCCTTCTTTATGGTCCAGCTCTCACTTCCATACATTACTACTGGGAAAACCATAGCTTTAACTATACGGACCTTTGTCGGCAAGGTGATGTCTTTGCTTTTTAAGATGCTGTCTAGGTTTGTCATTGCTTTTCTCCCAAGAAGCAGGCGTCTTCTAATTTTGTGACTGCTGTCACCATCTGCAGTGAGCATGGAACCCATTGTGTTTCTGGTAGGAGGGGGGCTATTGTTTTCTTGTTTCTGTTTTAACTATTTATTTGTGCTTTTATCACATGTTTTTTATCTTGTGAACCGCCCTGAGAGCATTAGATGAAGAGCAGTATATAAATCTAAAGATAAGTAATAATAATAATAATAATAATAATAATAATAATAATAATAATAATAATTATTTCCTGGGGGTTTTGGTAAGTAGGAAGCTATGAGAATTAGATGAATTTATGCAAGCAATGAGGTGAAGTTTTAATGAGCTAGACAATCTTTCAGTTATAGCTTTGGTTGACTAATTTGTTATGCTGAATCTTCCTGGCCCCCTCAAAAGTGGATTAGTCACAAGTATATACCAATAAGCCAAAATGTGTAGGAGTCCTATCACCAATAAGCGGGGCAAAAGCACAATATGCTGTTCACAGCTTTCAAATTCATCCTTATATATTTGCTCCCTCAGCTGACAAAAAATAAAAACAAACAGCGTGTGGACCCACAATTAAATGAAAGACTGTTATCCACTTTGGAGAGCGATTTGTGATTGGGTGTCAGAGTTAATGTAATAAATTCCATCTTTAACAAGTGGTATAAACACAAAGAGATGCCAGTGGACTCCAAATGATTTCTTCCTGTGTACTGTATGCTATAGCTGGCTGCTATACAGTCAGGTTGGAAAGAATCAACATTGGCTTTTCACATTAGAAAATGGCCGGTATATTCAACACAGTAGGAAAACTGCTCCTGCTAATGGTTAGCAGCTAGCTGACAGGGCCAGAAGGATTTAAGGCACAGAGTTGACAACATGTGAACAATTTTTTAAAAAAATTCCTTTAGTTAGTGAGATGAGTGGCCTATTCCTCGAGAGTAGATCATAGGACCCAAATTAAAACTGGATTGAGCTGCCATATGAAACATAAGTTTTTTTTAAAATAAATAAATAAAATAGCATTTAAATCACTCCATGCCTCCTTAAATTTAGGTTTTGAAAGCCAGCCGAAATAAAATACCTCTTCCAGAAATCAGGGTCAGAGGGAAGGTGGTGAGATTTACTGCTGATTTTATAGTTAAGTTCTTCCTGCATTCGTCGAGAAGGAGTTCTAGGAAGAAGGCATAACTGAACACACTGAAGAAGCTTTGTTGGAGAAGGTTGCTTGGAGAGTACAGTCTAATATGTACCTTTGCCTCCTGCGTCTTTTCATGGTTTGGTCTAGGAGCAATTAGCAACCAAACAGACCCTCCTGGAGTTGGTGGCAGGTCAGGCTGCTCCAGGGAAGTGATTCATTCTTACATAAGTGAGAGTGTGAGTTAGGATCCATTTCCCATAATAGACTTTCTAACGCCGACATTTTGACAAGGACATTATATATATATATATAAAATAAAAACACAACTAACTAACTAACTAACTAACTAATTGCCACAAGACATGTATTTTAACAGTAAATTATTGCACTTTAAATAAACTTGGCATCTAAAATTTGACTAAATACGTCCAGAACTCTCAAAGGCTAAATATCTGGAACAGGTTGACATTGTCTCCTGCCTCTGACTGAAAGGAGATTAAGGACCCAGTCACCCTTCTTACAGATCTGAGTAGCGGGAGGTATGGTTAGGAGCCTCAGAAAACTATTTCCCCAGACATTACCAGGATTTCAAAAGTGGAATTGACGTCCGGAGGGGGGGGGGGGTTTCTGAAAGGCGGCGTTTTGTCCTGGATCTTATGCAAGTCAATCGAAAAATAGTGGGTTGTGGGGTTTGTTTGTTTTTTTGGTGTTTTTGTAAACAAATGCTCAACAGCTTTTACTTTTTGAAATATGGCAACCCTACATGAGTATGTACAGGGTGCACCTTCTCTCTAGGCTGCACACACACTCCCCTCCCTCAGGGCAAAATGAGATGTTGGAAAGGCCTCTAGGTTACACTTCCACCATCACCCCATGTCTTCTTAAGACCAATGGGCCTTCTCATTGCTTCAAAGGAGACTGAAGTAGCCAGGCTGCCATTTTAAGAAGGGTCCTTATCCTCGACAGGCACTGTATCACCAGTGCTATTTTTCTCAAAAAAGAGGAGTTGGAACTCACCATGAACGCCTCCCTCATTCTCTTAGAATGGCAATGGCACCTACCTGAGAGGTGCTGCTGGAACTGAGTTCTGACTGAAAAAAAGCCCTGCATATCACTATTTTAAAATGGCATAAATATTAGAAGCACCAAAAATAAAAATAACAAGTACCATACAATAAGAGCTTGGGAGCTCCTCCCAATATCACGACCAGTCAAAAAAGTTGTTTTATAAGCTGTTTTATAAACTGTTCTCAATCAAGGTTGCATAAAATTTTGACTCGCTTTTTGCACTGATTATAATCACTCTTCCCTCCCACACTGGCCAAATAGGAAATAGGAGAGGAAGCTACCTGCTCAGGGAGATGAGGGAGCTGCCTAGTTCTTAGCAGAATGCGGCTCTGCAGGTGAGTAAGCAATTCTGCAAAGAATCAGTTGGGGGCTTGTTCAGACATTGAAGAATGATTCTGATTTAGCTTACCAGGGCTTGAAATCCAACTTCCAGCTTTCCATTCTCCATCCCAGCATGCTCACAAGAGTTTGAAGCCTTGAATCTTTTTAAAGTAACTGGCCTAATCAAGCCCAATGAGTTGCATAGACACAGGTTTAGCTTAAAAGAGGACAGCAAAGTCTAAACCAAAGTTTAAAAGGAAAATGTGAACAGCATCAAACAAACATTTTGCTTTCCCCAAATGCAAACTGGGGCCAAGCAGAATGAAAAGGGTAGGACTTGTGACAGGACTTCCCCTGTACTTTATATGCTAAAAAAATGCCCTGAGATTGAATGAAAAAGTTGGGCAGGATGCTGCCCTTAAAGTCATCAGAAGTGCAGGAGGAGGTAAACTGATTATTATATGATTGTTATATCATCCTAAATAGCCTTTGCATGGATATAACACTTGTCAAAATCACTGCTACTCTTTCTGATTAATTCGTTAAGATACCATTACAGTGACTTTTATTTTGCATTAGCTATGTGTTGCATGCTCTTTGGCCACTGTATGCCTTCCACAATTTAGCTCTCTAAGCATCATATGCTTAGAATGGCAAGAATACACAGAGGAATTATACCAGAAAGATATGGAGGTCTCGTACACCCCAGGTAGTGTGGTTGCTGACCTTGAGCCAGACATCCTGGAGAGTGAAGTCAAATGGGCCTTAGAAAGCACTGCTAATAACAAGGCCTGTGGAAGTGATGATATTCCAGCTGAACTTTTTAAAATTTTAAAAGATGATTCTGTTAAGGTGTGCTACACTCAATATGCCAGCAAGTTTGGAAAACTCAGCAGTGGCCAGAGGATTGGAGAAGATCAATCTACATCCCAATCCCAAAGAAGGGCAGTGTAAAGAATGCTCCACCTACCACACAATTGCGCTCATTTCACACGCTAGCAAGGTTATGCTTAAAATTCTACAAGGCAGGCTTAAGCAATATGTGGACTGAGAACTCCCAGAAGTGCAAGCTGGATTTCGAAGGGGCAGAGGAAGCAGAGACCAAATTGTAAACATGCGCTGGATTATGGAGAAAGCTAGAGAGTTCCAGAAAAACATCTACTTCTGCTTCATTGACTACGCAAAAGCCTTTGACTGTGTCGACCACAGCAAACTAATACAAGTTCTTAAAGAAATGGGAGTGCATGATCACCTCATCTGTCTCCTGAGAAATCTCTATGTGGGACAAAAAGCTACAGTTAGAACTGGATATGGAACAACTGATTGGTTCAAAATTGGGAAAGGATTATGACAAGGCTGTATATTGTCTCCCTGCTTATTTAACTTATATGCAGAATTCATCATGTGAAAGGCTGGACTGGATGAATCCCAAGCCGGAATTAAGATAGCCGGGAGAAATATCAACAACCTCAGATTTGCTGATGACACTACCTTGATGGCAGAAAGTGAGGAGGAATTAAAGAACCTTTTAATGAGGGTAAAAGAGGAGAGCACAAAATATGGTCTGAAGCTCAACATCAAAAAAACTAAGATCATGGCCACTGGTCCCATCATATCCTGGCAAATAAAAGGTGAAGAAATGGAGGCAGTGAGAGATTTTACTTTCTTGGGTTCCATGATCACTGTAGATGGTGACTGCAGTCACGAAATTAAAAGACGCCTGCTTCTTGGGAGAAAAGCAATGACAAACCTAGACAGCATCTTAAAAAGCAGAGACATAACCTTGCCGACAAAGGTCCGTATAGTTAAAGCTATGGTTTTCCCAGTAGTGATGTATGGAAGTGAAAGCTGGACCATAAAGAAGGCTGATCGCTGAAGAATTGATGCTTTTGAATTATGGTGCTGGAGGAGACTCTTGAGAGTCCCATGGACTGAAAGAAGATCAAACCTATCCATTCTGATCCATTTCCCCTGATGTTGGGAAAGACTGAGGGCACAAGGAGAAGGGGACGACAGAGGACGAGATGATTGGACAGTGTTCTCGAAGCTACCAACATGAGTCTGACCAAACTGAGGGAGGCAGTGGAAGACAGGAGTGCCTGTGGCTTGCTCTGGTCCATGGGGTCATGAAGAGTCAGACACGACTAAATGACTAAACAACAACAACAAAGTTTCTACATGTTGCTGTTTATACATGCTACTGTATTATGCTAAGATCCATAGCTCTTCTGTATTCCATCTGTTGTTTTGTGCTAAAACCATGCTATATTTTAACATTATATAACAATATAATATAGCAGCATTATGGAGGTGGCTGCATTAAAAGCCATAATGACTTAGTCCATGATTCAGCTGTAAACTGTACACTTGTATTAGAAGTATAAAAGTCAAGGCATCTGCAAACTTTCTTCCAGATTTCTGGTGTGAGTTTTCTGCACTGTTCTTTTGTACTGATTGAAGTTTGACTACATACTGAAGCCTGTTCAGAGATATTCCTAAAGGTTCCAAGAAGGCCAGAGGTCTGTTGTTGTTGTTGTTGTTGTTGTTGTTGTTGTTGTTAGAAAATGCAGCTTTTTATTTATGTGGACGTTGCAAACATAGGCTACAGACTTCTATGAAATAAATATCCTAAGGTTAACAGCCTTGTGCCATGTTTCATTCCAAATCAATTTCATCTTTTGGTATTAAGAAGTCATGAGTAATACAGTTACTCTGCTGAAGTGTTAATAAATGTAATATCTCAGAAAGGTCATTCTGTCTTTGATTTACACTACAACACCAGGGGGTTGAAATTAATGTTTTTGGTCATTGGTCACACAAGGCTATGGGCTAATTCTGTTACTAATACCCAAATAATTTACACAACTCAGGGTTTTAGTTTTAATTTACCACATATATATATATTTTCTGCTTGTTCAGATAGCTTCTTTCAACAGCCATAATTTCTAATAAAGTATTTTATTCTAGACCACTATCGAGGGAGGGCCATGAAAAGTCAGCTTCCAAGTGGATATTTCTGAATGGATCAGACACATGATTACAAAAACATGTTCTGTCTCTGTGCTTCTACAGCTTGAAAAGTCAATACTGATCAAAGAACCAAGGCTGCATGTATCCAGTTTGCCAGCAAAAGTTCTGTTCCTCTGTTCCGAAGGAAGGCGAAAGGGCCCTGAGTCCAGAATCAGGCATATGATAGATCCTGTTATCCATTATCTAACAGCAACATCAGCCCCAGCTAATGACTCTGCAGCCTGATCCCATTCATTTCTATGCAGAAGTCCCATTGTCTGCAGTGGAAATCCCAATTAATAGTGCAAGCGTAGGTATATTTACTCAGAAGTAAGTTCCACTGTGTTTAGCATTTCTGCCTTACTGAACATAAGATTGCCGTCACAAATATGCTGCAGTAATAGAATTAAAGCCAAAATAATCCCCCATCCCTTGGTGATTTCCCATTGCTCATAACAAGATTGGTTGCCCTACATCTCTTTTTGGCTTCCTATATAAACAATTTGTCCCCCACTGCCTGGAATCCTTGTCAAATCAGCCAGTCCCTGAGGACATAATGTCTTGAGATATGCAAGCAAGCTAGACATCATAAGAAATAGATTCAGCTGGAAAATAGCCAATGAAACAAGAGCTTCTGCATAGTAAAAACAGGACGGATAGCTAGTAAGGAAATAAGTTCCACTGAACTCAGTGGGACCTACCACCAAGTAGAGGGGCTTCGCTTGGGGAAGATAACATTGAATATCACAGCTGCCAGGCATCTTATTGTCAGGCATTTGGGCAAATAGCTCAGGATCAGACAGTTAGATGTTGGGTGGCTGGTAGGCAGGCAGAAGTCTGATAGTCAAACAGTGCCGAGCTATAACATAGTGACCTCCTCCTTTAGCAAGCTGATGAAACTGGGGGAGCACAGTAGATCTGGGGAGTTTTCTATTAGACAGGGGAAGAGGATTGATGCTCCAGTAATTAAGGTGAAGGATGAATTTGTTTGGATAGTGCTGGTGTCTGTCTCTTGTGTTTGTGGCAATGGAGGTGGAGATGGCTTGGCATCAGGCTTATTCCACCCACCTCCCCCAGAGGAGGAAGGCTCCTCAAAAGAAGACAAAAGGCTAGGCATCTTCAGAAGAAGAATGGTAGGAGGCTTCTCTGCCAGCCTCTTTGGGCATTATCTGGGGTCTGGATTTCCAACCCTTATACTGCTGGGCCCCTCCCAGAACTGATGACCTACAATCCAATGGGGACCTCTCCTGGGTCTTCCAGTGTTCCCTATCTGAGCTTCTCCCTGGATCTGACCACCCCCTGCACAACACCTCCATGGGACTCATGGCACCATTGCAGAACCTGACACATTGGTACCTTGGGAAAGTGGCAGGTATGTGAGGACACTCTAGCGGCACAGAGGGGAACAAGATGGCCTCTCTTAAAATTAATACAACAGAGCTAAGAGCAATATATCAAACAGCAGAACAGGACTGGCCTTCTGGTGCTCCTTGCCCCCAATTCCCATGGGCCAGGACACTTCTGAGATGTTGTGTAAGTAATGAAGCTTAAAGCTGTCTGTCCCTTCCTCAGTGCCCTGATAATGCAACAGGGAACTGGTGTATCACGGTGGAGCTACCCATCAAATTCCCTTGGTGTTTTGACTCTTCTTAAATGTTCTACTTTACATTTCTGCCTATAAGGTAAGAAATATGTGTGACAAACCACTCAGCAATGCATGATATTTATGTACCCAGAGAGATTAAATAATACATAACTCACAAGGTTTTGAGATTAAGCAATGAGTGCTCTCAAAAGTAATTAATTATTGAAACAAGTTAAATAAGATTATATATAAACTTATAGAAAATTCTCACTTGTCTCAGACTATACAGGGACCAAGGAGAACTTAATTTTTTTTAGTGATCCTGATATTTATTATACAGCAAGCAAAGCAAAGTCTGAATTTTTAGAATTCTGCATACGGTACATTAATGTTTTTCACTGCTCTCAAAAGTCGTCATAGATCAGCAGGATTCTTGGTTGCCAAAAGTAAAAAGTGATTAAGCATCTGGATAATTTTAGACTCTTCAGTTCCATATATTTTTTTAAAAACCAAACCAAAGAAACCCACAACAAGTGTATTAATGAGCTTCTCCTGCTGTGATGCCCAATTAACATTCTGTTCCTTTCCAAATTATATTTCAAAGTTTCAGAGAGCTTTGCCCTCTTTCCTTTTTGAACACAGGGAAGATAGAAAACTAGAAGATGACTCAAATGGTCTATTTTTCATTTTCCTAACTTAGAGAGTCTTTGCACTTGTCGGCACATTAAATATCAAATTCATATTTGAGTTATACTGTTGAGTCATGCCAAGCTACAGTTTATATCTCTATGGATTGAGACCCTGGCTGTATATAGTATGGAGCTGTGTGTGGGATAAAAGGCAGTTCAATAACACCCCACAGCTTGGACACCCCACTCAAAGTTACTAGTTCACTGGAATCTCTTGGAATTTCTTGCTCCTTCTTGATAGTCAAGGCTATGTAAGACTCGAAGTAATCAATGTATCAAGCACAAGTTATCACCAGATCAAGTGCCAACATATCGCACACAAGGAAAAGCCAGAAGTCCACAAGCTTATTAAAACAGGGATGGACAACTGGTAGTCCATGATTTGCACTCACCCACTAGCTAGTTCTGCACCTGCCAGTTCTGAGATAGCACTAGCATGTGGCTGTTGAACTGAATAGCATGCTTAGGTCAAATGATGCATGAGAAGCCTCTTCTAAACTGATCAAATGAGTAAGCCTCAGATGACCCAACACTGCAGGTAAAGACCTACAGAGGTCCTTGTTATAATTGCAGCAACAACAATCTTTATTATGGTCCATAGACCCATCAATTCTGTTATAATTGCAAAAGCCACAGGGGTATCCTTTCCTCCTAGCATGGCTTTAGGATCTACTGGCTTGGATCTAGAGCAGAAAAATCAGGCACTGTACTACCATCACAGCCTTGGCTGTGTTGATTCCTAGGCACACCTTGGGAAAGCGATGCATCAAAACATGATACAGCAGTTGAAGGTCATGCAGGAGTGAAGCCATATCCTCAGCTTTCTAAGCATGGAAGAGGCTGAAGAATGAGTGGACAGCTCATACGTGCAACACGTAAGCATGCTGAATGAAGCTCGGGCTGCATGACTTTTCAAGGAAAGTATAGACTTCAGAATTCGAGAGAATCCTGCAGCACCTCTGCCCTGGGCCACCCTTTAGCTGTCTCCATGCTGGAATGGGGAAAATGCTTCAGGGGCTCTGTGATTATGCAGAGCCCTAGAGAGTATCTCCCTGTTTCACACTGGAGGGCAAGGCTGAGAGAGGTACAGGTATCGGAAAGGCAGCTCTACTCTCAGGCTTCCCTCCAGCTGGCTTGAACTTTTCTCAGTCCCTTAAAAAAAAAAAAAAAACTGCAGTACGCTAGGCTGCAACAGATGTTCTCAAGGGAAAGCAGAAATGGAGAGAAAAACACTTACATTTTGAGATATGACTTGTGAGGTTGCAGAATTGTCTAAAAATGAAACTCCAACATCTTGCTTTATGCTGCTGTGAGGGACAACATTTGAGGAGTCTGTTTCCTGACATCTGTCTGCAACGTCAGTGTATTGACAGCTTTTATATTATGTATGTCTCACAATGCTACAACTAAACAGTTTGATCCTTTCCAGTGAATGGTTGCTTCCCTTTGGTGAGGATGAAAGATGAACAAAATCCTTTTGATTAAACTAGTTGTGCATATATGTACCAAGTACAGTCATAATTGAAATGTTCCTTGTTGGGTGGTTTCTTAGGGCTTTCCTCCTACCAGTTCTCCCAGATTTTATTTTCTCTGTATTTTTATTATTTAAAATGACCACCTGCTGGGATTTGGCTTGATTTGAACAGATGAAAGACTGTATAGAAAAGAGGAAAAGTCATGTAGATAAAGGCTGTGGGTTGAATACTACCCATGCTTAAGGTGATAATACTACCCATGCTTCTAAGGTGGTTTGTCCCAGTGGAATATAATGGGGACAATGTGCCTCAGCATCACCTGTCTCCATTGGACTACTTTTTCAAATCTTGGCAATTTTGGTCTATTGCACATGAATTATGTTTTCCATATAATTGTTCCTTCTCCACAGAAAAGAATTTTGATTGCCTCCTTCTATTCATAAAATGTTTCTTTTCTCGCAGCCTACTATTCAGCTAAACTCCTCAAAGTGGCCTTAAAAAAAGAAATTAACTGACTGGAGCAAGACTTGGTGCCTTTTTGCTCTCTCTTATTCCTTCTCTCTGGGCATCAGGTAATAGGTAACCTTGTAGTGTAGATGGGGTTCTATCACACCAGAGGTCCATCTAGTCCAGCATCCTGTTCTCACAGTAACTACCCAGATTCAGAGGCATAGGAAGGTCAGGTGGTACCCAGTGCCGAAAATTTCTTGTCACACCCCCCCCCCACATTTATTTTTATTTTTATTTTTGCCTGCAAAAATGGTTTTATGTTATTTCGTATTTTCTTACAAAGGAATGTGGATTCTGGGCCTCTGATAACAAGTAGGCGACTATGGACAGATACGTAAATCTACAGGATGGATTGTGTTTTGGCTTGTGTTATTTTATTTATTTATATTTATTTATTGTTTATTTATTTAATAAAATTTATTTTTTTAAAAAACCCTGCTCCACTGAATTGAAATTTCAGCCTTCACGACATAGGAAAATGGCCAAATAAACAGCTATTTCCATGGAGGAGGGTCAAGATATTAACTGATATGCATGAAATTTCATATATAGCTATATAAATCCCTACTGTAGTAAGATAAGACCTTTGGAGCAAGCATTTTTTTTAAAAAAAAGTTTTTTATGAACCGCCCTAGTAGGGCAGTAATTGTTCCTTGATAATTTGTCAAACACACCCCATGATGGCACCTGGGTCGGTCCGTCACCCTCCGCCCCCCATTTCCTATGCCCCTGCCCAGATCCCCTCCCAGCACCTTCCCCACCTGTGATTGCCAGAAACTGGTTTTCAAAGGCATAGCCTAATGCTTCCTACAGTGGAAGTAGAACTTAGCCATTCTGAACCAAAACTAACCCCCTTTTTAGTCGCTCTAGACATTTGTCAATCGTTTCAGCCAAAGTTGCATTACCTTTTTATACCAGTATTCTTTTGTACCTCCTTCCAAATTCTTCCAAAAATGGGCAATCAGCTTCTTTTTCTATTGTAACTAATGATACATTAATACCTGGACCAGGCACAAGGGTAAGCCCACACAAAGCTCATTGAGGTTACTAATGTATGAATCACCTCACCACAGCCGGGCTATTCCTGTCCAAGAATGGCTGTACTTGATGGTTAGCAAAAGACATTCCTAGCCACTGAGGTTACCTGAGTGAGCCTCGGGTGACATAGATGGATCCAGGAGCATCTCCAAACTAAGCACCCTATTTAACACAGGCAGATAGACAATCTCTGAGCTGCTGGAACCACCCACTCACAATGCCTCCATCTTCCCAGGGCTCAAGATCAGTTTATTAGTCTCCATCCATTCCATCCATACAACATCCCTCTTAAAGAAAGGTTGGGAATTTTTGTTTTCATCTCTCTTCAGCCTTCAGAGCACTAGATTGAACGTATTCTATTGAGTGTGTTTTTAAAAGCTACAACCACTTCACTATACAACTGATAATGTGCATTATTCTGTTGAAAAATATGGCTCTTGTAACTGACATTATGATATAAAGGTCATACAATTATGCTCTGGAGTGATTGTAAGAGCATGTAACAGGGGGAAACACACACACACACACACACACACACACACACTGCCTCACACTTCTTTTCACTTGACAATGGAGTACCTGATAAAATCAAACTTGGCTGTGAGGTGACAGCAGAAAAATCAAGCAGAAAATAAACAAAACCATTAATCAAGCTGTCTTGACAGAAGCAAGGAAGCTGATTGGATCCTAGTTTTCAATCATCACAGTAAAATGTTTCTGAATTATACTTGTTTTTAAAAACTGATTAGAAGGTAGGCCTTGGGCAAAAAAAAAAAAATCTTACAATTTCTACCTTTGCAACTGGGCAAAATTAGCTTACAGAAACCTTTCTGGGAAGGTTGGGGACAATAACTCCATCTCATGCAATGGTTCCATGTATAAAACATGAATGGTTTGTGAAAGGCAACGGGTGAATTTTTTGCAGTTGTGTTAGATGTGGAAGCTTCACCATGAGGTTGCAATTCATCTGTCAATAGGCCTTTCGATATACTCTGGATATGGTTCGATATCATTTTGGGATGGGAAGCTTGGTTGAATGGCCTCTTGGGGTCCCTTCCAGCTCAGTGGTTGTTGATTCTAAGAGAGATAGCTAATGGGCCTGAAACTTGCCAGCCACATGTGGCCCAAGTACATCATCTGGCCAAGTCATAGCCATTAGGATTAGAGTTGATCTCAGAAGGGGCCACCATTGCTGCAATTTTCATCTAATTCTGGCAGAAAATGAAAAAGAAACTTCTTTTAAAACCATTCACTATTCACTTAGGGTTAGGGAGCCCTAATATTTACATTTGGATTAGTTATTTATAATTAATGTTGTGTTTCCCCCACCCCCCAACTTTCTCCCATCAGAAGATCTGGCCCAGCAAGTTTAAAAACTCTCTGCATTTTGCTACTGCTTATTCCTAAACTCCCTGTCGATATCTGTCTATGCTCAGGATGAATGGCAGGCAGGTGTCTGGAGGTGCCATTTTCCCTATTACACTATCCTTCCTCACACGGACCCTCCTATTTAGCTATCCATAATAAGCACAGCCTGCTTGCACATGTTCGCTCGAGCACACAGCAGTCCACATTGCTAAGGTGATTTCAGTTGGCTGCAAAAAAGGTTAACTGTCAGTGACATGCCAAAGGACACAAAAAACATGTTTGGCAATACTTGTCTTTCACCTACAGCTAGATCACATCTAATGAACATCACTGCCGTGGCAGTATCCTCCTACACTGACAGCTGACATTAATCTAGCAAGACTCGCGTGAAAGTGAAAATCTGAAGTACTGCAAGGAAACTCTTTCAATGAGAAAGGTGCTCTCTCTCTCTCTCTCTCTCTCTCTCTCACACACACACACACACACACACACACTGCAGACAGCAGAGCAATTTGCTGCACAACCCAGTTTGCCTGAGTAAACCGACATCCCATGGGAATCAATAGCTATGAATATCATATGTAGATTTCCCAAATTTCTTTTAAATTGTGTCCTACTTAAGTTTCATATAACTTTGTCCTGATTGTATTCTACTACGTTTTTGAAAACATAACAATAAAAATCTACAATAACGCCTCGCCTTCCCCCACAAAAATACCCCTTAGCATGGAAAATGCATCAGTTTGTTAATCACATAAAGATGTGCAATGCAGATTCTCTTTCCTCCCCATAAGTGTGAAGGAATCTTCCTAGCTAAAGGGAGAACCGCAGTACTCTCACCTATTTATAGAGAGAGCCAAGGAATTCACTCCCTTTGCCTATGTGCTGAGATGTGTTGATTCCTCTAAGCATAGGGAACTCACATGTGGAAGAATGAATGACGCAACAGGAAAGTCCTGCCCTAGCAGCATCAGGGGACATTTTGTGACTGCAATGCCTATAGCTTCACTGCTCACATAAGGTCCCATTACTGCATGACATTGGGCTGTGCAATACCATAATTCATGTCAATGTGCTGGTGTCAGGGCTCGAGTCAGACATAGGCCAGTAACAAAAACAGTAAATCACCTGAGGCCAGTGAAGTTAAATCTTTATTCAAGGAAACAAACCACAGCTTGAGTCTAGTGGTCTCCAGCAACTCTTTCTAGGAGGTCTTGCCCTGATTAAGCAGTTGAGAGGACTCACCCTCACGTTGCCCACTAGGACTCCTCCTCTCCAGGGTCTTTCCCACACAGTCTCAGGCTGCCGCAGCCTCTTCTGGTTCATGAAACCCTGTCACCTCTCCTATCAGTCTGCTCCTTTTCCCTCTGGCCACTCATCATCACACCACCACCAATCCTCTGGCTTGGAGCCTTCTTCCCTTGGGGTTTCCCTAGGGGGTTCTGTGGCCGGTGCCTCCCACCACTGCTCTGCATCCAGCCAGTCCATGGCATCTGATAACCAGAACACATCCTTAGACCCAGCTGCCAATGTTGCTGCTTTACTGCAAGAAACAGAGTACAAGCTGGCACCACACAATGGCTATTGCCCTGAAATAGTGCCAGTGGCTTTTGGATCAACCAGAACTGCAGAGGCATGTCTTAAGGACAGAGAACTGCAGTGCTGCATTGACCACTGGTCTGATGCAGGACAGCTATTCTTATGCACAAATCTATCTTTTCTTGTTTTCTCGTCTCTGTTTCCTCTAAACCCTGGAAGTTTGAAAAGCCTGCAAAATCAAACAGCCAGGAATTAAGTAAAGCACAGATTATACTTATTATAAGTATGGAATGGAGGTTACGTTTCTGTGACATGGAACTGGGAACACAAATGGATAGCATAAGTGAGCTTCATTCTGGGTTCCACTTATTTTTTTTTTTTTTTTTTTTGCAGATATTAGTCATACTTTGAGTAAAGGGAGAATGTGAAATAATGGTTGAAAAGGAGGCAAACTGAAGTAGGCCTCCTCACCTCAGTCCACAAGCAGGAGAATGTAGACAAATTCTAAAAAGAGATTCTCAGACCACCAGCAGGAAAAGACTAGCTTTTCCCAGCATCAGATGAACCAGTTACTGAAAGATGTGGATATTGGCAAATAAGTTGGAAGGTTGCAGGGTACTCTTTTATCTCTCCCCACCCCAGTCTTCAGCACTTGCCTTTAACTTCAAGATTGTCCCTTCCTACCTTCTAACCATCTCCTCTCAACATCAACACCTGGGGCGGCAAACCATTGGCTCACCAAATGTTTCTAGACCCCAGCTCCCATCAGCACCAGTCAACATGGTCAACTAGCAGGGACGATGGGACATCATGGGAGTGAGGAGGGCCTCGGTTTCCCAACACTGATCTACATCTCTGAACATCTGTTTGCATTTGGGAAGCTATGAATCTGGCTTAAGTAACCTTAACTCTGTCCCTTGTCCTAATACTTTGCAAAACTATTTCCCACCCCCCAGCATCCTGTCTTGTTTTGTTAAATGATGGCATAGCCAAAACATTTTGACAGGCAAAGAGCCACCACTTGAAGCAATCATTCACATAATTATAGCCCAGAGTGCCTAATTTGAACGTACAGAAACCAGCAAGTCAAATTCCAATGTTATTTATTTATCATTGTTTGTCAGCAATTATACAGTATTTAAAGCTAAGGAAGGTCCACAGGGAATGCCGAGTGAAGCTTTTATTTAGATTTGGTAGCATGAAAGGCAGGGAGCGATTATGTGGGACAAGAACAGTTGTACACTTTGCTTCCATTAGCAAAAGGGAAATAGTCTGTGTGGTATATATTTTGTGAGGTCTTGATTAAAACACACATATGCACACTCACACAAGTGTAAGCTAGAGATTCATTTATGACTGGCAACCTATCATTAAATATGATGTGAAGGAATGTTATATGTAAATTAAAGAGAGATTTGTGATAGTGTTTTTTTTAAAAACAACAACAACAACAACCCAAAAACAGATGTATAATAGGTTAGTACAATATTGGGACAAAACACATGTAATTTTATCAGCTTGCTGTTTTGGAATGCCCACATGCATATACAAGTTTGCATCCTAACTCTGGTCATATTCACACCATACATTTAAAGTACCATGATACCAGTTTAAAGTCATGGCTTCCACCATTGGCAGACTTGGGTTTTAAAATTTCAGCAGCACCCTGTGGAGTGCCAAAATTTGGCACCTCCTTGCCTCTAGCCTTCTACTGTTCATCATTGTTGCAGCGCCCCCTGTGGCACCCTCTTGGCTTGTTGTCCAGTGCAGGTCACACTCCCCTAAATCTTCCACTGCCTTCCCCAAAGTATTCTGGGAGTTGTAGTGTATTAAAGGTGCTGAAAGTTGTTAGGAGACCCCCTACTCCCCACAGAGAGCTACAGTTCCCAGAGTTTCCTGTTAAAAGAAATCGACTGTTAAACGACTGTTAGGTAGTATGATGTAGTGAGAAGACAAACACTTTTTCCCTTGGTTAAAGAGAGTGAAAAACAGCTCAGAAAAATATAGAGAGGATCAAATCCTGCACATGTGTCACAAATATGGAATAGGCAATCCAATGTGAGAGGATGCCAGGTTTGTGAGAAAGAGTGATATGATGAGCCCTCTATGACTCAGATTAGGGCAGTTAATTTCTTGGGCCCCCTCAGTAGCATAGGATTTGCTTACAGAAAAGTGACTTCCACATAGCTACGGTGAAGCAGGCATGGAGGACTTCAAGCCTGAAGGCTGGATGTGACTCTCCAGACTTCTCTGGCCTTCTGGTTTTAAACACCCTTACATCCTATAGATACCATTCCAGCCATACCATTAGCCTGAGATTGCCTCATTCTGCTAAACCCCTGCTCCAAAGATTCTGGATTAGGGAAGATGAACTGTCCCTCAGGGATCCCCCTGTCCCTCTCTCCTCACATTCTGTTCACAGCCACCCCCATCTATGGAAGAAACTGCTGTAAAGAAAATTTGGTTTTATCAGTGCTCAGATAGTTGGAATTTAATTGGGATTAACTTCTAGCAGTTTCTTACAAGTGAAGCTAGAACTTGCTGTTTCACCTATAAATCCCACACATTGGCTGTGCTGTATCTCCTTTTCCACAATCGGCAGTTCTTCTCAGCTGTTATTGAATTATGTGGCATCACTTCACTTTGAGCACTGTAAATAAATGCACCAGTTACAGTAACTCACTCTAAAAGTCTGCCTTCTATTATATATTGCCATCTGGTACATGTCAAAGACTATGTAGTTTTAGTCTTACTAACCAATTACCTGAGCAAAAAGAACTCTGACCAAATTAATTTTCAGCAGATTAATGACTCTGTCTTTTGCTTCTCATGGCTGAGTTCCTCTTTTTCAACACAAGAACAAGCCCATTTATAAAACCACAGACAGTGTAATCCAAAGCATGTCTACTCGGGAGTAAGCTGTACTGAGTTCAATAGAACCTATTTCCAGGTAAGTGTGTACAAGATTTCAGCCTAAGTCTCACAGAACCAGCATTTTAATACCTTCTTTTTAATTAGTAGTGATCTAAATTGAGAATGTTACTGTTTTTACATTCATCATTACACATTTTCAATATACATACATGCATACATACATACATACATAATTTTATTTTTATGGCTCCTATCCACAGTTCAAACCATGCTCAAGGTGGGGCGGAAAGGCCTGCAAGGCAGGGAGCAGGTCTTCCAGGACTCGCAGCCAAGATGTGATATTATATCATATGTGTTCTTAAATGTTATGTAGTTATTTACAAACTAATATGCATTTCTTCCATTGTCAAGCTAATATAAGGAGTGAAGAATATAGAATCATAAATAAAATTGCATCACAAGAAATAAAATCACATCAACAAGTCAGATACTTTAAATCATTTGTGTGCATGTTTGTACACACACACCACTTATTATGTATGCAGTGCCATACATTTATATTCCAACCTTCAATATTATTTCAGCTTCCAACTTTTGCCCCCTTTCAGTTCTTGTATGGAGAATTCAAAGTATAGAGAATAAATATTGGACACAGAATAGGTTTTACATAGTGCTAGTGTGGTGTAGTGGTTAAGAGCGGTAGACTCGTAATCTGGGGAACCGGGTTCGCGTCTCCGCTCCTCCACATGCAGCTGCTGGGTGACCTTGGGCTAGTCACACTTCTTTGAAGTCTCTCAGCCCCACTCACCTCACAGAGTGTTTGTTGTGCGGGAGGAAGGGAAAGGAGAATGTTAGCCGCTTTGAGACTCCTTCGGGTAGTGAAAAGTGGGATATCAAATCCAAACTCTTCTACTCAAATACAGTTCTCTCGGTGGATAAAACTGACTCACTAGCAGGTGATTAGCAAGCTATACAAACATTATTAATGTAGGCTGTCAGTAAGCCTCTCGTGTATTAAAGTATGGGCACATGTGGTACATGATGTATTTTCTTCTATAATTGTTGTTGGGTTTGAAAAAGTATTGCATGCATAATGGTAACACCCAGTGCTATTGGAATATAATATCACACTGTATTAATAGGACACATCTATTCTGTTTCTTGAATAAGCCATGCCAGGAAGTAACTATTCTTATGGGATAAAACAGCTATATATATGGTAGGCAGGCAACAAATGGAATCCATTACCTAGGAGGCTTTAGACTGAATGTTCTGTAGAATGTTTTGTACAGGATACATGATAGGCAGACTACATCTCTCATGAGCGCACTGGGACTTTTTGAAAGCTACTTGCATTAATGTGTGAAATGTAGGGCTCAAATAGGCTCTTCCTGTCTACAAAGCAATCTCACCTCTGGAGGGCAAATGTACAGCAATATAAGATGATAACATGCATATTGATGAGACGCATGCAGATTAGTAGGTTCAAAAGTAAATGTCTACAGCTAACCTGAAAAACCAAGAACAAATGTTAACAAGTCATTCTGACCGAGATGTACAGAGACAATCCTCCATCATATTTTAATAGCTAGATATGGGTAATTAATAACAATTAAAAATGTATTTCAGACAGTTCTCAAACCCTGGTGGCATTTAGCAGAGTCAAAGTTCTAAAAGACTCTTAGATCTAGGTCATGCAGTTAGAAACAGAATATCTGTCATGATTCCTTTGTCTACTTGCCTTTATAAAGACTTACTAAATGGCTACATCTATAGATGGGGAAGCATGTTTTGGCCTTTCAATGATAGAGCAAATCCACACATAATGCCAAATCAGAGCTAAACAAACTATGGCGTACTGGGAATGAAGAAGCTTGCTGGTGCATGCTGCCAACATTGCACCCATCCTCTTCTTTTGCTATTCTAGGAAGAAACAAACCAGGATATTGACTTAGTGTAATGGGCTAACGAGGACATATGGTTTGCTTCTCACCAGACAAACAATGACAGTCAGCCAGGAACAAACCATTATGGGTTCCCACCCCTCTTGGCTCATTCTAATTATTTGTTTGAAAGTTAGAGCTCTTGTTTCTTCTCTTTCAGTGAGGTTAATAAGAGTAGGGATGGGAGGGTGCAATGTGTACAGTATGCATCAGCTTACCTGCTCATTCCTGGCAAGCCATCGTTTGTTAAACTACAACTTACCATTACAGGCCATAGTGCTGATACAATAGAACCTCGGTTTTCAAACATAATCCATTCCGGAAGACTGTTCAACTTCCAAAACATTCAAAAACCAAAGGATGCATTTCCGGAAGCATTTACTTACAGAAAACTCAATACAGAAGCCGCATGGCATGTTTGACTTCTGAATCATAGAATCATAGAGTTGGAAGAGACCACAAGGGCCATCCAGTCCAACCCCAATTCTGAAAATTGTTCAAAAACCGAAATGTTTGACTACCAAGACGTTCAAAAACCGAGGTTCCACTGTAGCACTTAGCGCATTCTACACACAAAAAGTACACTGAAAAAGTAATTCCGTGTTCAATTATTTTTTTTTAAAAAAAGGTTTGGCAATCTTTGGGTAGGCTTGGGAGTAGAGTACAATTTTGCAATTGAGCAAAATGTATATGAGCATTTTGCTTAAATGCACATTCTGGCCCTACATATTTACTCTGAAATACCTGCCTACAGTGCTGGTACAGAATTCTGTCAATGAAAAATCAGGTTTAGCGATGCCATGTTGAATTCCTAAATACACAGACATTATGCAGACACTGAATTTTCAAAGCCAGCCCCTGCTTCTCTGCTGAAAAGTCATATCAGGGAGGTGCAATCAGCAGCTGACAAATGATTGGCAGGAAGGTGCTTAATTCCCCCTCCGCTTTCACCCTCCATGGTTTGGGCTATATGTTTCCAAGTCCAGGAATAGACTGCTGTGTGGTAGTGCCCAATAAAATCCCCTTTGGACTTGATGGATATAAACATGTCAGAAAATGCCAGAAGCCAGATCCAGAAATGGTATAAATATGTATAGCCAATGAACACAAGGGCTGCCTCTTTCCCATTGTGAAGTTACTCTTTTGTTAAAAGGCTATTTCAAAGCACACAGTGAGTACAATTTTAAAATGTTAGTGTTAGACAGATATTCCTCTTGTGCCCATTGCTCTCCGTCAATTGCTCCATGGACTAGATGAAACTGCAGTTTTGTAATGGGTGAATTGATTTCTGGGTTAATAAAGCATTCTGGAATCAATTGGTCTGGAATGTCTTACATAAATATGAGAGAAAATCTGATTGCACTGAAATTGTTGGCAAATGTCCAGTGATAATTTTAAGGTGAATATGTGCTTCTTTTTGACAGTTTAGTAAAGAACAGCGTAGGTACTCAGTTATGTTAAAGCCTTTTAAAATAACAAGCTCATTATCCTTAGATATTATAGCAGATCACAAGCAAGCTGCACAGGAACACCAAAAACCCTTCAATTCAGGAGAGAGATCTTTGTGTCCAATGACTGCTGGATCAGGAATTTGATGCACAGATCAAAGTGCACTTCAGAATGTGCATCCAAGAGAATTGCTTTCAGTGGGATACAAAAATTATTTTTTGCCAATGCAATTTAGTGCTACATAGCAATGCTTTTTCTTCTTGGGGACTATCTAAAAATCCTGGGTTTTATGGACAGCCCGACAGACACAAGGAACTGGAGAAGTATGATAACCACTAGGTGGAGTTAATGGCAAAATGCTTCTGCATGAGCTGGATGTTAAACAAGAGCTACTCACCATGTGGATGCTGCCAGAGTAGGCCATCAGTGCACAATAATCTTCAATAAAAGTACCTCCCCACCAAACTCAATGGGACAGTGTTCTGCTTCTTGAGCATGCAGTGAGACAACTATTATTTTCTGCATCATTCTTTTCTGAGGTCATTCCTGTCAGGACAGAGTTACAGGCAGCAGTGGGGAGAGCCATGGAACAGAATAGTGCCAGGGAATCAGCGGTTAGGAACCAAGCAAGGAATTGGAGCTGAAGAATGCCAAAGCCAAGAAGACCATGGTTGGTCAGGCAAAGTCCCAGCCCAAACAGGAAGCTTTTACAGTCCCTCCTATCTAGGAGGGTGCAATAGCCAACCTGGGTGGGTGAGATAAATCTGGAGACCCAGAATACTTTGCTACCAAGGAAGATGCTCTAATATGTAGCTAGAGCTGGAAGGTCTCTCAAGGGCTACCTAGTCCACTGTCTTGCTGATGCAGAATATTTGCTGCTACAGTATCCCTGATAGGTGGCAAGTCAACCTTTGATTAAAAACTTCTAATGAAGAGCCTACCACCATCTGGTCCACTGTTGAACAGCCTGTGTCATCATGAAATATTTCTTCATGCTTCATTAAAATTCCTTTTCTTGCAATTTGAATCTTGATTCAGGTCCTACCATCTAGGGACATCCCAGTTTCTATTGACAGCCTTCTTAAACTATAGTGCCCAGAATTAGTGGTTCACCGTCTACTCCAGATAAGTTCTGGCAGCTCACACCACACTGGGCAGTTGAATACAGACAATGGTTCCCAGTTTAAGCCTTGGGGCTGCTGACTATTTAATTACACCCAGCCATTGGTCATATTAGCTAGAGTCAAGGGAGTTGTAATGCAAAACATTTGGAGGGAAGCAGGATGGTCACCTCTGGGCTAGGAAATTGTATATACACACCCTCCATTCAGCTATGCTACTTTCTATTCTTCAGTTCAGATTCCTCTACATGCTAGCAATAATGGATTTCCATGGTATCCTTCCCTGTTATTAACATTGTGATCTGTTTGTCTGTCTGAGCAATGAACACCTCAGTGGCTTCCTATCACAAACACAACAGATGCCTTCAGTGTAATACTCCAAATACTTGCTTCCTGTCATTTAAAAATAACAGCTGCCTTTCAAATGCTTGCTCCAAGAGCTCTGAAAGGTCACAGGGTGGTATTCTGCAATGTCTGGAATGAAATCTTCTAGTCTTCTAAATCTGCCATGCTCCTTCAAAACTTTCTTCCCCAACCCCCATCCCAACCTGGCTTCTTTTCTTTATGGATTTTTCTTGAGTTTTACTAGTTAAAATATATTTCTTAGCTATTTATATAGCATGACCATTGCACACCTATATTTGATGCAACATTAGTGCAAACAAGAAAAACATCATTAGCAAAAACTGAAGTGAAAAAGACTATTAAAAGAAAAAACAATCAAGTAGTCACAGACCCATCCACAAATCTTGTACCGAGAGAGCAAAGTTTAATCTCTATCAAGAGCATTTCATTAAGCATAAAAACACACAATCAAATCTAATTAGAGCATAACCAATTATTCAGTTTTTATCTGGTTTTACTGGGCCTGGTTGCACACTGAACATCTGTAGCATAAAATGGAAAACTGGCACACGTAATTCATTGTTTAAAGGCTGACAACTGCATGGAAAATAGAGATGAATAAAATCTCAAGTTGGGGAAGTAGCCAATATGTGACAAGTTAGCTCTCATTTATTCTGAAATCATCCAGCCTTTTGCATCAGTTCTTGAGGAGAACACTCAGTTATGAGCAATCTCTGTGGCCTTTCCTCCACTCCCAAGTTTTCAGAACCAGAAAACAATATTTAATATGCTTGCTCTGCCAAGCTTTCCATATGTGTAGCTATTTGATATGCAAATATGATGCCCGTTATCAAGGGTCTGTGGAAATCTGTTGCTGCCTGTTAAAGAACCACAACAGTACAAAGGAACTCAGTGGTGAGCCAAGAAAAGCTGAATCGGGCAGAAAACAGCAATTCATGCAAATCACCTATAATAACAGATCAGTGTCAAAATAACAGCACCTGCTACTAAATCTTGCATTTCGGTGGACCTTTCATGACTGAAGAGTTGAATGTCTATATTTTTGTTGGGTCTTCTTTTTTTCTTTTGCTTGGGCTGAATCAAAAGAACCCATTTTTTATCTGTTTTGGAAGCAATAGCCTCACTTGGCATCAACTTCATTCTGCCCACTTCATTCTGACTAGGTGTCATCTAGTCAAAGCTGATTGGCTATCTAGAGTTGTGTTCAGGGGGAGGGACTATGAGTGATCAAGGTAAGGGGAGGGGAAGATTGGCTGCTGGTCTGGAATGGCAATTGGAGAAGGAAGAACTGTTGGAAGGGCAACAGTAGAGATCATTACATGTGTAATGGAAGGGTTAATTCTGTTGGTATTACAGTCAGCTAGTGGGTGGCACTGTGGTCTAAACCACTGAGCCTCTTGGGCTTGCTGATCAGAAGCTCAGCGGTTTGAATCCCCGCGACGGGGTGAGCTCCCGTTGCTTGGTCCCAGCTCCTGCCAACCTAGCAGTTCAAAAGCACGCCAAAAAGTGCAAGTAGATAAATAGGTACCGCTTCCGCAGGAAGGTAAACAGCGTTTCCATGTGCTGCTCTGGTTTCGGTGTTCCGTTGCACCAGAAGCAGCTTAGTCATGCTGGCCACATGACCCATAAAAACTGTCTGCAGACAAATGCTGGCTCCCTCGGCATGTAAAACAAGAATTTATTGGTTTTCCACATCAAAACAAATACAAATACAATAGAAAAACAACAACAAATACAACAAGAAAAACAGAAATAAAAGAAAATACATACCTACACCGGAACACCAACACTCCATACATTTAATTAAAATCTTATTTCGAATCTAATTAGGGGGACTTCCCCCGTTCTCTCCTCTGCTTCCAATTCTAATTTACTTTAGTAACTTTCTATCTATTTCAACAATTCATTCACCTAAATTCATAATCTTCATCTCTAAAATTTAAATCATTTAACATCAAAATATCAAAATATCAAAATACAACTTCTTAATACAAATCTTAACTTCTTGTTACCTTATCTATCTCTTATTCCACTAAAACTGCTGCTGGTATTTCTAATTCAAACCTTATATAGTATTAAACTATCCTTCTTTAAAAACAGTCCAAGTATCTCTTCTCTATTCCAAATCAAATTTTTTAACACTCTGACTTCGGGGTACCATGGTAAGCCTTCCTAATACACATCTAAAATTTTTCACCCTACCCCTCTTCTTACCATTTTTTCTCCCCACCTCAGAATCACCCACCAGACTTCCCTCCACCCCTTTCCAAAACCATTGTCCAGAATGTCCTCTTTTCCCTTGTATCTAAGGGCCAAAGCCTTGTCCAGAAGCATCCTTGCAAAGCTCTTCAGGAAATATAATACGTCACCATCCAGCATCTCCATTTCAAAATTCCAATCAACTTTTAATTGTAATTCCCAAGATTGTTCCTTCATTTCTGGGCTCCCACCCCAGAAATCGGATATAGTATGTCTAAATTCAACCCTGGGCCTCTCACACCCACAGGGTTTTTCTTCTTCTTGGAGTTGCATAGTCACTGTATCTTGTTCTTCGGATATTTCCTCAAGTTCCTTAGCAAGGTTCTCCTCAAGTTCATTAGCAAAGTTCTCAGAAGCCTTGCCAATTCCAAAAAAACTTTTCGTCAACATTCTGATTCAGCAGTTCTAATTTCTGGTTCAAGAGTTCTAGTTTCAAAAGAATTATCCTTTGTCCTTGGGTCATTCCCGGATCTAAAGTCATTTTAAAAGCGAAACCAAAAATGGCAGAAGCAGGCAGGAAATAACAAAGTTCAGTACTTTTCCATCTTTAAGTCTCAAATTTCAGCCGCCATTTTCCCCTAATCAGGGTGCGAAAATTATATTCCACCAACTTTGAGATGTAAAACAAGATGAGCGCCGCAACCCCAGAGTCATCTGTGACTGGACTTAACTGTCGGGTCCTTTACCTTTACCTTTTTAGCTAAGAGCAGGGCAGGTGGATGTGTTGTTTAACAAACAGACCGAGTGGCATGAAGGACGGATTGAAATCTGGCACCAAAGATAATCACAAAGGAACTTGTCTCTACTTATTTCATGTATGCAGCACACCCAAATGTGCCAGTGTGGTGTAGTGGTTAGAATGTTGGACTATGACCCAGGAGACCAGGGTTTGAATCCCTACTCAGCCATGAGGCTCATTGGGTGACTATGGGCCTCAGCCTAACTTACCTCACAGGGTTGTTGTGAGGAAAAAGAGGGGATGGGAACCATATACACCACCTTGAGCTCCTTGGAGGAAAAGGCAGTACATTAATGTAATAAATAAAATAGGGCTCATCTTCTCCCATGGACTTCGGAGCCAATAGCTGCTTTTTATCCTCATTAAGCATCCAGGACTTGGGACTGGTCCTGAGCCTTCCCCCCTCGCATTTTCATTTTGGGCTTGGTGGGGGAAAAATTCTCTTCTCGAGTGCTGCACACATAGAAATAGTGGCTCAATTAAAATGCAAATGTATGAGAAACGTGTGGTGGCTGGAGATTAAATAATAGGACGACTGTTACCATAATTCCCTTAGCTATTATAAAGATCAATTGATGAAAGGGTTTTCCTTGCACTGGGAATAATGCAACATGCATCTTCAACCATGTTTATTATCAGGCCTCCTCAGGAATTATTAATATAGCTGCTTACTGCTACAGTTTTGGACAATAAATATTCATAAAAAATTAATTAAAGTCTATATTTTTTTCCTCAAGAATCCATGTTTATGACAGGACACTTGGGAGTTGTTGCCTTGGATTCCGTTGCTCCTGTACTACAAGTGCAAAAGAGATACATTTAGCTATTTTACATGTTGCTTCTGTGGCAGTTGCTGAGGAAGTTGTTGACAATTGCAGCATAGATTCATATGACTTTATTTGGTGGCACGTAACAGCAAGGACGGTTGTTATTCATTATGCAGCACAAGATTCCCAAACATTTAACTTTCTTAGAATGGAAAAATATTCCACAAGATCACTTTTTCCTCCCCCTGCTCCCATCTTGCAATTTGTATTTTGCAAATACAAGATGGCTCCGTCTTTATTCTCTAATCCATGTAGCAGGGACCTAATAAACATTAGCCTAACCTGCATGGTTAAGCTATGGAAGTTTTCATAATGACCATTTCCTTGATGTGCTCAGTAGGAAGCAATAACTGCCTTCTTGCATCTCTTAATTGAGCCTTAATTCAAAGCAGTCCATGGCTTTGCTTACCTTTCTTTTTGAATGTTATTAATGATTGCCCTTTGGTTAAGGCAAAGACCTTTGCAGTAGCAGCAGTCACAGTAAGAAGGCATGCCTATAGACACTAAGGCAGGCACCCCCAACCTGCGGTCCTCCAGATGTTTTGGCCTACAACTCCCATGATCCCTAGCTAACAAGACCAGTGGTCAGGGATGATGGGAGTTGTAGTCCAAAACATCTTGAGGGTCAAAGGTTGGGGATGCCTGCACTAAGGAATATGTCCCTGGGGCCTACTTTCAAGTAAGAGGCATAGGGTGCATATACTTGTTAGAGTTTGGAATATACCTGGGTGATTCTGCAGTGACTTATTACCTTGTATCTGGTGATGCTGAATATGCTAATAAGAACATAGGGTAAGCCCTACTGCATCAGACCAAAAGTCCATGTCCTATTTTCCCATAGTGGGCAGCCAAGCCTTATGAGGAACAGTTGAGGGAGTTGGGTATGTTTAGCTTGGTTAAGAGGAGACAGAGAGGATATAGGATAGCCATCTTCAAATATCTATGCTTTAGCTGAGATCCCTGCATTGCAGGATGTCCCTCAGAGTACCTTCTAACTCTGTGATTCTAAGTCCTTCCACAATCTCACAAGCAGTGCATTAACAATAGCCCTCCTCCACTGCCACCCCCAGTAATTAGTTTTCTGTGGCATAAACCCTATGTAGTTTAGGTTCCCATAGCTGAAACCACATTGCTCCCATAACCAACCTGAGGTTAACTTCAGAGGCTCTCCTCCAGGCTGCCACACCAGGGGCTGGTAAGGGACAAGGACAAAGCCTTCTTAGTCATTGGCACCCAGTTTGCTTAATTCTCACCCAATGAAGGACCTCCTGGTATAGGTACTATATTGTTATCTTTCTGCAATGAAGCTGCACAATGGATAAATACTGCCTGCATTTTTTGACTTTCCTTCCTGGCATGGCTGTGGAAGCTATCACGTTGAGAACCTGCACATAAACATTCACTGCAATGCCACTGATTGCTTTAGTTAACCTTTTCTGCACCTTTTCCTTTGTACCATATTATTGTCCTCAGTAGTTGCATACTGTCATCAAACCAACCTTGAGAGTGGTATGAAAGAGAGAGAGAGAGATAGTGGGTGAGAGAATATAACACCATAGAAGACACTTGGCGGTATTCATTCAGAAGTTGAAAATGTGAAAAACATTACAGTACAAACTAGATCTCTAGATATTACCAATACTGAAAGGAACAGTTGAAGTGAGAGTTTCCATCTGCAGGGAATCTTGAACTAGGGTATTTCAGCTGTAAAAAAAATTAATTGCCACAGGGACAATTGCTGCTTAAGCAGATATTTAGGACTGGAAGACTAATGTTGTGGTTTAGAATACAATTCAATTAACTACTGGCCTATCAGTGCATAGAATGATATCCAGCTAAATCATATTCAGAAACGCACCACTAAAACCAATTAATTTAAGTCCATTCATTTCAATGAGGTCTACTCTGAGTATGACTGTAATAGGGTATTGCCCATGAGAAATTCACATGTAAGAAACAGAATCTAATCTAAGTTTCATTCTCAGTTGCTGATAGAATCAATAAATAGAACACAACAGAAAGTAACAGCTCAGTGGCAAACAAATTCATTATCTTGAAAGAGCAGCCATGTTACAGAAGGATTAAACCATTTAAGTGGCCAAATGAAAACAAATACAATTATGATTAACTTGGATCATTCCCCAACACTGAGTTCCCCTGAGTGTTTTGTAAATGTTTTTTTTTGCAATCTGAATACCTTAGCTGCATTAATTTTGTCTTGTCTACATTTATTATTTCAGTTGCTTGCTGTTCTCAGTTTGATTCTGTTTGCATTGTTTCATCTCTGTCAACAGATTGCTATTTCATTTGGCTATTTTGCATGTATTGAACGTTTGTCCTTCAGATTAAGCCCCAGCACAACTTGTGCTCTGTAGAGCATCTCTCAGATGCCTGTGGCATGGAAGTGATACTTATCATATAAATGGGTCTCTTTAGTTCTTTAGATTCCTTTGTTAAAGGGGAAAGCCATCTGGATGAAAGCATACAGGGTAACCTTTTTCTTAATTTGTTGCAAAGAGCATAGAACCACAGAACTGTTATGGGTCACATGCCCATTTATTTATTTCTACATTTGCACCCAAGAATGCTCTGATAAAAAGGCTTATTGTAGGGGGCAAGCCTCTTCAACTCTTTCCTTTTCCCTATATTGTAAGACTGTTAATAATCAAATTGCAGTCTGCTTCAGGTGTTCCTTATCTGTGTAGCAAATCACACAAGGGGTGAGTGCACCAATTCCACATCCCCTCATTTTTTGTCTAGTCATTGCCCACAATGCATGTTGGTCCCCATGCCCCCCCATGTGATTACATTGCATAAATAACAAACATCTGAGAAGGGACAAAATAGAAAATTCTTTCCAGTAGCACCTTAGAGACCAACTGAGTTTGTTCTTGGTATGAGCTTTCGTGTGCGTGCACACTTTTTCTGAGAAGGGGTTAGGTGTGGAATTTCTTTCCTGCAAGTTTTTCCACATCTTGTATGAAATGTGCATTTTTAAATGCTGTAGAACAGGGTTTACAAAACTTGGGTCTCCAGATGTTTTTGGACTACTATCATCCCTAGCTAGCAGTACCAGTGATCAGGGATGATGGAAATTGTAGTTCAAAAAAAAACCTGGAGACCCTGGTTTGGGAAACCCTGCTCTAGAACAAGGGAGAGGGCCTTTTCAGTAGTTGGGCCTAGGCCAGGCATCCCCAAACTCGGCTGTTTTGGGACTACAATTCCCATCATCCCTGACCACTGGCCCTGTTAGCCAGGGATGATGGGAGTTGTAGTCCTAAAACTGCTGGAGGGCCGAGTTTGGGGATGCCTGGCCTAGGTTGTGGAACTCCCTCCCAAAGAAGGCTCACCTCCCCCACTTTTTTACTGTTTTTCTGCTGGATAGCAAATACTTTTTCTTTTCAGGCAACCTATGTACTCTGACACATAAGCCTATGACAGAGCATTGCCTCTTCTTTTGTAACCCATTCCTTAAGGTTGGGAGAAGACAGAAGCTTCCACTTACTCACCCAGACTGTTTTAGCCACCAGCAACAAGTGGAATAGTAAACATATGTGCATGTACAGCAGATGCTCACTGTCAATAGTGTGCACAAGTTAGCAATTTCACACCTCAGAGAATCCCTGATGACTGACTATTGCCGCCCACCATAGCTGCAACCTTCAGAGCAAGGGACTTACTTGTGGAACTGTTTATCACATACCGTATCGTTCATATAAATTACTGTGAACTTTTTTTCAAAGAGGGCCAGATTTGATGAAATGAAGGGCCATGAGGGCCAACCAAAGGGCCAACCTTTTTTTTTAGGATTGGAGTTGTTGAGCTTTTTATAGGGTTGAACTTGTTCAGGTTTTTTTTGGATTTACCTCAGGAAATAAACTGCCACAGGGGCCAGATTAAACGGCTGGTGGGCCGGATTAGGCCCCAAAACGGACTTTGGACATGCCTGTTTTAGTGGATTAATCAGACTTCTTCTTTACAATAGCTCAAGGACAGACCACAAGATTTGCAAGTGAAAGGTGCATAAAAATAACCCAATCTGGAAGTTACCAGAGCATGGAGCACAGTGGCAAAGTAATTTATGGCCAAAAGTGGCTATAGCTGGTGAACTGGCCGGAGCTGGAGACAGGTACTCCTAGCCTCTGAGGCCACCTGAGATTCAGTGACAGTGTTGAATCTAGGACCATCTTGAAGCTGTGGACCTGCTCTTTCCAGGGGAGTGCAGCGCTGTCCAGAACAGGCCATCTCCCCGCCATGGGAACTCAGAAACATAACACCTCTGCCTTTTCAGGATTCAACTTTCTTTTATTGGCCACATCCAGTCCATTTCAACCTCCAAGCACCGCCCTAACACCTCAATTGTCTCTGACAATTCAGATGGAACAGAGAGACAGAGCTGGTTGTTATTTGCATTTTGATGACAGTTCACCTGACAAGAACTCCCAGGGGCTTCATATAGATTTTCTTTATAATTTTTAGCAGTGCAGTTAAGTAACACTGACATTTAGGTATTCATCTGAACATAAGCAGGGGTATTCCAAACTAAATCCAATTAATTTCAGTGGGCCTTCCTGCCAGGTAAGTGTTCTCAGAACTGTAGCTTTTATTGCAAATGATCCTGGCTGCTGAATTGTTTGGTGAAATTGATGACAGCAATTAGACCTCCCAATTTGTGCACTCTCACCCCTGTATTCAGTAGATAAGTTTCCAGAAGGAGAAGACAATCAACATTTTCATTAGCTTTATTTAAAACCAAGCCTGATTCCTTTCTTTACTTCTTAACATTATGACAAAGAGTAATAAGAATTTTTGCAGTCTGCAAAGTGTCTGCTTCTTGTAGCTAATTTTATGCTAGATGTCAAACCCATTTGCAATGCACTTGCTGCTCTAACGGCAAGCTAGTTAGGTTCTTTAACCTTTCTTCAAAAGTAATTTTGCATTTCCCCCTCTAATTACATTTTCAGGCACAACTGTAAATTAAAGTTTGATGGCAAATGTCTTTATGGGAGTAAATCTTTTGTCCTTTCAGGAAGAACATTTTAAAGCCAATATGGAAGATCAGGATTGCAAAACTATACTCTGTGCAATTGGTAACTTTATTGTCATGATATTCTCAGTTCAGTAGCATTATCAGATCCAGGAATACAAATTTTGGAAAGTTGTTGTTATTTCAAGAAAAATCTAGGATTTGGGGGGGAGACCATAGAAATCCACTGATTTCTATTGTGATTTATTCAGCAATAGATTGCTCAAATCATCTATGGTTTTTTCCTTCACCACAAGCTGTCTTTCTTTGATAAAATAATTGTAAACCAAATGTAAAGCTATACAAGTTTAGTCCAATCCTTTCTCCAGCTTCAGTGCTATGGTGGGAACAGAGATTTGAACCACAAAGAACAAACAAGTAACAGGGCATGGGGTAGCAGTCTTCCCCAACCTGTTGTCTTTCACATGTTTTGGACTATAGTTCCCATCATCCTTGACTATCGGTCATACTGACTGGGACTGATGGGTGTTGTAGTCCGAACCTCTGGAGAGCACCAGGTTGGGGAGACTCAGCCTGTGTGATCCAGCTTAGTTCTTCTTTTTTTCCAAAATGTTTTGTAAAGGAGCTGCTCATGAAATATTCATATCCACTTGTTCTAGTTAATATGAGTTAAATAGGTCCTACTATTAAGCCTGCAACTCTCTGAAATAACGAAGAAACACGAGAGAAAGCCGCGTATCACGTATTTGCTACTCCGCATACATCAAAGCAGTGCCTATTTTCAAATGACTTCTTTCACATATTCATCCCTCCTACTGAGTTCAAGATACATATCTTTTCCAGCTTCTCAATGGAATCTCATATCTTAATTACAACCTGTGGGAAAGTAAATTTCAAGAGCCTACTCCTGATTTGTCACTCCAGCTACATGACTACTTATATCTGGATAGCTGAATGTGGCTGCCTTTCATACACCTGTTTGAGAAAGTAATTTTAAGAATAGCCCAAATCTGATACTGTGGGTGTTCAAACATAGCCCTTTTACTGCATAAGGGACTAACAGGCTGCCAGGCTATGGGGTCAGTTGAGAATAGAATAGATGACTGAAAGGGGGAGCTGTCCAGGGTCCTGAGAGTCTTCTACATAATCAAGTTCCAAGGAAGTTCTTTAAGTCTATGAGTAATTGCTCCTGAACAGGATTTTTTGACTGCAGTAATTAAGTTTTACAGCCTGTCCTATTGTATAAATTTCAGAGTAAGTAATTTAATTTGAATTACAAATTTTGGTCTGCTGCTAAAGTAGAAAAGGGTACTCCAAATCTATAGCAGCCTCAGAATAATTCCAGTTTAGCTGTTTTCACATTCTCACAGATTTAGGTAAATAAGTAATTCAGTGAGTGGTAGATGTAAAAGTTTCTAGGGGGTTAGCATGAGTAGTATAACACAGGGGGAAAGACACTCACATCTCTAATTTGATTTACCAGTTATAGGTGGAGATACTGACATAAAAAGACCAGCAGCCCTCAATAATTTTGACGTACTTAACGCAGCATCTTGTCTGTATTAAGTTAAGGGTTAAATGTTCTTAATAACTGTGGAAATGTTCAGGAAGGCAGGAGAGGATATATTGTTTAATTATATCCTTCCCAACTTGTGTTAACAAGTTCTACAATTTAGCAGAGTAACATTCCCCTTTTAAACTTACACAGCAGACAAGTTTGCCAGGCCTGCTTAAGCCTCTAAAATAAGTTTCCTGGTAATTCCCCTTTTATTCCCTTTTAAAAAAGATAGACACTACCCAGTCATGTATAAAAGTATAAAATAGTTTACTCAGTCATTCTGTTCACAGATGGATCCCAGAAGGCAGACTTAAATTACAAAATATATACACCTGGAATGTATTCCACAGGAGATAGTTCCTTTGTCCTCTATTGGCTGGAAGCCAAGAGAGGATCTCAGACTGATGCTTTTTCAACGAAAGCAAAATGGAAAAGAGAGGGATGTGGTGGCCAGCCCTGTGCTTTTGTTACCTGTACAGGTAAAGTCACATCCACCTCTGGTCACATGTAGAGGAAGCTTGTCCCAGCCCAGGAGGAAACAGGAAGTTTATCTACTGGTTGGACAAACATCCCTCTTCATGTCTAAACATGTCCACTCTAGAAATGTTGTATTTGACTTCTCTGTGTTTCACACCCCACAATAACTAATAACCATGGTAAGTAATAACTAACAACCATGGCTAAGCATTAGAAAGAACTTTTTGGTGGTAAGAGCTGTTCAACATTGGAACCAACTGCTTTGGATAGTGGTGGACTCTCCTTCACTAGACGACCCTTGGGGTAGCTTCCAACTTTACAATTCTATGATTCTGAGGATGTACTATCCTTAAGGATGTTCCTGGGAGGAAGTCAATATTCAGTGCCAGCTTTTGGAGGTCCCTTGCTCAAAATACTGTCAGTGGGTTCCATCCTTGAGTGGCCTGTTTCCTCTTCTGTCCCTGTTGCCCATTCATTTACTCATTCTCTTTAGGGTCGGTCTGTGCAACCATACACAGGAAGGGTGCATGGGGAACAATGGATGTTGCTCAATCTGCTCACTGCTTGCAAGTTCAAAGGTAGAAGGCAATATAAGCAAAGAGGAGGCACAGTATAGACAGTGAGCCCCTCCTTTTCTAGCTTAAAACTCTGAACTCTATTTCTTCCTCCTCCATAAGTTCCTTATTATTGTATAGTTTCTGCTGTCCTTCTATTGCATAATTCTGCTGCAGATATTATTCCCAAGGGTGGAGAACCTCCAGTCCCTGGGCCAAATTGGTTCACTCTGCCTCCGCATTTGCCCCACCCCATGCCATTTTGGTCAAACAACACCCACCGCCCTTCATCCAATATCATATATAATGCTCCTACATTTGATAAAGTGGCTTTGGCTCTCAAAAGGTTACGTCAAAGTCTGTAAGGACCCATTTGATTGTTTACTGTCATCTTTGCAGTGCCATGCTGCATTAACATTTTTTAAAGTCTCCAGGACATGGCAAAAATCTAACGTAGTGATCTGCTGTGGGTGGAGGCTCCAATACGAATATGGAAGTTTTCTGTGCACAAGTTCTCTCCTATTCACTTCTCATGATGGAGGCAATCTCCTCCCTACTTGAAATGTGTGTGGAGTACTATGTGTGCCCCAACTTGCCATGCTTAGTGCAGTGTATATGAGGCTCTGTTTTAAAGCAGCTGAAATAGTCATTACTATGATAGAATGCTGCAAAGCTGGATTCAGTGTCCTGGTGTGATTTTTGCTGTGGGCATAATTTTAGCTTCTTTCTTGTCAGATGTCTCTCCAGTATGCAAGACAGAAATCCAAATTGTGTGCAAATGTATAATTTGACTATATGAGTGAGGATTTACTTGCCATCTTATTGATTATCTAGCGTTGCTCTATTTTGAATGCTTTAATTCTAGCTCTTAAAGAGTCCCCTGGTGTATTTATTTCTTCTGTCTGTTCTAGCATGTGGCTTGCTGGCAGATGAATTTAATTGGAGCCTTCTATTTTCTTAAGTGCTCCGAAGACAGATTTTTTCAAAATAAAGCTATGGAGAGTCCAAGAGAGCAGGAACAAAGAGTGGGGATAGAACATTAGTTTTCTTGCTAAATAATCTGGGTAATTTTAGCAATGCTGTATCAGGGTTACAGCAAAAATTGATCAGGAAAGCCCTTTAAAACAGAATTTGACAGGCGCAGCCAATCAGTTTTACCACCAGATGCTCTTGGACTACAACTCCCACTAGTCTCAGTCAGCATGACCAATGGCTGGGAATGATGGGAGTTGTAGTCCAGTAACAGATACAGGTCTCTCAGTCTAGATGATGGAAATGAAGCACTTTCTGAACTGTGAACATTCACAGTTTCCTGTAAAATACCATGATATGAGTAAGTTTCTGAATTTTTGAAATTTATAAAGACTAGAGATACCATAGATTAATAAGATTTATTTTAAGAACATTCTGGGTTACTCCTTCTATATGTTTCTACCATGTATGTGATTCACCTTAGCAAGTTATCCCCAGGCCCTTTTTGTTGTGGTGAGTTTAGACAATAAGAGCAGATAAGCCAAGGTGGCCCATAGAGATGACTATTAGGCTTTGCTGTTATATGGCTGAGTTGATTATCCATTGATTATACTCCAGCAATTTCACAATTCTTGACTTCATTTTTTATTTCTTTAAAGTGGGAAAAATAGTAACATGCTTCACCTTGCTATGTTGTGAAAATGAATCAGGCTCCACATGCCCTATACATTTAAAGCAATATCACTTCAAGCAGCTATGGCTTCTTGCAAAGAATCTTGGGACTTGCAGTTTGTTAAGGGTGCTGGGAGTTGTTATGAGATCCCTATTCCCCTCACAAAACTACAATTCCCAGAGTTCCATGGGAAGAGGGATTGCCTATTAGATCACTCTGAGAATCATAACTCTTGTGGCGGGGGGCGGACAGGGGTCTCCTAACAACTGTCAGTACTTTTAACAAACTACAGTTTCCATATTATTTGGGAGAAACTATGGTTGTTTAAAGTGGTGTGAAAGTATAAATGTATAGTACAGATGGACCTTAGATCATGGTAATAATCACTTTCTATATTAAATTTCTATATCGCTCATTCATAATGAAAACACAGTAATGCTTTTCATACATATTATGTCCCGATCATTACAACGAGCTCTTTTGTCTCATCTCACTCCACCCAATCACTGATAAGATTTTTTTTATTGTTCCTTCCAGTTCTTGCCTTCTGAAGAAAGATCTCTCTCATTTCTTCCTTGTTTGGAGTGGGGGAAATGTTCCTTGATTCTCCCTCCCTTGGATTCCTTTATGCTACTTTGGGCACAAGAATAATCATGCTAGCTACATTTATAAAACAGGCAAACATTTTGTAGGCTTGCCAGCAATGTCATGGCTGCCATGGTATTCTATGAACACTGGAGCATACAAAGGTAAATGGGAATTGCAATATGAATCACAGTTAGCACTGCAGAATGAAGCTTGACAGGAAAACTACATCTGACCCGCTATATTATTACAGGGTCCTCCCTCCCCCCTCCTGGAAGCAAAAGTGACCCACCTGCTAGGAAGCTAGCATAGCAGTTCCACCTCACCCAGCAAGCCACTTCTGAATGCAATAATTTCACATGGCCGCAATAACCAGCAATATACTTGACCGACAGACAAATTTGAGTATGCCTCTATGCTACTTTCAGATCCACAAGGCAGTTTCTCTTTTTTTAAAAAAGCATCCTGTCTTCTATATCACTTTCCCCCCCTGAACATGGATATTCGTTTTCAGTTGCTTTGTCGATAACCAGTAATTTCCTCAAGATGCTCCCTTTCTCTCATTTGTGGATTTCTAATTGCTGGTGTATCTGCTCCCTTCAAAAGGAGCCCGTCTTGCCTTTGGGCTCCTCCTTTGTCTTTTCTGGGATATTCCATACGTTACTTACAAAAAATTCCATTTAGGGAGATATTTGATGGACGGCGTAAATGTTTTATCTGCCATAAGCCTTGCATGCAGTGGCTTCCAACGGGTCTAATTGCAGTGGGGAAATTGCCACTAATGCATCTCACCTTTCAAATGAGACAATCTATGCCTGTTTCCTCCCCATCACCAAGAGATTATTTCAGATTTGGAAACACAGAGCATATCAAGCTGTCCTCACCCACACTTTGTGGTGCTGTCAAGGCAGGACTGTGAGACAGAAGCTGAAGGTCCCACCAGTGCTGTCAAGTATCCCGTTTTCCCCGGGAATCTCCCTTATTTCAAGCAGTTTCCCACTGCTATCCCTTATTTTTATATCCCTTTAATTTCCCGTTTTTTCCATGGAAGCAGCTCCTCTCCCTCCCCCTGCTGGCCAGGGACTGTGAAGACCTCGCCTCCTTGCAGCCTCAAAGCAAGCGGGAGCCATTTCCCGCGCTTACAGGCGTCGTAGCCCACGGGCAGTGTTTCCAAAATACAGTAAGCCTACTGCACGCATTCACACCAGTGCCGCCCACTTTTGCTTCTGGCTCCGCCCACCACTGCCATGTGACTGTCCCTGGGATAGGTGAGGCTGCTGATCCCTTATTTTCAAATCCGAAACTTGACAGCTATGGGTCCCACCCAACAAAATGAGCAAGAGGGCTTAAAGATGTGGGCTAGCTTATCACATTTTGAAGCGAATCTAGTGCACATGACTGCCTAAAGATTCTCCTTTGCACGCACACCCCAATTAAGTTTTGAGTCTAAAATTATGTAACTGCTCCACTGTGCACACACTTACTTGTCACTGATAACTTTGCTACTTTGCACTCACCCTAAAAGCTTGGGGGCTGCGCTAAAATATACATTTCTCAGACTTTAAACAGTAGGCCTAATGGGCTATTTCAGAAAGTAGCATGCAGATAGTCAACGGGAAAATGTAATTAGTCCAATTTAAAAACTGGAACTGCTAATCACATTAAAACCATCTGGGTAAAAAAATAAAATTAAATCACAGATTATTTTGATTTAACAAGAAAGCAGTGGTGAATGGAGGGTGCCGAAGAAAAGAAAATGCCTGTTCCAATTTTAGAATACTGACATCAATGTCTTCCAGAGTCATCCCACACAATCTGTCAGCTGGCAGAGTCATACATTGGAGGATCAGAGTTGCGTAAGGTCACAGTTCTGCCTCCAACCATTCTGTGTGCACACATCCCTCTGAGACAAACACTGTAAGCAGCTCTTTGTACAAGGGGTAAGGCAGCAGATAAATCATCTCAACCAATTCTATCCCAGTCACCATATAATGGGGGTTTCCCTCCTCCTCTAGAGAGGTAGAGCCATGTTAGCCTTCTGAAGCAAAAACAACAGTCTTGCAGCACCATAAAAACTTAACACTTATTACAGCATAAGCTTCAATGGGCTAGAGCAGTAGTGGCTGGTGTGGTGGAACATCACTGCTCACCTGACCTCTAGTTGGTTGCACCTCTGCATTATCCTTGATTGGGAAGTATATAAGCATGTTCGTGAAGATGGAGAAAGCTAAGGTGACCAGCAGGAGTGCCAGCTTGTCCCTGCGACCATGGGTGCCTGGGGCCATGGGTGCTATGAAGCGTGCATGGCCCTGGCGCCAAAATTTGTGGGTGCCTGGCCCCTTCATGGGGAATTTTGTGGGTGCTCAGGCACCCAGGTTCCCAGGACGCCAGCACCTATGGTGAACCAGTGGAATCAGATGTTAATAAAATGCAAAAACAGTTCCATGTGACAATACAGTTAAATGGCCATTCACAACAGCAGTAGTATGGGATAACCCTATCATCCTAGCATTGTTACGTAAATAGACATCTGTAGTGTGGCAGGAAGCCACTGTCCCCCTCATGCCTAGAAGGATGGAATCAAATCTCCTGGTATGTTTTTATTTGGTGTTTTCACACTGGAGTCTCTCCCTCTTGTAATTCTTCCACAGTACTTTCTGAAGTTTGTTTTCTGTGAGGAATTTCAGTAGTCAGGGTGGAGAACACCTTTACAATGGCAATAGTTTAAAAGGTTTTGGATGAAATCTGTTCAGTGGTGCACTTAGGAAATTAGACTTAGCCTTATGTCCCTCCCTCAGCATTTAAATGGCAATGTGCATTATGCTACTTACTTCAAAGTGTAGTACTGTACATCAATTCTGCTCTGTCTAGGGGGTCCCAGCTCATCCTTGACGACATCTGCCCCAAAGTCCTGCCTCGATGGCACCACTGAATCTGGGATAACTGTTCATTAACATCTCCCCATTTAACACCATTTCTTTATTGCTGCTTCTGCTCTAGTTTTCTTATTTAAGGTGATTTACTGTGTTTTATTTGCTTGTTTTGCATTGTTGCTATGCTGGCCTTGTGGATCTTGATGGATGAAAAGTTGGTGCAGAAATATTTTTAAACCCACCTGCCTCCTATACTGCCACTTTCACATTACCTATTGAAAAAAATGAGAGTTGTGCATGAGCTTTCATTTTATTTCAAGTCACAGAAGGTTGATGTTGGATTGGGCCCTAGGCTTAGCACAGTCTCAGGCTCCAGTCTATACACACTCATCTGAGAGTAAGTCCCACTGAACTCAGTGGTACTTACTTCTGAGTAGACACATAGAAGACTGTGCTGCATGTGATTTAAACGTGCTGCTTTAATGGGGGAATAGAAAGGGTATGTTTTGAGTGGTGTACAAAAGAGGAGGCAGAGGAAAATGCTGCCTAATAATTTGCCATGCATCTGAAAACTTCTTTCAGAAAGAAGGCTGTTTAGCATAACTAAGGCAATTTGGAGTGGCAGTCACACAGTTCATCTAAAAGGCTGCTATAAAACAGGAACCAAAGGTGTAATCCAAGGCTTCTACAGTCTTAAGAGAAGAAAAGTGCAAATATTTTCTGTCCATTTTAAAAAAGTCATTGTTATTATGCAAACTTTCAAGAATTGGCCCAGTTGCGATTATTCAACCTCTTTACCAAGTAAATCCATCAGTGTAAAACCATCACTATAGCAAAGAGGTAAATCAGGCTTCCTCAACCTCGGCCCTCCAGATGTTTTGAGACTACAATTCCCATCCAGACCACTGGTTCTGCTAGCTAGGGATCATGGGGTTGTAGGCCAAAAACATCTGGAGGGCCGAGGCCGAGGAAGCCTGATCTAAATGTTAGACTGGGACTTGGTAGATAAGGGATGAAATCCTCATACAGCTTTGAAATTTATGAGGAGACTGTGGCAGTCATTGACCTGGTTTCCACATCATGGTAAACTGAACGATAGCTACAGATCATGGTTAAGGAGGTGAGAGCTTAACCATGACCCCACATTTAGATGGGATGTTAAATCATGGTTTAAACCTCTTTTTTGTTGGCCTGTATTGGGAGTGACAATGGAAGAGTGTACCTTCAAGGGTGAAGTCAAACCACTGGAGAGTTACAGCAGCTGCTGTGGCTGCAGAGCCATGCAGTGACCTAAAAGGTCTGTGGAAGTGCAAAGAGGGAGAGAGCACCTCCCCAGAAGCCAGTGGATTTGAGCATTCAAGCTAAGCCATGGTTTGGCTTAGTATTATGTGCTAACGCAGCCATAGACCCTCAGCTGAATTTACTTCACAGGGTTACAGGGAAGATAGTGTCACGCAGCGTAAATTAATAATGCAGAGTTTTTCAGTGAAATAATAAGAGCTTTACTGAGTTAAAGTAAACTTCATCATAAACAACATGGTTCCAAACAGTTTCACTGATATTACATACTGGCTCTGCTCACAACTGAGGCAGACTGACTCTGACTGAAATCTTACTGAGAGAACACAGAGAGAAAATGGCTGCTACTTTTAAGGAGAATGAGTCACATGTCAGAGTGACTCAGTAGTTGGACCTGAATAACTTTAGTAGGCCCGAATGATTGTGCAGTCCCAGCACTTCCCAGCCTGCTTTGCTGCTTCTGCTCTCCTGCGTCTTTGCCACATGGCAAGTAGGGAGGGAGAACCAAGCACACCATCCTGAGGTTCTATGGGAAAAATTGGAACATCAATGTAATAATAAATTAATAAATAAAATTGGGCATTTGGCTTCTTCATAACCAATCAGGATGTATATACCACTTAATCATCAAAACCTCTAAGCAGTTTACATAAAACATTATGTATACATTTAAAATGCTGGGGGGAAATCAAATGTTAAAAACACTGACTTCAAATTTTCCAAAACATAAATATGTTAAAATATGTAGTTACATATTAAAATAATAATATGTAGTTACATAATATGTAGCTACATATTACAATACCTGTCCACTTCAAGGCCATATCTAAAATAAGTTCTGAAACAATGCCTGCTCAATTTTTAATAAATATCTGTCAGAGTTCAAAAAGCAATCTACCCCTAAACAGTAACACCGAAAAATGCTAGCAATATGAAAGCTCACAGAGCCACCAACTCTTTTGCTCAGTGTGCAGGTACTAAAGGTAGCACTCTCAACGATTTGGGTTAGTGGAAAGAATATTAAGGTATGGAGAAGTGTCAAACATCAATCCCACTTTCATTGAAACTTTCCGATCCTCCTGGCATTTTGAGTAACAAAATGTTACTGACGGGTTTAAGTGACCTGGCAGGGCAAGCAGAACCACATTGCCTTGGCCTCATTCAGTCTTCTTTGACAGACCCCAGAGAATTCCCCTCCTGAGCTGCATGAGCATTTGTTTTGTCAGTCACATCCCCATATTGATAAAATAAAAACCATTGTATTTGTACCCATCTCTGGAATGAGTACTGTAACAGTTCAAAATAGAAACTTTATTCTTTAAAAGAATAAAGTCAGAATATAATTGTGTAAATGTTATCATTTATAAACTATAAGCTTGGCTTTGTTAATAATTCTTTTGTCCAAAAAATGACCACAAATTATTCCTCTTAGTAATGTTACTAACCAGCATATGTTTATTCATTCTTACTAGGTATCCCAAAACACTTACCATGTTTAGGGAAGTTTTTAATGACTGGTGTTTTAATGTATTTTTTATCTTTTGTTGGAAGCCTCCCAGAGTGGCTGGGGAGACCCAGCCAGATGGGCGGCTAGAAATAAATTATTATTATTATTATTATTATTATTATATATTATTATTATTATTGTAGTCAATATCAATTATTGAGTCTGTTATCTCTAGATATCCTTCAGTTGTGTCTAGTTATGCATCATTGATTGGCACCTGGTTTTAATATCCTTTTTCTTTCGTTCCATGCTTTAGGACTTAGAATGGCAGAAAGTTCCATTCAAAATCAGGTGGAGAGACTTTCACTTAGGTTCTGAGGCCTGGGATCAGCCAGATGCAGTTCTGGCAGCACCTAATCAGGTCTGCTAGGATCTCCATTTGGCCTGCAAGGTTGTACCAGCCAAGCCACACACTTTCTCTACAGGTTAAAGTAACGATGCTGCGACATTGGAGAGCAGTGGATCAGCTCAATGGATGTGTTGCTGCCATGCAGATGCTGTAGTCATATGTACTCGCACATGGTTAAAACATTTAAATGAACACTTCTGGCCTTCCCCAGTTGATGGTGAAGAACTTGAGCTCACAGCCTGGGTTCTGTGAAAGGCTTGAATGTATATCATATTGGTACATAAGTCACGGGTTATAGGATTCAGCACATTCATGAGGCTGCATGCATTGCTAATTTCAAAGTAATGCATTGATCCAACAAGCAAAACGCCCCCTGCACCTTTCCTTTGAAGGGAGGAGAAGAGTTCTGAGATGGGTAAGCAAACGGACATTCCTTTGAGTCAGCTGCCTCTGCAAAGTACACTTGTCCTGGTGTCTCTCCAATGGAATGCAACAATGGAAGCAGCAACAGGACAGGGCTGGTCAAGCATCAGAATTACTTCCACATTCACAGGGGACAAAGGCTCCTGAGTGATAGGAGGAGGCTTAGGTGGTGGTGGGTCAGGACGTCTCCACCCAGAGCCCTCTGAACCAGCCCAGTTTGGTTCAGGGCATGGCTGCATCTGGTGCACAGCCCTACAGCACAGCTGAAAACTGTCAGCTCTCCAGTGTACTGGATGAGAAAGATTCTTCCAACAAATTGTACATATTGGTGACAGGTGCCAAAATAAACTTGTCTAGTGTAGTTTTCAAAAAACTGCAAGTGACTCGAGCACAAAAATAGTCCTTCAAGTCAGCGAAAAGCCAAAAGAAAACAAACAACCCTTGCAGTTTTCTGCCAATGTCCCATTAATTCAAAATCGCTAGGTAGCTCAAGACTAACTTTTGAATAAAATTCTGCATCTATGATGATCTGCATGCCAAGAATCATCACAAAATAAATTAACGTGGTTAAATTATGCAGTCTCCAGTAGGAGAATTAAAAAAGAAATGCTGACAAGCCGTTCAAGGCAGCAGTGCATCCAGATGCTCAGAAATGGCCTTACAGTGGTGCACACTGCATCTAGAACAGGGCAAATGGTTACAACATTGTCTTAGGATATGCCCAAGTCCAGCACTCTCAGCATATTTCAATAGTTCCATCCCTTAACTAACCTGAAACAAATCTTTCTGTGTTTCCAGAACATACAGAATGTGTGTTTATCTGCCATAATCTTAACCCTGGTGTTTTTCGCCTTAAAACACACCATGCTGAGACACCCTACAACAGGGGTTGGCAGCACAGTTACCATGGGCACCAGCATGCCCACCAGTACCTCCTATGGCACCCACAAAAGTCTCAGTAATTATCCCCTCAAAATCCACAGTGCATGAGAGACTGTTTACTCTTCTTGCATTGGCTCATGCTCTCCTGACATACCCCCATGGCAGTCATTTTGCATTTTCCATAGCACTTTCTCAAAATTCCAAACATGCTTACTGGCCCTGATAAGTTGATAAGCCCAGTTCTATATACGTCCCCTGGCAAAATGATCATTTCCCAATACACCGTGGTTACCAGCTCACTGAGAGATGATTACAAAGTGCCCTGCCCTTCTGCTCCCCAGGGACTCACTGGACCAGTCCTCTAATAGTGGACCAGGACCACCAATTGCCTTCCATCTTAAATGAGGATGGGACTGGTCAATGAGACCTGATGGGCTGGGGAGGCAGGATGTGTTAATGTCTCTCAGCAGTCTCCACATAAGGTGGGAAAGTACTAAGATATAAGCCTGTTCCTTTGATGTCAGGCCCACAAAAATGTTACACCCATTTTATAGGATCCCTTTGGTTTCTAAGCATATAGCAGTTATGTAAACCTTCACATATTTTTTGAAAACCATTCCACCCGGATCATATATGGAATATATTCCTGTGAATGAACCTGAAATGAATTTTTCATAGAGGAACCACCTTTAGTCTCATCCTTGTCACATCTCTCAGGATCTAGTTCTGTGCCCTGCATATGGACGGGGAGAAATGACTTTGACTGACATTTTAATGCAAACCTACCTAATTCACACTGTCCAAACCAATATGAAAACTACAGCTTTCTTGAGAAATTCTCACTTCTATGAATTTTGTTATTTATCTCCAACCAAATAATGGATACAAATATTTGTGCACAGCAAAATGCATATATTAGTGGAAACAATTCAGTTAGCAAAGTTGCTTGCAATAATGTGTATAAACATTCCATGCAAAAATGCATATGTTAGGAGAAATGTGTGTGGGAAGGTTTGCACGTTTTCTTGCAGGGTTTAGAAAAATCTGAACACTGATGTGGAAATGGGACAGACCGAAAAAACTTAAATCAACAAATTCACCCACCCCTAGTCATGCAGTTGAGGTCAGACAGGGCCACTCCCTATTGAATGCCAGGCTATACTGAAGATCTTTTTGTCCCAGCAGGTATTCACTATGCTACTACAACTCTTGTGTAGTGTCAGCTACACATGCTCCCTCACCTGAGTGAAATTCCAGGAAAATTGTGATTCCAGAATAGAGGCACAGATCACAAGCATTAAGCCAGCAGAGCTGCTGTTGACACTTAACCCTGATTGTTTGCTGACATGGTGACTCAGAAGATTGGGCCATTGAGATAAAAGGGATATGAAATTGCTTTATTTCTGTTGGAGCAAATTGATGTGCAACCCAGTACCATAGCATTACATTTGTTCACTTGCTGCCATCCCACTGGTGTTAAAGCTGCTGGTAGTTTGTGGATCACAGTTTAATCTCTCTTGCTTGAGTTAAAGCAACTCTGCCCATGATGAGTTCCTTTAATAATTCCAGCTTGCTTCAAAGCAAGGAGCTGTTAACTTGTGATAACCTGGCTTTCATAATGCTTTTGACTCTAAAAATAAGTCTGGTTTGTGAAAAACCGAACCTATTAACACAGGGTAGGTGGGAAAAAGATGAATGCAAAGAAGTTTAAAGACAGTATAAACAGTGAACTGCCATCAGCATGAAATCAGGCAAAGCATGATAATATTTTATAACCTTCTAAAAACCATTGCCAATCATTTTGAAAGCATTACATAATATCAGTGTTTGGGGTGTGGGTTAATCATGTTGAGCTCAGAAAGAGGAGAGAGCATGAAATTAGATGGCACAGCACACTTTGAAGGCTGTGATGCCTTTAAAACATTTTGAGATCCTGCAACAAAAAAGGTGAGTAAAGATCTCAAATCTATTAATGAATTATTCAAGATGCAGACTTGGCTTGCGGAAATGCGACAGTTCTGTAAGCAGTCTTATCCCTCAGGATCCCTTCCAATTCTACAATTCTATTATTCTGTTTTCAGGTCTGCTTTAATAGGCATTGTCCATTCACTCTAAAATTATGCATAGGATGTTGTATTTGATGTAACAGACCACTCAGTCACTAAATTGACTGAATCCTGTTAGGTTAAAAAGGGAGCACCTTTCCCCTTCTATACAGTTTGACATCTCTTTCCAGCAGATGAGAGCGTATCTTCCACAAACAGGATTGGGGATGTGTAATTGAATTCCCTTTCATTTATTCTGCTCACTCTTTCAGAAATGATATTATGTGACATGGAAAGCTACATTCAACCCCATATTTTGTTAAAATAAAAGACAACTTCCCAGAAGAATGACACATTTCTGCAAGTGGATAGATTGAAATGCACAGCTGATAAGAAACTGGATTCCATTTTTCCTCTCCAAAAGCCTTATGCACTGCCACACCAAAGTGCCTTCTTAAGGACTCTTTTCTGGCAGTTCATTAAAGTTGATGCCAGGGCAGCAAATCACTGTCAGTTGTCCTTTAGACTTCTTACAGATCACCCAGTGTAATAATGCAGAGACTTAGTAAGGTACCCAGGAATATTAAATAAAATAAAGATTAAGCAGATCACAAAGGGCAGTCTGGGTTGGTATTTTGTCCTCAAATGTCCATCCCTTCGAAAATATTATGCAATATTGATATGGTATTAGAAAATGAGAAAGAGCAACACATTCCAAATCCACCTTTTGCTGGGTTGTGGCTAAGCTGGCATCTCCAACCTCACTACCCAAAACTCACAAATCATCAGCCATACTTAAGAAAGTAGTTACATCTGTCTGTCACTGCCCACTACCCTATTCAATAGGTTAAAACATATTTCAAGGGGACAAAGTGGTGCAATCCAAGTATATATACTATTAGCAAACTTGTTTTCCAAGCATCAGTCTTCATGCTTCAGGGAACCCCAAGATTTGCAGAAGTACAAAAAAACAAACAAACCCCACCCTGCAAGGGTAAAATCCAAATCCTACAGGATGGAACCCAAAAGTAGTATGATAAAGACTGAGCTTGCTGAATGAAAAAAGAATTCTCAGTGTTTGGAGGGGGGGAAGGAAAACTGGGGATTAGAATAGCCCAGCTGGAATCCTGAACAAAGGTCCTACTTGTAACTTGTAAGATGCTCTGGTTTAAATGCACACAAAAAGGCAGGGTATCCAGCATCCTTACTTCATTTTCCCCAGCTAGTGAGAGCTCTCTTAGGATGCAGTCCAACTAGACATGTATAGACTTGACCTTCACAAAAACTATGCGGCTGGACAGGAAGGCAGTGGTGACCATTGCCCAAATACTGGCACCACCAGTCCTGTAAAATGCTTCATTGAAATGATGAAGCTTAAAAAAACACTAGTAGAGAGCTTGGAGGGGGTATAAATAAATATTTTTGAAATTAATGGGTCCTTCTTTCCTTTTATTATTTCATAGTTAGCCACCTTATACATCAAGTAGCAGAAAAACACACAAAGAGGAATAGAGAGAAAGAAAATAGTCAGGGAAAATATTGCATACAATCCTTTGACCTGGAGCAACTATTGAAACATACTTTCAGTGTTACGATAAATCAGCAGGAAGAAGAGGTTTTTTTTGTTTTGTTTTTAAGAATGCTTGTGGGCACTTTAACTTTCATCCTAGCCATTCATGTACAGTCTGTGTGCTACTATCATTTTTGTGTTCAATGAACAATAAAGGCAGGGGGCTTAAGTCATTTGGCAAATTGTCTGAGTATACTTCATGTGCAAGCTTCTCTCTTCACCAGCCCTCCCACCCAACAAGCTAAAGGTCACTGAGCGCAGGAGAAACCAATCAAAATGGTGGCAAATCAGACCAGTTCAAAATGGCAAAATCAAGCAACATTTCATTTGACCAGAAAATGGTTTTCTATAAGGACAAATGTACACAGGTTTCTTGTTGTTAACATGAATGCATTTTGATTAATGATTATTCATAAGCATCACCTATGAACTGCATAAGTTGGTCTTTACCTGGTGTTGCATCTGGAATGAGGGAGAAAATAGCAGCAATGGGGCTCAGTTACGTGTTCTGAAATTTTCAGGTTTCACTGCGGGAAGAAGAAGCATGCAATGGTTGTCAACCTATCTCTGGAGATATAAAATCCAGGACTATCACCCAGGACTATCTCCACCTTTGGTGAAACACACAGGTCCCTTGGTACATGGAGAGCATGGCTGAGTCCTTGGAGATAATGTACTAAAAATGGGGGGAAGGTGTTTACTGTGGTTTTACATGAGCAATATATGATGGGCAAAAAGCAATATCATGACAATGACATGCTTAAAGTTATTAATCACAGGTTACCAGGGCTCGAATTCCGTGGCTCAAATTTTTGAAGCTTGTGTGAATCAGCATATGATGAAATGAGTCATGCTCATTCAATGCACACTGTCCCAAAGGGTACATAAAAGCAGCCATCAATATACTGTTCAAGGTTTTTCTGCCACTCAACATGACGTTTGTTCCTTGGTTTGAGGAGATGGGTACTAAAGGGACTTGTTGAAGATATGGCATTCCTGTATGCACAGGAATGCTTGTATTTCTAGTTTGAGCTTACTGTAGATAAGAGCACAGGTTTTCATGTAATTCTAAAGCATTACATTTTAGGATGGAGGAAAATGCAAAATGCTACATCCTAGAGGACATTTCCATTTCAGAAAGCTTACCTCTGTTTCTGTCTTCAAGGTAAAGGATCTGTAGCTCAGTGGTAGAACATTGCTTTGAATGCAGAAGGTCCCAGGTTCAATTCCTGGCATCCCCAGGTAAAGCTGAGGGATAACACTGTTTGAAATCCTGGAGAGCTGCTGCAGTCAGTGTAGACAATACTGAACTAGAAGGGGCAAATGATCTGATTCAGTAGCAGGCAGCTTCCTATGCTCCTCTGAAAGGTAAACAGACTCTCTGATCTGAAATAAAATCTAAGTGCCATGACCTAAAGCAGGATTAACCCTGCCACAGCATCTTTCAGAGTCATGAAATGATAGCATTTAATTGCCAGCATCCAGGATGTTTACCCATGGCCATATGACATCTATATCTGCAAATAAGCATGAGCGTAGATTCCGAACCTTTCCCTGTATAATTTACTTACCCACTTTGCATGCAAAAGTTGCGCTGTAAATTCCAGGACAGCATGGGATTTAAAATGACTTCATTACAATGCTCAAAGGCAATGTTTTATTCCTTTAGCCCTAGATTCTATTTGTGTTCGCCACCAAGGATAAAACGGGAGGTGGTACTATACGCCAACAAGTCACTCTTCCACTGGCACCTTTTAAAGGTCCAATTCTCAACTGTTATTTGGTGTTTATCTCCTGGATTTTGAACCCACGGTCTCCACCCAACCCACCAGCTTGGGGTAGTTTACAATGTGAGACCACCCACTAAAAATATGCAAATAAAATGCAAGGTATGTTTCTCCATACCTACAAAAGCTTCCTGATTTGATGAGCCTCTCTGATTGACTCTGCTACCACCAAGGATGATCTTCAGTGGCAAGAGGAAAGCATGCACACACATCCCTTAGCCTGCCGTGTTTCTGAGGATTTTTTGTTGGGGGGGAGAGTCTAAGTCTCTCTCTGTGTGTGGTTATGTATATGTGATAATTTCAAATCAACATGGTTCAGGAGCAGCCAGTGTGGAAGGTTATTGTTACACACCTTACACATTATGCCAGAAAGACTGGGGTACCCAGGCCGGTTACAGAAACTTTTAGCTCTTGTCTTGAAGTTCTAGGACAGTGTTTTTCAACCTTTTTTGGGCAAGGGCACACTTGTTTTATGAAAAAAATCACGAGGCACACCACCATTAGAAAATGTTAAAAAAATTAACTCTGTGCCTATATTGACTATATATAAAGTAATTCTCTTGAATAGGAATCAAATAAACACAATTTTTCCCACGGCACACCAGGCAACATCTCGCGGCACACTAGTGTGCCGCGGAACAGTGGTTGAAAAACACTGTTCTAGGAATCCCCTGGACAGCTCCTCTGCTCTTCAGCACTTGACCCACTGACTTGTGTTAATCTTGCTGAAACTGCTGGACAGCTCCCCTGGCTCTTCTGGAAATCTGGGGAGGACAGACTGGAAGAGAAGTCTAATGATATTTAGTTAGGATCAAATTTGGGGTACACAATAGACCCTTAGCATATAGAATGTAGTATATAGAATGTAGTTGGAATCATGCCCCAAACTAGAAGTTGGGGAATACTTGAGGACAGAGTTTCTGAGCAAAGAAAACACAAACACATTGAAATGGATTTAAGTCTGCAGTGTTACTAGGATGTTTTCTGGGCAGTAAGGGGAATGCTTTTTAGAATGTGAGTGCTTGTGTATTTGTTTCTGCTCCATCACAACCCTTACCACTCAAGTTGCATATGTGCAGATTAAATGACTTGTTCCAATTCTTCCTATGACAAAATAAATTTCTCTGTAATGGCTGCCCAGAAATTCCAACAATTCAGTGAATTGGGGGAAATGAAACAATGTCTATTAGTGTATTTAAAAAGAAGATAGTGGAATTGATGTTTTGTAACTCAGTACTTTAAACTGAAACTCTTTCCGGATAATATAAACATAGAAAAGCAAATGCATATTATTGTTCTGAATAATATAACATTCCACTCAAATGTATTACAGTGGATTGCCCTAGCATATGAGAATAGGAAAAGTCACTTCAGGATTCCAATCAGTAGAGAGAAAAGCTGTCTGGCAAAATCAGTCGGCCAGCTACTAGCATCTCCGTTCTATTTATAGAAAGCCTTTCAAAGCAAGCTCTGCTGCTGTCTGTATCATGTAGCAAAATTACAACTGCAGGACAAGCTTTTTGTAGTATCTGTGGCACTTGGCAGGAAGTAAGAATTGGTTCCTAGCCAAGGAGACAAAAAAAAAAAAGAATTGATATGGCTGATTATGATTGAGGGGGTGAGTGGAATTATGCAAAGGTAGTCACTGGAGTAGCATCCGAATGAACATTAGGTGAAAGCTTTTGATGATCCCAAGAATGTGCTTTGCTGCTGGGCTGGAATTGATGCAGACTTCATGTGAAAGATATGGGATAAGTGCACCGTCAGGCCTCTACAATTCGTGACCCATCAAGCTAACCCACTATATTTTGTGGCCTCTTCAAAGCTTAACAGTCCAGAGCAAAAGCAGAGAGATTTATTGAGTATCTCCTGAGCAACCCTTTCCTGCTTAGTGGCTTCAATCTGCAGGCTTCACATATATTCTCAGTAGGAAAAATGCTCACAGAACACTTGCGCTGGGCAAGGAATTGATGCTATTTAAAATGTATGGGGATGCTATTCTCCTGCAGTCGATTGGATGTTTGGCCTTTTAGAACGAAAAGAGGGCAGGTATATTGCCAGCATCTCTCCCTAAATAGAAATGCAATGCTTAGCCCTGTGACTACTTACTTCTTGCCACAGCTGGACTCCATATCCTTCATCAGAACTGATTGAATACTGATTTTCTGTACTGAATGTCTAAATATAGACCGCCTGTGTGTGCTGAGAAAGATTGGAGAGGTGAACTTTGCATGTTTGGATGAATGCACATAGAATCCTCTATCCCAGAGGCTCAGAGGTTAGGCAGTCCAACCATTTTGAGCAAACCACATCCACCTGACATGTGAATCTGGCACAGAAAAATAGAGCTGTGGCTGCAAAGGAAGAATTAGGAATGTGCTCCTGATTCATCCTTTGAAGTCAAAATTTTATTTGCAAATAGCTTTCCTTTGCAGCCATGCCAGCTTGATTTTTTTTTTAAATGGCGAATTCAAGTTAGAGATGCAGAAGCAGAATCTTCATCTGCAGCCATGGGTGGTACTGAACAGCCAACCCCCACCCGTCAAAGTGGCCTATTGAGGGTCAAGCCCTCTCCTTGATCACTTTTAGATCAGAGCTGCTGATCACATCACAAATCCCAAGCACGTTCAGCCAGATGTACAAAGATTTGTGCTCATGTTACAAAGGGTTAAGGCTTTAGCCAGCAGGGACAGGAGTATAGGGAGTGTGGCTCTCTTAGTCAATAATAGCAAAGAGGATGAAAGTTAAAAGACACTTGCCATTAACCAAAATGGTCTTCAACTTCACAATATATCACCAGCTAAACATCACGATATACCAATATATCACACTGTTTGAAATAAGGATGGTGCATTGTTTGGCTTCATGGTTTTTCCCACATTGTGATTTTTGATAATAGCGCGCACACACACGCCCATCATGATTCGCAATATATTGCCAGGTCAAAAATTATGAAACCAATATCATGATATGGACACCAAACTGGTTTTTGAAGGGGCATTATATTGAGTGTGTGTATGGTAGAGAAGGAGCCTGCCATCAGAGATGGATTTAGGGGAGCACGACTGGTTCAGTCGCATTGGGTGTGGAGCCTGGGGGGACTGTAAGAGGGGTGCCGCAACTGTGATGTAAAATGGAAGGCAAGAGGTATGAAGGGCACTGAATTTGGGTGTTGCATAGAACGCTGCTGAAATTTGAGACCCCAAGGTCCACCTCTGCTGTCTGCCATCCAAATGGCATTTCCCCTGTAGATCTGTTAATTTAATTTTCGTATCTGCAAAGAACTGCTGTCTGTTTGGTGTCAGGCTATGTTGGCCCAAGGGCTGTATTCCCTTCTAGGTATCATTCCATCATTCTGGAGGGCAAATGCCAGTGGTGGGCAGGGGCAGAGGCAAAAGTGGGCGGAGCACGGATATAAATTTTGTCTTTGTAGAATAGGCTAGTTCCTACTCACTCATCCCTCTCTATCCTTTATTCAGGCAAGCAGATGCATTATCAAGTTCAATTACCGGTATGTGTTCTAGCCAGGAAAAAGCACTCAAAGAGAGTGCCCAGTAGGGTTGATGAGTGGTATAGCCTGAGGAGAAGAGTGTGGTCTGAGGAAGAATCTCAAAGGTTATATAGAGAGGCCTGGAGATCTGCATTTAGGCATCAGGCCTGAGGTTGCCTGTTGCTGGGCTCAGCATCTGAATCCACGCTTAAATGGTTGACTTCAGTGGAATCAGAGCAGGATTTCAACAAACCAGTATAAGATCTTTAAATAGCTTACACATGACCGTACCCCCCCCAAAAAAAATCTGGCTAAAGCCAAGAATGTGTTGACTTGGACCGATCAAACAGAATGATGTGATATGAGTTATAAAGAGCAAGTTATACATATGTAATTGGGTGGTTACAATGGACTCAGATGTGATTTAGTGGAGAGATGACAGGCAATGCTGTAATAATGAGTAATATAGATGGGTCTATAAGCTAAGGCCATGATTTGACAGCGGTCCTTTGCTTAAACGGAAGATAGTGGGGTGTGTCAAAAGAGTTCAAGAGAAAGATCTTTACATAGTTTATGGTGTAGTAACCGTGCCAATATTGCAGTGTGAGATCAGAGCATTCCCATGGCAACAGTTGTAACACAAAAACAACAAGGTACGTAAATGCTCAAATGTAATGATTTCTAAAAAATAATTCTAGGAATTAAAGAGAGCAAACCACAGCCTATATTTAATTTATATTACTACTACAGCATAAAAAATATTAAAGTGGTTTAAAAACAATCTGTGAGATAGTATAACACAAAACATCATAGACTTTACTTTAGAAATATATTTTATTGCGCAGGCATTAGTTAAAAGTACATGGTATAAAGCTTGATGAACAGCAAAGTCTTCAGTGGGGTTATAATTTGCTTTGTTCTATTTTGCTAGCTTCAATATATGAAATATGTTTATGCTTGGTATAGCTTCTCCTGAGCCCAATAAGCAATCTGCCACCCTTATCACTTCACCCTTTTAAGCTCCATAGGGGATCAGTCATTTTTGTCTGAAGGATTCCAGGGCTGCTTGTGCTGCCAATGGGACATGACAGAGACAATATCTTCTGAATCATATTATAAAATTGTCATCTTGACACTGTCAGGGTCTAAGGGGAAATGACATAAATTTTACTCATAGAGCAGGAAATTCTAATCAAACTGATTCTGCTCTTAAAATATTGGCAGCACTGTTCAAAAATAACTTAGAAGGTTACTTGTTATCCTTGTTATCCTGTCAAGTAAATACCGGTACATGGAAATATACACCTCTAATGATGAGGTATGCTATAAACATAGACAAGTGTCCCTTCCTTCTTTGGAGAGTATTTAAATGCACTGCATGGTTCCTTGAACTTGGAATGACAGGCATTCTGAACATGGCTTACAGCCAGAACGGAGAACCTGTGGCCCTGCAGATGTTGTTAGAGACTCAACTCTCTCAGACCCGTAAGCATGATCAATGGTCAACACGAGATGGAACAGTAGTCTGACTTAAATCAATGCTGAAGGTGCAAGAAATGTGGATGAACATGCTTATCACTATTGCCCTCTGCATGTTCCAGGGCAATGATCTGCACTGGAGAAGCCTGTTCTACATGGAGGCTTCCTTACATTTAGGAACCCTGGATATCTAGGTTCCAAATATGTGAAAGTCTCCACGTGTAGAGGTGGTTTCCTTGCTACAAAGCTAGTGCACCTGCACATACTTTCCACTCCTTGTCTGTTGTAGAAAATGGAACTCATTGGTGTCATCTGGGGCCCTGGAAGGAGAACTCAGGAAGACCTCCCTACTTTTAGGGAAAGGGGTGATATGAAAAACTACCCATCTCCTTGGGCAGAGACAAGGCTGTTTGCTTGGGGAATCCATTCAATCATTACTTCTGTGGGTCAGTTGTAAATGAATAAATGTGGATCTAATTCAGCCCACTTACCTCTTTATTTCCAGCTTCAGGGTCAATGCAGGAATGGCCTCCGCTGCTGTTTTCCACACACTCCCTTCTCACAATATTTCCTCATAGCAAAGCAATAGACAAAAACAGAAGCACAGCTGTCCTTGTACCCTATGCAACAAAGCTTCTCTGTGTGCATCACCCAATTTACGACCTGTAAACAGGATGCACATCTAGATATTAATTCTCATCCATGTATTCATACATACAATATGCATCTTTTTGAAAGCAGCGCAAAGAAAAAAATTTGCACTCCAGGTGGCCTTCAGATGTGCACCTGATTTACACCTCTAATCTAGAATTTTGTATATCATCTCCTTAGCTAATGTGTGGCAAAGAAGCACAGGACCTTCTTCCCCCACCATTTTTTTTAATCCCACACAACAAATATAACAAAAGAAGATCATTATGTACAACCCACAACATTTTCCCCCACAGGCCTACAATTGTCACAGCTTGTTGTGTAGCTTGCTGGTTTTTAATTGGTTAGAAGTTTAGACTACCTGTTATATTGGTTCTACAGAGTTCTGAAACAGCAAGTCTAGTAGTTGAAGGACAAGAAAATCTCTCTCACTCTCTCTCTATTGTGTGGTTTTTAATACTTCAATCGTTGTCATGGCACTGCAGATGCATTAATGTTGAATCTGGTCATACAATGTCTCCTAGAGTCCTTTTATAACCATTATGATACTTGACTTCAATTGGCACTTTCATGACTAAGGAAGAATATCTTGATATTTCTTTGTCTTGGGAAATGTTGGCTTCATTGTATTAAAATTACAGGCTTGGGGTCTTGCAGTGGAGGAGCGATAGTGCTTCCATCCTACACAAAGAAAGATCTGTGTTCTCAAAATCTTGTGACTTGCTTGAAATGTAGTAATCTGTATCCCAACAACTCATTTGGTATTCTCATACCCTATTCCCCCAAACAGTTTTCCATATGTGCATTCATAGTTCTGTACTGCCCCACTTCTGCATTAATCTCTGATTAAGAGGGGAGGCTCTGCATGAACATTTGTATGTAAAAATGTATTTCATCCCCAAATATGTATTTAAATACATCTTATATTCCAGTGTATTTCTAAAATAGACGACATCTGAAATGCATTTTGGTACTTTTTTGAGCCAGGAACATTGCTGCAAAATTGGAGAAGTGCAAAATCTGAAGATAATTACCTTCCAATCTGCATTTTAGTGCAGGAGGCATGGATCTAACCAGTTCACACTGGAATTCATAGAGATCGTGTCCTAAACCACCCCTACATTTTAATGCCCAAACTCAGTTCATTGCCTACTCTGCACCCTTCCTTAATTCTCCTTTGATTGTGTTTTGATATCACACCTATACTGGTATGATTAGCAGAGTTGAGCATCACCAGCAGACTAGTCCAGCAAAGTTTCAGAATCTTCTCCTTTCTCATTGTCAGAGTAGATAGTGAAGACTACCTTGCCCACACAGTTCAGTGTAAAGTGTTTTATTGCCTGAAGACACAAGACAATTTGAACACATGATATACATAAAGTCAAGATATGCTGCTGCATCATAAACTATACTACTAAGTACTGTTAGGAAGTCATTCTTCAAAGAAACAGAAAAAGGTGTTTGTGGCTTTAAGAGAGCCAGTGTGGTGAAGTGGTTAAGAGCAGTGGACTCGTAATCTGGTGAACCTGGTTCGCGCCCCCGCTCCTCCACATGCAGCTGCTGGGTGACCTTAGGCTAGTCATACTTCTTTGAAGTCTCTCAGCCTCACTCACCTCACAGAGTGTTTGTTGTGGGGGAGGAAGGAAAAAGGAGATTGTTAACCGCCTTGAGACACCTTAAGGGGAGTGAAAGGTGGGATATCTTCTTCTTCTTCTTCTTCTTCTTCTGAAGTTTTCTTTAATAGTTAGGAGTGACAATCTAGGCTGCTTGGTTACAGCTGGGGATGGGATGGGAAAAAAAGTTGCAGGTTGCATTTGCCTGCATGAGGAAAGAGTACCCACATGCTGTGAGTTTATACCATGGTGGAAAGATGTACCATATTTAAATAGTTTTGTATATAGTCACTTGTGAACCAGCAAAAAATAAAGTAACTCTTGACTGAATATTTTGCACAAGTCTCGTAGTCTCTTGTTGTCTGCTGCCAGGAAGAAACTCTGCTGCAAGCTGTTTAAAGTGGTTTTACAGAGGAGCCACCACACCAGCAGCAAGCACAGTAGAAGTGTGTGGGCAGCAACCTCCAATAAGTACAGCAACCTGTATATCAAGAGATCCAAGTTTGAAGAGAGATCTACCATAATCACCAACACCCTCCTACATCGCTGCTGAATCCAGCCTTGGCTTATACCTGCCAATGCACATACCCACATTCATTGGAGAAAGGGTGGGGGAGTCATGCCAGAGGCCTGTAGCCTTGAGCTGTTTCAAAATGCCTACTACAGCTAGCATCTCAACCCTGAACAGAAATCAGACACAGGGGAAGGGCAACTAAAGACACAAACAAAGCAGTTAGTGTAATTTTGCACATATTCCCAAATTACATCAGCATGCCTCTGAGCTCCCAATCTATTAGCTTTCCTTAATTCCTTTGCCTCTTCTTCAGCTATCCCCTGTGCTTTTATCCCAGCCATGCCGACAACTTTTCCATTCCTCACAGAAGCCGGTCTGTAAACTGCTTTGTTCCACGAACAAATGAACATTCTGAATTATAAACACATTCAGGCAGTGAGTGCCAGATGTTTCACCACCACAAGCACAATACAGTATAGAGGAGCACGTGTGAAGGTGTCTTGTGTAACAACGGCAATGTTAGAACTGAAAAGGTTATCATTAGATTAGAGGAAGGTATTTTAAAAGTTCTCATTTGTAAGCAAAGCTCAATTTCATTTGAATAATCGAAAGATAAACCAAGCTTACAGAGAAAGAGGAACTTTGTTTGGAAAACTGGCATGGACTGGGAATGGGATGCAATTAATTAAATGCAAACAAAGCCTCTGTGGCAAGCAGTGCTCTGAAAAACAGGCCTCTTTTAACCGACTCCTATGCTGTACTGCAGGACTGTAACTCAGCATCTTTGCAGTTCCTCTTAGCTAGCTGCTTAATCTATTACCTCACTAATGCAGAGGTGGAAATAAAATGAATTAGGCTCACCTGAACAGCCTTGCATCCTAATTAGAAGGGATGATAAACTAATGAGTTTGCATGTTCTCTGGTCCTATCGTGGTTTTCTTTGAGGGCCATATCATATTCCAAGGGGGTTGAATTTGCAGCTCTGCATCTATACACTTAAAAGTTCCTCGGGTAGCTCTCTTTTTAAGTATACACTTCGGAGAAACAGTGTGATGCTAGTTTCCCACAGGCATCTGGGAACAGGATGCTGGACTAGAGGGTCCATTGGCTTCATCTTCTTATATTCTTTTGATGATCTACCACTTAACACCTAAGTTTCATGTGGTATACAGTAAGATTGCAATACACACACACAGTGTGGATAAAATCAATTAAAATAAACCATAATAACCATAATAACAGAAAATCTACTTTACTTTAAATGTCAGATGGGTCCATGAATAGAGACTCTACCCAAGATCCCATGATTGTGCATGGATTTAAGAAGTTTCTACATGCTAAGACCCTTAGACCAAGCTGAAATCTGCCTCTAGTTAGGAGATATACCCCTAAAGGATTAGTTCATAGTATATCCCTATAGGCTTAATACCTTGCTCTTTCTCCTTATCTCCTAATGCTTCTTCTTATGCCCTCAAGTTCCTTTCTCTTGATGCTTATCAAAGCCCCTTTTCACATTCATATCTCAGATTTGCATTTCAAATAAGAAAGGAATGAAGTAGCACATCAAAATGCAGCAGAGACTAAAAAGCACACACCACATTTTATGAATGTTAACTAAAGCCTCTAGGTTCTTCCTGTGGCTAATATCACTTGTGCAACAATTCTGCGGACACTGTAGCTCAGTCAAATGTGTATCAACAAAGAACCAGTTGCTGGGGAACAGCAACAGGAGAGCACTCCTGCCCTCCTTTCCTGCTTGTTGGCATCTGATTGGATACTGTGGGAAATGGGATGCTAGACTAGGAAGACCTTTGGTGTGATACAGCAGAGCTTTCCTTATGTTCAACTGGACATGATGTGGTCCAATGATCAGTGGTCCAATTCAGAATTACTTCTGACAGGCAACAGCTCTCCATGAGCCAGTGTGCTGTAGTGGTTAAGAGTGGTAGACTCGTAATCTGGGGAACCGGGTTCGTGTCTCCACTCCTCCACATGCAGCTGGGGCGACCTTGGGCTAGTCACACTTCTCTGAAGTCTCTCAGCCCCACTCACCTCACAGAGTGTTTGTTGTGGGGGAGGAAGGGAAAGGAGAATGTTAGCCGCTTTGAGACTCCTTCGGGTAGTGAAAAGCGGGATATCAAATCCAAACTCTTCTTCTTCTTCTTCTTCCATGGCCTGGGGCAGGTTTGTTCCCTCACCTCAGATGTTACCTGAAGTCCTTTGTGTAGAAATGCCACATTTGATACCGGGTACTTGCAAAGAATTTGCTCTACCACTGCACTGATCCTCATCTCCATGTGGGAAACCATGACAAATGCTCTGTTCTCCTGCAGCTCAATGGTGCTGTAAGGCCAAGGAAAGAGGCTATTCTTACCACCTACCAGCAACAAAAGTATCACACTTCACTCACAGCCTTTCCTAAAACCTCATTATCCTTTGCAAACCTGCATCATCATCACCACCTGAAGCCCTTCTTTGCGTGCCCCCTTCATGAGAGGTCCAGAGGATGACAACATGAGAATGGGCCTCTTCTGTGGTGGTTCCCCATTTGTGGAATGCTCTCTCCAGGGCATTCATTACATATCTTCATTACATATCTTTAGGCACCAGGTGAAAACATCTTATTCTCCTAGACCTTTGGCTAATTAAACAATCTATGGCCGTTTAACATGTGTGGGAGGAGGGGTATTGTTTGGTATTGTGTATTTTTGTGTTTTTATACTGTAAACTGCTCTGTGATCCTTGTATGCTCAGTGGTGAAAGTCTGCTTGCTCCTACCTTTGCCCCTACTTTTGAAACCTGTGGTAGTGCAGTCACACTAGACACAGAACTGTGCATGCATGTAGCAGCTTTACAAAGGCTCATAACATGGAGATATTACATTTTTACGTCTTCACACCACTTCTCTAATAAACAGGTGGAGTCCTGAAATCATTTTAGAAGTCACTAAGCAATGCATTTAAAAATCAAAACAGTTTCAAACGATTATGAAAAACTCAGAAAAATAGCCCACATTCAACATAAGGATTAATTTGTGACTCTTTTGCAGCTTTCCCCAAAGGTCACTTGATGCTTACAGGGTGTTTTTGTTTGTTTGTTTGTTTTTTTGCTACACATGGCTCAGGGGGGAAAACACTTAAAATGTGAAATGAAAAAATGACTAATCTGCAAATGCTAAATGCAGATTGCCCAGATTCAAGGTGCCCCTGCAGGTATGTCATCTTGTCTATGTTATCATTCATTAATCCAAGAAAGAATCATGACCTCACTTGTGGAGGGAAATGAATGTGTAGGCTACTTAATTATAGCACCCATAGTCAGTGGGACCTTAGGTTTATTTCCATTCCTCCAAATGTTTATTATTTTGAAATGTGATCCGAGTATTTAAGCATTGCAGAAATCCAATGTGCTTGAGAGTTAAAGCACTATTTGGATTCTCTAACAGCCATAAGTAAAAATCTCGTAGGATCTGGTGGATCATCCATGGTTCAGAAAGACTGTGTTCGTGTTCTCTCTCTTTCTTTCTTTCTTCTCTCTCTCTCTCTCTCTCTCTCTCTCTCTGAGGTGCATTGCAAGCTAAAAAAAACTGTATCACAAAGAACTTCATTTGGTCTTCATTTCATGCCTACAAACATATATTTGTCATGCAAGAAACTTAATTAGTACTGTTCTCAGAAGTCTTCTGCTCTTTTCTTTGCCTCTTACATAAAGCCAATAGGGCAAATCTATCCCTGACTGATGTCCATAATGTGTTTTTTTTTGGGGGGGGGATAACCATACTGTATTCTCTACATCTAATAGACATATTTTCTTCTTCCAGCCATTGTGAAATCCTGCAGCAGTTTAACTCCTCCTTACTATTTTAAGTTTCAGAATATCTTGCAACTTTTTTTGGTAACGCGTCAATTAATAAGGAGACCTTCTGTTTCTATGACAGTTTTGCAGGTGTCAAATGGGCTTGATCCTATTATAAAGTTATAGGCAATATCCAAAGAAGGAAAGAATTGCAGGTACTAAAAATTGCTTACAATTATGACTAGTGATTTAAAAAATCGCATACTGTACAGTGAAAACAGCTTAAATATACCCTGCTACATTTGGCTGACAAAGGGCTTGAGTGAAACCTTTGCTTTTGCAAAAAATATGAACCCTTATTTAAATAAAATTCACCTTCAGTCACCAGACTGCAGAAGCTAGAAATCCATAACTACCAGACAAGATCACGGTTTGCAAATTCAATTTGCTGCCTCTTTTCTGGGTAACTGGTAGCACCCGGAAGGTCCAAATTGGCTCCCAGGTGAAGGGGGAAATACTTTTGGTGCCTTGAGTTGTATTGCACAGCTAAGCCTATCACACTGGAAGGTAGAGAAATGTCAAGCTGGTCAGCACTTTGCATTTCAACCACAACATACAATGGAACATAAGATGCTGCTTTATACTAGGTTTAACTATTTATCTACTTAGCCCAATATATGTCTGCTTTGAGTAATGGAGTTCCCTCGTGATTTCAGGAAAAGCCAGACTCCTACCTACTCCTTTTAACTAGAGATGCTTGAACTTGGGACCTTGTGCATGCAGAACACCTCTTTTCTCTACCACTGAGCTATGGCCCATCCCATGGGATAGGAAGAAGAAACCAGTTCACACTTATCTCAGGGAACTAACAGAGAATTCTCAGCCTCCTGATAAAACCACCATGCCCAGGATTTTCTGGGGGAAGTTATGTCAGTTAAACTGGTATAAAAAGCAACATAGGGGCGCAATGGCATCCTACAGTAAGGCCAACCCATGCCCAGCAGACATACCCCTGACTTGAGGTTTCAGTCAAGGCCAGGCATAGGCAATCTCAGCCCTCCAGATGTTTTGGGACTACAACTCCCATCATCCCTCACCACTGGTCCTGTTAGCTAGGGATGATGGGAGTTGTAGTCCCAAAACTTCTGGAGGGCCGAGTTTGCCTATGCCTGGTCAAGACCTCTCAGGCAAAGACACCTGGAGGACCTGCCAAGCTGATGCGCAAATATATTCTGCAGGTTAAAGAAAACAAGTCTAGAAATTACAATTTCATTAAAAGCAAAGGGAAAGTGCAGCATCTTAGTTCATCAAGCACTTTTGCCATCTGATCTCGGCAACCCTACTGTGGAAAGCAGTAATAAAAGAAAGACACATGCAGGTCTGCATCAACCCAAAGGAAATTGTCCCTGCCTAATGAGGGTCAATTTGGCTTTATGTGCCTCATCACAATAACCGTTACCAAATACACCAAGGCAGCTGCTAGTGTCAAAGCTGAGGCTGGATGGTTACAAGATAATATGAAGCATCATTTGTTTTCCCTGAGCAAATGAGAACACCATATATTATATATCAACATTGTAGGCAGCGGATGTTTTCCTTCGCTTAGTGGTTTTTAATTCTCAGGGAGTGTTACATGAAAGATAAGCGTACATTGCTTGATTTATTTGTCTGTAGGAGTATTCAAGAGGTGATGCACAGTTACTTCTGTACAGTGTAGGAGTCAATAATCCTGCTCTCCCCACCCCCTTGGAAGATAATGTTTTCTGACACAATGTGAACACAGCCCAGATTCTTATCTGTGCTTCCTAAGAAGATCCAACGCCTGGGTTAGAGGGCGATATGCCTACAACGTTCTGGTGAATTTACTCTTCGGAAATAAGACTGTTTCTTTGCTTTAAAAACTAAATTGCTCCTCACTTTCAAACATCTTAGAACCACTGATGACACTCACATCACAAAACTCTCCCACGTGACTTCACCACCACAGAAAGCATATGGGTAGCTTCTTGTTTAGAAGGCCCCATGCCCTGTGATTCAATCTCCCCAAAATGTGAAGCTCACAAATCAAACATAAGGTATATTATGGCAGTGAACAAAGCTGTACTGTAACTTTTGAATAAATGTTTTTTAATTTTTTTAAAAAAAGATAATATGTTCTAGTATCCCTTTGCATTTCAATTGGTTATCAGTGTGAATAGCACAATAATTCAAGAGTGTTTAGGAGTTGGAATCCATAAACTATTTGGAAGTGTTTAATTCTGGCTGTCTTTGAGTGGGACCCAGTCTAAATGAAACACTTTCAGGTACCATTGATTTAAATGAGTGATGGGGAGATAAATGCTTTCCTGTATCCAATGCTGATCCCCAAGGACGTGTTCTATGGGAGCTGTTCTACCAGCACCAGGCCAGTTGGCAGGCCAACTCTGTGTTACAAAGACATCTGCAAACATGGCATGAAGGCTGGCAACATCAACCCCGCCATGTGGGAATCCCTTGCAGATGACCCCAGTGCCTGGAGACAGGCAGTCAAGTCATGTATCCATAGCATTGACCAGAGAGAAATGGCTGCTAGGAGGACCTCAGAGAGAAGAACGCCATAGTGCATTTGCGCAGCAGCACAACTGGATGCCTTCACATGCCCCAGCTGCAACAAAACATGTCTCTCCCACATCTATATCTATAGCCACAGCAGGAGCTGCAACACTCCTCATCCCCCAAAGGCGCCTCCTCCGTTGTCTCCTAAGACAGATGGATGCCAGCATCTAATGCTGTGTCACCAGAGTACTGCTGGTGCAATGAGGCTGTCATTCCCTCTGCTTACCCTGCGCAACCCCCAAAAATTTTTGCTCTGAGAGCCTCCCCCCCCCAAACCATCCACGGTTGGGAGACTGGAGGAAACAGGAGAGAAAAGGAAAGTTCCATTGCACACAGAGAAATCCCTTGCACCAATAGAGCTACAGTGGTGGATGCAGCCCATCAATAGCTTTTTGGAAAAAAATGAAACAAATTCACAGGGATGTTGTTTAGCAGCAACTATTAACTAAGGTGGTTCAAGTGGAACATCCATGTGCAGAAGCAGTGCACCTTAGAATTACTAAAGCCTAGGGGAGGGGAGGGGAAATGGTTGTCCCCGTAATGTCCTTTTATGAGCATTCTGAGATGCACTATTGTTGAAGATAGAGCAGTGAACCAAATGTATCTTTATCTGATCCAACAAGGCAATTCTTACATTTTTATGTTCTCCAAATGAATGAGCAGCTAGCTCAAGTGGCATGCTTCCAACAAAACAAACAACAAACAAACAAACAAACAAACAAACAGGGAGGGAGGGGAGGGAGGGAGGGAGGGGGAGGGAGGGAGGGAGGGAGGAGGAAGGAAGGAATGGAAGGAAGGAAGCTATTTAGGAGTGAAAGTAGCTACAGAATGCATTGCAGGCCATCAAAAAATCCTCATTCTTCTCTTCATCTGAAAACATGAGCAGAAATGCTTATCCTTCGTGCAAATCAGACATACGTAAACAGAGAAATTGCTCTTAGAGCATGCAGGGAGTTTAACAAAGGAAGCACGTGAACCTGCTGGAAAACAGGATGGGAAAAGCATCAACACAAAACAAGACACATCTTTTCCCATGTTGCTACTGCAAAAGACGAGAGTAGGAGTCCCAGTGGCAGCTTGTAAGGGATGAAAATCAGGAGGAAAAATGCCACACACCAGTCCACATTTGTTGTGGTCTAATTCTAATGTAAAGACGGGAATCAGTTTCTTCCTCGTTTTTTGGACTTTCTAGTTTTAGACTCTTAAAGCAATTTAAACATGCCATTTCAGAAAAGAAAAGGTTGAGACACTTACCTAGTCTGATTAACCTAGAAATCAAAATCCCTATCACAGGGTGGGGAACCTGTGGCCCCTTTCCATCAATATTGCCAATGGTCAGGAAGGGTTGGCGTTCCTTGTCAAAGCTGACAACTTCCTGATAACTTCCTTGTCAAGGTTGCCTGGAAATAACTAAGAACTCCATCCAAGCTTGAATCAATCATGAGTATAAACTTATATGAGGGACAATGTGCTATAAATGTGCTCAAGCATTCTTGAATAAATTCCATTTCAAAAGAAAGTGTGCCATACACACAAACCTTAAAATCAACACCCTTGTAGCCACTTCTCAGGAGCATTTGAGGAAACAACTTCTTCTTTATCTCTTCTTCTGGAGAAGACTGCATCGATTATGACAAGGATATGACATTGTGTGAGCAGAGAAAACCTCTCGTGACCTTTTGGAGCAGGCTCCCTTTGCTTTGTTAACATTCATCATATTACAGATGTCTAACTTTGTGAATCCATATTGGACGACATCTGCCTACAAAACCCCAGGAAACCTGTTGTTTGCAACACTGCGGGAAGTATCAGTACACCACCCTCCTCATAAATATTTTTGAGCTCACATGAGTCACAGGAGAAGCAAGTTCATTTTTTTAAATAGCTCCAGCACTGTGGCAACCCTCCTCCATTCATGCGCACTATAACTAGCAGCCTCCAAGGTTATTACTATTTCCATTAAGTTAGATATCCATGTGGAACTAAATTTCCTGAGACACCTGTAGGTACAGGATGAAAAGCAAGAGAAAGATGAAACTCCCGAAGGCAAAATAGAAATAAAGAAGTTATTGGCCAAGGTGTTTTGAATTAAAATTCTTATTCGGGAGAAATACAAAAAAAAGAGCAATGAACACTGGGGATGCCACAGAAGATGTTTTAAACCAGCACAGGCTTCTGTGAATGGAGGAGGAGGGAGACCATTTTTTAATTCCCCTTTTCCACCTGCAGCCATCCCCCCAAGGTGCCTCCCATGCTATTCCAAAGGGGGCCCCCAGCCCTCTAGGGCAGATTTTGAGAGGGGTGTGAGCAGGGCTTTTTTCAGCCAGAATCCGCCAGAACTCAGTTCTTGCACCTAGTGGGCTCCATGCCATTCTAAGAAGAATGAGACAGGTGTTTATGACGCGCAGCGGGAATTATTTAAGCAGAGTTTTCATTTGAAAGAAAAAAAAAAAACCTTTTATTAAGTTTAAAATAAATTTCTTCTTAAAAATAGATCACATATAGAATACAGGCTCTTTATACTGGCACACACTCTGACAGAAACTAGTCACCACAGTCAAGGTAAGTTACTTGCACAGCACTGAAAAACAGTTACAGACTAGAATGGCAGTTACATCTTAGAACGACAGTTATAACAGTTAGGCATCAACAGCTGTTCCTGCTCTCATGCGTCTTTGTCACATGACAGTTTATGGTGAGTTCCAGCACCTCTTTTTCTAGAACTATAACACTGGGTATATGGGAAAGGGAGCACTAAGGAGAATTTCCTTCCTCACTTTCCCATACCAACTCCTCCACTGGATTAAAGAGCCTCATGGTGAAAGGAAGGGAACACAATTGAATAAAACCTTTATACAAAGTATAATACCGAACTTTGTACAGAGTATTTATACCTTACAATATAAGGTAAAGCGAATGTCAATAAAAAAGATAGATGATCAAGCTCTTACATAACAATCGTAACACAGATGTTAAGTCATATAAATGCTCCTCAATACAAAGAGGAGTGGAACAAAACGAAGGTCAGAACTACCAGATGCCAAAAGCCTTGAAAAGCAGCCCCCAATGTTCTCTAGGGAGTTTTGTCAGCAAATGGATTTGAGGTCCAACTGCAAGTACCCACCTTTAGGCATTGAGCAGCCTACACATCACACTTGTACAGAGCTGCAAAGGAAAAATCAATCATTTAATTACATTTCTGCGTCTCTACTGAATGCGAAAGTGCGTAATCATGAAAAATGGATGTAATCTGAGAGAAATGAAAAAGTGTAAGGGGGGGGAACCAAAACAGTTATATCAGACACACCTGTGAAAACTAAAGATCCCCGCACCCACAGAAAAAATAACTATCCAGAAAAGGGGAACAGGGAAATCAATAACAATAAATAACAGAAGCAATGCAAATCTTCTTACTGTAGGTACTAAGCTATGTTCAGTAAGTATACAGTGCTTTTTGCAGCAGGAATGTAGCCTATTTTACAAAGGAAAGAGCCATGCAGATTGCATTGCCCACCTTTTGCCTTTCATCCCTTGCCCAACACTGGCATATTTATTATTATTATTATTATTATTATTATTATTATTATTATTAGACTCTGGGAGGTGGCACATAAGGGTATGCAGCCCTTGAGTTGCAAAGGATTCCAGTATTAGATAAATATGTTAATTTATAGAGCATAAATGAAAAATTGTGGCCCGATGCATGTGAATAAACAGGTTTTCTTTTGATGGTAGGGTCTTCATACTTGATATTATTATTATTATTATACATTTTTAAATTTCATGCTGACCTAAAATGTTTAGTTTTAGATGTGATTGTAAGGAAACCATGCTCAGCGTTCACTTCTAAACCGGAAATCTTTTGGACAGTGTTGTGTTTTTTTAAAGGATAATTAGATGCCTTCTTCCCTATCCATGAAATCTTCTTTTGTCACCAAGCATTGCATTATGTCACATTTTGTTATATGGCACCACATCATAAGGCTTTGCATTCCCTTGTTGTAACATGTGTCAAAAATAGCAAGGGTACTTTTTAAAAGACCATTATGTCTGCCTTCCAAAGTTCAGGTGACTGTGGAGTAAGAATAGAAAGCACACATACACAAAATAATCATTAACCATTTGAATTGTAATAGTAAAACATAAATGTATGAAGATATTATAGTGGATACAACATTTTGGTAAATACTGAAACTTAAAATCGTTAACTATTCCCTATTAATTTCCGTGGAAGTTATCATTCATTAATTTCTTATTTCTTCAGTTGGACATGCATGAGTGAAAGCTGGCACTCTTATTTAGGTAATTGTCCAGCATTCGCTAGTGTATCTCTGAATTTTTCAACATTCAAATTGTCTGGGATTGTCAGTATTCACATTCACCACATTTTAGACATTCCCTGTTGATAGATAATATAACTGGTGTTTCTTTTTGTCCTGATCTCCATCATATGCTGACATTTACCACAATAGCCTTGTCACTCAAAGATTTCTGACATTCTCAGAATCTCACATTCTAAAAAGTATCTGTACGGATAGTCTCCCTCTCCCTTTAAACATTGCTTGAAATCCACTCATCCTATAAGACATAGGGCAGTATTAAGTCCTATTCACAGCAGACCCATTAAAATGAATGAACATGACTAATTTGGTTTCAGTGGGTCTTGGTTGAATATCACTTTTTGGGTTTAAACCACTAGTCTTCATCCCCCACAGAAATTCCATCTAAATACATATTGTTTGCACACAATCCTCCACAATTTTACCCCTTTTCCCATCTCCCACCTCCCAACGGCAGACCTGCCTCAGTATCCTAAAGATTGAGAAGAGGAATAAAAAGGACAGTAAACAACTTCTATTGAATAATGATTTTTAAAAAATACTTTTCTAATTTTGAGGCTCAGCCTGTTACATTTTTAGCAGGTAATAAAGTGCTGTAATATTTGTAGGGCACCATAAACAATCTCATGCTTCATGAGAAGAAATTGGTTCAGTCCACATTTTAATGCAAACTTAACTGATTCATAGTTCCCGAAACAATATCCAAACCGAAATGCAGTTGCCCTTCTGAATTAACACTTATCGGAAATTTGCAATGCAGTTCTCCAGCTGGAAAAGGTTTATAAGAGTGCATTTTCCTTAGGGCAGTGTGTGTATAACAATGCATATATTGATGAAAGCGACACATAAAACCACATACTGTTAGGTAAAATTACTTGTAAAAATATGTATATTAGGCAAAACTGCATACAAAAACATGCATCTCAGGAGAAAAGCAATGTGAAATGCTGATGAATTTTCATGAGGTCTGAAAAAAAGATCTCAAGGTGATGTGGAAATGTGACAAACTGAATACTGAAAATGAGAAAATAAGAGAAACCAAAATTGACATTTCTGTCCATTCCTAATCATTACCATGCTGTCCCAAACATAAAGTCCTTCCCTGGCATGCTATCCTTTGCTTCATGCTTGTCTGCCTTCTTCTCCTAAAGTGGTTTTTATTATTATTTTTCCTGAAGTGTGGCTGGAAGGATATTGTGTCCTTGAAAATCTTGCCAGCTAGTTGGGGTTTTTCTTTTTCTCTTTCTTTCTCTCTTTCTTTCTTTCTTTCTTTCTTTCTTTCTTTCTTTCTTTCTTTCTTTCTCTTTCTTTCCTTCTCTTTCCTTCCTTCCTTCTGATGTTTTTAGCCGTGTGACACATTGTGCCTGCTTAAGTCACTGCACAATCTGACAGATGTGACTAGGCAGAGCTATCATAGCAATGACTAGCTGGCCTGGGAATATAAAGAGCAAACAACAATGCCACTTCTGGCTGAAACTGCAGAGTTCAAAATTATAAAGACCTCAAGGCATCTCCTTCAGGCCATTGTTGTCTCATTAAGCTTATGCTAGTTACTTTCCTGTACCTAGAGGCGTACCTAGGGGTTGGCGAAATCGGCCCTTGCTGGACACGCAGGGCCCCCCCTCTCTCTCTGTGTGTGTGTGTGCGTGTGCAAAAATCACCCCCAAAATCTGTCTCCAGTTATCTGTGTAAGGTTGCAAGACAAGAGCTTGGAGCTGAATGGTGGAAATGGCAAGGCATTGTGAAAGTAGACCACTGGAGACTTTGGAGTGTATGGTGTATATTTGTGGTGCCATGTTGCCACAAATCATTATTACTGTAGTGGCGAGATCAAACATAGGAGGAGCTTCCCATCTTTCTCGCACCACAGCACAAAAGTATGCATTTTTATTTTATTGCCCTTCTTACTTGCTTCACCTTCACTCCAGGCACTTTGAGTACACCTGGGAATCCCTTGCTGACAACCACAGTGCCTAGAGACAGACAGACAGGTCATGCATCCATAGCAGTGGAGAAATGATTGCTGTGATGATCACATAGAGAAGAAATGCCACTGTGCACCTGTAGCAGCACAACCAGATGCCTTCATTTGCTCCAGCTGCAACAAAACATGTCTCCCCTGTATCAATCTCTAAAGCCACAACAGGTGCTGTAACCTTCCAACAGTTTGACTTCATTGCAAAAAGCACACTGTTCCATTGTCTACCAAGACAGATGAATACCAACCATTTAGCTGCAGTGATAAGAGGCTAAATAGGCACTGCCAGTTTAGATGTGGTCACATGTCATAGTAATGCTGTTTTATAAAAATCGAGTGTTATAGAAATGTATCTTGAAACTGAAGTAAGTGTATTCAATAGGAGATGCAACAAGTGAGGCCCCATTCATTCTTATGTAAATCAGGATAACATCTTCTTCTTTGGCGATCACTTGTAGATGAGTAAGATGAGCTTGTGAAGTTAATTACTATCTTCTGTTGTTCACTACTTTGCAGTGTTAAACATTCCATTCCTTCCACTGTTTACAGCCTAGCATACGAGCTGTAGCCATAAATAACTCACAGAGTACATATCCAAACTCCGCCATTAAAATTCCGCTCTGGAGTTCTTCCTTGGCACACAGTTAAAAGCAAGTTCTTTTCTCAAATTCAGCCTCTGTACCACATCTGTTCAGCAGCAGTTCATTCTCTCCTCCCCCCCCCCCCGCATCCCTCCAACAGCAGTCTAGGAATAATTTGAAATAAAATCCGTTCAGCCTTGGTCGAGGGGGGGCATAGTAAAACCTTGTTAAATTCCTTGTTGAGCATAAATCAAAAGCCTCCCCCCTCTTTTCCGAAGTAACAAACAAAATAACATAGCAGCGGTTACACACGTCATTTTCATTATGCAGGGGAGAGCAGGAAAAAAGGAGAACATTTGAAAATCATAAGAAAGCATAAGAGAGCACAAAGCACAATTTTGGAGGAACCAACCACAAATCATGCCAGAGATGGAGGCTCATCCATGATAGGAACACATTCCCCAGGTCGCACCCGCTCTGCCTTTCAAGTTGGCAGACACGGGCTTGAGTGGCACAGCGGGATGCAGTGAGCTCCCCAGGCCCCACTGGAGAACATTGCCAGGATTTTTGCCTCATAAATTCTGGCTTTCCCCTGCCTGAACCTCCTTGCTGCCCATGGAGGGCAGTGAGGAACTACCACCAATAACTTGTGACGTAGCCAGAAACCAGCAGAGAAAGGGTCTTGATCCTGTGACTGCTACTCTGCTGTAGAGCAGCTTGGTTTTCTATAAATGGGAAAGTTATAGAAACAGAATCATAATTCCCTGTCCAACGAGATATCCATACAATTCACTTTGAAATGTGTATAAGAGTAGAGACAATAAATTTTTAGGACCAATCCACCTCCCATCGTGTATCTACTGATCCATTGTTGTCTAATTAAATAGGGTTCAGTAATTCGTTTAAAAAGAAAAAGGCCATTCTCCTGAAACCACTTAGTCATGACTTGTGGCACTGAAATGAAAATGATCACTGAACATTGCTAAATGGGACCTATCAGGATTCAGTGATTTAAAGATTCTGTCCATGTTTGATATTAAGGTGGTTGCGTGTGTGTCTTTATAGCAAAGCTGAACACTCATATGACATCTTGACATATCAGTTTTCCATATCAACTATCTTTTTCTCCTTATATTAGTTCTATTCTTCTTCCACTATCATCTAACAATGCTGTTAAGTAGCTGCATTCTGTCCATATAAAGTCAAGAACAAATTATTCACACAGCAAGAATGAATTCTTCACAAATTGGTGGATGGAATAATTCAGCCACCCTGGTAAATTGCTCAAAGAGCAGAGTATGAGAGGAATTCAATGTTATGCTCTTCAGATCATTCAGCTAGCTAGCACAAGCATTTCTGCTTGTCAGATGGAATGGTACCCCCACTCCTCCCCACATGCACTGTTCTGGGAATTCTTTCAAATTTGGGGGAGATGGGGGAGAAGGAGACTGGGGAAAGCCCTATTGTGCTAGTGGAAGTCCTGGAGCATGATGGATTAGCTAAATCCATCTCTATTAATAAATTAATAAACCATACTAGGTAGGAATTTTATTGAGACCAATTGTGATACAATAATATGCTCACTCTGCCTTTTTCATTGTTCTTGTAAACACTGGCGTGGGCCCATTCAAATCAACAGATCTTAGATGTATCAGAGTGTATACTGGAGTGAAAGCATTATCTATCATTTAATTACTTCCTATCCAGCCTAAAAAATCTCCAGAAGCATTCACATTTAAACAAAAACAAAAAAGCACAGTTATTGATGGGATTATCTTTAAGGCTCTGACTTTGTGCAAATAGCACTTCACTTCTGGATATACATTTTAAAAGAATATTTTGTGGAACTAAAACATTTCAAAGAATCAATTCAACACTGCTGTTGGCAAGAAATTAAATTCTATATTCATCTGATCATCGTGCTAATTGCATCATTAAGAAAGGAACAGAGAACAATGAGTAGCATTTTTAAAATAGCACTCTTCCAGAGAATGCCTACTAGCAGATGTATATGGATTCCTCTTGGATATGGATGGTTTGCCATATTTTTTCATAGCAGGGCTCCTGTGACCTGTTTGATAGGTAGTAAGTCAGCAGGACTAGTTTCTACTGGTATGGAGATAAAGAGATTGGAGAAAGTTTGATCCATTGCATTCTTGCTAGCTGTTGTAGTAAAAGCATTAGTGCCAAAATTCAAAATATGCTGAACTGTGGATATATGGATTCCCATGAATATAAGGAGATCTGGAGAGTGTTCTATAGGAAATACACCATTTGACATGGGAAATGTAAAATTCTAAATCCAGATGTTAGAAAGGCACCTCAATTAACACAAAAATCCAGTGCTGGGTCTAGCAACAAGAGACAAATGTGTGTCTCAATGCCACTGCCCTGATGTGACTTTTTGTGGTATTGTCTAGTTTGATGCGATGTGTGACATGACTTTACTGTGTATCAGTATCAGTGGTCAAGTGGGGCAGCAAAATGCAGGGTCTGATATTGTTATATTTGGTGTGGAAAACCCCCCAACATTTTTGGAAAATGGGGAAAGAGACATGAAGTAGCAGGTCATATTTACACGTCTCTTATTTCATACGAATATGTTCAAACACAATCATTTCAAGTATCGTCTTTACCTTACTACCTCACAAATTCCTTTGAGGCTTAGAATAACATTCGCTGTGGTGATTCAAAAGCTTTTTGAGCTTCTCCTTCATAACAGTCCTCCTTAATGGATTCCAAAAACAGCATCAAATAATCAATTAATGATGAGAGCTTACTTTTGGGAGTATGGCCTAAAGTTTTCTGAATAACTACTATCTGGAACCATGAAGAACTCAATTAAAACAGACTTCCTTTTATGCATTTTAGCGCCTTGTGGATGGGGTGGAAAGGCATTCTACAGGGCCAGTTATGCCCTGAACCACAATTTGCCCTGATCAGAGGTGATCCCTCCCCTCAGTCAATGGGAAAGAGAAAGGATATCTTACCTTGGGGCAAGGCAGAAGCTAACACCAGCAAGTGCTCCTTAGCTGAACAGTGGATGTGTCAGAATGGGCAAATCTGGGACCTCAAAATGGAAGCATGTCCAATTTCTGCTTGTGGAGGTAAACTGGGGAAAAGTTCTGAGCTCAAGGGAGGGAAGCCGCATCCTGTCCACTATACGATATCTCATTTGTTCCCTGTTCCTTTTATTCTGTCAAGTCACAAGCTAGACCTACTGAAATTCCCTCTTCTACACAGCTATTAAAGGCACAAGAGCCTTCACCCATTTTTTTCTAACTGGCTGCTCTAGCCCTGGTAGGATATACATTTTTCCTTGTTTTAATAAGCAGGTACAAGGAGGGGAAAGAGTAAAAGATTTTGCCCCTTTATTACAAATTGCAACACGATAGATCTGGATCCACAATGAATATTAGCATTTTATTTTATTTTATTTTATTTTATTTTATTTTCTTTTCTTTTCTTTTCTTTTCTTTTCTTTTCTTTTCTTTTCTTTTCTTTTCTTTTCTTTTCTTTTCTTTTCTTTTCTTTTCTTTTCTTTTCTTCTCTTCTCTTCTCTTCTCTTCTCTTCTCTTCTCTTCTCTTCTCAACTCCCTTCTCTCAGCAATAAACTAGCAATTAGTGGAGGGAGAGTTGTAGGAATGTTGTCGCCCTACTTGGGCAGGACCTGGCAATGGAGACTTGTGGTCCAGAGGTGGAACCAGAGCACAGGTGTGGTGGCAGAGGCCAGCACTGGCTGGGTTTAGGAACAGATCTAGTACTTCTCTGTGGGTCTCAGAGTAAATCCCAGGCAAAACTTGTCCATTTCTCTTAAGATACATAGATAAAACAATAACAAACCACTGGGGTAAGAGGAAACTAGAATTACCTCTTGCTTTTCTAGCAACTGTGCAGGTTTTGCACTTTGCACAGGGTTTCATACTTCAAAGCTTAAGAGAAATCAGGCTCTAATTAACGCAGTCAGTGCTCACTTTAATCTGAGGCTATATACATAGTTGGTTAAGGGTGTTGAGAATTGTAGCTCTGCGAGGGGCAAACTGCAATTCCCATGATTCTTGCAGGGGAGGGTAGAATGTGCTTCAAATATATGGTGTTTTGCATTGCAGTGGCATTTTGGATTGCTAGCTACAGTCTTTGGTTTGGGAAACAAAATAAACCACAGTAAAGCCTCTGACTAAAAAATAAATAAAGTTCAAAAGCATTCCTAATGTTTCGTGTGTTTAAATACTTCTTAGCACCATAATTTGATAAGCACTAAATTCACTTGAATGTGGGAACATTTTCTGTGTAGCAATGGTTAGGACACAGAGTGCAAGCATTTACGGTACCATCTCCGTCAAAAGCCACTCACAGAACATGGAGCCAGAAGAGCAGAGAGCAACGGGTTTTCGCAATCAGTGCCCATTTCATCCTTTGTGTAACTGCTAGGTGGTTTGTTGTGCAAAAGGTCAACAGGTTTTTTTTTTCAACCTACGCTTCCACTGAACCATTAACGGCAACAGTGCTTTAGCCTTCAGAAGAATGTGTGCTGCATTTCAACAGCATGTGAAGTCTGCCTAAACTTGCTGCAAAGGAAAGGCGGGGGGAGATCCACATCACAAGCCATCTATTATTTATTTATTTATTTATTCATTGCATTGCATTGCATTTATATTTCGCCTTTTCTCCAAACTGCTCAAGGTGGTGTACATGGTTCTCTTCCTCCTCATGTAATCCCCACAACAACACTTTGAAGTAGTGTGCATGCACACGAAAGCTCATACCAAGAACAAGCTTAGTTGGTCTCTAAGGTGCTACTGGAAGAATTTTTTTTATTTTTTATTTTGTTTTGACTATGGCAGACCAACACGGCTACCTACCTGTAACTGGAACTTTGAAGTAAGTTAGGCTGAGAGGCGGTGACTGGTCCAAAGTCACCCAGTGAGCTTTATGGCCAAGTAGGGATTTGAACTCTGGTCTCACAGTTCCTAGTCTGACACTCTAATCACTAGACAACACTTGCTCTTAGCCTCATGAAGTGATTTGAAGAAGCCTTTTTGTGGCAGATTCCAGAAAGAATACCCTTCTCCATCCTCTTAAGTCCTGTTTATTATTTTGATGCCACTAACAGTAATTCCCCCTGAGGAGTGATTCCAGTAACAACAGTTATGCTTCAGTTTCTGTGGGAGTTACTTCCAAAATTGGCCTTAAGGTCATAGCCTAGGCTAGAATGCCCATCTTGATTTGGGTGCTACGCTAGGCCTAGCTTGTACAAACAACAAGGGCCAACTGACATGTGGTTTATGTCTTGGCTACATAACACTTTTCTGCCTTTCCAGATAATTAAAAAGGGAGGATGTGTTTACCCGAGCCTAATGTTCATGGGTATATGCATTATTGCTTAATTAATGGTGTTAAGTGTCTGAACAGATGAAATTGCTCCCCCAGTACAAAGTAAACAGGGCTTTTAAAGTGTAGTAAATTAGGAAATTGAAAACACTCAAGCAGAATGAGTGAAGGGTTTTAAGGGCTGCTGTGAAGAAAATTCAACCATGAAATAGATTCATCCTTACTGGAGATGTTTGAGAAAAAAATGTGTTCTGTTTTGAACTTGCTTGTTAAGGGGTGGCCTTCTATTCTACCTGGCAACAAGGGGGGCTCTTAGTCACTAGGCACTGTAGCATTCTTGCTGTCTCAGGTGCTCTCATATGAATAAGGTATCATGAACTACTTGGTTCTGTAACAAGTCACACACACACCTCAAGATAATTCAGACATTCAGTACCCAGAATACTAACTGATGCCGAGATTCATCAATTAGAAAACAGCAGGTGTTTGTCCCATTAGATGCTAACAGATGCAAAGATATGAGCTTTTTACTGCTCCCATAAAAACGAAACAAGCTCGGTGGAAAGGGAAGGAACTCTATAGAAAATCAGCCCATTAAGTTTGTCTTCACTTATTAAGGATGATTTCTGAGGACAGTCTGGGGATAACTCCTTTAACTTAGATCAAAGAGGCAATTTGATCCTTTGAAATTATCATTTTTTATTTTATTTTTTTTAAAAAATAATAAATGTCGTTCCAGCCGAGCATATATGCAATGCAACAAAAATATATTTCTGCTGCTTTAGAGATGTAAAATGTGACAGATAATATCCTAGCCCCCCTGGCAGAAAAGAGAGTTACAGGTGTCTGAAATCTTTTTGTCAGACCAAAAGAATGATAATTCAGTGTGTTTTGTGGGGGGGGAGGGGGAGGCATGGGAAGGGTGCTCTCAGCAAGACCAGCTCTCTAATTTCACCCAGCTCTCCTTGGCATAGCTGAGGCTTCCGATGTTCATGCCTCTCCTTCCAGGATCAATCCAAGAGAGATGATGGCAAGGGGGTAGAAGTTTCCACCCCTTGTCACTGCTGCCTGGTGCTAACTCACTCAGAAGGATTAGGTGAATATGTTGCAAGTGTAAGAAAGGGCAGCAGCAGACTCCATGGATTCTGTGGGTACCCCACAGGGGCATGGCCCTGATCATGGGCAGCTTGACAATGCAGGAACCTGACACTACCCATAGACCAAGGTCCATCTCACCAAGCATCTTGCTTCCCATAGCGGCCAACCTGATGCTTCTGGAAGCCCGCAAGAAATGCCTGGAGGCATTATCCCTTCCCTGCTCTTTCCCCCTTGCAAGTGGTATTCAGCAGCTTTTGTTAATGTTACAGCCATTATGAGTAGTGGTCCCGTTCTTCAAGCATCTGTCCAATTCCCTTCTATGTTGATCTAAGGTTGTAGCAACTCTCAATTCTGTGCAGTTGCATCCAACATTGGCCTTCTACCTTTTTCCTCTCTCTCGCATCCTCTTTCCTGTTGCATCCAAAGTCTGGAATTGCTTTCCCTGCTTGACCTACCAAACCAAATTACTCGCATCCTTTGATATTGGCCAGATGAACGTTTTCCATGAGACGTCCCATTGATTCTGTTACTTAACATTCTACCGCCCTGTCTTTGCTACTCCTTCACTGAGCTCTGCTAGGTCCTGTCAGCTTTGTCTTCTCAATTTTAACTTCAGTCGTCTTCCTTTGAGGAAGAATTGTGTTCTATCTCCATTCCTCCTAACATACCTTTGGTGCTAAATTAAGGTTTGAATCATTATTGCAGTATTCCCAATTGGTCCAGTAGGTCTGCTTGAGGGCAGAGGCAGAAATAAGTGAGTCATACTACCTATCCATTAAGAAATATGGTGCCCCCACAGCTCTGAATTATCTAAACCAGGGGCAGAGAACCTTCTTTAGTCTGAAGTCTGCATTCCCTTCTGGAGACCACATGCCGGTGCTGGGCAGGCCTAGGGACAAAAGTGGGCAAAGCAACAAATGCCAATTTTACATTTTTACAATAGGGTAGTTTCTATACTCACTCACACACTCCTCTATATTCTCCATCTTGACAAGCAAGAGAAGGCAAAAAATGATCACAATGTGAAGTAGGGTCAGTGGAAGATGTGGCCTGGAGACACTTCTGAGGGCCAGGGACCCAGAGGGTCACATTTGGACGCTGGGCCTGAGGTTCCCCCATCCCTGGTTTGACAACCTGTGCTTTACAAGTTGTTTCACAAAGAGCATTGCAACAAAAATGTGCATGCAGCACTAATGCAATCCTAGCTGTGAATGGCTAAAGAAAAATCACATCAATCACTCCATTCAGGTTAAGCCAGGCTTGCTAGCCTGCATTTTGTGGCAGTTATGTTTTTATTGTAAAGCAGTAATTTTCTCACTGAGAACACAGCATGAATTAGATCTAAAACTCTCTGGGTGATTTCTTGGTATTTCTTAAAGCACCACCTGAATACTGGCAATTTTCTGTGGCTTCCTCAGTGGGACCAAGTCTATCACTTAGCAACGTTTGCTAAGGAGCGGGTTTGCAAAGGTAGCTGTAGTTTCTCCCTCTCCTCCCAGGAATGACATCATTCACTTGTGGGAAATGTAACAAGCTAGCCTGTCATTGCTAGGTTTACAAGCAAGGCTTAAAAACCACTCAGGCTAGCAAACTGCTAGCTAGCTAGAGTCAGACTGCTAGCATAAACTATCTGTTTATGTGACTGAGCACATACTTCTGATAGGCGAAATGGTGGTTTTAAACAATGGCAGAGGCTTGAGTAAGGAAGGGATAGAGAATCACTGAGATGAAAATGGTGGTTTTAAATGGCAGAAGTTTGAATAAAGTAGAAATGGTGATTCACTGAGAGGAAAAAAGTGGTGAGGCAGAGGCTTCCCCCATTTGCTGTGCTGACCAGAAAGTATCTGTTAATGGCCTTCTTAATGGGACACCACCCATTTCTTTGTACTCTTTTAACAATCCATTTATTCCAGGCAATTACTTCTACAGGCAGTGGCGGAAGAAGCCTCTTTGCCACCTGGGGCGGCAGAGCAGAGACACCCCTTTTAGGGCGGGGCGTCACGGCACACATCGGATGCACTGCGCATGCCTGGAATTTCCGGGCAGGCGTAGTGCATACAGGCCGGCACTGCTGCTCCCGCGGCGAGCTCACCGGTTCATGGGGCTGCCCCAGCTGTCCGTAAAGAAGCACGGATGGGGTGCCGGGCAGCGGGGGAGTGGCGGGAGGGGCAGGGGAGTGTCGCCCCCCCTCCCTGGAACCCAGGGCGGCCCGCCCCCTACGCCCCGCCCTTCCTATGCCACTGTCTACAGGAAGTCAGCCTGGCTTATATTTTAAGATGATTTACATCTTTAACATCCTAAATTGAAAGTTGGGAACCCTGGAATAAGAAGAGGGGTCCAGGCACCCCCAGACTTATAACAATATTATTGTAGAAAACAATCACAGAACTAGTTTGAACCCAAGTCTCATTGTAAATAACAAGCTGATGGGTGGGAATGTTGAATGGTGGGTGGAAATGTTGAATGGTACTGGCACAGAAACGAATCGGTGAAGCTAAAAGATCAATGTTAGGTGGACTTTTAAAATATTCTGCATCTGTCACTTTCTGAGCTTTGTACTGCTAAAATTGTGTGCTTTGTTGACACTGCTTTGACGCTTCCGACGAAAATCTCTTCCTTTGCCTTGACTCCTCTCAAACCTTTCCTATGATCTGCTCACCTGCATCTATCTTTTACACTAGAATCCAGCAACCAGTAGTGCCACCTTGATGCAAGATGTCTATCTTTTATGAGATCTCTTATCTCTGTGATAAACAACAGGTAGTATATTTGCTACCTAGAAGAGGAGAAGAGGGTAAGGGGGGGGGGAAGAACCACTCCTATTATGAAGCTTAAAGGTAAATGGTAAAGGGACCCCTGACCATTAGGTCCAGTCTGTCCGACTCTGGGGTTGCGGTACTCATCTTGCGTTACTGGCCAAGGGAGCCGGCGTACAGCTTCCAGGTCATGTGGCCAGCATGACAAAGCCGCTTCTGGCAAACCAGAGCAGTGCACGGTAACCCACAGTGCCACCCGCGTCCCTATTACGAAGCTTAGAGGCAGCTAAAGCAATCGTTACAATTAATAAAAATGTGTATTTTTCCAGCTCATGGAGAAATCTTGCTTCCATCATGTTAAACAGAATGTTTTCAAAGGCTCCATATAACTGAGAGGACTGCAAGAGAGCAATTAAAAACAATTAATCTCCAAAGGGTCAAAAGAATCAAGCAACTAGTCTCTCACATCCTAGGGAGGGTTAGACTAATGCCTTGTATGGGACATATGGAAAACTACTTTGGAACCTCATACTCAGAGATTTGTAAATTCATTGGGACTTACTTCCAGGTAAAAAGTCTACACAGAAATATAGTTTTCCATGATACTTAGCAACAAGAAATAAAATAAAAAAAATCTGGGAACAGCTCTAATGCCTAGAATTGCTAAGACTGAGTTCCATTTAAAATTACAGGTGGGTAGCCGTGCTTCAGTGTATCTGAAGAAGTGTGCATGCACACGAAAGCTCATACCAAGAACAAACTCAGTTGGTCTCTAAGGTGCTACTGGAAAGAATTTTCTATTTTGTTTCATTTAAAATTAGTCATTAATGAGGAATTCTAGAAAAGATATTTTTGAATGATTAAGGGGAGAAATTTGGCCACAACAATTATTGGGCTAATGGAAAACCTCAAGTGGAAATAATGCATGAAAATAGAATAACCAGCTTTCTCAGGTGTTCAGAATTCTGTTCAATGATTCTCTCCATATCCACCTCATGCTTTTTTGTCCTGCTTTATCTAATTCAGTTGTTTAAAGTGACTTACAAATCTCATAAATATATAAAATCAAAATAAAGGATTCCAGAAAACAACAACGACAAAACCAAACAAAAAGTACACCCAGTGAATTTTTAAAACCAACCAAATAGCAACTATAAAATGTATAATGGACCCTTTTTTTTAGCCTTTCATTGCTTTCTAAAAACCAGCAAACTGAGGCTGAGATGGAAATTACAAAAGGACACAGGCTTAAACTGAAAGCAGTTGCTCTGACCCTGAATAGATCTGACTTATGGATTCTGCAAGAATGGGCTGCAAGAAGGATCTGTCAGTTTTGGTTCTCTCAGTTCCACATTTTTCCAGGCTTAAATTGAGTTCACCAAATTGTCATAGAAACTCATCAGCATTTTAGTGTGAATTTCTCACAATAAATACATTTTTATACGGATGTATTTATTTTAATTACACCATTTTAAAACAATTTCCCTTAATTTAATGCATTTTCACCTATACATTATTGCTGTCCGGAAGTGCTATAGGGCAACAAGACAAAAATTAACCAGAACATGTGTGGTATAAAAGGCTAAGGCATTTCAGCAGGAGGTTATGAGATATGCATTGCTTGTAAATGAAACAGTGTGACACGACACCCCCCCCCCAAACCTTTGCATGTGCAGACAGTGTTGAAAGCAGTTATGTATGACCATCCCAACAGCATCATGAGCACAAATCATTGGGAATGTGGAATAAAAGGATGTCTAGAGGAGAGCTTAGGCTGAGAAAAAAGCAACTTGCCAGCCAGACTTGCCAAGTGAGTTGACTCCAGAACTGGATTCTGGTTTCAAGTCCAGTATTTTCTACACTGTTTCACACTGGCTGTTATGTCGGAAGTCTCCTCTAATCAAAGGCCAGCCGTGTTGATTGAAGCTATATAATAATTGGACCTCTTAAAAACAAACAAAAAAACAGGCAGAGGAGAACAGAGACTGACTAAATTGAAATGACAAGGGGAATTCTGGTTTGGCAAAGAGTGAATACCTGAGACTGAATCTTAGCCAAGATATCTACAGCTGCAGGGAGAAAGCCAAATCTGTCGTCAACATTTGCACAACTTTTGGAAAGGGGAGGAAGACAGAATACTGTGACCAACAATACTTCATGCCTCTGTTTCCTCCCTCTGAGCATAGTTGTGATATTTGAGGGGGGGTGTTCTTGGAAAAATATGATTTAAGGGGCTGGATTCAACTAATTTGGTGCACTAGCAGATGTCACCACATGGATTGCCGCTAGTGCAGTGGGACTTCTCCCCCCCCCCCCCGCCCCATGCAGAACAATCCTATTAGCATGATGCTGGATCCCACCCAGGACTGTTTTTTCAGGCAGAACACTTGGGAACAGCATTCCAGCACCTTTCAGGTAGCCCCTGGAAGTGTGGAGAAAGACCTGACCAGCTTCAGCAAAGCCCTGCTGCACCTCTGGCTCATGAGGAGATCCTCCCCAGAACCTGAAGTGGACATCTTCTATAGGTTCTGGAGAGGGTCCCCCATGAGCTGTAGGTGTAGCGGGGCTTTGCCAAGGCTCTTCAACCTCCCAGATAATGGTGGACGGGCATGAAAGCAGCGAAGTCACCGTGCTGCTCCAGCTCATTTAAAACAGGGAGGTGTGTGAGCTGATGCAATGAAGGCTCCCCTCCCCTCAGCCTCAACAAGCCTCTGGCTGGTGAGGAGACACCCCCCACTCCCACCCTGGAGCCCAAAGAGTTCCTTTTTGAGCTCTAGAGAAGGTCTGCATTCTGGCACCTTTTCTTCTTGGAAAAAAAAGCACTGATTCTACCTGTTGTCCTAAATGCTGTATATTTTAAGCCCGGCTTCCTGAAATTGGGATCCCCAGATGTTCAAGTATAACTTCCATCATCCCTAGCCTGGGATCCATAATCCAATAATGGTTGGGTACTCGAGGTTGGTTTATGCTCCCTAATAAAGCTGAAACTCAATAAATGATCTTCCGCTGCAACTTTAATTGGCGGTTGCTTTACCTCTGAATTGTGTTTTCAAAGTTAGGCTCAGATTGGGATGAGTCATCTGTTGGCATCTGGTTGCAAAAGGAACATTGGAGGTACTGCTAAATTCTATTACATATAGGGAATAGAAGTCAGTTGTGATGCTGCCGTTTCTCCTGGAATCTAATGCTGTGAAGACCCACTCCTGGAGGCCACATTTACATGATGGGGGAGATCAATGAACAAGACCTCTTGCATACCATTCAAAGTGAGAAGCTGTGATAGCTTAAGGGTTTTTGTGACAGTCCCACCATTTTAGGGGCAGTTGGAGGCTATGCTTCTGCATTTTAAAAAAGTGTTAGTTAGAAAGGAGTGTTTGGATCTCTGGACTCTGGCAGTGGGGAGCAGCTTTTAAAATCATTTCCCCTTAAAATCAGTTCTCCAGTAACACTGGTAAGAACCACATGATACCTGCACTTTGTCCTGTGGGGCAACTAGTAGCTTTGGAAAGAGGTTGGTAAACTGTGACCCTCCAGATGTTGCTGGAACACAGTTCCCATCATCCTTGACCATTGGGCATGCTAGTTCCCCAGCCTTTTCAGAGACCCCTGGAAAAGCCAAGTCAAACTAGGATCCAGCTGAGGATTTGGATAATGCTAATATGAACTAATTCTAGTGAGTAAGGTGCTTATTCTAAAGCACAGGTTGTTTTAAAGAGAACATTGTGTTCACTTCCTAGAAAATATACTTTAGTACATGCATCCCCCCCCCATTACTATTCATATGATACTTCAAGGTTGACTACTCTGTTGCATCTCTGCTCATAGTGACTGCAGTGGGAGCTGGTTGCTGCTGTTTTTACTGAAGAGGGTGGAATGCTTTCAGCACTGACCTTGAGAAACATGTTTGCATTACTTTTATCTATTTATCCTACAAAGATATCCTCTGATTTTTCCCCTTTCCCTAAAACCTTGCTCATCTTTAATCTATTTATTGTTTAAACAGGGCAGTTGGTAGGTCTGAAGCTGTGCAGAATGAATGAATGAATGAATAAATCATATCCCAAGATGATGTCAGCATAAGAGATGCTAGTATTAATTCATCGTACGCTTTCCCCTGCTACTGTCGAGGCTTGTGTGCCAGAGCAATCCTTGGATCCCTCTGCTTTAATGAGAAGGACTGCTGACATTTCATTGGCCCAATTCTAGAAGCAAAGCCAGTTTCATTGTGGCGTTGAGCAGCAGTCTACAACTTCCATTATGAATCTTAAAACCCCTAACATACAGCATGTTTGGTATTGCTATTTCACCCATAAAATAAAGGTTAGTAACATGCTTAGAAACATGCAGGCACATTAAGAGCGCCAAGGGAGAGAATGGTGACTACTAATGGCTCCTTTTGTTTACTTAATATATGTAGGGTTTGGTGTCAGCGTTGCTTCTGCAGGTTCTCTGCTGTTCGCTTGTGTTCCTTTGGTGGGGTAAGAGAGGTTGGGGTTGGCCTAGGGTGTGGTTGTTCATTTGTGGCTGGCTGTGATGGTCCTTTTGATATTTTTCATATTATTTCCATATTTATACATTATATATTTATGGATAGTCTGCATACTGATTGTCAGGGTTGAGCCAGATGAGGAGGAGTGGTGGCAAGCCCCCCTCCCCCCCGGCGAGGCTGCACCCACGGAAGAACCTGGGGAAATGGAGGAGTTCGTACCTGGAGAAGACTGGTGGCGGCACTCCTCGGAAGAGGAAGAGTCAGATGGAGAGGGGGAAAGACCAGAACAGGAGGAGGAGGAGGAGGAGGAGGAGGAAGTCGAGCCAGAATCAGGCCCTTGTGAGGAGAGAAGCAGGCAGGGCCCTTCCCCTCCTCCCTTCTCAGCTGTAGAGCGTAGAGCTGAGAGACGCAGGGAACAATTAGAGGCAGCTGCAACTCGTAAGAGACTTGGTTACAGGCCAGCTACTTAAGAAAGGCTGGCAGCTCCCTTCGCAAGCACCTGCAACTGCTATGCTGAGTGTGTGGTTGCTCTTGCTCGTTCTGTTCCTGACTCCTGGCTTGTTCCTGACTGACTTGGCTGGTTCCTGACTTGGACTGTTTCTGACTTCGGCTTCTCCTGACCCCATACTGATACCTGACTTCAGCTGGCTTCTGACTTGGACTGTTCGACCTCGGCTTATCTGACTGACTGCTGCACTTCAGCACGCCAACTATTTGGCGCCCTAACACTGATGGACTTGCAATTGGCTCTACGCAGACACACTAGTGCTGCAACCATCTTTTTGTTCTCAAGTCCCCACCTAAACTGCATCACAAGTGACTTTGTAAATCCTAGTTTAAAAAGCATGCTGCATTGCAGTACTGGGGTAGGATTCATGAAAGAAAACCGCTGTCCATCTAGAGCTTGCTGCATTTTTCTTTAAGTGAGTGCCAATGTATTAATGGGGTGTTTGAAACATGATGCTACTCTTCCGGAGATAGCTTTTACCTACTCTTGATATATGTATCTTTATCATTTAGCCCTCTCACAGATGATGGCTGAATGCTAGTCATATTTTTTTTAAGGCTATACTGTACACTTCCATATGACAGTTCCATACCCTTCCCAATTTTTCAGGAACAGTACCGAAATCATGAAAGTCATCCCAGCTTCTAATTTGATCCTGGAATATCCCTATTCCCCCTGCCAGTGCTGCTGCTGCTGAGCTCAGGGAGGAGGAGCAGCCAGTGCTTCTCCCGAGCAGTGGCTTCAGGGGAGCATCTCGTTGCCTCTCCATGACCGTTGCTTGCTACTGGCTTCCTCCCATAAGCAGCTCATAGCAGCTGCTGGAGAGTGGGCAAGGAGGAGGAGAGGCTGCCATCACCGAGGCCCAGCCCCATGTGACGCACTGGCTCTGAGGTATAGGAAGATGGCAGGGTTGCCCTGGGCAAGAAAAAAGGGTGGGTGGGCAGAGTGGAGTACAAGGAGTCTTGATTTTTTAATTTACAAAATGCTTTGTGCATCTACCTCTAATCTTACCCCTTTCTAAAATTTATTTACTGGTGTGTGTTTTTCATTCTACCAAAGAATAAAATAAAACTGGGGTTAAGGGGTTTCCTCATGATGGTAAAGAGTGTGTGTGCTGTGCCCCATTAGTATGGTGGTGGCACTTTCCCTTCTTCTGATAGGAAATGCCCTGCTGGGGGTGGATTGGGGTATCAAGGAGGGTTAGTTGGGGGTGAGAAATGTCCATATTTTCATCTGAGTCCAATCCACCGTGATTCAGGAATCCTTTGCCCATTGTGGGGCTTGAACCCATGATCCTGGGATTAAGAGTTTCATGCTCTACTGACTCATATATTCTACAACATGCAAGGATCAGGTGCTAAAGTTTAGCATGATGCTAAAGTTGACTGAATAAGCATCAGCACCTGTAATTTCACTCAAACTTCATTTAAATTTTAAACCACCAATGGGATAAAACGTCTCACCATAAATAAATGTAGAACAATATGAATTCCATTGTGATTAACTTGAGTGTATTTCTACTGTTCCGTCAGGTTATAAAGAACAGCACACATTGTTCCAAGTATGCTCACAAAAAATATAAGTCTTTGAATTTTAAAATCAAGCACAGGAGCCAGTGATATTTTGAAGGCAAAGAATTTGAATATTGTTTCATGCCACTCCAGTCTCCGAGCGGTGGAAGATTCCAGGGGTTCCAGACATTTACCTAGGGTACATGCTTCCTTTGGAATGAGGTACAGAGGAGATTGTGATGTCTTTATGATATATGGTTTATACAACCTGAGCCTACAATGAGGGAGGTCACAGCATTAACACCCAAGAAGGTCTTGCTTCTCCCATAGCCAAAGCCTTGGATTCCAACAGAAATCAGGCATGGCTCTGACTCCCAGCTTGCCAGCTCAGCCTGCAGCTTGCCAGCTTGCCAGCTTCTAGCTCACACAACTCAGCTCTCAACTCTGGCCTTTCTCTTCCTAGCTACCAGCGAGTTGAGGGAGTGGGGATCACCCATTTGCCATCTGGCACTTGTTAAACCCAGACTATTACTTCACCAGGAAACTAGCCTGGCTATTTCAGGAATTTGAATCCTTGCTTAGGTTTTAACATTTGCTGGATCCAGGAATTTGAAGGGTCTCGGCATACAGCTCCCGCCCACCCCCCACAACTCATAACCATATAGGTTGTTTTACTTGTCGGGTGGAAGTTGCTTGGTTTCCATCCGGTATGCATGGCCCAGAATCTCCAGTCTTGGCATAGCAGTTTGTTCCTTGTCAAGGAGGACTATGACAAATACTTTTGCTTGGTTCGTAAACAGTTAAGAACAATGAGGAAAGTGTTTTGCATTCTACATCATTCTTATTTTTAATCCATACATACATGCTACAAATGCTTAACTGGAGGGGACAAATGCTGTTGCTCAGCAACAAAGAATTGGCAAGAGCTCAGAGCAAGCTCCACATTACTAACAGACAATGACTCGTGCAGCTCAACAATCAATAGCGCTTGATTTAAAGGCAATGTCCAGTATATCATACTTCCCAAATAATAACACACAGTTTTATTAGTGGTCAACATATTCAAGACATCAGCCTTTCTAAGTACTCTTATTGCAAATGTTGCCCTATATTCTGCCCAAACCAACCCAGTTGCTGTGAATGATTTTCTAATTTGTATGGATTTATTTTTTTAAATGAATACTCTTGTTGGCACCTTGAAGACTAACAAACACATTGTGCTGTAATATTTCATGGGACTCAGTACATAACAGACCAGAACCATCTTCATTAGATGTTTGAACTGAGTACCTAAGTAGTGTATAATCTGAGTACAGAGAGGAGGAAGATGATTTCTCCCCCACCTCAAGAAAAGCACAATGTAGAGTCAGTTTTTAGAGATAAAACTAGGTGTGCCACAATATTGACTAGTGGTCATTGTTCCTGACTAGACTGAGAAGAGCCAACAGTAAAGCTGAAGAGAGACAGTTACCGGTACTCTGTCTAATGCAAGGGAAGTCAACACGGTGCCCTCTAGATACTATAACTCCCATCAGCCCTAGCTAGCATGGCCCATGATCGATGGTGATGGGATATGTCATCCACAACATCTGGAGGGCACCAAGTTGGCTACCCTTGTTCTAATGAGCTAGTTGTTCTCATGATTTGTCAAGTTACACATCACCAGTGCTTTTTTCTGGGGGGGCACAGGGGTATGCATACCCCTAAACATTTTGTGAATCTAAGCTTGGCCTCATTGAGGGACAGTATTTCAACAGGAGTAGGAAAATGAGAGTACCCCTAAACATTATTTTTAAGGAAAAAAGCACTGCACATTACTAACTGCTAATGAACTCAGATTTGGCAGTCACGCTAGAGCAGGAGTTGGGCATGCTGGGCCCTGTCAGAGGTGTCATCTTGTGCCCAGGATTTGGGGGGGGCAGGCAGTGCATTTTGCACATGTGTAATATCCTGTGCATAGTGCACACGTGACGTTGCATCGTCAGGAGGAGGCTGAGTGGGTAGCCCAGCGCTGTGGCTTCTTCTCCCATGGCTCAGGAACCAGCAATTGAACCACACTTTGCTCAGCCTCCTCCACCCCCTCAACATCAAGGGGACCTGGCCCCATGCCAGCAAATATTGAGTGGGCCTAGGGCTGAATGCAGCCCTCCAGGACTCCCATTCTGATCCTCACAGCTCTTCCCAGATCACACTCCTCACCAGCCATGCTTCAGACCCTCCTTGAGTTCTTTTGCTTGGCTAGAATGTGAACTTGAACTAAAGTAATGTCTCTTGCTTGCCCGGATAGACATACATTTGCAGGGTGTGTAGAAACCTCTGGGTTTTACATGGCTGGAATGCAGCCTATTGTACACTGCCCTGCCTGGAATGCAGCCTATTGTACACTGCCCTGCCCACTTTTGCCTTTGGCCCTAGTCCATGACTGGCCCTGGGTCTTCATGAGCCCTTTCATGAGGAAACTCAGCCCTTCAGCTGAAAAATGTTGCACTAAGTTGCCAACCTTTTTGACCCACAAGCTAAAGATGAAATGGTCTGCAGGAGGCCAGTTTAAAAAAACAAAACTACTGTAGCCCAGGGGTAGGCAACCTAAGGCCCGGGGGCCAGATGTGGCCCAATCGCCTTCTCAATCTGGCCCATGGATGGTCTGGGAATCAGTGTGTTTTTACATGAGTAGAATGTGTGCTTTTATTTAAAATGCATCTCTGGGTTATTTTGGGGGCATAGGAATTCGTTCATTCCCCCCCCCCAAAAATGGTCCTGCCCACCACATGGTCTGAGGGACAGTGAACTTGCCCATGGCTGGAAAAGGTTGCTGATCCCTGCTGTAGTCCCAAGTGGACAATGCAATGTGAGCTGTGGTTTCATCTGAAAGTCAGCAGGTTCCAACAGGATTGTGTGAGGAGATTATCAATAAACTCTATTCATACTAGCTGTTATTATGGCATCACACATTCCTGGTATCATGAGGCTCAACAACTGATGTTCTTTTCTGATTTCCTTCCCTACAAGACTGTGACCTCACTTTCACTCACCCAGTCTTTCTGCTCTGATTGAGAAAGCTCTGTGTAACCTGTACAGTCCCTGGCTGGTACCATTTGTTTATTCACATGTTGTAGAATGTAGTAGGATCAGATATTTGGTGACTGCCAGCATTTTGTTTTGGTCACCTCTTGGGGAAACAGCTTGTCTGAATCCTCCTTTGGTCCTCTGCCACAAACTCTCCCTGGCACAGATCCTTTGTCCCAGCTCTGTTTGCAAAGTTACTGTTTGCGGGAAGAAAAGAGAGAAGGTGTTTGCATGCAGATGATCTTCAAATCAATCCCCGGTATCTCCAGTTTTAAAGAAGGATCAAGCAGAGTTCCCGGGAATTGTAATTTGCTAAGGATGCTGCATCCCAAGGACCTAATCCTTCAAAAACACAAAAAAGAGCCATCATTCTGAGGCGCTTCCTTGCTATAATTACTTTCCAAGCTTTCATCCTCATCAGCTTGTGATTATGTCTCTGTGTTGAGTCCACAATCACCATTTCAATTGGCATCATTATCTGACATGAACAAAACGGGAGGCGCACAAGGTCAATATAGTTAGATTTATCTTGCATGCATCAGATAGTGAGGAAATATCTGATGCAACAACAATCATTGGGAGTTGGACATTGTGTCCAATGTAATGTAATGTGGGTTTGCCCACCTTCCAGCCCAGCAACAAAGAAGGGGAGGACAAGTGAGGAGAGTGCTGTTGCCCTCATGTCCTACTTGCAGCCTGTAGGCATCTGTTTGACCATTGTGAGAACAGGATATTGGACTAGATGGGCCTTTGGCATGATCCAGTAGGGTTCTTCTGTTAATCATACTAATTGACAATTATTCATGGCCTTTAGATTCTGTTAGAATTCCCCCTGGTATGTACACCTGCACCACTACTGATTAATTTACAAATCTTCCTACGTACCTACCTACCTATCAGAGAAGGAGAAAGTTATATGTCCAAGGACTGCAGTAGCAAATCCCTGCATGAATCCTATCCACTGAACAATTGCCATTATATTTCTTTTGTCAAGCTCTCTATAATTTTCTTACATTCTTTTTGCTAATCTTAAAAAAAAATCTTATCCAGCAGAATTTTTGAGAAAAGTGCAGAAATGATCTTCCTCCCTAGCAACAGAGAATACAATAGTGCAACATTAATAGCTTTTTATTTCACTTAGTCTGTCATTTTCTCTTGATAAGACTCCCCACCCCCATTCCCACACACCCCTTGGAGGAAGTTTGTATACACTAGAGAGTTTGAAATACAAATTATGACTCTACAAGTCTATTCCTAAATGGGAGCAATAGTTCTTGTAGGTAAAACACTGCCTGTTTTTTTTAAACAATTAATTTACATGATTTGTTCAACTGATTAAAGCCTTTGGATAAAACTTTTTCTAGTTGCTTGTCATATTTTTTTCAGTTTCTCCATCATTGTTCCAAAACTCATTGTTATGACCTTCCTCTTTATACTTAGTGTGTTAGATTCAAATGTTCCTTTCTGCTCATGGAAGGAAACATTTGGATCTCACCCACTGCTTCAAAGGGGAGACACTGAGGCCTATGAGAAGAGGGAAATGGGGGAGGGGGACTCGCCTCTCTCTCGTATTAGTAGACTACTCCTGCTGGTAGGAGGACCAAGAGATTCTCCTTTACGCACATGTTTCATTTTATTTTTAAATCACTTAATTTATAGTTATTTTCAAATTTATAGCTGCTTGCAGGGAGTGTTGTGTATTATTTATGAGTTGTTTATTTTTGTATTAGCTTTTTCCATGTAGCCATGCCACCCATATATTTTATCCCACCCTTCGAGGTCTAATAATTCAGTATCTTTTAGTAGCATCCAGTCCTTTAGCCAGACTAAGCTTGCTGAATCAAAATAAACTCTAAGATCTGGTACTCCAAATCCACCTCTTTCTCTTGATTCTTTTAATAATTTAAATCCAAAGAGCTCAAAGGAGTGTTCATGGTTCCCCCACTCATCCTTAAAACTCCCAACAATCTTGTGAGATAGGTTATGCTGAAAGGCAGTGATTGGCCCAAGGTCCCCATTGAGCTTCATGGCTGAGTGGGGATTTGAACTCTGGTCTCCCAGGTTCTAGTCTGACACTCTAACCCAGGGGTCCCCAAACTAAGGCCCGGGGGACGGATGCAGCCCAATTGCCTTCTAAATGCAGCCCGCGGACAGTCTGGGAATCAGCGTGTTTTTACATGAGTAGAATGTGTGCTTTTATTTAAAATGCATCTCTGGGTTATTTGTGGGACATAGGAATTCGTTCATTTTTTTTCAAAATATAGTCTGGCCCCCCACAAGGTCTGAGGGACAGTGGACCGGGCCCCTGATGAAAAAGTTTGCTGACCCCTGCTCTAACCACTATACCACCCTGCCTCAAAAGGAGTTTTTTTGGTACAAAACTCTGAACTAGAAAAGCAATCCAATTAACCTTTCCTTCAAAGTCATATCCGCAGAGTGCCCTATGTATACTTTTCTGTCTTTTGTCAAATGGCCCAGAAGTAGGTTGGACCATGAACATCTCTTTCCTCATTGCTATGCAGATTATTATGTTCTCAATCGGAAACAAGGCTCCATGTTTGCTTGCAGCAGAAGTGATAAACTGTTATGTACTGAGCAGAATCCTAGAACAATAGGATCCAAAATGCAGCAGCCTGATTGGTCTGAGAACAATAGGATCCAGAATGCAACAGTCTGATTGGTCCACAGGAGCCACCCAATCCAGCTCCAGGTGGAAGTGAATCAGCGACCTGATTGGCCTGCAAGAGCAGCCAATCAGGCTCCTGGAGGAAGTGAATCTGCAACCTGATTGGCCTACAGGGGTAGCCCGGAATTAGCCAATCATGTGGGGCCCATAGTGTAAATAATGTATATATAGCAGACGTTTTGGGGGAAAGACTCATTCCTTGCTACTATGAGCTGAATAAAGAGCATGAAATTCACACTTGACTCTGAATATATTTCATAAACCTTTTCCTTACTCCCCAGTCGGAGGGAAGGTGACTTCTGAAGGCTAGGTTTGGGGGGTTGTTTTTTGGCTACCACAGTTTTGTGAAATTCCCAAACCAGTAGAAGAGCGTTCTGTTTGCAGTCAGTTGAAGATGGAACCATTACAAACCAGTGATTATGAATGAATTATCTGGAGTCCTCTTGTTCTGAAGGCTAAGATGTTCATATCTTCTTCAGGGTAATGGTTTGATACATCACATTGGTGCCACCAATATTCCTTCCCGTTTGTTGCTGAGGACTTCTCTGAAAATGTACACTTTCCCACAGCTCTTACAGAATAAGTACCATCATTCTGAATAATGTCTGAACATTCTGCTTGAGTGGACATCAAATATAACGAGGAAAGAAACTTAGTCATTATGTTGCACAGCCCATCATTCTGTTCCTCAAGAGGGGCCAAACTTTGCCTGAACTTCATTCCAAATATACTGAAAATAATGAAATCACTTTTCTACAGAGCTGTTAAGGTTTGGTTGGAAAAGGAGATTCTCTATTAAAAGACAACCAAGCTATTATACCGTTAGTTACTGCTGCTTCTATTTTGGGAAATATGCCGATATGATAGCAGTGTGTCAGCAGGGGCATTCTCACTGAGAAATGGCCATTTTATTTGCAGGTTGGAATATAAAAATGAGACAAGAACAGTTTGTCACTTTGGGGGTTCACGCTTCATTTCTGACACGTCAGTATGGAAAAATTAAAATAAAAATCATTTTGGATGAAAGGGGGAAATGAACTCAAAAGCCCAAAGGAGCAGATAAAACATTGTTCCTGTCCATAATCACTTTTATGCAACTTTTATTTTGCTGTCACGCATAAAAATGATTAAATAACTAATATTTCAATTAGCAGTGGAAAATACTAGTAAATCATTATGGGGTGGGGAACATAGGCTACATTTCAGACAAATGAGCTCAAATTCAGCAGAGGATCATACTGGCAGAAATATAGGGGGGGTGATTTTTCTGATTCCTCCACATGCAGCTGCTGGGTGACCTTGGGCTAGTCACACTTCTTTGAAGTCTCTCAGCCCCACTCACCTCACAGAGTGTTTGTTGTGGAGGAGGAAGGGGAAGGAGAATGTTAGCCGCTTTGAGACTCCTTCAGGTAGTGATAAAGCGGGATATCAAATCCAAACTCCTCCTCCTCCTCCTCTTCTCCTCCTCCTTCCCCTTGAAGCTCAGTTCTCCTTGAATATCTGCTCCAGGTGCCAATAAAAATGAAGGGTATAATCCCAACCTCATTTACCTGGGAGTAAACTATATTAAATTCAATAGGACTTACTTCTCAGTAGGCATGGTTAGGGATTACATTGTAGGCCATTACTCAGATGTTTAATCCTACTGAGTTCAATAGGATTTACGCTTGGGCAACTGTGTACAGGATTGCTGCCTCAAGGACCTAAAACTGAAATTTCTGATTGATAAATGCTTTCCTGGGCAATGCTTTAAAAATGTATTTCTTTCCACTACAATTGTAAGCTCTTTAAATCACACCAGGTCTTTGAATAGCAGCGTATCTTTTTAACTAGGATTTTATCTGTTCTATTGAACCGTCATGCACACATGTATTCTTGCTGCTGAATTTCAGCTCCATGCCTCCACCCAGTGGGGTTTCAATGACAAGGGATGAAAACCAAAAGCTTCTGAAAAGCAATTATGCTGCATTTAAAGCAGGAACAAGGGAGCTGAAATAGTCTCACTTCCTCCCTAAAACAGGACAGGCACATTTTAAAGTTTTATTGCAGTAGATAATCTTTGCAAGGAGGTATTGTAACTGTGAAAATCTATTTAATTAGTAAATGGTTGCTTTCTGCAGCTAGGGATGGACAAATCTGGCAATTTCTCTTTCTCCATTTCTCATTTTTCCTGTTTCCATTAAAAAAAAAGTCTGATGAAAACTTAGTATGCAATTTTTCCTAATATACTGTACACTTTTGCAAAAGCAACTTTCCCTTAGCCCCCAGTGGTACAATGGCCAGTGAGTCTGCCTGTTAGTCAGAAGATTGGTGGTTTGAGCCCATCCAGGGACGGCTATGGGCAGGATTCCTGCATTGCTGGGCATGGGCATAGCCAGGATTTATGTTAGGGGAGGAGGGACGTTTGTTGGGGGAGGGCAGAACCGAGTTATCTGCGACTCGATTGGTCAGTTAGTTAGGTAGTTTTATTTGTTTAGTTGATGGGGGGGCCAGCTGCTCCCCTGGCTATGCCGATGCTGCAGGGGTTGGACTAAATGACCCTTGGGATCCCTTCCAACTCTACAATTCTAAAAGAACGCCAGGTGAATTTTGCAACACAGTACACCCAACACACCACTCAAATGGTATTTAAAAATCTATATTCGTAGCTAGAATTACTATTTCTGTATCAGATAAATCTGCCATTTGGTGTCATACAAGTTATTGTACAATGAATTTCACAGTTGACCAACAACGGATGCAAGAGAAACACAATGTATCGGTTCATTCAAGTTTTAAGCATATATCCTCTAGATACAGCAAGGCACAGAGGCAAATCCCCAGCTCACGTCTCTTCCTTTTCACCACACAAGCCTTGTAATAATAATTTTATTGTTGTTGTTGTTATTTATTATTTTATATATCAGTGCTTTTTTCTCCTTTAAAAAATGTTGAGGTACTCTCATTTTGAGTCCAGAAAATCACCATTTTATAGATCAAATTGGGGAAAATAAATACAGTAAATGGACAAAAGTACAGATTAACAAAATGTTTCAGAGTATGCGTACCCCTGCATACCCCCAGAAAAAAGGCACTGATTATTATTATTATTACTACTACTTATACCCTCGCCAGCCACTCTGCGTGGCTTCCAACAGAATATTAAAAACACAAAACATCAAATATTAAAAAACTTCCCTAAACAAGGCTGCCTTCAGATGTCTTCTAAACGTCAGATAATTGTTTATTTCTTTGACATCTGATGGGAGGGCATTCCACAGGGTGGGTGCCACCAGAGGCCCTCTGCCTGGTTCCCTGCAACCTCACTTCTTGCAGTGAGGGAACCACCAGAAGGCCCTTGGAGCTGAACGCCGGGGATGGAGACGCTCCTTCAGGTATACTGGGTTTAGGCCGTTTAGGGCAGGGGTAAGCAACCTAAGGCCCATGGGCCAGATGCGGCCCAATCACCTTCTAAATCCGGCCTGCGGGTGGTCTGGGAATCAGCGTGTTTTTACAAGAGCAGAATGTGTCCGTTTATTTAAAATGCATCTCTGGGTTATATAGGGCATAGGAATTTGTTCATCACCGCCCCGCCCCCCCCAAAAAAATATAGTTCGGCGCACCACATGCTCTGAGGGATGGTGGACTGGACTGGTCCATGGCTGAAAAAGTTGCTGACCCCTGGTTTAGGGTTTTAAAGGTCTGAGTTGTGCTCAGAAACATACTGGGAGCCATTGTAGGTCTTTCAGGACCGGTGTTATGTGGTCTCGGCAGCCACTCCCAGTCACCAGTCTAACTGCTGCATTCTGGATTAGTTGTAGTTTTCAGGTCACCTTCAAAGGTAGCCCCACATACAGCGCACTGCAGTAGTCCAAGCGGGAGATAACCAAAGCATGCACCACTCTGGCGAGACAGTCTGATTAAAGGCGTGTGTGTGGTTGTGACCCACCTACAATCCACGAGTAAAACTTAAAACACACATGAAACTTGACACTCCAGGCCTGTGTTAGCCAAATGAAAGCCAAGAGGCAGAAACATACCCTTTTCATTTTTATTTTTTAAAAATGTATTTTAATCTCCCCATATGAGGGCTGCTTCACATTGCTCTTTTTATTGCATTGACAACAGTGAGCTCCAGTGATCAAACCTGGCATTAAAGAGAGACCTGTATCTCCTTATGTGCCATCTATCATTGCACAACGAAAGTGTTGCAGGGCCCACGACTGACTTGAAGGAGGATACACAGGATTAAGATGTTACATTTGTGTAAGAGCATCATACAGCAAAAGAAGAAAAATCATTCCATGGATTGACTCCGCTTATGTACCTATCTTCTTTGATTCTGCTATTGACAGAACCACTTTTCATTATCTTAAAATCAATACATATTGCTTTGCTTCCCAATAAAACTCGTGACAACCAGGCTTTTCGTTATGAGTTAGCGCTTGACGGCAGTGCAGCTATTCATTAATGTAATAAAATATCAGTAGCCTCCGTCCATTAATCACAATTCCAACAATTATATACTAAGCGAGATTGAATCAGGAAGAGTAGTGTTTGTTGTGGTAAACAGTGTGATGTCCATTCTAAGAACGCAAGTGAAGTAACAGCTGGATGGGGGAAAAACCAAGACCGTAAGAATTCAGAGATTTTATCTAAAATTAGACCAATGCTGGTCTAATGCAAATACATGTATTTATTTTAAAATAATAGTAGAAAAATATGATACCCAGATTTGCAAGTTCAGATAGTTTGAAAACAGATTTTATTCTGGTACCCTCAAAATACTTTCATCATACTTAGTACACTTTCCCAAGAGCCAATTCTCTAATATCAGGTTATTCAATACTGAGGAGGGATAACAAGTTTTATAATCTTAAAGGCTCATTTTTGTTTGCACCTGTAATAATAATAATTTTTTTAAAAAAACAGTTTATGGGTTTTTCTGAATTTTCTGAAGGAGGAACTCCATTTGTAAGTTTAGATTTGGCTGTCCTTTTCTTGTCTTTTTACTTAAAATTTTATAAGCTTCCATTTTCTTCTGTTTGTAGAGTTTTTGAGCTTTTTCAATTTCTTCTCTTCTTTTTATGGCTTCCTGAAATAATAAAAAATACCCAAGTAATTAAAAGAAGTATGACTTTTAATCTCTTTTTACAGGTATATGTGCTAGGAAAATAAATGGTGATATCTAAAAAGATTTGTTCATGGTACAAACTCTTAATTCCTCCTTCATTTGTTCCAATGCTTTTAGTATGAAAAATGAGTAATCAACACAGATACCTATCTAATCATAAAGTGCAAGGTTGCCTTTCTATTGTCTTTCTGATACAGGGGGGAAAGCACATTTGCTTGTGTTATTGCATTGTTCTTCATGGTTAGGACTATAGTGCAGCTGTTTGAGAAGACAACAGACTGGTGAATCCCTTGGGCATGATGGATGACAGCAACAATCAGGGGGAAAGAAAGACATAGCATCTTACAGGGACTGGAAGAAATACCATGGACAGAATAATTGCCACACACAGGAAGAACAAGGATATAGTTTGAGTTCCTCATTTACAGTTTTATAAATCATTTAATGTGTCAACAAAAACAGAAGCTATTAATATTGCAGTTGTTGTATAATGGATTATGATTATGACCGGAATGTAATTCACACTAGTAAGATTTTTTGGAATGCAGAAATAAAGAAAATCATGAAACCATCAAATATAGCATGCAGGGTGCCACTTTAACTAAACTATATAATTTGGTATTTGAAAGATTGGTATTAATAATTGTATTATAAATTGGTATTGTTACAATGAGGCTATTATTGGACTGTAATTGAAAACTAATAAATTCTTATTACCCCCCCCCCAAAAAAAACAGACTGGCGGACCCCTTTCCAACAATATATAGAGTGAGTTACATAAAATTATTATGAGCTGTAAGACAAAAGAAGTTGCCCGCATCAACTTCAGTGTCAGGGAATAAAACAACAACCCTTGTTGATTAACTCTCACCTCTTCCCACTCTCTAAAGTGCTAACTTTCTGTGAGAAACTTAAGACTTTATTTAAGATTTACCTCTTTTTTCTTCTCTCGTTTGGCTTTTATTTTCTCATATTCTTCTTTTGCTTTCTGGTTTGAGGTTTTCGTTTTAAATTTCCGATGAACCGTGTTGCACCTGCAATAGATGAACAAACCAGTGATTAAAAGTATTGATTTTCGATTAGCGCAATTATACTAGTCGTACCTCAGGTTACGTACTTTTCGGGTTACGAACTCCGGTAACCCGGAAGCGCAACTTGGAGCGCGCGCGGATGCGCAGAAGCGTTCTGCGCAGTTCATGCAGACACGTTTGCGCATGCACAAACCGCTACTTCTGGATTTTTTGCGCGCTTGTTCGGGTTGCGTACTTTTCAGGTTATAAACTGTAACCTGGAACCAATTACGTACGCAACCCAGGGTACCACTGTATTTGTGTAAAGTTTGCATATCTGAATCAGTGCTTTCAATGGTCCTCTCAATGCCATTTGGAAAAGTGCAGCAACAACAACAGGGCTGTGCTGGGGAAAGGACTCTATTGCTCATCTGACCTACAGAACTACTTTTGCAAACACCACCTTTCAGATAGGCAGCATTGTCTGCTATTCTGTATCTATCATGTTCAGAGCAATTATCATCTACCTATAAATCTGATTTAACTATTTTGAGCTGCTTGAGATCTATTATGTTTGAAAAGCGGTTTGCAACTATTAAGGAAAATGCATATGTAATCATGTAACTTCCTTATATGTACCGTAACTTTATTCCCCAAGTTTATTCTATACAGCCAATGTGGTGCCTTACAGTTCCTATCAATCTCAGCAAATATGGTCAGGGATGCTGCAAGTTGAGGTTCAAAACACAGTAAAAGGCACCATGTTGGCTACCACTGCCATACAGAATAAGATTCAAGCTCTCCAAATCCATATAATAATTTTTGCTTAGCTGGGCAGACATAGGCTGTAACTCTATGCATTTTTACTTCTGAATGAACATCATTTGAATTAGAATGATCACCGAAAAAAGAACTTCCTTTTTTTCTTTTTCAGTTATTTGTTCCCTTCCTCCAATATCTTGTTTAGCCATAGGGAACACTCTTGGAATTGATTGACTGGTTCTCTCTTAACCAAGTATGGTCTTTTTATTGGACTACTATATGAATCAAGATTTGCAATTTGTTTGAGTCAATATTTGATTTTCAAAATACACCATACTCACATTATCTACAATAAGGTAATATATGCATGTACTAAAAATGTATTTTATGTTGCACGTCAAGAGCAGGGCTCTTTGACAAACTGTAACTTTAGGAAATAAAATCTGCTTTCATTCTGAACCAGGAGTGAAGAATTTGTACCCTTCCACCACGAACTATTGGCCATACTGACTGCTGCTTATGGGGGCAGGTTCCACACTACAGATTTCTTATACCATCTTGAAAGCATGGCTCCATACAACCAACAAAACTGGATAAATGAGTATTAGTCACATGTATCCACTTGGTTATGGTTTTAACTTTGTTTAAAATGGATTTGCTGTTTTTGTGCTTTTCACTGTTTTTCATTATCTTATGTGTAAATCACCATCAGATGGTGGTTAAGGAGGTCAATAATAAATCAAGGATAAAAATAGTAACAGCCACTGAAGGTTTACAATTTACTATAATTTGACCCAAACCCTAAAATAGCTGAACTATTTTATAGGCTGTTACTGCTAGTTGCTATCTTTTTCATTGAAATAAGCTTGGAAAATGAAAGATTACACTGAATGGAACTGAAATGCTGTGAAAACACCTGCTAGAAGAATAACCTAGGTTCACCTTTAAAAAGGAATTACAGGATAAAAGCAGTTCCCAAAAGGTTTCTTACTTTGTAGTTGCAATTTCCTCTTCTTTTGGTACAGAAGAGCGATCATTCCTAGGCTTCTGTTGTTTCTTAAGCATTTCTTCTTCAGCTAAGTAAAGATGCTTCAAGTGTTCTGGGTAATCTTCTTTGTACCCAATGCTCTTCTGAGAATTGGCATTGCTTTCCTTTTTAAGCAATTTCTTGTAGTCACGTTGGATCTTTTGCTTTCTCCAAAAGGCAAAACCCTGACCTATAGATGCCAGAAAAAGATGTGGAATAAGAAAAAAAGTGTGATTAAAACTACAAATGTTTTAACGTAACACCCTCTTTTACTAATGTTTCTTCCAGTTGATCTTTGAAATAATGCTCCATCTTCTCTTGAAGAACTGTAGTTAATAGGGTTGACTCGAATGTTGAGCAAGCTGACTTGCTCATGTAAAAGAACCTTGCTCTCCACCCTTTCTGCAAACTCCCTCTCCGGGAGCCCTTGCTTTCACATGGACTTAGTAAGTCATAGCTGGGTTCCTGTGATGTGTGAATGCGATCACTGTCCCCTCCTCTGCAAACTGACTGAATACCTTGTTAGAAAGGTAGGTAAGGTCAAACTTTATGCTTAGCAGCCCTTACTAAGCCTGAGGTCCTAACCATGTCTACTAAGAAGCAAGTCCAACGGAACTCCAAGGTCAATGGTATCAAAAGCTCATGAGAAAGAAGTTGAGGAGAATGAATAAGGTCGCATTTTCCTGCCTCTCCTGACAACCAAAGCTGCATGGCAACCAAAGCAGCTTCTGCGCCAAAGTCGGGCCTAAACCCTGACCAAAATGGATATTCAAACTTAGCCACATTCTTCCGATTTTAGAAGATACCTGAAGGCAGCCCTGTTTAGTTAAGTTTTTAATGTTTGATGTTTTATCGTGTTTTTAATATTCGGTTGGGAGCCGCCCAGAGTGGCTGGGGAAACCCAGCCAGATGGGCGGGGTATAAATAATAATAATAATCCAACCTGCACCATTGATTCCAATGGGTCTATTCAGAGTATGACTTAGCTGGTTATCCCCCACTGTTTATAAATTAAAGTTTAAGGACGATGGAAGGGGTCGCATCGGGGGCAAGTATAAGAGGAACGCCCGCCCCCCCCCCTCCGCCTTCAGCTCCTTCCTGGCTGGCCTTACCCTCCCGGACGCTCCCTCGCACCAGACGCGGGTCTTTCCTCCACTGCCGTTTCCGACCCGGGCGAACCTGCGATTTCTCCGCCCCAGCATCTTCCCTGGCTCCCGGCGCCGCTCTCTTCCTCGCTACAGGCGCCATCTGCTAACTTCCGCTCGGCTTCGTCGCGCGCCGATTACGTAATCCAACCGGCGACCCGCTTCTATTCGGCTGCGGGAGTCACTGCCTATCCCTGATAAAGAGAAATCGCTGGCCTTTCTGTCGGTGCTCGATTCGCTTAGCCTTGGCAGGGAGCGCGAGAGCGAACGGGCGACCTTGGAGACGGACAGTCTCTCCCAATCGAGCGCCGAGCCCTTTCTTTTACGCCTGAGCAGCTCGGTTCCATCCGTCGCCCCGCCGGCGATGTCGCGGCAGGTCCGCGAGGCTTCCACGCCGGTCCCCGAGGCGAACCGCCCTCTTCCCCCGGAGCTGCCGGCGGAGACGGTGGTGGCGCGGCTGCGGTTGGTGGCGCGGTTCCTGGGACGGATGCTGCCGCTGTGCCGGGCCCACACGGTGGACTTCTACACTCGCGGCCTGTGGGAGAAGATGGTGGCGCTTCCCCCGGAGGCGGTGCTGGAAGCGCTGAGCGGAGAGAGGCTTCAGCAGCTCCTGGAGGACCCGCCTCTGCAGCGCCCCCTGGAGGAGGCCGCCGGTAAGCGCCTCCATGCGGCTTAGAAGGCGACGCGCGGCGCACGTGGGCCAGGGTGGTGGTGGTCTCCACTGGCTATTAACATTTGCCATTATTTGTGCCCCGCCTTCTTCCAACAAGTGAACTCAAGGCGGCTTATACCTGTAGATAGAACCCATGAGAGAGGAGAGACTAAATGTTGAGATCATGTTGTATATCCTAAATGTTAAGATCATCGACACACACACACTCAGATTATTAAATTTGTCGATGATCTTAACATTTATGAAATGAAATGAAACATTGTTGATTTGCAATATACTCAGATATTTACTACACCTGATCTTAGCCCAAAGGCCGGGAAGCGACGTACGTGATATATTTGTGCAATGAATGGCATTGCTTTCAATGAGACATTTGCCTTTATTGAGGCACATTGGTTCCCAAACTCCCCACTGCCGTGAACAACTTGAAGTTTTAGGGTTGCCATTGTTTGAAGAGTAAAGAAGTGGACACATGTGCCGGCTTTTACTTTTAACTGTGGATTACTATGACGGCTCTCATTTTACATACCCATGGAAAAGAGGACGTGTCCTGGAAAAAAGAAAGGACATATGGAAAAAAGAGGACATATGGCAACACTACGTTATTGTCTTGTCACACCACTTAATAGTTTTCTGCACATTTGTATAATGTGTTGTGGCAGATACTGTATAATTTTTAAATGGTATATTTATTGCTTCTTTTTTCTTGCATTTTTATTGTGTTACAGTTTCAATTCCATAGAACACAATTAAAAATCAATATAAAAGCAATAAAGATACAATTTATAAATCAATATGAATGTTGATTTTTCCCATCTTCAACCACAAATCCACAGAGATGCTGCAAACCCCCTGAGTAAAGCTCTTAGAGCAGTTTGGGAACCCCTGTGAGACTATATAACATATGTATTTATTATAATTGAAATTATATTTGAAATAGTACTTTTAAATATTTTTTCAATGGTAACATTTTAAACAACATAACAACTTATAATAAAACATAACTACAAAGGGAACAGTATGGGGGGAGTTAACCAGAACAATAATATTAGTATTGGAAACATTGTTTTAACCAATTATCTAAAAAAGCTTACTGTTGGGGCATGGTAAGCTATAAGCAGTGGAGCCATGAAATGTAAAATGTACCCAGATATTTCTGGATAAAACTGGTGATCTTTCACAATTGCAGTAGTTGCCAGTTATCCTAGCTTTGCTATGCTACATTTTACTTAGGGCAGGAAAGAAATTCTGGATTCTGATTTGCAATCTTAAACTAATGGAATCAAATTTGCAGACTAATCACATATTTCTTGCGTCCAGAGGAGATTAAATTATATTATGACATTTATATCTCTACTTTATTTCCATTATGGAACTCAAGGGTTCCTGTGCAGCCTTCCATTCAGTCACTGACTACTACACTCCTTCTTGAGCATGCATATAGATTTACAGTGTGTAAAATTTTTGATATCTGGCTGCAGATAAAGTAGCATTGGGTTTCTAGATAGCTGACTTGACAGCCAGACATCGGCATTTTCCTCAGCATGTGCTATTTAACGTGTTACTACTGCTTTAGCATTGTGCAGCCTGTCCTAATTCTGCCAGATTATAAATTTAGATAGACCTTATTCTCGTTTTCTCAGATAGCGGTAGGTGGAGAAATGTCCTTAGCCACTTACTCTCTCTTGTGGCAGCACCATAAGCTGCTTTACCTGAAGACAGGACAGTTCTCAAGTGGGAGAAGCCAGCTTTGTGTATTTCCAAACCAAAAAAATGGGTGTGAGGTCATATGACATGCACATCTGGTTAGTGCCAGGACCAATTGCCATTTGGCTCCTCGCAGAAGCTTCATTTCCTCTCCGCTGCTCATTCATATATTTTTTCTTTTGCACCCATCAGCCAATCACCCATTCCCACCACCCTTCTGAGTAATACCCCTTCTCACTCTCTCACTATATATAAGGGTCTGGTGACTTCTATTTCAGTGTATCTAAAGAAGTGTGCATGCACACGAAAGCTCATACCAAGAACAAACTTAGATGGTCTTTAAGGTGCTACTGGAAGGATTTCTTTATTTTTTATTTTTTATTTTGTTTTGACTGGCAGACCAACATGGCTACCTACCTGTAACAACACCTATTTCTGAGCTTGTTGGCTTGTTTTATTATTTAAAGTCTGTACCGTGCCTATATATTTTAGGTATTTTTAAAATGAAAATATAGTACTTGAAAATCTCATTTAATCTCATTCTGATGTTTCTGAAGGATGAGCTGGATAGAACCGCCGTAAATAAATGCAGCTTATTTTTACTTCTCTCCCCAAGCTGCTGAACACTTCTGCCATGGGTGAAAGAAGTCTGCTTTTGTTTTTGAGAAGAGATTGCCCACTCCCATATTCCTACTCCCGCCGCCCGCTCTTCTGTTTTCAAATTTTCGCTTGCAAAAGGAAAGGAACAAGATGCTGACCCCGAAAAGACTAGAAATCAGCAGTCCTTAACAGTTTATTGACACTGTTGGTTTCTGTTTTGCTCCAGCTGATATTGTAGGAGCTCCTTCCATAACTGTAAATTGAAACTACAGATTAACTCAGTGTGTAACAGAACTGGATCCAGCTGGTTTTTAATCACCCCACCCCAAGACAGAAACAAATATATATGCATTTTCATCGCAAAAGGACATTTTATGTGCTAAGGTTACATAATGGCTAGTTAGGCATATGCCTGTATATGTATATATTTATCTATCTAGCAGTCTCAAGCTGTGACTCTTGTCTCCAGTTATCAGGATCCATAGTGTGATGTGTGAAAGGTGAGGTGACAATATCTATTTGTGGGTATCCAGTTTTTATTGGATAGCATTAAGCTTTGGAGTAAAGGAGTTATCCCTCTACAATTAATTATAAAATTAATTGTATTGCCTTCCTTTTTTACAGATTGCTCTGAGTTTTACAACATTTTCTGTGAAAATTCTCAGAGGCTGATCAACGTGCAGGCTTTTGCTCTAGCTGCTAAATATTACTCCATGCCAAACCTTGGCGTGTGTATTTCCTTAGAACAGATGCTAGAAGCACTAGAAAGGACACAGCAGCCAAGGTCAGGTAAGTTATATTCTTGGAATCTATTTTTATATCTCCTTAAAGCTTTCTCCTTCCTATTCACCTATTCTTGTTTACATGCATTATGACATTATGGATTTCTTTTCTAAGCAATACAGAAATCTTTAAAACTTACATGTAGTACAGTCCTATATATGTCTACTCGCTGTCCCACTGTGTTACTCCCAGGTAGAGCTGGGCTAAAGTTCTGTTAGAAACTTCTTCTGGCATGTTTAGGAGGTTTGATGAAGGTGGAATATCTTCCCAAGTTGGAGAGAAGGGACAAGCATCTGGTTTGGTGGAGGAGAACGAGTAGGGAGTATGCACAACACAACACAACACACAACGTGATCCGAAGGCAAGTTAATAAAGAGACAAAAGCACTTGATTCACCACTGGGTGGATTTGATTTAAATCAAATTAATTGAAATCATGATTGAAATCACTAATCGATAAGACTTGATTTAAATCATATATTTTTTTACAGATCTTGCGGATATAATCATAATATTTACAACCAGATGGAGGTTTCATTTTTGGAATAGTAAATTTTCAGAGTAGTTTTTACAGTTACATAAAAAATTACTGACTTGCACAATTATTACACAAAGATCCCAAGACTTGTGGAGTATTCTGCTCACAAGGTTGCACTTTCATTTTTACGGCTTCACACTTGTGGAGATCTATTCCACTCCAAACAATCTATTCATTGAACCTCTTGAAATTTAGCATTTAAGAGGTAAGGGGTTGATTCTTTTGTATATAAATTTGCAAAGGAACAATGGGATTGAGGTTTTTTCCTCAATTCTATATGTTTATTTTATAACATTTTTTCCCCTGTAAAGCAAAGGCATGCTATCTCTGCAGGCACAAATTCACACTTTTGGGAACTGCAAAAACAAGCATTTGTGATAATATCTTGTTAGAAAAACTGCCCCAAATAATCTTACAGAAACTTCTGGAAGAGCATGATATTGTGAATGGATTAATGGAATTCATTTACCAAAAAATCTAAACATTGCATATAAAGCCTCATGCTAAATAATTAAAAACAAATCCTTATTTCCTGATGAATAGCCTTTGGACTATAATGTAACATAATTAGAAATCTATCTTTAGAAAGATTTTTCCTCCAAAAGCATTTTATTTTTAAAAATCTGTTTTTTTAAAAAAAAAAATCATTGATTTTTATCCACCCAGATTCACCATAACTGTAAGTTTACACACACACACACACACACACACACACACACACGGTGGAAAGGAAGGTCCCACAAAGGTCCCTGCTTCCAGGTAAGTGCATACAAATACAACCCTAGTCATCACATCAAACTTCATTACTGGGGCATCCTACTTTTTTTTTTTTGCAACAATAGTGTTCATTTTATTTTATTAGTCATACCCTTGGCTGTGTGTGATTTCTTATATATTCCCAGCAGAACATCTTGTTTCTTTGAAGAGTTCTCTCTGAATTTCACATATCAAATGGCTTTTGGAAATCCCCTAAGTTTCAAAACTGGGAGCTGCTGCTCAAAAAAACGAAAGAAATCATAGCCACACTGAGCCAGTGTAATTAGTCGCATGGTCCAGGAGGCAAGCCATAGTAATATCACATTTAGTGCTTCTTACATCTAGGTCCCTCGTTTTCAACTTCACACTCAAATTTTAGCTGCCACTTGGCAATTGGGACCACTTTACCTTGCTTTATGTTTTACAACTGCTGACTTTCTTCCTATCTCAACGTGCTAAAACTTGCGTAGTAGAGACAAAACTCACAACCATTATAAATGGGGCACATAATTGTAATATAATCTGAAACTGTAAAAATAGAACAAAACTGAATCCAGAATAAGTTCCTTGTATTTAACAACATTAAAAGAAACCTATTAAGTTGAATGGAATTGCTTGGCAGTCACCTGGTGAGGCCCAATACCCAACTTCAGAGTTGTAATATGGTCTTTTCGTATGATCTCTGGGACCTTTAAATGTTGAATGTTTTCCAGACATTCCTAGATTCATTTCTGTATTTCAGAAAAGAGGCACATCTGTTAACTGTTGAGAAATGTTCTTGAACAAATTGCATTTTTTGAAAAAGAAATGTGCACAAAGAGAGGAATGTTATAACATTCAAACATATTGTTCTCGAAATTCTTTCATCTGTTTTTTATGATTTTCGTTATCAACATAAAAAGAAAAATATGTCTGAGATACTGCTTTGAAGAGCTACACAGTCTGCTTCAGAAATAACCAAAATAACTTGAAAACATGCTATCCACTTCTAGCATTACATTTACAAAAGTGTCTTTTCCCCTCTTAAATTAAATTGCAGCTGTTTGTATATCTCAGAAGAGCATTGGCCTCATGAAACATCAATGGTGCTATGGAGTGCTTAAGCCTTTGGGAGACTTCTGCTACCAAAGCATCTTTAAACTGTTTCCTTCAAGTATCCATTATTTGTATTTTAAACAGTTAGGAGTCAGGATTTCCCTGTACTGAAGGAACTCATACAGTGGAACCCTGGGTTACGCATGCGATCTGTTCCAGGTCGCCGTTCGTAACGCGTGTGTGCGTATCCCGAATGCACGAAAAAACCAGAAAAACCAGAAGTAGCACGATTTGAGCGCTTCTGCACATGTGTGAAGTGCTCAGAAGCGTTATGCGCATCCGGGGGTTGCACATGCTCCGGAAACGCTTCTGGGTTGCAGCCGTTCTAACTCGAACGTCCGCAACCCGGGGTGTGCGTAACCCGGGGTTCCACTGTATTTGCGCATGATATTTGGTGTTACTATTTTACTTTACAAACATAACATTATTGGTTACTTTCTGATCAAAAGTTCAGTGCTCTTTAGAGCAGGCATAGGCAAACGGTCCTCCAGATGTTTTGGGGCTACAATTCCCATCATCCCTGACCACTGGTCCTGTTAGACGTCGTAGGAGTTGTAGTCCCAAAATATCTGGAGGGCCGAGTTTGCCTATGCCTGCTTTAGAGGTCCCAACCAAAGAAGAATGGCAGCTCAAGTTGACAGAATGTGCACAACTTGCAGACATAACATAGAATAATAGAACGAGAAGAACATAAGTTTAAGGAAGATTGGAAAAAGTTTATTGAATATATGGAAAATAATTGTGTACAGCTGAAGACGCATTACGATAAATTCAACAGCTCAAATAAGTTTTGATGGATGCAATAATGGAAAACTGATTCGTATAGGGTTTTTTTGTAAAATATGCAGGGTTTTAAGATATATAAAATGAACCATGGAAAGAGAAGAAGGGAAGTCATTGATATCTTAAGGATGTAAAATGAGTATTTGAAGTTGTAAAACAGAAAATTTAATAAAAATTCTAAAAAAAAAGGAGTTCGGTGCTCTTTCCGACTTTGTGAAATCAGCTAGGTGATCAATAATTAATTTTAAAGCATCTGGTAAGGACCTTTAATCTAAAAAACAACTTGAGGAGGAGCATTTCAGCGTATTACTGTTACTGTACCAACATAATTATGTAGGTGACTGTAGTGTGCCATGCCACTGGATAAATGCACATACAATTTTTTGGGAGTATTGTGGTGGTTAGCAGCGCATTGGTACCTCAGGTTACAAATGCTTCAGGTTACAGACTCCGCTAACCCGGAAGTAGTACCTTGGGTTAAGAACTTTACTTCAGGATGAGAACAGAAATCGCATGGTGGCGGCATGGCAACAGCAGGAGGCCCCATTAGCTAAAGTGGTACCTCAGGTTAAGAATGGACCTCCAGAACGAATTGAGTTCTTAACCAGAGGTACTGCTGTACAAATATAATATTTGCTATCCTATTGTAGGTGATTTCTTTAAATGAAAGATCTTCAGTAATACTACCCTTCAAAAATTATTCCAGCTGAATAGCCAGGATTGAAAATGCCTGTTGTGCCAGCAGGAGATACTTCTGCATGCATTTTGTGTAGAGATTTCTGGTTTTCCTTCGCAACAGCAGCCTTTGAATCCAGCTTTAATAACGTTCCCTAAGTAGCTTTTGAGAAAATTCAGGGGCCTCTTTCTGCATGCATCTTGTTGGATCCCAGCCAACGTTTATGGGAAACCTAAACTTTAATCAATCTTTTCTTTTGGCTACATCAAAATTTGATAGCAGAACACAAAAATGGCATGGCTGGCTTGTGCTTTCTTTGACTTTTGTTTGTCAGTATTAATTTTTTGTGAGCTGATAAAATCTGCTGTATGATGGCAGCTCTTGACCATACTGCCACATGTTTAAAAGCACAGCCCTTTGGGCAAGTCTCAAGGTGGATTACTTGTATCGTTGGGAAACAATGATGTCAACTCTTCATTCCTTCATTCTTTAATTTTTAACTTAGCAAGTCTGCATGAGAATTCCTTAGTAACTGTTTTGTCTTCTCCTGCTGGATTTCATTGCATAGGATTTTAATGCTTTTTTGTTATTTTCTTCTGTTTGTATTGGGAATTTCCTCTCTCTTGTTATAATCTACACATTTTAATAAAAATAATTTGAAAAAAAGGAACAAATCAACATGGTGAACACTTTTGAACAAAATGGCCCAATGTGGGGTGTCACTGACATAAGTTTTTATTAACAAGTTTTAGTTCTTATTATTTTGAATTATCTAATTCATTTGATGAAAATCAATTGGTCATAAGCAAAACTGGTATTTACTGATAAGAATCAGTAAAATCAGCTTTTCAGAATTGGTGTATTGGTTGTGCATTTCCTAAAAAAAATAAAAAAAATTCCCCGAGATCAAACCCTTCTAATTTAATTGCATTTTGTGTTGATCAGAAGTAGAGATAAAAACAGATGACTTCATGAACAATAAGAAGTCACATGAAGTGCAGCTGATGTCGGAGTTAGTAGATGGCATTGCAAAGTATTACGGCCTAAACCAGGTAAGAATTCTTATTGTTTCATATTTTGTACTTATTTAAAAAGGTAAAGTCATGCTTGTTCCAGTTTTGGACTTTAAAGACCCATAGACTAGCTCCAGCCCCTTAGGGACAATGAAGGCGATCAAGAAACCATTGATTTTAGATTCAGTTCTCTGCAGGTTTGATCAAACACTTCAACAAGAGTCAGAAGCCAGAAATGTGGATGTACAAACTAGACATCAGGACCATGGACAGAGTACAGTAGTCCAGCCAGAAAACAGGTACGCTTAGGCAGTGTTTTTCAACCACTGTTCCGCGGCACACTAGTGTGCCGCGAGATGTTGCCTGGTGTGCCGTGGGAAAAATTTGTTTATTTGATTCCTATTCAAGAGAATTACTTTATATACAGTCAATATAGGCACAGAGTTAATTTTTTTAACATTTTCTAATGGTGGTGTGCCTCGTGATTTTTTTCATGAAACAAGTGTGCCTTTGCCCAAAAAAGGTTGAAAAACACTGCGCTTAGGTATAGCTCTTGTGCTTTCAGGGAAAGGGCTTTGGACCCAACATGCACTCCCACAGGCAGAAGAACCGTAGGCAATACTGCTACTCCCATGGCTGTCCACTGGTGTGCAGGGGACCTCCAAGTCAGGAATAGGCTGTGATTGAAAATGTACATGTTTCCCCCAAGCATTTCCCTGAGCATCAATACCAGTTCCTGGCATTCCTGGTTATCGTGATTGACATTTTAACTTGGTTTTATCATGTTGTTCTGTTGCGATATTTTGTTTCAGTGCAACCGTAGATATGTCTACTCTGAAGTGAGTATAGCATTGCACTGTAAGATTAGACAACTCTGTGCGGTTTGACATCTGATTGCAGTAATTGCAGATTTGGAAAAAGGTTCGGAAAAGGGCAAGCAAAATGTTCAGGGGGTTGAAGAGACTGCCCTATGAGGACAGGATGCAATGTTTGGGACTTTTTGGTTTAGAAAAAAGTGGCCAGGGATGATGGGAATTGTAGTCCCAAAACAGCTGGAGGGCCGAAATTGGGGGTGAATATAAAATAGAGACTTGTAATGCCTGATTTAGAGAATAGGCAAGTAAGAGGTGACACAGTAGAAGTTTATAAAATTATGCCTGGACTTGAGAAAGTGGGTCGAAAAAAGTTTATCTCCCTCTCTCATAAAACTAGAATTTGTGGGCAATCCTGTGAAGCAGAATGTTGGAAGAATCAGGAGAAATAAAAGAAAGCACTTTTTCACACAGCACATAGTTAAACTGTGGAAGTCACTCCTACAGGAGGCAGTGATGGCCACCAGCCTACATGGCTTGAAGAGGATTAGATAAATGCATGGAGGAGAGGGCTTTTGATGGCTACCATCCACAACGTCTATTCTCTGCCTTCACAGATAGAAGCAGTAATGCTTCTGAATACCAGTTGCTGGAAACCACAGGAGGGGAGAGCATTCAATCAATCAGTCACTTTATTTAAGCTTTAAGCTCATACAAAACAATACTAAGACAAATACACACATTAAATTTAAAAATTAATTACAATAAAAGCCTTAATAAGGATACAAAATTAAATATGGGAATTATAAGGAAATTTCACTTTTGGGAGAGCGTTCTTGTACTTGGGTCCTGCTTGCAGGTTTCCCACAGGCATCTGATTGGCCACTGTGAGAACAGGATGCTGGATTAGATAGGCCATTGGCCTGATCCAGAAGGCTGTTCTTATGGTCTTAATTGTAACCCAGACTTTCTACAATTTGCACTGAATATAAAATAGAGACTTGTAATGCCAATAAAGGTATTTGTATTGTATTGTAAAATAGAAACTGTTTATGATTAAACCTTAGTCAATCAATGCATATTGCATTGTTTGCTCAGAATTGCAAATCCCTAATAATCGCAAATAGCTTTTTGGTTACACTGGAATTATTATGGGGGGTGGGGGTGGATAAAAGCACTCCCTGGTTTTAGTTAATGGAAAAAATGCAAGACTTTAGGAGAGATTTTTCATATTGGATTCTTTTCAGCCCTTCTCATAAAAGTATGCCAAGTATAATTAAAGTGTAGCGCTATGAAAAACACAAACACATGGTTTACAACAGTACATATCTTTTAAAGAGGGTTCTTTTTAAGAGATTCCAGTCTCTGCCCTTAGTTTCAACTTTTTGCCTGCAGTGTATAATGGGTGGTAGAAGATATTGAGATGGTATGGTGGTTGGTTGTATAGCAAAAATAAAGTATATACCAGTATACTTATTTTGAAAACTATTACTTTTGAAGTTAATCAACAGGTATACTATGTTTTTACAAAGTTCATTGTCTATTTTATGAATGGCTGTGTTTTGGATGCCTTGAGATAAAAAAGAGGGATCCTGTGGCCCTTCAGATGTTATTGGTCTCCAACTCCCATCACTCATAGCCAGTGTTCAGAGATCATGGAATTACAGCCTTTACAACATCTGGAGGGCCACAGGTTCTTCATCCCTGTTTTAGATGAAGAAAATCATCGTAATTGTATTTAATATTACAACGAGGCATAATCTAAAAGAAATATAACACCTTTTCTCTACAATAGCGTTGAATTGTGTTGGGACCAAGTTAAGTTGTTGTTTTACATGTAGTTTGCAGTATCTTGGAAAGGACCAACTGGCTTAGTTAGCGCAGATGCAAGCTAATAAACAAGAGGCAAGAATAGTACCAGGACCCATAAATGGATATCTTTAAGCCCGTTTCATTAATTAATGAAAGCGGCCTGGTTGCCACAGTCCCCTGGTTACTCCCACACTGCTCCCAGTGATATACAGGGTTAGGGGGGATTGTGTGACTGCACCACACTAGCAATGCACCCCGTAACGCAATTGGTTTTGCTAGTATGGTTTGTAATTGCACGGTCTACCAACAATAGTCCTACCCAGTTCTCCACGTGGAGAAGGAGGTTGTGGGACTGTGTTGCTATCCCCATCCCCAATATCATGCATGGCGCTGACCCTGATGCCTGGATAGTTTTACATTGGTACTGATGTTTGAATCAGGAAAGCTTTTGAATAAGCAGCTTCTCATGGATGGTGTGGAAATCCAGGAGACAAGAGTGATAGCCATCCATGATGCTGAGAGCAGGGCCAGCAGTGCAGTTCTTTGGTTCCCTTCTCTACTCATAGGGCCGGATTCAACCAAGGAGGTCCACTGGTGGAAGCCTGCGCAAGGAATTCAACTAGTGCAATGTCCCACCTCTATATCCGTTCCCCGCAAATTGGCTCAGGGTGTGTGTGTTGGGAGAACATCCAGAACAGTACATAGAGGAAGGAGCGGCATGCGGTGGTTGACGCCCACGAGACTGTTGAATGTGATCCCTGACTGACAGCAGTGTAGTGTTGAAAACAATGATGCGTAAAAACCAGTTGAGGTACACTGAACATGGCAGGAAACTGGAAGAAAAGCTTTTTGAAGAACTGTTTGCCCTGGATAAGGTCAAGCCCTGTCGGAATACGTTTCACGGATCCGCCATGGATCCACATTTATTTTATTATTTAATGAGGTTTTCGAGATTTACTTTTGGTATCATTACGCGCAAAAACGAAAGTGAAAGTATGAATGAATAGTGTGGTTCACTTATAAGATTAATCCGCCTTTATTTTATAGTTCCGGTCATGTTCAAAGTTGTTAATGAGCGTTAAACTTGCTTCCCGCCTTTTTGGAGGGCAGCAACAGTGATTTTATTGGTTGAGACATTGATGATGATGTCACGTTTGTTCCATAATAAAAGGCAGAGGCACCCCCGCTTAGGCACGTTTTTCCTTGGTTTCTTTGGTTCAGTCAGTCGACGTTCTTTTACCTTAGTTTAAATTCAGGGTTTAGTTTAAGGGTATTGGGAGCGGGCTGGACGGGTTGGATGGGTTTTCCTTTTAGTTAGAGTTAGATCGCGGAAGATCATTCGGTTTAGTTTTAGTTAGGTTCCTTTTAGATTTAGCCTAGGGCTAGGCTTGCGGAAGATATTTCGGTTTTAGTGTTATTTAGCTAGCCTCGCGGAAGATTGGGCGCGCAGGGACTTTAAGCTTAGGAGAACTTAGCTTAGGGGACGAGCCTATGCGGGTTCTGCCGAAGCCACTAAAGATACAACCGGTGTCTGTCTTCCTTGGGGTGAAAAGGGGGAGTAAAAGGTTTAAAGCAAAAATTTTAATTTCCTTAAGTTGGTCCATCTATTCAGAGTCAGGGTATATTCTATTTCACGAGGCAACTTTTCATTAAGAAGGCAACCAAGAACTCATGCACCTTCGGAGTCATCAATTGGCTTACTCAGCTTCCTTCGGATTGTGAGACTTGGCCGGCGCCCGTGCTCAAAAGCACGCGGAACGCTGGCCGCTTTCCCCGCAACTGGTGCCTCGTGCATGATCAGTCCAAGTTTGTGCACGAGGAGCTCCAGCACCCAAACCCCGACAAAGCCCCCAGTCACAGGTTGCCAAACTGGGAACTAAGCAGAATTTCTTCTAGGCCTGTTGCCTGGTGGCTGACAGATGTCCATAGGGAAACTCAAGAAAGCACAAGGGAAAATTAGGCAAATGGGGAAGAGGGAAAGACTGAGCTGTACTGAACCCAGTGAAATCCAAGTTCTGCTTATATAGCCAGAGAGCAGACTAGGGTGATAGAGTCCATTCGCCAGGCTCAGCCCCAAGGCCAGCAGTGAGGGGCCCACTGGTGGGGATGAGGCAAAGGCCTATCCCAGCTGCCAACTCAATTGCATTCCCTGTCTCACATGCTAAGCATACCCAGCTTATGTAATTTTTAATAATAATTTACTTCTAAAATGTTTCCCTTGCTAACTAAGTTACAGGGAATCTTGTAGCTTATAATGAGATAAAAACAAAACAAATATAAACTATAATAGCATTAAAAACCATTAGAACGGAACATAGTCCTCGATAAAGCTTTTTAAGTTTGGTCCTTTTAATATCTGTTGAATAGTACACATGCAGCCAGCTTTTGGGCTGAAGCTTTACTTCTGACTTGCCATTAAAATGTTTTGCCTTGCTGCATTAAAGTTTTTGCCTTGTTGCTTACAGGGACTGTATTTGGACATAGTATTTAACCCAATAAAGATTTCATTATGTCTTGGAACTTTCACTTTTAATAGTTTATTCTTGGCATTGCCTTTCCAAGTTGAGTCAGTGGTATTTCAGTGGGGATTAGATTTTTCCAGTGTGCTTTGTTTCAATGTGCTTAGCATAACTTTCATTGCACTTTTCAAAGGGAACACAAATGTTCATTAAAAATGCATTGTGTTGACATACATATGTGATTTCCTTGATTAAAAAGTTGAGTAGAAATGGCTTGCTGAGGTAGCACTGGCAATTTGACAGACACTAGAGGTCAGTAAAGGACAGTCCATTATCGTTTTAAGCCTAAGCTTCAAGTTCCTGTCATAGAAAGGTTGAACTGCATATTGAAACCACAGCAACGGTGTTGAAGGATCAAAGAGATTGTAAATTACAGTAATATAGAGTGTTACGTTTTAACCAGTTGTTGGGAAATCATTTCATAAATTCCTTTTGTCATAGTTGTAGATGAGAATATTTGGTGTAGATTTCACATGCTTGAGAAGGAAAGAGAGAGAATGTTCCCTCTTCTCTCAGACCTTTGTCTGTATGAAATGGAAGATTCTAGTATGAGATGTATTTTTGTATATGGAAGCATCAATCAGTTTCCCCCTTTGTAAGTTCTGTCCATTTCACATACTTGCATTTTGTAATATTGATAACCATTCTTTCTATAGTCTGAGGCAAAATTTTAAGTTTCTCCAACTAGGGTTGATCTTCATATTTGATAGAGAGCTTTTTGGATTCAAAAGCACTTCCATAAAACAGTGGGACATTTGTTTTAAAATTAATATTGGAGGCTCTTTACCTGTCCATGTGACTTTTTGTATATTCTTAATGAAAGCTAAACTGAACATTACTTCAAATAAGAACTTATTTAGCAGAGTGAAACTTACTTTAATTGGCCGTGTTTTCTAATGTCAACAAGGTACGGTATAAGTATACGATAAAAACAGATTATAAGCACACACTTCTCAATAATAGCAGGAATGAGCATGGGGAAATTCACTTCCTGGAAGTCTGGGAGCAGCTCTTTCATGGAGACAAAAAGCTCAAAATGCATTCCTCTGGGCTCATTCAAGTGACATTTTGCTCCCAGAATCTAACCTAACCTGGGACCAGGATTTATTCTCCACTCATTCTGAGGATAAGTGATTGAATGAACCAGCCAGGACAAGAGAGCTGGTATGTAAGGAGGGAAGAATATGTATACAACCTAACCTTAGCTCTGAGTTCACTAGATGATCTTGGGCAAGCCGCTGCTGTCTTAGCCTCAGCTCACTAGGTTCAATTGGGCCTGCGTTCTAGTGCTGTTCTCTAAAGGTTTCTGAGATCACACACACACACCAATTGGAACAACTGAAATAAGGTATTGAAATGCTATTATTAAACATCATACTCTGCTTGAACATAATATTTTCCCCCAATGCATACACCCACTCCTCCTGAAATTGAAGAGGTTTAGGGAGGGAGCCCCTGAGCTCAAGACCTTCTCTTTGTCACTCCTCACGTCCTAGTAAATTACCCTTTTGGGGGAGAAATTTGCAGACCAAATACGAATTCTTAAAGACCTGTTTCCAAGTCTAGGACATTTGAATTTTAAATTACTGCATTTTGACATTATCAGGTAGTATAGTTTTACCTTGTGCTAACCTCAAGGGAAATATAAATGCTAACAGAACTATGTAAATCACAGGACCTACACTCCTCTCTCCTCCCCCCCCCCATTAATTTTATGGTTTAAAGTTGTTGCCTGCAAATAAGAGTATCTGCTACTTTTAAAAAGCTATTTTTGTTATCTGTGTTCTAGGTAATTGACCTGGGATCTGGAAAAGGCTACCTGAGCTCCTTCTTGTCGTTGCAGTATAATCTGAAGGTTTACGGAATTGATTCCTCAAACACAAACACCCATGGAGCTAATGAAAGGAACAGGAAATTGAAGAAACACTGGACAGCCTATCAAAGACGTGGAAGAGCAAATGTCAAAGAGCAAGTGTTGGAAGAGGCAAATGAAAGGCCACAACAAGATAAAGGGAAATGTAAAGCAAATATCAGTGAAAAGCTCTTAAGTACTAATAACAGTCTTCAAAGTCAGGCCCAGGTGGCTGCTCCAGATTCCATTCTTTTTGAAACAGCTGATGTTTTCACAGACTCTGATAAGTGTATTACTAACAAACAGTATGAACTTCACTCGGGGGCTCAGCTGCAGCCCGAAGAGAGCAACATTCCGGAAAATGCATTTCTAAGTATTCTGCCTGCTGACGCTGTGGAAACTGACTGCTCAACCAGAAGTAATTGTAGGGAGCTCTGTGAAGAGGAGAAAGAACGAAGGAAGATGGCTTCCCTTAAAGAGAAAGCAAGCCGGTCAAAAGAAGCCAACGTATATTCTCCATTAACGTCATACGTCACTGCAGAAACAGAACTACGAGATATTGTTGAAGATCTGGAGGTTATTTTGCTTGTTGTCATAACCCAGGTTGCTTGTGAATAAACCTATTCTGCTATTACTTTTACAATCCTGCTAAGAGACAAGCAGCCTGTGTTTCCTTGCTGGTGCCACAGAGCAAAGTCTATTCTTTGTGGCCAGTGTGGAGACATATGCTACTAGCTTCTCAGCTGGCTATTAAAAAAGAAAAGAAAAGAAAGTTCCTTTTACCAAGTCAACTGGGATAGGAGGAATGGAGTGGTCTTTCCTCTGGAAGCACAGTTTTTCCCCTACATAGAATTCCTGGTCTGGTCATCACTATATAAGGCAAATTGTGAAATAGAACTCTGGGCTACTTAACCTCATGTTTAAAATATTTTCTGCTACATTTTTTTTAACAGCACAGAGGAAATAGAGCATGGGATCCGTTTTATAACGACATCATTGCTATTATTTAGAAGTGCCACACTAAATGTTTCATAAATACAGGCTTAGCTAAGTGGAGGTTTGGTTCATAAACGGAAGTTCCCTGCCATTTACTTTACTTGATCCATAGTTCCCTATATCTAAACATGTTCATATAGCCTGTATAAAGTCACTTTCCTTAAACTTCAGGAACATATTTTCACTTAAATTCCCTTCAATTTTTTATTATTTATTTATTTTGCTAATTTCGCAATGTCCCTGAGTTATCATCTCACTTTATTAACTCATTTTATTCATTTTATTACATAACAGTAGAGAAGTTTTGAAGCATGAAATATTATTATGTCGAGAACAGTGGCAGACACGGGGCTGGTGCGGTGTGCTCACCCGACCTCCCGAGAGCTAAGTGGCTGCTTTTTACAGCATACTGCCTGGGTGTAAATATATTCAGTGTGGAAACTTCTTCCCAGTACACCTTAAAAAATCCAAGAGGCCTTAATTTCTCCATTCCCTTCTACCTATAGGTAGGAGAGAGCTGGAGGAATAATGAAAATGATCTTTGCCTTGTCACATACATTGTGGGCTTCAAAATTTGTGGTGTATGACGATTCACTAATGGTGAGCTCAATTATGAACATGTATTATTTTTATTCTGTTCCAGGACTGTGTAATGGTGGGTCTACATACCTGTGGTGATCTTGCTCCGAGCACCCTGCGACTTTTTACTGCTAAACCTGAAATCAAGGCAGTTTGCAGTGTTGGCTGCTGTTACCATCTTCTGTCAGAGGAGTATGAAACTCAGGAAGGTACAGCAAGCCTTTTTCTACCTGAGTCTCTTTTTTAACTGTTTAATTAATAATGTCTTTGGTTTCTTTTATTGACTCATTTCTTACTGCTTTTCATTATGACTTGTGGAAGACTCACTTCTGCGTGCCCTGTGGCTTTCCTGTTTTGCCACTCTCTTTTATATTTGTAATATTTGGTCATAGGCTTATTAATACAGAATGCTTTAATGTGGTTATAAAGACAGCTGTTTTTACTTGGCTTCACTTAAAAATATGTGTTTTTGTTCATCATTATATTTCCATCCACATAAAGTTTATATCAGATTTTGCCATTGGCAGTGTAACCATAACACCACACTGATTCATTATACAGTGAGTTGTGCATTTGTGCCTTTGGAAATACTGTGGCTGTTTACAGTCATAAGCGTTAGAAGATTATGATGTCAATGCGCTTGCCACTTAAACTGGTTTAACGTCCTTAAGTATGTAAATGCACAGAGAAGTTTAATGGGTTTGTAGATAACAGCACACTTGTATAATTAGACAGCAAATAGTTTCAGAAGATTTCATTATAGGAACAGAATGGTCTTATATATGTATATAAAGGTAAAGGTAAAGGGACTCCTGACCATTAGGTCCAGTCGCGGACAACACTGGGGTTGCAGCGCTCATCTCGCTTTATTGACCGAGGGAGCCGGCGTACAGCTTCCGGGTCATGTGGACAGCATGACTAAGCCACTTCTGGCAAACCAGAGCAGTGCACGGAAACGCCGTTTACCTTCCTGCCGGAGCGGTGCCTATTTATCTACTTGCACTTTGACGTGCCTTCAAACTGCTGGGTTGGCAGGAGCTGGGACCGAGCAGTGGGAGCTCATCCCATCGTGGGGATTCGAACCGCCAAACTTCTGATTGACAAGCCCTGGGCTCTGAGGTTTAACCCACAGCGCCACCTGTGTCCCTATATATGTATATACCTTTCCGTAAACATGATCTGAAATAGGAAATATAAAACTTACCAGATTACTTTAAAAAAATGCTTCAGTATTACAGTAAAGAACAACCTTTAGATTTCAGACACATTTGCATTAGTTTAGTTCACAAGACCCATTAGTTTACCACAATTTGCATGAGCCATAGTGGGCTTGGAGTTTATGTATTCCCCATCTCCAGTCTTCCTCCTGTGTGACCGGGATCAGTTTGGAATCTTTCACAGCTTATCATATCATCTGGATCCAGAACTGTTGCTATGTAATCTTAACTATGGTTAGTTTAAGCATCCTAGTTTTCGTGAAGTTGACTTGCTTGAAGCACAAATGTGAATTCTAGAAGGGTAGTTGCAGTAGCTTCTTGTAGCAAAAAATTATGAACTTTAGTATTTCAATTTATTATGCCATAAGCTTTTATGTCCTAGGATTGCTTCCGTTGCTGATTGTACTGATGTTTATGTACAAGACTAACTTAGTCACATTAACTTCAGAGGGTGTTGTTCAACACTGCAGCTCCTTTGGTGCAGCAGACCTTGGTGTACACAGTCAAACTTCCTCTCCTGACCCCTGCAGCATCTTACATGCCCTGAAAAAAAATTCTGGAGGGTTGGGGGACAGATTTGGGGGGTGCACAGGGTTGGAGAGGAAATGGGAGACAGTGCACATGTAGGAAGGGGTGCTATGTCACACACCAAGATCCCAAACCATGGAGGGCCTTAAAAGGAAAAACCAGCACATTGCATTGGAATTGGAGAAGATTAAAATATTGGGCTCATAATACACACATCTAGCTAATACTTTAGCAGCCATATTTTGTACCAGCTAAAGTTAGGGGCTCATTTTCAAAGGCAGCTCCACATCCAAGGCATGATTGCAGTCATCCAAACACAAGGTTATATGTCACTGGAGCCAGGTTATCTTTTATAGCGATAGAAGGTACTTCGCACCACAGAGGTGACTTCAGCCTCTAGTGCCACAGACAGACCATTGAGCCACCCCTAAACAACAGGCGTCCACTTTTAACCTGCTCTTGTCTCGCTAGAGTTTCACATTAGATTCTAAATGCGTGGCACGTTGAAAGATTATTTGGTTATGATCCAGAGGACAGACACACACAACCCCGTTGAAATAAATTGAGGTATACATGCTCAGATTTAGATTCTGTTGCTTGTTTGGAAATTCAGTTCCATTGACATGTAAAGGAACTGCACATTCTTTTAGAAGCATTGTTTGATATAGAACTTGATTTTTTTTTTATGTCTGGCCCTCTTGAAGTGATGAAAGAATCTACTTCTGTCTTCCGCAATATCAATCTAAAAGCAGGAGACTTTGATACCATGGCAACTCATGAAGTGCTCCAAAGAAAAGATCAAAGCACTTGATTTCATTTCCATACCATCTCTAAATATTGCTGTATGGCACATGTTTGCATTGTTTGAATCAGTTTGTGAGATAACTGAAACATGGCTGTAAAGGAAATAACAGATGTTTTTAACTAATATGTATGCTGAAACATTTAAAAATCATTATCTTATTAAATTTCACTATAGCTCTCTGACGGTCCCCCCACCAAGTGACCATTTCAAAATACAGAGGGGTTTTATTGAAGAAACAGTACAGAAGAAATTCAAAATTCCGGTTTCGGTCTATTTCCCCCCCTTGAAGCATACATTAAAATAAAGGCGTTTCTTCACTGAATACATGAACACCAGTACTTTCATCTGTGTCTTGAAAGAGTACTTAGATGCTCCAACTGGAACTATTGTTGGGTGGGTGCTCTGCAATGAATTTTTGTTTTATTTATGTACTGAAAAATATCCAACGCAAATTACCCTGTTCTCTGGAAAACCCATATCCGTATTTGTGGGTTGTGTATATGTATCTATATTTGTCATTTTTATACGTGAGAGTTTTGCAAAAAGAAAAGAGTTTTATAGCCATCCAAAGCAAGCAGATGACCGAGGCAGGGATAAGCAAAGGAAGGGTTTGTGTTAATTGGATAGACATACTTTAGCTTACTTTACAACAGCTTCCTGGAATTAGCGTATTTTAAGGAGTGACCTAAACAAAGCAAGGGAGTTGGTCAACACTGAGTTGTTCTGAAGGACAGTTTCAGGCAGTTTTGAAGTTGATGAGGTAGCGTGTTTGAAGGAGCAGGAGACCTTTGGGCAACTGAAGCATGATGCAGCCAAATGAGTGAAGGGAACAGTGCTGTGCTGGAACATAAAAGTGGGGAGATGGGGATGAGGCCGTGAACCATTTTGAATGAAAGAAGCTTGTGCAGGGTGTTCAAGAAGCCAGTGTACGGATTAAGGGAGGGATGTTACATGATCAGAACAATGAGAGAGGTAGATAATGTTGGTAACAAGAGCGCTTGATGAATGTGTGTTGGTGGAAGGTGGATTGTAGTCATAGTTATTTATCGGGGGTGGGGGGGACATTAAGGTTGAAGGGCGAATAATGGGATACGTGACTCATTTTCTAACTAAAAAGTCTGAAATCTGCCTACGAGTGTGGCGTCAAAACAGTTGCATTTCTGTTCTTCTGTAGGCATTTAATTAAACCTTAAAAGCACTACAATATTTGTATAGACTTTCGCCTCAGCTAATAAATGAAATGCATGTGAAGGCTTGTATAGTTTGGTGTCTTTATAGCTCCCAACACCATCATTTAAAAGGATATTGCATTAGTTTTAATGCAGAACTCTATACACAAATGGTTGTAGAAACGTGATTTTTCTATAATTTTGGAATGAGTACGGTCAAATATTTCCGTGCTTCTTGGTTTTCACCCAAGTGTGGCAGTTAGTGCTGTTTGGTTGTGATCCCATCTTCTTATTAGTAAAACCTGTTCAAATGAACAGACCCAAAAAATGCCGTTGATGTAATCCTCCCAGTTCTTGTTCCGTTTTGAGTGACGTCCTTGACAACTGTGGACAGGGCTCAGATTGGAGAATCCTTTAGAGCAGGGTGAATCTGTCAATAAAACAACAAAACAATCTCATAACGAAACAATATAATCTGCCTCCCAAATCCTGTAAGGGTGGCTACTCTCTGAGTATGAAATATAGCCAGAGCCAAATAAAATAAAGATCTAGAAAAACCTGCTTGTAATACTTTAGAAGTACAGTAGATGTGCATAATGTTGCCATTTGGGAGTCCCAATGAAAGCAGGGTTTCACTTTCAGTACAACTTCTGTGCTGCTCAGCCTTCTGTTTTATGCCTAGACTGAAGTGTTGTTAAACAACTTAAAAAAAACTAGTGCATTAGCACTTGTCATGGTATTGTTTTTAATATCTTTCTGCGTAGGATGTGTGTGCCATAGTGTCCCAATGCCAGTTCTCATAACTTAAATACTTAATATTTCAGTGATAAGAAGTCACCTTTTCTGTCTGAATGCATAATTACAGTGATTAATTGCATATACTTAGTATGCAAGATCTTCTCACAGACCTGTCATATTACTTACCCATTCATCTTTTTCATAGAAAACATTTTGTGTCTTCCAGGCATCGTTTCAAAATCTCTTTCCTTTTCCGTAACTTCTCTTTATATTTGTGTATAAAGCAGTTTATTTAATGTATACATGTTTTTATTTATACATGAGTGCAATAAACAGAAGAAGGATGGCTAATGGGTCTTTCCTATAGGAAGGCTTATTATAACTTTTTGTGTAGTGTGGTCTTAGCCTCTGGGTTTTGAGAAACTGTGTTTGCAGCACCAAAGTGTCCTTCTTGGGTGCAAGCCTGGGCAGTGCAAATGGAGGTCCTGGGCTGCCCAGACGACAAGACCCCCCTCTTGGTCTCAATGATGTGGTCCAAAGGAAAGCAGAGTGATACATTTGGCACCAGCTTGGCTGCCATTGTTGCTGGAAGGAGATGTACAAGGAGCTATCCTACTGTCTTAGGGACTCCACTCCAGATTTGTGTAGAGTTTACTCCTTAGCCTTTACTTTTCCTGAAGATGTCCCACAAGGCAGCGAGTACAGATTGTTCCCTAGGGTTTACTCCTGAAGCCTTTCTCACCAATGAGTATAGCTGCAAGACTGCAGAGGTTTAGCACCAGAGCTTTCCTTCTAGATGGGCTACCTTCCCAGATTGATGAAGCAGGGTGGTAACAGAAAGACTCATGAACACTGCACGTCGTATGTTCTTCTATGGCTTTCTTGACCCAATCACTGGAATTCATATAGCCCTAAAGTTAGTCCGTGTATCTTTAGGACTTCTCTAAAGTTATGTCATGAAGCTACAGTGCCGTCTGGGAAGTGATGCATGCCACTCATTTGTGTTTGAGGCTGAGGTGGTGGTGGAATTTTATTAGGCCATTCTTCTCTTTCTGTAATATTTCAACTGGGATAAACTTGCCTTATTTATTTTCAAATAAAAGTCAGCAGATTATTAGGACTTCTGTCCTCCTCATGCTGTACCACCTTTTACAATTACTGTATATTCTGGCATATAAGACTACTTTTTAATCCAAGAAAATCTTCTCAAAAGTCGGGGGTTGTCTTATACGCCGGGTGGAGAATCTGCGGTCAAGTATATCTCAAACTCTATATTTTAACTAGAAAAGTTGGGGGTTGTCTTATACGCCCAGTCGTCTTATACGCCGGAATATATGGTATTCTTGTTTCCTTGATTTTAAATATATATATCTGTAGGAGCATAATTAAAGGCCTTGATTTAGATGCAGTTAAGGTCATGCATTTAATTTTTTAGTTTTCCTATTTTATCAGTAAGCCAACTTCTTGTTGTTTTTGTTGTTCTTCTTGATGGTGATGTGATGATGGTGATAATAATAATAATAATAATAATAATAATAATAATAATAGCGTTCACACACATATATAACTTGGTGGTGGATTGTCACCAAAGTTCTATACTTGTTACAGTAATGACACACTAGCACTTAACTCATAATTGGTGTGCTTTATTGTCCAACATAGAATTTACCTCTAAGTACTGTATTTTTCGCTCCATAAGATGCACCCGAACATAAGACGCACCTAGTTTTTAGAGGAGGAAAGGGGGAAAGCCCCGTTTTTTTGAGGATCAGCTCAAAGTGGTGCAGCTTTTTTCTTTTGCAAAGGGAAAAGCCCTGTTTTTTTGAGGATCAGCTCAGAGTGGTGCAGCTTTTTTGCAAAAGGAAAAGCCCTGCTTTTTTGAGGATCAGCTCAAAGTGGTACAGCTTCTTTTTCAAAGAGGAAAAGCCCAGTTTTTATGGGGTTCAACTCACAGTTCTGCAGCTTCTAGTCCTACAGCCATTTCTACAGTTTCCAGACAGATAATCTAATCAGCCAGTTAGTCACATGTCGCTGGGGAAACAAACAGCCTCCCTCTGCATTCAACAATGGAGGCCTGGGCAAGGGGGCGGGGCTGGAAACGGAGCCTTATCTATCTCCCCAATCACTTGCTGAACAGCTGTTCAGCGGCTTCCTTTCAACACCCCCTTCTCTCTTTGTAAAAAAAGAGCACGATCTGCTTTTGGCCCCTAGGCAATTCGGCTCCAGGGACCATTCGCTCCATAAGACGCACAGACATTTCCCCTTACATTTTAGGAGGAAAAAAGTGCATCTTATGGAGCAAAAACTACGGTATCTGTTATCCATAAGCTGCCTTGAGTTCCTATCAGGGAGAAAGGTGGCGTATAAATAAATATGAAGAAGATGACGACATTTATTTATTTTAAAGCATAGCTGTACGCTACAAACAAGCCAGGCATGAACACAATTTTGGGTGACTATCTCTGAGGTAGTAATCTTTATAATTAAATAGCTGACATGCTGTTGGTGCCAGCCTTGTGAATTCCACTGCATATGTGTATTAGGTTCCATATCAAGTCACTCTTCACTGTTTATCTTAGGCGCAAATTATGAAGCAGTCCCTGTGAATGAGTATGTGATAAATACAGAGATTTTTCAGTGTGTTTAGCAAGCCCTGACAGCTGTTTCAGATTGTCAGTCAGATTTATCTTTTGGCAAGTTTGTCACCTTTTTTAGGCCTTGCCCTTAGGGTGTATTCCATGGCTTACCTATAGTGGTTAGAAATGAAGCCTAAACATTTTGATTTTTCTTTATTCACACATATGAGATGAAAATTAGAATTGTAAATATTTGTGCATTATGGAACTTCAGTATATAAAAAAGCAAGCAGGATGCAAGCTATCATGAATCCTGTGCCTTTATTGATACAATTAAATCCTATCCTTTATCCTCAGATTCCACCTTTGTGCTGCTTAATGCTACAAACTGCAAGATGCTTTCAATCAGAATTTTTTGTTGCTCTTTCATTTATGTAAAAAGGTGAAGTTTTTTAAAAATTAAAATATTTATAACCCACTCTATACCAAATGGATCTCACGTTGGGCACAACAATACATTGAAAGCAATCGTTCAGTTATTGAAACGACAGCTAACCAACAAAGAACAATTTTAAAACACAGAGCGGAATTAACAATCCATAAATGCCTGAAACAATAGCCAGGTGTTAACAATGAAAATGCTGCAGTGTACTGGCTCCAGTTCTGAATGCATTTTGGCTTCAGACAAGCCTGTTCTGAATAGCTGCCTGTCAGCCTTCTGCTAAGTGGTTTAGTATCCCTATATATACTTCAAGGGTCAAGGTAAGTTGTATGCATTTATTGGCAAGTAGTTTTGTAGATGGGAAAGTTGTACTTCTTTAGCCACTTACCTCAGAATATCTCCACTGGAGTGCGGCAATTCCAAAGTAAATGCTTATCTTTGTTCCTAATCTTTTTTGAAAAAAAAGTCTCTCTCTCTCACACACACACACACACATGCATACTTTCCTCTGATGAAATACATAATAAAAAAGCCTCTGCAAAATCCACTCTCTGCACAGGCAAGAACCCCCCCCCCCTTTCCAACTTTGGAGTGGGAAGATAGGAGAAACTACATCACACTGAGCAGTTCAAGTGTGACACTTAGCTATGATTTAGGCTGTGTTCACATTAGCAGTTTGAAACACTCTGAGGTCGTTTCCTCCCCACTGCATTTCCAAGTCGCTTTCTCCCACCGCTGTTCACATCAGAGAGGGGGCAGGGATGTCTCTGCTCCGTGATTTGTTTCCCCATGTGGAACACCCAAATCAGTGAAGCTTTCATGCACACACGTGCAAAACCTGCCTGAACGGCTCGCACCCCAATGGAAGTGACAGTTTCCATTTTCGAAGCTGGCTGGAGGGAAAAAGCTCATCAAAGAGGAGCATTTCTCTGATAGCAACTGGATACCGATGGATAGTGCTAACGTCATGTGAACCTGGCTTTAAAATTAAAAAAAAAGCAGTGGTGGGAGCCTGCTGAAGCTACAGTAAATGGTAATGTGAACACAGCCTTAATGTTGCATCCACAAACCTCAGGGCTTGCACACACCCCTTTCCTGCGAGGAGATTGGAAGCAGTTACTTCTTGTGTCTAAACTGTCCATAACATGCCTTGGGGGGCCCCACTGCCCCTGGTATGAGACAAACCTCTCCAGGCGTTGTCCGGTGTTGCACTCCCCGGGGATGGATATCTGTCTTCATCCCGGAGCTCTCGGCGACACAGGTCGGATGATCCTGTGCATGCTATTAATCAGCAGAGTCTGCAGTGACGACTGGAAGCGTGAACGTGAGCTTTGTTTTGCAATATTTACAGGACAAATCATAATTGCGTCTGCTCTCTTCTTCAGCAGCAGACAGAGAGAGAAAAACACAGTGCAACAGCACAACATAACGGAAAAGATAAGACGTAACTTCCGTCATCAGACTTTCCCAGCTCAGGAAAGTAAACAGTGACATGTGACTTTCCAGCCACATATCGGCAACGGAGGAGTGATTTGCTAATATAAACATGGACAAACTGTAATTGATCCTGGTTTCAGGAACAAAGCAAATATCAAAATATAGTTTGCAATTCTGGCCTGTTTCCCTAAGGTAGGAGTGGCTAGCCTTTTTTGGTCAGCCGCCCCTCCAAGGGCAGCTTGCTACATTGGGCATTAGTCCATAAGTGTATGTGCATGCGCACGCAAACTACACAGCCACCATATGCACAGTTGCGCATATACTACACATATGCCAGACATTCGGGCACACACTACTCTCTCACTATCTCACATACACACAAATGCATGTGGATTCACATACGCACAATCAGCATTTTCAGCCTTTCCCACTCCAGAGCCTGGGTGAGGTAGCTGGAAACAGTGCCTTGTCTTTATGAAAGAGGAAGCAGAGGGCTTTATCTTTGATCTAAATGCTGGGGGGTTTAGAGCCAAGATCTATTTGCTTGCTCTCAACTGGGAAATAGAGCTTGGTGGACCAGATGCATCCCCCTGAGTGGCAGATTAGACATCCCCACCCTAAACCATAATAGCAAAGGAGCTGTGCTCTGATGGCATTGTTAGTAAGTAGTTAAGTGCACCTGAACATTTTTTTTATTTTCTTCTAAATGTTCCATTAAAAATCTTTTATTTTCTTGAATGTGTACGCATCAATATATATTGAGCCAGCGCTCATAGGCTTGCCTCGTTTTCCTCCCTTCTGTGGCCAACTTATTGATTTGTCTCCAGCAGTCCCTCTCTCGCACCTGTTTGTCATGAGCACTCCTGTTTCTTACCCAGTCTTGCTCAGCTGCCCAAATAATTTCATATTTTGTGGGCCCACCAGACTCTCGCACCATGCAGCTGTACAGATAAATGTCTCATGTGAGAACCAGAGGTGATGGTGCTTAACCTTATGTAAATGGCGAATTATTCAATTAAAAGTGGAGCAATACCCGTCAGAGAAGAAGGCTTTTGTTTTCACCAGGGCTGAAGAAGACCAAACAGAAACTCATGCCTGAGTTAGTTGTTGGCAAATGATCAGGTAGATAGTCAGGTGTTAGCACGCATCTGGGGTTGCATGTCAAGGACCCGATCCCTCCCCCGGAGAAAGAAGACACAAGACACCATATGTAAGGTTCAAATTAGGCAAATAAACGGCCACAACTTTATTGGTTACGGCTGTTGAGCGGTATTGGCTTAGGCATATATCCGACTCCAGTATGTCGTGCTGGCAGTCTGGGAAGGGTTAACCACAGGTGGGCGGAAGGGGCATTCTCAAACTCCTTGATCTCATCCATACAAGTAATAATTTCTCAATGAGGGCAGCCAGTCTTCACCAAGGTTTCCTTTTTCTGCTCATTGCTTAGTCGCCAGCAGCGCAAAACAAATCATATTTTGGGGGCATGTGGGTAATACTAGCTGAAATGAGATTCTCGGCAATGCACCTAATATATTAAAACAACAACCGTCATTCTAGGTTAGTTCCTGAAATCTTATTATAAATTGTCTGTGCTGCACAATGTAAATGATGTACCAGGGTTGTATTTTTATTTTATTTTAAGGATCCTATTACATGAGGGATTTAATTTAGAATGGAAATAATAGCTTACCTTGAGAAAACACAATGATTTTTAGATGTAGGCCCTTAGGCAAATGGTATTCACCAGGTAAGATCTGTCTCTCAAACTGCTGTTTTGCGTTGTTAAACTAGGTAGCATTTAAAAATCTCTTTCAATGCTCTAGTGTATTCTCAACAGCCTATTTACACTGTTTCTGTATTGCTTCTCTTTCTTTTGCAGATGTCCTTCACGGAACACTGGGATTTCCCATGAGCCGGTATTTAAAGGAAGAGGGCTGGTTCTGTGGTCGCAATGCCAGGATGGCAGCCTGTTTGGTACAGTTTCTTTCCCCACCCCCCAGAATTTATCTACATGTGATGGAATTTGTTGTGCTTTGGATTTGTTTCTTAAATATCAGGCAGTGCAGAATAACACCATTAGTGGTGTATTCATGGTCAGTTAATGGGCCCATATGAAAATTTGGGCACAGCTTCGTTGCTTTGAGCTCAGATGAGATGTGGCACAGAGCAGAAAGTCCTGACAATTGTCTAAAGGGCAGAAGTCCATGGCAGCCCCATCGCTGATTTCACTAGTCTTTGTTGGATATCACAACTAAGCATAGCAAAAATGACTACCTGGCTACAAAGTCAGAGTAGACTCTCAATCCCTTTTTAACAAGATAGCTTTACGTGCAATGTTTCTTCAGTTCAAATGCACCGTATCATGACATGTTGAGATCGGATAACATGCATTCGGATTTCTAGGGACATTTATCTTGGATGACCACTGTGTTGTGTCTTCAATCTCCCCACCACCTCCTCCTTTCTTAACCTACCGGTATTTAAATTTACGTGCTTTTGATATTCTCACAGATGCTAGCTGCAAATTAAACTGGGTTAGCAGAATCTGCCATGTGCTAAGCAGGTCTGAATATTAGAACTGCCCCCTGCTCCTGGTTGCAGTGCTAGTCCAATCTCAAGCAACATACCTTTGCTTTGAACCAAATGTGCATTTGATCCTTGTGTGATCTTCTTATGAACCTTAGTCTTTGTCCCTTTTGACTTGCTAAGCCTCTGTCTCAGCTTGCATAATGCCTTTAAACATATTCAGACAGATTTAGCTTCCCCTGCATCTTAGCCCACTTTTCTTCAACAGGCTGAGGATGGTCTGCATCCCTTTTCTCCTCCTATCACTTTGCCCCACATTCTCCCCCACCTTGCTACTTACTGCGAAAGAACAATGTCAACCAGTATTTGATGATCTCCTTCTACTGGTCCACAATAGAAAGTGTCCTTTCATACTGCATCACGGTGTGGTACGCCGGTTTGACAGCCACGGATACGAAGTGCCTACAAAAGGTGATAAATATGGCACAAGATATTATGGGCTGTCCCGTGAATCCCCTGAATGACATCACGGAAGACCGTTGCCTCAGGAGGGTGAGGAAAATCCTCAGGGATGATTCACACCCTGGCTGGCACTTTCTTGATCTCCTGCCCTCGGGCAGAAGATACAGAAGCACGATTAGTCACACCAACAGGGTAAAAAACAGCTTCTATCCATGGGGTGTTAGGCTACTGAATGAAAAGATAACAATAGAGCAACTGACTTTCGGGTTAGGTGGGTGTGCGTCAGTAAACGGGAATTAAGACTGAGAGCTGATTGGGGATGCCCATGTAATCTCACTGTATACAAATTGTGCAAGTGACAATAAAGTATTTCAAATTCAAATTTCAAATCTTATTTACTGGATGCCTAATCAGGGAAGCTATGTTTATTTCTGTTTTTCCTATGTGCAATGAAAAAAATATGGCTGCTTTGCTTAGGCTTGTTCCTGCTTGTGAATGTAGCACTAAACCATGGTTTATCATTATGTGTGAACCAGCCCTTTACATTTAAAGTTTTTATTCAGTGTAGGTGTTAATAGAAGGGATATTTCTAATTTTTGTGTAAAATTGAATTTGTATCCCATCAGTTCTTTAAAATCTTCTCCATTTCCATTTCATAGTTTTCAGGCATACCTGATAATCCATTACCATTTTAGGGGCATACATTTTCATCTTTATGTACATTATCAAATATGAATGAGGAAACTCAGTGTAGACTAAAATGAAGTGTTCTTCGAATTCGGTTTTTTATTTAAAAATGTACAGCCAAGTATCATCTCAGATATTTGCAGAAATATATACGTTTCATTGTAATTGTGAATCCTGTGATTACATTCTTAAATAACATGTGATAGATGCCAGCACACACATTTCTGTCATATATTCTGTTATTCCCCCACCCCTTTAATGAAGTATGTTTATGATATGTTCAGATTAAAGAATAAACACATCAGTATTTTTTTTTCCTCTTTGAAGGCTCTGGAACGAGTTGCAGTTGGCCAAGTGGTGAGTAATGTTGTGTATTTAACCCTTCCAATGACAAAGCTGTTTTCTCACTTTGAATACTTTGAATACATGACCTTGTGCTGAACTTCTCGTTTGCTGGAATTGGAGAGTTAGCAAACAGAAAAGCTTGAATTGGAGGCAGATTGATATTCTGCATCAGCACCATGAAATTGCACTTTTATTGCCTGGTCTTCATGGAGCAATGATAAAACATAATTTTCTCCAGTTAATTAAGAGTGATTTAAATAGCAAGAGCATACATTAAAAGTACTCTAGATGTCTTGCGTTTCATTCCTCTATCAGCCTCCTTCATTGTAGTAGCCTCATTTGAAGTCCGGAGAAATTCTTTAGGGCTGCTGAATAACCGGGTTGAGGATTACAGTCTCATTGTAAACTGGTTTCTTTTCTGCCTCATGCAAATTTAAAATAAAATCTCTTTTTCCGAGTCCAAAGGTGTATCCATGGAAAATATGAAGTTAAATTGTTCCTTTGAGAATCAAGAGTTCTTTCTTATCCAACAAAAGCTTTTGACCTAATTGCAACCCATTCTGCATTCAGTCCTCTCTTTCCAAAAGTTCATTTGGATTAGAGTTGCATCTGATGATACCCTTTGTGAGCGTCTTCCCTCTGCGTCAGTCTTGTCCCTGTTTGCTCATTGTTGCAGGCCGTGGAGCTCTTCCCAAGTAAAGCCTTATGTTTTGTGGACCTGTGACTTAATCTTTGTCTGCTTAAAAACACAGCATGCTTTCTTGAAGAACACATGGTAAAAACGGACAGGCCAAAAACACTTTTAGGATTTACAGAAATCTGAAAGTGCACTCTCCTTGGAATGCATTTTGTGACTTGCATTTCATTATCGTGATGCAACTTATTATGGAATAGGTGTCAGTTGAGGATGGTTTTCACTGCCAAATTCTTCCATTTGCTTACGTATTTGACCGTTTGGAAGTAGTAAACACAAGACAGCTTGAACTCTTGGTAGGAACCTGGCAGCTAACTCTGATTACAGCTGCTTGGAAAAGTCCCCTATCCATCACCACCACCACCTCTACAGCCTTTTGCCATTTGGCTGTGTATTCTTTATTGTTATCATTTATTACATTTGTATCTTGCCTTCTCTCAAGGTGGTAGACAATAATACAAATGCAATAAAACAGCAACAGCGTACAAGTACGTACAGAGAGAGTAAGTTAAACATCAATAAAAGCAACCAGTTAAAACCCACTACAGCATATTTACATATCAATTTATGGGCCAAATGCCTGTCTAAATAAAAATGTCTTTGCTGCCGGCAGAAGGTCATCAGAGACTGAGCTCGCCAGGCCTCTCTTGATAAAGAGTTCCAGAGCCGGGGAGCAGCCAAATGTGCTTTCGATGTTTGCTGGCCAGAAAGAAAGGCCTTTCTCAAGGATCTTAAAACCTGGGTGGGCTTGTATGGGAGATGATGCCTTTCAGATAACCTGGTCCCAAGTCATATAAGGCTTTGAAGGTCATAACCAGCACTTTGAACTGTGCCCAGAAAACACATGCTTGTGTTCATTTGTAGTGGGGAATTTGGCAATTTAAGATGGCTCATAGCATTTACGGAACAATGGAGACCTGCTTAGTGAAGAAATTCTGTTTAGCTGGGCATCTCACAGTGTTCTTTTCTTTCAGAATCTTGCACCAGTATCTTTTCTAGTTATGCAGTCAGCGTTCATAAACGTTTTTTGTTTTAAAGAGGCTAGCATGCCTTTCCACTTTCAGTTTTTTACAGTTGGGTAGATGCCCTTATTTTCTTACAATGTATTCCTGCAAGTCCAGATTCTGCCGTAAGAATTATATGTTACTGAAATCTTAGTTTATGGGCAAATATTAGAGTAACATAAAGCCAGATTGTACATCATGCAATTAATTTTCTGACATTTAACTAGAAACCCAGCGGTCAGATTAAAATGGCTTCCTAACGTGGGCCAGTGAACCATCAGTGAATTTTCTTTTCAATATTAGTTATATACAACTGGAGATATAAACATGGGAAAGTGTTGGAAGGATTTGCTTTGATTTATTACAAATTCTTGGTTCTGGCAAGGCACTCAATATTCTTTGTTTTCAAATCTCCATCTAAATTCCTTTTTGTGGATACTTTAAATCATTTCAGCGCCATTTATCATCCCTTTTGGTATATGTACACAAGCCGCATGACTGTTCAGCACACCAGATTTACAGACCAGTGTGTCCCTGCTGCAAAGCCGTTAGCCCAGTGGAGTTTACACAGGGGATAAATTTGGCCATGCATTTTAAAGAGGTGCAAGTATTGCCTCTTCTTATGTAAACACATAGTTCATTCTTAAAGGTATGAAGCTCTTCAACACATTGCACTGTTTGTAGAAGCATAGGAGTTTCTGTGTGTATCGGGGAAAGAAGATGAAGTTGTTAGGGGGTAGAAAGCGCATTGAAGACTTGCGAAATGTTTTCCCTCTGACTTTAGAGAACCAGATTAATCTTAAATGGGTACATTTCTGCAGTAAAACCAACATAACAAATAGCATAATTTGGCCTATGGGGCTTCCTCTTTTCCTCTAGCCTGCTCCTCAGGCCCATTCAGTGCTTGCTGTTTCCTGTGTTTATTTTTTCCAACAATTATGGTTACATCGTTACATTTCTAAAGAACAGCACTTTAACTTGGGAACAAGAGACATACTAGTAACACTAGGTGGAATGAACAGAAACCAGTAATTAGTTGAAGACAGCCAACTGTTTTCGCTGTTCTAGTTGCGGTGTCTGGTTCCAACTTAATACCCTGCTGTTCTTTGATTCCTTGCAGCTGCCTACAGAATCCTTGTTTTATCGAGCTGTCCTCCAGGTTATTGTAGAAGAATTTTATGGAGTCAAAAGAAGGTAGTATGCTATAATTTCATATTGTTAAGGAAGAACAACTTTTGCCTCCTTTTTTTTTACTCGCGGTGGTGGTGAAACCTGAGAAGAATGCATGTATTGAGTGAGCAGCAACTCTTTCATAGATAGCTGAGAGCATCTCTTTGACTGAGGGTCTGTAAATCTGAATAGGGCTCTGCAAAGTTCTATCACGAGCAAGTTGAACCAGTAAATTCTTTATGTTTTAATTAAGTTGATCATTCAGAAGGAACTGGTGAATTATGTGGTGTCTTGATTTTTAACAAAGCTTGGCAAACATAGCCAAATTATTCTTGAAAATGGTTTATGTAACCGTGCTTGAAAAGCAGCTGAAGTCAAACAAAAGAGTGAATAATGATGCCTACGATGAGCCATTATTAATCATTCATATAGCGTTTCAACTGTAGTAAATGCTTAATATTTACTGTTCATCTTCTCAGTTGTAAGGCAAGTCATTATCATTACAAAGTGTTGAGTTTGAGAGAATGTGACTTTCCCTTAACTTTTCCTGGTTGACAACGGCTTCAAACATAGGTCTTCACTTCTGCCTGTTGATTCAAACATTTCTTGCTGGAGATACTCTGTTTAAAGCTTTCCGCCCCCTACCTGTGCACCTTATATATTGTCTACATCAGTGTTCTTCAACCTTGGGTCATCAGATATTGTTGGACTGCAGTTTATATCTCTGACCTCTGACTAAGCTGGATGGGGATGATGGGCCTTGTAGTCCAAGAACATCTGGTGAACCCAAGGTTGAAGGAACACTGGTCTACATGATACAACTATGGGCTGTATAATACAGTCGTACCTTGGATCCCAAACGCCTTGTAAGTCAAACGTTTTGGCTCCTGAACGCCCCAAACTCGGAAGTGAGTGTTCCGGTTTGCGAACGTTCTTTGGAACCCAAACGTCCGATGCAGCTTCTGCAGCTTCCGATTGACTACAGGAGCTAGTCACCTTAGTTTTAGAAGTCAAATGGACTTCTGGAACGGATTCCGTTCAACTTCCAAGGTACCACTGTATTTGTTAAGTCATTTAGTCGTGTCTGACTCTTCGTGACCCCATGGACCAGAGCACGCCAGGCACTCCTGTATAGGGCTGTATAATATCTTCTTTCTTTTGTTGCATATTTAGCAAATCAATTGCACTGCAGAAAGCGTGCTGGAGAGACCACACATTCAGGAAACAATGAAGAAACGCAAAAATATATTTCGCTTGGCTTTAATTACAAAAACAAGAACTCCTCTTACATTAAATCTATAAGTATGATTCACCAGGGTACTGAGAGAGGTACACACTGCTCTTTATATACTATACCCAATTGCTAACACAGCTTAATTAACACAACTTAACAGCACCTGCTCTACTGCTTCACAGCTGTAAAACTAGGTCATGATATTTACTCTGGCCTTTAAAGAGATACACATCTTGTGAAACAATAATGAACCTTAATATTTAAATAAACCATTCAACATCTTTAACATGCAAGAATTAGGATTTTAGTTAATACAAATGCATTTGGAATCATAGCTCAGTTGGTAGAACACAAGACACTTAATCTCAGGGTTGTGGGTTCTAGCCCTATATTGGACAAAATATCCCTGCATTACAAGGGGTTGGAGTGGATGACCCTTGTGGTCCCTTCCAACTCTACAATTTTATGGTCTATGATCTACTGGCATCCCCAGTCTTCTTTGATCTATGATCTGTATTCCCGATGAAATTGAAAAGGAAACTTGAATAAATATAAAACAGTATTTTATGTTTTTCATTATTTTGATAGGACATTCATACTTTCTGTTAATGTTCTCTGTGGAATGACAGTATATAGCCTCTTAATGCAACAGGAACAAAAATATGTCCTATTTATCATTTCAGTGATCGTAATATTGGGAAAGTATATTCTAAATCATCTTCCTTCTTGGATTATGCTCGAAAAGCTTTTAAAAAGCTTGAACTCAATGAGTCAGAGGTAAGTAGCTGATGCTACTCAATACGTGCAATTCAGCTTCATAGATGAGTTTATTTCAGTGGGTTGTTTGCTAGTGGAAGTTTTGCTGCTGAAATCTGAAAGCTTACATTGTCTTGACACTTGCTGAAATGCATATCTACTGTAGATGTGTCTTAAGCTACACATACTTATCAGTTCCAAATTGTTGCAAGTGGAATATTTGGAAGATTTTATTCCACTCTTCCAGTTTAATTTACTGTAATTAATAAGAAGGAAAAAGTTACAAATCAGTGATGGTGGAATAGCAGGAATTGCAGCTGCCAAGAGCATTATTATTATTATTATTATTATTATTATTATTATTATTATTATTATTATTATATTAATATTTTCTACCCCGCCCATCTGGCTCGGTTTCCCCAGCCACTCTGGGTGGCTTTCAACAGAACATTTAAAACAGAATAAAACTTCAAACATTTAAAAACTTTCCTAAACAGGGAAGGATTCCTTCTCCCTCTTCAGACACCACATCCTCACTGTAAATATTAAGTAGTGCTGAAGATAATTATTTGGATGTTGTTTTCTGAAATAGGGCCTTGCATCATATACTAAGGGATTTTTTCTGTATGTATAATAAGTAATATATGTATGAATTCATGCATATGGTATAAATTCCGTTTATGTCTCTATTCCCAGGGACATGGAGACCGCAGTCCTGTGCACACTTGCTAGTGAATAAGTCCCATTGAAATAAATGGGAGTAGTGTCCAAACGAACATGTGTTGGATCGCACACCACATGTTCAATAGATATGCTTTGAGCAGGGTTTTTTTTAAATTAAAAATATATATCACTAAATTAGCAATATTGGTTTTGTCAGTAAAATTTGATGTTCTCCAGAACACTTTATTTCTGAGAAGTTTCCCCCACCCCATATGTGGGAAGCCTCACAGATTATTCTGTTTACTGAATTGCATTTTCAATTTCTTGCCCTTTTTTGACATCATCTGGAACTTATTGCTACATTTATTGGATATAATGTGTGTTTGTTATTTCTGGTGTTTTCTTTTTAACAAGCCTGTATTTCTAAAGAAAACCTGCAAGAGCCATTGTTCTAATGCGTTGACATTGGTTTTACTTCAGGCAGAAATCAAATGCCTGTGATCTAAAGATCTCTTCAGACTAAGCAATTTGGATTGAAGCCCATTTAATTTCAATAGAGGAAGTTACTTTAAAAATTGAGAATTAGTTAGAAAAGAAACTTAACACACACAACTAAGAGGTTATTAGAAAAACGCTGTAAGCAAGGCTCAAATGGATCCTGGATCACAAATTACAATCTGTACAGCATTGCCCAGGATATGCAAACATGGCTACATAGCAAATTAACTGAAAGTAACCTTTGGAAAAAAAGTGGATAAGATTAGTACCTAGTGATTTGTTACTTTTACATTTCTCGATAAGGAGTGGAAAGTCCTATCTTGTCACCACTACCGGTATTTTCTTCTGTCCTTCAGCCTCTCTTTTTGAGAAGTTCAGACATGGATACCTATCTTACATTTTCTGTAGAAAAGACAAGTGCAAAGAATTAATTCAGTTTCTCTGCAGCCTCTTACCCCCCTCCCTTAACACAACTTATCATTCAACAGTCCAAGCACCTCCTTAGCCTGTTTCTCTCTTCTCCTTTAGCTCAAACAGGAGTGCAGTCACTGTCTTTAACCCTTTTCTAAAGCCTCTTTGAAGTAGCTCTCACATGTGAGCTGCTTCAGTAACACTTTTGCACATGGCTTTAATACCCACTCAGCTGATGTACAGGTATTAAATCCTGCTGCCTTGGCTGTGCAATCTTGTTCCCTGCTGGGAATAGGGCAGCACAGCCAAGGCAGAATTAAACCTTGTCCTCCCACCCATCAGATGATTATCACCAGTGACATTGGCTGATGGGCATGGTTTGGAGAAAGTGGCCTCACAGACTACATCGGAGCCTCTGGCAGGGTTGTCTTTGGTCTGTGCTCTCCTTTAAGGTCAAGCACTTCGGCTCAGTTGTCTTGGTTCAGAGACTCTAGTTTTAGCATACAAACACATCCACTCTGAGTATAATCCCACCTGGAAGTCCCATGAACCTGGGACCTTCTACTCCTGGGTTGTGACTTCCCAAAGGCCCAACATTATGGTTCTCTTCATGGGCTCTCTCCCATTATGGAAGCCATGTCGTACTGTACGTTCATTTCCTACCTAGTTCTACCTTGTCCCTTTTTGGGTGATCAGAAATATTTTCACCCTCATTCGCTCGAGATAATTTGTCCTGATGAACTGGATGCTTTCCAACTTCGAACAGCTGCACCCCAACAGTTCATTTTAAAAGCTGCTCTACAACCTTTTTGATGTTAAGTACCATCTGTGCCAATCTAGCAGTTAGAAAGAACGCTGTGCAAGTAGATAAATAGGTACCGCTCTGGCAGGAAGGTAAACGGTGTTTCTCTGTGCTGCTGTGGTTTTGCCAGAAGCAGCTTAGTCATGCTTGCGACATGACTCGGAAAAACTGTCTGCGGAAGCGGACAAATGCCAGCTCCCTCAGCCTGTAAAGTGAGATGAGTGCCGCAACCCCAGAGTCGTTCACGACTGGACTTAATTGTCAGGGGTGCCTTTACCTTTACCATCAGTATGGTTCTGCTCTGGTTTGAGGAGAGCTTATCACTATTTTAAGAGCTGGCTTGTCACAAAACACTCCCCAGGGACTAAGAAATCCACATCCTTGTCTGCGCACCTCTGTATAAACCACGCATGAGACCTCTCAACTCAGCCTACCTAGCTGGCCCCGCTTGTGAAACAGGAAGCATCCAAAAGCTGGCTTGTGGGCCCTGGTTTTCAGCTTCCTATGTAGAAAACTACATTTTGTTTCCAGGAATTTCTCCACTGTTGCTTACTCATCCTGCCAGCCTGTCTAGTCAAAGCATTGGCAACCTTCACACTAGGCAGGCTAGTTAGCATGCAGCCCAGACACCTGTCAAACATCTCTTTGCACTTCTAAGGAGTGAATCACGCACTACTAAGGCACACGCACCCCCAATCCCTGGAGGTGTGTCCTCAATGTGAGAGGATATCAGTTAATCCCCCAAGGATTGAGTCAGCCTTAAGGCATCACTTTTATTTTTCTTGGAGTGACACCCTCTTTCCTTGAGAACCTCATGCTTCATGATAGCAAAGGAGCTGTCAAGTGAGCCACAGAAGCTCTTGGGACATTAAATTACAAGCCTGAGTACGCAAGCAAGGCAAGGAATGTGGGGGAATTGCCCTTCTCCTATTATCTCCTTGCTTGGAGTAGTAGCAGGTGCCTTCATTAGGCACATTGTGTTGATCTAGTTGTTCTTCCCAAGCAGAGGTTGTCTCATTTACTTCTGTGTCAAGGAATACAGAGTTCTTTGTTCATGTATCCAGAACTGATAAACCAGAAAGAAGCTTTGTAGATTTGATAGGTGCCATTTGTTTTAGTGAGATCTCTCTTTGGTACATGCAATCTTCTGCATTATTTATTCAGGAGTCTCACCAAATTCAGTGGAACCTATTCTCAAGTAAACGTACCACCTTAGTGTGTGGGTGTGTTTTGTTTCGAAGCTGTTGAGGGGTTTGGTTTGCCATTCCTTATTAACTTGAGTTATAATGCAAATAGGTCATCCGAATCTTAAATTGTAATGAGCATTTCAGCAAGAACATTTACCAGCCAATTGTGGAAAGGAAGATATAGTCCTGCTGTCAAAACGGGATTGTGAAAGGTTGCTGCTAAAACTGTATAAAGCACATATATTAATGCAGTATTTCAAGGATGGCTGTAGTTTAAATATAAACCAACATGTAATCTGTGTACTGCCAGTGCCAAATTCCAGTTTAATCTGATAAGGAGTTTTAACAGCTGTAATATCTACAAGAATCAGCTGGGAAACTACAGACTTCACTTTAAAATATGCAAACTGAAAATCCCCAGCACCAACAAGGTGTTGGAGAAGAAGGAACGAGTCTGTGGCAGATAAGCATTAAGAATTGAATATATGACATTTCTTTTGAGGCATTCCACTGCTGTCATATAGTGAGCTGATCTCTCCTTTTATGTGAGCATTTGCAGGGCAGGATGCAAGGTAATCTTTAGTTTGTACCTCCTGTAATTTAGGGATCGGTAAAGAATAGTCTTCTTTTGACTCATTTAGATCTCTTCATATCTCCTTCACATGTAAGGTATGAGAAGCTTTCTTGGATTTCCTACGAGTCAGTTCAGACATAAGCAGGCAAATTGTGGTTTGGCCTTAGGATTTGAATTGCTGCACTTCTTTTCTTCATCCCTGGTTTAAACAGATGTCTTAATTAGGCATCATGGATTGTGAAAACCATGGTTTATTTGAACGTCAGCATTGAAAGCCCATTTTACAGTTTTGGTTTGGGGACAAAAGAGTTTTTGCAAACCAGGAGGGGAGGCAGAAAAAAGAGGACATAAACCTCTAGCCTATTCATACTTTAGCTGCTACATTTTAGCAGGGCTAGTATACAGCAGTCTTATGGGTTCAACCCCTGCCCACTTTTTACTTTAACTTCCCTTGTGATGAAATACATTTCTGCACTAAAAATGAGGTTTTAAATTGGGCCGCAAATACAGAAACTTCATGCACCTTCACCCCCTTTCTCAAAGGCCTTCATGGACAGTTTATTTTCTCCCACACCCCCTGAAAATATGCTCTAGAGACACTTTGGACCTTCCAAAGTGTGTGAGAAGTGAAATAAGATCGGCAGGGGGGAGGGGGAATGGGGGGGGGGAATGACCTACACACACTTCTGTCTGCAGAAGCTTCTGCCAGATCCAAGCCCCTTTCACAAAGCGCTACTTAAATTCATAGAAGTGCACTCTTGGATTCAACTCAGAGTTCCCAACCTTGTTCCAAGCTTTTAATCTTCCTCTTATGGAATAACATAATTCAGTAAAAGCAAGTTTTGAATCAGTTTATTTGATTTGTTTGCAATAGGAGATGCCTGAGAAGTTTAGCAATGGACTACAACCTAAGCATTTTCTTTTACCCGTAATGTCGCTAAAATTTCTAGAAGCTACTCTCAGTGGTATCTATCCTTCCCCTTCTCCTCCATTTGCTCTCCTACATACAGAAGCTATATTCTCTGACTTACCTAAGCTTTTTGTTTTCCTGGCTTTTGCTGGTGGCTGTATGGCTTGCAGCATATTTGGGCTGAAACCATACATGCAATTATGGACATGGTTGGAACCAGAATGTGAATGCAGGCCACTGGCTGTGGAATCTGAGGAACGAGTCTTGGACTACCTTCACTGTATAGTTGCTGTTTGTGTAGTTGCACCACACACTGCTCTGATAATATTTAAAATATAGAAGAAGGATGATGTGCTTACTCCCTATGGTTGAATAGCATGAAGGGCAACCATATAATGCACCCATACCAGATTATTTTCCTGTTTCAAAGTATTTTAGCTACTTTGAAACATTCTAGAATGTTGTCTCTTTTACCAAAATGCCCTACGATTCAAGGAGCCTAACCTTGTTTTTAAGAGATTCAGTATTTCATATTCTGATGCCTGTTTTAAGAATGCTTCCCCAAATGTAGAATGGCTACCCCATATTGTATGCAAAGGATCTAGGAATACAGTATTGTCTTCACTTCCAGTAGAGAGCACCAGCCTTACAATGCAATACCAAACATGTTAACTCTGAATTTATGTCCCACTTAATTCAAAGGGTCTTTCTTTCTAGTATAAATGTGCTTAGGGTGGCATGCGTAGAGTGATTTTATCCCCCCCCCTTTTTTTAAAGTATAATTTCTCTGTAGAGCAATAATATAGGTAAGAGACATAAACAATTTTGGGAGTGAAAAATTAGTCCTGCAAAGTCATTATAGTAAGTTGGAAAATTATTGATTGTAAAATGAAATTTCTGTTGGGTTTCAAGTATTTTTAATTAGAGAAAATAATTTTAGTATCTGCCTCAGGTAGGTTTTAATTGCCATCATCAATTTTCCTGTTATTGCAGATTTCAGACAGCCTCATAATGGAGTACTTTGAAAAATACAAGCACAGAATGAATGAGCTGGAAGCTTTTAATATGGTAAAATCACAGTTTCGGAAAAGTTGTTTTGTATGTTTATGTTAGGCCACAGTTGGGTTGTGTTAAACTTTTACGATGGGGTGGATCAGTTTATATTGTGATATACTCTCTACAGGAAGAAAAAACCAACCCTTAACTGGGAGCATATTCTCTTCCAAAATTATATTAGGTGTCAGTAGAATAATGAGAACATATGGAGATTCTTTTTCAAGTATAATAAATGTAAAAAATATATAAAAATGGGCTCCTTTTGAACCCATATTGGTCTCTGAGCGTTCCTTTTAATACATTTCATTGTTGGTTCCTTTTAACAAGATTTCTGCCACTTGCAATGTGTTTTGTGTGCTGAGTTATACCTCAAAGCTACTTAATAATAGATGCCATGCCTATTGCATTTCACAGACTTTGATCTTTATTACACTGATTTTCTGAAGATGTCCAATAGGGTAGACTTGGCAAGGTTGCACATGTATGGTTTTTTTGTTTTTGTTTTCTTCTTGTTGTTTTTGTCAGTGCCCACCTTACTTAATTGTTTTGATGGGAAAGAGTTGAAGAGTTTGTGTCGGGTAGTACAGGATCAATGCCAAGGGCCATTTTGGTAACCTATCGTGAGAAAAAATATTGTAGCTAATTATATATACGTAACTAACATTATTTGTATAACATTTGCATGACCCTATTGAACGACTAACTGTCAGTCATGGACAAATTCTGCCTTACTAAATGTACCTCCTTGTCAGCCTGAGTGAAAAACTTCTGGCCCAGTACCTTTGAAATTCATAATTAATCCCTGTAAAATAATGAGGTGAAATATATAATAATTTCTCTATTTTCAAAGAAGTGTCTCCTGAAATGTAGCACAAAACAACATGGAAACTGTATTAGAGGGACAATACTTTTTTGCGGTAATGGAATTATATTTCTCTCTTGTGGCTAAATTGGTGGCTAAATGTTTCTTTCAGTTGAAAGTTGTTCTGGGACCTTGTATTGAGGTGCTGATTCTTCTAGATCGTCTCTGCTACCTCAAAGAACAGGTAATTCTGAGCAACATAACACAGCAGAATAATACTTTTTCGTGTTAAGAAAACAACAGCAGCATGCATGATTTTCACATATTTGGAAAAGTTTTAAGTGTCCAATCCATCACTCTCAATGTTGTGCCACAGATGTTTTTACTTTGGGAAATCTGTTGCAGTAAAGTTTTTATGTTCTTTTAATTGCATGGTAAATTACCAGTAATAAAGAAACAACATTGCCTAAACAGATATTTTAACTGTTAGTAGTTGAAGTGCTCAAACCATTTTGACTTTGCATATACTGCTGTTTTCTGCATGATCTTAATATTAAGGTAACACCTTTATTTAATATGCAACCAGTTGCTGTTCCCAACAGGTATGTGTTTGTGATACATGGTAGCTTCAGAAATATGGTTCATCCCTAGCTGTTCAAGTAACATGTTAACTGATCCAGAATCAAGTTATCATTGATATGGACTACCAGCAATTTCAATGACTAACTGTAGCAGTGTTGCTTGGTTCTAGGGAATTTTACTGTCCATAAACACTTCGCATTTTGCTACTAAGAAACCCGGAGTCTATACCCTTGGACAAAAACGTGCTCTATGGCAGCTGTAATCTTGGTAAAGGATATGTTTTAGGCTTACTACTTGCAGACCATTTCACATATTCATCCGTTCTCATGCAAGCACTGGATCATATCATCACCACAGTCACATGATCTCACTTGCTTACTACTCCAGAGATTGCCACATGTATGAAATTGACCATTGTGTCAGTACTGGAAATGAAGGGGATGATTTTCATCATCTCGGGAATGAGAAATCACTTCTTCATAGAAAGGCTGGTGGTGAACAAGCTGTGTTTAAATTTGTACATAGTGATTTAAGTAGGAGAGTAGGAGAGTTGTCTTATGTTTTCCCATCCTTTCACCCAAGGAGCAAACTGCATGCATGTGAGTGGGGCTGGCACTGATAACGTGCAGTGAGATTTCTGCAGAATATCTGACCTTTCGCAAGTAATGAACCATTGAATCAATACCTAACTTTTCTTCTTCTTTGCTTTTACAAGCACATCCATTGAGCTGCTCTGCTTTTCCTCCACAATTTAGAATCATAGAGAAGATTTATCCTAAGGGAGTTTTATTTTGTCTGCAGTGCAGCACTCGAACAATTGATTTATACTAAATGTGTGCTTTTGTTCTTGCCGGTTATTTTTAGAGAAACTGTTGAAATATTTAAATAACTGCAACTTTTTTATGGTTTTTTTTTTTTTCAAATGCCAGCTAGTTTTAAATTATGAAAGCTTCAGTTCCACGAGCCCCCCTTCAGCAGGTGCACATAAAACAGCACTTCTCCTTCCCCTGGATTTCAAAAGCCAAAATATGGATTTCAAAAGCACTGTGCAAGTGGGGCTGGAAGTCAGAAACTTCACATGATGTGAGGTTATTACTTCATAGATCTCTAGTGATCTACACAGTAGTATTCTGAATTCGCAAGAAAAAAGGGAAATCAGTTCAGTAGCATTCAATACTGACTTAACTTTGCTAAATTTACTGTTGAATGAGATTTATGCCCATGCTGCTAGCATATCTAGCATTGCTTTTCTGTGCCGTTCTGCTGGCGTTAGTTATTATTGTAGTTATGCCAGTAGCAGCACAAGACGTTTTGGTGCCTGAGGCTGCAAAGCCAAATGAGGCCTCCTGAGCATAATATATATATATATATATATATATATAATAAAACAAATAATTGACAAATGTGCTGCCCTTTAGTGATACCTCCCAAATCTGCCTTTGGCCAGCCCTGCCATACAGCTGACATAGCAAAAGTTGGTCTAAGATATTTTGACTTTGTGTCGGAAGAAAAAGCAACCCAAAGTGATGAAGGCACGTTAATGAAGGCACTTCTCGTCTCACCTGCCTACCTTGTTTAGATAAGAAGTTCTGTTAACTTACGCTGTTGCCACAGTGCAGTCTCCTGCCCATGTTGACAGAGGGCATCTCATAATATCAGCTTGAAGGAGCTGGTGTGAGGCAGAGCATGGGGAAAGAGTTCTGCCTTCGCTTCTTAAAACATCTGCTAGGCTCTTGGGCTAGTGGATAGAATCTGATGAACTAAGAGCTCAGTGTAGTTTTAGTAGCAAATTCACAAGAAATAACTAAGAACAATAAAACAGCCTCCTTTCAAAACCATAGCTTTTGAAATGTAATTGGCAGCAGTGAAACTTCAAGCAAACAACATTGGAGGATGAATGTTAGACACACTTTGCATGTGTTACAGAATTTGTTTGGTGATTTTTATTTTATTTTTTAGGAAAAAACATATTGCCGTATCTGAGCTTTCAAGTCAAATGCCTTTCTGATGTACTCTGATCAAGTATTATTTTACAGGACAACATTGCCTGGTCTGGACTGGTAAAATTATTTGATCCCATAAAATCCCCCAGATGCTTTGCAGTTGTGGCTCTGAAGAAACAGACTTTCACATGCAAGTAAATTGATCTAAAGCTGGGAACTGATACTGCTATTGTACTTTAAACACAAGGGTTTCTTTTTACACCTGCTCTGCTGTTATCAACTGTTCTGTTAATGGCTTCTTTTTAAAGTTTTAATGTTTTATAAATCAGGAAATATGTACAAGAAAAATAAAAATAAACTATCCTTTGCATACCATCAAGTACCTGTAGCATGAAGTGTGAAATTTTACCTTTGACTTACGTGGATAGTACAACAGGATTGTAAAATTTCCATGAAAAATAAGCCAAGCAAGGGGTAGAAGAGAGAGATCCATGATCATATTTCCCACTTTAAAACTTTTTAGAACATTTATCCGCTAATCCCTTTAAACAGCCATCCTGATTTTTTGTTCTGAAGATAGACAGTGTGAAAGAATTTGAACAGTTTGGACTCTACAGGCTTAAAGACTTCATTCCTGATGCTCCCCCACTGGCCAAACACATGTGGAAAAATTAGTTCAGGGACTCAAAAGATCACCTGTCTAGCCTGGCATCAGGTTGGTAACTTTATCTGGCAACTGCATGTTAAGGAACAGGCCTTGTGAGATCTTAATCCTTTGAATTTCTCTTAACACCCTGGATGGCGAGCGCAAGAGTTTGGTATCCAAAATTCACAAGTTGCTTATTAATAAGGATATGAGCACAGTGGATGATCGTGGGTGGGTGGGTGGTGGAAACTAGATTGTAACATCAGTATTGACAATGACTGTTGGAACGCTATGTGGGGAAAATTTCCCTTTAAATCCATCTCTGCTTCCACAAGAGAACTAGTGTTGAAATATTAACAGAAATGGTACATCACATCTCTGTGTTTGACACACATCAGCTTTCCCTGTTCCACCCTTTGTTGGGGAAGGGAGGTGCAAGGATACAACAACCTTCTGACATATGTGGTGGACCTGCAGCAAGGTTGACAAATTTTGGGACCACATTTCCTCCAAAATAGATAAAATAACTGGAGAGCGCATTGTTAAATCCTCAGATCTGACACTTTTGAATCTCTTCCAAGATGAGAATGCTGACTTGCACTTTGAACCTTTAATTGGCTTTTGTTAATGACAGCCATATCAATAATGGCCACAGTCTAGAAGGACCCAGAAGAAGCAACCCTGTCCAATTGAGTTAGCCAAGTTTGGCAGATTGCACTCATTGAAAATGTAACACAGAAACTTATTTTTGGTGGACTGGTTCTGTTTTACTGGATATACAAGTAAGAGCAATAATAATAGAGGGGTCCCTGCAGCATTTAAAACCTTTTCGACGGTGTAATTTTCTTTGTCTTTTCTATGTTTGGATAGAACCTCCCCCCCCCCCCCGATCATTGAGTTTGGTCTAGGTAATGCCCTGTATCTCTGCTGTGTATTGTAGGGCAGTTATTTGATTAAATAAATAAATTCAATAAAGACTAAATGGATAAAAATGAATCTAAATCTCTTACTGCCCTGTCTTATCATTTGCACCTTCATTCAGATGGGGGATTTTTGATTGTTTTTTTTAAGCCAGTAAGAAACAAATGCCTCTTTCCACAGTGCCACTGGCCCAATTTATTTTGGATCCCCCTGAAACTGCTTTTAATTTTTTAATCAAAACGTAAAGCTCTCCAGTCCCAGATTTCCTGTATCATAGCTGTCCTCTTGAAACATCTTCAGTGTCCTTTTGCCCTTATGGGGAGGAAGGTTCTGCCCATCTCATCTGTCTTACCACGGCAGAACTGACTGTGACTAACCTCATTCAGCTTAGCCTGCTGTGAAAATATCTGGGAGAAGAAGCAGGAAGGAACTTGTGGCTGTCTCTTCTATTGCCTACATCTAAGAACATAGTGCAATAGCTGCTGGCCCATAAAGGACTGTGGATACAGCAGTGGATACTGGAAACAAGAAAGATGATGAATGAATTCCCCGTAGAGCTCACACGTAGAAGGCTCAGGAAGCACCCATTGCTGTGATATATTGCTCTGTTATCTCACAGAAGCATTTTCCAGCTGCTCAGTGCTGTCTTGGCTCATCTGCATACTCCATGCATAGTTGTTACTCATTTGTTTTTGACAATCCTACTTTCTAGTTTTTGCGTGAAATAAATGGCATTTCCTACGTATGTTGCATTGACACAAGTGATAGAAATGTGACTGACTTCATCCACTTCTCCCATTACATGGCAAGGCAGGGAGCTGTGACCCTCTGGCTCATGCAGTGATGAATATATATTTGCCTATTTTGGAATACACATGAAATAGGTTGGCATTCAGTAGTGTACCCTCCGCTAACACAAGGCAACCATCAGCAGAACAGGTAGAGGTGGCATTTTCAGTGATTGCTGCTTCTCCTTATGCACTCCCCATCTGCTTCAGAAGCTTCCTTAACCTTCCAGAGCAGATTTGGGGGGGGGGGGCAAGGGACTGAGGAAAAGGAGGAATTGCCAAAAAATAACCTCCTTTACCATATGGTAGAGGAGACACCATCACATATGATTCATAGTGCATAAAGGGGCCCTAAGATTCTTCTCATTGAGAAAATTCATATCTATATTTTAAAGTACATTGCTCAATGTTAAAAGGTTTTTTTCCGGGGGGGGGGGTTGAAATCTATTTTTATTTTAAATTTTCAACATAACACAAATTAAAACTAATTATTTATCCCTTCTGGACTCCCCCCCCCATCCCACCCCCTGGTTTCCAATGTCTCCCCTTTGTTTCCTTACACATCTTATCTTTTCCATTCAATCTCAAGTCCATTAATAACCTTGATACATGGTACTTCATAGATGCGCTCAATGTCAAAAGTTTTTGAAACGATGGCACAATATTTCTTTTTAATTTTTTCCATTATAAGTATATGTTCACAAAGAACTGGGGAATAACATTAGTGTGGAATAAGTTCTTTCCTTCCTCTCCTCTTGTGTTTTTATTACACTTTTATATAACCTTCTTTTAAAAAATTGGCTTCCTTTATAATATGTCACCAAACTTGATGAGATTTTAAGTGTATTACATTTTCATACTGGTTTGTAGTAATCTTCCATCTTCAATTATGATAAAATTATCCTTACACTAGTGAGTGTTCTTGGGGATCTTTCCATTCTGTGGTACCCGTTGCTGCTGGTATAAAATATGTTGTCATTTTTCAGGTTGGGCAACGGTCCATCAAAAAAAAAAAAAGTTTTGAAATTTGAGTAGGAATCATCTATAAAATATTATGAGAGAGAGAGAGAAATATAATATTGTAAAATGTGATTATGTACCTGCGTTTCTCAACCAGCAACTTTTACAGCCAAGCCCCTACTGAAATTGTAATTACACAAGAGCTTCCTTTCTAACAAAAGCTCCATGGTGATGGCTGTAGGGTGGTCCATATACTCTAAAAACCTCTGCTTGGATAAACTACCATATGAACCAGTCTAACTTTGCTGCTTGCTGTTGAATTAAACATGAAAGAGCAACATTTACTGACATGGCGGCATCATGCTGCAATTAATTCCTCTGTGGTTGTGTCCACATGGTTCCTTGTTGCATTTGCAGATAATTATTGGCCCTATGAAGTGACCCTGTGGCATCTGAAGTAGCATATTGCAAATTCATGATTTTCAGGGCACGAGCTCTGCACATTCTGCAACTAACTGAAAATGCCCTCAGACTCTGTAGGTAGTATGGATTTAGTTACTGGTGCTACTGGCTACATGAAGACAAATTTATTTGTTGATGTTTTCATTCTTATGAGTAGCCTCATTAAACCTGCAGATGTTCTGTCAGTGGGAAGTAAATGAGAGATTGCTATTTTAAGTCACAGCACTTTTTAATAACAGTTTTACAGCGTATAATGTAGATGAGAAACCTGTTCCCGTGCATAAAACTTAGTTTATTTAATTACCTCCAAATTAACAGCATACATATTAGAATCATGTATAATTAGTAAAACAGACATTTAATATGAATTGTTTTGAAAGATTGCATAGAAAGCAAATGATTACTCACTAGAAGTCAATAGTTGTTGTGTGACAGGGTTAAAGAATCCCAAACGTTGCAATCATAACCCCACTTACCTGCAGTTGAACTCAGTAGGACTTACTTATGAGTAAAAATAGGATTGCACTATATAATATTGCTTTCTACTATCCCTAAAAAAGAAAATCAATTTCTCCTAATGCTGGCATAACACTGTTAATGTAAAATTGCTAAGAAATGTATTCAGGATTATTATACTGTGCTTTTAGTGGTGTGTATGTGTGTGGTTGAAAACTTTCATATTAAAAAGGAATTCCCATTGGATTAAAGCTATTGTGATTCTTATAAATTAAAAAATTGCCTGCTTTTCATGAGGTCCCGCCATGAATTAATGCACAAAAGAATGTGCCATCTATTGTCCCTACTTAAGTAACTGGGCAAGAATAGAAATCTCTGGCAGCCCTAAGAGCTAAAGGCAGTCCCTTTTCTATCTTCAACTCTTGTTTCTTATGTCAGGATGTGTGTCACGGTATCAGCAGCCATACCCAAGTATCAGGCTGAGAGCACCACAGCAGGAGCCCAGGAAAAAGTATGAAATGAGATGGCAGGTGTTACTGTTGGATAAGATAGTGGAAATTGTATTCTCTTTTTTGCTTAGGCCGTGTCACTTGAGCAAGAGCAAGAAATGTCTGCCTTTGGAACCTTCTCAAGAGATGGGGTGTCAGCAGGAGCCTGTCTCTCAAGGACTAGGCTTGACCTGTGGCAGGTTTACGGCACAATCCTAACTCTTCCTAATTCAATAGGACCTTTTCCCAGGTGAGGGATTAGGATCACAGCCTTCCTTTTAAGGATTGCTGCCAGGCTCCGGGGAATCGGTTTCCTCCCCCATGGCAGTAGATAAGAAGATCAGATGAAAGAAATGTCTTACCAGTTAGATTCTTTAATAATTACAGTGGGGGGGGGACGTCTCTTACAATGGCGGTGCTCCCAATTAAGGCTCACTTCCTCCTCCCCACCATATTAATCTACATCACTTCCATGTCTTGTAATCTGAGCTTGTACCCTCTGTGCTTTCTGTTCTAACACTTTCTGAGCTCTCCATGTCTTTGGAGAAGGGGGTGAATGCTGTCCAGAGACACTGAATCGGTTAACTCTCTTCTAGTGTTTCTTCTGCTAGCTGTTCCTCATCCAGTGTTTCCCAGCTTCTGCCTTCTGAACTATGCCCCTCTGCAAACCACTGTTCCAAATCTATACTGTCCTGCTCCTGGGAAGATTCAGGATTGGGGGGAAGGGGTGGCTCCCACCATTCTTCCTCAGCACAGTCCCTCACAATTGCATTAAGAAGTGCAGTTCAAGCCAACTAAAGCACTCTTTAGAGACTCCATACCCCAGACACAGCTGACATGGGCTTCTCCACATACTCCATCGCAGGAGGTAGCAGTGGTACATAAAGAATCCATCGAAGTGTTAGGGATCTATAAGTATTCCATAGGACCCAACATTGCTCTCGAGCACCCTGGCCAGTGCAAATGGTCTTTGTGTTGGATTCTACCATCTCATATAACCCATAGTTCCACTGAACTCAAATGACATAAGTAGACATGCGTATGAATGTGTTGTAAAACTGTATAAATAGTAATAAGGGGGGGAGAGTTATTTCATCAATGGAATAAACCCTAGATGAAAGGAGAAACATATATTTTGTGTGTCAAATCATAACAGCCTGTGCATTTATTTTATTGATGTAATTTGTAGCATGCTCCAAGGTTAGAATTCTCCCAGAAATTTGATTTTGTATCCAGGGATCTTCCACCTGCAGTCTGAACTGTTGCCGTGTGGGCATGGCTCATCTGCTGTTTGCAAGAACCAGGCCATAGAATGCATTCTGAGTAAAGAAGGAAGGCACAGCGGGACAATAAATTAATGTAATGCTGCACAATTTGGAAGTTACAAGAGCTCTGTTTTCCCAGATACACAGGAAATGGTGCACAAATAAAAGAACTAATCCCTCCCTTAAAGAAGGGGCTTTGACTCCAAGCCAGTGACAGTTAGTATTCATGTTGACAAAGGTGTTGTGTAAGAACAGCTGCTTTTGAGCTCTACATGGGATTTATCAAGGAAAACAAGACACGGTAAATCCAGTCGGCTACAACCCAGACCATTAGTCAGATGCTCAAACTGCCTTAATTCACAAGCTGTCAACTGCTTCACAGGCCTAAGATGAAAAGAGCAAAGTCACCTGCTTAGAGAATAATAGGATGGTAGCATCAAAACGCCCTGAAAGGAAATTCCAGATCAGCAAATGCTACACTGATGTCTTCTGGGGGTTTTTCTGCTTTTTTAAAGAAGTGCAGAACAAAAATATAAACATATATGTTAAAGCTAAATTGTCCAGGACCTTGCCTGTTATTGGAATAATGAATGAAAGTTGACAGCCTCACCACAGGATCTTTTCTCAACCATAAATCATGAATTCACTTGTCCTGGATCGAAAGACTTAAGTCGTCAATAAGATGCACAGATGGTAAAAATACACCACATACATACAGATCTGAAGTTACTCCTAGCAAACTGGGTTCTGCGAGAGTATCCGTTTTAGTAAGTGAACCCTAAAATATGCTATTCAGACGATTATCTGCTGGTCTGCGTCCTGTTCGTGTCAATGAAGATGTAGTAAATTAAGAGCAACATTCCTCTGGACCAGTAAAACTTATTGTGGGTTACAACAAGAAAGCACAATTTTGAAAGGCAAGTTTTGCTAAGCAACATAATAAATCTTTGCTTTTTGTCAGTCTCCTTTTCATATGTGTGCAGCAGGCAAATTGTCAAACATAATAAAACAGAACTGAGTCCCATTTTAAATCAATGCTGTGCATTCCACCACTAGTAACCACCTCTGTCAGCAAGTCAGAACACAATATAATCCCATATTTTATTTATGTTATATTATTGTTAAAAAGAAAAATACATTAAATGATACTTTACTTTATGCACTGTTCAACATTTCAGCCCAGCACTCATAAATGTAGAATATGAACCATAAATTTTGATTGATTTTTAAATTCCATTTTGGATGGTATTGCTCAGAAGAGAGTGCCATGGAAAATATTTCTGAAAGATTGTTTCATTGAAAATTGTTTCCAGTGGGAGTGGAAAGTTACGAACTAGAGGCAGGTCTTCAGGAAAGTGCTTGAACAATTAAAATAATATTTCAGGTTGTCAAAATAAGGAAAATGGTTTCCTTTGGTATGCTGGTGTATTTTTGTATGCAATAATAAATTACCTGCAGCATGTGCTCAAAGATACCCTCGTTGTCTAATATATCTTTTGCCCAATGCTGATCCTTCGCAGTTACCATTTTGGTATTTGGCAAAATTTAGCTTGGGGCACGAGAGCATTGAGGGCTGTTCCTGTTCAGTCTGGCTGAAGAATCCTTGCACTATGCCACCCCTGTTAAATAACTTAAAAGAGATGCATATTTAAAAAAAACAAAGAAACTGCCTGTGCATAGAAGCATTGCTCCTGCTCAGCAGCTGTTCCATTTCTATGCCAACCTAATTCTGGGACATAGGTACCCATCTTGTAGGAAAGGAATCCTAGAAGAGTCAACCCTATTCAAGTCAAAGAAGGCCGTTCAGGTTGCATCAAAAGAGCTCCAGTGTAAATTGTCTTTTGAACCTTGGTCAGGCGCCTTTAATTTGTTCAGTTTTATTATAAATTTTATTATAAGTATACAAATACATGTATATGAGCACACAGTTTTTGAAAGCAACAGCATACCAATCGTTTAAAAATTCAAATGGAATCACACACAAACTCAATTTGTACCAGCTATACAATTATCAATATACCTTATGTATAATATCTGTTTTTAAGTTCTGCAGTAGCCAAGGGACTTCGATATCTATATAGGCAAATACATATTACCCTTTCTAAGGATTGATTGATTGAATTTATATACTGCCCTATACCCGGAGGTCTCAAGGCACTTCACAGAAAACATCACAATACTGTATATAAAATCAAAGTAAGAACAATAACTCAATAACACCCCTCAAAAAAGAGCCACATTTTAAAAGGGTATATGATGTCCATCAGGTCAACCAAAGGCCTGGTTAAAGAGGAACATTTTTGCCTGGTGCCTAAAGGTATACAGTGGTACCTCAAGTTACAAACGCCTCAGGTTACAAACGTTTCAGGTTACAAACTCCTCTAACCTGGAAGAGTTACCTCAAGTTGAGAACTTTGCCCCAGGATGAGAATGGAAATCATGTGCTGGTGGTGCAGTGGCAGCAAGAGGCCCCCATTAAAGAAAGCATGCCTCTAGTTAAGAACAGCTTCAGGTTAAGAATGGACCTCTGGAACTAATTAAGTTTGTAACTAGAGGTACCACTGTATAATGAAGACGCCAGGCGAACTTCCCTGGGGGGAGCATTCCACAGACGGGGAGGCACTGCAGAGAAGGCCCGTTCTTGTGTTGCAACCCTCCTGACCTTTCAAGGAGGAGGCACATGAAGGAGGGCCTCAGAAGATGATCTCAGGGCTTGGGTAGGTCCATACAGAAAGAGGCGGTCTTTAAGGTATTTAATACTGTTTTAATTAATTCCTATGTACTTTGGTCTCCTTTCAGTAAAATGGTGATGTCTGTAAATAAAGATGCTCAGGCTTAGGAACATGGAAGCTTCCTTAAACAGGCTTAGACCATTGATCTTCCTCAGTTTCATTGTCTAGCAGCAGCTCTCCAGGGATCAATCTTCCACAACCCTATCGTGAGATGCCAGAGACCTTCTGTAGGCAAAGCATTTGCTCCGTCCCTGAGCTACGACTCTTTACTACTGCTTTACTCTTTATTTGTTTTGGGATTGTTTGTTTGCATTGCTTCATACAATGTTGGTTGATATTTTTTGTTATATGTTTACTCAATGACGCTACAGTTATTTCTCATTCTTCCTTTTGCGACTTTAAAAATAAAGTTATTTTCATTGCCCTTCCTTTGACGTCATGACCAGCTCTTGTAGAAGAGTGGCATACAAATAAGCAGGTGGTGATTTTATCTCATGGCAGTGGGGTGGTAGGATAAATTCACTCCCTATTTTAGTGCCATCATCCATAATGACTCAGAAAACTACTGCAGAGTCCTGTCTTGAAAAAAATGCCCTGAGAACCAGCAAGGGCTAGTTTCAGTCCCCAGTCAATTCATCAGGGAGCCCTAGACAACCCTCAGCTAGGGCTGGTCAGATGCAAACGTTTGCATGACAACTTACACCAGCTGTAACACCTACACAAATCAGCAGTGCAGGAGCCCTGGTCACACCTCCCAGCAAGACAGTGATAATACCAACATATATTTGCAAGGTAAGGATTTCTGAGATCATGTGTATCATTCTGAATACTATAAAGTGTTTTATACATGTGGAGTGTCTTTAGATAGCCATTTAATTGGATGGCAAAACCAGGTTAGCTTATTTAATTTATTCATTTTTATTTAAATGATTTCTATATCATTTCACATTTCCAAAGGTACATCTAAGCAGTTTGCAGGCTCTCTTAAATGGTCAAAGTGAACATTTCAAAATATCACAATAAAACTTAAGCAGACAGCTTAAAAGAGAGAAACAGCTACAAGTACAGTGATGGTCCACATTTAAAGCAGGGCAATTAAGAGAAGAACCAAAATACTCTGAAAATACATGAAAAAAAGAAAACATTGCAAATAAAAACGAAATGCAAAAATACAGGAAAACAAAAAATTCTGGGAGCTGTAGTTTATTGGTGCTGGGCAATAGAGAACTCTGGGAACTGTAGCTCTGTGAGGGGAATAGTGGCTTCCTAACAACTCTCTGCACACTTAACAAATTACAGCTCTCAGAATCCTTGAGGGGAAAGCAGTGACTGTTTAAAATGGTATAATGCTTTAAATGTGTGGTGTTAATGTGGCCTAAGTCAGCACAGGAAGATTAGCGGGCTACATTGTACAAAGCCCAGAAATATATCCGTCTGTTTAGGGGAAACTATGGGGAAAGTTTGTGTCTTCACTGCATCAGTATTCTGGTATGATACTTCACAATGTTTAGTAATGTACTTCAGAAGATCTTATGGGCAATAAATCATAATGATTTCCTCATGATAGCTTCCCAACTACATCTAAAAGGTTAGCTATTCTTCTTCATGTTTAATTTACGTAGCCCTTTCCTGTCTTTAGTAAACAATGCTCTGGAGGTCTCTTGATAATAGATCCTAGGGGAGGTGTGGTGCAGCTTATGATTCCAGTTTACAGTTTGAGAGGAGGATCTGCCGTCATATAAAGAAAGGAACCTATATGCTAGTGACTTAGCACCATTGTGAATGCTTTGTATCATCTCTGCGCTGATTATAACAAACAAAACAGTACTCCAAATGTGAGCTTCAGTGGTTAGCCACAAAGTCCCAGAGTTTAAAAGAAATGACTTCGGCAGAGCGCTGTCTGGTGTTTTGTTTTTTAAAAAGAACAAACCCACACAAAACTGTATCCTGATGCTCAAAATTATCCAGTACTGAATATAGTTCCTCATCTCTCTATATCCCCAAGTGACCTTGCCAGCTTGTTTCACATGTGGGTGCTGCATGCCTACTAGAGCCGTAGGACATCTCTTCCAAGCTCAGCCCATCGTCATTCTCCAGACTTCTGCTGCCTCTCCATTATTCCATTACAACTCCCCAATCTAATTTGGCAGATACTGAGCACCATTCATTTTAATTGGTGAGAAGCATTAGGAAAGCATTCCAAAACTGATCATCTTTTTGATGATGATGATGATAATAATTTTATTTTAGAGCTGTGTGTCTTGATCACATGGCTGTGCACGTGGCTTTCATGACTGATCAGAGTCTGCATTCATTACCATACAGTGGCTTCATCTGCTTACGCAACGGGATACACCAATTAATCAACTCTCTCCACAAACTTCTTTCCCATTGCAGCAGAGCTCTTGAATCTGAGGAAATTGAGCTAGGGGTGGCTCATTGTTAAAAGCCACACCATTACAAGTATCCCACATTTGAATCATGTGCTTATTTGGTTTTGTTTTCCCAAAAGCATATAGTGAAGCTGCCAACATATACCCCAAATCAGGTGTACAGTGTACACATACCTGCATACTGCTGCTTTCAGAACTAAGGCTGCAGTCCCACATAAATACTTAACCTGGGAGTAGGTCCGATTGAAGTTAATGGGACTTACTCCTAAGAAAACATGCACAGGATGATGTTAAGAGCACAAGAAGAGCCGCTGGATCAGGCCAATGGCACATCTGGTCTAGCACCCTGTTTTCACAATGGCCAATCAGATGCCTGTGGAAATACAACAAGCAGGACCTGGCTTCCAATAACTGGTATTCAGAAGCAGTTGGCAGTGTGGTATAAACCACAGAGCCTAGGGCTTGCCAATCAGAAGGTCGGTGGTTCGAATCCCCGCGACAGGGTGAGCTCCCGTTGCTCTGTCCCGGCTCCTGCCAATCAAGCCATTCGAAAGCACACCAGTGCAAGTAGATAAATAGGTACTGCTGTGGCCACCAGAAGCAGTTTAGTCATGCTGGCCACCTGACCTGGAAAGCTGTCTGTGGACAAACGCCGGCTCCCTCGGCTGGAAGCGAGATGAGTGCCACACCCCATAGTTGCCTTTGACTGGACTTAACTGTCCAGGGGTCCTTTCACTTGACTTATTCAGAGGCATTGCTGCCTCAAACCATGGAGGCAGAGCAGAGCCATCACAGCTCGTAGTCCCTGGTCTCCCCCCCCCCCAATGAATGTTTCCGATCTTTGTCAGAGTTGGTGCTTATATGTTATGAAGAGTGTGTGACGTAAATGCAGAAAATAGTTGCCAATGATGCATAAATATTCCCACATACATGAACAATAGCCAAAACCATAATGGATTTGATGTACTGAAGGATGTTTTGGAAACACAACAACAGCACTCGGTTTAACAAGCACAGAAAACAATAGTAGGGCTGATATAATTAATTAATGAAAACCAGGTGTCAGTGACTGGGGGGGAAATGGCAGCACTGACCACACCAACCGATTGTTGGAGGGAGAATAGACATGATAATCACTACCAGTTATTTAATGAATCTGCTTGTTAGAAATCTTACATATGCACTGTGTTTTGTACGCTGTTCTTCTCTAATGGAAAAAACCTCATTCCCTCTCCAGAGGTATCAGAGGTTTACATTACTTGTTCGCTACAACTCTTCCTTATATAGAGTTTTCTTCTGACATTCTATACACTGTGCATTTAATTGCTGGTTATTTTTAGCAGCATAGATATTATATTCTATTTCTACTAGAGCAGAAGTGTTTTCATATGAGAGGAATACTGTGCTGAGGTATACACTGATCAAAGTTGTGGGCTTTTCTTCGGAGATTGTATCATTGGTAGTCAGACCATGGAACTGTCAAACACAGCAGTAGTAGGCTCCCATAGCTCCCCACAATAGTGGCCCTGGTGGTCACTAAAAGCCATCTGTTTGGACTCTGGCCTCTTGTTCAACTGCACAGACGCAGCCAGGGTGAAGAAAGGATATCCAATCTGGCCTAAGAAGAGACCTACTGGATCACATCAAAGTCCTACCTGTTTTCTACAGTGGCCAACCAGGTGTCTTGGGGAAAGCCCTTTTGCAATGGTTCCTCAAAACTGGCATAGTGCCTCTGATCCTATAATGATCACGATTAGTAGCTATTTCCCTCTGTAATGCAAACATATGTGGGTCCTTTGGGTCCATAACTTTGCACATTAGAATAAAATTGGCAACATCCAATTAACCTGTTTGACATACTGTCTCGTACCTCCAGCTCACACCTCAAACTTGCATAAACAGTTAAATCTGCATTACCCTTAAAGCAACTGGTTCACATCACAAAAGTCTGCAGTGCTTCTGAGCCAACTGGTACAATAACCCTAATGATGAAGGGTGAGTTTGCTTTCACCCCTACAGTCTGATTTCCTCACATCCAGACACCAAGTCACAGTCTGTAAGATTACCTGAGACTTAATTGTCTGTCTGTTGGAGTTGGGCTGGAAGATGGTGACTTTAAAATCTTACTGGAAGAGGACTGGATGTTAAAATCTCATTGGAAAAGGGTTCTATGAATTATGAACTTTTTAACTGGACTTATTTTTGCCTTTTGGATTTATTTCAACTAGATTTCTGCGATCCATGACATCCTTTTGACTTGCCTCCTGTTTAAATAACTTCCCTAATGCTGTGGCCTTTAAATAATCTGCCATTTGCTCTTGGTGCAGCTTATTGGTTCACAATGGTTCTGTGATTGGTTCATAAATCCTATGTCCCGTGTAGAGTTTTGTCACGGCAAAGTGATTATAACACCATTAGGCTCCAGAGAGCTTCAATTATTCTATGTAATGCCTTGTGTGTAGAGGGTCCTACATCTGATTGCAATGAGCAATACTGAACATTTTGCAAAGTAAGCTCGGGATTGTTCTGCCAATTCAGATCCTCTATATTGGAATGTAATCACCTGTGAGCATTACAGGAGAAGTCATTGTCCCACTTAAAAAATTAAAAAGCTTCTCAGCATGTGGAGGTGTTCCATTATCACAGGACAGGGAACCAGTAGCTGTGGCCCAGGTTGAATTAAAAACTAAATCACTGTTCTACCCAGTGTGAGGAGCAGAATGAAATCTACTGTCCCTGCTGCTGTGCAAAAATTATTAGCAACTAGGTAGGAGGAGAGAGGCTATTAAAATATACCTTAAAAAAACAGCCATATACTGCTAGGCTAATGAAGCTAAATATAGACATTTATGCAATAGTAGTAGTAATAATTTTGCACGCCTCAGCTCAGCACCCTGTGGGGGCAAACACCCACACCACCCTAAATCCAGTGCTGATAAGGATCCAGTAGGTTCTGCATGACACCGAACCTGCTGCAGGGGATTGGACAAGACCAGTGGTTCCCAACTTTTTTTTGACTGTGCCCCACCTAAGCATCTCTAAAATCCTGATGCCTCCTCCGTGACATAGAATTATTATTATTCAAAAAGTGAACTCCTATTCATGTGGAGGAAGCCTAAAAGGCAATCCACTGTTAATAACTCATTCTCAAATTGCCCCCCTTAAAAATCAAATTGCCCCCCTGTGGGGCATGTGCCCCACGTTGGGAACCATGGGACTAGTTGATCGTCAAGCAGGGCCGTCTTAGAGGGATCGGCCGCCATGGTGCAGCGATCCCTCGGCGCCCCTGGCATGCCGCCTCTCCGCCCGCCTCCCTCCCGCGCTGGCCGCCCCTCGGGAGGGGGGTGGGCGAGCGGGGGATGAGGGGCGTGGCGCTGGAGCAGCGTGGGGCTTTGTGCGCCCTTCCAGCGCTCCAGCTGGGGCTCCGGGAGGTGAGGGTGGCCGGCTTGCAACCCGCTAGCCCGCCGGCGCGTGAGCGCCCGCCCGCCCATGGGGGTGGGGGCGGGTTGGGGAGGGGGCGGCCGGTATGCTGGCAGGCGCACGGGGGCGCCCCTGGGGGGCCCGGCGCCCTGGCGCACCGCGCCACCAGCCCCTATGGATGAGACGATCCTCGTCAAGTTCTCTTCCAGCTCTGTCATTCACTGTGGATGGCATTGGTTGTCATCTGGGTAATACAAAATTGCAGCTTCTGTTACACCAAAGTTTTGGCTATGTAGACTCCATGTGTCTCTTCCAGTGAACAGACATGTGTGGGACTCTGCCACCAATAGCCATGCAGCTCCATGGTATTGATGAAGCTGGAATTAACTGCAAGATAGAATCCCATACCATATGAATATATGTGGCCTAATCCACCTATTAAGAGTGCAGCTCTTAATGGCTCTAATTTCCCAGCATTTTGTAGCTTGAGTGAACGCAGAAGACCCTTAACAGAAGATGTTAAACCGAAATGTTTTGGGGTTTTTTGTTTTTTTGTTAATTGAATAAATAAAATATCTATGCTTCCCAAAGTTGTCTTGAGACACTGTTACATAGTAAATTATGCATTAGCACTCAGAATTACTGCAGTTCTGGTGGTTTAAATGGCACAGTGTTCTATGCTCAGATAAATCTTTTCATATTTCTTAATTATTGTATTTGTGTCAGAAATCAGGCTAGGCTTAACGAGAAATTAGTGGCTAATAAAAGCTCCCCTTGGAAACAGAGTAAGTTTGGGGTTTTCTGTTTGCTGATGAGCTGTTATGTTGTACACACCAGTACCTGATTTGTGAGCACAAAATACATGGTTCATTAGTCCTTTTCACAAGCTAAGTACCCACTGCTCCTAATGCAAATGCAAATCACTTTTTAATGGTCAAGCTGACGAGATAGGGAGTGCTTTTGTTAGAGCTATGACTTGTAGTTAATTAAGCCAATTAGCATTTGATGTAGGCACCTTTTCCAGGCTCTCAAGAGATGGTGAGACACTGGGCAGAAATGTGACAGTGAGAAACAGAAAGTAGGTCAGAAATGGTTTCAAATCTATTCCGCACCCCTCCACTAAAGTTCTCACTAGAATATTATAATGGGCTTCTTTTTCGGGGGAAAGGACACTGGAATCTTTGGCCTCATCTGTGTTCTACCTTTCAAGCCGTATCATAGCAATTTTTAAAAAAATCATGGCTTTTCCCAAAGATTCCTGGGATTGTAGTTTGCTATGAGTGCTGAGCATTGTTAGGAATCCCTAATTCCCCTCACAGAATTACAGTCAATCCCTCTTCCCAAGGAACTCTGGGAATTGTAGTTCTGTGAGGGGACTAGTGTCACCTACTGGCTCCATCTCTACCATCACAACAAGACTGGGAGGTATATTAGGTTGAGTGACAGATCGTGACTGGCCCAAGGTCACTCTGTGCACTTCAAAGCGGAATAGGGAGTTGAATCCAGGTTTCACTTCCTGCTCCTAGTGCAGCGCATTATGCCAAACTGGCTCTCGCATTGTTGACTTATATATATACATTTTCAACAATACTTTAGATTGCTTTCCAAAAAGGATTTTTGGCTACGAATTAGGAAGTTAGGAAATCAGCTTGGCCCTTCTAAACTGCTGCTTACACACAGTTTGGAGGGAGTTTAGAACTGCATTCTCACAAAAGAGCAAAACAATGAGAAAAATGGAAATGCAAGCAATCTAGTCATAAGATGTAGCCTTTGAGGTAAAATCCATGACACACCACCCCCCCCCCATGTAAAACCCCAAGTATAATGTCTGTGATGTGCCAAACCATAACTTGTTCCAGTTTTCCACACATTCAACTGAATTTAATTATTTCAGTATCAGACCTACATAATGAAACATGATGTATCTGTTAGAATACTTAGATTTTCTTTAGTGCAACAGGATATATGGCTTCTTCTTGGTAGGGAGTTTTTCACAATGTTTTATACAGGTGAAACAATAAATTCCCCTTTCAGTCAGTCTTAATGCATTTGAACTTTAGCACTCGTTTGCTGTATATATATAATTCTGACTTGGTTATTTTTAAAATAATAATAAAAAAATCACGATGTGGAAAATGATCCTATCTGACCCAAATAAAGCAGGATTAAATTAGTATTTCGAAGACTGTCTCTCTTAGTAATGAATCATTTTCTTTCTTTCTTTCTTTCTTTCTTTTTAAATGGGAAAATATAATGAGGCAAAAGTAAAGGGAAGAGGACATTTTTTCCATAGTTATTCATTTCATATTATTGTATTCATAGTGGAAGTTAATGATCTGCGGATGAGGAGAAATGCAATCCTGGAACTAACAGCATTTCCAAAGGTCTTTTTTCCTCCCATCTCCATAATTTCCTTACACTTCTTTATTGAAAATAATAATGCTTAAAGTGACATTGAACATCACAGTAGCAGGGTTCTACTCATGCAATGGGAAGCCCTCTTCTGCTCTCCATGCCATCCCGAAACCTGCTCTAGATCACACATCATCATCATCATCATCATCGTCAGGATTTCCCCAGCCACTCTGGGCAGCTTACAGAATATAGAATACATAATAAAACATCAAACATTAAAAACTTCCCAATACAGGGCTGCCTTCAGATGTCTTCTAAAAGTTGTATAGTTCTTGGACTGTGCTTTTGACATCATTGTGAGGAGCGTCACAAGTCATTTCCACGTCTACTCACACCATTCAAAATAACCCACCAATATTAAAAAGCTCTCCCTTCCTCCTCCTCCCTTTTCTCTTTTTTTGGAAAACAATGGGTGCATGGGCACCCAAATGAATTTTTCCAGGGGGTTAAGGGCAAAGTGAAATATGGAAATATAGGAGCAAGTTGTTCTGCACGCGGAACTGAAGCAAACAATTGCTGTAAATGTGGCCTCTTAGCTCAGGTTCTATAGATGCTAGAAACTTAACAGAAAAAGAAAGCTGGGGATTGTGTGTGTTTTATGGTGAATCTGAGGAGCAACTGCCCTGCTTTGTGTCCCTCTTCTCCCCCCCCCCGACATCCATGCTCCCTAGTGCTTGATAATGTGTCTTTACCACTTACGTTTAAAAACTACTGGACTGCTTCAATCTATGCAGATAAACAAACAGTGGCCTTAACGCCCACCCCCACCCCCATAGCCCTCATCCATTGTATGGGAACTTGGTTATGACTTGATTTGGCTTGCGTTGGAAGTGCTAAGTGAAAGGAGCATTACTCTCATGAGAGGGGACCTTTGTCTGAGAGGTTCTTACTCTAAAAATGAACAGAACATCATTAGGGAAGTTCTGCACTAATTGTGGGTTACTAATAAGCATCCAGAATAGCTTGTTCTTGCAATTCTTATCAGAGAAACAAAACGCTGCACCTCCAAGGTATTGTCTAAAAAAACCGACCCTATTTGGTGAAACCTCTCATTTAACAAACATGCATACATGCTGAAGTTGTTATGGCTCAGTCAGTAGAGCATGAGACTCTTTATATGGGTTTGAGACCCACATTGGGTGAAATATTCCTGCATTGCAGGGGGTTGGACCAGATGACCCTCGTCATATGATTCTATGATATAAACCACTACACACACACACACACACACACACACACTACCAGTTTATGAATTGGAGGTGCATGAATAAATTAGCAGAAGTCTCTTAAATCCCCAAATAATTAAAACTATTAAATTTGTCAAATATCCCTGTATAAGTGTAATCCTTAACTATAATTATATCTGCATTTATTTCATCTATATCTGCATAGCCACACACATACAAATACTGCATTACATAGGACTCGTAACCATTTTTTTTTTAAAAAAACACTATGAATTAATTGGAGTCTGACATAGAGTTTCATTTCATAAAGTGTGTTTTACAAACATGCAAAGGTTAAGTGTTGGACCAGCTATTTGCTGCTGCTGCTGTTACTGTTGAAGTGTTCTGGGCCATGCTATAAAATCATGTTCCAATATATTTTTTTAAAAACTATGACTGAAAGTTTGTATGTTGCTGCATTTTTTCCTGTTTACCTTGATATTAATTATAACTGGTTTACTGATTTTCATTTCTACAGCATTTGTTAAATGAGCAAAGCAGCTAACAGTACATGTTTTATAAAGCTTTACAACAAACCTGCAAAATAGACTACTGCCAGGAATTGGCAGACTCCTCTTACTGAATGAATTCACAAACTTTCTTTCAAATACTTCTCTTTTTTTGGGAGGGGGGTTATCTTTTTTTTTTAAGTGGTCTCTCCTGGCTCATTTGGAAATGGCAGCTTTGCAAATGCTGCCTACTCATTTTCACATTGCTCCCCTAGGAATGATAGTTCTTTCCCATCGCCCAAATCCCATGGCAACTGTCTTGACCGAGGGAAAAAATCAACTGCCCCCTTTCCACAAATAAACACACTTGCAATAAGAGACTCCTTTAGATCTGGATAGTGGACTGCACCCACATAAAAGATTTGCAACGAACAATCAAGAGCACTGATTGAGCCACTTAGAAACGATACTTACCAAACAAATGGTTGGGTGGTCTGGTCAGAAGAGGTTACTGTAGCAATCCATGAGAGTTGCATGAAGAGAAAGCAATCAGCAACAATGAGGCCCGTTCCCACAACTACAAAGGCAGCAACAAAAGCTACCCTGTTCCCCCCATATAGAATCAGAAAGGCTCAAGGGGCATCTTCCACATGTTCAGCTAAACACACTTGGAATTCATATTTTAAGATAGACATATTTAAATATCTGAAAGGTTTTTCCTCCATGGAAGATGGAGGAAGCTTGCTCCGGAGGGTTGCAATGGACTCAAATTGCAAGAAAGGATACTCTGACTAAAGATCAGGATAAACTTTCTGATGGTATGAGGCTGCTTGACACCAGAATGGACTACCTTAAAAGGGGATGGACTCTCCTTCATTGGAGATTTAAAAAATGTGGTTGGTTGGTTGGCCATGTGTTAGCTGTGATTCCTGCATTGCAGGGGTTTGGACTGGATGAATTTTCTCAATGATCAAGTATCCTGATTGCACATGATTCTCTGTTGCAGTGAGTTCTGTGAGCCAGTTCAACTGAATGTGCAAAGAATCTCCTTTCAGATCTTCCCAAGCATCATGAGGTTGGAGCTGAGCTGGCACTGATGGGAATTGTGCCAAAATGAGCACACATGACCTCCGTGCTTTATCTCCCAACCCTTTGGGTTATTTAAATCCTATTCAGGAGATAATATTTTCAAGGCTGTCAATATGACTTTTATTGAATAAGAAGTTAAGGCCATTCTGTTTATGTGCCCATGAAGCCACTGGCTCTGGGCCTCTGGTCTGTTGAATGCCATCTGTGTCTGAGCAGGTACTTGTCTAACATTCCAAGCCAGAGAAGACCTTATCCAGGATATAGTGCTCGATTTGTTATATAGCCAGTCCTTTGAACTGAGCAAACTCATGTAATGAATTTGGCAACATCACCATTGTTGTGTTATGTGGCTTTGATATTCCCTGCAGTGAGGGATTACACAAGTACACATAAAAACAATGTCTTATAATGATAGTAGTTTGGTGATCTCTCTCTCTCTCTCTGTGTGTGTGTGTGTTTAAGAGGATTATTGTACTTGCAGCATCTGGTTAAAACAGATTGCTCCTTGCTGATATTAGCTCATGTGTTTGCTTGCACAGTTATGATTAAATGCATAAAATGCACTACTGTACTTTTTTCAAATGTAAAGTTGACTGCCAGTAGAGGTCACCATTTACCATGTTCAATAAACTTAGACTATGAGTTTTGGGAAAACAGAGTCTGTGTGGAGGTGGGGAAAATATGCTCTACTGTACATGAAGAGCTCTGCAGTTATTTCAGTAGAAGAGCAAAAGTAAAAAGTAAGCTTGCTTACATCAGAATGGTTGATTCTAGGAATTCTTTCCTTTGCAAGCTTCCAGCCATTCATAGTTGCAGACTAACACTTGGACATGATATGTGGGCTCAGTCTAATGAACAAAAGATAGTTCTTCATAGAATCATAAGGTGTCCTATTTTAGTCAACAATAATTCATGTTACACCAGAAAACAGATTTATGGCCAGTTCCTGTGGCCAGATGCATTGCTACTATTAACACAGGTGTCTCTTCCTAGCCTGGTGTCCTTTGCTGACTGTCTGGGTCTCCTGTTCATAAATCTTTTCCACCCACTGCATCCCCTTGCTGATACTCTTTAATGTCTTACAGTCATAAGGACTAGAAACATGATTTTTAAAAAGAGAAACAAGTGAAATAATGAAGAGGCTGAAATGGCCCAGTAATTGATTCATACAATTGTTATGTTAAACTACGTGCAGTCTTCCCTTAAATAATTAAACTAGCACAAATTCTACCTTTCCCCCCATGCCTATGAAATGAGATTTACCTTTTAAAAACTGTCATCCACAGCAATACTGGTCCTTATATGGCTGGGCATTGTTTAGCAGGCAGGATATTAGAACAACCAATGGAGATTATATTTCGATGGCTTACTTACTGTTTTATGGTGATCACCAGACTATAAGGAATCTCTGCCATATGGATCAATATGGATATGACAAGAATAATTACACTGCAGGGCATAACTCATTTGTATAAAACCCTTGTTTGCTCTTGAAAGAAATATCTTTTTTTCAGCTGTTAAAAAAGTACATTACTTTTAGGACTAAATAAATGGAATCCAGATTTTCCTTCTAATTTTCTGTGCAGGACAACTATTTGATTTTTTTTTCTTGCCCAAAAAATTCAAATAGTTATCCTGCACAGAAAATTAGAAGGAAAATAGGGCCTAAAAACAATATCTTAATGGCAATTTAACCATAATAACAGCAACATTCATTAATCCCAATCCTGTAGTATTAAGGCTTGGATTGGATACTTTAACAGATTGAGTAATAAGTGATAGTTAATATTTTATAACGATTAGTTGGGAAATGTGATTGCGCTTTAATGGTGATTTGATTAAATGATGTTTTTAATGACTTTTAATGAACATTTACATCGATATTGTATGAAGGTAAAATCCATTTTCCTTGTGACCTTTCATCTGTCATGAGTTTTGAAAGAAATGACTCCCTTCTCATAAGGCAAAATAGGCCTCTGGTCTGATCCAACAGGTCATTTATGTTGGAGGGTCTTTGACAGGAGTAGTGGCACTTCTTTTTTATTTGCTGCCCATCATGGCCATTTTGTGCTGTACCCTCAAAACTTTTATCAAAATATATGTGAACTTCATTTATATATATATAAAAACCAAAATCAGTACTGACTAAAGTCATGGAAAACTCTTCTCAGGAAGGCTTGCCTAGTCCCTAGTCTGGTTCTTTTCTTGGCACCCATGAAACTGTTTTATATTTCTCCAGTTGAATCTGATTTGGGACTGGATGCTTGCATGTCTTTTATAACTGTCACTGGTATTCTGAACTTAGCTGTTGCCGTTGAAGGAAAGCTTACTGCATCCAGGTTGAAGGAATGGTTTGGAAATGAAGTCTGCCCTCTTGAGACACTCTTCAGCCACCCATCTGATTTCTGATGTATAGAAGGATTGGCCTCTAAAAAGCAAATTTCCATAAATTCCACTTCATTTTTCACTGCAGCTCAAACAGCTGCATTGCATTATAGGTTCATAATATTTCGTTGGAAACTGCCTGAAAAGCTTTGGTGGCCCATCTTTTGATGCCCTTTTTGGAAAAATCTATCATTGGCTCCACTGCGGTTGGGATGGCCATATGTCTTACATTATGGAGGAAAATTCTCTGTCTGAATGACTCCTAATCTGTTTGAAGGGCTATCTAGTCCAGGAATGTTTTAAAGATAAAGAAGCCTGAGAAGGATGGAGCCTTGAAGTACTACATCAACAGCACCTGAACAGCAGACTGTCACCTGATCACAGTCTGTCTCATTATCAGGAGATATATTTCTATTTAATTTATAGTAGAAATAATTTTCATCTATATATTATGCTAATATGTAGCCTTTATTCTTTTGTAATTGCAATACTTTTTGTATTGTCCTCACTCTTTAAATCCAGTGGCAAATATGCATTGGCAAGAATGCACAATGGTTTTCAAAATGCCACCCTTCCCTTTCTTATTCCACATACTCATCTATTGTTACCACACTTGAAATTCCTTTCGATGTAGAGAGACCAGACATTCTGCTCTCCGCAGTGACCAGGCAATCATTTTAGATTTCCTATTTCTTGAATATGGCAACTGCTCTAGAAGATTAAAGTTCCATGGAGCCACTAAACAATAACTCAAAGAAATTTTTCATAATATGGGAAGACTTTCTCGCTGGTAGTTTTTCAACCTTTTATTTAAAAACCTCCAAGAGAGATTCTACAACTTTCTTACACAGCAAGATCCTAATTTTCTGGAATTTGTGCTTATTGTGTTTATGTGGAATGTGGAGTTTAGTGCACAAATTTAACATAATAATAATTTTACAATCCCATACACATGTTTGCAATTATATCCGTGGCATGTATATATATGCCATGGGGTGACCAAAGTTCCTTTAGGGCAAATTGTCTCAGTCCTGTTTCTCTTCTCACCTACTCTGCCATGTTGATGAAGTTTTTATGCTGTGAGCCATGCGATTGTGTTGTCCATTCTTTCTAGGTTTTGTGTGGCTCAGTGTTCTTGATCTAAAATTGCTTGAAATGTTGGTTGCACCCACCTTAGGAAGGAGCTGAAGACCAGTTTTGCCTGGTCTGGCAGATCATTTGAGAAATGGCCTCAGCGGGAACAATCAGGAGTTGGTTGGAGCATGAAAGATATTTTAGCGTGAGAGCTAGTTTGGGGATATGTGGGGTGGGGGAGAACTGGACAGATGTCACTGTGAATCTAGTTTTGCCTGCTAGCTTTTGTGTCACAATAATAATTTCTCAACCATTGTATCAGCAAACAAAGATGTTATCATGAAGACTTGTTAAATCTCAAGTGCTTTGTCTTTGAAAGGAATCTGATATTTTGAAGTCTCAGATGCTTTGTCTTTGAAAGGAAGTCTGCTTCTGGCTTCTCACTATTCAGGAAAAGGACAATGCGAATGACTGTATTTGGCAATAGTGACTGTGGCCAGGATCATGCCATGATTCATGATCTCGATATGTAGTAGTGCCTACTGGACATCATCCTGGCTGCTTCATTCTTGACACAATGATCTAATGGAACTGGTCTTTTGTGAGAATGTCCTTGGTGATGAATTTTCACAGGAATCCGTATCAGTTATTTGTACCAAATTCACCATGCAAGTTCCATTTGTAGATGTGCACATGTTTTTTGTAAGAAACAGAACCATGTATATACACATTCTATAAAAACTGCAGACAAAAAAAAAATCAAAGGGTTTTCTTTCTCAAATAACCTAGAGAAAAAAGAGATTACGATGAAATCCCTCTACAATAAACTGCAAAACTTTACACCTTACAGCTGCCAGTTGTAATCCTCAAGGAGCCAGACTTCTTAATCATTTACAACAGGGAAGTAGGTTAGGACCTTTGGTTGCAAATATTAGTGTCTCTTGAGGCGTTTTGTTTTGTTTTGTTTTGTTTTGTTTTGTTTTGTTTTGTTTTGTTTTGTTTTGTTTTGTTTTGTTTTGTTTTAAACTAGGGATTGGGAACCTATGAACCTCCAGGTGTTGTTGGACTACAGCTCCCATCCATCCCAGCCAGCCTGCCTAATTATCAGATATTATGGGATTTGTAGTTCAGCCAAATCTGGAAGGCCACAGTTTCCCCACCCACCTTTTAAAAACTCACATTTAGGGAGGAAAAGTTTCATATTGTTGAGGAATGTAATCCGGTTCTCATGTATCAAAGACCTCTGTACATAATTACATTAAGTTTGTTGTTATAATTTGAATATAATGTCTAAAATGTAAACCACACTAAGCCTGACTAGATTTATATTCTTTGAAGTTTACATAAGTCAAAGAAAAATGGGCTTGTGTTAATGGTGGCAGCCAATGTTGGTGATGATTTAATGATTTCAATTTAAACAGAAGTAATTCGATTAAACTTTCAGTGACCACATTGAACCTGTTATAGCTAAACATTTTTAGACACAGTATGAGAACATTCATACTACAGTGGTAACTCCAGTTATGAACTTAATTCGTTCCGGAGGTCCATTCTTAAGCTGAAACCGTTCTTAACCCGAGGCACGCTTTCGCTAATGTGTGGATGAGCATGCACAAAATTGCACATGGAAAAATCAAATTGGCACATCCCATTAACACTCTGGTATGCACACAGTCTAGAACTGTGAGAGCTGAAAGCTTTCTTCTTATTTTTTTTTTTTAAAGATGCGAAGCTGAAACTTTGAGGACAGAACCCTTCTATTTTTTTCCCCAAGGTGAGAAGCTGAAGCAAACTCTATCACAGAGTGTAAGTTGCTGCATACGATGGTTATGTATAACAAAAATAGGCAGGCTACGCCGCCTTATGTAATCTTCTTTACAGGGCTGAGCCATGTGTGCTGCCTAACTTGAAGGAATAGGATGAAAAGGCAGCTGAAGCAAAATACCTATTAAATCTCTGTTAAAAGAAATACTGCCTAAATAAGGAAGACAGATGAAGGGTAGGAGTGAAATGAGAATAATGTACAAATGGTGCAGTGGGTGGTTAACATCAGTTTTGTCCTATATTATAAGAACAGTACAGTCTTTGGAATAAATCTGGACAGGAAGAGTTGTGTGTGTGTGTGTGTTTTGTTTTCTTCCTTTCAACTACAGTGTTCTCATAAATGTTCTACATTTGGCAACAACAAGTTGCAAAACCATTCCGATTCGGAATCTCAGAATTGTGTTAAATAATGTATCTTTTGGTTTGATTAGATGGTGACTTTGGCCCACATTGAACAATATCAGTGCTATGTGTTCTTTTCTTTTCTCAGAAGATAGGCACTATGGGTGATATTTGACTAAGTTTTATTCAGAATAGACCCATTGAAATTAATGAACATGACTAAGTTAGGCCTATTTATTTCTATAGATCTACTCTGAGTAAAATGTAGATAAATATCAATCAATGATTTTAAAGTCTCGCCCATGAATACACACACACACACACACACACACACACACACCATCTTGAGGTAACGTGGCCAGCATATACTAGGAAATGTTCTTTACATAGTTATGGAAATTACTGTTTTATTTATTGATATGACAATATTATTTTTCCTATGTGCAGTTTATAAACCACTTTGGAGACAATTTCCTGTGGAAAAGCAACATAACAAGTTAAACAATGATATGATGATGGCTAGCAGCCATTGACAGCCTTATGCTCCATGAATTTGTCTAATCCTTTCATTAGTGGTTGGCTGTCACTAGATTTTACATTAGCAAATTCCATACCAATTTAACTACGTGCTGTATGGAGATGTAGGGTTGCCATGTGTCCTCTTTATCTAGGACACATTCTCTTTTTCAGGAGTAAAATTTCTGTCCAGGTGGGTTTTTTTAAAAAAAAACTTGCAAAAATGTCTCTGGCTATCATTTCTGGATGAAATATAGACATAAGTAGTGGCGGAAGACCAGCTTTCCTCTTCTCTTCTCCTGCCCCCCTCAGCAATATATCACAGCTTCTATAGCCTACACATAGTAGGGGTATTTAAAATGAGTCATCATAGCGTCCTCTTTTTTACTCTTCAAAATATGGCAACCCTAGGAGAAGTACTTCCTTTTCTCTACCCCATGTCACCATTCGGCTTCATTGGATGGCCCTGGGATCCTGTGAGAAGAGGAGAGAGAAAAAATATGCACAGTGTCTCCACATTCTGCATAATTTCAGAAACCTTTGCTATGCCACCCTTTACTAGCTCTTTCAACCAGACCTTGATAATCTGTGCTAACTGTCCCCTTCAATTACACATTTTCCCGCCCCCTTTGTAGCCGGTATGTGGAAATTAGTGATACATTCAAAAGGATGCTGCCTTTAATTTCTAAATTGAGAAGCACTAGGATTCAGGCAATGACATGTGGGAAGGAAGTCTCATCCCATCAATGGTGGCGGGTCCCTATCAGGTGAATAAATACAGCAGGTGCATGTTCAGATCCTCCTTTGCCTACAGATGCAGGGTGAAAGTGTCATTAGATAACGACTGGTTTAGGAAATTGATGTTCCAGCGTTTGACAATAACAAATTATGGGGTCCAACATTAGCTACTCATTGCAGAAAGCAAGAAAAATAATGCTTAATTTTCCATCGGCCTAGATGTGATGGTGACCAGGTTGCATAAAATCACCTGATGGGCACATTACGTCCTCCTGGATGGAAGCCCACCTGCAAGTTCATTTGGGTATGCTTTATATTACTGTACAGCCAATGCAATAGAAGATGCCATTCTTTAATAAGAGATATTCAAGCAGATGGAATGTGGCTGGGTTCATATTTTGTCCTGTGCCCCTACTGAACTGCCATCTTTTCATCTAAGGATCAATGGAGAGATCCTATAGGTGGGAAGTGTTGCCAATGTCCTATTTGGAGGTCTGGTGTGGAAGAAGCTCTGGGTAAGCTGTACTTCCTCATTCCAGGGTGAGGTCAGTGCATCGGTCAGGTTTTATGGTTGCAGAGTCCCATGGCCTCTCAAAGGAAAGTGATAGCCAGTTGTTCTCTTCCTCACAATGTCAGGTCCTTTGGGACCTTGTGACACCACAAGTTCCAGGGCTGGGCCAAGGCAAATCCTACCTCAAATTAAACCTGGGTAGAATAGGAATTTTAATATTCAAGTAATTTTGAGTAATCTCTTCCCTTTTGTGCATGTTGACAAAGGAAATGTGTTCCAAAAGGCAGAACACACAGGAAATCTATGTGCTCAATGACCGTATCTTTATCTTGATCAGCTTCATCTGTTCTCCATCTCTTTAGAAATACAGGCAAACATTCCAATCCTTTGAGCCAGCGAAAGCAAATTGCTGTGTGTGTGTGTGAGAGAGAGAGAGAGAGAGAGAGAGAAATAGTGCTGCTAGACAAATAATCCATCTTCTAAAAGTGATTGCTGCTACCTTAAGGCAGCAGGTTGGCAGGGCGATTTGACCCAGAGGTTAGTGATTCTTTCTCATTCACTACTCTATTGACAAGTCTTTATTTTATTTTATTTTTTAAAAAAGACCTGTCCGTGGTTTCATCTCATCTTAATCCTTTCTATTAGTGCCTGAATACATCAGTATAAAGTGCTCTGGAAGAACATGGCTAATTAGTACAGTCAATGACCCTTGTGAAAAGATACAATCATGTGGTGGTCCTTTGATTTTGCGGTGACTATTATTTTAGGTGATCAAAATACACAGTATGGAAGCAGCCTCCCACAGATTGTGTTTTTATATTTTTGAGTATGGGTGAATTGAGAAGTCTGAAATAACATTCTTCAGGGTAACTATCTTAGTTGTTGTTTGCTTTGATATCGGCAAGGAATTTCAGAGGCATTAGCTGTGCAAGCAGTCGTAGAACTGAAGGCTGAGAAAGAGAGAAATCACCAAACATCACCTTGCTCTCACTCTTTACCATACGGCTGGCTCTGCACAGCTTTGTCGATGCCATACAGGAGCTGGTGTGTTGCCGAAACCTACAGAGCAAATGCACCAGCTGGCTAATCAGATGGCATTCAATAGGACCCCACCCCCAAAATGTTACTGGATACAATTCCACACCATGGAACATCCTTTTTAACACTGTAACGATGGTTGATGCATCCAAGACTGGGAATGAAGACAAGAATCATTATGCAGATTATTGTATCTTTCAGGTGTTTGCTCCTGCTCTCTGAATGTGGGTTGTTTTTGTATGCAGGTTAAAGTGAATTTGGGATGGGATCCATAAATTATTGTTTGCGTATGGGGTTCAGCTTAACCCCTGTGATTCCATGAGAAGCAATGGATTTGTCCTTCATGTAGCGTCACTTTCCAAGGGGAAAGCAAGGGTCTTTGCAATAACTGGTCACATCCACAGCATACGTTAAAGCATATTTATACCACCTTAACAATCATGGCTCCTCCCCCCCCCCAAGAAATAATCCTGGGAATTGTAGTTCACAGAGCTACAAATCCCAGCACCTTTAACAAACTACAGTCCCCAGGGTTATTTGGGGGAAGCCATGTGCTTTCAATATATGGTGTGGATTTATGCCCTATGGTGTTCACAGTGAGTCATTTACTAGCACTTGGAATTGCATGGAAAAAAACCCACCTCCAGTTGTGCAGCCAAAGTGAATGGCTGATTCACTAGACAAGACATTGTGGGTAATAATTAGGTAAGGTGACTCACGCGGAGAAATACTAACTTTGGCAGAAACTTCCCACACAATTTCCAAGGTTTGCTCCGGAAATCTGAGGGCTAGATACGTTTAAAGCTCTATTCTCTCCCCCTGACCCCACTTTTTATTGTATTAAATGAGATTGTTTTGAAGATGAGAGAAGCACTTATGCTGCAAAACGATATTACATTATTTGTTTTGTGACTGCTATCGCACTAGTTTCAAAGCCTTCTACAACATCTTTTGTGACAGGCTGCATTGAACTTGGAGGGACTTGTTTCTGAGTAGACATGCATAGGATTGCACTGTGAAGTGATAAAGCCTGGAGGTAACACAACTTTTGTCTCTGGAGCCTGAATAAAGACTATACAGAAATAAATAAAGAATGTATAATCACAGAGGGTTAAGCACTGAATTTGGATCCCATCTTGCCCTTTGTCAGCTTCTCTTGGGTATTTCTAGAATCAACTAATTTAACCCTTTAAAGGCTCAATTACCTTTTGTGAGAAAGCACCAACATAATGCCTTGCAGAGAGTGAATGCAAGACAGGTTCAACATACCAGAACAACAACAACCCCCAAACAACCCCCCAAACCCTTACATTAAAGGATCATATATGAATTAATATATGGGATGCGGGTGGCGCTGTGGTCTAAACCACTGAGCCTAAGGCTTGTTGATCAGAAGGTCAGTGGTTCGAATCCCTGCAGACAGAAGCAGCGGGACCTGCAGCAGAAATCTCCCCAGACCCAGGAATGTTCTTGTTCAGAGCTCCAGTCAGTCTGGAAAGGGAATCTTCTTGCACTGTATGGGCCAAAGGGATGGCAGAGTGGTTGATGGGGGCTGGGGTTCCCCTCTGATCAGCTAAAGGAAAAGGACAGTTAATTTGTGGTGTTATGTGATTTTGTATGCCCGTGGTGAGGATGCAGGTGGCACTGTGGTCTAAACCAGTGTTTTTCAACCTTTTTTGGGCAAGGGCACACTTGTTTTATGAAAAAAATCACGAGGCACACCACCATTAGAAAATGTTAAAAAATTTAACTCTGTGCCTATATTGACTATATATAAAGTAATTCTCTTGAATAGGAATCAAATAAACACAATTTTTCCCACGGCACACCAGGCAACATCTTGCGGCACACTAGTGTGCCGCGGAACAGTGGTTGAAAAACACTGGTCTAAACCACAGAGCCTAGGGCTTGCCAATCAGAAGGTCGGTAGTTCAAATCCCTGCAATGGGGTGAACTCCTGTTGCTCAGTCCCTGCTCCTGCCAACCTAGCAGCTTGAAAGCGCGCCAAAACTGCAAGTAGATAAATAGGTACCGCTCCGGTGGGAAGGTAAACGGTGTTTCCTTGTGCTGCTCTGGTTCGCCAGAAGCGGCTTAGTCATGGTGGCCACATGACCTGGAAGCTGTACGCCGGCTCCCTCAGCCAGTAAAGCAAGATGAGCGACGCAACCCTAGAGTTGTCCGTGACTGGACCTAATGGTCAGGGGTCCCTTTACCTTTACCTTTATGAATTAATATAATGGCTCCATCCTATTGTTTTGTTAAGAGAAACAGATGATGCATAAAGGTGGTTAGATCATTTTGCTGTTGACTTACTCCCCTTTTTATTATGTCACTCAGATGTGTGTGTTGCTCAACAGTGTTATGGCATACTGCTGATCCATTTGTGCTCATAAATTTGAAGGGAAATTATTAGAATGGAGATTCTTGAAACCATTGAACCATTCTTGTACAGTTAGGGTTGTTCAAGCAGGGCTGAAATGCACAACTCCCCTTCAAATGAATGGCACATCAGTGCATGTGATCAGCAGCATATTAGTATGTGTTCCACACATTTTGAGGTTTATTAGTGAGCTAGAAACTGGGCATATCCCAGAAACATCCACAGAATATTCTCAGTTGCACTTTCAATTTCCAGTTTAACTAAAGCCTGATGTGAAATCGTCTTTGTATGTTTTTTAATGGACAGGCATGTGTGAATGATGTTTAAGGTAAAGAATAAAATGCCTAGACCACAATTCTCTGCAAGTCCTCTTGAACTCAATGGGGCTTGTTTCTAAATAGATACCTGTAGGATTGCTCTGTTACAGGGAGCAGAATGTTTGCTTTCTATAAAATGATGAAGCAGAAACCTTGAGGACTGGAAGTTTTTTTTTTTAATTAAGTATTTTTTATTGATTTTCACATATAATGACAAATCTGAAATAAAAGGAAACTATAGGTTGGTATAAAGGTTTCCTGAAAAGGAACAAACAGTTCAAAGAGAAGAAGAAAATTAGTCTGAAATTGTCCTTTTGTCCTTCTGACCCTCTAAGCTCAGTTCCCGTGAGATTATAGAAATGACTTGTCCTTCAGTTCAAACGAGTGCTTGGAACAAAATCTTGTTTAAAAGGAGTCAATTGGGGGGGGGGGGGGAATGGGAGATAAGAGAAGGGAAATAGCACTGGAGATTCCCTCCCCCCTCTCTCTCCCTCCCTCCCTCCCTCTCCCCCTCCATATATATTCTGTATTGTCCTACACACCACTTAGAGCAGATTATATATAAATGTTTAAAATAAATCAATAAATATAGCAGAAGTAAGTCTCATTCAGTGGGGTTTATTCCCATGTAAAAATGTAAAGGGACCCCTGACTATTAGGTCCAATCACGGACGACTCTGGGGTTGCACGATCATCTCGCTCTATAGGCCGAGGGAGAAGGCATTTGTCTGCAGACAGCTTCCGGGTCATGTGGCCAGCATGACTAAGCCGCTTCTGGCGAACCAGAGCAGCACACAGAAACACCGTTTACCTTCCTGCCAGAGCGGTACCTATTTATTTACTTGCACTTTGACATGCTTTCGAACTGCTAGGTGGGCAGGAGCAGGGACTGAGCAATGGGAGCTCACCCCATCACGGGGATTCAAACCGCCGACCTTCTGATCGACAAGCCCTAGGCTCTGCGGTTTAACCCACGTGCCATCCCGCATCCCTTTATTCCCATGTATGTGGGTGTAAATTGAGATAGCTTAGCCACAGCTGTCCATGCACTGGTAACCTCAAGGCTGGATAGCTGCAATGCACTCTGTGTGGGGCTGCCCTTGAAGTTGGTGCGGAGGCTGCAGCTGATGCCAAATGCAACAGTTAATTACTTGTGGGGGGGTGGGGGGTGGAGAGAGATGCTTGTGTGATTTGTACCGGCTGCCAATCTGCTACCAAGTTCAAGGTGTTGGTACTAACATATGAGACATCATAAAGTCATACATATATGGCACTATAAAGTCTTAATGTGTTACAGGATATGGCAGTTGTTTTCCACCAGGGGTGCTGCGGGCAACATTGGCCACTGTTCCTCTTTCCTTCCCTCCCTCTTCTGATGAGTCTCTGCCTCCCAAAGGCTTGCACAGCTGTGGGTTGCAGCAGCCCTGGCTACAAACTCCCCAGGTGAACAGTGCCTCTGGGGCTGGCCAGGGGGTGCTGGTTGCCAGGAGCTGAAGTGGCCTCGGAGTAAGCAAGCAAGTGGGCAAGGGAGCCCAGCCAGACAGTCTGCCAGCCCTTGCTGTTGGGAATGGACAGACATGTTCCAGGCCCCTGTGAGGCAGTATGAGGAGGCATATCTCTTTGGGGTACTGGGGGGCAGCTTAAAGACCAGGGGCAGCGGTGGCAGCTGCCCAAAAGGACTCGCAAGGAGACAAGAGAGGAGAGGAGACTGAGGAAACACTGGAGACTGAGGGAACACTCCACAAGGAAGGGTGTTCAAAAAAAGGTGAGAGGTTGGCAGCTCTGCAGGCAAGGGGTGCCATAACTGGGCTCCTGAGCCCCACAGGGGTGCCACAGAAAGAATGTAGTTTGTCAAGGGAGCAGTGGAATCAAAAAGGTTGAAAACCTCTGGGATATGGTATCCATAGCTGTCAACCGTCCCTGCTGTTCCCCACTGCTATATACATAGCTGTCAACCCTCCCTGCTGTTTCCCAATGCTATAATAAGGGAATTTCCCATCCCAGATTCTACCTCATTTTAGCCATTCTTCTGGTATATCTGGAATGTTCTGCTGATCTGTTTTTCATATCTTGTGTTTCATTGGCAAGTGAGGGCTTCTTCAAAATCCAAGAGCCACCCCCCAAATCATATGAGTCTAAGTTTGTACACTAAATTTGTGCAAGTTTGTTTCATATTTTTTTTCAATGATGCATGCTCCTTATAGGCTATGGAGATGACTAGTTAACTGCTGCATATAAATCATCTGCGTCACTTAAATAATAATAAAATTTTACACTTCACTGTGGCCTCGGCAGTTTTCTGATTTCCACTCCAGCCGCTTGGAGATCATATATCTCTGCTGAAAGACAAAGACACCTGTCAATTAGCTATCTTCACACAGAACAAATTATTAGCAGCCTAGGAGGGTTATAATAATGTTTATTTTAATGCTTGTACATTCTTATTTCTGAACTAGGTATATAATAGCTTTTATCCAGACATTAAGAACCTGACTATGGGAAGGTTTCTGTTGGCACTATTTGTTATAACAACCATATATTTCACAAATAGTATGTTATGATGCCTAGGTAAAGGGTAGAGTGTGTATCAGTGAGGCTCACAGCGAGGCTCCTTATCATCTTTACAGCAAGAATCAGAGGGTGTAAAAAACATGTGCCTAAAGTCCTGGTGAGCTACTTTTGTAAACTGGTGATAATGCCTTTAAATGCAGCTCCTTATATCATTTGTTTGCAGTTCTTAGGGCTGTGAAGATGTAGTGCCAGGAACAGTGGCAGGCCTTAAGGGTCTCAAATTTCAGCCATGCCCTGTACGATGCCAAAAATTGGCATGTCCCTAAATCATAGTTGCAGCTCAGTGCCACTGAAGCAGTCACTGCCCCCTAAATCCACCTCTGTCAGGAACCACTGGCACCAACTATAGGGGGCCCTGGCTGCCTGAGCACCCAGAATTTTTTTTGTTGTGGGTGCTTAGCACCCACACCACAGGGCCTCTGACGTGACTGCTTGTGGTCAGTGCACACCCTTGGTGTATATACAGAATACTGTGTCAGTGGAGCAGATTTAAGAATTTATTCTATTTGCTGTGAATTACTTCATTGTAATTGCACAAAGAACCTAAAAAAGCATTCCAGATGTGAACTGCAAAATAAATAATATATAGTATGGTAAAGGTAAAGGGACCCCTGACCATTAGGTCCAGTTGTGTCCGACTCTGGGGTTGCGGTGCTCATCTCGCGTTAATGGCCGAGGGAGCCGGCGTACAGCTTCTGGGTCATGTGGCCAGCATGACTAAGCCTCTTCTGGCGAATCAGAGCAGCTCACGGAAATGCCATTTACCTTCCCACTGGAGCAGTACCTATTTATCTACTTGCACTTTGACGTGCTTTCAAACTGCTAGGTGGGCAGGAGCTGGGACCAAGCAACAGGAGCTCACCCCATCGCGGGGATTCGAACCGCTGACCTTCTGATCAGCAAGCCCTAGGCTCTGTGGTTTAACCCATAGCGCCACCCGTGTCCCGTTAATATATAGTGGTATTTTGTAATTAATAAAGCTTTGGTCCACAATCTGTTCCAAAGCTAATTGAACCCAACTCTTACACTTGACAACAGTTAAGTGATATGATACCTAAGTAAGATGTTCACACCAGGTGCAACTTGACAAATGCCTCCCATCATGATGACAGATTAAAAGCTCTTGCAGATTTCAACAGGAGGGCCAGTTGATTAAGGCCAGCACCTCCAGCTGTTATAGTTCAAATGATGTGTCTGAGCTGCATTGCTTCAAATACAAAATAAAATAGTTTCAGTGGGGTTGTTTCCTTGTCTATGCGTTCTCCAGGACAGGAAGAACCTTGCCAGATCAGAATGGTCCATTCCAGAGAGGATGGTCAGGTGGTACAGATCTTGTTTGACTCTAACCACACCAGAATACCATGGACTGACCAGATGAACAAGAAGGTAGGCCTCCTGAAAGGTTAATAGTTGTGTAGAAGAGGTAATTTCAGCAGGCTGCAGAGGTGCCTTCTTCTACGCAAGTATTAAAGGCTGTCTATTCTATTCTCTGAAGCATCAAGCTTCTATACAATCCTATGCACCTGACAGAAGTCAACATCATTTATTGTTGACAGCGTCTGATATTCAGATGGAGCATGGAGACACTTAGCTATTATCGCTAGCAGCCATTAATAGACCTGTTACTGTCCAACTACATCCTATGACAGGCAGTTCACACAAGGTGATGCGTATTTCCTTTCCTAATGAATTTCATAGCATGACTTATTACTAATATTATGAGAAGAGAGAATCCTCTCTCTTTTCATTCTCTCATTTTATAAACTTCTGCTGTAGTCCCTTTTTTTGCCCAAATGCTTTAGCCCATTCCTCATAGGCAAAGTTTTCCAACCCTTTGATTATCCCCTTCTCCACCCACCAGTGCTATGACCTTTTGAGATGGAATAACTAAAACTGTGCACATTACTCCAAATCCAGCTGCACCCCAAATTTATATGGATGCTATTGCATTTGCAGTTTTGTTTTTGTGCTTTCCCCTAATTATTCCCAGCTTTGAATGAGGATGTGCTGGCTTTTTTCACTTTCATTTTCAGTGAGCTATCCCACTCCCCCATCTTTTTCTTGGTTAGGCATGGACCACCAGTCCAGACTCCATCTTTAAATTTGGGTGTTTTCTTGTCTTGTTAGCATGCTCCCTTGGGGAACATCTTTGGCCCAAAGGTGGGATATAAATAAATCATAATATAATATATCCCTTTCATTTTATTTATCTTGAATCTCATTTGCCATTATGTTGCCCATTCATAACTTTTTTTTGGGGGGGGGGGGTTGGAGAGTCTGGAGTCCTTCATGGTTTTCTTTGTATTTCACCATCCTGAATCATTTGGTATTATGTTTAACCTTTCCTCCATCTCCATACAATACAATAAAACATACATACAATAAAACTCTCCTAAGGAGTCAAGCACTTCTTAGCATTCTCTGTAATTTGAGCTCTCTGTTTGAAGAGCTTTCGTAAGCATTTTCTAAATTTTCCTGTGACTACTCTATAGATACTATTCTAGCCAATTTTATTCATTTGGGAAGGGCACTTGAAAAGCAGTATAGGAATACTTTAGATAATCAATCAAGTCTCATTCCAAGAAAAAGGAACACAACACTTTGAAATTCTGGGTCTGTTCATTTAGACCAGATGCCACACCTAGATCAGTAATCTGACCCTCTTCTAGTCTTAGTTTAATTTACAGCTTACATTTCAAACTTTGTCTGAAGACTAAATGAAAACTCAGTTTAAGTCTACACATTGTTTTAAAACTTAGCTGTTCTAAAACTTCAGTACTTCGGAACATCCAGTCTTCCAAATGCTTTTACCCAGCTTAACTGAGGTTAAGAATTTTAAGAGCTAAATCCAGACCTGAATACTGACTCTACACTCAATATCGTTTTGCACTGTGAATTTTGATTAAGCTTAAAGCCTATAAGAGTTTTAGCAATACCTGCTTTGAAAGAACAAAAATCCTACTGCTGTAGACCAAATGTACAGCTAATCTGAGGGATGCAAAAGGTACACTTTAGCTGAAATAATCTGAGAATTTAATTGAGTTCAATGGGTTTTACTTCCAAGGAAACCTATGTACATAGTATCGCAATGTAAATTTTTAAAACATAGCTTGAACTTTAGCTTTCCTTCCTAGTGGTGTTATCCTTGGTTTAGATTTCAGCGTGAGATGGCTTTAAGTGAGTAAATGAATAGCACTTAGCTTTCCTATAAGGAATCAAAAACTCTTCCTAGGAGTCAGTGTCTCACATTACCTTCCCAATGATGTTGTAGTTCTCCTCCTTTTTATTGGAACTGTTCAGTTTTAGGGAGAAGAGAGAGAATGCCATGTTTCTAGGGGTGTAGAGGGACACCAGTTAGGGAAACTAGGGATGCCTGCTCACCCTCCCCATCTAGACCATCTTATTTTTCCTCAGGCACACCTTATATCTAGCCAATTCCAGTTTTGAATGACAGTATCAACAATGCATTAGGCTTGCATACTTAGTATCAAAAGTACAAATCTGTAAAAAGAAAAGAAAAAAGGAGTGAGTCTCTGACCTCTGTTGATTACATTTCTATAGTTATTTTGAATTTTCAGGCCTGTGTTGATTAAATTGTCACAGCTATTATGAAGCAACTACAGAAAATACCCTTGAAACACACTGTTATTTTTCATTTTGATGTTGAATATACCTAAGAACAGGCCTTTAAATCCTGTTGCTCCTCCCAGTGAAATCTCTGCGTCCCTGAAAGCAGAAATTCCATCCCTAGAAATATTCAAAAGTCTCCACTTGCATTCTGCTTCCTATCTACCGGTAGTCCCATGCTGAGGCATGCTCTGGATTGCAACCTGCTGCAGACCATTCTCTCTCCTTCTCCAGAAGCCCTCTGGGCAGAGACCATCTGCAAGCTACCAGATGGCCCATGAAGGGCGCCTGACCTATCCTGCTAGTGGCATTGCCAAGTGTGGTGGCAGAGCCAAGAACGAGTATAGGAGTGTTTTCACAGGATGGAACAAAGGGGATGAGGTTACATTGGGAGAAAATGAAAAACAATAGCTTGTGAGTTTTCATGGTTCAGAACAGAACATCTGCTCTCTTGGCCTTTGAATCTACCCTGCTGCTGAGGATGCTGTTTTGCCTCCCTCTGAAATGCTTTATTGACAGAGCTTGAGGAACAATAAGGGGAAATCTCCCCCTCTTATTTCCTTGTCAGGTTTTACAGCTTCTCTCTCCCTCACCCCAAACTCTAAAGCACTTTTCTCCCTCGCCCTCTTTTTCCCATAACAAAATCCTCCTGATTTGGTAAAATGAATTTGTTTCTGAGCTGTATTCTCCAGCTAAAATTAAGCCAGGTCCACAGAGCCTGAACATTATTTGGTTTCACCAAGTCATGAGTTTGGCCAAACTGTGGGAGGCATTGAAAGATAGGCATGCCTGGCGTGCTCTGGTCCATGGGGTCATGAAGAGTCGGACACGACTGAACGTCTGAACAACAAAAGTCATGAAAACAAGGCCTGTGTGTGCCTGTTGCCACAGAAGTAGGCCCCATTAAGGATGATGTGTATATTGAATAATTCCATCAGTTTCTTGCTTCTGTTGTTTCTACTCCTTCTTCCTGTATCCCACCCACCACTCCCAACTTGCTCAGATGCTATGGGTCTGTCTTTCTCCTAATGTAAAAAAGAGGTGCCCAATTTATATCAGGAGACTCTGGTGCTTTTTTCTGGTGGTATGCGCCAGCACCTTTTTAAATTTTTTTCAAAATGAATAAGCAAATGATCATGTGTAAGATTTCTGCTTGAAGGATATTGTTATGAGTTTGGGAGGTGAGGGATAAGCTGTATGCTGAGACCCTTCTAATCCAGCAAGTGTTAAAATATAAGCAAGGGTTCACATTCCTGGAATAGCCAGGCTAGCTTCCTGATGAGGTGATAGCCTAGTTAATGGGCCATTGTTGTTGTTGTTGTTGTTGTTGTTGTTGTTGTTGTTGTTGTGTCGTTTAGTCATGTCCGACTCTTCATGACCCCATGGACCAGAGCACACCAGGCACTCCTGTATTCCACTGTCTCCTGCAGTTTGGTCAAACTCATGTTAGTAGCTTAAAGACCACTGTCAAACCATCTCGTCCTCTGTCGTTCCCTTCTCCTTGTGCCTTCAATCTTTCCTAAAACCAGGGTCTTTTCCAGGGAGTCATTTCTTCTTATGAGGTGCCCCAAGTACTGGAGCCTCAGGTTCAGGATCTGTCCTTCCAGTGAGCACTCAGGGCTGATTTCCTTCAGAATGGCTAGGTTTGATTTTCTTGCAGTCCATGGGACTCTCAAGAGTCTCCTCCAGCACCATAATTCAAAAGCATCAATTCTTCAGTGATCAGCCTTCTTTATGGTCCAGCTCTCACTTCCATACATCACTACTACGGTAGGAAAACCATAGCTTTAACTATACGGACCTTTGTCGGCAAGGTGATGTCTTTGCTTTTTAAGGTGCTGTCTAGGTTTGTCATTGCTTTTCTCCCAAGAAGCAGGCGTGTTTTAATTTTGTGACTGCTGTCACCATCTGCAGTGATCATGGAGCCCAAGAAAGTGAAATCTCTCACTGCCTCCATTTCTTCCCCTTCTATTTGCCAGGAGGTGATAGGACCAGTGGTCATGATCTTTAGTTTAGTTTAGTTTAGTTTAGTTTAGTTTAGTTTAGTTTAGTTTAGTTTAGTTGTTTAGTTTAGTTTAGTGGGCCATTAAGGGAACAAAATAAGTGGATTTGTGCACTCAGAGATTGAGTTGGCATGCAACAATATCTACAAACACCACCCAGAGCTCCACATTATAAACTATGGATTACGGTAAAAGAAAATGAAATTTTGGAATGGGTGACTTTCTCTTTTTTGTCCAAACAGTCCTTTGTTAGGTTAAGATGCTGGTTTTCTGCTCCTCTGTCTTTGAATCGGAATGAAGAGCAATGAAAAAGCTGGCTCCTCTTTGCCATAACATTCCCTTCAAGATTTCTGAAAATATGCATAATATATGTCCTCCTTGTGACGTGTGACAGACTGACATTCCAGGCCTCTGATTGTCTCTGTGTACACAACAGGCACAGCAGCACTAAAACTGTCTTCACATTGCCCTGAGAATGTGCACCTCAATAATGACTTAGAGGGGTTACTTCTAGCACTGAGTGAGAGCATGGAGGTCATTTAGTCTACGAGAGATTTGTATGGTCCCTTGACTAGCACCATGGAGCATGAGTGATTGAGAGTGCCATCGATCAATATTTTATACTGGAATGTGATGAAGTGTAAAAGTGTGATTAATGGGGCAATCACATTCTTTTGCTTCTCATGGGGATGTGGAGCTGCTGTTTTGCTATATTAACCTTTTATGCAGTGAAAAGTTATGTTAACTTTCTGCACTGCTTTTGCTGTGATTTACATCACGGGCAAAACTGCTTGATTATCATCTTGCATTAACCTTGTGACTATCCTCCTTCCCCCCCACCCAAGATCTTGAGGCAGATTTGTTCCACATCTTCGAGGTTCTTGGGAGAGGCCCAGCTATGAGAGAAGATCAGTGGCTTTCTACTCTTGCAATGGTGAAGTCATTAACAACAGGCTGGGGACAAAGGACTGTGACTACAACCTTAAGCCCACCTGGGTGTATAAATCCTACCAAATACAACGAGTAAATATATATCTATAGATGCACTGAAAACCTCATTTTTTTCAAGATCAAATATATACAAAGAGTAAAAACAAAAACCCAGCCATTTAGCCTGCAATCCTATACCCACTTAGCTGGGAGTATACAATTGGGTGGGATGTGGGTGGCGCTGTGGTCTAAACCACTGAGCCTCTTGGGCTTGTCGATCGGGAGGTCGGTGGTTCAAATCCCCGTGATGGGGTGAGCGCCTATTGCTCTGTCCCAGCTCCTGCCAACTTAGCTGTTCAAAAGCATGCAAGCGCAAGTAGATAAATAGGTACCACTGTGGCAGGAAAGTAAACAATGTTTCCATGTGCTCTGGCTTCCGTTACGGTGTCCTGTTGTGCCAGAAGTGGTTTAGTCATGCTGCCCACATGACCCAGAAAGCTGTCTTTGGGCAAACACCAGTTCCCTCAGCCTGAAGCGAGATGAGCGCAGCAACCCCATAGTCACCTTTGACTGGACTCCAGGGGTCCTTTACCATTTTACCTTTTACCTTTAAAGCATTAGGACTGACCTGTAAGGTTTTCTGGATCATAGGTAGCATAGACAGTTACACAAATATAGCTGTATGACTGAATGTTCTAGTTCCATTATCATTTGTATCAATGTGGATCATTATTATCAATCACATAAATAAGAGGGGCAAGCACTGTTATCTTTGGGGAGAATGGCTCCTGTGCTGATATCTGGTCAGATACTTAGTAAGGCTGGACACATTATCTTCCTTATATGACAGAGTTCTACAGTTTAGGTTTCTGTGTGCACTGATGTATGGAAAGGAAGGGGTACACTCTAATCCTTTTCAAGAGAGATCAAAGTGAGAAACATTATTTTGGGATATGTTTGAAGTACCGGTAATTATCAGGTGCAAAAAGCATTGTCTGTAGTCCATTAGTGTGTGTGTGTGTAGCGCCAGCATTTCAAATGCTAAATAATTATTAACTGTTTTACTTAGAATACCAAGTACACTTTAACTTCAACCATGACTGATTAACAAATATAATGGAAAATTGATTTTTTCCTGTTTACAGCAAGAAATCAATGGTGATTAAGAACAAGATAAAAGTGCAAAACTGAATAAATTGGAGGGCCATGTCCACTTTTAGATAGCCCTAGAAAGAGCAGCATACAAGATACAGTCTACAGTCTGTGGGTATCTTTCTAAAGCCTCCTAAATCTTTGCATTAGGATAATTTAATCCCATACATAAACTCCAGGACAGATTTAAAATATAGATTCTAGAGAAATGTAGAAATAGTAATAATTCTGTACCTGGCAAAGGGCACCATCTCCTCATTCAACAATTTTCATGGTTCAAATGATTTCACTCCAAAATTCATACTTTGTATTCATTTTTTTTTATTCATACAGATACTGATGAACCTCCTGCTAATGTAAAATTGAGGCAGTCTGCAAAATTTATGCAGGTAAAATGAAACATGAGATACCACAAAAACAAGAGCCTTGACAGGAACACTTTCTCTGTCCACCAGGAAATCTTCCACAGTCTCCAGAAATCCATCAGAGTTCAACAATCTCTGAGGGTAAACCATTCACATTGGTACCCCCACTCTGGCAAGTAGGAATAGTCTTCATCCCGTAGAGACAAGACTGGCGCTATTGTGTCAACACACCATCAACATTGCTACCACTACTGTTACTGCTTAACATTGGCATAAACAATGTGCTACATAGAAAACCAACATGACCCCTGATGTCTTTCCCCCTACATTAGAGGATCTACCGGTATAACTGCATGGCAAAGCATGGAATCTTGATATTTCTTCCCTTAACAAAGGGCTCCAGCTTCTCAGGTGACCCTGCTTAAATTAACCATAATGGTTGCATGAGAAGCAAAATTCTGAAGCACTTCAACTATATATTGGTTCAGCTCAGATTGTGTGTAGATCAAAACTAATGCTACATTAACTGTAATGTAATCCATAAGGTAACACACTGGCAATAACAGTTACTTAACATTGTTGGCATGGTTCTTCTCAATTTTTATTCCTCTGTGATTTCCAAGTTCTAATTTTCCTTACTAGATGGGCTGTCAGATACGCCTTCTATATTTCTGTGTCTCAATATGCCTATTGATCAGAAAATCGCCGGGTCAAAAGCCACTCCAGATAATTCTTTAAGCTTCTATGACAACTTGCCATTAAACAAAAAACTTCAATGAAAGCAGTTGCTGTGAAATGAATGTGTGCCAGACAGGCATGTCTCTTTGATTAGTGGCACCGTTTGTTTTTTGTCTGAGAAGCATTTATTTTTGCATCTACTTTGTTCCAAATGTTTGCATTTAAACTGCACTTCGTTAAAAAAATATGAGAATGTTTCCCTAGGTTCTGAGATAATATGCCAGCAAACTGCTTTTTCTTTTATAAAAAAAGGACATTCCATTCCTGAAATAATAATCACAAAGCAATGTTGCCTACGAAAACTGGGCAAATATTGGAGGACCATGTCGGCAAACCAATATTTGCAGGTGGGATGGGCCATTTTTCTGGACTATTTGAACCAAAGCAGTGATTGCAGTTTCTGATAGCTATGACTCTGGCATCATCACCATCTTTGTTGCCATATATCAAATATTTTGTGTGCCAGAGTCCTGTCTGAATGAGTGTTTGAGAAGCAGTTGTTATTCATAGGAAACTGGGTGTTCATGCACAATCGAGCACATTCATGCCACAAGTGTTCACCTGGGTAGCTCATACAAAATGGCTTTTGTACTCTGGGCTGGCACTGCTTAGAGTCACACAAAGAATACCACAACACTGAGCGAGGGGTGGGAGGAGAATGAATAAACAGACCTAGCTGTCAGCTTTGTTTAAATAAAAAAAGCCACAACTGTGACACCAGGCCTTGGGCTGATTAACATTCTGTGGCCTTTTAAATGTGCTGTGTGTGTGTGTGTGTGTGTGTGTGCGCGCGCGCGCCTTCTTGGTTTGTTTTTGTTTTATCATGCATTATGCATTCTCACTTCGTAATTTTATGTTGTGACCCATCTCAGGGCCACATTTAGGGCTGATGAGCCCCTAAGCTACTGAAGGTAATGGGGCCCTTTATGTGTCCAGCTGTCCTTTGTCAACAACAAATTGTCACTGTTTTTTGTGTTGAATATATGCTATATGGTAATTTATGGACCTAATAGGTATTTAAAGCCATTTACACATGTTGCCATGCAACCGGCCCATGCAGAATGTAGGTACCCTATATATAGAAATGAGCAAACCAGTGATATTTTAGGGAGCAGGCTAGCAGGCGGGGCCCATTATTAACATCATAGGAGCCTACACAACACAAAACACTGTTGCTGTAATTAGGTTTTATTTTATTTGTTTTTTTATCTTATCTTTTGGAAATGTACATCCAGGTGTTTTTTTCCTTTAATTTTTTTGGGGTCCCAAGAGAGTGGGGTCCTAAGCTATAGCTTGTTTAGCTTATACGTAAATCCGGCACTGACCCACCCTGTGATCTTTGGATGAAGGGTGGTATACAAATCTAATAAATAATGAATAATGGTCCTATGCACTACCAAGAGAAGAGAGCAGGAAAAACACCAGGTTCAGAAACAGTGGGGGAAATCCCATAATTGCAAGATATAGGGGAATGCAACTGTTAATTAGGGGAACCAAAGTACAGTGGTACCTCGGGTTAAGAACTTAATTTGTTCCGGAGGTCTGTTCTTAACCTGAAACTGTTCTTAACCTGAGGTACCACTTTAGCTAATGGGGCCTCCCACTGCTGCCACACAGCTGCTGTGCGACTTCTGTTCTCATCCTGAGGTAAAGTTCTTAACCCGAGGTACTATTTCTGGGTTAGCGGAGTCTGTAACCTGAAGCGTCTGTAACCTGAAGCATCAGTAACCCAAGGTACCACTGTATAGAAAATCAGCAGACCACAAATAGATAGTGTTTCTCTGGGTGTTCAAATCATTTAAAGTCATACCTTGGTTCTCAAACAGAATGCGTTCCGACTCCCGGAACTGTTTGAAAACCAAGGCGTGGCTTCTGATTTGCTGAAGGAGTGTCCTGCAGCCAAGCGGAAGCTGCGCCGGATGTTTGGCTTTCGAAAATCATTTGAAAACCGGAACACTCACTTCCGGTTTTTGATTGTTTGGGAGCCGAAATGTACGAGTTCCAAGATGTTCGGCAACCAAGGTACGACTGTATTGAGAAAGCAAAAATGGGCCCATGTCTTTCTTCTTACTGAATCTATGTTGCATCCACTGTGGGGCACTATGTGGCCCCAAGCTCTACCCCTTCTACCTTAGCTATTCTGTTTACAGCAGGGAAAGGGAATCTGTAGCCCTGCAGATGTTGCTGGACTTCAGCTTCCATCAACTCCAGCCAGCACAGCTATTATTCAGGGATGATGGGAGCTGCAGTCAACAACACTCCCTGTTCCTTCCTGTCAAGAAAGCTGGATTTGCAGTTGTAACGAATCGGAACTAAGTTAAGGGATTTTCAGAAACCCACGGTGTTTTATGAGTTAATGGGCACCCCAGTTTGAGTGGCAGGTATCTCATGGGAGGCAGGACATTCCACTCTTTAAAAGGAGGGAGCAGCCATTAGAGAAGGAGGGTGGTGACTGGAAGAAGGAGGGCGTGGGGCCAGGATAGTGGTGGGTAGGTTAGGGTAGGTTAGGATAGGTTGAAGATGTGTATATGATACTGAAACAAAGAGTTTACACTGTTGTGAAACTAAGCTTATAAACGATTGCATTACTGAAACCGTTATGTTCTGAAAGAAATAAAGACTTCTTATTGTTGAGCTAAGAAAGTATCGTCGTTTATTTGGTCCAGCGAGTTATGTATGCTCATGAGGAGGTGAACTCAGGGAAAAGACAAAACTGACCTGCAGGGTGATAGTTTGTGTCTTGAAGTTCCCTCAGGAGGGGCTAGCGGGCGGAAACTTTGGTATTGCCACAGAGTTGCTAAGAGGGCTTAGCTAACTGATATAGTGAGAGATCTAATGAAAGAGAAACCCCGAACTGTAGGCAAAGAAGAGTTTAACCCCTGAAGCCGAGAGTGGAGGATATAACCGGCAATGGCCGCTGGATAGGAAAACTCCCGTTACTAAGAGATTCCCAGATTATTAATAAAAGGGGATTGGACATCACAGACGGACCTCAGAGGGACAGGTGGGGTGGATTGGAATTTGACCCAGAACACCTGATTAGAAATTCACTTAGTAACAAGGGGAGAGTGTGAAGAGGAGGTTCGTCGCAGCAGTTCATCCCATTATGCCCAGTCTCATGGCTACTTTGTTCCCTAGAGCCAACCCCTGAAATTCCAGTACTGACTACTGCACATGGTATTTGCTTTTGGACATGAGTTCCCAGTCCTACAACAGCCCCGTTTTTCAACAATGAACCATTCTGTGAAAAGACACAGTCGGTTTACAACTCAACCTTGTGTATAAATGATATGATGCTGCACACAACCAAAACCATTGTTTCATGCCCATTAAGTAAAGGAATACGACAATTCCATACAGAGTGGAAAATACACTGTAGATATTGTAGACCTCCCATTTACAAACACTTCATTTGGTTTTTAAGTGGGTGGGTGGAGAGTCCAGGGAGCTATTTGAAAACTGCCTTTAGATTATATTTTTAAGAGATAAGTACAGCTATGAAAATTAGCTATTATGTCATGGTTTCCCCATATTCCATCTCCTGGGCTATAACATTGAAGAGATAGAAGAAAGTAGCAAAATGTGCAGATCCGGATACAAATTCGCTATGGAACAAAGCCATATTCTAACATCTGCCTCACCCGGGTAATTTTGCCAGTCCAGTTCCAGTGAAAATATATGACTGATGGACAAAACATGATAACTCACTACTTTCAGCGGGAATTGAGATGACAAGAAACAGATTTCGGTTGTTGCTGAAGCCTTTTCATTTAGTGGACAATGTATCTGCCAAGAAATGATGAAAGACAGGATATGATACACACACTGTGAATGCAACCTCCTTCCCTCCCCACCTGCAGAAAATCCAGGCCACAGGCTACAATTTCCTTGTACCTCTGTAGACGTTGGACATGTGGAGCTTCATTTCAAATTATCTTATTTGATTCCAATCCCAGGCAAATATATTCTGCTTTGTAGAGGGGCTGAACTAGACATTACTAGTTTTTAAAAAAATAAAAAGCAGACCTTTTGGGGGGGATTTTTGTTCTAATTTAGATTATTTGTAATAAGTATTCTTAAATATGGAATGATGAATGCTGTAAGGAGTGCTTAACCCTTTCACTGCCAGCAAGTTGGTTTTTGTTTTTTTGTCAACAACAACAATCTTTATTACGCTCCAGAGACCCAACAAATTAGGCATCTCCTCCCCTTGCTCAAACCTTGCAAGGCTGCTTTTCATTAATGCCTTTCATTAAAGAGCCAGTGTGGTGTAGTGTTTAAGAGCGGTAGACTCGTTATCTGGGGAACCGGGTTCACGTCTCCGCTCCTCCACATGCAGCTGCTGGGTGACCTTGGGCTAGTCATACTTCTCTGAAGTCTCTCAGCCCCACTCACCTCACAGAATGTTTGTTGTGGGGGAGGAAGGGAAAGGAGAATGTTAGCCACTTTGAGACTCCTTCGGGTAGTGAAAAGCGGGATATCAAATCCAAACTCTTCTTAATGCATAACCCTAATATGTATATCATCTAGTTTGGCCTTAAGAGTGTTTAAAAAAATTAAATTGTGATTTATTGCAATAGCATTAGGCTTGTAAGCATAAATTGCATGCACATGTGCATAATACAATGTCAGTAACTGTGTGACTGAACATTCATGCATGTATCTTTAGCTGGCTAATGTTTGGTGCCAGTAATCTGTATGGATGTTTAATGCAATAGATGTGCCGCCTCACATCTTCAACCACAAATCCACAGACAGTCGGTAGACCCACTGAACAAAGCTCGGGAACTACTGGTGGTTCACAGTCTGGGACCCCCTGTTTTATAGTTCATGACATGTATTGTACCTTCTATGAACTGGAAGTGGGAGTTCAACACCAATTGATGGGTGGGGGGATGGGGGACGACACAGGTTCTCCATCTCAGCTCTATAGATCATGGGTAGGCAAACTAAGGCCTGGAGGCCGAATCTGGCCCAATCGCCTTCTAAATCCGGCCCACGGATAGTCCAGGAATCAGCATGTTTTTACAGGAGTAGAATGTGTCCTTTTATTTAAAATGCATCTCTGGGTTATTTGTGGGGCACAGGAATTTGTTCATTTATTTATTTTTTTCCAAAATACAGTCCGGCCCTCACAGCGTCTGAGGGACAGTGGACTGGCCCCCCTGCTGAAAAAATCTGCTGATCCCTGCTATAGATAATTACTCAGGAATACCTGATTAATGCTTATTTTATTCATTACCTGTGAATTATTTGCATTCTTTTTTTTTCCTTTATAGAAATTTTATTGGGAAAGTATTTTTTTCAAACATTCTAAAAGCATTTGTTAACAAGTTGGGTTTTAAAAAGGTTTGTATTCTGTTGCTCCTTCTGGTGAATCCCTGTGGTCATCTTGCAATGACATCTTGAGCATTTTTTTATTTTTTTTATTTTTTTTACCATCAGTAGCCTGCCAGAGCATCTTAGGATGGTCTCCAAACCTTTGCAGTAGCATTTCCCGAAGCTGATAAAATGTAGGAGAGCCTCTGGTGCCAAAATCAAGAGGAGGGGCAGGAGATTCATCAGCATCCCTGTCTTTCTTCTTCCGGAGGGGGGCACTGCCAGGCAGTCACCTCTTTGATTCTGTTATTGTTTTCGCCTCTGCTAGCAGTGACCTCCAAGACCTCTGGAGAAACTTTGTTCTTACAAGTTGCAATGTGCAATTTTAACTCCCACTTTGGAACTCAGCGATGGGCATTGCAGGGGCACATTGCTAGTTCTCTGCCGACCTTCTGGTTGTTCTTTCTGCAATTCACCAACTGGTACGTTAACCTGCAGGCTCTGATCTGGTGGTTCTTATCAGAAGGGCATTGGGCAAGCCATTCAGGCTGCGTACTGTGCTCCTCCACACACACACACACACACACAAACACACACACATACACACAAAATTAAGAGCATCTCACTTTCTCAATTATTTGCATTCTTGTGATATGTATTTTACCTTGGGCTTCATAGATGTAGGTATCCTGAAATATCCAGCACAACAGGCCTGCAAAAGATTACTAAGAAAACTGTGGGCCAGGTGAACATGGTTGGTGTGAATAGTGAATGTTCAGGTTGCATACTAGAAGAAGTTATGCTAGAAGCTTGACTGTGAGCATTGGGATCACATACATACTGCGTCACATGCATATAATTTGAAAACGGATGTGATTTTTCAACTTCTGACTTGATCTCCAGAGACACAATATGGAAGTCACTTAGGCAAGGAGAAAACAAGTCTACTCACCATACTATTTTAATTTTGGCTTCGCCACACCCTGGATTCCCTGCCTGCCAATCTATTTGAGACATAGAAAAATACCAGATACATCTACTGCTTCCTCTCTTCTCTGCCTGCAGTTGTGATCAAAGAGAGCAGTTGCGGCCACTCAAACCAAGCCATCATTTCAACCTAAGAAATCTGAAACCTCCCAGGAACTCCTATTTCATGTAAAGGTTCTTCCTTGATTCCTAGGCACTTCTTAAGCATAATGAGCTGGTCCAGTGAAAACTGATATCTAAACTGAGTCTTAAGTCAAGATCCAGATTTCAATCCACACTTTCTCAATTGGTTACACTCAGACTGCAACCTCTCATAATAGCCTTTTCTATTAAAATATCAAGAGCGAGTGGGTTGAAGTTATTTACATTAAATGTAGTAAACATGACATAAAACAAGGTTTGAGCAGTCTCACTGGAAGAAGCTAAAAAATAGGAAACAAGTACATTTTCACGTAGCAAAAGAACTTTATATTGGTTTTACCACTGAATCTGCACAGTGTCACAAACAATTATGTTGCACTCATTTTGTAGGGACGTTACTTTGGGATTATTAACAGACACATCAAATACTTAGGATTTGGATTCCAGAAGTACGCCTGTCTTTGGAAACATTTGCATGTGCCTTACCTTTCTTTATTATGGAAAACAAATAGCCTAATTGTCATAGCACTTGCAGATGTTAAGGAGGAATGCAAAACCAGTGACCTCTATTTTCAAAGATAAACTCCATTATTTTACTGATAATCCCATGTCTGTTGGCCATGAGATTATGGATAATAGCACTATAGGGCTTTTCCAGACAGATGCTTGTCTTTATACTGCTGTATAAATATATGGTTGTCTTTATACTGCTGTACTTAATTAGAGGGGGGTATAACTGTATGTAAAAAAGGTAAAGATAAAGGACCTCTGGACTATGGGGTTGCGGTGCTCATTTTGCTCCAGGTTGAGGAAGCTAGCATTTGTCCACAGACAGCTTTCCAGGTCATATGGCCAGCATGACTAAACTGCTACTGGCACTACGAAACACCATGACAGAAACAAGAGCACACGGAAACGCTGTTTACCTTCCCACCACAGCGATACCTATTTATCTACTTGCACTGGTGTGCTTTCGAACTGCTAGGTTAGCAGGAGCTGGGACAGAGCAACAGGACCTCACCCCCATCACAGGGATTCAAACTGCCAACCCTCTGATTGGCAAGCCCAAGAGGCTTAGTGGTTTATAGCATGTAGCAAATATCAGTTCCCATGGGATTTTTGTAGAACCGTTGAATCTGGGGCTGCCATTTGCATTTATGCTGCTAGTTTCCACTCTGTAGTTTGGAATCTCAAAGATTGGCATAGTCCTTTGAAGGTGCCCTATATATCAGGTGCACCTGCTAAGTATTATCTATTTCAGGTATGGGCAACCAGATGTTGACCCTATGTTGATGGGAGCTGGAGTCCAATAGCATCTGGGTGGGTTCCCCAAATTTGACCTATTCTGGCAATGGCATTCTAGGATTTCAGGCAGAGGTCTTTACCAGTCCTGCTCAATGAGTACTAATCCTTTTAAATTTAGAGATGCCAGGGATTGTTTCTGGGGCCGCATGTGTGCAAAGCATGTGCTGTACAACTGAGCTATGGTGTTTACCACATCAAGGCCTGCAGGCATCAGACAGGAGAATAAACAAATCCCTGAACCTTAATGCATTCGTTCTTTTTCTCCTTAGGTGTGTCTGTCCTGCTGCTATACTTTAGCTCAGTGGCTCTCAAACTTTTTTCTCCAGGCCACACTTTCAGAATGAAAATTGGCTCATGCCACACTGATTTTTGTTGTTGTTAAGAAATACACCGGAAAACAAAAATAAACAACTCCTAGCAGTGCTTGATTTATAGCATAGAACACAAGTGCTTTGTAATAGGATCATGGGACATCCAGAAAATATAAAACAGTACACTAAATAAGAAAAAAATATATATTTTGATACTATACTATACTACACTGAAATGTTTAAATTGATTGCCCTTGAATCCTGCACATTGCCATCCTCTCCTGCCACACCAGTGTGGCCTGCTACACCCCTTGAGAACTGCTGCTCTAGCTCCACTGACTGATCAAAATTAGGAGCTAGTCCTTCCTAGAAACAAAACTTTACATTAATTGCTCTGCAGAGATTCTTTCTGAACTTCTCTTTCATTGTAAGTATTTTCCTTGTGGAAATAACGGCTTACACAACCCATTTTCTGCTTGGGGCCCTGGGAAACAAGGAAGTCAAATGGCACAGCATAGATTTTATTATTGTGAAATGGATTTGCTTTGAATACAATGGTTTCCTATTTCAGAGTAAATCATGCAGAAATGAAGGAATGCTGCGATGGTGATCTCCCTTGAGACAGAACGAATCTTTACATATATGACACCGTGGCAGGAGGCCAGCAGCTAAACCTCTGAAGATGTCCACAAATGATTGCTTTTAAGCAACCCCTGCTCCTGTGAATCCCTTTGTGATTTAAAAAGAGACTCTAGGAATGAAACATGGATTCCCCCCTCCCCTCTCTCACCTGATATTTCCCTCTAAATAAATGGGTAGCTTGTAGATCTATAACTCATCATTGGGAGTAGCTACCAAAGCATACTTGAGCACATGCTTTGAATGCATAAAGTCCCAGAGGCAAATCTCTAGCATCTCTTGAATTGTTTGATGAAATTTCAGAAGAGTGAACATGTAAAATTATGGCTTTAAAACCCAAATGCAGCTCATAAATACCTGATTTAATTTGAACCATAAATGAATAGTTCACAAGAGAAACACATTTTCAAATATAAGTTTAGTTAACCTGGACCAATGAAGACATGTTTTTCTTTAGGATAGGTCAGCTGCACTTGTGTAATGAAGACTGCATTGCCATCCTTAGGAATGATTACTCAGAATTAAGTTCCATTCTGTTCAGTGGCGCTTACATCTAGAGAAGTGTGCACAGGATTGCAGCATTAGTTTGGTGCCAGTTGTGACTGTCAAACACATTTGTTCCCATGATCCACTGATTTTAGACACATATGTTTCATAGAATTGTGGAATTTAAGAGTTGGAAAGGACCACGAGGGTGCTGGTTATACTTTGTTTTAAAAGTCTCTTCCTAATACTTGCACTTAAGCATACTGTATTACAATGGAGAATATATTGAACTCTGTAACATGACACACAGCTCATTGCAATAATCAAGCAACAGTATTTTTATGCTCTTCTCCAAGTTCCTTCTGTTATTTAGGTGTTAAATACAAAGTATGTTGCCCCTTTCCAAAGCATGTTCTTCTACATTACTCCTTCCAAAGCGTATTAGCACAATTCCCTCTTACTTCTTAGAAGGTTCTTTTATTCAGTTTGCTGAGGATTTATTCTTTGGACAACCTTATGAAGTTGGCACACTTTCTAGAAAGGCATAGGGAAATATATGATAGGTGATATGAAGCTGTTTTGTCAAGTCTTAGACCTGAAGTAAGGCAAGCAAGTTGCCATTTGGTTGGCAGAGAGAAAGAACCTGGTGGCGTCACTGCCAGCAAGCTGTCCAGACTGAAATAAGGCAGCAGATGTGGGATGTTTACATCAGCCAGTAGCACCACATTGGCCACCTGGTGTCACCTGATTTGCCAGGTCAGGTCAGCAGGATAATATGGTGTGGCTTGAATGCTGCAGCTTCAACTGTCTATAATTTCTTCCTCTAACCAGCCACGATGGCTGCACAAGAAAGCAATGTCTATCCACAGGGTTCCTAAAGCAAGCTCAGCTGCACCTGACAGAAGACATTATTCCATGGAGGGGTTCACCATCATTATCAGAAGGCACTGCAGTTTTGCCCATGCTAGTGAACTTGACGGTGTCCTACTATAACAGTGGTGTCCAAACTTTTTTCAAAAACGGACAGATTTGATGAAATGAAGGGCTGTGGGGGCCAACCAAAGTTGTAGAGTTTTTTTTTTTTTTTTTAGGATTTTACCCCAGGAAATAAACTGCCCCAGGAGCTGGATTAAACCGACTGGCATGCCGGATTAGACCCCGGAAATGGACTTTGGACATGCCTGTATTATAAGTTGTTTGTACTGTACAGTAGTAATTTTAGACTCTGGACTTTGCCTTATGGGAGGCACCCTCTTTAGATGGCAATGTGCATTACTTCACTTACTTGAAAAAGTGATAAGACAGCGTTGCTTCCCTTGGGAACCCTTTCTGCTGAGTGGGACACTGGACTCACCCCAAGTCCTCCCCTGACAGCACTGCTACTGTGGTACCACAACTGTTATCCTCCAAACACGGCATTGTGCATTTTATTGGGTGAATGGATATTATGCTCCTATGCTGCATCTGTTTGTCCAATGTGAATAGGGACTTTCACAACACCATATGCAGATGTGCCTTTGAAATAGCAAATTAGACACAATTTCAGCACCTCTTGAATAGCTTTTAGGTTACGCGGCTCATCTCATCTCCACAATTACTGTTATTAGTATGTGTTGTTACAACCCTCCCACACTTCCCTTCCTCCGAGAGACTGTGACAATGTTCATTTCATAGAATGAAAAGTTATTTTGAAAATGACTACTTGGTGGTATATGTGAACTCCTAAATTACCTCTCCTTATACTTGGTAATTATTGCACATGTCAAACACTCAGCCTACTGAGGAACTTGCCATCTTTGGAAGATCTGCTAAAGCATTTCACAATTTAGTGCATAGCATGTCATTCATTTATTTCAACCAGCTAAATGAAAAGGGGGTACACTTTCTCAAGCCTTTACTCTCCTGAATATATATTGTTCTCTCTGTCATATGGAATTATTTCCTCTGTTGGTCAGAGAGACTCTGCAACAGCAGGTGAAGCAGAACCTATTTCACCTGATGTTCTGCAGATTTAAAACTTGACAGAAATTCAGCTGTGTTGAATCCTGCTTTATACTTTCACACATTGCCATTTCTCAGAAACTATTGACTGCAATGAAATCCTTGCCTTAATGCCAAGTTAATGACAAAGTCAATGTTATTATTAGCACAGAGGAGAAACTTGGTGTGGGGTGGTGGTATGACACAAAATGTTCATACAATAGCCACTGGGTTAAGCTAGCCCAAATGTGAAATGCTCTTCAAATGTTGCTGAACTACAGCTCCCATTATCTCTGACTGTTGGCCATGCTGGTTGTAGCCGATGGGAGCTGTAGTCCAAAGCATCTGGGGGATACCAGGTTGGCGGAGGCAGCTGGATATTTTCTTCGATAAATTTAAAAAGCTGAAATAGCTGGAGACCTGTGGACTGCAAGTCTCCTCATCCTGATCATTGGTCATGTTTGTTGGGATTGGTTGGAATTGAAGTCCAATAGCATCTTGAGGGCTGCACCAATGTTACAACAAATGTATGCATGTAAAGCAGATCAATATGGAGGTTTGCCCTCTAAAACATTTTTTTTTGGGGGGGGGGTGTATCAGGTTCCTTGTTGTTTAATGGCAAAATCTAATTTATAGCTGGAGTAAACTAGATGATGCTTCCTCCTGTTGCTGCTGCTTAGAAGTTATGACTATGTTTTCAAAATAAGGTTTGGACACCTGACTATGGCAAATGATTCATTGGTGGAGTTGCAAATTCCAGAGAGATAGCTGTGTCAGTCCATTCCATCCAAAACAACAGAATCTTGCGGCACCTTCAAAGCTAACACCTAGATTGTGGCATAAGTCTACGTGAGCCAGAGCACATGTTGTCAAATACATGGATATACATACACACACACACACTGAACTTATAGGTGCAGAAATTTTAAAGGAACAAATTACAAAGTGAGGGCAAGCAGTGCAAAAGAAAGCAGTGGCTCGCTGTGTCACACCATTGTGTAAGCACAAACACGAGCCAAAGTTCAGTTGAATGAACACCAGAATCAAAGAGAGTGGGAGCGACCTACTAGTGTCTTGCGTGTCTTCAGACAGACGTGTTATCCCAACCATCCTAATACAATATTTGCACAAAGAATGCTTTCATTTTAATTATTTGCAACTTTGCTGTGTGTACAGTAATTGCAATTGATTTCTATGTTTTTTTTTGCTGCTGTAATTTTATCTCTTGTGAAGCACCTCGAAAACTCTATAGAAAAGTGACAAACATGTGCTTGAAGTCAGTCCATAAACACAAATTATATTCATAGTTGATTTGTGTAGGGGGGAAATCTGGTCTTCTTTTTAGCTGTGCAGAGCAGAGAGGAAAAGGCGTAAAACAGGGATGGCCCTCAGAAGTCTCTACCCGGCCCTCAGAACTCTTCCTAGCCCATCTCACTTCTCTGGCGATACCTTTCTCCAGACCACATTCCTCTCCAGCCCTGTTTTGTACCCTCTGAGTTTTTGCCTGGATAAAACATTTCCTCGAACTCTGGTTATTCTTCTTCCTTGTTTGGTTGGAGGACAGAGTGAGGTGTGTGCATTAACATTGGCTCATAGCCCTGATTACCATTGGCAGGTGGCCCCTGAGAGGTTGCCAAGAAGCAAATGTTGTCCCCAGGCTGAAAAAGTTTCCTTTAGCTTCAAACCTAAAGCTAGATGATGCCGACCTAAATTAATATCCTCCAAGTGGAAGGATTTAGCACACAGTGGCTTCCTAGAAATCAGCACACTCCATTGAAGGTTGACTAAGGACTCTCTCAGTGCTTTAATATTTCACACATAATGCATCACGCCCCCAGTTCCGAAATTACAAGGATTGGTGATGACACATTGAAGCCATTGGAACTGAGATCAGCAGGGGGGGAATGGTGACATTCAAAGACAGGCTTCACAAGAGCACTTTAAGCGCTGCCGGGGAAAAGGCCCAAATGTGCTTAATGCCTGACTTGTCTGGAGAGGATTGTGTTAAATAATAATGGGAGGGGGGTTTGATGGGGGAGAAAAGAGATTTGTTAAAAGTTAAAAGGGTTTCTCACCCTGCAGCGGGGCATGTAGTGCTCATGCGAATTGCTGCACCGCTTGAAGAAACACTTTCATTGCAGATGGCTGCCGTAAAACATGGAGGAAAGGTGGGGGGCAGAAATATATATATATATATATATATATATATATATATATATATATATAGTATATATATATATATTGTATATATATATATATATATATTGTATACCTGCCGGAAGGACACTACCCACATTGTGGCTTCTTTGGGGGAGATCAAGCTCTTTAAAATATTAGCAGCACAATAACCTCTGGAAACCCCCAATCGTGTATGCCAATGTAGTTTTCACTAGACACACAAAAACAGACTCAGGGTCTAGGTTAAGACGTTCCTGTTTGCCCAGGGGTTGCATTTGCATTTAGTCTGCAGTTTTGTTTTACATTGCATTGGCGTCACAAATTATCCTATTGACATTACGGCATTATTGTCATGCAGCAATGAATGCGATTGTTTTATTGCTTGTTTTAATTGCAGATGTTGATATTGTAATGCTTCTCTGATTGGTTTATCTATCTGCAATCCACTTAGAATCCTATTTAGCACCAAGCAGCACATAAATTGATAAAGGGTAAGGATGATGGTGATAACTACAGTAAAGGATTTCAGATGCCTTTCTCAGAAAGACTCAACTCGAAGAAATGGACAGTTTGCAAAGTTTAAAAGTAAGCAATAAAAACAATGCTGTTTATAATCTTTTCAATAAATAAAAATGGATCGTTGCAGCTTTTTTAAAAGAAAAATTAAAAAAACCACACCATTATTGTTTGGGAGGTATTTCCCCACTTCTGCATCCAAGTCCCGTCCCCCCCCAACAAACCAGCTTGCACTTCAGGACACTTTTAAGAAACACAACCCGGCCAGAGAGGTACGACAAAGCAGCCAGGGCAGAACAATGCGATGCCCTGCCAGGTTGCCACCCCCACAGATGCCTCGGCAGCATCCTTCCTCGTTGTGGCGAGACGAGTTTCCACCTGGCTTGCTCCGGAACGGGCGGGGAGAAGTAGGGAGCCTGTGCCAGTGGCGGACGCAGCCAGCCAGCCAGGCAGCCTCGCCCCTCCTCTCCATCCTCAACCCAGCCCTGGCTGGGCTTCCCTAGCAAGCAACCTATTTGTCTCCCGCCGCTTCCAGCGTGAAAGTAAAAAATTAAAAAAAGGAGGAGGAGGTGGGGAGGGAGGGAGTGGGTGGGGCAGGAGCGAAAAGACCCTCAGTCAAGGGAGCGCGCGCGCGGGGCGGGGGGAAAGGGAGGGAAGCGGTCCGGGGGAGGCCGAGGGGCGGGGGCGGAGGCGGGCCGAGCGCGAGGAGGGCGGGGCGGCACGCAAGCGCGATGGGAGCCTCGCAGAGCCCCACGCGGGCGCTCTCAGAGCCTCGGCAGCGGAGCTTCCAGTTGAGCCGCGAAGGGGCCTCAGGGCGGCGAGGCGCGCGGAGGAGCCGGCGAAGAAGAGCGGAGCCGGGCGGACAGGCAGGCAGGCAGCGCTCGCTCGCTCTCTTTTTTCTCGCGGCGTGCGCAGGGGCGGAGCGGCCAGCTTTTCTCTCCGGCGGTTGCCCAGCCCCGGCCAGTCAGTCAGTCATGGGGTAAAAAGGGGGAGCGAGCGAGCGGCGTGGAACAATAAAAGCGGCGAGGCGGCGGCGGCGGCAGCGCTGACTGACTGGGCGAGCGAGAGAAAGCGGGGGATGCCGGACGCTCGCTGAGCGGACCGAGCGGCGCACTCGGCGGCGGCAGCAGCGAAAGTGGAGCGAGGCGGCGGAGCAGCGGGCGTCAGGGAAAGCGCGCACGGCGGATGCTTTGCGCGGCCGGCGGGAGGCGGCGGCGGCGAAGGGGGAGAAGACGGAGGGCGGCGGCAGCGGCGGCAGCAGCAGCAGCAGCAGCAGAGGAGAGATGATCGCGGAGTTGGTGAGCAGCGCCCTGGGGCTCGGCCTCTATCTCAACACCCTCGGCGCGGATTTCTGCTACGATGACAGGTAGGTGGCGGCGGAGGAAGAAGAAGAAGCGGACTCGGGGCTGCCTACTCGGGGGGCGCGTCCGGCTCGGTTGCGCTCGCCGGCAGCTCCAAAGGGAGCGCGCTCTCTTCCCCCTCTGCGCCGTGGGGTTTTGTGCAAGGCTGTGAAAACACAACACGCAACTTGGTGTCCTCACTTTCCTTGCCCGGACTGCCGCCTCTTCCTTTAATCCGCGCTCTCACCTGCGGAGGAAAGGTTAATCCGATTATCTCTCCCCGGTTTAACGCTTTACGGATTTCATCGCACCTTTTCTTCCTTTGCGCGTTCTCTCTTTCTCTCGCGCGCCTGCCTTTCCCCTGGGTAATTTCGGTTCAGGAGGGGTGGGAAAGAGAGTTCAGGGCTTCCCTGATCGACTTCGCTTTGCGCTCGAATCTACCAATCAGAGGCAGGTGCAACAACAACAACAACAACAAAAGGCACGCAGTTAGAATGGAGGAGCTTGGGTGCCTTTGAGGACATTCTCCGGCTACGGATTTGTTCCCAGTACCTGAGCTGAACTTGCAATCCCTTCCACTCCTGGTTAGCAGCGATGTGCCAGTAGATCCCGATCTACCATTTGCCCACCCTAGTGGAGAGACGCAGTTTGCAGGGCTGGCTGTCAAGTTAGTTTGCTGGAAGGGGTCGGGGAACATAGGTCCCCTGGTACAGCTGAGCAGGCGAGGAGTGCAGGCAAACTCCTTCCATACTGAATCTCTTAATTCTTTCGCTCATTATGCCTTTGCCAAGACCACTCTTTCTGGTCACTTTTTGGAAGTTGGGGGAAGGGAAATCTTTGTCCTTTGGGGAATAATTCCTTACACACACTCGTGTGATTTTCTAAAACAAAAACATTCTCCATCTGCCCTTGCCCTGCCAACCAATTTGATAATTAAATGGTGTTAAGTTTGGGTTAGAAACAAGCCCTTTCCCCATTTCATCCTCAAAGCGATTGCTTTTTGAGGGGGGGAGTGGTGGATTCAACTTGTTTCTCTTGATGCTCTTGTTTCTGGAACATTTGACACTTAAACTTCCTTGCGCTTGTAAGTGTATTAAAGGGACAGCGATGCTCTGAATTTTTAAAGGGAGAAGTGTCCAAGCTGCTGCCTGAATGGAAATTAGGCTTTCTAACTAGGAACCCCTTCCCTTTAAAGCCCACAGATGTGCCCAAGTTTCTTTGTAGATAATGAGTAGTGAAGGAGAAGGTAAACTGCACATGCTGCTGTTGAATAGAAGTTGCCCTGTCATTGAAAATGCTTGTTCTGGAGCTAAAGTGCATTGATCCCTGCCTGAAACTGAGCCTTGGAATAGGAACCTCTGCTTTAATTTTGCTCACAGGGGCAGTGCTTACTTTAAAATCATCAGTGTGGCTGTTTTTGCATGTTAGCTGTGTTTGCATGTTTGTGTTCGTGTGCGCATTTGCCCTCTGAAGATCTGCTGAGCAGCTTTTCTTCCTGAAAGCTCTTCTATTCTGCTCCCCAGACTGTATGTTCAACATTCCTTTATGCTAATTAGCAAAGATGAAGCCCCCCCAGGACTTGAATTTGGCTCTTTTGAGTTTGGGCAGCTAATGAGAAGTGAACTGTGTAGTTGAAGAAAACTGCATCAAGTTCTAGAAAATGTCACAGTTGTTCTGGGTGCTTCTCCCTCCCCTTAAAACGGACAAGTGCTCAGGCACTGCTGAGAAGCTGTATTAGCAATTAGAGAAAATTCCAATTTGCGCCTTTTCCGGTGACTTACTCTGATTACAATTAAAACAGATGCATAATTAAAATATATTAGGGAGAGCAGCACGCCTGGCTGAATTTATGAGCCATCTTGGGGTGTTTGCATGCTCCATTGACGTTAAACCATCCAAAAAGTGAGCATAGATTTACTTTGACAGCTTTTCATCATTCCCTCTCTGTTTGGAAACTGAATAGATCCCCTGGGTTAGGCTGAACTGCCTTTCAGCAGAGTGCCTTTGTATTGAGGGATGCGCCTTGAATTCTCATATATGGGAGTATCAAGCACCAGAGTGCCAGAAAAGTCCAAACTAAGTGAATCTTACAAATGGTATATTGACAGTTCTGCCTTCATATATTCATTCTGTTACACTATTGTCAACTGTGACTACAAAGATATTATTCAGTCATGTGTGTGTTCAGAGATCATGCAGTAAACGCAGACGTAAGAGCTAGAGCAGCATAACTGTTGCCAGAAAACACGTCTCAAACTTTCAGGCAAATAGTGAGGGAAATGATCTACTCTAGCTTTGAAGGATCATTTGCATTGGGACATAAACTGGTTGTACTTAAGTCAATTAAGTTGCTTGATCCTGAATTTTGGTCTGCTTTGCAGGGCACTGCAGCACCTGTCAGAGTTTGGGAGTTACTAGTAGGATAAAGGCACGATTTTCTCTTTTTCCTTCTACAAAAATTGAATGCAACTTGTGTGTTTCCTTCTTAGCTATTGCAGGTTAGCAGTTCAGCAACTTAACCCTAAAGGATTTCCCAGTTTGACAGATCGTGATCTTTTCTATTTCCAAGTATTTAAGAAAACCATTAACTGCATTCTAGTGTGTTAGTGGTCTTTTAATGGGTGTATAAAGTTGTTTAATGATTATACACTGCTTTGTGCAGTTTTATGGAAAAGTAGCATAAAAGCTTTTGAAATCAGACCTGATATAACTCTGCTAATGCTGGCAGATACTTACAGGTGTTTACTATGCAGTATTACAGTAGTTGGAGGATATTAATATGGCCATAAGTAAACATACCGGGTACATCGTCGGAGTTGGAAAAATCCTGTGCACCTGGTTGTTGGCTTGCCTAAATATGTGATAATGGTACCTAAGAATGTGGATATTATTATTTTTTTGCAGCCCTGCCTTCTGCTTTATCTAGGGGCTGCATTATCAAGGTTGCTTGAGGACACTGATTGGGAATTTAGTGCTCTTTGCCAGTTTAAATCTCCTAAAATTGTATTGCAGTTTGAAGTATTGCTGAACATCATGGATGTAGAGGTCAAGCTCTTTGTTGATTTTGACATGATTGCTCTTACAGAATGTTAGTGGCAATTTAATTGCAATTTAATCTCTTTTAATTTCTTTCTGTTAATCCCAAAAGTACCGGTTTAGCATTACTCTTGTGTTGGATAAATGACATTTAAACTGCAGGTTTGTTTAATTTGTCTAAAAGCTAAAGACATAAACACCTCTTGCATTTGGAAATTCATTGGCATGTGTAAACTGAAATTATTGATTATGCTGTAGAGTAGGTCAGTTAATTACAGCATTTTCAATTACACTGGGAAGGAAAGCTGCAAACAAGCAAATGCTTTTCTAGTTCACCACTGCAAATCTTTTTTCTTTAAGTGAAACTCCAAGACCTAAAATATTTTAACTACAATCACAGGGTTGTGTGGACCATCAGGAGCTTTCTTAGAATGTAACTCGATGAAATGTGAACTGAGTAGAAGCTGTGGGATACTGCCTTCCAGGTGGGATATGGATCATACGTCCAAGTTAAATTGAATCAAAATTGTGCATATAAACTTTGAAGCTGATGATCACGTATAAGAGCAGTGCCAAATCCTTCAGGTTTTCTGTTCTATCAGATGTGACATTGATTTAGACTGTTTTTCTTCTTGATACAGTGACCAAGATTACTATATAAAAGGTGTCTGTAATTGCATTCTGTGTTTTTTAGTAGGTTGGCAAAGATTAAATGGTGTCATAAAACCTTCTTTACAGCGAGATCAATTTCTTAATGATAAAAAGTAATGGAAAACAATGTGCATTACTCGCCTGGAATGAAGTTACTTACCGTCTCAAAACAAGCATTTATTCTGAGGCCAAATCTCATTTTAAGGAAAACGAAGTCAATTCATTATTGAGTTTAAAGAGGAATTTGAAAAGATCTGACATACACCAATGTATGTGGGAAGAGTGGATGAAGGCATGGCGAGAGGGGGAAATAAATACTTGCTTGTATCCATATGACTGGTCCAGCTGCTGAAACATGAAACTAAGGACTGCCAATTCAAAGATATGATAGAGAGAAAAGCACCTCTCCCAGTTCCTGAAAAATGCATGTGGGGTTTAGTAATCATTGCATAGCAAGTGCCCCCCTCCCCATGCCGCCTTCTGTAGTTCTAAAATTCCATATATTCTGAGTCGTCTGCAAAGATTAAAGGAGTGACCAAAGATAATGTGACACGTTAAATACAGAGAAGGGGAAAATGTGGTAGTATTTTCAAAGGCTTGATATATGGGAGAAAGGGAAAGTGAGGTCTGGCAAGGGTTTGTTCCCACTTGGAAGCAAAAATGGCAAGGGAAAATTTAGTGTGCATCCTCTTAGAATTGTGTGTTCATCATGGTTGTTAAAGATGCCTACTGCATCAGTTGAAATACCATACTTTGAAAACTTTTTAAAATTTTAAATAGTGTTTGGCTTGTTGGCAGGTCATTATTTAAGTTGAGATATATGGGTGATTGGTATAAAGAGGAAAAGTGATTGTTGGTGTGTAAGATTTGGTGTCTTGGGATACTGGCAATCATACATAATTGCAGCTATAATCTAAAAAACGCCCATGCAGATCCATTGAAGTACTGCATTCCAGTATACACTCAAATGCTCAACAATCTGCACACTCTAAGGAAAGCATTATATTACCCTTTAACCTTGCATGATAAACTTTTCTTACAAAACTAATGTCTTTGAAACTTAGTTTCTGCAATCATGGGCATTGATTTTTCATTCTACAACTTCACTTACAACATTTCTGAGTGCTTTCACAAGTTCCCAGAAATGGTGTGTCATTTTTTTCACTGCTTCTGTAATGTTTCAAAGGGATCTCATGCATGCACCCCACTTTTAAAGAAATGCTTGTATTTTCCTTTTAGGAAAGTTAGGAAAAGAAAGAGAGAGAGAAAAGTATGAGGCATTGTTTTTCTATTTTGCTGCCTTTTGAAATGTGTGAAAGCACTTCACTGCAGGCAAATATGTATCAGATGCTATTTTTAAGTTGCCCAAGTGATTTATTGGCTTTATAAATTGGCCAGTTAAGTTAGTATTCAGTTGGGACCAAATTTTAATCTGTAGTGGAGTTTGAAGAAAGAAAAATATTTCTTTTAACAGTGTTTGTTTTACTAGGGTATAAATTATTTCATTTATCCTGTTTCATCAGAAGACACACTGGGATTTAGGTGAGATTGGTTAGAAGAGACCAGCTAAACATTATTTTTGTAGTGCTAATTGAAGCAACTTCAAGATGACTCGCATGAAAAGGTATATATTGCTGTTATCACAAAGTTTGGCTACACGTCATATCACAACTTTCTTAAAGGCTTATCAAATAATTCTGAAGCACATTTTTATTAGATCAGTTTAATGATACAGTTTGCGTAGAACCTCATAATTTTTTTAAAAAAGTATAAAGAAATGTGTTAATCTATCACCTGAGCTTGGTTCTACAGATTTAAGAAACAATTCTTACTAAAATTTAAAAATGGTACATTATATGCCGTGATTGTCCCAATTAAAATTTTGTAAGCTTAGTACGCTATTGCTCAGCTCCTCTGTCTGTTGTGCCACAAAAGACATTACAGCAGTATCTTGGTACTTGAACAGCTTGGCTTCCGAACAAATCGACTCACAAACGCTGCAAACCCAGAAGTAAGTGTTCCAGTTTGCGAACGTTTTTCAGAAGACAAACGTCTGATGCGGTTTCTGCTTGAGTGCAGGAAGCTCCTGCAGCCAGTCGGAAGCCGCACCTTGGTTTTCAAATGATTTTGGGAGTTGAATGGACTCCTGGAATGGATTAAGTTCGAGAACCAAAGTGCCACTGTATCTGACAACTGATCCAATACATGCAATGGAAGAAAGAGTGTAAAAACCAGAGAAGAATAGATAGCCATCTATCTCTAAATTCTTACAGTTTTTAAAAACTTAATGGGTGGCATTTACTTTTAGTCCTACCCTGAGTAGACGCATTGAAATTAATGGACATGACTAACTTAAGAGTCATTAATTTCAGTGGGTCTACTCTGAGTTGAATTTGGTTGAATACAACTCACTATATCATTTCCATAGATGTATGTAATTGTGTGGATACTGTGTGTTCATTACAGGATTTCCCTGGGTTGAATTCAGTTTTGTGCTATCATGAACATTACACCTGTGCAAGCATTGCAACTTGACAGGTGGAATGAGCCCCCATCTCCTCCCCCATGTGCTGTTCTGGGGGGGGGGTCTTCTGACACACACCCCAAGCCAATTTTAAGGAGCATGAAGTGGGAGGAGGGGGTTAAAACCCCATTTTGAAAGCAGAAGTTCATGTGCAGGCCTTCTCCTTTTGGGGCTTGCTGGTAAATCCTGCCCCATGTTATTACATTTGACCTTTCACTTTAAAGGACAATTGGGTGGTGGGTTCCTTCTAGGAAGTGTGGCACTTTCTCCACCGAGTAAGTATTCCTGTGCAAAACTGTTTTGTACTTTGCCTCTGATCAGAGCTCAGACTTCGGCAAATTTTTGAGCATGACCTCAACAGGATGCATGGAGGCATACATCCCATAAAATTGGAGATGAATTGACAATGGGAAGAAAAGTACAAGAAGTAGTGTAAGAATTCTGGGCTGCATCAATAGGAGTATAGTGTCTAGATCAAGGGAGGTAATAGTACCACTGTATTCCGCTCTGGTCAGACCTCACCTGGAATACTGTGTCCAGTTCTGGGCACCACAGTTCAAGAAGGATACTGACAAGCTGGAACGTGTCCAGAGGAGGGCAACCAAAAAGGTCAAAGGCCTGGAAACGATGTCTTATGAGGAATGGCTTAGGGAGCTGGGTATGTTTAGCCTGGAGAAGAGAAGGTTAAGGGGCAGAGCCGTCTCACCCATAGGGGCTAGTGGCGCGGCGCGCCAGGGCGCCGGGCCCCCCAGGGGCGCCCCCTTGAGCCCGCTGGCATACCGGGCGCCCCCCTCCCCAACCCGCCCCCGCCCCCACGGGCGGGCTGGCGGCCGGGCGCTCGCGCGCCGGCAGCACAGCCTCTGCCGCCCATGCCACTCCCGGGCGGGCTGCAAGCTGGCCGCCCTCGCATCCTGTCCCGGGACTGGAAGGGCGCGCAGAGCCCCGCAGCTCTCTGCCCCTGCCGCTCTGGAAAGCCAGGGGTGGAGGCGGGGGGGAGCAGATGAGCAGATGAGGAGCCAAGGGGTCTTTTGGGAAGGACGGATATTGTTTTTGGCCCCTCTCCAAAAGCGGCCCCAGCGCTGGGTGAGCGCACCCGACCGTGCGCCGTGCGCGCAACCTCCCCAGCAGCACCTCGGCAACCCAGCGGCCTCGATCCGCTCCTCAACCCCTCTCTCGCCCCCGCGTCGTCCGCTCCTGCAGCGGATCCTCCCACTCGGGCGCTGGGCTCCAGCCCCTTCCTGCCGGCTGTCCATTCCCGATTGCAACCCGGCCAGCTCCTCGGCTTCCCGAGACGGGAGAAAGAGGAGGAGGGCACCTTGGCTCGCGCGCCCCAAAGAGGCGGCGCACCAACTTTGGGCACACGTGCGCCTTTAAGAAAACAACCCCCCCCCAGCCTGCATTAATGCACAAAGCCAGGCTCTCCCCCCCCCCCCCAGCAAATGACGCAGGGAGCCGTGTAGGAAAAGCTTTCCACGTTACGATAATTCTCTCTCTCTCTCTCTCTCTCTCTCTCTCTCTCTCAGACTGAGGTGAGTGAGATGCTCCTAATCTGAGAGCCTCTGAAAAGAGGTGGTGTTTTCTAACTTTGCCTATTGTTGCTGATACTCTGTTTCTGGTTAATTGTTCCTTCTGCACGTTTCCCTAAGGAACCAAAAGACAAACTGTGAGTTTCTCTGCTTGCTTTAAACCGTTTTGAGTATTGCGTTTCAATTGTTGTGATAATAATAGTAGCTTATATTAATGCATTCTCCTCTGTGTTCTAGTTAGAGGTAGGTAGCCATGTTGGTCTGCTGTAGTCAAAACAAAATTTAAAAAAAATTCCTTCCAGTAGCATCTTAGAGACCAACTAAGTTTGTTCTTGGTATGAGCTATTGTGTGCATGCACATAAAATAACACACACTACTTCAGATACACTGAAATTGGTCCTGTAAGACCAATTGCTGTCCTTAAGTTGTCAACAGGTTTACCACACCTATCAGCCAATCACCCATTCCCACCACCCTTCTGAGTAATATCCCTCCCCACCCTCTCACTATACCTAAGGGTCTGGTGATTTCTATTTCAGTGTATCTGAAGAAGTGTGCATGCACACAAAAGCGGCCTCGATCCGCTCCTCAATTGGTCATCCAAGGTTTGTCTTAAAGGGCTAGTGGCCTCCTACATGACAAAATGACTGCTCTCTGCTCCTCACTTGCCCCTGCTCATGGAGAGAATATTTCCCATTCTGGTTCAAAGGGGTTCCTGTGCTTTAAGCAGCTTTGCCTCAATAGCAGAAATGCTTCCTGCAATCCACAGAAGGGGAGGGTGATGTTATGCTTTGATCCTGCTTGCAGATTTCCCTTAGGCATCTGGTTGGGTTAGGGGGCGCAAATTACTTGCCTTGCCCCAGGTGCTGACAACCCACGCTACGCCACTTGCCGCCGCTCCTTTGAGCGCTTCTCCAGCCTGCCGCTGCGCAGGACTGGAGTAGGGCGCGGGGCGACGGGAAGGAACCCAAGGGGTCCCGAGCCGGGCACGATCCCTGGCGGCTGCTGCTCCTCTGAACGCTTCTCCAGCCTGCCGCTGTGCAGGACTGGAGTAGGGCGCGGGGCGGGGGAAGGAACACGAGGGGTTCCGAGCGGGCGCTGTTTGCCAAAGGATGGGGGGGCGTGGGGGCGCCGGAGAGATCCCTGCACCACGGCGCAGGATAGGCTTAAGACGGCCCTGTTAAGGGGTGATACGATAGCCATGTTCAAATATATCAAAGGATGTCATATAGAGGAGGGAGAAAGGTTGTTTTCTGCTGCTCCAGAGAAGCGGACACGGGGCAATGGATTCAAACTACAAGAAAGAAGATTCCACCTAAACATTAGGAAGGACTTCCTGACAGTAAGAGCTGTTCGACAGTGGAATTTGCAGCCAAGGAGTGTGGTGGAGTCTCCTTCTTTGGAGGTCTTTAAGTGGAGGCTTGGCAGCCATCTGTCAGGAATGCTTTGATGGTGTTTCCTGCTTGGCAGGGGGTTGGACTGGATGGCCCTTGTGGTCTCTTCCAACTCTATGATTCTATGAATTTGCCACAAAATGAAGTATTACAAGAAGCTATAGAAGACAGGTGGGTATATAGAGTGAGACACCTGCCTTAGGCTATATTTGCAGAAGACCTTGTTAAAAGGGAGGTGCCAATTCACTTGTTCCAATTTATGTATTGGAGGATGATAAAGGAACAAAAAAGCACAACGGTTCCACTCATACCCTACAGCTGTAATTGTTGAGTTCTAATAGCTAATAATGTGAGGTTTGTGCTTGTCTACTTGTATAAACATGCTGGAAAATGCAGTGGTATGATTTAATCCAAGTGGCTAACATGAAAATTGAGTTTGTGCTTTGCACAGATATCTGCTGATGAGTTGTATGTGAAATGCACATTCAAGTGAAGTTTGTCTGAAGCCAAACTGTAGTTCCGGTGAGCCTAGTGTGCTAGCTGCACCCTTCTCAAAAGTGTGAGCTGCTATTGTACCCAGACCATGCTCAGCTGGTCATAATAAGCAGTGCTGATTGCAGAGACGGACAAATATGTGCAGCTGGCTTTGCTAACAATATTGTCACGGTAAGCCCCCAAACAGCTTTAAACTCTTCACAGTTTAAAAAGCAAAGTGTTGCTCAGCAAGAAGGAGAGGGCTCTGAATTGCGGCAATTGTATTCAGTATCGAGGTGCACATGTGCTACATCTCTATCTTTACCACATACCGGCATGTATTTTAAATAGCTGTGATGTGAGGCATGTTTAGATACCTGTCTTCAGTGGGGCTTAGGTCTTAGTGAATGCGTTGGAATTGCAGACTTGAATATCTTGTAGACTTTATTGCTTGATAAGCTGGTTGAAGCAATACACCAAAGGATTTGTATTTATATGATTTATGCTCTCATATTGATAGAGTTGTTAGTGTATTAACCTTTATTTGAGAGCCTGAATTTTCCAAGAATGGTTGCTGGAAATAGCCTCTCCACATATGTATTGGAGTTGTGTGCTTCCTTACTTCTTCATTTCCTTGTTACCTAGCTTTTATTCTTCTTTTAAATGTTCCAATGTTCTGTCTAAGAGTTACTGGTGGCTGAAGTTAGCAGGGCTCTTTGAGCAAGGGTTTGTAACTGAAACAAGTGGCTTTGTTATGGTTAGTCACAAACTTCTGTATTTTTAACTATAAAAATACTATTTACTTGAAAAACCGTGAAATGCACAACTTTGAATTTAAATTTTAACTGGATGTGCATAATTCTTGGTAACTAACCTTCTGGACCCACAAGCTAATATACAGCCCTCCTTGACTGTTTATGGTGGCCTTGTTGGCCATTAAGGTTTAGCAACCTTTGAACTCTTTGTGTCTCCTCTTTCGCATGGCTGACCATGTGGATTCTTCATATCTCTTTTCAAAAGGGCTGAACAGATTGTGTAGGCAGGTTGTCATGTTGACAGAAAGCCATGCAAGACTCTTGCCTTTCAGCACATTGGTAAAAGTTTGGTTCAACATGGTAACTTTTGTACCCAAGTGATATTTTACAGATAACGTTGCTTTGATGGTGGTCTAAAGAGTGGAAGGGGAATTTAAAAAGAATCGTTGTTATTTTATATACTTTGCTAGATATTGTGCTCACATAGTTTTAATGTATTCTTCCTTGGAAGATGGTACTTGTAGTGCTTTTTTGTTGTTGAGGAACTTTGAATTTTTTTTTTCAATAGAGGAAATGGATTTTGAGGATGGAATTCCGAGTTAATGCAGCATAATGTTTCTGATTCTCTTTTCAAGACAAGCAGTTTTCCCCCCGTACCATAAATGTGTTACTTTACATCAGGTAAGCTATTCATTTTGGCAGAGTGCCACATGACAATATTTTTTGTCTTGTCAAATGTTCATCATAATAATGACATGTTTTCATGCAGCAAGATGCCTTGCAAATCAGCATTATGACTTAGAATGTTTGTTTAAGTACCAGCCATAATGTTAATGAATCACAGGACACACTACTTACCGAAAAACTCGGAAGGTCAATATTTTTGCCTTTCCTTCTGTCAGATGAGAGTGAATCAGATGTTGAATTCTCTTGGTAGAACTCCCCTAAGACTTCTGTAAAGTAATTGCTGAATTACTTGTAACCCTCATCCTTCGCAAGAGCCACGAAGGCTGCATCAGAAAGTCTCCCAAACCCAGCTGGTCCTTGAAGCAAAGACTGACAGGTAATTGAACCAGGATTTTCCACATGGGAGTACAAAACGTTGCTAACAGACAACTGGGCTGGCCTGCAAGATTCCTTCTCTATTCATGGTGCTGTTGTTAGACAAAAGAGATGTTGAACTTTGACTCTCTGGTTAGCTAGGATGTATTTCAGGCTTATGAGTGGCCAGTGATGCTTAAAACCTAGCATAGATCTTTGTGGTTGTGGTTAGGACGACCTATGCTTATGACTTCTGTTCTAGTTTAAGTATCTAGATAATACTGAATTATCTCTGCCTGGACCATCTTTTTCAATTTGAGTGGAGATGATTACATGCTTATAGAAGCATATGTAAATTGGCATTGCAAAAATTAACATGGTTGTTTTATTAAAGTATCTGGCGCACTTGATGCTAGCATTTTAGAAATGTATTGCCAATTTTAAATAGCAGTTAGTCCCTTGGAGGTTAGCACCTCCTGTCTTCTTCTTCTTCTTCTTAAAAAAAAGGTATATAATGCAATTGAAATTGGTTTAGCTGATCAAGGCCTGTTTTCTTCTATTCAGGACTGAATTTTGAAAGCAAGGACTTGAATGGTACACATCACTTGCCTTTGTTTTACCAATTACCTTAATTTCCATATTTGCTGCCTGCTAGAGATGTACTTATATATTAAGTATTTTATATTTAATGGTTTACAGTGAATGTGGTCATCACTCATATTTTGTTCCTTTCCTACAGTGATAAGGAGCAACAAACCATGATCCCTGGCAGCATTAGATTTGACTTGGGAATCATGATTTGCTTCTTTTCCCCGAACATACCACAGTTTCTGGTTCAGAAATAAGGCTGAATAATGGATCAAGGTTTGTTGCTCATGCTAGGGTTGGAGCAAAGTAGGAGGCTGCTCTTTCACAGCAAATAATTACCTATGGTGTGTGATGTGTGAACACTACCTGAATGTTAATATCTTCTGTAACTTAAGGAGGCTAATGTTATATTAACCATGACAGTTTATGTCTCTACTAACAGGAGATCCTATGTGCTAGGAGTGGGGAACTTGTGGTTCTCTAGATGTTGTTGGACTTCAGCTTCTACCAGCCGAAATCCTGCATGGCCAGTGGCCACAAATGTTGGGAGCTAGCCCATTGTGAGGAATACTTGAAGGGGTGTAGTTTCTCCATCCTTGCTTATACATGTATTCCGATTTTTTTTAGCAGAAAATTGAGCTGTTCCTTCTGACAGCTTGTTGGTCAATGGGCAAATATATTAGCATGTAGTGATGTTTTTCTGTCTGTTTGGTCTCCTCCTGGTTTCTGTACACCAAGCTCTTGGCGTTCTTAAGGCATGCATGAGAGAGAAGGTTTGTGTACCTCTTTGCCACTTATGGGTCCCTCACCCTTTCAAGGACACCAGACATCTTGGGGGCGGGGAGAGGTTCAGATTTGTAGCAGCTTCCTGGGATACTGAATATTTCAGATGAGGGTATGTGATCACTGGCTCTCAGTCCACTAACAACTACTGAAATCTGATGGCTGACCTCTGAGGAGATTGCCAGCTGTTTCCAAACGTTGCCTAGATCAGGGGTAGCAAACCTTATTTTCTTGTGAAAGGCTATTCACCCACTGGGAAAATCAGTTGGAGGCCACACGTGACAGGGAGTGGAGATACTCTGCAGTTTTAATCTGAAATCTTAGGCACAGTACTGCTCCCAGAACTCAGAAACTGCTCGTGCTAATGAAATACCCTGTTGCAAAATGCACCTAGAATAGTGGGAGTTTCAAACACTGCCCACAGTGTAAGGGAGTTAATCTAGTGAAGCTGAGTTGGCTTGTGATAGGACTAGTGAGTTAAATTGCCTTATAGCAAAACCCAAATACCGGTATTTCTTTATATAGTCTATGCAACAATAAAAATGTTAAGACACCAAGCAGCTGCAAGACTCATTTTTGTTCTTGATTTCCATGGAAGTTGTTTTCAGAGGGGTGAAGTCAGTGGGATGTGATAACTGGAACACCTGTAGTTTGGAGACAATGGAAATGGAAGAAGCTTGAAACTATGGCAAAAAGTTAAAACTGCTCTTGCTAGCAGGGGCGTACTGAGCTGCTCCGTCACCTGTGGCGGCAAACCCGGGGACCCAGCGGCGGTGCGTGTGCGCAGCGTCGCTGAATCTGACGCATGCATTGTGCGTCAGACGCAGCGCGTACAATGCACTGCGCACACGTGCTGCGCCATAGCGGCGGCGTCAGGCGAGTCCCAAACGGGCCGTGGGGTGGAGCGGTCTCGCCCCGCAGCCTGCTCGCAGGCCGCCGAGCAGGTTTGCGAGCAGGTTGCGGGGCGAGGCCGCTCTGCCCCGTGGCCCGTCCGTGGCCCGCCGGCGGGGTGGGGCAGGGCTGGCCCAAGTGTCACCCCCCACCCCTGGAACCCGGGGTGGCCCACCCCCTATGCCCCCTTGCTCTGCCCCTGTTTGCTAGGTAGATATGATTGGGGGAGCATGAATAAACATGTAACTGCTGAAACTGCTTTTGTGTTAAGTAAAGGAATAAAAAAATGTGAATGTTGAGTGCTCTGGGCTCTTGCCTGAACCGTGAGGTTGGTAAGACACCATTTCTTGATCAAGAATAAAGGCTTCCTGCCTTGCTACTGCTGCTTGGCTTATTGACCAACAACTAGGCGACAAACACTTGGGGCAGTTGTCCCTTGAAAGTAGTGAGAAGGGAGTTTGTGGAATTTTGGTTCTCTGAAGAAGGTTTTAGCACAAAGTTCAGGAACTTGTTTTGTAACATTACACTTCCTTTTATCTTCCCGTGGAAGAGAATTTCACTATCCAGTGTAATTATGGCATTGGTCAGTTGTTTAGGATTTGTAACTTTGGAATGCTTGACTGTAACATTATTACTGATGATCTTTGCTTTTGATGGAAAGAAATGCATTGGTAAAAATAGGACACAGAAGTTGTTTTGTTCAAAGTGCAAGTGCACTTGCCTTTCAGTAGATTCACGCTAGGCTTTCATGGCCTTTCCCACCATATAATTGCAATTCTCTTACTATCTGCTTTGCCTGAAATGCTTGCCTCATTTTGCATTCTTATCCAAGCTCCTTTGACGTTAACGGGTTTCAGTGGTTTTAAAGATTTCTGAAGATCTGAATGTGGGATTGGGGGGTGGGACATTGTTCTGTTGTGTTCTTTTTAACAGTGGAAACTTTAGGTTTAAGAAAAATGAGATTGGGTTTAAAAAAAAAAGTCTGCTAATAAAGCTGGTTGTGTGTTAAACCAACTGACAGGACACACATTTCCCCCCCCCTTCCTGTGTGGATGGATATAATTATTTATACTGTTTTGCATTTTAAAAAGTTTAATCCAGTGGTCCAGCATGTAGATGAGGACTAAAGTTTTAAATGTTGCTGTCCAAGATTTTCCTGTCTCTTCAATGTTTAGTTGAAGCAGGCGTTTACTTTTCCAACTACTGTAGTCTGATACTCCTTCATTGAAGTTCTGCATGGTTACATGATGTATGTATACAATCTCCTCCCATTCTTGTAGTGATGTTTAAGGGAGCGTAATTCACAAGCTCTTCTTCAAACATCTCCTGGAGGATTCCTGTGATTTGAGGACCAGTCCCCCAGCACTGAGGATGGAGTTTCGCTTTATTGTAATAAAATGTACCTACATTACTTCATTGTATTCAGAATTGTCACTGTGATGAGGACTGAACTGCTTTCCTCACCTGGTTAACCCTGTGCCACGAATTACATATTGCAATCTGTGTTCTTTTTGTTTAATTTCTTGTTATCCTGTCCTTCAACCCTGTTTCTTTTCAACCAGCTGATTAATGCTCTATGGATTTTTAATTACATTGTGGAAGGGGGTCATTGGTTTGTATTCTCCTTTTGTATTTTTCTGTTTTGAACTGCCCTGGAATCTTTGGATTAAGGGCAATTCACAAATTTATAATAATTGATAATTGATAGAATTGTAGAGTTGGAAGGGACCCTGAGGGTCATCTAGTCCAAAACCCTTCAATGCTCCTGCGTTGTATCTCAACATACAATTTGAAACTGGACCACACCTTTCTTAGCTTTGCAAATGTGTTAACGGTTTTATTATTGCACCACTAGGACTTCAGTTGCTTTTAAAAATAGCTTTGTAACTTGAAGTTATGTAGTATTGTCATGCCAACTACAGTTGATGGACATATTGTACTTCTTATTCTGAAACTACCCCCCCTCAAATGTGAAAAGCTTGATATAATTAATAATAATACTTAGGGCTTTTCTAATGCGGCAGATTCCTGCTTTCATCTTCCTTTGCAGCCGAGATTGAGTTCAAGTGCAGCTGGAAAGGAAGAAATGAAAGTATTGCAAGTGCACTCCCCAATCTTTACTTTGAAGTTGGGTTACCTGACCTCTTAGTGGCACCAGGGGATTGACAATGGAATCACCTTACTAACCTGTCTAAACCACAGAGCCTAGGGCTTGCCGATCAGAAGGTCGGCGGTTTGAATCCCCGCGACGGGGTGAGCTCCCGTTGTTTGGTCCCTGCTCCTGCCCACCTAGCAGTTCGAAAGCACGTCAAAGTGCAAGTAGATAAATAGGTACCGCTCTGGCGGGAAGGTAAACGGCGTTTCCGTGAGTTGCTCTGGTTCGCCAGAAGCAGCTTAGTCATGCTGGCCACATGATCCGGAAGCTGTCTGCAGACAAACGCTGGCTCCCTTGGCCTCTAGAACGAGATGAGCACTCTACCCCAGAGTCATCTGTGACTGGACCTAATGGTCAGGGTACCTTTAACTTTTACTAACTTGTCAGAATTGCCTGGGGTGATTGGTGCAGCTCAGGATTCAGCCCACTGGATGGAACCTGTCCCCAACTCCTGATAAAGACCTTACTTTGACAATGACTCTTAATGTAGGTATGTTCATAATTTTGTATCACGACATCAATTGTGGCTTCTAAGTGATATTTTGAGGGGAGAAAAGCGTGAAGAAGTAAGGCTTTTAATGAGATTAAGTACATAGAAATGTCGTGTGCCTTTGCAGGGTACTTCCTTAGTAGTAGTTTTGTCAAAGGCTTACCCTGTGGTGGAGAGATGTGAGATAATTGAGTTTCTTTTCAACCCCACAGTGAGCTATATAACCTGATAAATACTAGGATTAGCTCATTGGAAAATATGTTTTGTTAAAGGGAGGGAAAGCATTTGCAGCCATTACTATTACTGTGTTACAATTTCAAACCTAGTCTGGCAGTAGCGGAACAGATGTTGCACGTAATATTTAAGTAACATTCTCCCTTGCTCAGAGAGCACTTAGAAGCTAAGAAAAGACAGAACTGAAGTTAAAGATGGTGTGTGTCAGAATGAAAGTGAATTGGAGATAGATAAAGACAGAGAAATGCAGCTTGGGCCATGTAGAAAATGTTTGCTGAAGGAGATCCGAGGAGGTTATTTTGAGGAGTGGAAAAGATCTCTGCTGCTTCAGTAGCACTGCACAGGTACACTCAACTTTTCCAAAATTGTACATGCCATTTGTATGCTCTTTCACATGTTGATGGTGCATGTTTGTGGACCTTTAGAAGACATCTATTGGCAGGCACCACTTGGAAATGGTTGAACTGATAGCCGCTTGGTGAGAATGTCTGCTTTATACATGGCATTGACTGAAACATTCTTGTGTAATAGCAAAAGGGACTTGTAGGAGAAATATTTTAATTCCAAATACTATTCTTTAAAGGTAAAATGACTTTCCTCCCTGCTCTCAAGACAAAATCTATACACAACCAAGTGCATGCAATTCTTGTGCAATATTCTGCCCATCTCCACTGATTCGCTAAGTCCTCTCCCCACCCCCCACCGCCACTTTGAAAGTATGAAAAGGGTTTTGATCTTAAATGGGATTAAATTAATCTTGTTGAGTGATTTTAAATTTTGCTTATTTCAAAGGTAACTTTGTGAGTGTCTCTTACAAATTTATCTTTTAATCACCTCTTTGAAGAGGTGCAGCATAAGAACCTTCGTTCACTAACAAGTATGCCACGTGTGTATAATTGTGCCTGGTGCGGTGCAGTATATGGTTTGGGACATGGAAAAATCAGTACCTGTGCAGCTGTGAAAACTGGAAATAATGGTTTCCTCAAGGCCATATAAATTCTGGCTCCATTGAACTTGCAGTGATGTTACTTTGGGGTTTGGGGTTTGAGTAGGCCTACTTTATTAGTTCAGGCTTAATTTCTGTCTTTGAAGGGTCTTCTTAAGGTTATATGAGGTGAGGTGATAAATTTTGACCTAAGACATAATCTATTTAAGGAATCTTGAAGATAAAATGCTGAAGAATTTGAATATTTAGGAGCAACATGGAGCATGAAACCTGAATGTTTCATCATGTCCATTTGGTGCTGTTGCTCTTTCTGTTCCTACCTGTCTGAGGGATATCAAACCTTGGGCATAGCCAGGGGTGGCGGCAGGGGGATTTGTCCTGCCCCTCCAATCAAGTAAATCAATAAAAATAGCTAACTAAGGTTCTGCCACCCCCAACATAAATCCTGGTTGCACCCATGTGAGCATTGTGTCATTAAAATGTCCCTGTAATACAAGGGACCTCCAAATGTTCTAATACAACTCCCATAATCCTTAACCATTGGCCATGTTGGCTGGGACGGATGGGAGTTGGAGTCCTACATTAATATGGAGGGTACCTCTGCTGTAATAGCTGCATAATGTTATGACTTTATGATGAAATTCTTTTAGATCTTTCTGACTTCCAGAAGTCTTCACACGTAACCTTGAATCTGTGCCTGTGTAGTAGCATCACCTCACTGCTGGCACAACATGTTTCTGTTGATAAGGACTTCTTGCGCAACATGTTTATATACTCAGGCACATATACCTGACTCAGATTGTGATTTAAGGCACATTCATACATTATTCATCTCTTTTAAAGTTCACAGAATCATTGAGGATGAAGCGGCTGACTTCAGTCTGTAGAAAAAAGGGAATATCTCTAGTTTGTTTTCTTGGAACATGGTGTGAACGATGTATGTAGAATATTTCTGTTTGTTTATAAGCAGTCCTGTTGTAAAAATTGCTTGGCATGTGCATTGGTAGAAAAAGTTTGAATTCAGCATGTATGTTTAGCAAAAATGACTGGAATAGCTATTTTTTTGGGGTGGTGTAAACTTCATCCTGTTCGTTTCATAGGGGAGAAAATCCTACAGATGGAATGTTAGTATGTCAGGCAACAGGCCAGGCTGAAGTCTTTTCATGCTTGTTTTTCTATTGTTTGCATTAGTTTGCTGCTTTGGTTTGCCAATCTGGGCTCCTTTGGTTGGAAGGGCTGAAGTCTGATTAAGTAAAAAACAATAACATTTCCTCATAGATATATTGTTGCCAGGACCAGTATATTTCTGCCGCCAAATGCCTGGGTGAACATGAATGCTTTAAAATTATTATGCATGGGGGACAGATGCACCTCAAATGGGAAAGCATTCCATAAATGGGGAGCCACTACTGAGAAGGTCCTGTCATGGGTAATCGCCAACCAGGCTGCACCAACACCATTCACAATGTATGAATAGTTATAATAGTTACAGAAGTTGGTGTTTTCATTTTAAAAGTTTGCATTTGAGTTTAAAGAATTTAAGACACTGCAGGAAAAATGAAAAGGTAAACCTTAATTGGAAGCTGTTTTAGGAAGTATAACAGACCCAGCATTCCTTGCCTTGCTGCTGTAAAAGGTGATTGCTTCAACAGCAAAATTTGTGTCATTGAGGCCATTTTCTTTTTTGCTGGCCTCAAATGTGTATATACTGGGGGCTGTATGCTCATTGATTGTTATAACTTGTATAACTTGTTATAACTTGTAAATAACTGTATGAGCGTACAGCTCAAATACTTGGTTACCTAGGTACACAGAAGTGTGCATGCACACGAAAGCTCATACCAAGAACAAACTTAGTTGGTCTCTAAGGTGCTACTGGAAGGAATTTTTTTATTTTTTATTTTGTTTTGTCTATGGCAGACCAACATGGCTACCTACCTGTAGCGCTCATACCATTATGTTTCACAAATGAAGAGTTGAGCTGCGTACATATAGACATAGGCACAGACATTGGGTCACAAGAACACACTAAATGACCACTGAAGTCTGAATGTATGCTTTGTCTTTATATTGATTCTTGGTATTTATACACTAGCTCAGGGCTTTCCAAACTTTTCATGTTGGTGACACACTTTTTAGACATGCATCATTTTGCCAACACAGTAATTCAGTTTTACTAGCAAAAGGGGAGTTCAACTAACCTCTTTCCAGCCCCGGGAGGAGCATGGGGAGCACTTGTGCGACACACCTACATTTCCTTCAACACACTCAGTTTGGAAAGCTCTGCACTAGTTTGTTTAGTTTAGTTCCCCCATCAGATAAAGTGAAATCCTAGCCACATTTTCTTACGCCCATTCTTACACCCATTTAAACCTGGTTTTTTTTCTTTTTGTAAAGAGATCGTTCTCACACATAGCATTTCCCAGTCTCCTTCACACTGTACATGAATTTTTTTTAAAGCATATAAAGTGTCTGAAAGTCATCTTACGGTTTCATACATCTTGGCTAGAAAGAACAGTGTAAATTAAATCTTGCTTAATCCCACGAGATTTAGATAAGCAGGGCTTTCAGTATTTGAAAGGCTATGTGAAATGTAAATTAACATTGCATTTGTAGTGGTTAGCAACCAGCCCTGCTGCAGTTTGACAATATTTGTGTGACAATGCAAATCGTTACATGCAAATAATGGCTTGGAAAGAAATAAATGCTTAAAATGCTACAGTTGCAGTTTTTCATAAATTACACTTTCTTTAATGCTTGCTTACTGATTCCTAAAATGCTAGTTGCTAGGGTTTCTTTTAAAAGGCTGAAAGCTGGTATCCAGCAGTGTCTAAAGGAAAAGTGTTACAAAGGCTCTGATGCAAACAAGTCCCTTCATTTGCAAACTGTAACAATTTAGACGGCAGCCTATGGTTAGGCATGCTTTGTCCTAGTCTAATTTCTTGACAGTGCATAATAAGTGCTGAGTAATTTATAAGTCTTCTTGATGCCAGCACAGGAAGCCCTTAAGCCCGTACAAGAAGACCTCCCTACGTTAATACAGTACTGCAGATATCCTGGGATTGCTGCCAGTATTAACACAGACATCAGTAAAGATCCCTAGATATCCTGCTCTTGTGCCAGGCAGGCCTCTAGGGTGTGTGTGATTCTAATATCGCACACTTTCTACTTTCATAAATGGCAGTATTATCCCAGGCAGCTACCACAGGACAAAACTCCCCCCCCCCGAGTTTCTGTTGCCCTTTAACCAGGGCTCCTTATCTGACCAGGAAGCGTGCAGCCTAAATTTCCCACTCTAGCCTTTTTAAATCAGAAGTCACCAGGGACAGGTCTTGACAGCATAGAGGAAAATGATCACCACCTGCTAGTAATATTTGCTCACCCAAGCTGTTTGAGAAGGAACAGCTAAATGGCTGGCTGAAAAGTTGGTTTCTCCAACTGGCACTCCATATAGATCCAGTTTTTTTTAAATTAGTCTTCATTTTTTAATGAGGAGAGGCATTAAAAATGGTATGCCTTGGCCTCCACTTGCACTCTGAGGATGAACTGCTCATGCCCGCCTTCCTTCTGCTGCATAGACCCAGTAAGAGCCACAAAAGCCTTCTAACTAATTGGGCTGAGCCCTACTGAATTCAACAACACTTGCTTCTGACTAGGCAGCAACAGCATTGACAACATTGCACTATAAGAATTTTCAAGTGATAGGACCACACGTTTGTGGGCTGAAGATTCTATGAATATCGACGAGAGATTAGCAATACCTGTGGAATTAATAGGTGACAATAGGTGTATTTCTCATCTGGGCTACACAGGGAGCCCAGAATTTTTGTTGCATTGGTTCTTGACTATCAAATAACTTTCGTATGGCTCTTAGAATCATAGAGGTATGAATTATAGAGGTAGTGCAACAAGTTATACTCTTTGGGGTGTGTGAGTGTTAGGTATTGGGTCCACATTAGCATTTTGGCAGCAATTGCTGTTAGTAGCTCCTGTTACTGTGATGACTCATAAAGCAGTTGCTGATCTTCAGATGGAGATAAAACCTAGGCTTGTTTGGGTCATAGTGAAAACTGCATTAGCTGAACATGTGTTGGGAGATGGGGACAAAAGGTAGCAGCTACCTGGGGCGTAGAATGGAATTTACTGTGCTGCACTTGAATAGAGGGAGCTAACCCTTGGCCAGTTTTATTTAAGCAGTTTCTTTCTGCGGAAGAAGAACAAAGTCTGTCTGTATTTAGGGAATCTCTTGTGGGGTATACCGCAGACCACAGCCAGGGCTCGTGACAAAGCAAGCCCAGCAAAATCTGGCTTTGGGATCTCATTGCCATTGTCAGTTATAGAGTAAGGTTACGAATTGTTGCAACCGTATTTAACAAATATAATCAAGTGGTAGAAGAGTGGGTTGGCCTGGTGCATTTGATATCTTCAAAAATAATCTGTATAAATAAACACAATGACATAATACATTCATGGGAAGCTTTAGGGAAGTATAAGTTTCTCTATTTCAAGCGTGTTTATTTGCAAAAATTTGAAGCGAAGGGTAGTTTACACTACAGCACTTGAGGGCCATTTAAAATGTTTCTAACCAGGAACTCCGTATCTGTGTTGGCATTCACTTTGGGAGAGGGGAGGCTGGCCATAAGTTTTATATAGTGTTTGACACATTTCTAAGCAGAGCTGGAAATAAAACTAAGTGAAGCTTTTGCCACGGCATCTCAAGGACATTAGCAAAGTTGTACACAAGTCATATTTCAATCACCACTGAAGCCTGGTTCTAAGAGCATTTTATATTGCTCCCATTGGGTGGTATAGGTGGCATGCTGTTTCTCCAGGCATAAAGATAGAAGATTGTTGGATAACTGTATTAGGCCTTAGGGGAAGCCTGGAAGTCGCTTTTAAAAGCTATGGATAATAATTATATTGAATGTGCTATGTAATCCTGAGGTTAGTAGCGCTATAAGGAAAGCTGAAATATATAAAGTTGTTTTAACCAGTTGTTAAAGTTCTAGGGTTGCTTGTACACTCTTACCTTGGAGTAAGGAACCATTTGAGCTCAACAGGCCTTACGTCTAAGCAGACATGTATAGAAGAAGAGGAGTTTGGATTTGATATCCCGCTTTATCACTACCCGAAGGAGTCTCAAAGCGGCTAACATTCTCCTTTCCCTTCCTCCCCCACAACAAACACTCTGTGAGGTGAGTGGGGCTGAGAGACTTCAAAGAAGTGTGACTATCCCAAGGTCACCCAGCAGCTGCATGTGGAGGAGCGGAGACGCGAACCCGGTTCCCCAGATTACGAGTAATTTAACTGTCATTCTTGTGCTTCCTAAGCAGTGGATAGGAAACTAGGACATTTGATCCTTTAGAATCTGTGAAAAGAGATGATGCTTTTCCACTTGACTGTAAAGCCATGGGATGCCTTGCATTTGTGAAATATGGAAAGTCACAGGGAGAGCTTTTTTAGTACCCTTTGCACCACTTCTACCGCTTCTTCTCCTGATGCTTTACATTTTAAAACAACAAGTATCTACATGATCCTACCTGTTTTACTTCCTTCAAATCACTCCTTGAAACTCACCTTTTCTATGAAGGTGGCTACACCTCCAACTCTTTGACCTACTGTTACCAAGTCTATGTGATGCAACTGAAATAAATGTATATTTCGTCTCTGTTTCACCTCATTTCCTTTTCCTTTTCCTTCCTCTGCTGTTTGACTGTGTAAAATTTTAGATTGCAATCCTGCCAGGGTATGAATCTGTCGTCTTGTACTTCTCAAACATTGCCAGTGTTAATGGCACTATAATAGGAAGTGTGATGCATCCCTCTGCCATTGCAGAACACAGGTCAGATGTATGGAAGCCTAAATGTTTCCTAATGTAAAAATGCTGCCAAGAGGGAACCTATCATGTCAGTAAGAGAATTACTTTCTGTGATGAAAAAAGCTGTGTAACATGCAATTAAGTACAATATTTAAGAACAAGGGATATATATGCACATATCAACTGCTGGAAGATGTCCCGTGTTGTTAAATAGCTAACTTCACTAGATCTGTGCCAGTCATTGGAGACACTTTGGGAATCCTATGATGTTTCTTACAGAATGCGCACTTAAAGAAATATGCTTAATTGTAATCCCCAAATTCTTCCACAGTTAAAGGTTTAATTGAGGATTTTTTGTTCTTGTTTTATGACTGCTGCCATCATATCTGCCCTCCAGATAATTTGGAGAACTGTGTCCACCAGCCCCAGTCTCACTAGAATAGGGTATGAAGTGGTCCTGCTCCCCTCTAGGTCTGTAGTATGCACCTTTTGTGCATTCTTTGTGAGAGTAGCCTGTGGGACAACACATATCTTTATGGGAAGCTTATAAGAGCCTCCTATTCTGAGTAATGCTTAGGCACTGGGTGACTAGCTGAGAGCTTGGTGGGAAGCAGCTTTAGACACCCAGTGTGCGTTCATTTGACTTATGAAGCTCTGTGAATTGCCCATTCACTCCAGGGTGCACTGTAAATTTGGTTAATAATAAGCTGTTTGTGGTTGATACTGACAACTTCCATGAGTTACCCTGCCACATGTGAAGATGGTCTCTCACTTTGTGCTAGGACAGGGCAGAAGCATTGAAAGAGACATACTTTGCTGTTCTCCTTTTTTATTTATTTTCTTAAAAACAACATTTTATTAATTTTTCAAAATAACATGAAATAGCAACCCCCCTACCAACCAGTACTACCATCTGGCCACCCCTCTTCGAAGTACAGTGGTACCTCAGGTTAAGAACTTAATTCGTTCCAGAGGTCTGTTCTTAACCTGAAACTGTTCTTAACCTGAAGCACCACTTTAGCTAATGGGGCCTCCCGCTGCTGCTGCACCGACGCCGCCCGATTTCTGTTCTCATCCTGAGGTAAAGTTCTTAACCTGAGGTACTATTTCTGGGTTAGCGGAGTCTGTAACCTGAAGCGTCTGTAATCCGAGGTACCACTGTACAAGTTCCAGCCTGGCCAGGCAAGTTGGAGAGAAGCAGGGTTGTTCTCACATACCCAGCACAGAGAAACTCTGTGTTATCAGCACTGAATGGAGAACTTGGAAGAAAGGACCTTTGTACCAGGAAGGAGTGGTCCCCATCACAAGTAGTTTTCTGTTCCACCACAGTTGCACCCAAGAAATTTGCATGTGAATAGTTTTCATGAAACAAAGCTGTTGGTGGTCTACTAGATGAGAATATTGTAAAAGTGGAACATTTGCCAAATCATATTCTCCATGGGTTTTTCCTAGCTATACCTTCAAAATTAGTTAACGGTAGGTAGCCGTGTTGGTCTGCCATAGTCAAAACAAAATAAAAAATAAAAAAATCCTTCTAGTAGCACCGTAGAGACCAACTAAGCTTGTTCTTGGTATGAGCTTTCGTGTGCATGCACACTTCTTCATGTACACTGAATACATTGCATACTTTGTAAATCTTTGTCGGCAAGGCAGCTGATAATTTGCTTGACCTACTTTGATTTGTTTGCTCCAGTGCTCCGAAAGTCAATAATACTTGTGTATCTGATTATTCTAGCAAACTAGATTAGCTCTAGGATTCCATGCAACTTGGGAAACAGCAGAGGAGAGGGAAGGGAGAACTGGCATGAACCTTGTCTGAAATTTTAATCCATTTTTACACAATAAAGTCAGTAGCTTGCAACTTGTCCATATTTCCCATGTTAAAATTAACACAATGTTACAGATTTTTGAAGAATTAGCAGGTTAGAATTAAGGAAGGTTTGATTAAACTGCACAAAAAATGGAAATTCCTAGGATTAGCCCATGATAACCAACCAGACCAGCCTCTTTGGGCTTTGGAGAGCGTCTCCTTGTGAGCCATTAGGACTCTCCAGGGTGCTCCCCATTTCTGGGTTTCCAGTATGTGTGATTCTGCACAAGTGGAGAGTTGCCTGTACTTTTAACAAAAGGCTTCACCTGTGGTATATGCTTACAAAATAATTGTAGAGTTTGGTATTGAACATGAGAGCTTCAATATATTGCAATATATTTCCCACTTTAAACAATGTAATAGTGTTAATTGATTTGGGTAAGGCAAAAGTCAAAGACGAAAAGATGATTAAACATTAATAGCATTGGCAATACAATTCTCAAGTCATTTTTGGGGAGATTTGATCAAGTAGTTGACTTTTGATGAAATAGTTGAAAACTCTATGTTCTCTGAGAGGTGGTTCCCATCCTCCCAAATTGAACATAGTCTTATATTGTCTAATCTATCATACAGAGAATGCCAAAGAAATGAGTGAGAGTCATGGGAAGGAATTTTCTAACAAGCCTTTTTCATCTGGTTTGTGTGAGAAACTTTGGTATAGACAGTGGGACATTAAGCTCTAGCAGTGAAGTGTTACACTGGAAGATTGCTTGAAGCCTCTGAAACGTCCTCTTGAAAAACAAATTAAGCACTGTAATGAAATAAGCAATTATAATACTTGTAAGAGTGAGAGAAAATACTTGGGTGGGAAGCTTGTGAATAAGATTTGTTAGTAGCAAATTGAGTCATCCCTTTGTGAATAATTTTGAGTTGGATCTGATTACCCTAGAGCAGGAAAACATGTTAGAATACCACCACATTTGTTTTCTTGAAATAATTGGTGCTCATCATCCCACATTGCTTGTGCTGCCCTCCCTAAATAAAGTGTTAACTTTGTGCAATGTTCCATTGAATTTTTTTGTTTCTTGTTTTGGATAAAATCCCGGAGGAAATTCTTCATAGTCTGAAGAATTGTACCAGCACGGTGTTTTATGAAGGACAGGAATCTTTGCAACTTAAGCTGTATTTGCCATACAGTACAGTTAAACTGTAGCTGAGTGCCTGTAACTTGTCTGCCTGTAAAAGATTAGTGTCGCTTCAGAGTGGATGCAGATGGATGTGGTTACAACCTGATGCTCCACTTGTTAAAGTGAGTAAGAACAGCTTCATTTTACTTTGGTTTGCTCAGTGTTTCCTGCTCCTAGTGCTTTGAAACAAAACTCATTTAGATGGATAGCTTTTACAATCTTGAGTTTGTTAGCTTGTGTCCCTAATTTTCTTTCAGTAGGGAAAATGCAGCGCACCAGCAATAACAACTGCGAAGTGGTCTTTCTCTTTGAAGTGTGATGTGCTTTGTAAAATAACTTGTATTGCAACTTGACGCTCATCCTTTTCATGCATTTTCTCATGAGCCATCTTCCTCTCCTGCCTCTCTCCTCTCATCTTTCTGTCACAGTTTGCTTGGGGACGGGAAGGAGGAAGTCTGTTTAAAAATGCAAAGAGCTATTTCAAAGGTGGTGCTGTTGGACTAGCTAATATGCTCTGCACTCTGGTGCTATTTCAGTTCATGCCTGATTTGCTTGCAGGTCTGTATTCTGATGCCTCTTTGGAAAAAACGTCCATAGGTCAAGGTGATTATTGTCATCAATTTGATTGGGATTTCCAATTTGACCTCTCAAACAGAATATTGATGAAAGTACCTTGGCTTGTATGCAGTGAAGAGCTCAAATTTTAATAATCAAATTGGATTACTGTGGTGGTGGGGGGACCTAATACGTAGATTTTGAACAAGAAAAAAAAAGCTTAGTGGGGGAGTGAAGAGCCTGAGAAATATTACTGCAGCATGGTTATTTAACATATTTTGTAAAAGGGTTTTTAATTTGTATAGGAATCTAGTGGTACTGAGCCTTCTTCTGTTTCAAATTGAGTAAAAGGATGCAACTACTGAATACTCAGTCCCAACCAGGAACACAGTAATACTTGCAAATGTCTTCCTTGTGTTGTGCATGGTTTATTTCTTCCCTTACTGCAGTACTGTACTAATGCTTCCAGATAACCTCATGGTTATCTTTATAAAACCAGGCTCCCATGCTAGTGCTTCTGCTAAGTAATTTAATCATTTTTCTCCCTGTAAACATGATCCGTTTTATATCGAGTTTGCTGAATTTGCACGCAAATTCAGCAAAGTCTATGTGAGCCTAATGGTTTTTTTGGAACTGTGTGTGGATTTCTCACATGGCTGAAGAGAGTTGGAAGGTGCTTAATACTGGAGATTTGAGGAGGATAAGGCACACAGACTTTTTGCCTCCCCTTCCTCCTGTTGTGTAGATAGCTTACTGAAGAAATGCCCTTGGGCAGAACACCAAAACAGGTGGGACGGAATCTGCTTTTTATTCAGATTTTTCCTGTCTTAATGCCTCTTTTGGCTGATTAAAAAAATGTTGTGTTTTTTTAGATGAATAGTTCTTGGGAGCTGGAAAAATCTGTATAGCTTGATTTCTGACCCTTGCTTTCCTTGGGAAAAACTGGTTGGAAGCTAACCATCTATTCCAGGTGTTTGCCAGAAAGCAAATGTAACATTTGTTTTCCTATTCTTCTGCACTACTGTGGTATTCCAGACTACAGTGGTCCCTTGGGTTAAGTACTCAATTCGTTCCAGAGGTCCGTTCTTAACCTGAAGCATACTTAACCTGAAGCACCACTTTAGCTAATGGGACCTCCTGCTGCCGCTGTGTCGCCAGAGCACGATTTCTGTTCTTAAGCGGAGTTCTTAACTTGAAGCGTACTTAACCTGAGGTGCCACTGTATTTGAAGTGCCATGGTAGAAGCTCCCCAGATCAGTCATTCTGTCACAACTTATTCCAGCTGTTTCCCCCACTGACTTGGAACAAATCTACCCATGCGTTCTCCTAGTCAGATTACCCTAACCTGGTGGCTTCATATGTTTTGAACTACAAATCCATCTATACTTCCTTCTAGACTTACAGCAGCCTACTGCAATGTGGTGCCCTATAGATGTTTTGAACTACAACCCCTGATGTGTGTTCTGTTCAGACCAATTGGGCAGGCAATGTTTACCTCTCTTATCAAGATACAAGGCAGGCAAACTCTGCCCTCCAGATGTTTTGGGACTGCACTTCCCATCATCCCTGACCACTGGTCCTGTTAGCTAGGGATCATGGGAGTTGTAGGCCAAAACCATCTGGAGGGCTGAGTTTGCTTATGCCTGATACAAGGTTTTGCGCAAGATTGCTGGATGGAGTGGGTGGGAGAACCACAGAGCATGTCTGATTTCGGCATGTGGTGCTGAATACTTCACCAACTCACACCTTCGGATTTTTTTTTTTGCCATTCTTGCCATATCCTGAAATTTGTTTGGAATTGTAATTGACCACACTTGGCTTTGAAGAACAGGAATGGCGCTTGGTAATGCTGCAGCCAGAAAAATTGACCAGGAACGCTTATATGGAACATGTGACCCATATGTCACAGCAGCTTCAGCAGATGTGGGTCTGTTTCATGCATAATTCAGAGTGCTTATTATGATCAAAAAGCCCTACATGATGGGACCAGGTTGCCTGAAGGACATCACTTTTCTGTTTGAAGTTGTGTGGACTTTAAGTTGATAGCAAAGTTTTTTTTGTTTTTTTGTTTTAATACCCTTATGCCTTTTTACTTACACAGTCAATGACTGTTTTGTGTGTGGGTTGCATTCCTGACCCACATGCACATCGGCAGAGTGCATGTAAGGCCCCCCCCTGCCCTGCTCCCCTTTCTGGCCCCTTTTGCGTTGCTGTGATGTGCATGCGCACAGTTGCATGTGCATTGAACGGGCCTAAAATGGTCACTGCCTATATTTTATTCTTTTGAATTTGTATTACTGGTAGCTGCCTAGGGCATCATTTAGCACGCAGGTAGGATACAAATTTAGGAGCCACCCAATTGAAAAGAAAAAGTTGGTGTAATTATTTAACTAGAAATAGGTTACATAATAAAATGTAGAACAGGTCATCTAAACTAAAGGATTAAAATTTTGGCAAGGAACTTGGTAATATCTTCCTGCCTTTCATAAATAGTAAGGACTCTTTTTCTTCATTTTCTCGAGGATGTCTTTGTTATGCAATGAAAACAAAAAGTCTTCTGTTGAACCCATAAAATTGCAACAGTGGCCTAGGTCAGCAACTGTTTGTTTCAGTTGCTATGTATACTCTGCTAAGCTCGATACATTGAAACTTTTATTAAACTACCTCACAGATGGGCAGACAGAACAAATATTTGGAGTATGTGACACTGACCTTACTGCTTGTTAACAGTTTTGCTTGCGTGTGAAATAGAAGTAATCCGATTTATCAAGTTTTATGTTTTGTTTTGTTTTTATAAAGAATTTATTGGTATTTCCACACAAAACAACAAATAAAAACATACATACTACATAAAATACAAACACACTACAAAATACAAATAACAATCAAATAAAAACTGATTCATACCTAACACCCCACAGGAACACAGGAACACACCAATATAATCATTTTAACCTTATTTCAAATCTTACTTAGGGGACTTCCTCACATTCTCTCTTCTGCGTTCAGTTCGAATTTACTTTAGTAACTTTGTAACTATTTTAACACTCATTAACAATTATTCTTAATCCTAATCTAACATCTCATCTTATCTCTATCAATTTATTCATAACCATAATATCTAATATAAAAAAATCACAACCTTAACTTCTTATATACTATTTTAACCTCCGATTTATCAAGTTTTATGAACGCATAAGTAAGTACAAAGCTAATATTTGTTTGAGCACAATGTACGAAATTCATGCCCCTAATTATCCAGGGCGAGGCTTTCTGGCATTGTGAAGTGTTTTTTTTTTTTTAAGGTATAGTTCATTCAATCTCCTTTGGAGAAACAGCAGGAAGGTGCTGGCAAAGTTATCAAATAGTTACGTAATTGAACATACACAACTGATTGAGAGGTCAGGCCAGTAAGGCTAGTTGCTGCTGTTGCCCTGCGCGACAAACCTGGTTCTCTTTGTCTCTTAGTATCCCAGGTGGGGAGGGTGGCTTTCCCGTTCAAGTCCCACCACTTACCTTCAGGATTCTTGCTTACTAAAAATCACTGCTATTGCTTCCCAGCACTAAGCTCTGCTTTCACATAGGAAGGGAGGTGGAAGTTAGATGGAAATGGAGCATGTGCAACTTTGGCACACAATGGAAGCCAGATGGCAGGTGAATACTGCAGCAGCCATTCAAGGGCCAAGGAGTTGGGGAGCCTTGACACATAGAAAGTTGCACAACCTGCTGTTGGTCCCTTCACTACAATCACCAAGCAACATCATGGGAAAGTTCATGTGTCAAACATTAAGCCACTTTAGGTTTCTCTAAAGTGGGGGCGGGTGTGTGTGTGTAGGATGCTGATAATTTGCAGAAGAAGCTCATAATTAGTAGCAATATATGATTCAAATGGACGGGCATTCCCACATGCACATGCAAAAACAGGTGAGGCAGCACAACACTGTTCATATAAAGTGCAATGAAAGCTACATTGCTGTGTTTATCTCCTGTGTTTGCAATGTATTGAGTATAGGCTGCACAGGGCTAAGGCAGTTTCTGTCTCTAAATCACAGCAGTATGTATGTATCTCTAAATACATTCTGAATTGTAGGTCAGGATGGGCCACGCGTAGTTGCAGTAATGACTGCTCAGAATGCTGTGATTCTGCAAAGTTCAGCTCTACTTCCAGGTTAACAGGCATTTGCCCCTCACTACTTCCTATGCTTATTTTTCTCTAGCCATAGTTTAAAATGTCATCCGTGTTCTAAGCAATGTCCTTATGACCTGCATCTCCGAAGTTTAAATTGATTCCTTAAACAGTATAGTTTAAGGAATCAATTTAAACTTCGGAGATGCAGGTTGTATTGGCTGCACTGTATACAAAAATACTGTGTTCAAACTTTGATGCTGCTTGTGTGTCTAGAAAACTAAGGCAACGTGGAGTAGCTGGAAATGAACCCAACAGTAGTGTACCTCTGAAAACAAGAGAGAGGGGTCAGGGTGCAGGCGCTGGGCAATAATGGAACATCCTGATGCTTTGCTCAGTGTTCCCACCAGCTTTCACTCCTGTATGTTATTCCCCAATATCCCACTGTCTGCTTCATCTTTTCTGTCATTGTTGAAAATTACTGCAGGATTTGAGATGGGTCTGTACTTGAAACATAGAATGTTCTGCATGTACCAATTTCAATTCCTCTGTTTCAGTCTTTAAAAAAATAATCACATTGTATTTTCTTGTTTTTCTTCTCCCTTTGAAATCTTGGATAGAAGTCAAGCTGGCCTTTGAGGATATTTTTTTTTAATACTTTGTTTTTAATGTTTTACCTGGTTACCTTGGAAGCTTTGCTCAAGGCAAGATATAAATGTTTTAAATAACAATCTGTGTCCTCAACATGTGTACCAACTTTCATTCCAATACCCTACCGTGTTATTACATTCCCAACAAACAGAATGCCAAATTAGCAAATTAAACTACAGGCCTCACTTGAGATGACTGGAAGGACTCAGAGTTGTTCTGTTGACTTTGTAGGATGCTTATATATGCTTTCAATTCTCGCATCCAATTATATGCTTCATGAGGTGTATGCTATTGCAAGAGGCTTCCCTTCTGATCAGTCATTAGGAGATTATTGTTGGTCACTGCTGTTTTGGACCCTCAATGGGCGACCTTGAAAATCAATATTTTAAAAGGCTGCACTGCTTTACCAAAATCTAGGTATGGATTCTGTTTACCCTTTTCATTTCTGTAATAAGTAAATTCTCATGAAAATTTTGCCCTGAATCTGCTTTTGTTAAATTTCCTAATCTGTTTTTGGTTGTTCATGTCAGCCTATACAAAAAAATTCACATACAGTATCGGGAACCAAAATCCTTGATTCATACCTTGAGAGTGAATCCCGAGGCCTTGTTTGGATACAGTGATAAACAATTTATTGCTATGCCCCTTCCCTCCAACAGACCTATAAAGAGAAGATTGCTAGCTTTCGCTTCCAATTCTGTCACCACGGTTTTTAGTGTTGCACCTGAACCCTAAACTGTGGTTAATCTTAATCATGGATAGTTGAAACAAGCCATCTCCATAAACTATGGTTTGATCTTAAAAAAAAGAAGAAGGAAAAATACAAGAGACATTGCACTACCTTTGTAAATCAAGAAAATCTTTAATAATAAAAAACTATGGTTTGAAATCTTTAATAATAAAAAAACTATGGTTTGAAACTATGGTTTCAACTTACATAGTTAGTTGCTGTTTGTCTGGCATTTGAACATAATGCTTAAGTAGACTAGCAGTTAGTTTAAAGTGGAGCTGAAAGTTTCTGAACTCCTGGCTGCACAGCCAAAGGGATGGAAGGAGGGGCCCTTGGGCCCTGTCTCAGCTAGTGGAAAATGTGGTGGTGGTAGCAAATTATTCCCCCCCCCCCCCGGTTTCTTTCCAGGGCGGTTGGTTTTACTGGTGTCTGGACTTGCAAGGGAGGAATCGGGGTGGGTGGGCTGGAAACAGCAGGCAGATATATGATGACACCCCATTGCTTCATATGCTCCTTGATAATGTTGATAAAATTGTGTGCCTCAATATCCTGTGCTCAGAGCAAGAGCCTGCTACTGCTTTCTGTAACTTTCTGTTCTCCGAGGTGTCTTTTTACTTTTTAACGCTAGTCTCACACTTTCCTCAGCTGATTGTAAGCATTTTCAATGAGCCAGATCAGCATTTGAGATGCAACTAATACATTGTATTCCTAGGAGAGCTGAAAACTTCTCATCTCTCTCAGTCATAAATAGCCAGAGCTCCAAATTTCTCCCTTCATTTCAGCAGGTGTTTGGTTCATTTGAACAACGCAGGCTGCAGGTTGTCTTCTGCCTTGGAAGACACTGTCAGGTCTTTGAAACTGACAGCCCTTGGATGTTAGCTGCTGCCACTGAGAGGAAAGTTACTTTTTTAAAAATTTAAAAACACTGTTCTGAGGACAAGAGAAAACAACCCTTTTTTAAAACTCACATTCAGTATGTGCACAATTGCGAACACAGGCATTGCCACAAACCTGGAAGTGACTAGAAAAAGGGCAAAAACAGTATCTAGCAATCCCATGAGCCTATGAACCAACCTTTGAGTTTGGAACTGCTTGTGGGGTCTTGCCCTGTTTCCAGGGATTCTCCCACTGGAAGCTTTTTTTTTTTGGGGGGGGAGTGGGGACACATCTGGACAGAGCCAGTTACTCTCAAGTATAAGTGAAGATCAGTGGTTTACTTAAGATGTACTTTATATACAGTGGTACCTTGGTTTGCATACGTCTTGGTTTGGATATGTTTTGGATTACAAACATGTCAAACCTGAAGTGCATGTCCCAGTTTGCAACCTTTTTTTGGATTACAACCCATTTTTTTTTATTACCCACAAAAAAGTTTTTGGAGGCCCCATTGGCGAAAACGTGCCTTGGGTTACAATGTATTATGGTTGTAAACTAAGGTGCCACTGTACCCGCTTTCTATAGAAACAGCTGCAATAATGTCTCAGGAATTTATTGCCACAAATAGTAAAACTGACAGCGGGGCTTTCTTGTATTTAAAGGCAGGAAATCTCCACCTCTGCACTGTGATTAGTGCTGCCTAATGTGCTGATAAATGATATGTACAGAACAAGAGCTCTACCAACTACTAGAAGATTTGCTGGCTGATGCATCTTCAATCTAAGTTTTACATCTCTGGATACAGTGGAGTTGACGTTCCAGTGTTGGTAGTATTTTTACATTTATTTTTTTCATGTATAAAAGAAGAGAAGAAGAAGAGTTTGGATTTGATATCCCGCTTTATCACTACCCAAAGTAGTCTCAAAGCGGCTAACATTCTCCTTTCCCTTCCTCCCCCACAACAAACACTCTGTGAGGTGAGTGGGGCTGAGAGACTTCAGAGAAGTGTGACTAGCCCAAGGTCACCCAGCAACTGCATGTGGAGGAGCGGAGACACAAACCCAGTTCACCAGATTAAGAGTCTGCCGCTCTTAACCACTACACCACACTGGCTCTCCAGAAGGCCATGGCCACCCAATGTAGGAACATTTTTGTCTTCTAACAAATTATTATTGTACCTAAGAAGAGATATATTCACTAGATGAATTACAGAAACTGTAAAACGGCTCCTTGCCCCAGAGACTGTCTATCTAAATGGTTTATAGTAATGACTTTGTAATGATGAATTCTCAACTCTGTATATTGCTTCAAGGCTTTTTATTTCTGTTTTGTTTTGTAATATTTCAAAGAAGCATGGGACTCTCTGCTTCTGATGTTGTGGAATTCGATGTGATTCTTTTGTATGATTAATAATAATAATAATACTTAGGTTCTCTTTTTAAAAGTTTATAAATAGTTTTGAATTGATTACATCAGTTAGGTGTCTTCTGTTCTCCACCTTAATGGCTTGTGGCAAGGGGACAAGGTTGTTAACTACATTCTTGATTGAATCAGAAGGAAAGCTGGAAAATATGTTTTCTTATGAAGTGCCAGGAAGGGATTCAGGAGGCAGTCTGTCTAGAAGCTCTAAGGCAGGCATAGGCAAACTCAGCCCTCCAGATGTTTTGGGACTACAACTCCCATAATCCATGACCACTGGTCCTGTCAGCTAGGGATGATGGGAGTTGTAGTCTCAAAACATCTGGAGGGCCCAGTTTGCCTATGCCTGGTCTAAGGGATGAGGGGCTCCCAACTTGACTCCCATCTTTTGCTAAAATGATCTTAAACAATACTTTTCCTTTGAGCTCTCTGCCACAAATTTACAAGTGCTCTTTAGAAGAGGGTGGCAGGCTTCCTTTTTACTGGGAGTGGCAGCCCTGAAGTGGCAGTCAGGCAATCTACTAGGCCTTGAAAGTACAAAAAAGCTACTTTTTACTAGTGCCTCTTTCTCCCTTCATCAGAGCTCTGACACAGTAGGATCCTCTCTTAATTTAAAGTGCTGATTTTAACTTTTGAAAACTTCAGATGGTTTGGGTCTATGCTACTTATAGAGTTGCCAGGCTCTAAGGTCAGCTTCAGAGGTGCGATGCAATTGGTCGGTGCATCTGGATTTTAAGAAGAAAGTTGGTGGTTCGAGCCCACCCTGGGATGCTGTGGGCAGGATTCCCGCTATGCACTGGGTTGAACTAGATCAGAAGTCAGCAACATTTTTCAGCCGTGGGCTGGTCCACCATCCCTCAGACCATGTGGGGGGGCCGGACTATATTTTGAAAAATAATAATAATGAACAAATTCCTATGCCCCACAAATAACCCAGAGATGCATTTTAAATAAAAGGACACATTCTACTCATGTAAAAACATGCTGATTCCCAGATAGTCTGTGGGATGGATTGAGAAGACGCATCCGGCCCCCGGGCCTTAGGTTGTCCACCCCTGGACTAGCTGACCCTGGGGTCCCTTCCAATTTTACAATTCTGTGATTCTATTTTACCCGCCATTAAGGAAGAACCATCAGATTGGTAGGTATCAGGGGCTTTTCAATGGTGGCCCCACATGTTTGGACCCAGGTGGTACATACAGCAGTTCTTAAAAACATTTAAAATTATTCATAACTTTTTATTGATGAAATTATTTGGCTTGGTTGATAATACTTTTACTAGTTCTGTGTTTAATTTCTGTTCACTATCTTATTTATGTACTTTAAATGATAATGGTATTACTTGTTTTTATAACGGTATATTCTCTTGTTGTAACCCACCCTGGGACATTATGGTGGAAGGTGGGTAAGAAATCTTATAAATATTAATTGCTGTAAGCAGACTTTTAAGAGAGTCACCCTAAAATGTAATATATTGTTTTCTGAAATACATGTGACAATAAATAAGTAACATATTCTTAGACTTAAAAAAAGAATGTTTTCTTGACCAGAAAGCTAAGATAATCACATACTTCCTTAGATTTGATGTTGAGGAAATTGAATAGTCAGTAGATTTAGTGATCTGATTAGGGCTTTTCTGATTAATACAATGTGCCACATCTCTACTAAGCTTTTAAAAAGTGCTAAGTGGCCTTGATTGGGAAGATAAATGAATGTTGTATGTCTCTGGCTTTGTAAAACTGAAAATGAAAATAACCAACTATCTGCTACCGTGTCAGGAGATCCTTTGGCATAATCTATAAAGGAGCAGGTTATTCTTTCACGCAGAAGGATAAGTCTGGAATGGCTTATGATGAAGAGAAACTTGGAATCAATGCTTAGTAGTACACTGACAGGATAAGAGCAAAAACTCAAGTGGAGTTTCATTTCTATTCCTGGCAGAAAAAAGTGCTAAATGATGATATGAATCTAATCTAAATCTGGGTTACTGAGAAACAGCAGTCTAGACATTTTGACAGTGCCATATACTGGGCAAAGCATATGTTTAGAACAACGTGTTTTAGTATTCTTTGACAGTTTCAAGGAGGAAAATATTGATATTCAATATTTTTGACACCCACAGCTTATTTTTATGGTGTTGAAGCTGCGTATCTTCTTCTTCTTCTTCTTCTTCTTCTTCTTCTTCTTCTTCTTCTTCTTCTTCTTCATTATCTGACTCATGGAAAGGCAGATGTAGGATTAGTACAAGAGTATAGTAGCCTCTCATTGTTCTCATTCTTGTTAGCTCTACATATTTGTGCCTAATGCTCTGCTCCTGGTACAAATAATAACTTTATTGCCAGTGCTATGAGCTAACCGTTGCCTTAAATAATTTGCTATTTTCAAAATGGTATACTTTGTATGACCAAGAGCCCATTATGATAAAGTAGTCATCTTAGCATCTCCTTTGTGGGAATTCTAGGTAGTAATTTAGAAGCGCATGGCTTTTACTCATAACTGCCTATCTGAATACCCAGTATCATGCATTCAGATATAATTATCTGTGCTTAAAGGCTGCTAACAGATCTACCTGTAGTATGTTGTTAAGTGCATTACCAACTTGCTTCTCTTAAAACCTCCCGTGCTTTTTAACATTTTGTGTGGAAAAACAGAAATTAAATCCCCTTTTCTCCCCCTTTCCAAACCAAACTCAGCTCTTCTCACAGACTTTCCAACATAAGTTTCCATTTTGTTCCAATACAACGCAACTAAGAATCACTATTTCCTTGCTGCCCTTTGAGTAATATGCAGCTTCAGAAGCAACAAGTATAAATTGCTTTTGTTTACTCAACAGCTTCAAAATGGCTTGTCTAACAAAGAATTAATTGCAGCTCTATGTTTCTCATGAATGCTAGTTTGAATATGTAAACTCTTGTCTATTGAAGGGTGAACGTTTAATCACTTGCTACAAAAACACGGCAATATTTTGGGAAATAACTGAAACCACTGAACTGTATATTGCCGGCCAGCAGAATTACTGACTTTGATATATTTTTCTGAGGTATTAACTGAATGAGAGAGTTGGTTTGTTGTGTAGTAATTACAGAAAAGAGATAAAATTATGACTATTCCACATCTTCTGCATTGCAGTTGTCTGACAGTCGGCCTGTATCAGCAATTCTTCTTGTACCTTTTGAAGCCTTTTAAAGGGATTCTTTTTCTACCCTGCCATATTTCATTCTCTCCTCCCTTCCCTAAGTGATTAAGTGTCAGGGAGTAGTCTTTGATATGCCTCTTAAAATGAAAAATAATAGGTGAGCGGGGAAAATGGGCATGTTCCCCTGTCTTTGGACTCGAAGATGAGGAGAGCTTGCAAAAGCTGATCTGATGAGGCTTCTGCAAGGCTGATGAGGGAGGTTGTGCCAAAAGTGGGGCTGGAGTGGAGGTGCAACCCTATGATGCAGTTTCCTCCCAGCATGGAATTGCCTTTCTTACCAGCATTCCCAGAGGCAAACTTTATAGGGTTCACACTTAAAGAGTGATGGTGAACTGTGTGCTCAGAGTTTCCCAGAGGAAAAGCGATTGACTGCTCAGTTTCTTTTTGCGACATTTTAAAACTTTGCGCTCAGATTTTATTTGAGTTTTGCCGCTGCTCATCTTGAAAACGCTTCACATGCTAGGAAGAAAAAGGGCAGGGTGCATGTCTTCTGAGGGCTTTTCTGCAAGATGGCTCTTACAAAGTGTAGCCTAGAGCGGCTAATAATTGGTGGTGATGGGGGACTTAAAAAGATGCTTTGACATTATTATTATTTGTTTATTATTATTTAGCAAAATTTTAGATACCACTTGATTGTGAAAACAAACTCTAAGCAGTTTTTAAAACAGAATGTTTCAAATTGTTCATGGAACAGGTTATTAAAATATTGAAAATACAGTGGTGCCCCGCTAGACGAAAATAATTCGTCCCGCGAAAATTTTCGTCTAGCGGGGTTTTCGTCTTGCGGAGCGGCAATGGGAGACGCGCTCCGCAAAACGAAAAAAAAAAGACGAATTTTTTTCGTCTTGCGAGGCAGCCCCACAGACTTTTTCGTCTAGCGGGGCAGCCTCCCGCTAGACGAATGCTTTCGTCTAGCGAGTTTTTCGTCTAGCGAAGCATTCGTCTAGCGGGGTACCACTGTATGGTTAAAGTCAATAGTAGGTTTTTTAAAAAACCAAAATATTAAAACACTAAAGCACCTATGTGTCTGGATAGGTTTGTGAAACAAAAATGTTTTCATCAGGCAGCAAAAAGAGTGCTGTGGAGGCCCCTTCCTAATGTCAATTGGTTGGGAGATGCTTCCACATTTAAAAAACTGGTTTTCTCGCAAGAGCAGAATGAGTACTCTGTGACACCTGAACAGTACCATTGCTTGTGGCGATCCCACAGCTAAACTGGTCCCAAGCTTTTGGTCAATAGTTTGACCAAACTGCGGGAGGCAGTGGAAGGCAGGAGTACCTGGTGTGCTCTTGTCCATGGGGGTCAGGAGAGTCGGACATGACTAAACAACAAATACTAATAGTAATAACTGGAACTTGGCTCAGTAGCAAGTAGGCAACCAATGAACATCTCTGAGCCAAAGTGTTATATGCTGACAGAGCCTCATTCCTGCTTCTGGTTCAAGTTCAAAGGAAGCCCCACACAGAGCGCATTGCAGTGATCCAACCTTGAAGTCACCGGTGTCTGAACTACTGTAGCCATGCTCTGCTACTCCCATAAAAGTTATAGCTCTCTCACCAATTGGTGCTTCTAGACACCAACGCTACCACATCCTCCAGTGACAGAGCAACCCCAGACTCCATACCTACTTTGCCCAGGACAGGAAATGGACCAATTTCTCAGACACACTTACCCACAGTGTCTCCATTTTGCCAGGATTCAAGCTCAACTTATTTTCCCTTATCAATTCCTGTTGCATCCAGGCACTGGGCTACATCCTGCCTGGCCCAGCCTGGCCTTATTTAGATGTTATGAAGAAATAGAGTGGACTAATAATAATAATAATAATGATAATAATATTTATTATTTGTACCCCGCCCATCTGGCTGGATTTCCCCAGCCACTCTGGGCGGCTTCCAACAAAAATCAGATACAAAAATATTACACATTAAAAACTTCCCTGAAAAGGGCTGCCTTCAGGTATTTTCTGAATGTCAGGTAGTTATTTATCTCCTTGACCTGTGATGGGAGGGCGTCACTATCGAGAAGGCCCTCTGCCTGGTTCCCTGTAGCTTTGCTTCTCGCAGTGAGGGAACCGCCAGAAGGCTCTCGGCACTGGATCTCAGTGTCCGGGCTGAATGATGGGGGTGGAGACGCTCCTTCAGGTATACAGGACTAGAGATGTGAAATCCTGGAAACAAAAGCTTGTAAAACTGGTTGGTTTGCAAAGAAATATAATTGCATTATATTTGGTTCCTTTGCTTTAAATAGTTTATTTTATTACATACTACATTTTGAGGGGAAGAACAGGCCAAATTCGTGGAGGAGGAGAAGGGATTTTAGAAACTGGGTTTTATTTATAGTCTCTGCTTTTATTCATAGTGATGTTTTTATATTTTTAGTTTTTATTGTAAGCTGTTTTGCCCAGAAAAGTGGTGTATAAATATTTTTAAATGAAATAAATTAAGCCCACCCCCTTTGCATTTGCGTCAGTTCCTTAGAACTCTTGCTCTTTCTAGACGTTCTCCAGTTTTTGTCCCATAGCTTCTTCCTGTGATAATTGTTTCGTGGATTTGCTGAATAGATGGTGCTGTTGGAACTTCCCAGCATTTTGTTTCAAGATGTTTTAACACATTTGTACAAACTGTAATTCAAAAACACATTCAATACACCTTTCCTGCAAAGAATTCTGGGCACTGTAGTTCACCTCTCGCAGAGTTACAATTCTGAGCAACCTTTAACTGCAGTACCCAGAATTCTTTTAGGGAAAGAGTGCACTTCGAATGTGCCTTAGAGGTATAGTGGATACACACAGCCTTACTGTGTGCAGAGTTCCATTTGAACTCAGAACGACTTCTGAATGAAAGGGTTTAAGACTGCACATTATGGATCAACTGCAGATCTACTTTAAACTACTCTGTGGTTATGTGCTGATACTATTTTAAGCTGTTTGTAATTCTAGTAAGCTTTTGGTAAAGTTTTTCCTCTGTTTCAAGTTTGCTCTTTGCAGCTTCGCCTTGCTCCTAGAGCACTTTTGTTTAAACCTCATGAGCACTAATAGCTGGTAAAATAACTGATACAAAAACTAAATGAAGTCTTTAACGTTTGACCACTGGAGAAATTTCATAACTGTAAACAGTTTCCCATTATCTACAATAGTTTGTATGGAGTTCACATTTATCTAATGCTCTTTTCCACAGACTGTAATAGAAGCTGTGTGTTAGACTTTAAACAATTAGCATTTCACAGCTGTTCTTGCAGTATCAGGAGGCCAGAGAAAAATCTTCTCTTGTTTCCTTTTGTATAAAAGTACATTTTGGGGGGTTAATTTTTGGCAAGAGATACAATAAGATGTATGGTCTGAATAGGTTCGTTGGAGGAATTGCATGTAACTTTTTTTTTTTACCGTGCTTCAGTGATAAGAATTAGCGATAAATAAACTAAAAGCTAGAAAAGAAGTTTCCTTTATTTCAATGCCACCTTGGTAAAATAGCATCTAAGTGTTATGTGCTGCTCATGAGGGTGATGTGATCCAGTAACAATAAAACCAGAAGTTAATCTTCTATAATGTTTTGGCTTAGTTGGCCTTTTGTTTGCTTTGGTGCAAAGAGACTTGGCTTAGCTTCTCTTTCTCAGGGCTTTTCTAGGGTTTTCAGATGCAGCTACAAACTGGATGTTTGGCACACACTATGCGAAACCTCAAATAGTCTTGGTGGGGACATTTTATTTTGTCTTGCCACTAGTGAAGAATTGAAGCTTAGCCACTTCTAAATGTAGCAGAAAGCCTAGTACTGCTTCCCGCTTCTGTGGTGTGAACAGAAATGAAGGGGTGATCATGTGCATAATTTCAAAGGTGGCCTTTTGGTTTGGCTTGGCTCTGAAGAGGAATCATAATTGATGTGAAATGCCCACGTGTCTGTCCCAAACTTCCAAAGAGAGGTTTCTGCTTTGTTTTGATTGAATGCTTAGGGTAAGGGAAACCGGGAAGTGCCACTAGATAGTGGCTGGGCACTGTTGGTTTTTTTTGCGTGTTCCATGTCACTGTGAGCACTGTGAGGGCATAACGAAGGCCACTCTGAAAGTAGCTGAGTGGCAGCTGCTGCATGCTGTGCCCATAACTCGTGAAAGATGCTCTCCACCTGGAGCAACAGAGACAAGCTCTTCACACCATCCTCAGTTGCCATGGTTGGAAACTGTGGTGGGGGCTCTCCATGCAGTTCAGAAGACCAGTGAGTCCCACATGCTAAGTGAGCCCTGTGATGCAGAAAAAAGCCTTCCAAGCAGTGTCAGACATGCATATTGTGTTTAACTTGCAAAGTGAGCTTGCATGTATTAATTATAGGGGTTAATTAATTATAGGGGTTAATTAATTATAGGGGTTAATTAATTATCCAATGAAGGAGTTCTGTTAGTGCAAGAATTTCCACTTATGCAACAAAACAGAACTTCCCTCCCTTTCCTCTCCCCGGTATCACAATATGGACTTCAAACCGGCTTTGGACAATATATCAATTTCGCCTAGTCCTAATGCCAAGCATGCAAAGAACAGATTTATCCACACTCATACTTTGAAAAAAAAAGCCATGCTCCATAGCTATGCTTACAGCCTACATAACAGTTCCACTGCAGATGTTTTGTACTCTGATTTTTATGCCTTAGAATCCAGAGAGGCCACTAGCACTCCTGCAGAATTCCAGAATACCTTGTTTGAAAAGAATGGTGGGAAAATAGCAGTGCAGTCTGTTGGCTGTTTTCCTGGAGCAGCTCGGGGATGCTTTTGACGTTGCTATTAATTCATGGTCCTCCAGTAATCAATCATTTGGGAAGGGCTGTAGCTCAGTGGTGGAGCATCTGCTTTGTATGCAGAAGCTCACAGGCTAAAATCCCAGCACCTCCAGGTAGAGCTGGGAAATATTTCCTGCCTGAAACTCTGGAGAGCTACTGTCAGTCTGAATAGACAATACTGAGCTAGATGGAGCAGTTGTCTGACTTGGGATAAGGGCAGAGCCATGGCATACATTTAAAGCACACCTGATGTTCATTTAAAGCACAGGACTCCCCCCAAATAATTATGGGTGCTGTAGTTTGCTAAGGGTACTGGGAATTGTAGCTCTGTGAGGCAGCTTCTCATGTTGCTCCATGACTGTAGGACAGGCTTCCTCAATCTTGGGTCTCCAGCTGTTTTTGGCCTACAACTCCCATGATCCCTAGCTAGCAGGACGAGTGGTCAGGGATAATGGGAATCGTAGTCTCAAAACATCTGGAGGGCTGAGGTTGAGGAAGCCTGCTGTAGGATATCTTAGTGAAGATTCAAGTCTGCGACTCGCTTGTTCAGAAAAAACCTGAACAACCTATTTAAAATCGAAAATACTTTCTAGTAGCACCTTAGAGACCAACTGAGTTTGTTCCTGGTATGAGCTTTCGTGTGCATGCACACTTCTTCAGATACACTGAAACAGAAGTCACCAGATCCTTAAATATAGTGGGGGAGTGGGGAGGGGTATTACTCAGAAGGGTGGTGGGAATGGGTGATAGGCTGATAAGTGTGGAAAACCTGTTGACGACTCTAAACGGCTGCAGTTAGTCTTGCAGGGAAATGCAAGGGGTGAGATGGCTAAAGATGGCTTTGTTATGTATAATGAGATAAGAATCCAATGTCTTTGTTCAAACCAGGTTTCTCCATGGTTTTAAGTTTGGTGATTAGTTGCAATTCAGCCACTTCTCTTTCCAGTCTATTTCTGAAATTTCTTTGTATTAAGACAGCTACTTTGAGATCTTTTATAGAATGTCCTGGGAGATTGAAGTGTTCTCCTACTGGTTTCGTTTTGACTATGGCAGACCAACACGGCTACCCACCTGTAACTGAACCTATTTAAAAGTAGGGGTGTTTTACTTTGGAATGAGGATGTGATAGAAGATATGTGTACATATCTAGTTTTAGCAATTGATTGGGTCCAATGATGCCAGTTTCCCAATTTTGAGTTTATGTAGGCACGGAGCCTTTTGGTGTTCATTCTCATGCTTATACATTCAACAGTGTCACATAGTGGTTAGAGTGCTGGACCTGGGAAACCAGGGTTCACATCCCCACTCAGTCATAAAGTCCACTGGGCAACCTGGGGTCAGTCACAGCCTCTCATTATCTCTTAGAGACTTAGACTCACCTACCTCTCAGGTTTGTTGTGAGGATAAAGTGGGAAAGGAGGAGACGTGGATACATTGCATTGAGCTCCTTGGAGAAAAGTTGGGATAGAAATGTGATAATAAAATAAATAAAAAAAGATATATGTCTCTCATAATGTTATCTTCATGTTTGCTGTGCATATGCCTCTTAGATTATGAAAGGAGCAGAACAGAACAGGTAGGTAAACTTTGCTTAAAAGTGCTGTCATATGGCAACAATTCCTGTCATGCACAATTGATGATTTTCCACTCATCTGATCTATGAAGTTAGATAAGAGTGTCATCTGCACAATAGGTAGCTCTCTAATCAGTACTTTCAAAATTGAAGAATAACTGGTTGTATATTCATGATACCACTTCATTTTTAATGCTAAAAAACCTTAGGCATTTTAGTTTGACTGTGGGAACATTAAGATGTAAAATAGACTTAGAATATTTCTGTCTATCTTTGACTTTCAAAACAGTCTTATTAAGAAGTGTTCGCAGCGTGGCAAAATGTGGTCTTAGTTTGATGTATGGCGAAAGCGATTCTAGATGGTTGAGTCTCTAGTTCTAATGCTGTTCCCTCTCTTTGTTGGATTATTTTAATCCTCTTCATTTAGGAAGCAGGGAGAAGAGCTTTATTTTAATACAGTGCGCCATCTCTAATGAGGTTGGCAAGGAGAGAATTTGCATGCTGTAATGAGGTGTTTGTGTACTGCATTTTTAAAAAGAGTTCAGTAATAGAAAAGGGTATGATGAAGGCCAATCAGTACACAGTTGAGAGATTTTTTTTAAAAAAAACCTTCTTTGACGAAATAAAGTCCGCAGGAATGTATTTCACTTTTAACAGCAACCCTCTAAAATGTGAAATGGTCTTGTTCCTCCTGTTGAGAGTTTGTATGGGAAAGATTGCAGAGGTGTGAGACCTGTTGATATGTACTGTCTTCTAACACTTGTAAGGAAAAGGATGAGTCATGCACAGAATGTTCTTATTCTTAGTTATTCTGAGTGACTTCTAGTGCTTTCATTAACAGCTGGGAAAATTACTAGCCCCAGTCTTTCTTCACATGTCCATTTATTAACAGTAACAAAATGCTGGCATTGATGAGCTTGCTGAATTTGCTTGTTCAGAGCTGTGTGCTTTTTGTGGCATGAAATGGGCAGGAAAAGGCAGCTGGCATCAAGTGGTACCAATTCTGATGCTGGAATCTGCTGGGCTTTCTATTCCTTGAATAAGAGAGAGAGAGAGAGAGAGAGAGAGAGATTCTCTTTCAGCCTTCAAGAGGTTATAAGAAAGAAGGAGATTTTGTTATCCTACGTCTCTCGCCAGTAAGCAATTATAAGATGGCAGCTATCGTACAATCAGAGTTCTCATGGCACTTTCACTTGGAAGAATTATAGGGCAACTATAGTGCCAAAATTAGGGTACATGTTAAATTTTCCCTACCCCCTGAAAACCCTTGGCACATTGTGGCCAAGCACCCTGAAGGAAAATGGCTGTTGAAATTGAGTGTGATCTGAGAAGGGGGTGGGGGAGAGGCATCTTTGCCTTTTTGCATTTTAGGATGGGAAATTATTTTAGAAACAGTTTTTTTTCCTTTTTGTCCTGGTGTAACAAACTTGGCAAAATTTCCTCTTGTAGCCACTAGATGTACAGAAGCACTTTCCTTTCCACATGGTTACACTGGTCAGAATGGTTACATCAAGATGCATAGCTTGGGCTAACTGTAAGCCACCTGCTTCCTAACTGGTACCGTCCAAATGTTTTGGACTACAATTCCCATCAGGCCCAGCCAACATGGCCATGCTGTTGTTGTTTAGTTCTTTAGTCATGTCTGACTCTTCATGACCCCATGGACCAGAGCATGCCAGGCACTCCTGTCTTCCACTGCCTCCCGCAGTTTGGTCAGACTCATGTTGGTAGCTTCGAGAACACTGTCTAACCATCTCGTCCTCTGTCGTTCCCTTCTCCTTGTGCCCTCAATCTTTCCCAACATCAGGGCCTTTTCCAGGGAGTCTTCTCTTCTCATGAGGTGGCCAAAATATTGGAGCCTCAGCTTCAGGATCTGTCTTTCCAGTGAACACTCAGGCTTGATTTCCTTCAGAATGGATAGGTTTGATCTTCTTGCAGTCCATGGGACTCACAAGAGTCTCCTCCAGCACCATAATTCAAAAGCATCAATTCTTTGGCGATCAGCCTTCTTGATGGTCCAGCTCTCACTTCTACACATCACTACTGGGAAAACTATAGCTTTAACTATACAGACCTTATGACCATGCTAGCTGGGGCTAATGGGATTTACTGCCCGAAATATCTTGAGAGCATCAGGTCAGCCAAAACTGCTCTAAGAAAACCTCAGGGATGGTGACAGCTCAACTTTGGCTTCTGTCTCTGCATCACAGGTTGAGATTCCACTGACAGTCAGCCTTGTATTTGCATTCTGTTCCTGATAGTAGCTGGAACTGTAGAATTTATTTAACTGTAGAATCTATTTAATTGTAGAATCTATTTAACAATTTAATGATTTTCATAAATCTCACGTGTCACTATTTTATTCTATGGGTTCTTTCAGATGCTGTATTTCCCCCCTCCAAATTAAAGCTCATGTGGGTCAGTGTTACACATTCTGAAACTTCTCCCCTCTTGGTAAAAAGAATATAACGAAGTTGATCCAAACAGCCTTTAGCTGTATGCATCTCTCTCTCTACAGAGCCACTTCCTGTAGACTTTGAATCAGCCTTGCATGTGACCCAGTCTCAGTAACTGAGGATAGCAAGTGGAGCTGATTCTATGCTATTTCAAAGTACCTTCATCTTTGAGTACTTTTGATTTGAAATGAATATACATACATCTGTTGCAAGCATTAAAAGATGAAAAATATCTTCTCCGTTGCACTGTGGAACCAGAGAAGAGGAAATGTACTCATTTTAGGTGGTATCCAACTAAGTTATACTCTGGGTTGACCCATGAAAATCAGTGAACAAGTTAGACCTGATTTGAGTAGGTCCACTCTGAGTATGACTTAGTTGGATACAGCCCACAATCTCCTATATTTTAATTAATTTTTCACTGCTGAATTAGCCTTAGGAGAGACAGTAACAATAATGCCCATGCCTCTTTAGTTGCCATCTGGGATCTTAAACGGAGTATAATGCCTGTGGAAGCACCATAGTCTGTATTACCAAGGGAGATGGCCAGAGGGCGTTTGATCAAGATAGGTCCCATAAAACGTCTGGCTCCAGTAGAGTTCCTTGGTCTAAGCTAGTCATTGCTAACAGTCTTGACTAAATACTAATTAAACAGTCTTTTCTGTGTGCAATTAGCCCACTCTAAACCTTGCAGACTCTTAGTTTTTATATCATCAAGCCCATTGGCATTCTGGAGCTACCTCAGCTATGGCTACAGTATATCGTGTAACCTGGAAAATCTAAGAATGTGATGGTGGCTTTAGGATGACTAACAATCTCTCTAGTGTTGTTCCTGTTTCAACAAGCAAACTCTTCCATCCATTTCCTTCCCCTTCGCTACGGTCCATTTCAACTCTTGTGAGCATCCATTTGGAGGGATACTTTCATGTTGTTTTCATGCTTCAAGTGATGATGAGACAAAACTGATGAAATCTAATTATGAAGAGACTGGTTTTTAAAGCTATAGAGTGGGGGGGATATGTTTCTAGGAACAAGGTAAAACAACTGTTTCACAAACTAGCTTTAGGAATATAGGAAGTTTCCTTATACTGAGTCACATCATAGATCCATCTTGCTCAGTTTTGCTGGCAGTGGCTCTCCAGGGTTTCAGAAAGGGGTTTAAACTTCTCTGGAGCTTAAATCTGGAGCCCTTCTGCCTGCAAGACACAGACTGTGGCTCAGTGGTAGAGCATTTCTCCACCTTTCCTGGTTTTGTCTTGCGTTGGGGTTGACGGGTAATTATTGACTCACTATGTGAGTGTAGTCTGTTTCCTGCATATGTTCAGTCCTATAATTCTTGTTAAGATGCTCTAAAATGCTTATATGTCAAGAGAAGGGTTGAAATAAATTTTGAGCCAGAAGTAATTTTTAAGCTCATTTTTAATATAACTTGGTATATGTTGTCAAATTGATACACTGTGTTAGTGTTCCTTTCAGAAATATTATTGAAATCATTTCTATTGCAGTTTTCTCAAATACAGTATTGGGGGGGGGGAGAGAAAAGAGCATTAGTTTCTACCTAGGAAATCTCAATTGCAGTTCATCCATGGGAATCCGAAACTTGATTTGACATTTTTAGAGAGTTTTGACCAAAGCTACAAAGTTCTCTTTCTCCATATGTATGTGAATCTAATTTTTTTTTTTTAAGTGGCTCCGGGTAATTTATTATTTGACTGTTAATAAAATGCACCATTAAAAGTCCAACTGTGACTTTAACTTCTGTTCGCCTAGGAAGCAATAAACCTTTCAGGCTCATGAAGCTTTGCACAAAGTAATATACTTCCAGCAAAACAGGCATGGTAAAATAATTTTTTAAAAATGCTCTTGATGTTTTTTAACTACTACAGTCAATATTAGTCTGTTGCACAATGTGCATACTTACACAATGAGACTAACTGCAGCAATAAACAGCAATTAAACTGGCTCTCCAATTCCGCAAGCGAGCTTCTTGAGAGATGTAAATGGAGGGAGGGGTGGTGGTTTTGGAAGGTATTGCTGAAGAGAAAGAAAGTAAAGCAGAAGAGAGCTAGAAAATAATGTTTTGTTTGATTCCCAAAGTCTATGTTGATTTTCAAGTCTGTACTTACAATGCATTTCAAAACACACACGATAGATCCCTGCTGCTCCATTTGAGTGTTGGCAGTTGGATATTTATCATTCACTTGACTCTGACCTGCTAGACTCTTGTACGTTGGTAGATTTTGCAGAACCATTTTGTGGTTTTGTGGTGTGGAACACTTTATTTTATTGAGTCTGAAAAGAGGCCAACAAATTTGTTTAAACTCCAACCAGAGGCTGATCCAAACCAACTGCCCTGGAGAATGAATCTGGGTGCTTAGAATTGCTAAATGTATGCCACTACCGTAACACTACTCTGTATCAGATATCAATTTTAACTTGTTGCATGACCCACTGTGTAGATGTTAGGTTTGACCTGGGGGAAAAAAATCAGACAAGAAGTACTGTATTTCACTTGGTGCAATTGGTCTCTCTCTCTCTCTCTCTCTCTCTCTCTCTCTCTCTCTCTCTCTCTCTCTCTCTCTCCCCCCCCCCCCCCCCGTGTGTGTGTGTGTTGGAGTAGAATACTTATAGAAGTTAAGGTTATAGATAAAGGACCCGCGAATGGTTAAATCCAGTCAAAGGCAACTGAAGCTGATCTCAATGCATTTAAGACTTTGCTACATCTTTACATTTTTCTGTTGTCACTATGGCAGCTGGTTTATAGTGGTACAAAGGACAGGCCTTATATCATAGGCACCTTTCTGCTTTATGTTGCCTCTGAGCACAAAGGGTGCACTCTGGTACTCACCAATTTGTTTTAACCATATAGATGGTGAACATGAGAGTTTGATCCTCCTCTCCAAAGAAAATGGTATGTTGACTTGGGTTGCTACCCTGCAACAGCTGAAAGCACAAAACTGCCTTTTATGATAATAGCTAGTGCAAAATTAAATATTTTAATGTAGCTGTGATTTTATTGAAGCTGAATTAATTATTATTATTTTTAATTAAATTTTATTGTTACCAACCCTGAAATAGCCTGAATTAGAAATAAAACGTTGGAAAACATTACTTAAGGAACACATAAGATACTATTAGGAAGCCATTGTATTTTGTATTGCTATTGTTTTCTTTAGCAATGTTCCGGTTGAGCAGGACTTCAGCGCATAAAGGGGGCTTGTTTTATGTTCTTTGGTGTGTAGGTGTTGGGGAGATTGTAAATTCTCCATTGCAAACATGAAACATTCTCCTACAATAAGAAGAATGGAGCAGCTCTTGTTTGCTCATTGTTCCAGAAAACATTGTAGTCCCTTTGTGTACATTAGGGTTTATGGATGAAGGTGAACTATCTGCAGTTAAGAAGTGTGCAATATTTATCTAGCATTTCTTAAAGCGATTTAACAAAAGAAATAGTAGCAGGTATTTGGTTTTACCATTTTTGTGCCTCAGTGAATAACTAGGGCCACCTAATCCTTGCAGTTTTGAATGAATTAGTGCAGACAAATGTCATCAGACAAGCACAGGTTTTCCCCCCACTGCGAAGGTGTCACCTCAGATTCATTGTTCCTTGTTGTTGTAAAAGGGAATTTCATAGTACCTTTTGAATTGCATGACTGGAGGCTTGTCTGAGTGCTCAGAGTGCTTTGAGGTGAGATGCATGGAGACCAATGACAGAGCTTTGTCTATGGAATTCCTTACCCTAAGATATTTGTGGCAGCAGCCTAACAATCTTCCTGGAACCTTCATTAAGCATTTTGGTGAATGATTTTTTAAAAACCCTTATTTGTTTTATTAGTGATCACCTCAACTTTTATAGTAAAAAAAAGTTTTTGTATTTCCTGTTGATAGTTTTTATTTTGTGTATTTTTATAAGCCAGTTTGAGGTTTTCTTTTAAAAAACAACAACAGAAGAGAAATGTTTCCATCGTGTATTTAATATTATGTTGGGAGCCACCCAGAGTGAATGGCTGGCATACAAATAAGATAATAATGATTATAATGATAATTCAGATGTCTTCTAAAGGTTCTATCTCCTTGGCTCGGGGATCACATAACTCCATACCTTCCAATATTTATCGAATGAAAATAGGGACATCCTACCATATCCTCCAACATTTCTTTAATAAAAATAGGGATATTCTAAGGAAAAATGGGACATTACAGGATCAAATCAGAAACCAGGACAGTTCCTGTAAATCTGGGACTGTCCCTGGAAAATAGGGACACTTGGAGGGTCAGACCTAGTGTTTGCAGAATTGAAGTTGATCTGGATAAGCCTTTCTGACTCTGTTATTAGTGATGTTAAATTCTCGAGAATAATCTTTTGGAGAATATAATACGTTAAACCATTCTAAGGTGATGGCACCAGTAATTGTCATGTTAAGCTTTGGTATAAGGAAACTCAGTAGTTAAATCATATTTTATTCTTCTATTAGAACATGTACATGTTATAGGAGAAGTCAAAAAATGCAATTGGCATGTTAAGGTTTGATACAAGTAAATTCAGTAATAGGCTATCTTGTGTTTCCAATAGCTCTAACACTTAATAGCTGTTTTGGTGACTAAAACACAGCTTGATAAACAAAACTATATGCATACATATAAAAAAGAAGCCATTAACATTAAATATATTATCATTATATGATAATATATTTCAGTATGTCAATTTCTGGGAAATGGCACTTTGTACCATTAAATGGCACTGAAAAAACCAGTTAATGGCAATAAATAAAAATATAGAAATGTCAACTGTTTAAATCAAGGCTGTTACAAATAATTGTATAGGCCTAGGTACTTTCAGTGTATAAAGCATTAAAGCTACTTTCTGTAAAAAATAAAATAAAAATCACACTGTATGGCCAAGGGTATAGAATTGCTAAGAATAAGGTCACACCAAAATAGAAAGAAAGGCTATTGCATATAGTTGAAATACATACAAATTCAAATGTTCATCAAATTAAATGAATAACATTTTTAAAACTAAAAAAAAAGTGCCAATGGTGAATGACACAATGCCCAGTAATGTAACTGGATTAATATATATATATATATATATATATATATATATATTATTCATTACTCACACTGGTAATATCACAGTTTGACTTATTATTTACTAGATTTTTTTAAAATGTGTGTTGTAAAACTGGTTCTTACATTAGAATTTACAGTTTGTGGACAATATTCTTTGGAGAATTTTCTAGCAGAAAAATATTCTCCAGAGAATATTCTCACCTCACATCACTATCTGTGATTATTGATTCCAGGGATGGAGGGAAGGTCAAACCACGTCTGTTTCTTGTTTTGGATACACTCACTGACTGATATTGCTAACTGCCCATTGAATGGTTTAAGAAGTCATCCAGATCCCCTGCTTGAGTGTGTAGAGCGATACTGAAAAGAGTCAGGGGTTGGAAGCTCTTTGGAGTTCTAGAAGCAACTTAGAGATCCTAGAAGATCTGATGTGGGAGCAGAAAATGTTGGGTAGGTGTCAGTTGGAGTGAGCCTCCATCTTTGCTCAACCTGCATATTTCTAAATAAACACAACAATTCAAAAATGTCACATTTCACAAGCTTCCTGTAACCTTCCACAAGGGAAATCAAATCCTAGTTAGTGCTACACCCCTAGATAGATACTTTCCGATGTGCATAATTCAGGAATCAATATAATCAATAGTCGAAGTAAGACAGTGTTTGCATGTTTTTTGTTGAAAGCAAGGAAACCCAACCTAACTAGGTATGCTAACTGTGTCCTTAAAAAAAAATAAATTGTTGGGCAGCTTGGCCTTTCTTCTTTGCTGTCTTCTTAGCAGAATAATTACCAATTAGTAATAGCACTGCATTGAAGTGATTTGTTTTTCTTCCTCTTAGAAATGAGAATGGGGGAGAAAGAGGGAGAAAAAGGTTAAGGGACCTTAGTGTGGTTCCATGGGATGAAACCACTTCTTTTAGAGAGAGGCTCTGTATTGTCCCATAGCGTTTTGATAACTTGACCCTATCCTGGATCTACTGACCCTTGTTTCTCTGTTCACACATGGAATGCTAATTAGGGCACTGTTTACCAGTGTGTGCCTTTTTGAAATCAGGTCCCAACCAAAAGACTACACTGGTGGTCTTGAAAAGTAAGGTTTTCTTAGTGCCCTTTCCTTTTAGTTTTGATGGGCTTCCTTCATCTCTATTATAATTTCTGAGATATTAACATACAATATTGGACTGAGTGGATGCAGAATAATGTTGTGTGCTTAGATGGTTGGGCAAGGGAGACATCTAGGTAGTTAACTAAAACTAGTTCTTGACTACAGAAATACATGTTTTCAAATGCTATGCAGGCTTCTTACAACGCATGTGTCAGATTGTCATGTATTTTATTTCTTGCTATATCTTTCCCAATTCCCATTTCCCCCCTGTAACCTTTCAAATGATGTATATAACAAAATTCTGCTGTAATAATAAAATGCTGCTTTGTCATATTTTAAAAGATGGAGAAGAGAGTTTCTGTGGGAGTTGCATTTTCCTTCTTTTAAATCTCAGAAAAGTAGGAAAGGATATGATGAAAATGGACTTTGGTTTGCAAATACATGAACAGGTTTCAAATTACTTACACCCATGTCAATGTTGTATGCCAATTATTTGTTGGACAGAAAGTGCTTTAGCTGAATAAGTAAATCATGCATGAATTTGGATGTCATGGCATTCACACTGAGGCCCAGGTGCTTTTACTGATGAAATTTGAGTGCACATGAAACTACACACCAGGAATAGTCAAAAACCCTCATATTTTCCTTTTTAATTGGGAGCTGTGGGCTTTATTATGTGGATTCTATCTCAGTGCTAAAAAGTTGATGAGCTGAGAGCATTATCCTTAGTTGCAAAATGCCTTCAGTGTAACAATCTACATCTGATTAAAGAAAAGCTTTGTCTTTCCTTTTCTGAGTGTTTTAAGTGCCCAACATATTTTTAAAAGTGTGCAAAGTGTGTGAAAATGTTTGAGTGATTCTGAACACAGAAAGGTGCACCAACCAATTCACAGAAAGAGAGGACTTATCCATGCTTTGATTGTTTTTCAGTTGCTGATCAAAAGTGGATGCCCAGCACTGTGATTTTTAAAATCACCTTTGAACACACCTATTTTAATGGCTTTTTACTAAGTTTTGTACTATTTTCCATAACAGAAGTCTAACCAAAGAATGCATTAAGAAATACAAAATCATGTTTTATGTTTACTTTCTATACTAATTAATTAACACTTAGTTACTGTTGAAGGGGACATATTGAAGTAATATTACACCTTCTGTGTGTAATATAATTTTGAAAGTAGATTTGTCTTAAAGAAACAAGCTCACCTTAGGTGATTTCAAAAACAATGTTTTGTTCCTTACTGAAAACTGGTTTTGTATTAGCCCAGAGGCTTCCTCAGTCTTGTTCAAAACCCTCAGAATTAAGATGATATTTAAAGAAAACCAAGGAACTGTTCATCTGGATTTGCTAAGTTCCTTTTTGAAAAAACGCAGGAGTTGTTAGTTCTGTACAGCAGAATTTGTCCCTGAATTTGTCCAAAGTGGTTTGGTATTTGAATTCATCTGAATCTCTACCTTTTGATCCCTGTTACAACCATGTAAAAGGTTTTTGATATTGTATGGTATAAAAAAGCAGTAAAAATAGATTTTTTTGATTTTTTTAAAAAGAAAGTAATGAGAGTAAAATGTATTTTCTCTCTCTTAATATATTGGGAGTTAGTTGTGGTCTCACAGTCCCCTCTCCCCCTCCCTGTGGATTATCCTCTTTTTTCTTCTTCTGATGCTAACCCTAGCATTATGTCTCCACTGAAGTTGATGTCATCAATGTGCTGTAAACTGATTTGCACATAGAACTTGAAATGGTTTCTTAAACTCTGCATGATGTAAACCTGCTTCATGGCTAACTCTAAAAGGTGAAAGCAGGGGAGTAATTTAGGGAAAGGAAGAGAGAACACAAACGTTTATTTTTGGGATGCCTTGATGTATGTGCTCGCAAGTTCCAGCAAGTGCTATTAATTTTCATGGATGCCAGATGGTCCCTTTGTCTGTAGATGTTCCTTGGTCATAGGTGTATAATGCAACAGTGCATCTCATTTTTTCAAATCTACAAGAGGCCAATTTAGTGACCCAGTTATTATTTCTTCATGGTGTCTCCAGTAACACGTAATGATCGTAACACATATCATAACACATTAACTGCTTTGCCAATATTACCCTCAAACCAAGAAGTGTAATTATTTTTGATGCATCCTAAAAAATAAACCTTCTTATAGAGTAACCAAGACAAAGGGTTCATAATAAAAGAGCTGTGCCTTTGTGGTATAGTATTGAGACGCGGGCCTAAACCACAGAGTCCCTAGGGCTTGCCAATTAGAAGGTTGGTGGTTCAAATCCCTGTGACGGCGTGAGCTCCTGTTGCTCGGTCCCTGCTCCTGCCAACATTGCAGTTTGAAAGCATGTCAAAGTGCAAGTAGATAAATAGGTAGTGGTCCATTGGGAAGGTAAACGGCGTTTCCGTGCACTGCTCTGGTTTGCCAGAAGCAGCTTAGTCATGCTGGCCACATGACCTGGAAGCTGTACGCCAGCTCCCTCAGCCAGTAAAGCAAGATGAGCTCCGCAAACCCAGACTCGTGCACGACTGGACCTAAAGGTCAGGAGTCCCTTTACCTTTACCTGCATGCATAAAGCCTCAAGTTCAATCCTCAGTGACTTACAGCAGGGCTGGGAAATGCTTCCATTTCTTCCTAAAGAAACCGTATTGCCAGTCAAAACTGAACAATAAATTCTATTTTGGTACTGGGCAACTTCATTGGTCTTCATGAAGCACAGATAAGGTAGCCCTATGTTTCTGACATTAAATTTGCTTTTTTGGGGGCTGAGATAAGGGGAAGTCACTGCTGTATTTCTCTCAGAAAGATTTCCAAAATAACAATTTCGGTTGCTTCCTGTCTGTCTTTCCCACCCATCCTCTGTCAGCTCCTGATTTTTGAAATTCCCACATCTGTTTAAATATATGAAATGACATCATCTGACTGACTTGAAGGAAGTTTACAACTGACAGTCCTAATTATTTTCCAAATAATGCTTTCAGACAGGAAAGTAAGCAAATTCAACTGAAGGGACATGACGGATTTCCTTTGTTTTTTCCATATCTGCTTATCCAAGGGTGTGTGTGTGTGTGTGTGTGTGTGTGTGTGTAGCAGGGACATCTAAAGACCTTAACCTAGGATCAGCCTGAAGTGGAAGTAACATTTACTTCAAGGCTACTACTGTAGTATTTCAAAGAGCTCATAAATAGTAACTGGGGGTTGCTATTTTAAGCGACATCCGCAGAATGAGTTTGGTAGTTTCAGTAAGAAATGTAATAGATTAGAACTGCTCACCTAGCACCTCAACCTTGATGGCAGAAAGTGAGGAGGAATTAAAGAACCTTTTAATGAGGGTGAAAGAGGAGAGCGCAAAATATGGTCTGAAGCTCAACATCAAAAAAACTAAGATCATGGCCACTGGTCCCATCACCTCCTGGCAAATAGAAGGGGAAGAAATGGAGGCAGTGAGAGGTTTTACTTTCTTGGGCTCCATGATCACTGCAGATGGTGACAGCAGTCATGAAATTAGCAGATGCCTGCTTCTTGGGAGAAAAGCAATGACAAACCTAGACAGCATCTTAAAAAGCAGAGAAATCACCTTGCCGACAAAGGTCCATATAGTTAAAGCTATGGTTTTCCCAGTAGTGATGTATGGAAGTGAGAGCTGGATCATAAAGAAGGCTGATCGCCGAAGAATTGATGCTTTTGAATTAAGGTGCTGGAGGAGACTCTTGAGAGTCCCATGGACTGCAAGAAGATCAAACCTATCCATTCTGAAGGAATTCAGGCTCGAGTGCTCACTGGAAGGACAGATCCTGAAGCTGAGGCTCCAATACTTTGGCCACCTCATGAGAAGAGAAGACTCCCTGGAAAAGACCCTAATGTTGGGAAAGATGGAGGGCACAAGGAGAAGGGGACGACAGAGGACGAGATGGTTGGACAGTGTTCTCAAAGCTACCAACATGAGTCTGACCAAACTGCAGGAGGCAGTGGAAGACAGGAGTGCCAGGTGTGCTCTGGTCCATGGGGTCATGAAGAGTCGGACACAACTAAACGACTAAAAAACAACCTAGCACCTAAATGTAGAGGTCTATGAATAATGGTGTTTCCATAAGATCAAAGAATTTATGTGCCTGAGACACATTTTAACCACCAGAAAGTAGTCACCTGTGACTCCTCTCAAAGCCAGCAATGTCATATTCAGCCACATATAATAATTGAGATAAATTGTTTAATAATAATTGATGATAGATGTGAATGACAATTCTGGAAATGCATCATGCTTTTAAAGCCATATATAGCCCTCTGTAAAAGAAGCAGAAATTATGGGACTCTTGGAGAGCTGAGAGTGCTCTTTGTCTAAAGCAGGGATGGGAGGGACCTATAGCCTCCAGATGTTGTTGGTCTAAGGCGACATGGGCAGTGATCAGGGATGATGGGAGCTGTAGTCCAGCAACATCTGGAGGGCCACAGGCTCCTCATTCCTGGTCTAAAGTGTTAATAAAGCAACAGTCATCACACAGCTCTTAGAAGAGTAGGGATCTCATTTCTCTCCACTATAATAACAATGGATGCTGTTGGGGAGTGGGGAGGAAATTCCCAGCTACAAATAGAAGACATCTAATATTGAAAAAATGGCATTCCCAGAAGGGAAACTGAACCCCAAGAAAGAGAACTTGGGAACAACTACACTTTTATTGCACTACCAAACTGCTGTCAAAGCATACCCTTATATGTAGGAAACCCCTGAGGTTAAAATAATGAATAAACTGATGTGGAAATAACTTTCATAATGAATGAATGGGATTTACTTGCAAGCAGATGTTCTTAGGATTGTGGGATGAATTTCTCCTGTTGGAAACTTTCTAGAGCTATTGCACGTCCAATGTGCAAACTTCTTTTTTTAAAATCCTAGATACTTTTAACTGATAGAACACTGTAGGTTCAAAAAGTAGGATGGGTTGTGGGGACCTTATAATCGTATGTTCTTGATGGCAGTGGGAAAAGCTAAAATAAAAGGGCCACTTTAAGCAGGAATACATCTGCATTTTAGGAATCAGAAACTGTAATTTACTAAATTACAGTGCTGAAAGCCAGTCCTCGCTATTACGGTATTGAATGTTTTATATGGAATGACCATTTATAATTGGGGAAAATACTTAATACTAGAGTCCCACTGAAGATGTAATTATTCTTTTTAGTTTATCTTACTGCAGTTAGAGGATACCTTACAGTCAGTTAATGATGCATCAATCAAATCAAGCAATTTTATGAAATTAGTGTCAGGATATATTTCAGAGTCAGCCTGTAATCCCTTCACAAGCCTTGTACTTCCCCATTTCTCATTCTCCATTATTGCACTACAATGACTTAAGGCTTCTAGCATTCTGTACTACTATTCCCCCCCCTCCTGTGGCCCTGTGTCTGGCTTTAAAGGAGAGAAAAAAGGTGAAGCTGCATCTATCCCCGAATTTGTACGCAGAGGCACAGAGTTAATCATGCTAGCCATTCTTCCCCCTCAAAAGATACCCTTAAAATGTTGTGTGTAAAGCAAACTATCTAGTTTCTACTGTGTGTACTTGCAAATATGCTCAAAGAAGTGGACAGCCCACAAATATTTTACTGTTCAGTGCACACAGTAAAGTGTAAAGGAGAGAAAGGGGAAAACTCTGTTCCTCTTTATAAAAAATGTCTTGCTGGGTGTTTTTGGAAAGTTTTTGTTGGAAACTGCAACGGGAACCTTGGTCTGTTATCCCATCTTGGGTGGGAGGGCGGGAATGGATTGGAAGCAAGGAGTGAGGGACTTGCAAAAGAAAAGCATCCCCCCTCCTCGCCACTGTGTATTTATCCCCCTGCAACTGTTTCAAGAAAACAGGTTGATGTGGGATGCACAAGTTTGCTTTTGTAGTAGATGATCAGGCAAGCAGCTGCTTAGGAGCCTATTCAACCAATAAAACTCCAGGGTTTATAATTTTTATTAGAAGATAAAACTTAAGCAAAAAAAAAAAAAAAAAAAAAGCACAGCACGTAGTTTCTTGATCCATCTCCATACCTATTTCTGTAAATTAGTTTTCTCCTAGAGAAACATAGACCTTTCAGCTTCTCTCTTAATTTACTTGTGTGTGTTAATAAAAAATATCAAACTGGAAAACTGAAATAAGTTCATTCACATCAGACTATTTAAATTTACTTCAAGGGGAATAGTTTCAAGTGAAATTCCTCTTACTTTTGGAAGGATGGTGTTTTGGGGGGAATTGCAAAAATAGAAAATAAAGGGAAAATAGGTTTAGGAAAAAGGAACAATTAGGCAGTAAACAAAAAACAACAAGAAAAGACTAATGATAATTAATGGTAACTGTATCCTGCACAAGCCACTGCCAGTGATTTACATAAATTCTCATTAAGGCGGATAATATATTTTCTTCAAGTCCCATTAAACAAGCTTTAGTTAGCTGAGCTTGAAAAACACTACCATGAAACTTCAGTTGTCAGGTCATTATTATACAGTACCTGAAATAGGTTTTTGAAGGATTACGTGTACACATGCAGGAGACAACTACATCCTTCAAGCAAAGATGCTGTGTAAACAAATACGTCCAGGTGTTGGAGGTGGATCTTCCTTGTTGGATTCAGCTCATGGTTGAAATACATCCCAGTAGCTGGATAAAGAGAGGGTTATGCTACCCTCAATGGTGCACTACTGTGCCATCATCCAGCTAAGCCGTGATTTATAGGTAGACTAAGCCAAATGGCCGTGAGTATAGCTGGAGGAAACTTAAGTAATGGGAACCTGTTATGGGCCTTGATTTGGTTGCAATAAAAATGATACATCAGTTCATTAGCATGATCCTTGCAGTTGGGGGCAAATAGAGATGAATGCTGTCTTGTGCAGATTTGCTAGTGGAGTGCTGTATGTTTAACAAGGCATTCAATCTTTGAGGCAAAAGAATGGATTCAAAGATAGCAGAATAATGTAAAAAAATGGTGCAAATTTAACTGAACAGGAGAAATTGGCTCCAAACTATACACTTACAGATGGGTGCAAAGGATGACCTCTTCCATTGTATTTCCAAGACCTGTAAAAAAAACCCTCAGGCATCTAGGTAACCTCTGTTTGAAGTAAGGTAAAGGTAAAGGGACCCCTGACCATTGGGTCCAGTCGTGTCCGATTCTAGGGTTGCAGCGCTCATCTTGTGTTACTGGCCGAGGAAGCTGGTGTACAGCTTCTGAGTCATGTGGCCAGCATGACAAAGCCGCTACTGGTGAACCAGAGCAGCGCACGGAAACGCCATTTACCTTCCTGCCGGAGTGGTACCTATTTATCTATTTGCACTTTTGACGTGCTTTCGAACTGCTAGGTGGGCAGGAGCAGGGACCGAGCAACGGGAGCTCACCCCGTTGTGGGGATTCGAACTGCCGACCTTCTGATCAGCAAGCCCTAGGCTCTGTGGTTTAACCCACAGTGCCACCCGCTCTGTTTGAAGTACATGTCCTCTGAGACACAAGGACTAGTTTATAAGAGTTATAGTAGCTTGTAACAAGGTACCTTGTTATGCCATACTTCAGCACAAAGAGCTCACTTTGATTCAAGTTTCTTAAGGAAGACGTGCAAAAATTTGGGGTAATGTGAGCAAAATTTCTGTGTTCAACTTTTCAAAGGAAACACCAACAAAATGTTAACATTTTTGTGTTTGTCTAAAGAATGTGTACATGCATACCTGTACACTTTTCTAAAACCTTTAAAAAAAACCTATAAATTTAAATAATGTGCATTCTAGCTTTTCATTGTTCCTCCTTTAATGGCCCTCAGTTATTCATACAACACAGCAAGACAAGCTATGGCTTACCATGACCGTGCAGGCTCCTGAAGCAGAGCATGCAACAACTTTGCTTCCTTCTGGTTTTCTTTGTTCCCTTACCGTGCTCAGCTAAGCCAAGATTTGGCTTCACACGCTGCCCAGACCTAGGCTTGACATGCTAACCATGAACTGTAGCCAAGAACAAACCTTAGCTCAGTGTGGTGTGTCAAAATGAGTATGCAGGAGCAAAGTGACTACCACCTCATTTCTGGGAGCCCACATGTTTATGCAGTCGCAGCAAGCCATAGTTTGGCTCACTGGGTCAACCAGGCCATTGTTTCCCTTTACTTATGGTATGTCTATCTCTTGCTCTTGATGCCCACATTTGTCCATCACAGTAAACCATGATTTGACATGATGTGTGCAGGCTGTAATGAGCCTCAGGCCTATTCCCCACAGCCACTTGCTTGCAGCCAAGCATGACTTGGAAGCTTTTACTTTGTTTTCCTTAAACATGTTTTCATGTTTTGTTTGAATCCAGGATTATGATATAACACTAAGCATAGTTTTAAAACAAAGGCATTTTCGTAACCCATGGTTTGAGGTGGGCTTGTTTTGAAACTGACCGTAGTTAGTGTTTAAACATGGTCCATGAATCCTTTTAAAGGTGAAATGTTTTCTTTAAGTTACAGTTAGCATGACCTTATTTTCAATTCTTTGGATAGGGCATTCTATCTATCACACAAATGCTGCATTGTGCAGTAAAAAGACATTTCCCTTTTGAGAGCTAGTCCACCTAGAAGTAATGCATATAGCTTTGGTCTTGCAGATACTTATTTAGTCCTCTGTTTTCTATGTTGTGCTAAACTTAGTGTTCTGAAGAGCTCCAAAGATTCTGTCATCCTTGGCTGCTCTGTTTTCGGTTGCCTATTTCAATGCTACAAGGAAGCCATAATTCCCAATAATTACAGGCTTGGCCGAGCTGCCTCTTTTTAGGAACAGCCACTTCCACCCCTAGACCCCAGTAAAGATATCATCTTTGCTGATGCCTGTCTGAGAAATCTTGCACAGTCTTTTGCTATGGTATGAAATACTTCTGTTTTTATGAATAGCTGCGCTCAACTGTTCTATTTAGGCATTCCACACTGTACTGTGTTTTACAAAAGGTAGTAGGCAGTTGCACCTCAAAGTATGGTACTTTGGTGATGTGGTAGTCACTGGCTGGGGGGGGGGGATCTTCTACCTGGCTTGTGCAATGTATGGAAATGCCACTCAGGTGCTTCATCATCTTGCATGGATCATTCCTATGCTAATACCATTCATTGCATCCGTGGCTGCAAGTGTGGAAACTACCTTACAAACTGTGCAAATGGTACTTGCATACATTCGTTTTTGATGTGACACCCTGACAAACATTTTTCTGTTGAAAAAGAAAGAAAGAAGAGTTGCCACATGATTGGTGCTGGTGTGAATCATACATCTATACAGTGGTACCTCAGGTTACATACGCTTCAGGTTACAGACTCCGCTAACCCAGAAATAACACTTCAGGTTAAGAACTTTGCTTCAGGATAAGAACAGAAATTGTGCTTTGGCTGCGCAGAGGCAGCGGGAGGCCCCATTAGCTGAAGTGGTGCTTCAGCTTAAGAACAGTTTCAGGTTAAGAACAAACCTCCGGAACGAATTAAGTACGTAACCAGAGGTACCACTGTATTGTATTTTAGTTGTAAACTGGAGATGCTAGGTAATATGGAGAGGTGAGGTGAGAAACACAGTATCTCCAAATATGTCCCTTACAATATTGCACCTGTTCAACTAGAGAAACCATGTCTACCAATGGTTAATATAATTAATGCCATGCAGTTCTATGCTAGCTATAATATGGGACTCTGCAAGCATTAGTACAAAGATACTGTGTTTCTGTTAAGGTATTCAGTAAGATTCCAGGAAAAGGTCTAGTGCAAAAGGATTACCTTAAAATATTGTAAGGGACATATTTGGAGGGGGGGAAACCCTTCAAGGTTTGAACTTTCTTTGTCTTAGGTGACGTGAACTGATTTGACAACTGAATGGTGAATTTTTGCATGGCTGCTGGTGTTGTTGCAACAGTATTCAGAGCAGATATCTGGTAATCTGTGTTCTCATGCCCCCCCCATTAGTAAGCATAACTGCAGGCAAATGAGAAATAGTTTATATTCAGTAGTTAGTTTACCTTTCAGCACATTATTTTTTAATAAGATGAAGAAAATCTACACAGTTATATCAGTTTCATTACAGCATGAAGCCTTTTGTGCTCAAATAAGCTAAATGTTAACGAGAGAGGATGGATATATTCTAATATTTGTGTGACCTGGCAAATGGCTTACAAATTGAGAAATAACTACTTGACCGGGAGAAAAAGGTGTATGAAAGTTCTGGCTGGGTTGTACTGAAATATATGATGTCTGGTATCAGAGCTGCCTGTGTGCGCGTATGTGGATAAGTGTGTGTTTCTGTTAAATTCTTACGGGTTGCAATGCCAAGAGACCATTGCTTAGGATACACAGACCTCCTCAGAAGCATCTTTTCTGAATCTGCAATTTTCGTTTTCACTTGTATCAAAGTTGACTGTGGGGGAGATGCAAGTTGACAGTTATCCCTTTAAAACAAAAACAGGTTGCCTGCTGCTCAGCTTAATTATCCACATTAAAATAAATATTGACCTTTTGTGGCAAGCCCGCGTAACTCTTCAAAGCTCTTTTTATTATCCTATTACTTAACACGGGTGGCTCTGGCTTCAGTAGCTGCATGGAATCAACACAGAAAATGTATATCTCAGGCAGAAGCTTCCAAGTTTCCCTTCTCTTCCCACCCCCACAATGTAACATTAATTTTGTAAGATTTTGTTTCTCACTTCTTGTCATGTCGCTGCGCTACTCTACGACGAAAATTTATGGTCGAGCGTTGAGAGAGCTAATCATGGTCTTAATCCAGCACAGCCTTTTGTGATATTTGGATGCTTTTACAGCTGGAGATGGAAACAGTCGCTGCTGCTGTATGAGAAGTGGATGGCCTTTTAATATTGCGCTAGGGAGCTGAGGAAAGTGGTTTACCAGTGACTTTGGTTTTTTAGTAGGATTGTAAAAGAGCTTCGTGTTTCACCCACATGATCCTTAGGAAAGCTAAACCTCCTGGAAAATAGCTGTTAATTTTTGCTCGGCATCCAAGTTAGTACCAAAGAGAAGGTGATAACTGCTAACTGAAGCTTGGCCCTTAAGTTGTTAGGGGCACCAGGTAGGAAGAATACTGAGAATAGAGTTACATTTTTGCGAACGCCACCAGCCAAATTCAGTCGAAGGTATTGAAATTGCAACTTATTGTTGCAGATGTAGTAGGAAGGAATGGGAACTTTATTGCAAATCCTCTCATGTGAACAGATTTTCCATATTGCTCACATTTTCATTCTATTCATGGGGAGTATTACCCAAAATTGCACTGCCCCAAGCTCATTGTGTTCATTTTACCTCTTCTACAGCAATTTCTCATTTGACTACCCGAATCACGGAAACTATAGGATTCAATCAGTTGAATTGTTTTTCATTTTATGGGTCAGTCTCCCATGTTTTTAAATTGCAGCAATTGAGAGATACCTTTATGTGTCTGTTTCCAGTGTTGTGGTTCATCCCTCTTTGCTTTATATAGGACATAAGGGATTAAGACATGCAGATGTGATGCTGTATTGACTCACTCACTAGAATGCTTTGATGTTTATGTCAGTCATCTGTTGGCAGATCAGCAGCTAGCATATTCAAAGGTGAATACATCTTAAAATTGTCAAGATGCGGTGAATCTGCCACCAGCTTGCTGGCATAAACGTCAGTATGTTTTCGTGAGTCCAGAATAGTCAAGGCTTGCAGAAGTTCAGAATCAAGAAAAGACACAAGGAAGAGCAGATGTTGCTGGTCCTTCCATGGCTTTCATAACTTGGGGTTATAAAGTTCAGGAAGGAGAGGGAAGATGGGTGCAATTAGCTTCACATCGCAAAGATCACCGTTTTGGGCAAATAAATGAACCAAAGCGTATGTTGCCTTACCATGATCTTCAAACATGTGTCTCTGCCAGCAGTCAAATAATTTAAACACTGTTGGGTTGCAATGGGATCAGAATGTGGTTAGAAGAGAGGAAAATATGGGGGAAATGTGGGATGAAGATGATCCGCTATATGAGTTCAATGGTGAGAAGAGCATTTGTGGAGTGAAAGGATGTAAACTTGTGAATACTAGACTTGTGCCCTCTCTCTTAGGCGTCTATCCGGGCAATTCTATTTTTCTTTTGCTCATTATGTGGCATGAAGGATGGTGTTCTCTGAATAGTAGTTGCTGGGAATCACGAGTGAGGAGGGGGCTATTGTACTCAGGTCCTGTTCCAATAGGCATCTGGTTGGCACCAGTGAAAAAAGGATGATTTTTTTATTTGTTCCAGCAGGACTCTACTTACCGTATATACCCGAGTATAAGCCGACCCGAATATAAACCGAGGCACCTAATTTTCCTACAAAAACCTGGGAAAGCTTATTGACTCTAGTATAAGCCGGTTCACCTTTGCCGCTGTAGAGGAGGAGGAGGAGGAGGAACGAGCAGCCCGAAAGCAGCCCTTTGGGCTGCTCCTTCCTCTTCTTCCTTTGCCAAGTTTGCATTTATGCGAGCAGTTCAGGAATGGAACAAGCTGCCTGGGGACAGTAAAGAACTGCCATTCTTGTACACTTCTTAAGGAATGGTTGACTGGGGAGAGCGGGTGGCGGCACGAGCAGAGAGAAAGGGCTTCTTTCTCGCCGCCCCCACCGCCTGCCTCACTCGAGTATAAGCCGAGGGCAGCTTTTTCAGCACAAAAAATGTGCTGAAAAACTAGGCTTATACTCAAGTATATACGGTAGGTTTTTATGTTATTCTGGAGCAGCAGTGGGGAACAACAGGTTCACAGGCCAATCTTCCTCAAACCACACCCACCTTCCTATTAGCTGATATCACTTGCAATGTTGGCTGATGGATGGGAGGGCACGATTTAATCCTGCATTGGCAGGAGCAGGATTGCACAGCCAATGCAGCAGCATTCAATTGCCTTTCATCAGTGCACAGGTGGGTGGGAAAGAGGAAAAAATGAGTCTGTACAATGCAGGTTTCTTCTCCACCAGCTGACTATCCGGGACTTGGAAAACCCACATTTGGGATCCTGATAGGTGGATAGGGCCACACACCAGTCAAATTTGGCCAATGAGGACAATCACGATAAGGCTTGTGGATTCAAAAAGATTCCCAGCCCCTGCTATTGAGTTATCTGAAATGGGAAAAGAAGGCCAATGGGATTGCCATTTCTTCTTTCATTTTTCTTGATTCCTTCATAGTTCCTAAGGTTGAGTGTTAAATATCAAACAATACACATTTTTCAAACTTTGGCCAGGAGACTGGTTCTCTTAAGGGAATTACTGAGCCAGCTTACTCCAGAAATTTAGTAACCCAATAAGGTTTCGAGAATTTAAATCATCCTGTTAAAACTTTGTTGCCTATTTCTTATGATTATATTTGCTCAGGTCTTTTAAGCTTCTTTGCATGATAATACTTGCTACAGATAAAACAGATTTTTCTGTGTCATCAGAATACATTTTTCACTTTCCGATTTATAGTCTTTCCAAATGAAAGGCTATGGTGATGAGGTTGGAACCAAGCTGAAATCCATAAAGCCCATAATTATGCAGAACATTTCCCCAGTTCCCTTAAAATCATTGTTCATCCTTGGAGGACCACAGAATATTTTACATATGACAGCAATATTCACGAGAAACAGTTTCTAATTGATTTTGACACAGGTCTCTACAGCAAGTCCCACTTAGTCTTCAGAAGAGAAAAGAATTTGCCTGGTGTGTATGTTGCCAATGTCTGTTTCAACCCTATTCAACATTATTATTATTATTATTATTATTATTATTATTATTATTATTAATTTATTTGAATTTATATACCATCGTATACCTGGAGGTCTCAGGGTGGTTCACAGAATAAAAACAAACCAACCACAAAATAAACAACAACAACAACAACAACCAACCAACCAACCAACCCAATAACTCCCTGTGGAAACTCAGGCCCATGGCCTCTATTATCTGCCCCTCATGATTCTCCATAAACCCCACTTCCTCTTCCCAGGCCCTGCCTTTCACTGATAATAATCTGTGACCACTTTGACTGCTTTTGCCTGGCTGGAAAGTTCCCTTGAGCTGTGGTGGTACCTCTTGCTTGCCGGAATGGAGAGATGTATGTGGGCAGAAACCTTTCTTTTATGTGGCTGTAACATAGCCTACTGTGTGTAGGTAAAGATTCAGAGCTGCTGCTCCACACACCTTTGCTGCTGTCCATACCCACTACTAGCACTCATCAAAACTAGTACATTTGCCCAAGAGGCAATTCAACGGTGTGGTGAAAAAGGACTCCCACCCTTGGTGCCTACTGTCATCAGGCTAAGTATGACACACACACACACACACACACACACACAAAACTATTTTTATAATTCTAATCCCGTAATGTATTTTATCATATATCATTCCATTGAATGACTAGGTTGGTATGCCTGTTTCTCTGTGTTCCTTCTCAGTGGTAAACAAGAAGCATTAAATCAGGATGAGTAATGCTTCTCATAAGTGTATTTAAGTTGCTTTCTGCACAGGTGCACAACGCTTTGCAGCCATAATTAATCAGGACCCACCATTTAATATTGTATTTAATAAGAATGGCCGACATACGGTTAATAAAATAATGGTGCTTTAAAACATCCAAACAGAAGGTGCAACAACTTATTCTGTATTGCTAGCTACGCAATGCTCAACCTCAGATGGCTTGGCTCTTTCCAACCTTGCTATGTTGCCACTGTATGCTACTGTTTCTGCAGCTTATTCAGTATTGGGGGATAAAACGTTTGTTTTTATTTTTTGCTTTTGCTTTGAGGAGCTGATGCAGCTTTACAATTCTGAATGCTTGAGTGCTTAACCTCCCCCTTTCTGCCCCACCTCCAATACATTTATCATTCTCTTAGTTTTTGGTATGACAGGATATAGACAGCCTTTCAAATGGTGGTGTGAGAACTGAGACTAGCTGATAATAGGTTTTCGATTTTGCATTTTTATAGTGGGACCTTGATTCCCAGTGATAGCTTTCATCTGTTAACTCATTTATAGCCACTAACAAGACTGGCAATATTATAAAGAATAGATTATTTTTGCTGGCATGTAGACACACTCCATTTTTTTTTTAAAAAAAGGTTTGTTTTATTTGGTCTTCCATTCTATTTATATTTATATAATTTGTATAAACTAAATCAGTCATATTGTTGAGAACTCAAAATGCTTTAAAAGACACTTGGTGGTTGTAACCTGAGGGAAAATGACACAGCTAGCAATATAACCTTGGTGCTATAGATTCTTTTAATTTTAATTTTTGGCCTTAAGCAAAGGATGAATGGGAGCAATATTATTTTGCTCCTCTCTGTGTTTCTAAAACACGCCTTATAACACAGGTTCTAAAGCAGGGGTCAGCAAACTTTTTCAGCAGGGTCCACTGTCCCTCAGACCTTGTGGTGGGCTGGACTATATTTTGAAGAAAAAAATAATGAACAAACTCCTATGCCCCACAAATAACCCAGAGATGCATTTTAAATAAAAGCACACATTCTACTCATGTAAAAACATGCTGATTCCCGGACCATACGCGGGCTGGATTGAGAAGGCGATTGGGCCGAATCCGGCCCCTGGGCCTTAGTTTGCCAACCCATGTTCTAAAGTGATGTGGATCCTTGGAACAATCCCTTAAATGGAAGTTGTATGCTATTTAGGCTAGCTCTTGAAGACCAAACAGATGTTAATATTTCCTCATTTACTATGCATAGCATGGTATATTTCATGGAGAAACCATAACATTGATTATCCATAACTAGTTTGTCAAATTCTAGAGCTGTGTGCAAGCAGTGCAGTCAGCGGGTGAATTTCATTAGCTGTCCTCTGATGTAAGGACATGATTATTTTTTCCCCTCCTTTTGTAGACCCCAAATTGTACATAATATAAATAGTTCTGTAGATGATTTATGTGCCAGTCTTCTACTGCATGTTAATACTAATGCTCTCTCTGAACTCAAGTAAAGGAAAGAAAAGAGAACTACTCCTTGGTTCATGTTCTTATGCACATGTCACCCCAAATACTTTCACAATCTCATCCAGACATTCATCACTGGTATTTAAATCCTGGCATTCCAGGCTTTTGATTCTAAGACTAGATTAGGCATTGATAATAAATCAAAAGGTGCTGAAAACACATTCTCCATAGTGAAGTTTCTACTTAAAACATCCAACTTGTGAATCGGGGCCAATGCATAGTAGGCTATGTGAACATCCAGTGGTTTTCCACTTCTCAGGGGTGTCATCACTCCCTCAGGATTGTGGGTGCCTGATGCTGCAGCTTAAATCATACACATGCCTATGGTTACCTGGAGTAGCACCTACCATATGAAACTGCATTTCTCTAGAAATAGCATGCAGCAACTATTTTATGGTTTTAAGCAGGCTAAAAACATTTCTTTTTACTGAAACATTCCTGGAAGGCTGATATTGATTCGTTCTACTGTTCATTTGGGTTCTCTAGAAACTACATTTCTCTGAATTTTTTATGATATTTTATTCTGTTTTTATTCTATGACATTTGTTCTTTGAAAAACATTGGAGTACAATTCCCTTTGGCTCCAGCTGGCATTGCCAATGGTCAGGGATGATGGGAGTTTTAGGCCAACAACATCTGGAGGGCATTATGTTAGCTAGTTCTGACTTAGATCTGCAGGTCTCCTTAGAAACATGTTTGAATAAAATTGTTTGCATTATCAGCAGGAGTTGCTTCCATACTTTCCACCCTAGGACAAAGCAACAGACACTCCTCACCCTATGTATATTTTCTACTTGGGTTCCAGGTGTCTTCAAATCTGGGCCCCTCCATTGGTAATAATATCCAGGTCAGGAAATTGGAACTGCTTTTGCCACATAGTTCTTCCTAGAATAATCTTGACAGAATCTGAGAGATTGCAAATATTATTTCACATTGATTTAAAGAAAGTAAAGCCTAAAGTAGAATTGTGGCTTAGTTTCAAATCTTAGCATGGCAAGAGCACTGAGAGTCAGTAAATACTTCGTTAGAGCCCTGAAATGGTATGTTCCCTACTTATACAATCCCATCTCTCTCCACTTACTACTTTGAAATCAGTTTAAGAGATGGACCAAATATTAATAATACTAATAATGGAGAACTGAAAGATTCTCAATGGCTTAAGAGCTGGTCCACTTGTCCCTTTAGATACGTTTCTGCTAACACTAGGGAGAATTCTTTGAAGGTGGTCCACCACTAGTTTTAACCTCTCCCATATTATAAGATCTGGTTCCCCCTTATGCTAGTGGAGTTGTAAAGTACGAGGAACATATTGGCATATGTGGTGGGGATATAGCTATGTACACAAACAGGTTGTAGATGTGATTGGCAGTATTGTTGGCAAACAGGTCACCTTGGATGCCAAGCTATATCTCCTATCCATTTTTGATGGTGCCAGTGCTGACCTTACTTCTGAACAATTCATTCTATAACTCAAGGGTAGAAGGGCACATCTGTTTATTCTGTGGATCTGTGGTTTAAAAAAAGTCACGTTCATTGCCATTTCTGAAAACCTGACTCATAAAATATGTGCCACCAAGAGTGATGTGGGACCCCTCCGACTTACCGGTCGTTTCTTTGTGGTTTATATGACCAAACAATCTCATGGTTGGCACATTCCCATTAGATATGAATTTATTTGGCAACATTCAAGAATATTTTGTATGTTTGGTACAAATACGCATCTTGTATTCCACTATGGAATGTATTTTATGCCATTCATTCCTTTTTATTATCTTGTAATTTTATTCTTCCTGTTTTTGTTATTACTTTGAGCTTGATGGTTTGCTTGTTTGGACTTTTTAAAAAATTGTAAAATGCTAGCACAAGCTCTTACAATATTAATAATGCTGAAGGTTCAACATTGCTGAGCTTACAGACAGCATTATTATGTTTCTAGGGGCTTTCATTGACTTCTAAACATCAGATTCTAATAACACTTCCCTGCCAGGTTAATCTATTTAGTTTCCCCCCCTTTCATATAGTTTACTGTAAAAAGTAAGATAATTGCAGTTGAGTCTCCTGTTGCAGTCATACACAATGGTGGATGCTTAAACATGATATAACTCACTTAGAAAGGTGCAGTGGAAATTCTTTTTCAGTGTCATATATCTAAGCTGTATCCCATTTTATGTACCCTGTAGTGATTAGGAGTTAATTGAACTAACATAAATGTTACACCATTACAGCAAGGTAAGTAAACCATTATTTGTTTTTGAGAGAGCAATAAATTAAGTTTGATTACTCTTTTGTCATGCATCTGTGCTGGGCAGCAGCATTAAACTCAAGTATGATCAGACCCAACTGTACTAATGACATAGTTTCTTGCTCATGATTATGTATGCAGCGTCTGAAAAAACTCTGAAACTACTTGTGAAACTTTTGATACCAGCAATGCCACTTTTATCTTAACATGCCTGAGTGTTTCATGATTAGTATGTATAGCATATGGGAACTGTTACAATAGTATTGAAGCCAGACACATGGTTGAACACACACACACACACAGAGAGAGAGAGAGAGAGAGAGAGAGAGAGAGAGAGAGAGAGAGTTTGGGCCACTCTAGTGATATCATTTGGATCAGTTTAGGGTTATAGGTTAAGTCACTGAGTATCATCATCTCTCTCCTTTCAAGCAACTTTGTCCTGCGTCATTGAACCATACACTTTCTCTCATCAATTTCGGTAGACAGTTTTATAGAGTGCGGATTGCACTTACCCCTCTGCTTAATAGAAGGCACAGACTGCTCTTATGCACAAATTGAATTAACACTAACATCTGAGAAAGGAAGATCTTTCTCAAGGCAAGCAAGGGATGAAGGCCAGAGAGGGAATGCAGCATTTTCTCTCTCTTGACACTTTCAATAGATAATTGGTCCACAGAATCACAGAACTGGAAGTGGATCATCTATTCTAGTCCCAACATACCTGTATCTCCAGTGGTAAATGTCTGCTTGACCTTACTCTGAAACTTGCCCTGGTGTCACCTGGTGCCTTTCACCCTAAGGTCGCTATACTGCTGCAATGTTGTTCTTGCAGTTTTTTGGAAGGCCCCCCCCCCCAACATTGGCTATTGTAGAAAGTGAGGGGAGGAAATTCTCAGGATAGCCACAGCTTCAGATAATATGTCCTACGGGCTTGCCCTGGTTTTCTGTTTTGCTCACAGAAGTAGGCCAAAGACTACAAAATTATTCCTAATCTCTATAAAGTGTTATTTTTAAAAATGTGAGCCACCTACCTGCACTATGCACAAATATCGTCACTTCAGTATTCCATAAATAGATTTCTTCTTTTGGTGGGGAAATAAGGAAGTCCTTTGCCTTGACTTTCAATCTTTTCCCAATATTTCTTTTGGCCATTTTGACAATACAAGATATATTTAAAAATACAAGCCATTAGTGATATTATGAGTAAGCCACAGATTTCCCCTGGGATGCGCAGAATGGGCAGGCAGTAAAACCTAAAGGGGTAGACTCACTTATTGAGTCTGCAGATGTTATCTGTGGCTGACAGAAAAGTGCCAGTTGTGCTGGAACTTTGACAAATGGCTCTCCTTGTGACACTTTTGCCTTTCAGGTTTTGTTTTGTTTTTAAATGGCCATTAGTAATGCTGGAATAATGACTAGAATCTGAAGATAAAATATTCATGAGAAAACTAGGTGATGGTAGTGATCTAATGTTTGCTGGTTCCTTTAACCCAGATTCTTCCTACATAAGTTCACCACCTGAAATACTGTGCAGATAGTGTCTGTAGCACTTGCTAAGGTATTAAGGAAACTGCTTCAAACATTGCTTTTGATTTGGCCAACGAACATTTAATAGGTGAAATAAACCTTCTCGCCATTTGTTCTTAGTTTCTTCTTGAATTTTTCTTTTTACCGGTATTTGGGGAGGAAGGGGGGAAAAACACTTGATCACACCTGCACAGCTGAAAGTAGCAAGGTTCAGGTGTTGCAAGCACCCTCATAATTGAGATAGCAGCATTTACCGTTCAATGCTGTAGTTGTTCAGTCTCCAAAGCTTTTCTGGTAACTGCTCCAAGGAATAACTTTCCTTGCATGCATCATTCTAAAGGACATATGACGAAACTGTGGACCTCCAGTTCTTGGACTGAAACTCACATTATCCCTGACCATTGGCCATGCTGGCGGGAGGTGATGAGAGTTGGAGCCCAACAACAACAACAACAACTGGAGGATTTTAGGTTAGTCTCACCTGCTTTAAAGCCTAAATAAATTGGTACCCTTTTATTTTTAGTTGGAATTGATTTAGTATTGTGACTTCCCCCATTTCTCTTCTAATACTTAACAGGTGTGTGTAAGGGGTGCTTTACTTTCTGGACACCTAACAGTAAGCAATCACTGCATTTTTAGAAGATTTCCTCATTCATTTATTGTTTTTTTTAAGAGTAGTTCCAGGTATTTCTCTCTTCTCTACTCTCCTCCCCACCTTTTTTTAAAAAATGGAGTAATAGAGTAGTATTGTTCCCAATAAAATGACTTTGTTCCCAATGAAATGACTGCTAGTTACCACAAAACAGAAACCACATATAGATCCTAGTTTTGTCCTAGGGCAGGGGTCGGCAAGGTTTATCTTGCCTGGGCCGGATCAGTCTCACGGAGATCCCTACGTGGGCCGGATTGTGCGTGCGCATGAGGAAGCGCCCCTGCAATTGAATCTGTTTAGTACCAATACACAGTAATACTATGTGCAAGTCCATCAATTACATATTGGTTGAATGTGCTTCCTTCTACATGCAAAGCATGCTTTCTGCTACTGAGCTGTGACCTGTCTCATAGTTTTAAGTGGAAATGGAATTTTTAAAGGTCTCTTTTCATGAAGTTCCCGCTGGCCATCACCGTACAACTGAAGAGCTTCAACAGACTTAATGCAAAACCTATTTTCTTCTACAAAGTATCTCAGCCTTATGAAACTAATTCCTATGCAAACTTCATCTCTGCTCCCAAGAATTCACTGGAGTGGGAACTCTTAACACCTGCACAGAACTCTGTTGATTTCTGATAACAAAAGCTGGATATGAGCATTTCCAATTTAAGTCTGTTCTAAAGTCCACATACACATACAGGTCAAATATTGACCAAACCAAGAATAAAAATTACATTTGTAAAGTATCAGGATAACTGCAGTCTATTGAAAATGCAAGTGATGTACATCGACAGTTGCCAGGAGCTTACTTATTTCACATTTATTTTTCGGTCTACTCATACATTAGTTTCGTTGGCTTAGGCTATTTCATCTAAAATACTTAAAAACAACAGTGACATACTCATACATGGAAGAAGTGTGCATGCACACGGAAGGTCATACCAAGAACAAACTTAGTAGGTCTGTAAGGTGCTACTGGAAGGAATTTTATTTTGTTTTGACTATGGCAGACCAACACGGCTACCTACCTATACATGGACTATATACAAGTGAAGATATGCCTATTAATGTGCATAGGAGTATGGGGTTCACAAATCAATTCTTCATAAACATAAAAATCAGGACAGGAGAGAGTTTGTATATCTCTACTGCCTGCTATGAAAGAAAATCATATTTGGGCAGGTCTCAGCACAGGAGATGATATGAGCACTGTTACACTATAAACATCAAAAGGTCTGTGGAAACAAATGGTATAGCATGTTAAAGTAGCTTAAACATAAATAGATATAGAGACATGCGCCTAAAGACAAAGCAGCCATCACTCATACATAAAGCTCAGTATGCTTAAGTAAGTGTTCCATTATAGTCACAATTTAAATTAAGTAAAATGGGAGTTTTATAAGAACCCTTATATCCTTTAAAGTTCAATTATGACAGAAGCGTTTTTGTCATGATGTGTCAGTGGCCTATGAAGACAGATTTCTCTACCTGTTTCATAGCAGTCTAGGGGAGGGGAAGTAAAACAAGGCATAGGGATCTCTCTGGAGCAGCTACTCTTATTTGATGTTTTTTCTTAGACTGAGGAAGATCAATCAAACCAGGAAAGCCACTGAGGCACCTAAATGAACTCTAGCCAACCAGCTGCAATACCTTTCTCTGGCCATTATTTGTGTGGTGCTGCAGTGCAGTAAACAAAGGGATCCCTCTGTATACAGGTGGTGACCATTTCATGTAGGGGTTTCATTTTTGTTCCTTGCATGTGTTTGCGGCGCATGCATTAGCATGCCTCGTCCTGCTATGAGGGGATTCTGCCCTCATCCCCATCCAAAAGGACCTGTGCGTTGATGAACTATGGGGGAAGAGACCAGCTGCCAAGTCACAATTCCCAGTTGTAACAAAGCAGCATTCTCTTCCTTCAGTGAGACCTTGAGGAAATCTGCCCATGGTAGGGTCTCTTTTCCAGAATACCTGCAAATGGGCCGTAACATGTGGGGAATCAAGTGGGTAGAAGAGAAGAAGGGAGTGAGACCTGTCAGGGATTTTTTTTTTAAGTCAAAGACAACCATGGGGTTGTGGTGCTCATCTCGCTTTCAGGCCGAGGGAGCAGCGTTTGTCCACAGACAGCGTTCCGTGTCAAGTGGCTAGCATGACTAAACCACTTCTGGCACAACGGAACACCATGATGGAAACCAGAATGGAAAGTAACACTGTTTACCTTCCCACCTCAGCAGTACCTATTTATCTACTTGCACCGGCATGCTTTCGAACTTCTAGGTTGGCAGGAGCTGGGACAGAGCAATGAGAGATCACCCCGTTGTGGGGATTCGAACCACTACCCTTCTGATCGGCAAGTCAAAGAGGCTCAGTGATTTAGACCACAGCGCCACTCACATATATATATTTAAGTCTGTTGGAAATGTTTGCCTGATTTTGTGAAACTTCAGAAATGAATCTTTTTAATTCTCCTTGTTATATTTTCTAGTCCTGTGAAGTTCATTAGCATGATGGACTATGTTGCCTCAGTGTAGACTTTCTGGAAAGTGAAGTCTTCCATCATTAAAGGCTGGTCTTGTTTGGCTCTGGTAGTGGATTGGAGGCAGTCCTTGATTGATTTCAGCATCCCATTCATTGTCTCTCAGTCTGGAAACTTGTGTTTCAGGATATGAGATCACAAACATAAGATCCTGATGTCAAATTAAAGAATGATGGGGCAATAAATATACCAGAGATGAAGATTTTGTTTGTCCCCCTCCCCCTTTTCATTTCTGATAATAGTTAAGTGGAACCAGAAATGGAGGCAAAGTTGATAAACAACCTAAGCAAAAATCAAAATAAATATTTTACTGACCTCAATCTATACGCAAACAAAATGGATCTACATGCAACAAATGTTCCTTAAAATGTTATAGCAATGTACTTTAGACAATGGAACTGCCGAGCTTTGTATTAGTATGTACTGTATTTGCAGAACAGTGGTCTATTTGCAATGTCAGCAAATTCAATAACGGCAGCAATTTTTTTCTATTTGGAGCAAACCTGCTGAAAGCAATCCATTTATATATAATGCTCTTTAAAAAAAAAAAGCAAAAAGGATGGGTAGTAATGTGTCTGAGGATCTCTCATGTTTTCTTTCTTTCAGTTTCCGTTGCATCACTGCAGGAATGAACTCTGGTCGTAAAGTGTATAGCTATGTCTGAAATTTTGAATAAATCTGTTTTCCTATTAATTCAATTTGCAAAAAGTGGGAGAACATCGTTTTTGTATCTTCTTTGCCAACCTAAGCCCAATATCAGCCATCCCATTTGTAAGATAAAGTTGTCCAGTGTAACACTTGGCTACATTGTGTGTGTGTTTGTGCTTAATTGTTACATATCCTTTTAGCGATTTACCTATAGACCTGCTAATAGAGAGATATTTGCAACTAACATTTGGGAAGGGGACCCAAGTTTAACAACTTTGCATCCAAACCAGTGTATAAAATGTTATATGTATGTGTATAAGCTCACGCCAGGAACAGATTCCTTTTATGCAAAAATAAACACATGCACACAGAGAGATTCTATTTCTGTTTTATTTCAGCTGGTATAATACAGTAGCTGAGGAAACTGAGTTTATACCTGTGCCATTACCTGTACGGAAGCTGCTATGGAAAATATGGGGTCAGAAGGGAAAAAATAAAACAGTCACTTTGAATTTATGGAACTGGCTACCAGCAAAACTTGACTTTGGGTCCCTGTGAAATCCACAATCTTTTAGCCACCTATACTTGGTCAAACAGGGGCTGCAGGATTATCTTTATTAGGCAGATTTGTTGTGTCTATCAAGGAATTTCTCTGTGGATTAAAAATTTGCATACATCTGGTAACTTTGTGTAGTTATTGCTAGTTCATGTCAGCAAATTTAATTCCATCATGTAAATTAAAATAGGTGTGCAAAAGGCCAATTGGGGTTTTTAGTTTGGAACTGGTAAGAAATTGCTAGTTTAAGCTGCACTTTTTTTGTCAGTTACTCATATTTCTTTTACATTTTAATTATAACCCATCAACTCATAAGTGATTGCTTCTGGGTTAGACTCAGATGAATGTCATTGAAGGGTGTTTTAATTTAATGGATCCAGCATAACATCTGTTTCTAAGGTTTTAAAAGCCAATTTATATGGAAATTTATTGTAGCAAAAAGTCAATAGAAGAGATACTTCTAACACTGCTTGTACTGCAAAGTATGAAATTTTAAGAAGTGGAATAGCTCTGATATTACATATTTTTTGTGTTAATTTAGAAAAAGAAGAAGAGAGAATGTGCATATAATTTAGTAATCTCGACTGTAGTGGTCATGTAGTCTGATTCTTTCTGTGTTTGCTCTTATTTTTTAGCCGAGCTATCAAGACAAACCAGGATCTTCTTCCCGAAACGCCATGGACTCAGATATTCTACAATGACTTCTGGGGCACTCTCCTTACTCACAGTGGGAGTCACAAGTCGTATCGACCTCTCTGTACGCTCTCTTTTCGAATAAACCATGCTATTGGAGGAATGGATCCTTGGAGCTACCACCTTGTCAATGTCCTCTTACATGCTGCAGTCACAGGTCTTTTCACAAACTTTTCCCGAATATTGTTTGGCGATGGATATTGGACCTTACTGGCTGGCTTGCTGTTTGCTTCGCATCCCATCCATACTGAAGCGGTTGCAGGAATTGTAGGAAGGGCTGATATTGGAGCTTGCCTTTTCTTTCTGCTTTCCCTAGTCTGTTATACTAAACACTGCTGCACAAGGAACTACTCAGAAGGAACCTGGGGCTGGATCTTGGGTGCAGGGCTATGCGCCACTTGCAGCATGTTGTGGAAGGAGCAAGGAGTGACTGTTCTAGCAGTTTCAGCCGTTTACGACGTCTTTGTATTTCATAGGCTAAAAATGCACCAAATCATTCCTGCTGTCTATAAGGTAAGAACTGTGGCTCGGATGTATCAATTTCTGCACCATATTGACAAAGTGTGTTTATCTAAAAGAATAAAGAATCACTTAAATACTGCCATATTTAAAAACAAAACACAGATGCCTTATGGTCGAAATATAATTCAATTCATTCCACAGTGTTTCTTCTCAAAGCTGGCATCTGGCATTTCCACCTTGCTGTGCTTGGTGTTGTCCACTAAATGCTTCTTGGGCAAGTATTATTGTTGACTTGCTCTAACAGCTTGTCTTCCAATGATGCGGGCTGGGGGCCGGGGAAATGCACATTTTTGTCCTGTAATAATTGACTTTATTAACCAGTGATTCTATACAGCACTGGTTCCCAGTTAGCTCAGTACTGCAGACCCTCAGTTTTCCAAAGCCACACTTTGGACCTCCTACTTTTGAAAATGTTGATATCTCTATGGTAGTTTTTGTCATGTGAAAGGTGCCACAGTCTCCCTGGGTGTGTTACACGGACCCCCTGGGGTATAAACACATGCCCCCTCTCTCATAGCGTATTTGCATGTTCCTGTTTGATTTTAACCAGGTGACTGGCCCAGATTGCGTTTACTTGTTCATGGCAACTTCACTGTGAGCAAGAACCATGGTTCTGCACATTAATTTAACCAACCCTCATGTGTGTTGTGGGGTGACATATTTAATCTTGAATTGTGGATACAATGGAGCTCTCATAGAGCTGCTTTGCAGTGGGTATGCTTGAAGCCACTCACTATGATGAAAAATGTTAACCTGGCCAGAAAATTAGGCAGTTGGCCTTGTGCCTAAAGGTGATGTGAACTGATCCTCAACCTAATGTGGGGTTATCTCAAGATGTAACAGTCTTAAAAGAGATATGAAATGTTTTTAAAATGTTTTTCTTACTTTTATTTTTTTAATATAAATTGAAAAGAACTGTGCTTGTACCTCAATATTGTGCAAGACTGGCTTGAAGGGTGTGTTGACTGGACTGAGGAACACACTCTATATTGAAGCTTTCTTGAATAGCTTTCCATAACTTCTACAAGTATGTTAAGTAGACTGCTTGTAGGTAGATTGATTTGCCTTGTACATGTAACTTGTGTATCCCGTCATTCTGAATGTCGGCAGCGAGATCTGTACAAATTATACTAAAACATTAATGTGGAGCCAAAATTCAGCCAGGAAATGAGATTTGAAGAGGGTTGTAATTATAGAAACTATGCAAATTCAGAGGCCTAATTCTTTTGCAGTTGCAATTCCCAGCCTGAGAACAGGGCCGTTAATCAACTTTGCAGATTGCACAATTCTGTCCAATTAGTGCTACAAAGCTAATTTAAGCCTTTGTGCTCTGCCTTTGAAAAAGGTGGGGGGAAGATGAAGCAAATGGGGCAGAGGCCATGACAATATTTTGATTTAAAATGCATTAAAACTAGCTCTTTATTGGATATGTTATTAATTCAGCAGTGCTAAATGCCTAGCGTTATATGTTCAAGTCACAATTATCTGATCTGAATGTGCACCACGTAGTGTTAGGAAATGCTACCAAACAACATGCCATTATTATGAGTAGGTCAGGAACCAATGCTTTCCAAAATGTGAATTGAAAAAAGTTTATTTCCTTATTATTATTTTAAATGGAAAATGTGTAATTCATGTGGAATACATTTCCAGTTATCTGTAGCATTAAATGTGTCACAAATGTGATAATGCAGTCTGTTATTGTAATCTGGTGTTATACCCACAGTGTCATAGCATATTTAATGAAATTATATGGCAGCTAATTTTAGTTGTGGAAACTTAATGCTCTAAGAGTGACATGGCTAACACTTCACCTTAAGTTTGAACTTGAAAAAAAAATTACACGTTCACTTTGAACTAAAGATTACTTCAAGTCCGCAGTTTCCTTCTTTTTTCTACTACTCCAGAAGTTAAATTTCTCAAAGCAAGTGTGTGTTTAAAAGTGTAGTCAACCTTGCCAAATGAAACTCTGCAAGCTGGTATCAGAAAAATAATCTAGAAATATCATTGCAATTTTGGAATGCCTAGTTGAGTTGTAAGACTTGTTGCAACAGCAGCAAATTGGCTAGAGTGGAACAACGTGCTCAACTCAGATATTTAGGATAGTATATCACAATATGATAAATGAAATGTTTAACCTTATTCATTCACTTTTTGTTTACACATCACACCATACAGCTTTTCTGGCTGTTTTTTTAAAAACACAAACATTAACAACACAATAATCACTAAATATCAAGCACCATTGTATAAAATCCCCATAGCATATCGGTAAATTAGCTTTTTAAGAATGGCATTGAGGATTTTTCAGTCTTCATTTGTGACTCTACCCATCGATGCTCCTGAGCTCAAGGGGTTCCTTTGCAGCACTTACCACAACACTCTGTAATTTTAATTAGAAAACGACTGTGTCCCAGCAAAAATTAGTTCCTAACAACCTGCTATGTAGTAAATGATTGTTAGATTTAGAATGTGGCCTGACCTCTTGCCAATTTTGCTATCTACGCATAAGTGATTGGAGACAAATGTGCGCACACAAGTTCACTAAACTGTTAAACATGGCCTTTGTTTGTCTTGTGGATTCTTACACTTCGAAGGGCTAAATAAAAGATCGGAACCACAACTGATTACTCCCTTGTGGAGTCCCTTCATTCAGGGTTATTCAGCTGAGAATTAATTTATCCAGCATTTATATCTCATTATAAACGTGTGAAAGTCTGAACAAATATTTGCATTTGTTTGTGCCCTGTAGCTTCCTTTCTTCTAGAGAACAACAGGTGCTCTCTAAAAAACAAGGCCATGGTTGGTACTTAGGTCAAATGTCTGGAGCAGATTGTTTAATAATTATCCATCTTTTGTATACTGCTGCTGCTGCTGCTGCTGCTACTACTACTACTACTACTACTACATTTTATTATTTATACCTGCCCCCCAATCTGACTGGATTTCCCCAGCCATTCTGGGCGGCTTACAGCACCAGTTGGTGCTTTGCTAAATAGCATGAGTGGCAGTTCTCTACTCAGTAAGCCAAAAGTTAGATAGGAAAAGAAAGCAAGGATAGAGAATTGGTATCTATAGTCTCAGTACAAATCTAGCGGGTTTGCAGGAACCTGGTTCACATTAGCTATGGTTAATGTTGGCAATGCTACAATACTACACCGTGGCTAAATATGACATGGTTAGGAAAGAGGGAAGTTAAGAAATTGCTTTCCAACTTTGAGACATAGATTAGACATGGGCTTCTCATTCACCATCATTGCCATTTGGCTTGGAAACCTCTTGTGAAAAATGGAGCAATGGAGAATTTTCAGGATTCCTTTTAAGTCATATGGGAAATCTCAGCTTTTATTGTTACAGTTCTGGGCATTAAGGACATAAGAGGAAAGTTTCAGCAAGACTTTCTGGGGGAAACTATTCTGTTGTTGTAAGAGTTAGTTCAGCAGAAACCAGGAATAGTTTTGGCTTGACAAGTCCAGTTCAGCATGTCAAGTCAAATGTTACTCAAGTTGGCTTCTGAATACAATGGAATTGTAGTTAAGAAGAGCCTGCTGGATCAGGCCAATGGCCCATCTAGTCCAGCATCCTGTTCTCACAATGTTCAACCAAATGCACTTGGATGAACCCCTTAAGCAGGATATGAGTACTCTCTTCTCCTTTGGTTTCCAGCAACTAGTATTCAGCAGCATTACTGCCACCAACTGTGGAGCCAGAGCGTAAGCCATCATAGCTTTCAATGTTTCAGGTTGTTATGCATGATATACTATTGTAGTATAGTTATAGTGATACAAATTGCAATTACTGTAGATGGTTGATTTGTAGAAGGCAGGTATTACACAACTGGAAGGAATAACTCTGTGCAGAGCTGTGATGATTATTCCCCTGTTATTATCTATATTATTTATCTAAAATATTTAAATACCACCTCCTAAGGTGGTGAAGAATAAAGCCATCAAATACAAAGCAAAAATTCAATGCACCATATCAAAATGGTAATAACTGATCATTCAACTGATATCAAAGAGCAGGGAAAGCTGGAGCAAATAGAAATGTTTTAACAACTGGTGAAGACTCACCAGCTTAAGTTTCTGATGTATCTCAGTGAGAAGCTCATTGCATAGCTTTGGAGTCACTGTGCTGAAATGTCACCTTGCAAGGCTCCACGAGACAAAGCTCTGAAGGTTGTGTGGCATAATATCTTAGTGAAGAAAGAGGTCCATAGTGGAAAAAGGGTAGGGAACTTCAATCCCAAGCACTCTAGACCTTTTTATCTGGCCAACACCACTCTCTCAAATCCACACCTGAACTTTCCTCTAGTGCTTTTGCTAGCTGGAACATACTCCTGGAACATAATGCCTGTTGCTTGCCTAGATTGTGTATAGAAACTGCTTGCTTTTTGAATGGCCAGGATGTTACCTACTTTACAAGACCCATTGTTCCACCCACTGTTTGTCTCTAGCCCTTGTTACCACTTTGCCTGGGAAGAAAGTTTCCCCAACACTGGGTTTCAGTTTCAAAATTAGTCACAGAACTGATGCAGAAGACCCCTATTTTTGGTAGTCGAGATGGTATGAAATGCCATCCTGAACCATGCATTTCATGCTCTGTCCACACAGAGTTGGTTCTGATGATTATTAGAAAGTGAACATGTTCTGTTGTGGTTGCCACAATTCTGAAACATCTGCACCCAACATCTCACCCGACATCTGTTTTATACAGTTTAAATGAGCAGTGAGTGAAGTTTATTTTAGCACCGCTTTTGCAATTCAATTGTTATGCTGTTCATATTATCCTTTGATTTTAGCAAGTTCATATTTTGTATTTTTGCTGTATTTCAGTGCTGTATGAGTTTCTTTGTTTTGAAGAAAGCCTTTCATCCCCCCCCCCTAGTTAGGTTTTTCTTTCACATTTAGATTGCATTTTTTCTGTTCTGTTTCTAACCCACCCTCTCTTCTGTAGACATAGTTTTAGATAGGGTTTTAGAACTGACAAAAACCCTGTCTCATTAACTTAACAAGAATTATACAATACATTGTTTATCATATACAATAGTAATCAAATCTTGAAATGAGTTAAAATGGTTCCACTGGTAAGGTAACCAGCTCATTCTGTGAAGGGAATATTAATATTTTCTATTACACATTTGCCCTTTATGACAAGGCATAAGCGTGATGTTGTCAGAAACTCAAACCTTAAGTAACAGCAAAGAAGCAAAATCATTTGAATGTCCTCTAGAGTTTCCCTAGGGTGCAATTATTCTTTGAGGCATGAGGTGAGAATATAAGTTTTCATGGGGATTTGTACAGATGGTGTTAAAGGTTGTTTGTCATGTTGACTTTACATGCCAATTGCCAACTTCAAGAACAGTATGGCTTATTCTCAGGCACATCTATTCTTCAGGGTATTGGTGGACTTGTCACATGCATTCAGATGAATTTCTCCCCTTCTCAATATATGTTGCCTTTTAGATGACTGACACAAAATGTTGCATGAAAGGACAACCTTAAGGAAACCCAAATTTTCAAAGAGCCTACATTTGACACAAATTAGTCCAAAGTATATTTGGAAGATTCTTTCTAGAGAGAGATATTTGGCAACTAGTTTATATATTTCACAAAAAAACTTCATTGCTAGACTCTGGATTGTTTTAAGTGGTGTTAGTATGTGTTAGAGTAGATGGTGGATTATCTTTTTTTTAAAAAAAAAAAAAAAAATAGAAAATTCTTGACCTTTCTCAACAGTCTGACCCAATCTGACACTTCTAAGCTTGATTTTGGGTTAGCATGCAACTCCCAGTTGTATTCTGCACTTTTGCGGATTTTGTGGTACGGTTTCAGTGCGCGCACGTAAAAAGACTTGCTGGCTTTGTAAGGAATTTTGTGTCAGCAGTTTGCAGTTGCATAGTGGCCTGGAAGGTTTCTGTGACCTTGCTTTCTAAAGTTAATCTCTATGGCTCTTAAAGAGCACCAGATGGTTTCTCTATGCTCTGCTGGGTTTCTAAGCCCTGCGATGAAGAGAAAGGACAGGAGTGCTGTGGAGTTCTTGCACTAATACCCATTTGTGTTTCTGATTTAGCCTGTTTACCACTTCTCTTGAATGGCTGTATGGTTTCCACTCATGCCTGTTTCCGGTCTGCCTTCAAATGAGTAGGTTATACAGAACAGTCAGGTTTCTGCAATGCTGCATTCATAAATATTATATATATATATATATATATACACACACACCATAAATATAATTAAGCCAATTGTCTTCCTCAGTGTCCTGAGATGTGGTGATTAAAAAAAGAAAAGAAAAGTCCAGTGCAATATCTATTTTATGTTAATTCCTTAATTGTACTAGAGGTCAAAAATCAGCAGACCTGTCATGGGATGCATAGCAAGTGTTCCATTATGTTGGATATGATGGAGGTAACTAATGTGGTGTTCTTAGTATGTTGCCGGACACCTGCACTCACTACCCCATCAATGGTCAGGAATGATGGGAGTTGTCTGCCAGCAAAATATGGTGGCCTCTCCCTAGGTTATGGTGATTCCTGTGAGTTTATGCTCATTTTCATCCCTTAGCCAGCAATGGGAACACTGAATCCATGCCAGGCGAGCATGATTGCTGGCTGTGAAGTTTATTGTAGCGATCTATTCAGTTTCTGAGTCTTAGCAATATGTTTTTATCTGTTACATCCTATGTGTGTTTGAATTAGGATCTGTGCTACGTGGGCCACAGTTATAGTAACGCAAAGTTGTTATCTTTTACTGCTGCACAAGTAGGAAAGATTATATTCAGATTAATATCCAGCAGCAATTCAGATTTCATTTATACTGTTAGCACTTTCCTTGCTGGCGTTTTCAGAACTTGACCTGTGGAAGTTGGAACATCTGATAAAACACCATATATCTCTTCCCAGCAGGCTCGCAAATGTTGAAAACCTATCCAGGGAATGATGGACAGCTTGATGAAAGTACTTCAACTAGAGCACGATGCCTAAATGAGGCAGAATTCCCATTAGACACATACCTTTAGGAGCTAATACAATTACTGCAGTTTGTGGCGCAAGTTGTCTAATCTCATGAGTTTGGCTATTAGCAAAGAGGGGTGGGTGCACAATGTCCTTAAGAGAGGCAGCATTGTCAGCGTAATTTAGCACACACTGATGAGCTGCAGTAATTGCAAAAGACCATGTCAGGTCAGAGTCATTGCTCTAGATCATTAAAGTGAGTTGGTTTTACACTAGCCATCCGTTAACTGATTACAGCATATAATTATTACAAAAAGCTGAAACATAGGCAGATGTAGTGGTTCTGACATCACTACAGAATTTAACTGGCAAATTGATGCAAGGTTAAATTATCTTCCATCCTTATCATGCTGCGGTACACCTAACAAGATGAACTATGTTAAGGGTGTAGGTTGCATGAAAATAGATTCAGCTGTTAGTCATTGTCTTGCTTTTATTGATTAGCTCAAGATGTCAATCTGACAATATTGTCTATGTGATTTATTATACACTGGTAGCATTAGTGTATAATCTTTTGGCATATATTGTCTGGAGTAAATGATGCATGCTTTATTCAGATTGTGGGTTTGTGTCTAAAGCTGATCCTAGAAGATGAATAGAAAAATCTATGAATCTATAATATCAGTCAGTTGTGGCTTACAGGGTGTGACTAGTATTTTTTTTAAAAAAAAATAATGCTGGGGAAGTAACTTTGGGAATTACAATATCCTTTTAAGATCAGTGTTTGAAGAGACACCATACAGTATTTGAAAAGTGTTTTTTTGCTTTCCTGGAATGGTATGATAATTTGAACAAACTGCAAAAAGAGGACCCTGATAAGCAAGTTTAATATGGTTATAATAAATTTATTGCTATACATGTATCATTCAGATAAGCAAATTGCCAAATGTTAAAATGAAGTCTGTCTGTGGATGAATTCAAACACAGGGTAAGATAATGTTGGGATAACAATGGAAATCACTACATAACTGAACTAAGGTATCTCATGTCATTATATATGATGAAAATCTACCATGTTATTAGACAGGAAATAAAAGTATGAACAAATGTACTTCCTCTCTGTTAATGTACTCATTTGCAACCCCCTGTGCATATCTTCATAATCCTATCCATATGTCCACATATGCCCATTCTACCTGAAACTGAGAGTGAGCAGGGATTGACTGCTAGTGTAAGTTATCGGGAGAAAAACATTGCTGATTCCCAGAAAACGAAAACGAACCATTGTCCACATTCACTTGGCTTTTCAGTTGGAATATTTCCTTAAATAAGAGTTTTCCCAAAACTAGTCTTTTTCAATGTGAAAGTTAGAAATGCTTTCCTGAGAATTTTCAAGGGCAGGACACCAATTATTGCCTGGAATCCTGGGAATCTTGCGAATCTCCCAGCTTCATTCACAAGAGACAAGGATATTCTTGGTGCACATATACAGGAATGCACACTTCACTAGATAGTGGATGTAATTACCATGAATAGCCACCTGTGCTGTGTGAGAGGCAGCTGGTCAGTGCTATAACTTCAGTCAGGTGTCAGTCGGAAGCCCACACCACCTGTTAATTACCCTTTCCCCTTGTGGGTCTCCTTTGTCTGTCCTCTAAATAGAGAAACACAGATGTTTGTGTACATTTTAATTAAGTGCAGACCTAGAATTAAGTGCTATGGTTTAAGATGCCCACTTTTATTTTGAGACGAATGTGTTGCCACCTATGGAAGCTGAAAATCTAAATATACCACAATTTACAATTATACTTGGATATTCAAGACTCTGACACTATTGCTAATTAGCATTTAGATGGTTCCTAGGTAGTAATTTTGTGTGCCTCTCTCTTTCTTATTTCAAGTAAGTTCTGGCCCTCCTCTTTTTTGTAACTTTATGTCATATATATATGTGTATATATATCCCTAGAATCCTGTATTATCTCCTTTAATGCTGACAGGGAACTTGCTGATTGCAATGCATTTATAGATTTTTAAAGAAATAATTTGAATCAAGCCATCTGGTATGATGGGAAATTGGAACAGGATATCAGAAAATGCATTCTGAAAGGGAGTACCGGTATATAGTGGCTTTGCTTTGATTGGCGAGAGGAAGGTTATACCTTTTGAATGGGGTGGGCCAGAGGGAATGTGACCTTTCTTGCTTTACCTGGTTCTCTCCATGGCTTTGGATACCATCAACCATGGTATAATGCTGGACTGTCTCTGCAGGTTTGGAACAAGAGGCAGGAGGTCCATTCCTACCTATGAGACTTGTATCTGAGAGTATCATTGGTTGACTGCATTTTGACCCCCTGGCAGTTATGCTGTGAGGTGCCACAAGGCTCCATTTTCTTTTCCCCATTGTTGTTTAACATCTTTATGAAGTGATAGGGAATGGCCATTAGGGAATGGATTTGGGGCGGAGTGTCATCAGTATGCAGGTGATACCCAGCTCTGTTCCTCTGTTACAGCTGAACTGAGTATGGGTGTGCATGTTCTGAATTGGTGCTTCAGTGAGTGGTGGACTGGATGAGAGCCAATAAGCTGAAATTAGAAACTGAAGCCCAATAAGATGGAAGGGCTGTGGGTGGATGGTTTCTATTTCCAGGAGTTAGGATAGTTGCCTGATCTGGTCAGGTCTGCATACCTTCTGAAGACAAAAGAACACAGCCTTCATCACCAAAGTTCAAAGCTTTCCCCATCTTTGACTGGTGTTCCAGGTAAGGCCATTTCTGGACAGGCATAGGCTGTTCCATACATAGGTAACCTGAAAACCGGTATTTGATTATTGTAAGGTGCCCTGTGTGGAGCTACCAGGTAGAGCACATCACAGTAACATTAGTTGTTTCAGTGCACAATGCAGTGGTTAGGGGCACTGACAGGAGTGACCTAGCATGCACATTTGATATCTCTTCTGAAAGAACAGGCTGTCAATTTGCTATCGAGCCCAATCTTAAGGTACTTATATCTGTTTATGAAGTTTTCAAAACTTGGAACCTGGATATACCCAATATATTTCCGCCTGTATGTTGAGGTTTTCGGATGAAGCCTGTCTGGTCTGCTGAGGTCAACTTTGTAGCAACTGTAGGGAGGGCCTTTTCCATCGTGGCTCCCCCTCTGTGGCTCCTTATCTGTGGGAGCACCTTCCCACCAAAAATAAAGAAACCACCAGCTTTGGGGAACCATGTAAGATTGTACCATGGGGACACAGTGGTCTGTAAGGTAAAGGTCAAGGGACCCCTGACCATCAGGTCCAGTCGTGTCCGACCCTGGGCTTGCAGCGCTCATCTCGCTCTATAGTCCGAGGGAGCCGGCGTTTGTCCACAGACAGCTTCCGGGTCATGTGGCCAGCATGAGAAAGCCGCTTCTGGCGAACCAGAGCAGCACACGGAAATGCCGTTTACCTTCCCACTGGAGCGGTCCCTATTTATCTACTTGCACTTTGATGTGCTTTCGAACTGCTAGGTGGGCAGGAGCTGGGACCGAGCAACGGGAGCTCACCCCGTGGCAGGGATTCGAACCGCCAACCTTCCGATCAGCAAGTCCTAGACTCTGTGGTTTAACCCACAGCGCCACCTGGGTCCCACAGTGGTCTGTAGTCATACTAAATTATGGTTTTGAGAGTTTTCCCTCTTGAAATTCTTGGTAGTAGCTATTTTTGTTAGTATTGTTGCTGTTTAATGTTGACATGCAGTGCAGTTTTACAGTAGAAGTACTGAAGTACTTGTGCACTGTTCACATTTTTTGTCTACATGGATAAATTCTAAATTTGGAGGGCCTCTCTGATTATTGAGTTCTCTCTGTCCCTCATGTAGGTTTTAAAGCTATGTAATGCTGTCTGCAGTAGGTTGCAGGATTTATTAAACCAGGTTGTTGAATCAAAATAAACAATTTCCTGTTATATTTTGGCCTTGGGAAGAGAAGAGAGTGCTTCTAAGCTATAGCAATAGAAGAAGCAGTGGTTCATACATAGCAAATTCACTATAAATGAGGCAAAGCGAAAATCACAGAGAGTATCATTAGGATATCCTGGGGCACAGACAGAAGAACTGTCTCTGTCAAGGTGTTTTTCCCCACTGCCCTGCTTTCCACCCAGCGCCATAAATCATGACTGAAACTGTGATGCCAATATTTTACAACACCCAGAGTGTTCTTTCTGCTTCATCTGGGCTGTTGGATAATGCTTCAAAATACAGTGGTACCTCGGGTTACAGACTCTTCAGGTTAAAGATGCTTCAGGTTACAGAAATAGTACCTCGGGTTAAGAACTTTGCTTCAGGATGAGAACAGAAATCGCATGGTGGCGGTGCCGCGACAGCAGGAGACCCCATTAGCTAAAGTAGTACCTCAGGTTAAGAACAGTTTCAGGTTAAGAATGGACCTCCAGAATGAATTAAGTTCTTAACCCAAGGTACCACTGTACATATTAGGGCAATAAAAAAGGTAAGGTAAAGGACCCCTGTACGGTTAAATCCAGTCAAAGGTGACTATGGGGTTCGGCGCTCATCTCACTTTCAGGCCGAGGGAGCCAGCGTTTGTCCGCAGACAGCTTTCCGAGTTTACCTTTTATTAGGGCAATATCTTTATTAGGCCTACCTAAATGTCAGAAAATAGAAATTCAAGGTTCCACAGAACTCTTCATCAGGCTCAGTGATACAGAACTCATGGAAGCAGAACTGAGTAAGAACTGTTTTGTTTTCTGAAAGGGCCTTATTTGAGAGTTTACTAGCTTCTCCCATACTCTGTCATAAGATTATTACCAGATACAGACATGGTTTGAGCAATATAGCCCTTTCTCTCTTTTACTTACTGCATTTTTCTTTAACCATCTAGCCTGGGTGAAAAGTCGAGGGAGCTTGAAAGTTTGCACATAGTTTTATGTCATTTTGGTTGGTCTAATAATGGTATTGCTCTAAAAGGTAATTTAGATTCCCCCCCCCCTGTGAGCCGCTGTGGCTACTTTTTACTTTTCAAGAGTAATGCTTGGTTCTATATCTGTAAACAATCTCTTGGGGGAAATGTGATATATGTTTGGATATGCTAGCTATCATGAAAATATCAGACTTACCTACTCAACACAGTCCAACATTAGACTTACCAACTCAGTCCTTTTCTGAGGATATGCCTTCACTTCATATGACTCTTGAGCTCTTCCCTTATGTGGAAAGTTTAACAAATGAGTAGAGCAGTGTAATGTAGTTATTTCTTAGCATAGGGTTTACCATTTGCAGTGTTGGTAGGACACTGTTGTGGCTGCTGCCACTGTAAATGTCAGCAGTAGGAATTGTATTGGCAACTTGGCTGCCATTTTGCATCCTCCACAGTGGCCTGGAGTTGTTCCAAGGCATTTGGAGTGGGGACAATGATTTTTGCCACAAAACAGCGAGTGGATATATGGGGGGGAGGGAGAATTCTATGAAACTTTTTTTTTAAGGTGGGGTGAGAAAAAGAAAAATCTTGGAATATTTCTCAGAAAAGTGTCTCCTGGGAAATTTCTGCTCAGCTCTACCCGAGGAAGAGTACATGGGTGACCCCAGCTATGTCCCATGGGTCAGATAGCATGAGAAAATTCTCTTGGAAGGGAGCCAAAGTACATGTTTTGAGAGGTAGAGATGTTTTCGAGTCAATAATGATCTCATGCAGGCATTTTAAAAATGGGTGCATTCTGTAGTTTCAAAATGAAAACATAAGGAGTGCCCTCTTCTAGGTCAGAAGCCATGACCTTCTTAGCAGCTTGGGCTGCTAACTGATTTTTAGCATCACAAGTATTGGGAAAGATCTTCTCTTCTCCTCTCTGCTTCTCAGCTTGCTCTTACAACCTTTTGCTTCCTATGCAAGCTTTCCAGCTCAGTCCCATGTTTGTGGGACTTCTTTATGACAAGACTTATTTGTCATAAAAGTCAATGCACCAAACTACTCGGGGTGCTGCTTTCCATTTAGTTGGCCAATTACACCCTTGTTGTACCTTAGTCCCCCCCTTGGGAACGTGAGACAGCGCAACGTAGTGCTGTCTGTCCCTTGGAGTTTGCTTTCTTGAACCAAACAAATCTCAGGTCATTAGTGTTATTGGCCAGGCCACTCTTGAGTGGTGGCGATGTGGGATTTTGATTGTCTGCTTAAACTGGGGGTTAGTAGCTTTTCCTTCCTATGTTTTCTCTCAATTCCCCCTGCTTTATTGGATCTTGAATGTTTTTTTAGTAAGTGTTTTAGATATCTGCAAAAGAACAACCAGTCCAAAGTAAATATGTACTATAAAATTATTGTTTTTCTAGGGAAATATAAATGCCAGTGTTTAGAATGTTGTCTCTGCATTTTATTTTTCTGGGAACCCCTCCTGGGTGAAAGAATGAACGATGCTGGCATTTTTAATGAACTGTAGAGCTACTTATCTGCCCTCAGGCTGACTGCTGGCAACCTAGCAGCCATCTTTTCAGCCTTTCCTTTCCTCTAGAGCCGACATATTTCGATCTATTCCTGAACTATCCTAAATTAGGACATTACATTGGTATGAGGTAGTGAGTTTACAGTATAGGCACCCAGAGCATTGGAAGACTCAAAACTAACTTGTGCATAATGAAAATGGTATTTTGGTCAGAGTTTAAAAAAAAAATAATGGGTGGTGTTGGTGTGAGTTTTAAATTAAGGAATGGGATGTGTGTCAAATTCTCAAAGCCAAGATAGCACTGATCTTCACAACCAAGATTAAAAGCTTTTGGTCCCTCCCTCTGCACAAACTTAGTCTGAAGCTGCATATCTAAATAAAGGTGGCAGAAAGAACGGTGCCACTTCAGATCGCAGATGAGAGATAACGTCATTTTTGAAAGCTCCTTTGGATTTTACTTTTGAAAAGCAAACTCAGGTAGAAACCTAGCACATCAGTGATAAGGTAGGGACAGAACTTTTCTCCCCACTGCACTAATTACCTTTGCTTTTAAGATGGGAAAGGCATCTAAACGTCCCCAGCACTGCTACCATCACCATATGTCCTCAAACTTGTACACTTCAAGACTTTAACCAGCTCATTCTGCTGAAACCAGTCCTGATTCAGGGTTATTACAAAGCATAACTTCCTGTTGTTAACTTCATGGGCTGACATTTGTGTTCAGAATTTTGCTTCTGATATGAAAACATCTGGGGACACGGGTGGTGCTGTGGTCTAAACCACAGACCCTAGGGCTTGCCGATCAGAAGGTCGGCGGTTCGAATCCCCGCAACAGGGTGAGCTCCCATTGCTCGGTCCTTGCTCCTGCCAACCTAGCAGTTCGAAGGCACGTAAAAGTGCAAGTAGATAAATAGGTACCGCTCCAGTGGGAAGGTAAATGGTATTTCCGTGCACTGCTCTGGTTCGCCAGAAGCGGTTTAGTCCTGGACACATGACCTAGAAGGTGTCTGCGGACAAATGCTGGCTCCCTTGGCCTATAGAGTGAGATGAACGCGCAACCCCAGAGTCATCCACAACTGGACCTAATGGTCAGGGGTACCTTTACCTTTTTATGAAAACATCTAAAGGCATAAGCTTAATTACATGAAAGTATATTGCAACATTTCTGTAAGGTGCTACCCTTTTCTCTTTTTTTGGAAATTCTGCTGTAACAGCTTTTCAACAGTAAGTAGCATGGTTTCACTAAAATAAAAAACAAGGGTGTGTTTTTGCTACTGGAAATGAGACAGCTGTAACATACATTTCTCACTTTTGAATGTTTATTTCTCTTTGCTACCTTTAGGAATTTAGAGAGTGCAAAAGCTTGGGACAAATTTTGTATAAACATTCATGCATCTGCACTGGGGGACTAGCTATGCAGGGGATTTTCACAGCATCTCTTATACTGCCTCTCATACTGACACCTCCGGGTATAGGGTGGTATATAAATTCAATCAATCCATGCAAAATTCATTTGAGGCCTCTGTTTCCATAACAGGATCCTTGTATGTCTTCATGCATGTGCAAGAGCCCCTCCCCTGAGGGGTTGCTCAGCCTTTGGAGAGTAACCTCACTGAGCCTTTATTGCTAGCAATAAACACCTTTTGTTTTCTCACTGCTACCTGGAGATTTCCTTCAGCCTCAAATGTTGATTTTTGCAACAGTTGCACTTTGCTAATGGGTACTACAGTACTGATCAGAATGTGGAAGCTGTAGTTCAGCAAGATCTGGAGGGCCAAAGGTTCTCCACACTTGAACCATAACTGGCAGCAAGTTTTCAGAATCTGGGACAGAAACTTTTCTCGTCACCTGCTACCTGATCCTTTCAAGTGGAGAGGCATGGAATTGAACCTGGTGCCAGATAAATGCAAGCTTACTCCCCCATAATTAGTATTATGCAATCCTTAAATATATTTGGTCTTCATCAAAGCAGCAGAGGCACTAGCATTGCTTGTCTTTGTGGGGAGGCCTTTACATAGCAGACAAAAAGTGACAAAGGTATATATACAATATTTCAATTCGCACATATATACAATGTGTATATTTGCATTACTGTAATGATGTGTTGTCTTGGTGGGTTGAAATTCGTGGTGTAAGGTTTGTCACAATAAAGACTGAAGCTGGAGGCAGTGGCAACTGAAGCCAGAGATTGCCATTCATCTTACTCTAGTAAAGGTGAAGCCAGGTAGGCAGGCAGTTGGGTGTTCCAGATCTGCAGGACTTAAACAGCTCCTGGAGCAGAGCTGAATCACACATTAGCGAATATCCTGAAAAGTGCCTTGGGCACTGCTTATCCTCAGTTAATAATAGATTCCTTGACATTTATCCTCATAAGGACCAATATGAATTGATCCTGAAATGGAGGATTCTGAACAGAAGTGCCCTGGAGATCTCTTGCTGAACTATTGCATTTAAAATAATGTTTACCCCACTGTTCATCTAAAAAAAAAATCCCTCCCCAGAAGCTTACAGCAATCAATAAAACACACAGTCTAAAAGACATGACACAATAGGAGAAGGATTAGGGAGGGAGCAGGGGGCAAACCTACCTCCCCTTCCAGCAGGGAGAGGAGAAGGAAACTCCATGCTGTTGCTCCTACTCTGAGCAAATGATGGGACTAGGGTGGTTTCCCCACCCACTCGCCATGATCTTCTTGGGAGGCAGCCTCTCAGTAGCACTTGGCCTCTTGGCCCATGGCAGAGTCTTTGCAGTCCCATGTCATTTACAAACCTGACAAGTAAGCAATTCAAGGTGTGAGTGACAACAGATTTTATAAGCAGGCTTCTGTAAGCCTGAAGGTTAGAACCATAGCTGTCAAGTTTCGGATTTGAAAATAAGGGATCAGCAGTCTCACCTATCCCGGGGACAGTCACATGTCAGTGGTGGGCGGAGCCAGAAGCAAAAGTGGGCGGAACAGCAATGTAAACTCCAAGTGGGCTCGGGCTCAGAGCGGAGCAAAGAGGAGGGCAGACATGTGCTCCGCGTGATGGAGCCCCATCGTCTTCTTGTCTGATCCCATCAAAACAGGACAGGAAGCAGCAGCTGCTCAAAGGCAGCCAGGCTCCGCCCACCAGCTAACCCTATTGGCCAGCTGAGGGGCTCGGCGACAATGGACAGGGGCTGATGCAGGGGGAGGAATATACCCCCCCTGTAAGCACAGGAAACGGCTCCCACTTGCTTTGAGGGCTGAGGCTTTTCTCTCCAAGTAGGCGAGGTCTTCCCACCCAGTCCCTGGCCAGCAGGGGAGGAACTGCTTTCATTAAAAAAAATTTTAAGGGAAATAAAAAATAAGGGAGAGCAGCAGGAAACTGCTTGAAATAAGGGAGAACCCCGGACAGCACTGGTTAGAACCGGGGATCAACAATGATGGCACCATTTCTTTTCCTGCCCATTGAAAATATTGACTGATCTAGACCAGGGGTTGGCAACTTTTTCAGCAGGGGGCTGGTCCACTGTCCCTCAGACCTTCGGGGGGGGGACTATATTTCTTTGGGGAAATGAACGAATTCCTATGCCCCACAAACAACCCAGAGATGCATTTTAAATAAAAGCACACTTTCTACTCATGTAAAAACACCAGGCAGGCCCCGCAAATAACCTAGAGATACATTTTAAATAAAAGGACACATTCTACTCATGTAAAAACACACTGATTTCCAGACCATCTGCAGGCCGAATTTAGAAGGCAATTGGGCCGGATCTGGCCCCCGGGCCTTAGTTTGCCTACCCATTATATAGACTCTGCCCTATTGCTGTCGGTTGCCAGCCTCCATTTTGCCTTGGAGCACTGCAGGTCCCTTAACACTTTGAAGGTGTGAGCTCGAGGTATTCTGTTCAGTAAACTTTGACCTGTTTCTTCTGATATATGTAAATCTGGCACCAGCCTGCTTTTCTAAAACACAAAAGGGCCTTTACTTCAGCTGAAACTCAGCAAGGTGGGCATACATGTAACATAATATACCGTCTTCATATGTAGGGTGCTTTTAGTCTCTTCAAGAAGGTCTTTCACTCATTAAGGAGTTTCTATTATGATAACTTTGAGAGGAGGCTGCCGTCCTCAGCCTTCCCACTGAGTTGAAGTCTCATTATAAATTGTCTCTTTATGTTTCCAAAATGCTGGGTTCCCAAGCTTAGCTCATTAATGAGACAGGAATGTATTTCATAATGGCTGGCTTGTTGCACCAGAACCACACAGAGTAAAAAAAGAATGTTGCAGTTTAATTCATTGGTGCTGGAAACACATTTGCACTTCAGCAAGCGTGCTAAAGAGAACGTGATGAAGATTGATTCCAACTCTCCCCCCTCCAAAAATGAAATTCACTTACTTTTGTTTTTCCTGTGTCTCATCTGTATACCTACGTTTTTTTTAAAAAAGCTTCCCTTTGACAAAATGCATAGGAATTATTACTTTTAACCCCCCCCCCCAGTGAAACTGAACTTTCTTTGAGGAATATGCTGTTTTTCAAACAGAAGGAAAAAAGAATGCTTTCAGCCACAAAGACCAAATTGCTTCACAGCTAAAACTGGTTCAGCCATAGTCTGCTCCCTGGCGGGAATCGCTAAATAAGATTATTCCAAAAGCTGGCATTCAAATACTGTAGCTTTTTGCTTAATGGCATAATAGGTTAGGGGTTCCTACAGTACAGTGCAGAACCAACAATTGAACTCTTTAGGTGCTTAACATCCTAGAAGTTTACTTTAGAATTAGCTTGCCTTTAGAAGGCAAAAGACTGCTAAGTATTTGATTTTGTGACATTACTTTAACAAAGAAGTAACCATGTCAGCTACAATACCATGAAATGGAATAAGCATTTCCTGTTCTATTATCTTCACAAGGATCTCTGTCCCCCCTTCTTTTTACTTGATTGAGGCTACCATTTATCAATTGTTATGTTTGTGATAGCTTTGTATGCTGAGGATCAAATGGCTATATTAAGAATGTTAAAATGTTTTGACCTATATAAGAGATTCATAAGTATATCAAAATAATTTTATGTCATTTTGTAATTTCTTGAGACTTCAAACAACATGCATTTAACATATCTTCAGCTTTGGGAGGACTCTTCCTACCCCATGTCCAGCCCATCAAATTATTGTATAATATTTGGGGTAATTTACTGTTGCTTGAAGGTTTTAATACTGAGCTTGCTGATAAATGGATTGCCAGATACTCATTACCCATAGCAAGAAAATGGTACTTGCTGCACATAATTTTAATCTGTTCCTTTATTCTTTTTCTAATAGTGCTCCATTCCAATTTCCACTTAGTAGAATACATAGGAAATTAATGAAAAGCCAAACTCCAAAACAGGAGAGTCAGAGAGAGAGGGGTGTGTGTGTGAGACCAACACATGTAATTTACATGATTTATAAGGCTAAATCCTTGGTTTTTCTTACACATTGGGTGGGCACATCATTGCTCCCACATGAGATAAGTAACATTTCACCTGGGAGACCCACTCTCTGGAACTTAACGTACAAGTTTTGTGCCTCAAAAAGGAAGGTGAAATCTCAGTAGCTGAGGCTCCCTGGGAATTTGGCATCAACATGGATGGAGACTTATGTTTCTTTGAAGCTTGTTTTGTTTGTGTGTGCATCTTGAGCTAGGGAGGTAAGACTGGCTATTCTAAAAAGCTGCAGTCTGCTATTGGCTTATCCTTTAGCTGCAACCACCATGCATTGTTTAGCTCAGGGTTCTGCCAGTGGTTGGGGAAAAGCCTTTTCCACGGAGAATTCTCACATTTCTCAATGTGTAATATAAACTGCCTTATCCTTACCCTAGATTGTCTCAGGGGAGTAGAAGTGTTCACCAACAACATGAAATTTATGATTCCGTGAAGCTGCAGTCATGGGGGCTTCAGGCTGCCGATAATATTAATGTAAAAAAAAAAAAAAAGCCAGTAAAAGTTAATCCTAGAAGCAGCAATTTTATAAAGAGCGCGTTGAGGATAACACTGTTTTACGAGACTGAGACGAATGATAAGCCTCAAAGAAAGAAGCTATGACGAGGCATCAAACATGCTAAGATGGGGGGTTGTATCAGCATCTGTAGCAATGTGCTTTCACAAACTGTGCCATGTCAAGAATTCAGAAACTACAAAGGTGGAAGAGATGTTTAATAAAGAAAATGAACTCACACATCTGTAAATGCATGGAACTCTTTGAGTAGCAAACTGCAGTCTCTAATATACCACTAATACCGTATATACTTGAGTATAAGCCTAGTTTTTCAGCACATTTTTTGTGCTGAAAAAGCTGCCCTCGGCTTATACTCGAGTGAGGCGGGCGGTGGGGGAGGCGAGAAAGAAGCCCTTTCTCTCCGCTCGTGCTGCCACCCGCTCTCCCCTGTCAACCATTCCTTAAGAAGCGCACAAGAACAGTGTACGCTTGTTCCATTCCTGAACTGCTCGCATAAATGCAAACTTGGCAAAGGAGGAAGAGGAAGGAGCAGCCCAAAGGGCTGCTTTCGGGCTGCTCGTTCCTCCTCCTCCTCCACAGCAGCAAAGGTGAACCGGCTTATACTTGAGTCAATAAGCTTTCCCAGGTTTTTTGTTGGAAAATTAGGTGCCTCGGTTTATATTCGGGTCGGCTTATACTTGGGTATATACGGTACATTGCTTATGCATCTTTGTTGCTGCGAAGCCAAGCACAGACAAAACAGGGGATCCAATACAGCCATGAGAAAGACACCAAGGAAACAAAAGGCCAATCAGACAAATTGGTATTGTTCCCAATGGTTTTTGAAAACATTTCTTTCTCATGGGAAAAGTTTACTAGACAAAACTTGAATACTGCAGGTAACCAAAGCAGACTGTAGTTCCAAGCTGCTCTCTCTCTCTCTCTCTTTTCCTATAGGAAATCAAGCACCCCACAGTTGCATCATAGGCAAATGAATGGGGCAGTGCCCCAATAACTTTTTGGAGTTAAATTTGCTGGTTTGCACTGGACGGGCATTAAATATAAAGAGAGTTAACAGCATGTTCAGGGTACCTTTCTATAGTAAAAGTGCAGTCCTATGTGCATGTACTTGAAAGTAAATCAGTGTGTTCAGTGGTGCTTACTTCTAGGTAAATTTACATCTGTTTGCAGCCAAAGTCCAAACTCAGCCAGAGTTAAAAATATATATTATTGGCTTGTAATAAAACCCTGGTCTGTCCCTAGTTAATATGAACAGTGCAAATAGTTGCAAGAAGTACACTCTAGATGGGATAAAAAGCAATGTGGGCTTAAAACCATGTGCAAGTGAGCTACCAGGATCAGCATGGTTCCTAACCTACATCCCATTGCTGACTAGGCACCATGGAGCCTAAGATTTGGTCTGTATGGTTCCTAGAGACTGGAAACAACCAATCTCCGTACCAGGCATAAGAAAAGGGAGAGCACTATAACATATTATGCTGCCATCAAAATCTATCATGTGGAAACTATTTCCAGCTTCCTCTATGCGATGAAAGTAATGTGTAGGCCAGCCGTATGAAACAGTTTATCATGTCATTCCCTCCCTCTTCCTCATCTCCTCAATTCAAACATAAAAGGGGATAAATCCATAGGCAGCAGCACATAAAAAGAGGAAATATAGATAATGCTGACTCAGTTGATAACTGGCAGGTACTTCAGCTGATTGGATTCCAGTTACATCTGGATAGCTTTTTCTGTCAATCCCAGAGCCAGCTTGCTATTTATACTACAAATAGAATTCAGTATTGGATCGTTTTCCACTGCTGGATTGTTAAAGCTGCTTAGACCTTCCAGAGGTTTAATTTGGGATTAAATGACATTTTGCTCATAAAATCCATTTAGTTAATTCGCTTGCAAAGTGTGTCCCCTCCTGCAGTTTTAATGTACTACTTATTTTTTCTTCTTCTTCTGTTTGAAATAAAACATGCTTCTTGGCTTTAGGTTTGCTTTAGCAAGGCACTATTAGGTATTAATAATACTGCAAACAAATGAAAGACTTGGCATAATCATTTGAGCACATTTTGTAACTGCTGTAACTCTTTTAGCAACATTTGAACATTTCTGCCTCATTTTGTACATTTTCTGCAGTACAAAAAAAATGGCAGACAAGAATCTACTGCTGCCGTAGTCCACCCAAAAGTCTGCAGTATCACACCAGCATACAACATCTGCTGTTACAAGGCCTGGTATATGCAGAAGGCATGTATGAACACTTGAAGTTTTCTCCTTGGCTTTGCCTGGAAGAAGCAGCAACCGGCATGGCCTGCTCACAAGATCTGATCAAGTTCTTTCAATTTACACCCCCCCCCCCGCCTCCTTCTGTGCCCAACAGAAATTTGGCTTTGTCCAAAGGTTTACCATGCCATCAAATGTTTAACATAGCCTTTCCCCAATCTTGTGCCCTCCAGAAGTTAATGGATTCAAATTCCCTTAAGCTCCAGCCAGCATGGCAAATGGTCAGGAATTATGGAAGCTTTAGTCTATAACACATCTGAAAGGCGTCAGGTGGTTTAGCACATTTAAAAACCTACTGAACAAAGCAACACATCCACCAAACAAAATATAGCTGTCCTGATATCTTAGTGCCTTCAAAAAGCAGCCCATGTAACAACATCTCTCGCCATTCCTAAAAAAAACACCTAGCTGCATTTTGGTTTGGAGACTCATTATTTCTACTTTTATGGAAGCACAGCTTGCAATGTGTCTCCGTTTGCTATGCTGTTTGCCCAAGGCACATAGATACATAATGCTTTTGTTTGAACTTATTGTGAAAGGGTGTGGTATCTTCCAGAGACACTGTTTTCCTTGTTGATTATTTTTAAAAAAAATCTAAGCAGTGTACAAAATGGAAGCAACAACAGACAACTTAAACAAAACATTGCAAAAATACACAGTAACATATAAAAATGTTGCATTAATACAAAGTTACTAATATACAAATGTAAATCAATATCAGTTCATTCTCTTTTGGACCACCCCCACTCTCAGCCTCCAAACAAACTCAGCTCACCCACAAAAAAAGAAGAGTTCAGCAGACATCACCCTAGTCTTTCACTAGAACCATAGCATTTTAGAGTTGGAAGGGACCATGATGGTCATCTAGTCTAACTCCCTGCAATGCAGAAATCTTTTTGCCCAATGAGGGGCTCAATCCCATGACCCTGAGATTAAGTGTCTCGTGCTCTACTGACTGAGCTATCTAGACTTGCTTTTTTATGGACAGGCACAAGGTGGGTGGCACTTCCTTGGGATGCCCACAGCTGTGTCCTATTCAGCTGTACTCTCCACACATCGTTCCAGGTACAGCAAGTTGTTGAGTTTCCCAGGGGGTCCAAAGGATGGGAAACCCCCTTGTGCACTCACAGCTTTTTCTTTCCCCTCTGTCCTCTCCTCTTCCTTCAGCTGCTCTATTTATGCTGGAAATGTATAGACATGATACTAAAACTGTGATCTGATGGCTTTTAAAATATTTTAAGTTTAATTTTGTACAATTTTATTGGCACCTGCAGATTGTTTCTCAGCCCTAAGCATTGTTAGGGTGTGGTTATAAATCTAAAAACAGAAAAAAATCTAGGGTCTCTTCAACAACCTTTTGATTTATAGTTTTTTGTGTACACAGTAGTAATATATGAAGACCCCTTAGAATTTATATGATGAAAATGTCAACACGTTGCTGAAGAACACATTTTCGAACACCTCTTTAGAATGGATAACAACTGGAGAACAATCCTTGATGTCCATGGCTCTCTCCACCACCAGATGTCAAGTGGATGTTGTATGCAGTCACCTTTGGATGCATGAAGCTGAGGTTGCTGAGAGCTTTAGAAACTATAAAGAACCACTGTAGATGCTCTGAACCACTTTAATAAAGTCCAGTGACCCAGCTCTTCAAGAAGTGGCTTACTTTCTATAGTCTGTGCAAACAAAAAATTCTGAACATTTGTGTAATGCAGCCCAATTTATATTGGTTGAAGGCATTTATGTTCTTTTGAGATGTTTGGAAGGTTATATTTATTTATAAATGCTGGCATATACACCTCTTTGTAATGTGAGAATAGTCTTGTGCGTTTTTGAACCTTTTCATGCTTCGTGCCATGCTTTCAGATCTTCATAGTGTGCTTCTTTGATGTTTGTTCCTAAAAGGATAAGGAAAGGGCAAAGAGAAATAATGCTTGCCTTCTGGAAACACCATATGCCACTGGATAAATGAGGACTTCACATTGACAAGGGCTACAGTGTGGGATAATCTGCTGCGGAATTTAATTCAGCAGTATTTATGGTAGAGGTGTGCAATCGGAATCTGAGCAAAAGTGTTGCATCATGCAGTATATGGATTGGTTGGGTTTGGTGAATGTACAAGACGATTCACTGATTGAAATGCCACACATGATTGCTGTGCTTTTAATCAGATCTTTGGAAGAAGAAAAAAAAAACCCTGTGCACATTCATTTTCTTTCCCGGAGGAAAATTATAGCTGATGAAGGGTTAGAGGATTTATGAGGGTGCCAAAGCATATGGCAGATGGGCTGGATTAGGACTCAAGAGTACAGTAATCCAAATCCTTGTTGCCAAGTATTATAAAGAACTCTGCCTCCTGCTGGGCTCTTCTAAATTTATAGCCTAAAAAGCAAGGGCTGCAGATACCGAAAATAAAAGTACTGTTTGCAGAGCTGTTCCCTAAATTAATGTCTGGATAAACAACTCTTTTGGCTTTTCCACTCCAGTAATTATCCTGCCCTCACTGAAAATTTATTACAAAGTGCCATGTTATGAGCTACTAAGAGTGGTGATGTGTTTGTAGGTTGTGTTTGGAAATGGTTTGAGATACGCACTGCTCACAATATTAGGTTTGCGCCCTGATTTGACACTTCATAAAGCAGCTTGTTTTGATGTGAAATACTTCATAGGCTGTCTGATTGAGATCAGTGTCTACTTGAGTCTGCATCATTCTCTGTTCCATCTCCACCCTGAAATCATCATTGGAATTTGCTTTTTAAGGCTATGACTTCCATTCCTTTTGACAGAAGTGGATGAAATTTGCTTCCTAGGTCCATGTGGCTGGAAACAGTCCCACAAATCTACAATCCTATATTGTGAAGCATCAGGGGAAAGCATATAATAAAGGGATTCAACCTAAGCATTAGTCAAGGGTGCCAACTTGAATAATTTTTTTTGGGGGGGGGGGTTAAGCCCTGCCCCACATAATTAATCACATGACTTGGCACACATGAACATCATTTGAATGGCAGTGTCCATTAATTTTGGCAGGGTTCTAGAGCCCTTACACCTCCTTCCCAAAGCTGGGCAAGTGCTTGCAGGACTTTGGGGAGTAGGTGAGAGGGTTCTAGGACCCTGCCAGAGCCCTTTCGCCTCCTTCCCAAAGCCAAGTAAGCAGCCCTCCACCTTGTGGGATCTGGTTCCAGGGGTTCCAGGCTTTCTGCTTTTTGTGTATACATCTGGACCCTCAGAACCAAGCCCTGTATACCTGATGGAGCGTTTCCATACCCACTGTCCAGCCCAGACACTGAGGCCCAGCTCTGGGGGGCTTCTGGCAGTTCCCCCACTGCAAGAAGTGAAGTTACAGGGAACCAAGCAAAGGGCCTTCTCAGAGGTGGCACCTGCCCTGTGGAATGTCCTCCCTTCAAATGTAAAACAGATAAATAACTATATCACTTTTAGAAGACATCTGAAGGCAGCACAGTATCGGGAAGTTTTTTAATGGTTTATGTTTTATTATGTTTTTAACATTTTGTTGGGAGCCTCCCAGAGTGGCTAAGGCAGCCCAGTCAGATGGGTGGCATATAAATACTACTACTACTACTACTACTACTACTACTTGTATTGGTTCCAATAGCTGCTTACTATGTTCAGAATTCTCCCCCCCCCACTCCCCAAACTCAGAACTTTCTGCACTTTTCTGACTTTTAGAAGAACTTTTGTCAAGCAACATATGCCCTGCTGTTAGGGAAGGCAACTTTGTCACCTGCTTCCTGCCACCTTCACGCTTACAATGTTGGACTTGAAACTGCTTCTCTCTAGTTTTGCTACAGTTCTACAGTACGTGCATGCTGGAAAATATGACATTCCCAGTTTCAGTATTGCATAAAATGGTCAATCACAGATGCACGTGTAACCTTTGCTAGTGCTGGCACCAGGGTTACCAACGCATCTTTTGAGTTGTGGTTCCTTGGTAATTTTGCTAATTGTACTCTGTATTGATTCTACAAGATATACTGTAGCAGCATATTCTAAAATCTGATTGTCAAGGTTTTCTCTTTCACAGTCTTCATTTAAGAATCTTGGGAGACAAGCAGAAATTCTTAAGTATGGTGTATTTATGCATGCTTTGTGGCTCATAACATTGTCTTGTGTTATGGTTGGCATGCTGGAGATTATTAGGAAGGCTTCCAATGTAAAACTATGGAAAGCTCAGTGAACACCTAAGCAATATGTAAGCACTGAAGGTGATAAGGGGAGGGGGGGGATGCCAAAGGAATTTCTGCAATTTCAGATGCCAGAAAAATCACACGCAGAAACCAAATAATGACCATGATATACAGCATGAATATGATGAGCAGTTCAAGCAAATGTCAAGCTATTACTGCTTACCATAAATAAACTAAAGGCATGCTTTAAAGTGCACTTGTTGTAGCTAGTTTGTTCATGTCTTTGACCCTTGGACCCCACATAGCAGCTCAGTATAGCTGAAATTGCTATTTTGAATGGTGCTCCAGATCGTCCCTGGAGGGAAAAAGAAATGGAAGAGAGAGAGAGAGAGAGAGAGAGAGAGAGAGAGAGAGAGAGAGAGAGAGAGAGCACTATGGGGAGGATTCTGGAGAGAAACAATTTTACCTGTCCTTTGGGGGGGGAAAGTGGAAAGTGTATTTGATGTCCAGGCCAAAGCAGAGACTGGCATTAATGAATGGGAAAGGAGCGACAGATTTTCAGTATGCTGATTGCAACTGTATTATTACAAGTGTGAGTTTAGATTGCCGCTTGTGCAATTGAAATTCTGGTAGCTTCTTTGTGTAAAGCAAAAAGCAGATTAAGCAAAGTGTGATGAAATCACATGGCCGTCTCATGCACGTGCCTGACGCTCACATGCAGAATCAAATCATGCAAGTGGCCTAATTGCGCGCGCACACACACACACACACCCCGCAAACAAGGTGGGAAATTTGCAGGATAAGACAGTATTTCTATTTTTATAACAGTGTAGCTTCTGGCTTACAACAAAAACCTTAGTGATGGACAAGCAATTCTATAAAAGCATTTAGACATAATATATTGTACTGGAAAAGCTTGTAGGACTGTACAGTTCTTTAGGGAAGGTTTTTAAAAGCTCACAGCAGCAACTTCAGAATCCCCAAAACCAAAATATGAATGTAATTTTATTTATTGTTCTTTTTTCCCTTTCAGCGGAAGAATTTACCCCTTCTTTTGAGCATTGGTTTATTGATCTTCTGGGGAGCTTTGCTACTAGGTCTTCGCTTTTATTGGATGGGGAACAAACCTCCCAGCTTTTCCAACTCTGACAACCCAGCAGCTGACTCGGAGAGTTTTCTAACACGAACCTTGACCTTTTTTTATCTGCCAACCAAAAATCTTTGGCTATTGCTGTGCCCGGACACTCTTAGCTTTGATTGGTCCATGGATGCTGTGCCTCTTCTCAAAACAGTCAGTGACTGGAGGAACCTACACACAGTGGCCTTTTACGCTGGACTTCTCCTCCTTGCTTACACCGGTTTGAAAAGCTCCAGCAAAGAGAGAGAATGCAATGGGAAAAACGTAACAAATGGCAAGCAGAACACCAATGGCCATAACTGCCTATCAGAAATGGAGTATAAAAGCTTGGAGTTGAAGCCCAGCTTTGTATCTAAAGAAGAAAACGGCATTAACAAACACTTGCCGCAGAGACCGCAACTCCCCTCAACTGAGAATATTGTAGTTCTGTCTCTGTCCTTATTAATTGTGCCCTTTATTCCGGCCACAAACTTTTTTTTCTATGTAGGCTTTGTGATAGCAGAGCGTGTCTTGTATATACCTAGTATGGGCTTCTGCCTGCTGATCACTGTGGGCACCAGGGCCCTCTACATCAAAGCCCAAAAGCGTTTTCTGAAGAACTTGTTTTTTTTTGCCACTGCTGCATTAATATTTTTCTATGGACTCAAGACTTTTGTCAGGAATGGGGACTGGCAGAATGAAGAGATGCTGTATAAGTCAGGGATAAAAGTAAATCCAGCTAAAGGTAATGTTCTCTATTTTGTTTTGTTAAAAAAAGAATTCACTGTCTATAATTGTTTTCTCTTTCTGGATTGAACACTTACGATATGGATCCTAGGTAAAGGTAAAGGTAAAGGGACCACTGACCATTAGGTCCAGTCGCGGGTGACTCTGGGGTTGTGGCGCTCATCTCACTTTACTGGCCGAGGGAGCCGGCGTACAGCTTCCGGGTCATGTGGCCAGCATGACTAAGCCGCTTCTGGTGAACCAGAGCAGCGCACGGAAACACCGTTTACCTTGCCGCCAGAGTGGTCCCTATTTATCTACTTGCACTTTGATGTGCTTTCGAACTGCTAGGTGAGCAGGAGCAGGGACAGAGCAACGGGAGCTCACCACGTCGCGGGGATTCGAACTGCCAACCTTCTGATCGGCAAGCCCTGGGCTCAGTGGTTTAGACCACAGTGCCACCCACATCCCATGGATCATACATGTGCATTTATGAACAGTTTAAATACACTAGTTGCAGGGGTCAGCAAACTTTTTCAGCACGGAGCTGGTCCACTGTCCCTCAGACTAGACTATATTTTGAAAAAAAAATATGAACAAATTCCTATGCCCCACAAATAAGTCAGAGATGCATTTTAAATAAAAGGACACATTCTACTCCGTCCAAGGGCCGGATTTGGAAGGTGATTGGTCTGGATCCGGCCCCCAGGCCTTAGTTTGCCTACCCATGCACTAGTGTATAGTAGTATACCATACAAATAGTACAGTCGTATAGAATATAAATTTGTTTTGATTCCATATTAAGAGGAATCATTTAGCATGCAGTAAAAACAGCCACAAAAAGGTTTTGTAAACATTTCACATATCTAACAAACTATGCTATAATGAATTGTTACTTAATAAGCAATACAGACAGCCCCCAGTTTATGAACTTACAATATGCGTACGGCCGTGTATACGTGCATTGCACCGAACATGGAAGTGACCCAGAAACATAAAAAAGAAATCACTGAAACATCACTAAAAGGGCGGGGTGGGGCGGGGCGGGTGGGATACGGTTGGGCAGAACGGGGGCAGAACAGGGTGTGTGCAGGCATTTTCAATGGGTTTTGATTGTATGTGATTTCACTGATGCACAGGGTTCCTTGGAACATAACCCCCATGTAACCCCCTGCCTGTACAAACATGTTTTAACTTTGTCCCGGATTCAGATATTTGAATCTACTTCCACAAGCGAAGAAAAGTTTGGTAATTAGTGGGGTGTCTAAAACCTGTGGATCAGATCAACTTTCCCCCTTTTTCTTGTTTTCCTTTGGTTATGGCCAAAAACCTGAAACTTGAAAAAGACAGCTGGCACAGAAATTTAATGTTAGTGGTACTGTCCTTTTGACATTTATAATGAAACATCAGTATTGGTTACATAAACAGTGTGATTTATTCTGAGCTTCCCTGATGAAAATGGCATTTTCCAGGTATTTGAAATGTTAGGAAAATCTAACCTGTTAATAGCTGCGTATCTGAATGAACAGCCTGTCTTTGTTTCACATGGTGTGTGGCCGCAGCAGTGCACCTGGGAAATTTAGGTTGGATTTAAGCAAATTCAAAATGGCTTGTATGTAAGAAACAGTATTATTTTCAAGCATACTGCAAGTCTTGGATGTGCTGATTGCCATTTGTAGCGAAGCAAGCTATGTTTAGCAATAAAGTTTTATAAATTGCAGCTTAAAAATGCAGACTAGGGGTGGGGAAATGGGTGCTGAGGTGCATAGTGGTATTATCCTGTTGTAAATAACGGTCCAGTATTTCAGAAACAAATGGGTGGGAAGCAAAGGTTGCCTTCCTTTGATGGGGAGAGGCTTTCTGTTAGAACCTTTGGGTTCAACCCATAAAGTTTATCCCCTTTAGAAGAACTTCAGACCTCTGTAACATTAGTTGTCTGGCAACATTACTCATCACATTTGATAGCATCATAAAATTATCTGGCACTTCTGAAACTACAGTTACATAGCAAAATATGAGACAGATCAGATTCAATGATGTTCATAGAGGCTACCAAAACTTGGAAAAATTATCTTCTCTTCAGCTCTTTCATATTCCTAGTCATACTTCTTCATATCTATTTTCTTGTGGTTCCATTATTATAGCAGTGGAAAGAGCAGGTATCTTATATGATGTACATGGAAGAATATGGTTCCTGCTGGTGTATACAGACACAGCAACACAACAGTATGCTTTTCATGTCCATAAGGGAATTCAGACTATTGTGAACGTAGCACTCAATTCTGAACAGTTTTTATGCAGAAGCAGGATCAGAGTAAGTGTGCTTCCTATTTATTTATTATTTACACTGCTTCCTCACTACTCTTCACCCAAAGCTCTCAGAGAAGTTTACAGTGAATAAAATAATAACATAACTTTGTGTGAGTGCTGCTTTCTCATTTGCGTTGCCTTCATTTGCAGTTCTAGCGTAGGGTCTGAAGCAGAAATGTACATTATTCTCATGAAGTGAAATGCCTGAGCTGTACCTGCATCTTATGCGAATGCATTTTGTTTCTGGAGAAATTGGCAAGTTTCTACTTCAAATATTCCTTCAGAAGCAAAAAAGAAAGGAGAACAAACATAATTTGTGCATCATTTTGTGCATCAAGCTGTTTGCTTGCTCATGCGTAATGTACATATATGTGCCGGACAGGACCCTTGATAAATGAATCAGTTTTGAGAAGATGGGAGAGAAAACAGATTGGCATTTCCTTTCCTTTATGTTTTGATAGTAATATCAGATTTATATTTTCTGGGCCGTAGGGGTAGGTAGTTATCTCTTGTTTTTTCTGTAAGAAAAAAAACAAAAACAAAAGATTTAACAAAAAAAAAATATCTTCCCATACTAGCTGCCCAGCCTAGCAATTGATACTTCTTGGAGAAAAGGTGGGATATATATGTAATCATAGATAAATGCGATGCTTGTTCCCCGCTCAATCAAACAGAGAAATCCAGCCAGTAAATAATTTGTTGACAAGTAATGCACAACTAACATGACTCTTAAGTGAAATGGCACTAACCTGATGCCATCCAGATGTTTTTCTGTATTACAGCTCCTATTACCCAGGATTCATTGTGGGATTCCATCACTGTTTAAAGTGGTATGATGCTGCTTTAAATGTATAGTGCAGATGAGACCTGCAATACTAAGTGCAGAGAGTAACCCGAATTCTTAAGATTCTCACTAATCCGATCGACAGTGCAGGCAGAGCACCATTTCATATTTATGTAGTTCGTGAGCAAAGTGAAAATGAGCTACTCCAAAATGCATAACACACAGTTTTGCTCACTTTCGGGGAAGGAAAGGATACCCAAGAGTACCAGCTGAAAGGAATGTTGTACTGCTGCCTAAAATTCTCATATGCAAAGGCCAGTCTGTTTGACCCCAAGTTGGCAGGGAATCTGCCAGTCATTAACTGAGGGGAAGCTGCAGAGCAAAGACTGAGAAGATCATCTCTGTATCTCTTGTAATGTCTGCCCATTTGCTTTTCTGATATACTCAGGGTTGGTGGGTGGGTGGGTGTTGGTTGGTTAATGTTATATTTAAATAACTCCAAACTAGTTGAGCCATGCTGCTTAATAGTGGCTTTCTTTGTTTTTGTTTTTAAAAGGATCAGGAGAAGAGTGGCTGTGGTTAATTAAGGTGAAATCTTTCTTAAGTAAAATTATTAGTAATAGTAATAGTAATTGTATTGTTTATACTCCACCCATCTGGCTGGGTTTCCCTGCCTTCAAATTTCTTTTGAACATTTGAACAATGGTTTGCAGTTGATCTTAAGAGCTTAAGTTCAGACTTAATTGGCATAAATTAATATAGGGTTGTGGATTGTATTGGCTGTACACACCCCTAAATTTCATTGTTTGTCTTATTTTGGACTGATATCTTACATCCTATAGGAAAGCAAATTCTAAACACTTGGCTAGGGCTCCACTTGCTTCTCCTGGGAAAACCATTTTTATTTACATACATACATCAGCTGTCATTTGCACAGCAAGACCTGTGCACAGCTTATGCTGTGATGTTATAATGATATACTGTATTCTAATTGCTTTTTTCCTGGTGTAGTAAGTTGTAGGATCAGGCCATTGGTTCCAATTAAATAAACACATTCTAGTCTCTTTGGCCAGGGTGCTCTCAAATGCCTCTCAGATTTTGAAATACATTTTGTCAACACCTTCATGTCCTTTTGTGCATATCATATATGAACCAATGAATCTAGGAAGAAATCATAGGGATCATCCAATACATTTTGGTGTCAACTCTATAAGCTGCATTTGATTGAAGAAAGCTGTTATAACCACATCGTCAAAAGTTCTTGTAAAATCTATTTTCGTATTACTAAAATGAATTTCAGACTTGTGGAACAATTGACTAGTGTATACCAACTCCCATTGGTAGTGATTCCTAAATTCTTGAAATAAATTGAACAGTGACATTGAACAAACTATATTCATGTCATAAGATATCCTTTTTTTGCTAATGCAAAAAAAGGATACCTTATGGACGTTATAAGAAATATTGGTTGTCAGACTTGAGCTAGCATGAGCAATTGCAGATATTTGCTTGTATGTAGAATGAATGCATAAAACAGATTAATTTTGAAAGGTGAGCTTGTAGAAAACATTTATTTATTAAGAAATGAGTTATAAGAGCATTTATTTTGGTGAGTTAAAACCTTGGCTTGCAGTAACAGAATTAATCTAAAAGATGCTGACAGATTTCTCATATTACATAAAATTCCAGACGCAGATAAAATTAAAGTGTATTTCGGAAAAGTGTATACAATTTTATAGCTTTTGCTTTGCAGGGCACAAGATATTCCAAGGGCTTTGTTTCCTGAGCACCTAGAAATAATTATGCTTTCAACTAGGTTTTTAAAAAATGTTTCCTACACTTGATGCTGTAGGAACTCAGAATGCTGAACAGTACATTCCAGAAGGCCAGAGCAACACAAATGCCTAATATGTACATGAATATATTGTGGGATTAACAGTTCACTGTGCAAATTTGAAATGATGATTCGGCTCTGCCCTGATCCCCTCACCCCACCCCAGGAGATTTTGCAACTTGAAGGCAGTGAATTCAGGCTCACACAATGACATCCTGGCTTTTGAGGCACCTCCCCATGCCGATTTATTGAAAATTACTTTGCGAAGTGCAGGTACTTCTTCAGTGCGTCACAGAAGTGTTGATGATTATTAATATCAGTCAAGTGCTCAAGGGAAGATAAGAGGTTTTCAAGTACTTTGACAGAGAACAGAAGCAACTGATGTGATTCACCTTGAAAACTATCTACAATATTAGACTGTTTTTCGTTTGGAGGAGCTTCAGACGTGAGAAAAGAGATGCTTTAGCTGCTGGTTTCAGGGGAATTGACACAAACCTTAATGAAAGTAGCGGATGTTGCAGTGCAACTGAACCTATTTGATGTGTGTTGTACATCTTTATTTATGTTTTGCCACTGTAATTTATAGCATGCTATGAAAAGGTGTTTAGGAAAAGGTGGTGCAGGATGATGTATAACAGCACCAAACCTAATCTGTCATGGTCTAGGAATTGGATGCCCATAAAAGTTTAATAACAAACAAAAAGATGAGATTTAGTGGTCATATTGGATTTATTTCTAATCTTCTAAAACTTATAGGTGAATGGTGCTCATCAAAACTGTTCAGCTGAGAGCCCCTTCATATTGAAAAGTCTCTGCCCCAGTGACAGAATAAGCTGTTCCCCTGGCTATTGCATTTAGTGCTTCTGGTTTTGGCTGGTACCCTTAGTAGATATCTGTATAATAGGCAGCCACAGGGTTCCATCTTGTTCCCAGTGCTGCATATATGAAGCCACTGGGAAATGCCATTAGGAGATTCAGGGTGAAGTAACACCAGTGTTATCAGATATGTAGAATGTTGGTGTGTCAATGTCAATCTGTTTTTGAACTTATCACTGATTTTGCCTTGTTTCTGAATGTTTCAAGTAGTTGCTTGTAACTGTTTATAATTTTTGGCTGATAATTTAATCTCTTGAAACCAGTCAGTATTTAATTTTAATAAATAAATAAACCATTTTGGTTTTTAAACATGGGTTGGCTAGAGTTTGTTGTAACCAAGAAACAATGGCAGTGGAAGTGCCCTCCTGGCCATTGTAATGTGGCAATCAGGCCATAGGTGACTGCCATGATTCTCTTCAGAATTTGGACAAAAGCCTGGTCCAGACTTGGTGCCCAAACCATCACTGGCAGAGGAAGAGGAGTGCGAGTGGAGCACACTGCCCCTGGCAGTGCGATCCTGGTAGGGTGCCATCACGGCTGCCCCCCAGCCCACACGGGGCGCCCCTGCAGGCAGTGTGCCCCGCCCCAGGACATACGCTATGCCCCTCCGGGCAGCACACCCCACCCCCGGGCGGCACACCAGCCCTGCCCCTGCCTGCTCTCCGCCCCCCCCCATGCCAGAGCATGAAGCTCCACCACTGCAAACCATTTGTGTTGGAGGTGGTGGTGGGAGACATAAAGGGAGCGCATGCTTTGCTTTCAAATCATAATTGGAAACTGTGGTTTGAGTTGAGTTTCCAAGTTTGGGTTGGAAACAAACTGTTGTTTCTGAAAAAACCATTGTTTGCCCAGTTTGGAAAACTGTGGTTTGCTCACACTAGAAAAAAAGAAAAAGGAGAGAACAGAGTTTGTATGGGTAGGAAAGCTTGAAGCCCATGATTTCTCTGTGACCTCTGAACTAGGTCTACTGACATTTGTTCTGAAATCAAATTTCAGTTTTCCTTTAATATACTACAGTGTTTCGTGGTTATGTATGAAGTCAATTTTGAGGTAACTATGCTGCAGCTAAGTGTTCACTCTGAACAAAAATGAATTGAAAAGGAGCCAAGGCAGTAAAGACAGCTTCTGCAGACAATGGAAATAAAGAATTTTAAAGAGAAAGACTTGAACTGTTCCAGCCTTTAGATGGTCAGTGAATATGAAACAAGAGCCAAAACTGTTCTCTAATGCTGGAGGCATGTTTTCATAAATGGAAGTATTTTAAAGAGGAAATTTGCTTTGTCACAGAGGTATTTGTATTATTTTAAACTTGCTAATTTATGGCAACCATAGAGTTAGTGCTGAGTGATATAGGAAGAACATAAGGAATAAAACCCAGCAATATTATAACCCTAAAGCACACATTAATAACTATATCACCAAGACCTAAACGTTTTAGAGCTTGTCTTGCTTAGTATGCATTTCCTTCCATCAAATGAAGAAAACTTAGAATCCGATACTGTGGTTTAATTAGCTGAGCACCTTTGGAAGTGGTTTCATCAGTGTCTTCTTTAGGCAGTCATGCAGATTGGGCATTTGTTGTGTTTGTCCCTGTTTAAGGTAAATGCATCTGTATCACAGGGACAAGTACCACCATCTCCTGCCGTGTCATAATTCAACTCCACCCAGTATTCCATTTCTCAACCCCAAGAGGAAAGTGTGTTTGTGAGCATTACAGAGGAAATCCAACAATGCTCATAACATATATTTTTTTAACGTTTCTTTCCCAATGTGTATTACGTACACACATAGCTCCCATTCCTGTAATCCAGAGAGTGGGGAGCCTATTGCTCTCCAGATGCTGTTGGATTCCAGTTTCCAGACCCATTCCCATTGCTGTCTGGAGGTGATGAAAAATGGGAGCAACATCTGGAAGGCCACAGGTTCCCCATCCTGCCTATAGTCTCATCCTCATTGTACATTTTGACTTAGATTTGGAACCCATTGACTATAATTTAGTTTTGGCCACTTGTTGAGTGCATATAGTGAAAGCTACTATTTCACATGTCTGGGCTTGCCAGATTTGATGTGTCTCAGATACAATCAAATATTACAATCCACTATTTAGCAAAAGCAATGAATAAGGTCTCAAAACGTTGCCAAATTACTCATTCCAAAGAGACATAAAAAGTCTTCATTTTTCAGTACATCACATATTCTCTTGCCTAAACATAATGTGCTAATTAGGATGTTATTGCCATGTCCCATTTTTTGAAAAACCATTCAGATAAAATGAAGGGGGGAAATTCATTTCCTCCAATAGAGTGAAATTGACATCTTAGTGACTATCTCCACATTTTCTCCACATCCAAATATTTCAAAAGTACATTTATTGAGTGTTTTGAGTACTCTGAGATGTGTACATTGACAGAAATCTATTGTAGTTCTTACACCTATTGCCTGGGATCCAAACAGCTACCTTAGGCAAGCTCAAGGCATTGCTTATGGCCAGTGGGATTTCCCTCTTTCAACAGCAGATTCCCAGGCTGTATTGGAAACAGTGGTTGAAAATGTAAGTTTCAAAAACAGCTTGACACTTCTCATGAGGGCCTGCCATTCACAAAACAGAAGACCAAATGCCCCCTTCAGGTATTTGAAGCCAATCGTGCTGTTCTTTCAATCTTAAACATTTTAGATAATGCTGCAGTTGTGTTTGTTTAATTTTATTGTGTATATGGTATCATAGGCAGCACACTTTCCCATGTAGTTTTGGTTGTGAAGTCTTTCTTTTTCATTTAAATGCATTAATGAAAGGAACAGCAGTCACAAAATTGGAAGACGCCTGCTTCTTGGGAGAAAAGCAATGACAAACCTAGACAGCTTCTTAAAAAGCAGAGACATCACCTTGCTGACAAAGGTCCGTATAGTTAAAGCTATGGTTTTCCCAGTAGTAATGTACGGAAGTGAGAGCTGGACCATAAAGAAGGCTGATCACCGAAGAATTGATGCTTTTGAATTATGGTGCTGGAGGAGACTCTTGAGAGTCCCATGGACTGCAAGAAGATCAAACCTAGCCATTCTTAAGGAAATCAGCCCTGAGTGCTCTCTGGAAGGACAGATCCTGAAGCTGAGGCTCCAATACTTTGGCCACCTCATGAGAAGAGAAGACTCTCTGGAAAAGACCCTGATGTTAGGAAAGGTGGAGGGCACAAGGAGAAGGGGATGAAAGAGGATGAGATGGTTAGACTGTGTTCTCGAAGCTACCAACATGTGTCTGACCAAACTGCGGGAGGCAGTGGAAGACAGGAGTGCCTGGTGTGCCCTGTCAATGGGGTCATAAAGTGTTGGACATGACTAAACAACTAAACAACAACAACAACAATGAAAGGAAATATGAAATACTTCTGTGGTCTAAAGACGCTTGTTCCATACTTGCATCTTAACATTTTTAATTTGCAGTATAGCATGTTTGTGATACATGTGAGTGTATCTATTGTCCATTATTTAATACTGCCTCTGCCAGCCAGTTACTAGCCTAGTGCTCTTAAGACTTTGATGCACCTGCCTGACTTGGAGGATATAAATGTTGGAGCTGAACTACAGTATATGAAAAAATAAATAATAAAATTCCTTCCAATAGCACCTTAGAGACCTTATATATAGTGAGCGAGTGGGGAGGGGTATTACTCAGAAGGGTGGTGGGAATGGGTGATTGGCTGATAGGTGTGGAAAACCTGTTGATGACTGTTAATGACTGCAATACCCACTAGATATAAGGGTCTGGTGACTTCCGTTTCAGTGTATCTGAAGAAGTGTGTATGCACACGAAAGCTCATACCAAGAACAAACTTAGTTGGTCTCTAAGGTGCTACTGGAAGAATTTTTTTTATTTTTTATTTTGTTTTGACTATGGCAGACCAACACGGCTACCTACCTATTACAGTATACGAAGCTACACAGAATGTTGAGAGTTATCCATACTTTGCTTCAGTTAGTCTAAAAATACTGTATATAGGAAAATGATGCAGAGAATATTGCATTCTGTAAAGGAGAATCTCTTGGTTTTGACCAAGCCATGGATATCCCTATAATTCCCCTCCCTCTGTCTTCTATTTCTTTATTTCCTAGGGACTTGGCCAGAATCAATAATGTTCTTGTTTTCTGTTGCCCAGATCCGATAGCTTGAACTTTCCCATTTCACACCGTAACACAAATGTTGTAGGGACATCTATACACTTGTTCACAAATCTATGTTTCACTTGTCTATTCTTGCATACCAGTGTACTTCAGTTGTTCACATGGTAATGCTCCCTGATCCATCTACTTGTCTATTGATTTCAAGCATGCCTATGATACGGTAATTGCTTTTATGTCCCATTGAAATCCTGATTGCTTATGTCCTGCCTCTGAAGGTGAGCTTTGCTGAATGGAAGTCATTTACAAATAAAACAGTATAAAAGTGCCCATGCTACAAAGCTGATGCTCCTGAAGTGTGCTACCTCAAGGGGGAATTTCCTCTTGTGTTATCCGAGTCCTGTGCAGCCTGCATGATACAATTGCTGTGCCTCACTTGTTTGTTTCCTCTCAACTTTCAGCATTCCAGTGTTGCTTCTGATCCTACCAACAGATGACTTTCCCCCCAATATATATGCACTCTGGGGATTAAACTGTAGAGCATGCATATTGTTGTTGCTAATAGAAGAAACAATGCAGTGTAATAAAAAGAGGGGATGTTTTCTTCTCCAGGTTGGAGAAAAGAAAAGAGAGTTGTGTGGGTTTTTCTCCCTTAGGTCCTTCTTGATCTTCAGGTACTACATTCCATATAATTGGATTGTGTCTCTCTCTGAATACTGCTTTTTTCCCTCTTGGCAGCATGGGGTAACCTTGGAAATGTTCTGAAGAGTCAGAGCAAGATTTCTGAAGCTGAAAGCGCCTATAGAAATGCCTTGTACTACCGCAGCAACATGGCTGATATGCTTTATAATTTGTAAGTATGCATGGCTTTCCTTATGCTATTTTCATCTGCAAAGCCTGGTTGTGAATGAGGCCATTTATATGGCTTCTGGAAATGGAGATGATATTTAGCTGTTGTTTTTTTCTGCCTCTGCCCCCTTGCCCTTTCATTCATCATACTTCAAACTCAGATAGACAGGGTTCCTTCTGTTCTCCACATTTATCAGATCATCATGCATTTCAACTCTGTTCTGCGGTGAGTAGTAGAAGTTGATTTCCCTAAAGATCTGGTGTGCTGCTGTGTCTCTGAATAGGCCCTTGCCTGTGTCCCAGCCCCTCCCCAACAAAGACACCGTTCACTAGTATTTCTCAGCATGCCCAAAAATACTGAAGCAGTGCAACTTTGCCTGTCAGCTTGAGTTAGGGAATCAACAATTATAGCCATTTCTCTTTGACACCCATCCTCCATGTTCTGGGGATCTCCTGTTTAGACCACTGTGTTGCAATCTGCATGGAGCTATCTTTAGAAAATGACTTGGAAGTTCAAGGTTAATGCAGTATTCCTGTAGCGAGCCTTCTAACAGTGGAGGAATTCAGAGAGAATACAATACCATATTTAGTTCATCTGAAATACTTGCCTATATAGTACTCCCAAGCCCAATTTTATCCTACTAGTGCTTAACTTTAAAGCCCAAAATGGCCTGGATCAGAGTCATGTTTCCCACAAATACATTTGTACTAAAAGTGGTTCACAGAACCTTTGGGAATACATTCCTCCATCATTTATCCCTGCTGTGTGATATCTGTTGGGAATCTCCTGTTCTGCATTCTATAAGCTGCAAAGTGAAGTTGTTGAGGTTAAGGAGAGTTTTCTCCCTTGTCACTCCGATATGATGAAATTCATTCCTGAAAGAACCTGTCAACCTCTTTAATCAGTTTGTGTTATGTGAAGACTTTTTGAAGGCATCTTTGAGTACCTCGGATAGGAAAGCTATTGGTAAACTTACTTTCATTCAGAGCAGACCCATTGGAATTAATGGACCTAACTTAGTCATGATCATTCATTTCAATAGGACTATTCTGAGTAAAAGTTTGTAAACAATGTGTGTGGTGTGTGCAGTGCTATATATATTGGTGCTAGGATTATTTATAATCACTGCAGCCTTAACTAGCGAGATACAGCCAGCCCCCTAGTCTGCCTTGCCTGTCTCAAAAAGTTACCACTTGCTTAGTCAGGCCACTTAAATTGTACCATATGGCACCTTCCTATCTTCTTTGTTGTGGTACATATGAATTAATGTGAAAAGAAATTAGAATACAGCTTTACAATATACCTTTCTCCATAGCAACCAATTCTTTACAAAAAAAATGTTTGGCGGTAATGTGTAATTGATAAATTAATCTTCATTACAACACCTGTTTAGGTATTGGAAGTTCATTTTCTAATATGCTGTAGAGATCAAGAAATGTGTAATGAAGAGTAAATTTTGCAAATAAAAAGCATAAGACCAAACATGAACATTTCTAAAAGCAGGCTTACTGAAGCAATTGTTTGTGCTCTCTTTTCTGAAGCCAGGCATAATGCAGAATTGCAAGAAGAACTGTAATGATGCGTGAATGTTTGCCTTCTTCAGTGTAGAAGTACAGCGCACACACACACACACACACACACACACGTACGTTGTGGTCTTCATATCTTCCAATGAAGATAACATTACTTCCATCTACTGCCCACAACAGTAATCATGATTTCACTCCTATGTAATGTCTGTTAGTTTCCATCTATGTATATTCACTGAGAAGCCTGTACATATGCCAGCCTCCAGATGCATTAACCCATTTGAATATACTGATTTGGTCACGAATGCTACATTTTGGTGGTATTGTTTTTATGGCGCTTTATATATGTATATGTATATATATATATATATATATATATATATATATATATATATATATATATGCATATAGAATGTGACATGGTCATTAGCATTCTGACCATTATCAAATTGTTATAAATTGCACTGAATTGTTGTTGTTGCTTCTGCTGCTTCTGCTGTTTGGTAATTGATGGACAGAAGATAAATCTTTTAAATAAAATATTTTTGGGGGGAATTTGGTTATACTGAACCCAGTCTTGCTGTATCAGTTGAATCTGTCAACTGATACCTTCAAATTTCAGTGTGTTTTTAATTGCTTCCCCTTCCTAAATTCATTCCAAGTACATATTTCTCAGAGCATTAGCTAAATTGTCTTATACTGAATGAACCCTTGTTTTCTACCAACACTTCCAGAGATTTATAGATGGTGAGTTACTACCTACCTTCAAGTCCTTTGGCTGATGTTAGAGGATGGCTAAACCCCGAATTCTTTGCCAAATGCCATTTATGCAGGAATCAATGATTTTCAGCTTAATCTGCCATTTCACTTTTATAAATCTCCTCTACAGAGATTTATGACAGTGCCCCTCATTTGTTATCTTGGCAAGTGCTGTTAAGATATGCCTATCTCTTCAGTATCTCTTTTTGAAAAGACAGAAGAGAAGTGGCTCTGTACAATATATGAATCCTGCATATTTGCGACTGGATCCAGGAATTAAGAGGTGAAACACAAGTGATGGGTTGAACTACGACCACATTTTATTTAAACTACATATGCATGGGGAAATGAGAAGAGTGGGGAAAGCGATCTTCAACTTCAGCTTTTGGTGAACCAAATCTTGCCCATTCTAAGGGGCAGGACAAGGCATTCTCCCTCCCAGGCCCCAAAACTCTGCGCAGGTGCACAGATAAGCCTTAAGAATGCCCTGTATCCAGACCAAGGGCCTCATAGCCCAGAGAGTGCTGAAGTGTGCTCACCTGTTAGGTTAGCTAACCTTAACCTTTCCCCACACTTCCCTGCCAGCTTAACCATCAAATCATATTGACCATATCAACCTATTGAACAGCACCAACTCCTAAACACCAATCTTCTCTGAATTCAGTAGGCAAAGAAAGAAAGAAAAAACTCTGCTGCTCCAAATGTGCAGGCAAGCAAGAAATTCCTATGCAGCCCTGAAACAACTGGCAGACCTATATTAAAACAGAAGGGGGGTGTGGGGGAGAGATGTGTAGAATGGCCTAGACTAGAGAGTCCCTTAGGGGTGTGACCAAGGCTACTAAACTTCGCCCCTCCCCCAACATTGGTGCTGGCATGTGTGTGCATGCCGAGTAACCTTGTCTCCCATCTTCCAGGGTTGTGTGCAACAATGTTCCTAGATGTAGCATTCCACAACCGGTGGAAGCAAACTTCTCTTAGCCTTGATGTGCCTGTGGCCAGTTAATAATATCACAGCAAGACCTTTTACTTTTAATAATTTTTTAAAAAAATGTATTTGCATCTTCAGAGGCTGAAGATGCTCTTTGGCATTCCTGAGCCAAGTTTTATGGGCTCTACAATTTACCTTGTGTAAATTACACTTCCATTGTTTTTAAAGGATTTGTTTTTAATAACATCAGCTCTCGGTCTCACTCTGTCTTCATTTGTGTCCTGGGGCAACTGGCTGTTTCCAAAGGTGCAACAGAAACCTTTGGTTTATAAAAACAATAGTAGAATTGCCATGGGCAATAGTTAGCTGGCAAGCTGCCACAGGAAAAAGGAAACAGGTCTTGCTAATATATGTAACTTCAGTGTGTATGTTTATCAGGAACTACATAAACTAAATCTTCAGGGAAAATTGTGGACACACTTCATGAAATTAAGATTTTAAATTCTGTTGTGTCTGACTTGCCTTCCATCTTAGTGAGTAATGTGCAGCCAAAGGTATCATTGAGTTTTCTACTACAGCAGCTTGCACACAATGAATGGGCAAGGCAATTTTGAAACGAAATACAATTTTCAAGTGTAGCCAGGTGAGTGGGTTCAGGAAAAAGTTTCAGTAAACTTCCTGCTGTGTGTGCAGTGCTTCCCTGCATAGTCATGTAACTTGTGCAAAGTGGCCACCTTAATGCTAGAAGATGATACACTTCTCAGTTTGGAATGCTCTGGCAAGTAGCTGTGCCTCAATTTTCTAAATTTGTATACGCACTATTTGTTTCCCTACAAACTGTATATTCTGAACTGGAAACTCAAAGTGCATGGTTGTACCAAGCTGCAAACCAAGCATATTTTTTTCAGATATCTAGCCATGAGGATCTGTCACAAAATTGACCCTTTGATTTGAAAACAGTCTGAGCCAGCCTGTTAGCTTTGGATTATAATTATTGGCTTATCTACCTCCAGGCTTTTGCAAATTTGGAATATATAGTACTTGGGTTTAATACTACTTTTATAGAAAGAAAAGTGGATGAAAGAGGGAAAATAATCATACCCATATTGTGTTGCGCAGGATACAAAGCAAGCCACAGCAAATTCATCACCGGTGCAAACAAAACACAACCAATCTTTAACCATAGTTAAGGGTTTGGGGGCAGGCATGGGGAAATATATTATCTCCCCCACCCCTGCTCCTTCAAAGCATGATTCCCACCCCCTTCTGCATCCTCCTGCCAGCCTTAACTACCACTGACCGTGCTCATATAGTGCTGTTGCCAAGTTTCTGAACTGAATGGATTTTGAAGTGACCTTCCCCAAGGTTGAAAACAATGGTCTTTTTACGAGGCAAACCAAAAATGCCTTTTAATTTTGGCTTGGTCTGTAAATACACTCAGCCTTATTCCAGACTACCTCTGCCCTCTTATATCTTAGCAGCAGCAGCAGCAGCAGCAGCAGCAGCAGCAACCAGGAGGAGGGAAGCTGTTTCTTGGGTCACTGTTAGGTCATAATGGAGCCTTATTTGCCCTTATGGGTTCCCACGGTTGCGCCCGGTGAGAAAACATAGAAGCAGAAAAGACACCGAGGCTGCTGGCTTCAGAGAGAGAAAGATTTATTTTCTGCATGCAGAGGCACTTGCGGTGTTCAGACACCCAAGCAAGTACAAAAGCTAGTCAATTTTCAGACAGTTCTTATAGACAGTTCTCTGGCTCACCTTCCCACCCCAGGAATCTTGTCCTTGTCCATATAAGGAACATTTCCTGTTCTTGCAATACATAACATCCTTGTCCATATAAGGAATATTTCCTGTTCTTGCAATCTTAAGGCAAAGCCTTGAGTTGGTTCCTGTGCTAGCATGCGCACTTCAGCAAGGCCATCCTATCTGTCTCTGACCTAGACAGTTCCTCTCTGTGCAAGGTTGACCTTCCATCGTTATCTTCAGACTCTTAGTCATAGCTTACACAGTAATATGCCAATCAGGAGTGCAATGCAGATCAAAGTTCACAGCAAAAAAAGAAAGATTTCATACAGAAAAGCCTCCACTCAAAAGAGTCTCTAACAGTACATTCAGGTAAATATATCCAGGTTAGCTAATTAACCCCTTCAATAAAACCATACCAACAGGGTGTAAAGGGCCATAGATCGCCAGGGGTTCTGGGCCCTTAGATAGGGATGGAGGAGAGTCCACCAGTGAGAGAGATTTCCTTGCAGATGGTTTACATCCTTACCCCTCTTGCTTGGTAAGTTTGCTAAAAGCAGCCATGTTCTGGTATTTGCCCAAACGTGCAATGTTTAAATGTGAGGATGAGGGTGCGGCACTCATGCAAGCCCCACCAAAACACCCCTGTTTGAGTTCCCTTAGAGCTTCCGCTGTTGAGTGGGCAACATATGTGTGTGGGGTGGTGGTGGTGGTTATTCTCTTGAATGGGATTGCAACACCTTGGATGATGGGTGATGTTGCTTGATTAGTGTCCCTGATTGCGAAGAGTTTAAGTGAATAGAAGTAAAAATCTGTTGCAGATTTTCCCTGTTCAAAGCAGAAGGCTGGAGCCTGGACACACCAGCCTGACGCACATGGGGTTACTAGGAGCATGGCTTTTGTGCATGGTCCATGCCCCGTCCCCACATTTCAACATAGGTATGGTTCAGGCAAATGCTTGAACATGGCCAGAGTAATGAAGGCAAGTGTATGGAAGGTTGGAGAGAATAAATGGCTGTCAAGAAAGCACTCAAAATGGTCCTTTTGAGCTTTCAGAGAATTTTCTGAAAGAGTTCAAAAAGTCCCAACCAAGATGGGTTTAAGAAAGAGGAATGTCAGAGCAGTAAATCATTTTATCACTTGTCATAGCATCAACTGGTTCTTTAGAATAATATTAAATATAGGTAGATGCAAAATCTTCCCTGTTATGGATAAGTATATTCTTGCCTTGCAGAGTGATATTGCATGCTTGTGGCATTCATATGCAAAAACAAGTATACAAGGATGGGGTTTTGTCTGTGATTAGTGCACATTGTTTCACAGCCAAAATGTCAACCAGCATGCTCTACCCTTGGTTCTTGGCTGTTGCTTATCACTATGCTAAATTAAAGAGCCAAATAGCTTGCTGTTATGCTTGCTATTGCAAGCAAAAATCATGAATATTCAATGCACCCCTAATTAAAAGTGATATTTTATCAATGTGACACCCAGGCAAAATTATTTCCATGAGGAAGTATCTCTACATGAATAGAGATTTAGGATTGTATCAACTCAGTTTTTCTCAGCTGATGATAAGGCTTCCTTCAGTGAAATGAGGAAGGAAGCAATTTTCAACAGTTTCCCTCTGAGTCTCTGCTCCCCTAATTTTTTATGCGGGGATCCTCAGTCATCTGGAACAAATTTGGCAGGGATTCAGGGGGAGGGGGGAGTGCCAAAAATTGCCTACATTTCCATTCCACTGAATGAAGCCTTGCTGTCAGTTCAGCTACACCAGCCTAACACATTTGCATCATTTTTAAAATTAAAAGTTTAGCATATTATCATATCATGCAGATACAGCGTATAGTATATGCCTAAACTTGACCTATTAGCTAAGCTTGGGCAGCATGCTAAATCCAGGAGGAAGATTTTGGAAGCTTCTACTTTTGGTTTACTACAGTTTGTCATGTCACCTGAATCAACAAACTGTGGATAACATAAACTAACATTAACTTTAGTTGATTTCAAACAGAACAACTTCAAAGCTTGGTTTCCAGCACTGACTGGCTTAAAACAACCACAGTTAATCACAATCAATGAGTTCAGACATTATGGTAAGTTGTGGTTCATCAAAGGCTGAAGCTTCTGAGCAACTCCTCCCAGCTTTGCAGAAGGAGTGGAGATGATAAGATGTGAGAAAAGAAGGACATTAGGCTTGTGCATGCCTTATTATAGCATAACATCTGAATTATGCCAATGTGAGGCTTTCCAAGGCTGAAGTTATAGTGTGTAAAGTTCAAAAGCCGAGGATGGTAGGGAGTAGAAACTACATGGGAAACATCAGAACAAATTATTTTATCCACCTGATAATTACATCTTTTGTCTTTTTACAAGTTTAAAAAGGTTAACTGTAGGAAATCTGTATGTTGCAAAAAATCTGTGTCTAGCACTAATTCTACCTTACTCATCATGTCTTGATAGTTCACTTGAAATTAATCCTTATTTTCGTTGATGTGTCATGCCTTTAAAATAAATTTAAGGATAGAATGTACAAACTAGTGAGATGCAAAATAATTTTCTCTGAAACATTATTTTTTTAGTACGTTGAATTGTTAGCAATGTAGATATGTTTTCAGTCTCCTGCTTCCTTATTTAACTTTGACATAAGAGCCCAAAGCAAAATGTTGTTGTTTTTTTCAATCTAAGACAATTTGTGTGGGTGGGAATTGTTTCTCAAGGGTGAACTTTTAGCAGCAGGTTCTGCAAGCATTTTATACGGGTTATTAGGTAACTGAATGAACATTTCAGCTGTTTTGTGGGGGAAAGTCTTTTTAAAATATCTATTAAAAAGCTAGACTAGTTCCAAAATATCAGTTATCAATAAATAAATGAGTTTGGAGAAACACATGTTTTTGGTTCAAGATACTTCACAAAAATACCTAGCAGAGTTTCTTCACTTTTTAACTGGAGGTTTCATTTTTACTGTGCTTGATGTTTTAATTTGTTGGAAGCCAACCAGAGTGGCTAGGGCAACCCAGTCAGATGGGCGGCATATAAAATTGCTGTTGCTGCTGTTGTTGTTAGACATTATTTCTTGCCCCATAAATGCTGCTTACAGTCATACCTCGGAAGTCGAACGAGGTTCAACTTCCAAAGCACAGCTGCTAGTTGGCTTCAGGATGCTCCTGCAGCCAACCAGAAGCCACGGAAGCCCCATTGGATGTTCGGCTTCCAAAAGAACACTCACTTCTGGTTTTCGATCATAAGGAAGCCAAAACTTATGAGTTCCAGGGCATTTGAAATCCGAGGTACGGCTGTAATTGTTTGCTTTCACAAAGTTGCCAGTTTCTGGAATTACAGTTTAAGAAGGACATTGATACAGTAGAGTGGATCCAGAGGCTCAGCCAGGACTGTGAGGTGTCTGAAAACCAAATTATGTGACAAATGGTTGAAAGAACTGGATATATTTAGTGTTTAGAAGATTAATGGGAGATTTGATGCCTGTCTTCCAGTATCACAGAGACATTTTCTGTTCCATTGTCAAACAGTTTTAACCCTTAAAAAGTTACCTGACATTAGGAGAACCATCTTAAAGGTAAAAAAACTGTTTGACGATGGAACAGAAAATGTCAAAAAGTGATGGCTCTTCTTCGCTGGCGGCTAAATAGCCATCTGACAGAGTAAAATGCTGCAAATGCATCCTGTATTGCATTTCCTAATTGAGCAATGTGGTTCTAAGATTGAGCAAGATTACTTCCAAAGTTGCTTCCAATTGTAAATTTTTTATTATTCTTCTCTCTTCCTTTGTGTGTGTATAATATATGTGTCTTCGTTAAATATTTTCCTTTTAAAGGTGGAAATAAAACTGCAAAAGCCCACTCAACATTTTCTTTTGGACACTACAGCAAAAGGGATAGGGTATCAAACACCCATCCAGAGGCAATTTCACTTTTGGAAAAAGATTTTTATTTCCTTATTTTTGCCTGATGAAGAATCTCTAGGTCATGTGCAAGACAATGTTCCACCAAAGTTTATAAACAGTATTAAGCAAAGCTAATTATTTACCAGAATTCAATATTCACTCTTGCATCTGCTCTTCATTTTGCATCTATATGAATTTTAAACAGCTAGTAAAACAGCTGTAAAACAGTCTGTATTCTGAAACAGAAGGGAAAAATAAATCTGTATTGCCTCAGTGGATGCCAATATTAAAGCTGCTAATAAAAGCAGAAAATTAGTTCTGAGGTCCTCTAATGAAGAGAGCAGAATATCCAAGTGGCATAAACATAATACAAAAGTGATGCTATATACTGAGCACTACAAAAACAATAGTTAATTGTTTCAGTATGTGCAAGCATCTCATCTAAAGTTTATAACAATAGAGCCTTTCCAAAACAAGGGGATTATGGACTGAATATATCAAAGAGTAACTGTATAGGCAAAGCAGAGAGCAACTGGAAAATTAATTCAACCTCTGTTCTTGCTTTAGTATCCCAAACTTGTGATGTGTTGTTGTGACTGAAGTGTTCTTCTACATCTACCTTATTTTCAGTATGCCCATCACTGTTTTGTCTCAAACTTTGTGATTGTTATTGATGAAGGAAAGGCCACTACAGTGGCATGGTTCAGACATAATAACAGACCACCGTTTGTTGTTCTTGCATGAATCTTGTGGCTTCCCCTCTCCTTTTCATACTGCAAGATGAGATTGAAAGCTTCTGTTTCTTGTTAAGAGTCAACCTCAGTTTGCCTTTGTCTTAGAACTCTGCAAATGATGGTATATTCAGGTCACTCTTAAAAAATAAGAAGAAAAACCAGGATCTCCTTGCAGCATTGTATCTTGCTCCTTGCAAGTGTGGTGCAACAGCCTTTGCATGCAGGCCCGTCTCAGAGGGATCGGCCGCCCTGGCACAATGATCCCTCGGCGCCCCCAGCCTGCCGCCTCTCCGCCCGCCTCCCTCCCGTGCTGGCCGCCCCTCGGGAGGGGGGGTGGGCGAGCGGGGGATGAGAGGCATGGCGTTGGAGCGGGCGCCCGCGCTCTGGCAGGCGGAGGATGAGGGGGGCGGGCGGGTGCTTGCGCACCGGCGGGAGGGCGGGCTGCAAGCCGGCGGGCGGGCGGGCTGCAAGCCGGCCGCCCTCACTTCCCAGAGCCCCAGCTGGAGTGCTGGAAGGTCGCGCAAAGCCCCGCGCCACTTCAGCGCTCCAGCTGGGGCTCCGGGAGGCGAGGGTGGGCGGCTTACAGCCCGCCCGCCCGCCGGCGCGCGAGTGCCCGCCTGCCCATGGGGGCGGGGGCTGGTTGGGGAGGGGGAGCCCAGTATGCCGGCGGGCTCACGGGGGCGCCCCTGGGGTGCCCTGCGCCCTGGCGCGCCGTGCCACCGGCCTCTATGGATGAGACGGCTCTGTTTGCATGATGAAGTTAGCCACTGTTTCTGCTGTATTGGAAACATGACGAGAAAAGTTACAGATTGACATCCCTTCACCCCTACCCATACTATTTCAGCATGGCACAATAGGGAAGAAAAGTGGTGTGTAGTTTTACTTTGAGAGACCAAAGGGAAAATGCCAATTCTCTGGGATTGCAGCCAATATTTGGGCATCAGCACAGACAGAAAGGAACAGGCCAAAGAAGTAAAGGTGGGTTTGGGAGCATTTGTAGAGCATAGCTTGGTCTACAAATGCTTTGTCCTTCTTCTGTGGAATTCATGTATTTTAGAAGATGGGGGAAATTTCAGGATTTATGTATAATTTTTGTGGAACATGCATGTAGGTGTTTGTGTATGTAATACATTACACATATATATCGCCCACAGGCCAGTGTCTTTCCAGGCCTTTGGTAACTATCCTGTCTTTATCCAGATAGTTGCAAAAACCTGATTTTCTTCATTTTCTCTCTGAGAGTAAGTATTGCATTTTCTCAGGGAGTTTTTCAAGTCTTATATCTTGCATCTTCTTCAAATATAATCACTACAATTTTGCATCCTATGCAATCATATAATTTTGCTATAGTTATCCAATTTTCTGTCTTTATCCAGAAAAAGTTTTTGAGCTTTATTCTTGTCTCTTGTCTTTCATTGTGGCTTAGCACAGTATCATTCTAGTGACTTATTGTCAGGAGAGAAAGAAAAAAATACAACAGCTGTGGGCAGCAGGCCTGAACTTGGGATCTATTATTATTTGAGTTACTATATTTAACTGTTTAGCCACTGGCTACAAGTCATACATCCTCAGTGGTGTACACAAACTTAGATCTTTGTCCAGCAGTGCTCTGTCAATCCTATAAAATAATAAAAAGAAAAACCACCAACTAGTGAGTGATCTGTAGTAATATTAAGCCAACCACTCTGTGGCTTGTTTCTCTGTTCAATGAGAAGAGGAGCTCCATGCAACTTACTGCACGTAAGAGGACAGAAGATTGCAGGCAGCATGTATCATTCACCAAAATAAAATTATAGCAATTGCCCCTAGGTCACTTTATTTCTGAGTGGGGATTTGAACTCTGGTCTCTGAGATCCTAGTGCAACACACTAACACCACACTAGCTTGTGTCATGCTATTATTGTATGCTCTTCCATGTCTAACCTGCTGTAAATGGAAAGCTAAGGGCTGCCTATTCAGATGTTGCCTTCCATTGCAAAGATTCCAATGGACCATCCCTGAGAGGATGGCAAGGGAAAGTGGAGAATCTGACTCTTTCTAAGCATCTACACAACACAATCAATTTGTTAATGTATGGTCCCCCAAAATCTATGGAAATAGAAGTTGACATTAATGTAAGACCTTCCGCCATGCTTATAGAGAGGCCATGCCATGGAGAGTTGAAGCCTTTGGTATTCAATGATTCAGTTATTCAATAGTGCCCCCACTCAACCTTTTTTTTCTTATATGTGACTAATATAAGCATGTAACACTCTACAAGTTTTGTTGGAATGTAGCAATGCAATTTTACTATAACATTAATAAAAAAGAGCTTTACTAAAAATAAAACTTTTTTGCCTTCTTATCTACTCAACTCAGAAGACTGTGGAGAATTCCTGTCCTATGCCTTGTGTTCAAAAAATGAAATAAAAGTATTTCCTGCCTGCCTTCCACCCTCTCCCTCTTGCCCCCCACTGAGAGTTGTGAGCTAGGGATAAAATTATCTACAGTACACAGATTCAGAAAGAGCAATACCTATATGAAGTATGCGTGATTCTGATTGGCTGATTGTTGATAATATATCAAGGGGCAGCTGAACATATCCCATCCCAAAATTGGGAAAGTCATGCCAAAGTGACATTTTGGTCTGCAATATTGGCTCAAAATGATGACTGGCATCCAAATATTGACAATGGCCACTGCTCCCAGCTTGGAAACCCTCTTGCTAGGTTTGGTGATGATATCTCAAGAGGTATTTCAAACCTATGGAGAACAGATGGAGAGACAGTCAGACCACTTTCTGAAATATATAGTAGATAGCCATTCTAGGGAGCAATCTACTTTACCCTGCCTGTGAAACAGCTCTAGCCACTTTCTATGACCTTTCCCTCTACCTGAGGAATTTATCAGGTTAGATCTACTAAACAAATCACTAGCAAGGCCCTATCTTGCAGTTATACTTGCAAATTCAATCTTTTCCAACCTCTCTCCTTCCTGATTGAATGTTTCCCATCCCAGCCGTGATTGGTTTGAGAGTATCCAGGAGATTGACACCATGTTCTGTCCATCACTGGTACTGCCATCACAGTATTCGACTTCGTTTTCAGCAGCCAAACATTTCCTTGATAAAGAAACATTTCTCAAAAACATTTCAGCTACCAGTCCGTGCAGCTGTCTTTTTGTTCTTTTGCAGTATTCTCCCTCTAGATTTAATATGACATTGATGGAAATTCCAAACACTGAAATTTATTATAAGTGGGAGCTGAACCAAAAATTTGTGGGGTTCAGTTTTTTGTAGCAAGAAGATTACTCTTTGTGGACTGCACGCATTTTCTCTGAAAGATATGTGCTGTTTAAGGAGACACCCCTCTCAAACTTTTCTGTGTTATTTGGATGTACCACGCAGCCACTCCCTGAAAACATTCAGCAGATGTTTTGTTCCATTTCATACAAAGCCCTGGGTTTGATAGTATTTTTTTCTTGAAAGAACAAATAATTCAGTTTTCAAAAGTTTCAATCATTTCCAACCAAAAACACACTACCAGGATGTGTGCAGCCATTGCTATTGACTATTCATAACAGTATTCAACCATGCAGAGGACCAATCCCATGCAAACATAGGCTATCATTTGCATCACAACAAATGGCGTTACCATTTTTTAAAACAACTTGAGGTTTTGCATCAAGGCTTTGGAGGTTACAGAAATGCATATTTATAAAATCCCATTTTCTTAGCATTCAGATTCTTTAATCAAGAGAGCTAAACAGAACAAATTATCCTAAATAACATAAACAGCTATAAAAATGCTTGCCTTAAACGGCCTTTTTCTGCATATATAAATATAGATGTTTTAGTGAACTGCTTAAGCTTTTGTACTTAGAAATTTACCTCTTTTTAGTTTCTTCCTTGCTTGTGGTAAACGTTTTTGTTTAACAGTACATTGCCAGTACATAGACCAATAAATTGGACTCTTGTTACTTTATTTTTTATAATTAAATTCTCACTCTCTATACAATTATCTTTCCCCCCTCCATTTTTCTTCTAAACACAGAGGGCTGTTGCTACAGGAGAACAGCAGGCTTTCAGAAGCACTACATTACTATAAATTGGCCATTGGAAGCAGACCTACTTTAGCCTGTAAGTAAAGCTGCGTATTCATTTGTTTTTAAAAGATGCTTTTCTCTCGTGCTGTGGTATAAATACCACTTTTGGAAGAGAGCGCTGAAAAATACATTTTATCTGCAAAGAATTAATTGTGCACAAGGGAGAGATTCTGCTTGCACATAGGTATTTTTCATAATACCTCCTAAGCCCCCTACATGCAAAGTTTGCTCATTACCAGCCTTCCTTATTTATTTGGAGAATAGCTACCATTCCTGTTGAATTTTATGACAGAAGCTTTGTTTGTTCTTCAGACTCACATACCTACCTGGTTGGGGCTCAAATGTTTCTCTTGTTGCAGTAGTAGAATGTGGCATTTTATCGTACATAATCTTCTCTAGAGGAGTGGCAAGAGTCTTTTAATCTATAGCATGACCATTATCAGTCATGATGGGACAAGTTCAGCAACATCTGGAGGGCTGCAGGTTCATTGCCCCTCCTTTATACCATATGGTTTTGACAATAAAGAATTGAACTATGTTGGAGATTGTAAAGATCAGTCTAGTTTTACAAATAAGCACTAGCAACTGTAGTCATCACGGTTTTGCTGGTTTTAAGCAAGCTTTGCTATAGTGGGATCCCATATGAATGTGTGATATCTTTTATTTCTCTCTCACACAGCTGCCTATTTAAATACTGGTATCATCTTAATGAACCAAGGCAAGGCTGACGAAGCCAGGAAGACATTCCTGAAATGTTCAGAAATTCCTGATGAAAATTTGAAAGATCCACATGCTCACAAGAGCTCGGTTACTAGCTGCCTTTATAATTTGGGGAAACTCTACCATGAACAAGGACAGTATGAGGTGAGACCTTTTTCTTCCACAACCATGTTAGATACCTTCACAAACTTCATGATAATAGTTGCTTAAAACCAATTGTTTGAGTCCAGAGTTGTGCTTAGCAGTGTTCCACCCTTGCTGGGCCAGTTTTTTTTTGTTTTTGTTTTTTTGTTTTTTGCTCATCCTCATCTTCCCAGACCCTTTGCATCTCCTGAAGGTTTGGAGCCTTACGTGAGGCAGCACAGGGAAGGCAGAATCAAAGATGGCTGAAACAATAAAGTATGATATACCACTAGCTCTCCCTGAGTTCTTTGTGTTTTGAATAACGGTATCTTTGTCCTTACATTGAGAGGAAATTGTTCTTGGGGATTTTTATTTGCGAGAACATGGCTTTGGGCCCAGCATGATACTTCTAGAGATCTGCAAAGGGTATGGGAGGGTGTCATTCAGTGAGAACGAAAATTAATTTCAAGCAATTGCAATAAATAAACTATGAACAAACATTGGAACATAGGAAGCTGCTTTATACCCTTATACACATGGGTCCATCCATCCAGGGCTTGAAAATGCACACACACACTGCTCCATCCCTCCACCTCCGCCATTGCCTGATGTTACTGGAGGTGGCCAGGGAAGCCCTGGCATGCTAAATGCAGCGGGAGAGAATAAAGGAGTCCAGAGAGGAGCAGGCAGGAGGAGTGGTGGTGAAGAAGGCAGCAGCGGGTGACAAGTGCAGGAGGCAGCAAGCCTCACCCTCCTGGGGGCCCTGGATCTGCCCTCTCTGTTGTCCCCAGCCTGCTACTTGAGGTGACTGCCCCATTGAGCCTCATGAGCAGGCAGGTCCTGCATCTAGTTCAGTACTCTTTGCACTGACTGGCAGCAGTTCTCCAGGGTTTTAGACAGGAGTCTTTCCAAACCCCATGTGCAGATGCCAGGAACTGGGGACTTTCTGCATGCAAAGGAGTTTGTCGCTAAGCTCCCTAGTGAGCTTTGATCCTTGTCCTGTGGTTTTTATAAGTTTATGCTTGGGCTAAGGTAGCCTAGCTGAATAAGCCTCAATGCAGAGCTGCTTGTATTTTATGCATTCTGCATAAAATCAGTTGTCCTTCATATTCTTCCAGCCTTATGTATGAAACAATACAGATTGTAATAGTGATTTGTGTTTATAGTAGATTGAGAGCTATCATTGTGAGCATTTGAATCACATGATAATAAAAATACTCGTCTGCAGTTAAATCCTAATTTGTATATTGTGTAATTCTACAGAATTTTAAATGTAAGCTAATGAGCCTTTGGAAGTTCTTAAATATTCCATTTCCCCTTCTTCAAATGAGATGGGAAATGATGGAAATTATTCTGCATTGCGTTGAAGAGATTCATCTTTTTTGTTGACTTTTTTATAAGTGGGAAATGTGACCCTCTTCATGATTAATGAAGACAATTGGATCTTTCTTGTATTAAATTTGCATGTAAAAATTGCTTCTGAAATCCATGCTCTGATAAGAATATTTCTTTCTTTCTCTCCCCACCCCCCAGGATGCCCTTACAGTTTACAAAGAAGCAATACAGAAAATGCCAAGGCAGTTTGCACCACAAAGTTTATATAACATGATGGGTGAGTACAAAGCAAACATTTGAAAAGAAAATTCAGCATATTCAACATCAAGGTGATTAGATTATTTGTAACTCCCCATTTGACTCCTGCAGTTTCATTCAAGATTATTTATATTGGCCATTATATATGAGACACTGAGACCTTATTGTTCTGCCCACGGTACATATTTCTGTTTTTCTGTTCAATTATTTTTTTTTAAAGTTTAGGGAATGTATTATTCCCTCTTCATACTTTCAAACTTGATAGATGAGGGTTGTGGAAACAGACCCCATCCCTGATCACCTATGAATATACATTCACATGGGCAACTAGAACCATATATGTGTGTAATGTCTTCCACAAGTTTCTTTTTTTTGGGGGGGGGGGGGTACCAGGCTCCTTGATCAGACAGAGAGATTATGTATAAACCACTTTCCTATATTTGTGTATCCAAAGTGCTGTACAGTCAATAAAACCAATTTAAAGCAACAAAAGATCAATACATAAAACTCACACTAAAAAAGCAGTAGCAGATGAATCAGGAAAGACAAATTTTAAACTCTGAATGCCTGTTGAAATAAAATAATCTTAAAACCATATCTAGAAGTGATTAAAAAAGAGGGCCTGCCCTATCTTCCCAAGAGGGAATCTCCAGAATTGTCCCACCACCACTGAAAAGGTCACTCCTTACTTTCATTTGTAAGTGGGTTTTCTCCTCCCAATGAGGAAGAAAGTCTCATGTGGCTTTTTTGGAGGGGGGGGGACATTTCTTTCTCCCCATGTGGCCTGCTTTGGGCCAATAGCACCAGAAGAGTGAGTTTGCATATAATAGTTTGCTCCTGGCCCAAGACCTTTCTTCCAATCTACAGCCCATGGAAACAGGGCATCCAAAGCTGATTGAAGGGCTTGGTAAGTTCCTGTGTGCTTAAAGCAGTCTTTCACTTGATCCTGACCTAGACTAGTAAGGAGTTTGTCAGGATTAGCACACGGATAGGCAACCAGTTGATATAAAACCATCATAATCTTCTCTGAACAAGCACCCATGCATGTTCTGGCCACCATATGGCTCTGTTTATATCTGCAAATGTGTGTGTTTAGTCAGCAAACAGGGCTTGCGACCATGATCCCATACTGCCCATAACCTGCATTCAGCTGGTTGTCTGAAAAGGGTTTGTATTATGCAAGTTGGACATTTGTTTTATTTTCTTGTGACAAAGAACCTAATGGTGCAAATATATTTTAATATAGCAAGGTTATTCTGAGCCAGGTGTGATCTTCAGGACTTGAGATTTAATGTTCTAGGTAGCTGCCATTGTACATTGGCTAGATTCCCTGAACTGACTTCTAAACAAACTGGGAAAGGGACAAACAAATGGTTTGTATTCCACTTACCATATTTATTGAAAAGGACTGAAGCTAGTCTTGCACATGGCACATCTCATCTTCTTCCTCTTTGCTCACCACACAGTAAGACAGTTGAACTAACACCCTGCAGAAAGCTTTGGACATTCCAAGCTTGAGAAGATAAATGCTCATGGGTGTTGCATTATATTTGAACTGAGGTTTATTGCAAAAATAAAAGTTCAAGGAGTGGGTCTGTTTAACTCTTTCATTACAATGTGTAATGGTGCTTTCAAAGAACAAGAACTCCAGTTAGACCTATTATTAGCAATTTAGTGTCAAACTTGTTAAAGTTATGTCAGTTGTACCATCTGTTTTCCATGATTTTCAAGGAATATGCCCAGTAGTTTTTGCCTCACTGGTCTGGCCAGCTGGTTCCTACTTTAAAAATGTTGCTACTTTTACTGTAGATTGACATTTTTAGATTTCAGGTTTAAAATTTAACAGTTTAGTTCTCTTCTACTTATTGGTATCATGGTCATTCTTGCATTGTCTACCGAGAATGTACATCGTATATGAAATTGTGAAATAATTTTGGTTTGCAGTATTGGCGTGATTTATTTGGCCAGGTGTGCTTGAATCAAACTAAGGAAACCATATGTTTGGCCCTTTACCAAAGGAAAACAATTTATCAGTCTTTTCTTTTCACTTTCAAAAGAGAGAATTAGTATGATTTAAAATGATTATCAGTCTAATTTTTTAAGATTGCATGAAGTGTTTGTTTGGTGTATGTTTTCCTTTTTTGGCACTTAATTTTAAGAAGAAAGTATAAGGGTAACACAGATTAATTGGCTTGGCATTCGGACATGCCATACAAAGGCTAAAGTCCAACTCAGCTGCATTAAATAGGTAATCTATTTTGTTTTAAGGCTTCAATTAATTCTTGGGGTCAAAAGAAATAATGGTCCCTATGGGAACTTGAGTAGTTTAATGTTAAAATTAGGCTTGCTTGGTCCTTTTCTGCCCTGGAAATATGATATTATGCAGTTGATTGTGTTGCATTGGTCTTAAAACCACACAAGCCCACCTGCTAGAATAATTCATATGTTAGTCAGCTTAATAGTATAAATGTAAGCTGGAGCATAGGGGCTTTATTTTAATATTAAAAGGAATAGGAAAGAGAGCAAGGCTGATATACTCAGGTTTCAGATCATTAGTTACACACATTTTTTCCCTGTAACTTCATTCCTCTAAGTGCACCTGAGTGCCCGTCCTTCAGGTGTAATTTTGATAAATCATCTAGGTGGTATTTTGACACTTTGTTCATCATTTGTGCCTACAATTACTGGTCACAATTAGGTATCCCTCTTCAAATACACATGGCTTTCCTTTTTTATCTTAAATATGAGGTGCCATGCTAGGAAATTCAGGTGTGGCTTATGTGCAAGTAGTTGTTGCAGCTGTTTTTGGCATCTTGTCTGTCCCAGGTGACAATGGAGTGTGCCTCTGGGAGTGAAGTCAAACCGCTGGAGAATCACAGTGCCTGCTGTGGCCGCAGAGACCGGTAACAGCTGCCACCTGTATTGTTTTTGCTGTGTTAGCAGCACCAAAGTGAGCTCTCTGGGACACAAGCCTGGGCAGTGTGTATGGAGGTCCTGGGCTGCTCAGATGACAAGGCCACCCTCTTGGTCTTGCTGATGTGAACCAAAGGAAAGCAGAGCGATACATTTGGCAGAAGCTTTGCTGCAGATGTTGCTGGTAGGAGGCATACAAGATGCACAGGAATTCATGAAGATGCCCCCGAACAGCTTAGTAATACAGTCTGTCAACTTCTGTCTTTTAAGCATGTGCTGAGTATGAAGATTTGGAAATCCATAGTAACCGCAGTATGGTTTCTGGCACTTACAGTGTAGCTGCAGAAATTGATCACTGGGTGGTCGAAGTGTTTTAGGGCTCGAAGCACAATTGTTGTTTCCCTTTTGTCATGCCATATGCAATGGCTCATCTATCTAATATGTACTCTATATACCAAAATAGGTATCAGAATAAATGTTAGTTTATGTGAAATCTTAGTAACAACGTGCTCTTCTTTATCTGATGAATGTGAATACCTTTATAAGAGACAATCTAGTGTCTCCAAGCTGAGTTCAGGGCCCTCATTTTCATCATGATTTGTTCATGCTCTGGAGGTTATAGGATTGCAGAACTCCTATGGTCTAAACGATTTTTCTCTTCCTTGTTGAAATTGATTAACTTTGGATTTCATTTTGCATCTCCGTTTTAGCTGTTGATTCTGCTAAATTACTTTTTTTTATTCTAGTGAAGCCAATTAACTAAGCTCGGTGTTGATTGGGTGTCTGGTTCCATAAGGAACCATTCAAGCAAAATAAATAGAAATTGACTCTGTTAACAAACACTTACAAATTAGATCAAGGTGCCTGGGCTCTTCAGAGGCTCTTAGCACAAAAATGGAAGATGTTCTTGATCTGCCCAGACACATGTTGACAGAGCACCCTTCATATATATTCATTCACACACAAATTATAAAATATATCTTATCTCTTTACATTTGGATTTCTCATACACTTGGATTTATTCATGCATAAGTTAGGCTATAAAACATTTAGGTCATTGTTTAAATCAGCTGTAGGAAACCATTGGCTTTCCAGATTTTGCTGACCTACAACTCCCATAATCCCTAGGAATTAGCCATGTTTGTGGATGCTGATGGGAGTTGTACTTCAGCAACATCTGGAGGGCCAAAGGTTTCCCCACACCTGGTCTAAAAAGTTTTATTTCATGACATAGTTCTGACACGAAAACATTTATAGTATGATTATATGTGTACCCAACAACAATATGCTATTCCCCCTTTTTTTCTTTTATCCTCTCACTTAAATACACGAGAGATCTGGATAATTCATTGACATTTCGACGTAAGATCACTTACACATGGGTCAGCCCTATATCCACAGTGTTAACATCTGTAAACAGATGGAGGTTTACTGGTATTAAGGTTGAATGATAAGATTAGAGGGAACTGCAGAGTTATTTCCCATGAAGGTGTTTCTCCTTCACAGTAGCTGACAGTGAGACTGAATGATGGAACCCAGACATGAGCTACGAAAGTTATGAGATAATGCTAAACTATAGTTTTGTGAAACATATATGAGTCTTAGGGCCATACTTCCATACTACTGTTTGAAGCTGGCTTTGTTTCCATAAACCATAGTTAAGAATAACCACAGTTTTTCAGGGTTTGGACACAATAGCAAAGAGTGGATAGATAGAAACAGAAACAGAAGCATTCAATCTCTTCTTTGTGGTGGTTCCAGAGAAGATGGGGAACTCATGAGCCTGAGTTTTGTACATAGATATAGTTTTTTATAGTTATAAATGTACACTCAGATAAACATTTGTTTTGAAATTATCACCATCATCATTATTTCAACTTGTTAATTAATTGTTACACAAAGTGTCTTACAACACCTGTAAGAACATAAACAAGTGATACCATAGAAACAGAACAAAACAAATTCCACATAACAGTCATAGGAAGCTATGCGCATCACTAGCAACAAAAGGTATCATTGGACCTCCAAATTATTCTGCAAAAGACCACCATCACTACCAGTCTTGACCATTCTTTGTTTCTTTTTGCTCTGTATTTCAGGGCTATTCTTTGTTTCCCACCAAAGCTGCTGCTTCCTCAAATTCAATCAGGAATTGAAATGAAAGTGCACCTAGTTACCTTCACTATCCCATAATTTGTTTCCAGTATTCAGTGAATGTCATATTTGTTCTGTTAATACACCTTGCAGATAAAACCACATAGCACACACATGTGTTAGTTACTGACAGAATGAAACAAACAAAACCCCTAACTTGTGAAAGTTTGCCTGTTCACTTGGAAATAGTTCTTACTTGCCACAGATGGCAATGTGAGCAGCTTTTTGGAAGCCTCGACAATGTGTTCTTCACCTCTCTCACATGCACAGAGTGCTTCAGATCAGTCTGTATTCAAGCTGACATCCCTTGTCTTACACTTAATGTATTTAATAAAACACGGAGAGTTTTAAGTGGAAGTGAATTAATTTAAGTGTTCTGGGCATTGTAGCACATGTTCCTTTGCACCAATATTAGTGGAATGTTTTCATTTTTATTTTTTCTGTACTTGAAGCCAACCTTGAATCATGAGACATTTTTATTAACTGGGAATAAACCAAAAGGAAGACCCTACAGGCATAGTCTTTTAAATTTGGAACACAATGTGTACCTCCTCTATTCAGATTATGTAAATCCAGATTTTGTTACAATTTGCCCCCACTGAGAAATGAAGTAAAATATAATTGCCTCTTTCCCCCTTGTCCCTTAAATACTAAGATGACATTCAATTAGTATGCTAAACAAGGTGCCTCACTGTCTGCATATATTAAACAGTTCCTAATCTTTCACTTCATATAACAATTTTTGTCTGGCATAATTAAGACTTTGGTATTCTCTTGGGCAACTAATGAATCTTTCCCTACCTTTCCCTTTTTATGCTGTGATTTAAGTTATGTACAATTGTATTTCTATCATGCAGACTCTAGGGATGCATTATTAAAAGTCATCAGATTTCTCTTGGGACCGTACTAGAAGTCTCACAATTGATCTTTCTCTGTTACACGTATCACTTAAAGAGCAAAGCTGTCATTAATCACAATATTTTTGTTGATGCAAGTCCAGTTCAAAGTTCTACACTGCATATACGTTTCCTATCTTTGTATTAAATTGTGAGCACTAACACAATACAGGGCAAAAAAATGTCCGCATGAAAATATAACATTCGTTGCTATGTACTTCCATTCACATCCAGCTATCCTTTCTTAACTGGGTGGGGAACTGCATGCTAGTTTTCCATTTCCAATCCAAAGGCTATTCCACTCTTTGGGGATCTTATTTTTTTTTAAAAAAAAATAATTTTATTAGGTTTTTGATAATTTATACATATAAAACATAACCTTTTCAAACATTCAAATACAAGGTTCTTTTGAACCTTCGGACCTCCTCCCTCCCTCCATGGATTCCATATTTAAATTTAAGTTTGCCACATCATTTACCATTATCTATCTATTACTTAACCATAATTATCATAAATAATTCCACATTACAAGTGTCCTTACATCCCTGCCAAAGATTTTAACTACAGGTTAACTACAGCAGTGTTGGTCTGCCATAGTCAAAATAAAATAAAATAAAAAATTCCTTCCAGTAGCACCTTAGAGACCAACTAAGTTTGTTCTTGGTATGAGGTATGATTTTACCTGTTTAAGTAAATTACAAATTTACTCCAGTTTTTGGTAAATACCCTATCTTCCCTGTCAGTTTCGCCGTCTCTGCATACTCCCATCAGTTTCATCTGCCATTCTTCTTTCTCTTTAGTAAATACTTGATCTTCCAGGTTTCGGATCTTCCCTGTCAGTTTTGCCATCTCCACATACTCCATCACTTTCATCTGCCATTCTTCTTTCTCTTTGGGGGTCTCCCCCCCCCCACCAAAGCTACAACGGGAAGCAAGGCTTTTTATTCAGTATACCCACTGCCCCTTCTCTGCTATTCAATCTTTTTGCCATCTACACCTGTCTCTTCCCTCCTGGTAGCCTTCTACCTGCTGAGCCTCTCACCATTAGGCAAGCCAGCCCCAGCAGCTGAACACAGCTGTAATCTTGTGACCTCTGCATCGGCTGTCAATCTGCATCTCTTAGCTGCAGCACCAGCTACAAAGCAGAGACAGAGCCACTGCTGCAATTGTTTTAAAAAATCTTTTAACTGTTTTTAATTTGCGTGGGGTTTGGTGGTGGTGGCGGTAGTGTGGTGGTGGTAGTGTTTGTTATTCTTGAGGAAGGGGAGATGTGCCTGGGAGGAGATGTGTCCATTATATTTATTCGGTACTTGTGAATTTTTATTCACGCTGATATATTTTAATGATGGCGATTAAGAAATATTTTGGACAAAGCAAACCAATATATTTGCATGGCAACTACTTAACAAATGCTTGCAGAGCTTTGTTTGCCATTCTGTGCTGTGCAGCAATCTAAATATACCTAAAATGCTGTTGCATGTAGCATAGACTTTTGAGACAGTGTTACATGTTTCAAGAGGCTTAAATCTGTTAGTCCACCAGGATGGCTAACCTGTAGCCTTCCAGATGTTGCTTGAACTACAGCTTGTATTATCTCTGAGTACTGGGCCTTGCTGGGTCTGATGGGAGTTGTAATTCAGCAACATCTGGTTTGCCACAGGTTAACTGGTTTGTCCTCATGTGTTTGGAAAAGGTACAAATTGTACACATCCTCTGTATTTTCAAACAAGTGAGCTCTAAAGGATCCTAGTTCTAAGGTAAATTGGACCCTTAAAACACATTCAGCAAATGTATGCATCCCATATACAGGGACAGGGTAAGGAAAGAGGATTTGCTTGTGTCTGTCATTTTTTGGTAACAAACAGTAGCATTTTACAGACCTTAATATTTTAAGCCTCCTTTTGCTGCCCCCAAAACTGCAAATTCAGGTTGCCAAGAAGCATCTGGAGCTATAAAAATTGATTTATTTCAACAAAAATGAATAATTTACTTCGCTGAAATCTTTTGGCTGAGCCTTATTTCTGCTTTTAACTATAATTTGTTTGTCTTTCACAAATATGATGCTGCAGGAGGAAATTCTGCTGCATACTCAGCTATATTCGCATGTTTAGAAGCTACTGTGTAGTAGATACTGGAAATTTAAAATCCAGTGTTCAGCTATGTGTGTGAATTCATATAAAGGGGAAACACATTAAAGTTCACCACACTCTTGTGTTTGAAACCCTTATTTCTCACCCTAAAGCTCAAAGTATCTTATTGCCAAAAAATTTAACCAACTGACCACAGCTGTTAGTATCAGCTATAGACAGATGCATATTGCAAACTGAAAGGTCTATATAAATAATCATTGCATATATGTATGGTGATGCATTTTAATACTGCTTGACATTTAAGGATCAGTAATGGAATTTCTGGCAGCACGGTCTAAGATAACTTTCAGAGAGCAGCTAATTTTAGTAGACAATCTACAATGATCTAGTTGTTCTGAGATGATTGTATGAAATCTAGTCCATGGTGTCCTGAATTTCCTTTCCCTCTTAATTGGTGTACTCTCATATAGAAGGTAGCACATCAAATGTTATTGACATATGGTAGTAGAACAAGGACAGGTAGATCTGAAGGAAGCTTCCTTACATGCCCATTTCCGTCAGGGATTTTGATCTGTTTACATGATTGTGGTAATATTAGGAGCCCTTTATTTATGAACTTCTTCTGGAAACTGGGAAGGGGGTCGTATTTGATGTTGCTCACTGGCAAAATGCTCACCAGTTATGAAAAATGCTGCTTCTGGAGGTCCCTGACAATAATGTCAATTTTTAGATGCCAGCTGTAGACTTTTCTTTTTCATCTGGCTTTCTCATTGACTTGAGTAACTATCCATCCTATTAACAGACAGTTGAGTTTTAACGAACCCTTGCTTTGTTTTTTTCATGTTTGGTTTAAGTTTTAATATTGTAATACATGCCAAGGTCATCTGCAAAGGGTGACACCCAGCAAAGAAGATTAAGAAGAGAGACAATAGCCTTAGGCAGCAGTGGAGTCTTTTCTTCCCATAGGGTTTTTCTCCCTTGACTATGCTTGGGAGTTCAGAGCTACATGTACCTACCTCTTAACTAGCCTGATCCGTAATAGACTGGAGGCAAAGTCTAGATCCTATCCTGTTTCCAGTGGTGATGCTAGAGAAAGGTTGGAGCTCAAGGATAGAACATCTGCTTGCATGTAGAAAACTCCAGGTTCAATCCCCAGCATCTCCAGGTAGGACTGGGGAAGATGCCTTGTGAACTAAGTTAAATGGTTATATCCCATTAAATTAACTCAGTTTTCTTTTTTCTCTCTCTCTCTATATATATATGTATGTATATATATATAACTCCATGTTCTCTAATTGGTTTCCCATTCTGCTGTGCAGGGGAAGCCTACATGAGACTCAGCAGATTACCTGAAGCAGAACACTGGTATGTGGAATCACTGCGGGCCAAAACAGACCACATCCCAGCCATCTCTCACGTCATGGGAAACTCCTGGCTTTAACGGTAAGTTATTGTTATATTTATAAATTTCTATACCACCCTTCATCAGAAGATCACAGGGTGATTTACAATATAAAAAAACCACATAAATAACTATCTGGAAAGAATATGTTCATTTTGCTGAAATTCTAGTGTTTGTTTCTAAAGAACAGACAAAAGCAAATATTGAAGTTATCTTTCTAGTCAGACTTCCCAAAGTTTGCCTTTAATTCTCATATATATATATATATATACATACACACACACACACACACATATATCTATATATATATATATATATATATATATATATATATACATAACGGAGGCCTATAGATATATATCTATATAAATATATCTATATAGATATAGGCTCCTCTTCCCTGTTCCCAACTCTGCTCTCTTCCTGCCTTATTCCTCAATTTCCCAACCATCAATGAATCTGGAGAGAGAGGACACAGTGTGCCCTGTGCCCAAAGCTAACATGGCTGGTGAGCTCTGAATAGGAAGAGCTGTTCCCCTAGACCACAAGACCGGAAGATGAGCTCCTCCGCAACAGACAAATTTTGTTGTTCATCCTCCATTCCCTCTCCTCAACCCAGCTCGTAGTTATGCTGGGGTATTATAAACCTATTGTCTTCTGTTCTAAACCATGGGGCTACTTTCAGGAGAAGGTGATGTTACTTCCCATCCCTGTGGAAGTCTCTGCTGATGATGGATGGTCCATTGTCAGGAATGGTGGGACTGCAGCTTGTTGCCAAATGAGGCATTTGGCTTCCCCCCCATGTACACGAATGAGAACATGGACATGAATGAGACAATTCTCTCAGAGACACCCTGGTGAGATCAGTGTTTGAAATGAATTTGGAAAACTGGTTTGGAGCAGGTCATCACTTCAGGTTTTCAGCTATAGATGAGAGAGAACTTTGACCAAACCCAGCAGAGGGAAGCTGGCCATTGGTTAAAAGAAGGATACATAAATAATAATAATAATAATAATATTTTTTATTTCTACCCCGCCCTTCCCGATCCAAAAAACCGGGCTCAGGGCAGCTAACAACAAATGTAAGACAATGCTTAAAACAACTTAAAAAACAGCTAAAAAACAGCTTAAAACCAAACATCAATGGGATCACCAGGGCTAACTGGCCAGGTTAGTCATGCTAGGCCAATAGGGAGACCAGGGAGGAATTTTAATGTGGGGACCAGAAGGGTTTCTTCAGAAAAAAAGGGAAGGGGAAAAGGAATAGGGGATCAGGCTAGATTAAATAGGGAATAGGGGATCAGGCTAGATTAAATGCCAGGCGGAATAACTCTGTTTTACAGGCCCTGCGGAAGGAGGTCAGGTCCCGCAGGGCCCTAGTCTCGTTGGACAGAGTATTCTACCAGGTCGGAGCCAACACTGAAAAAGCCCTGGCCCTTGTGGAGGATAATCTGGCTTCTTTTGGGCCCGGGACCCTTAGGCTATTGTTATTTGTGGACCTTAAGGTCCTCTGTGGGGCATACCAGGAGAGGCAGTCCCATAAGTATGAGGGTCCTAAGCCACATAGGGCTTTAAAGGTCAGAACCAGCACTTTGAACCTGACCTGGTAGTCCACCAGGAGCCAGTGCAGCTGGTAAAGCACTGAATGAATATGCTCCCATGGCAAGGTCCCCGCAAGGAGCCTCGCTGCAGCATTCTGCACCCGCTGGAGTTTCTGGGACAGTCTCAAAGGCAGCCCCGCGTAGAGCGAGTTACAGCAGTCAAGCCTGGAGGTGACCATCGCATGGATCACATGTGACATTATTGAGATTTCATAGATGTGTGTACATGATTAGTAAAACAGACATATCTTTCCTCAAGCAGAATTTAAAAACACACACACCAAAGTGCTGTCTCAAATGTATAATTTTCCTGAAGTATTATGGGATCACCTACGTAAAATACAAAAACAAACTAAGCGACAGGATATATGAAGTCCGGGGTGGGGCGAGGGGGGGGGGAGATATGAGGCTGTTGCAATCATTTAAAGCCTATCAATGGTTTTGTCTCTTTTAAAAGGTCCATCATCGTTTTAGATACCTTGAGGATTTAACATTCTTCACCTTGCAGAATGTTTTTCTCACACTCTGCTTACAGGTTATGCCTTCTGCCATGTTGAATGGCAGATAGAAACAAGCTCCTGTCTCCCAGTGGATTTGTATTTGTAACCTGAATCAAGCAAGAGAATGTAATCAATTCTGTTCTATAATGTCCCTTATATGATGGGCCAAGGGAAAATGGGGCTAGATTAGCATCCTGTTCTGACTGAGAAATCATCTGTTTTCTATTAGAAAAATTACATCCTTTGTGACATGTAGAACAGCACTGTATGTTTTAACTGCAAGGAAACTTCAAGTAAAAGAAGACTAAAGCGTTGGGACAACTAAGGAGTTCTAAGAAGATAACAGATTTTTTTAAAAGATATGGATGTTTTTAGTTTAACTTGTATCAGGTTAATTTTATAATTTTTATAATTTTTAAAAGAAATTTTACCTGAAAACTGTCAAGGCCAATGGCTAATACAATAAAGCTGATGGTGACTTTAGTCTCTATACTGCCTGCAATTGTTAGAATTTAAAGTTACAGGTGGGTAGCCGTGTTGGTCTGCCATAGTCAAAACAAAATCGAAAATTCTTTCTAGTAGCACCTTAGAGACCAACTGAGTTTGTTCCTGGTATGAGCTGAAGTGTGCATGCACACGAAAGCTCATACCAGGAACAAACTCAGTTGGTCTCTAAGGTGCTACTAGAAAGAATTTTCGATTTTGTTTAGAATTTAAAGGCATATGTTCTTGTGTGAGTTTAGCATATAATATGGTGCCATATAAAATGTTTTGTGTTCATAGAAATTAATGAAGTGCACTGAAGTTATTGTGCCCAAAGAATCATGAATTAGTGCAGAAGACAAATAATGTGACTTCAAGCCATTCATTTGAAACTCATTATTCATGCCCGTGTCAGTATGTAGAGAAAGCTATGCCAGTTTTGCATAGCACTGCTCTAGATTTTCTGCTTAACCTTGTTTATGTTATCACATTTTAAGCACAAATTTTATCTGTGTTCTGTTATGTTTCCTATGCTAATTTCCTAGGCTAGTAGGAGATAGTATTTTATGTACCTCAACTATTTTATGAAAGGCGTTTTATATCTTAGTTTGGGTGGCACAGAATGTGAACATGGAACACTTTTTACACTATAAATCAAACCCGAATCTATATTCGCAACAGAATGGCTAGTGAGATGATGATCTCCCTGCCTACAGTCAACTGGAAGAAATTGTTTCACAACCCACATATCAAGTAATATTATAAATTCATATGTTAAAATTATAACTCACCAGGGTGTATTTTACCAGAAAGCGTAAGAGGAGGAAAATTTAGTGGTTATGGCATATGAGTAGTGGCTCAGCTAGTTGAATAACTGGAAGGCGGCCAAACCTGAGCTAAAGCCCCTGTTCTTGTTTTATTTATTTTTCCAGAAATGGTATTTAGCTTTTTGAAGGTACATAGCACCATGATGATGCTGTTATAAACTCCCCAAGATCTCATTGTCGAAACGTGTTACTTAAGGGAAGACGCTGTTGAAGCTAACTTCCTTCTTATTCTAGAGCTGGTATTGACTGGTATCGTCAGAGCGCTGGAGTCCTTCCCTGATTGTGATCATTTACAATATATGTATTTTCTGAATATAAACATGTTTGTTTTAGATAAAGCTCTAACATTACAGCATTCCTGTAATATGTGTGATTGTGCTTCTTACAAAAATAACAGTAAAAGGGGAACCCAGAGTATTTAGAATAGTTAATTATCATTTGGTCAAGAGCTGAAGGAACAAAAAAAAGTGTCAGCAATCTAATGTGAAGGCAATTTTTTTTTGTACAAAAATTGGAGGTTGAGGTTCTCATCATGTTGGCTAGGCTTTTGACTGCAGCTTGAGAGGCATTTTATCTGTACTGGTGTGTCTGCTGTGACGTTTATCACATAATGCTGGGTTTGAGTTCTCAAATGCACTTATCCCAGATTGCATATCTCTCTCTACACTGTACCGCAGTCTTGCTTGAATGCAGTTATAATCTAATGAGAATATTCACAACCTACAGACAGCAGGCGGTTATAGTTGGTACAGTTGATCTCCTCTGATGTCACAGAGGGCCTTGGCAGGAGAGCTGTCATTGGCTTAGCTGCTGTGATGCCACAGAGTAGAAGTCTCAGCCAAAGTAGCTGTGTGCTCAGGTGGGTTTGGAGACTTTTACCCTTGGGGCTATGAAGTCAGTAGGCAACTATTAACAGGAATCATGCTGCATTGCCTGCATGTCCATGGGCTTTGGGATAACATTTTATTGCTGCATATTGGTTGAGTAGTTTCAGGGTTTATGAATGGAAAGCCATTGTCCACAGATGCCTCCTACTTATGGTACGTGCAGTAGAATTCCATTCTCCTATCTCAGAAATGCTGAGGACTAGGCATAGGCAAACTCCGGCCCTCCAGATGTTTTAAGACTACAATTCCCATCATCCCTGACCACTGGTCCTGTTAGCTAGGAATGATGGTTGTTGTAGTCTCAAAACATCTAGAGGGCCGGAGTTTGCCTATGCCTGCTGAGGACCTTGTTCTGTTCTGCATACTGATAGAACAGCATCTCCTAGTTGGAAAAAAAAATCCAATAAATCCCCCCCCAAAAAAAAGCCACTAGATAAAAAAAAATCATGAGCAATAGAAGGGAAGCCTGTAAATAAATCCTGTGTTCCACCTGAACATCCAGAAAATTTCAAGAACAGTGAGAACAACCCAAATTATTTATATTTTGTTTGTTAAACTTAGATAGAAGAAGAAGAAGAGTTTGGATTTGATATCCCGCTTTTCACTACCCGAAGGAGTCTCAAAGCGGCTAACATTCTCCTTTCCCTTCCTCCCCCACAACAAACACTCTGTGAGGTGAGTGGGGCTGAGAGACTTCAGAGAAGTGTGACTAGCCGAAGGTCACCCAGCAGCTGCATGTGGAGGAGTGGAGACGCGAACCCGGTTCCCCAGATAACGAGTCTACCGCTCTTAACCACTACACCACACTGGCTCTCTGCTCTTCCTCCCAAAGGAGCTCATGGTGGTAATTTTTTTAACCACCATTCCTCCTTCCCTGTGACCCCTTTCCCCTATGTCAGGCATAGGCAACCTTTGGCTCTCCAGATGTTTTGGCCTACAACTCCCATGATCCCTAGCTAACAGGACCAGTGGTCAGGGATGATGGGAATTGTAGTCCGAAACATCTGGAGAGCCGAAGGTTGCTGACCCCTGCCCTATGTTCTTTGGGGAAGGAAGAGACTCTAATAAGTGGCAGGAGATTGATATTACTAAAAAAAAATCAGCTGGAAATGGTGAGTTATATAGCTCTACAGTTCCTGGCTGCAAATGACAGCTCTCACTCAGTCATTTACAGCTGCCACCTATCTGCAACTAGAAATGTTGAGGCTTGCCAGCCTCCCCAATACCTGGCTTCAGGTAGCACTTTCACAGGGCTGTGAACCCCTGTTCGAGTCAGTCAAACCTGAAGGAGGTTTTGTCAAAGTCCAACTGGGTTTCCCTTCCCTGATGGGAAAAGTTCCCATTCTGAGCCTGGTACTTTAAGGAGTAACTCATTCCCTGACCAGCAGCAGAGCACTTACTTACCACACTGAGCTAAATGCTTAGGCAAACAATATTACTGGCACCTGAAAGACATGAGTGTGCTTAGGACAGTGTTCCACAGATTTAGTGCCACCACATAAATGGCCAGTTTCATTTCACAAGTTTTGGATGATAGCCAGCTATCACACTCAGGCCCACTGAGCTCAAAGGGCTTAAATTAAGTTTGTTGATTTCAGTGGGTGGCATGCAACTAAGTTTTACTCAAGAGTAGATCTCTTGAGATTAATGGACCTACCTCAGAAATGTTTATGAATTTCATTGGTCTACTGAGAGTAAAACATAGCTGAATACCAATGGGTTTACTCTTGAGTATGAATAACGTAAGGTTTATTTTTCATTATTATTTGTGTAATAGTTTGAATTTTTATTCAATAGGCATAGTTCCCTGAGAAAGAACTCAAATGTTATTTTCTCCAATATGCTTCAAACTTCCTCTTGTGGACCTCGAGGCTTCCTTCCTGCCTATTACCTGCAACTGGTGCTTTCCTCCTGTCGTCCCTGCAACCCCCTGATTTCAGCCCACCAAAATCTTAGCAAGTGGAAGCATCGCCAGATGTTTTTAAGGGGAGTTCATGCAAGAGTAGGCATTCCTTGAGACCTACTGTAGAGTTTTAAACCAGCATTTTCATAGAGTCATGGAATTATAGAATTTGAAGGGACCTTGAATCTCACTTGGAAAAGTTCAGGAAACCACTGAAGCTGTTTTAGCACTCTTGAGATATATGTGCCATAGAGCCTGTGGAACCAGCTGAAATTCCAAAAGCTCTTAGAAGCCACCACCACATTGAATCCACAGTCAAACCTGAATGTTACTAGGTCATGCATGACTATGGAAAGGAAATAGTAATTCAGAGTAAAGTTAGCTAAGTGTGCGGTCTTGGTGAACACTGTTTCATGTGTACGCCTTTATTTCATGCCTCTCTCCTTGGCTCCATATGTCCTTCTGAGTAACTTTTCAGCCATTTTGCCAACATGCTTCGCTGAGTATTTTTATCCCAAAACTTAGAACATTAGCATGACTGTAGCAAATGAAAGCTGTTCCAAAATGTAGTTACATTTGTAAACTGGCATCTGTCAACTTTGCTTCCTTTTGAATTTGGCCACGTGCCAAAAATTACGTTTTTTGTTTATACAGTATTTGCATTGACTTTGCCATCCAATTACAGCAGATTTGTCTGCTTGCCAAAATTTTGTAACTCTAATTATGAAACAGAAGGCACTTTACGTTTTAAAATAAATACTTTATAGCATCCAGTGGTGACACTATGTTATTCATTTCTTGATGGTGAGAGGGGAAGGTTGTAAATGGCACTTTTCAGTCTCATCCCTTTTAACCTTCCAACTGGCTTTATTTAGAGGTCTTACACATATTCACCCACCTTGGAACTAAGGATCACACCAACCTTGTAGATATGATTTTAGTAGTGGACACCAGGGAGCACTTCACAGGCATCTAAGGATTTCACCTCCAGATCAGACAGTTCACCTGCCCAGGTGAGTTAATTCCATTAGTGAGTTCCCCTCAATAGATGTTTTGGAGCCACTGGACCTATCTGGACATATTATTATTGCAAAGCTTCATAGTAGTTGTAATAATAATTTTTATTTATACCCTGTCCATCTGGCTGGGTTTCCCCAGCTACTGGTGTGCTGCATCATAGACTTAAGCTGCCACAGTTAAGTTTCCATCTGCTCATACACACCTTGTTTAACTGAAAGGAGGGAGTCTTAATACCCCCCTTTTGGGTGGGAAACGTAGAAAATGAATTAGATTGAGAGAGTAAACTAATTGTTACCTGGCAGTGAATATGATTCTCTACAAGTGCATTATTCAGAACTGCTTGACTGCACTAATCTCCCTCCTATTAGCTTCTTAGAATTTTTAATTCTCCAGTAGCTTAAAGTGTGCCAGCTGCATTACCTGGTTGCAGAACATTCTACCAGCTGTCAGAAGATACTGGTATTAATGGGGAAACCAAAACGTCCAGTAATAGAGAGAGATGTTGATGTAGATTTCTTCCTTCCTTGCATGCAAATTTTATAGCTTCTTAATCAAAGAATAATGTCAGTCTATTTGAATAAAATGTCACATTTTATTGAATAATTGGATTTCCTTCCTTTCAATTATTCTCTGGGTTCCATTATTTCAAAAATGTTTTCAATCAGAATCCTCAGTGGTATACATCTAGCATTGCTTACTGGATTAGCTTAAGGCCACTATGATATGCTCTCGCCAGCTACCCTGAACGGTGAATAGTTTCAGGAGCAATCATACAGGGTTTAGTTTCCTTTGTATGAAGGCAATTCAAAGACTAAAGCCTATAAGTGTATTGTTTGCTTTATTTACAAAGGTGTAGGTACTAAATGGCTCCGGCCCAAATATTTTTAATAATCACCTACTCCAAAATCAACCAACTATATACATTCCCACGCTGTGTGTAAATCAGTCCGTAGCCTACCCAATTGTTCACTTCTTGGAGGCATTTAGCTGATAAATTGTACCTTTGTGCTTGTGTCTATTTTGTGTCAAGAGGAAGTTAGTGATTTGTGGGAGAATGACGTTTCATACTACCCTAATATTCAGAAATCATTCCATGTATAAATAACAAAAAGTACTAATAGACGTTCAGCACACATAAAGGGGGAAGGGGAGAATTCACAAGCAATAGAATATGGTGTAAATTACTTAAGCCATTTTAACAGTCACATCAGGTTTTTGCCTTAAAATGAGAAAAGATTCCTCCATCTGCCATTTTCCAACGTTCTAATCCTTCCTTGGGTTAAGTTCCTGCAATGTCGGAGCTATAAACCTCAGAGTGCATGTCTAACTGCCGCAGCATATGTATGCTCTTATTTAGCTTTATGTGCGCTCCGAGTAAATCGTATTAAGAAAAGGAACATTCACATCATTACACTAAAAAAAAAGTTGTTGCCTGACAGAAGATGAAAGTTTGATAAATGCCGCAAATTAGTAGTAAAATAGCCTGATTCTGTCAAATGATAGATGTTACACTGTTTGACAGGAAAGAAGAGGTGTGGAGGAAGCTTGAAAAATACATTGTTAATGGCGTTCTTGTTTTTTTAAGAGTTGGAGAAGGGAGTATGCAAGGTCTCTGGTAATTATTTAACAAAATTTAGATATAGTCATGGTGAATAAATTAGTCTTTTTCAGTTACTCCACCTATGGCTAAGCAAAGAAATCTGAAAACATTTTCTGCTAAAGATTTTCTTTTTCTTTTTATTTCAGCGATTCAGAAAACACCCATTTCTTATACTTGGTGCCATCTTGAATTCTAGTCCCCTCACATTGCTGCCCACCAGTGCATTCAAACTGAATTTAGTAGTAATTTCAGGAAGCTAACCATGGTATTGTGACATATTATGAAGAACTGAATGAATGGGGAAACTATCAGGCATTCCTTTTGGTTTCATGAAGATAATTCTGTAGGCTGAAGCTTAACAGAAAAAGCAGGGGATCCAGAGAATTGTTCCTTTTTTCTTAGTAATAGAAATCTGAGTATGCAATGAGACATTATAATTAGCCAGCTAAGACTAATAGTATTTGCCTGTTTCAGGGCAATGACACAAGAGATGTAAATGTTAATTCAGTCAGCATTAGCAATGTGTTCCAGTTTCATCCTGTTATTTGGGAGACCTGCACATGAATGCTTTGTTACTTTAAATGTTTTGCCAAAGGAGGATAATAACTTTAAACCCTGTTGTGATTTTTAATATGTTGCATTTCTCCTATAATCCAAATTTGCCTTACAGTTGTGCCAGGAGGCACCAATTCTTCCTTCTTACTTATTATTGTATTCCTTCCTCAGGGCATTGTTTAAAATACAGATGAATCCAGGTAGATTTCTGAAGCTGGGGGTAATGGTGGGGTGTTCATGGAGATTTAGCAAGTAGTTCTTTGGAAGTCTGGGGCTCCACTTGGAATGAGATGACTGTTGCTACAAGGACGTCCTGGTCTATGTGGGGCAGACCATTGTGGATTTTCTCTTTTAGTTGTACTTTGAAAGACAGTTTTATTCCTTTGTTCATGATTTCACCTCTCCTGTTCAACTCACAAGGTTAACAATAAAACATGTGACACCAGTGTAAGATTGAAGTTAACTTCAAGCTCTCACCTCATGGGTGTCTCCTCATGGGAAAGCCCCTAACTTTCTGCAGAAAACTTTCTACATGATTGCATGTTACCAGGGTTGGAACAGGATGGTCTTACCTTTGGGACACGAAGGAGCCCTTGTTGAGGAAAATTCACCTGACCCTCCCATGCCTACCCAGACGCAGACAGCAGTAAGCTGAGCTGAACTTGCCAGAAGGCATGGAAACTCCCACAGGCAATCCCTAGAAACGGGGATGTTTGAGTAGAGGGATGGAGACAGTTTATCTCCTTAATCCCAGGGTTTGCAGTCAATAGGAAGATACACCAAAAGGGTGTGTGATGGAAGAACAGTTTGCTATGCATCTCATCAAAAGATGGAAGGCAGTGGGGTGAACCATCTCAATTTGGCCCTGCCTGGACACAAACTGTATTGCATTAGCAAAGAAGAAACACCATGGCATGGATGTTTGGAGAGTATATTATATGTGTGTATTAATGAATCTTAACAGAAGAGAAATGGAGTGAACTTCATGTTCATGGAGGCCTAAGCTATCATTAAATGAAATCAAGAGCATTCTATTTTTCCCCCAGTTGTAGATCCTTATCTTGCTTATTTGTATGGTAGTTTTAAAGCATGGCAAAGTTGCAATGACATGGTTTCCAAATGATCCATCTGAGTATGTTTTCTTCTCTTTTCCTTAAGGGCCGCAAGTGAAGCAGAAAAGTATTTCTTAAAGGCAATTCAGCTAGATCCCACCAAGGGAAACTGTTATATGCATTATGGTAAGTTTTCAATAGATAGTGTTTTCTCACATTACTGTTGCACTCAAGGATTTAAAACTGCTACTGGCAGGACATTGCAGTAAAGGAAAATAATAATCATGCCAATTAAAACAATTTATCCTTCCGATGTGTAAATCACAGTCAAAATAGAACGTCCCCTTTCCTTTGTGAATTACATGATATGAATGAAGCTCACTTCAAAATTCCTGGTCGTCTCAGTTGGCATGGGAGGGAAATTAATAGTTATTAAGTGCTGAAAGTTTAATAAACATCTTTGTCATCATCTAACCTTCTTCTGCCTTACAAGATTAGACTGGCCCCAATGCACAGATCACAGAAGACCCCTCCCACCATCAAGTAGTTGCTTTGTGCTTTCAGCTTTGACAGTGTTGGCTACCTGTGCGGAGGAGAGAGGGCAGATCTGGATTGAGTTGTGGGATTCTGTGTGCATAGTACCAGAAATGCAGCCAGCAACTGCACTTAAAGGCTTTATGAACAGATACAAAATCATAGACACAGAGCTGGGTTGTGAAGGAGAGGGAGCTGGGCTCCTTTACACATGCACCCACCTTCCAGCAGCTTCTTATGCATGTGGCGGATGTACAGAAATGTTCAGTTTGCACAGAAAAATCACACTGTTTGTTCACAACTCTCCTTTTTAAAAAACTGTTTTAGTTAAGACCAAAGATATATAATGAGCATGCAGTACATTGCTAATTTGGATTTAGAATGTCTTTTTAAGATTGGTTCTACACAGTCAAAGATACATCGCAGTTAGCTTTTTACTGTTTCTAATTTGATGAGGATAAATTCACTGATCATGAAACCTGGAATTGTAAAACTGCAAGGAAACTGAGTAAGTTGAATTGATAATGAGCGACAACAGCCGCTGCAGGATGTGTTTTTGTTTAGTTATTTTAATTTACCTTCTCATTCCAACTGGCACAATTAAATGAACAGCAGGCATGGTACGCAAATGGAAACAGTACAGAGCAAAAGTTGGTTATTTTATCTTATCTCATTTTGGTGTAAGATTTATAACTTGTGAGGCTTGATTCAGCTTTTAGCTGTATGTCACTAATAGCCCATCCATGAAGTGCAAGAGGAACTGATGAGTCTTCACAGTACATACCCATAAATTTCCATTTCTGGATCACCTCATCTATAGGAAATGTGATTTTTGGTCAGCATAAGGAAGCTCTTTGTGTGTGTGTGTGTGTGTGTGTGTGTGTGTGTGTGGCAGTCCCCTGCCTGTGAAATGGTCTCCCAGGGAAGATTGCCTGACACTGACTTTGTCATCTTTTCAACTTCAGGCGTATATGCTCCCCACCAAAAGGCATTTAATTAGCAATAATTACAGTATCTGGCTTTTGGTGGCTGTTTGATGTGGTTGGATAGTTTATGTTCTTGGGTGATTTGGGGGAAGGTGGTGAGGGCCTTTAGCATATATGCATTGGTTTAATGACTTTTCTATCACATATTTTATCTTTGCATTTTTATTGGCTTCCAGATTGCTTCCTGGTGTACTAAATGGCATATAAATTTAGTTAAGCTAAAACTCAGGAGAATATTTTGTATGGTGTCATCACTGTGGTCCTCCAGAAATTGTAGTCTCAACACTTCCCATCCACCCAGCCATCATGACCTGTGAGGGATGATGGGAGTTGCAGTCCATATTTGCCATGCTGACTGGGATGGATGGAATGTGTTGGACTACACATCTGGTGGATTGCAGGGATGTTCTAAAATTCATATCATCCCAGACCATGAACTATGCTGGCTGGAATGAAGTTGTTGGGCTACAACATTTAATGGGCCATCAGTCCACTGCTGCTGCTATAAAAACTTTGTAGTGTAACAATTGTGTGAAGTCAGGACTACCTTTTCAGTAGGATGCTCTACTGCTTTAAAATAGAGATCCATTACTACATATATCTACCTGAGATACAGAACACAAAAAGTCAAGTATGGGAGAAATCTTGCATGTTCACTACTGTCAGGAAACCCCCCTCCCCACGACAGGTAGCATCCCGGGAGCGCTTGCAGTACAGGGAACCACCCCCTTTGTTCACCAGTTCATCATCCCCCTCCTCAGCAGGAAGCGACCATTCCTCCAGTGGGTGGGGGAGTTAGAGGCAGGAAGTCAGCGCAGGGGCTGTGAAGAGATCGCAGAGCCTGAGCACCAAGGGGGAACGGGGAACAGGGGCAGTTTCCCACGCCCCGAGTTCGCAGACAGGAAGGACGTGGAAGGGGGAGACGGGGTTCAGGATCCCGTGCCTCTTTTGCTGGACAAAGAACCAGAAGGGTTCATTCCTGGACTCTGCAGAGGATGAGATGGACATTGAACTTTTGCTCCACTGTAAATATCTGCTCAATAAAGAACTTAGTTTTAGAAGTTCTGCGTTTGGCTGATTTCTCATGTGCACCACCACTGAACGTCCTTACACCTACAGATAAATTTCTGTATTTAAGCAGTCCCCATAAATTCTATAAAGTAAGAAGATAGAAAGCTGCTTCTCTACTAAATCAGACCACTAATCAATAACTCAGTAGCAGCAGTAGCCAACATGGTGCACTCCTGAAATTGGGAACTACATTTGCACGATTCCTAACCATTTGTCATGCTGGGTTAGGTGAAGGAGGTTGTAGTCCACAACATTTATAAGGTACCTTCTTGGCTATACCTGGTCACAGCAGCTTCCAGCAGTTTCAAGCCAGTGTCTTTTCCAGCCCTACCCAGAGATGCCATGAGCTATGACCCTTCCTTTAAAAGTATGTGACCAAGGATAGAGCCATTTTGCAACCCAAGAAATGAGTGGACTAAAGCAGCACAAAAATTGACACTATTTGACTGATGGACGATAGAGAGAATTTGAAAGTTTCGGAGAGAACAATGTTATGAAAGTTCATTGAAAATTGAATAAATAAGTGGTTTTGAAGACATGAAGAGTGTGACCAAAAAGACCCCCAAGATGCCACACTTCGATTGACTGTATGCTGTTTCTTTAAGCAGTGTTTTGTAAGGTTTCCAATCAAATGTATAGATTTAACCCATGCTTTAACCATTCTTTTGTCCTCCTTTTTTTGCTGCTCTTATTTTAAACCACCTATCAAGCAGTATGAATAGTTGACTCCAAAGCAATTCCCATTAGCAAAAGCATATCTCAAGTTGACACTCAAGACATTTGCTCTCAACTCTTCATGAATCTGCTTGAGCAAGTATACTTCATAACCCATATATCCCTGCAAAACCACAGGGAAATATATCCACATTACCAATGTAAACTTATTGGCACACCAAGGGATTTATAAAACTGGTGGAAATATCTCTAGTGCTGCTCACCAAGGAGTCAAAAGGAATAAATGGTCACTTGTGACTTGGAATCTAGTCATACTCTATGCATTATGTATTTATTTCTGATGTATTGAGAGTTTCTTCTGATGATATTCATCTGCTTGCCCTCTATACATTTTTATGGTTCCTTTGTAACACCTATAGGTTTTATGTAATTGAAATAGAGTGAAATCCTCTGACGTTCATGTGCAAGCAGAACAGAATTCCACTCACATAATAGAACTTGAGCTTTCTCTGCCCCTCTGTGTGCACCCACAATCTATTCTGGAAGGCTGGAAACCTCAAGAAGGAAGAGAAGAGAGGGAAATCCTGTTGTGTGAGTGGAAGACTGCTCCCACAGCACTGGATGTTCCCTTATAGTATATAGGATGTACAGTGGTACCTCGGTTTCGAACATCTCCATTGACAAACATTTCGGTTTCTGATCGCCGTGAACTTGGAAGTAAATGCTTCGGTTTTTGAACACTCCTCAGAAGTCAAACATGCCATGTGGCTTCCACTGAGTGCAGGATCCTGAAGCCTAGCTGTTGGCTATTGAGTTTTCGGTTTTCAAACGTTTCAGAACTCGAACGGTCTTCCGGAACGGATTATGTATGAAAACCGAGGTACCTCTGTATAGGAATAGAATTTTGTCTTATATTCTATATTGTGATTAATACAGCTAAGGATAGAGAAGGGTTGACTAAATAAAAATGACAGAAATAAGATGCTTAGGGTCTTTGTTCTGTACCATGGAAATATATCCATAACTATTCACTAGTTTGTTTTTGGATGAATTTTCAAAGGGTTGCTCAGTAATTAAACACACATTTTTTAATTGTATTTTGGAGTCACATGTTTAGATTTCTATATGGGAGTGCAGGGAAGGTCTCTGTAATCCCACTAAACCATCATGTCATAGACATCCATTGGCAGTAGATTTCATACAATTTGCTAGAACAGGCAATACCTGTATCAACATACATATTTTTGCAGTGTCTAGACATGACTCCTTCCCCATTTATTTAAGAATCTTCCCTATTAAAAAAAATGTAAGTCTTTGAGGACTAACTCCTTAATGTCTTCAATGTTATCCAATTTCCTACTCAAACATTAAAAGGTTGTGTAACAAACACATGGTGGTCGTATTTGGGGGGTTGACATGGTGCATGCTCCAGGTCCAGGACAGAATAGCAACACTTAAACATCAAGTAACCCCCTTCAAGGCTTTAGGAAATAATCAAGTACTCTTAAATGAAAAGGTTTTTCCAAAAAAAGAATTGCCCCGTGCAGTGACCCATGTATACAGAGCATTTTCTGGATCAGAGGTATTCATCCTGATCCTCAGGTGGTTTAGGGTTGTCACCTTTCCTGTGTTATTCAAGTTAGGTTGCTCAGTTGTTGCCTCTTTACTCTGTGTTATGCCACTCTAGAATCCTCAGGGTCTCCTTGCCTAATATGTATGAGTCCCTTGATACACTCAAACAGGGTCCCTAAACTAAGGCCTGTGGGCCAGATACAGCCCGTGTGAGCCAATTATGCGGCCCCGCCACCTACTCTTACCGGTGCGCACGGCTGTCCATCTCTGGGTCGGCGCAGTACCAGAAATAGCTTGTGCACATGCACAAGCGCCATTTCCGGTGCACTTCTGGCGCAGTGCAGCACCGGAAATAGCTTTTGTGCATGTGCAAAGCATAATTTCCCGGCGCACTTCCGGGTCTGCGGAGGCCCGTGCGCATATGCACACACTATTTTCCGGTGCCGCGCCAACCCAGAAAAAGTGAGTGCGCACGCGTATGGGCGCGCACTCCCCCGCCCTTGGTCCGCCATGTGATTAGCGCCGGATGAACCGCCCTGAGGCCAGGTAAGTTTTGGGACCCCTGCACTAAAATAATGTGCAGATGGTTCTTTCAAGGTTGGACAGGTGACACCTCCTGCATGAGGGTAGCCTTAGTATTGTGGACAACTCCTACCATCCCGGATCAGACCTCCCACTTCCATAAGTTTATTTCTTTTTGGAAACGTAATAGTTAAAATAATGGTTTTATTTAGAATACCTGGCAATGTCTATGGTTCATGAAAGAATGGATTTGCCTGTAAGATACTTAAACACATGGAAGGATAAAGGTGAAAAATGAGGAGGGTTTCCAAAACCCCACTGACACAGATAGAAAAAAGGCTTGATTTATATTACAATAGCTACGAAACAACAGAGATGTTCTGCTAAATAGCACCCCTTTTATTAATAACCACTGAGATTTGAAGTTAATTTCCGTTGAATAATACATTTTCCTAATAATTGTAAATCACTTAATGATTCTGTGTTATAATAAATTGATTATTCACATTAAATTACTGTAATTATGCACTCACTTGATGTAATGTACAATTGATCATGTAGTGTGCTGTTCTCTGTAGCTGAACCTGCAGAGTTTTTGTTGGTTAATGTTTCTGATTTTTGTTCTTGGTTCAGTCTGGTTAACGTAGCATGCAGTTAATAAATTACATGTATCAGTCTATTATTGTAAGTAGGACTGGATCACAAAGATCCTGGAGTGCTAAAAGTATTTTTGGCAGCAGATTTTTTATGCTTTAAAGTACAACACTTCGAATGAATAATTATAATTGGGGGAGAATAATTGGCTAGCCTCTAAAGTACATTTTCACAATTTTAAAAGTTAAAACTTTTTTTTTTATTTTCTGTAGTGATCTTTGAATGTTAGGTGCATGGGATTGTTGTAGCCTCTATCATTCATAAAAGCTGGTGTAGTCCGCAGCTGATCTAGGCAATCCACACAAAATGATAAATTGTGAAATACACAGGCTTTTGTTAGATTAAATAATACTCAAGAGTGGACCTGTTGAAATCAGTTGATAACTGACTTGTCCATTAATTTAAGTGGATCTACTCTGAGTATTACTTAGTTGAACACAACTGGATGTGGAACAGGATTGGTACAAAACGTGGGCCTGGGGAGGGAATGGTCTAGGCGGGAGATTCCAGAGGGCTGCATTTGGCCCCTGATCCTGAGAATGCCCACCTCTATTGTAGAGATACAATTTACCACATGCACTTCATTCATATCCTTTTTGGTATATTGCATCACTCCAAGACTAAACTGATTTAGGTCCCCAACCACACAAGCTGATTGTAAATGATGAGGGCAAGTTTCCATCTTTGCAGAAAGAGTGCAAAATCAACTTTTAAGATGTACTCTCAATCTAATCGGTTTAGGGAATTTTCAGCTGATATCCATATCTATCTATCTATCTATCTATCTATCTATCTATCTATCTATCTATGATTGATAAGAGATGTTTACCTCACAGCCTTTGCCATTTGTAGAGGAAGTGGATTTCTAGATCGGTTTCAGTCAAAGTTTTGTCTAATGATGGGTCTGAGACTGTTGGTGGTGTCATCTTACCTAGTCATCACCTAGTCTGGACATAGATGCTGATTCTCCTTTTAATGCTTCTGGGTCAATTAATAGGTTTTTCATGGTACCATGCTGCAGTGTTTTTGGTGTGATGAAATGGCAAGAGGTTTGGATTTAGACCAAGGTATACCTTGGTTCACTTCCCATTCCACCATAACATTCTGTCTCTGATTTTTGTGAGGACGAAGTATGTCCCTTTCAGTTCCTTGGAGAAAAGGTTGGAATACAAATGTAAATAAATATTTGCCAAACTATTCTGTAATAGTTCATATGAAGTTAATATGACAAGGTATCTCAGGGTCGTAATGTAATATGAAAAGAGTAGTCCTTTCTAACTTTGTTTCCCATACTTAAGTGTGTGCCTTCCCTTTTGAGCTCATATCAGTGCTACATATATTTCAGGCCAGTTTCTCTTAGAAGATTCTCGCCTAATAGAAGCAGCAGAGATGGCAAAGAAAGCAGCTGAATTGGATAACACAGAGTTTGATGTTGTCTTCAATGCAGCTCACATGCTCAGGTTTGTTTGTATTTGCCTCTTACTTTTTGTCGTCCTTTCATTTTTAGGTTTTGAAATCTGTAATTTCATTATGTAAAATTCCGTGCTTGGTAACATGTTTTGAACAAATGACAACATGAAATACATGCATTCAAGAGAATTAATTTCTGTGCGAAGATGATTTCCCTTTATTCTCTAAAGTAGATATTGCCTTACTGTATTAGTGTTTTATAGCATCAAGACCTGGTGGGGTAAGAGCCAAATGCTAAAATCCAAGCACAGATCAAGACTGAAGGGACTAGAGATTAGCAAAATCGCTGAAGACAAGACAGCGGTCATGTTCTGGAGCAGGTAGAGAAGGATTTAGGGCAGTATCTGGACTACTTTAGTGACAAGTTCCTTAGATTGGTGAACCAGCCATAGAGCTGCTCAGGTGCATATTGCTCCCTCAGGTCCCCTGCATCAGCAGTACTGTCTTCCATTATATGAAACAAAATAAAAAAAAAATCCTTCCAGTAGCTACTTTGAGATCTTGTATAGAATGTCCTGGGAGACTGAAGTGTTCTCCTACTGGTTTCTCTGTCTTGTGATTCCTGATGTCAGATTTATGTCCATTTATAATAATAATAATTTATTATTTGTACCCCGCCCATCTGGCCAGGTCTCCCCGGCCACTCTGGGCGGCTTCCAGCAAATATTAAAATACAATACGCAGCTTCCAACAAATATTAAAATACAATACAAAATACTTCGGCATAGGGTTTGGCCTGTTTGTCCAAGATCTCAAAGTAGCTGTCTTATTACAAAAGAATTTCAGAAATAGACTGGAAAGAGAAGTTGCTGAATTGCAACTTATTACCAAACTTAAAACCATGGAGAGACCTGGTCTGAATAGAGACATTGGATTCTTATCTCATTAAACATGATAAAGCTAAGTTTAGCCATCTCACCCCTTGCTTTTTCCTGTAAGACCAATTATAGCCGTTAACAGTAGTTAACAGGTTTACCACACCGATCAGTCATTCCCACCACCCTTCTGAGTAATACCCCTCCCCACCCTCTCACTATATAAAAGGGTCTGGCGACTTCTGTTTCAGTGTATCTGAAGGAGTGTGCATGCACACGAAAGCTCATACCAAGAACAAACTTAGTTGGTCTCTAAGGTGCTACTGGAAGGAATTTTTTTTATTTTGTTTTGACTACGGCAGACCAACACAGCTACCTACCTGTAACTAGAGCCATTATATGAGTGAGGCTTTAGTACAACAGAAAGAAGGATAATAACTCTGCCTGCCTTAGGTTTGACCCAATGACTCAGAAAGTGATGTTCTTTGCCATTGCTGTCAAAGTCCTTATTCTGAGGTCTCCAGAGCCTTCACACATACTTAAAAGAAGCTACCTTTCACCCTATAGAAGATCTGTCTGGTCTATTCTACACAGATAGCTCTCAAATAAAGTGAAGAGCAGATCACAGGTCTCTCGAGTTTCGTTTCTTTCATTCACCGTTAATTTATCTTGCTTTTTAATCTTGCTGCTGCACCCATGATTAATTTCATTAACATGATAACATAGCTGGAATGTCCCAGTGCCAGCCAAAGTCATGCCCTCTGCTTAAGGGCAGATGCATTTATCCTTTATCAAGCAATTAGATTCTGCCAAACTGGAAATAAGTACTGGGGCCATGAATCTACCTTCATTCCTCCCTTTGTCTTTTCTGCTTGCTTACTGGCTTTAATGCTCAAATCTTAGATTACATTAAACCACAGTTTATCATTCTTTCTGAAACGAGGAAGTGTGATGAAATGTCAGTTTGACCCTGGTTTCAGATCCTGGTTTGTAAATTGATACTAAACCACAGTTCTTCATCCTGCACCTAAGGAGGAACAGAGTTTTAATGTAGCAAGAGCAGACACATGTTGGGATAAGAGATATGAGGACCACACTGATCCAATACTTCATAAACTATGGTTTACTTAGCCAGAAACATTGTCTGTACAATCTACTGTGTGATTCCTGAATTACCCATGGGACTAATTCAGGAAGCTTTGCTCTAATGCTCAGCTGGCTTCTTTTTCTTTCCTTCAAGCTTGTGTGGTTTGTTTGCATTGCTAAAATAGTTTTAGCAAGAAGCTTAACATTCATTTTGTTGTAGGTGTCTCTTAAATTCCATTTGTGTAAATGGTAAACAAGTGCACTACAAAGGGGGGGGGGTCAAATGCTGTCCCCTTTTTCAGCATACTATGCCTGAGGAAAATGGTATCTTCCAAACCTGCTTCCCTGAGGGGTGGGGTCTTTTTATTATTAACTTTTGAGTAATGAATTTGTTGCCTGTTTTCTCTCAGTTGCCAGTTACCAAGTTTTGGAAATCAATTCTCTTGTTACACTATACACCAGTTCTGTAATTTGTCTCTGAGAAAGAAGTTATTTTTTAAAATAGGTGAATTTACCTTTAAACAGTTTCCAATCATTGAGACCACTCAAGCCAACTAGAGGGCTGTAGTAAATAGCCAAATCTCCTTACAGAGCAAACCTAACCCCTGATATGTGGTGCTGGAAAGGGGTTGGGATAAGACAGAAGTGTGTCTTACCTGAGTTATCCACAAGCTGAAACCACGAGCTGGTTTGCGAAGCTAGCAAGTGTAGGATCCTGAAACTGGGAGTTATGAGGGCTGGGTGGAGCAGAACCAATTGTGGAACTGCTGTATCCAAAGCTGATACAGCCTTCTTAGAATGGCCCAGTTGGAACCACCTTGCAACTAGTGCAGCTGATTCTCCCACCCCCCGCCAAGTTCTACTCACTTGCCTTCCAGCAAGCCTTGCGATGCCACGATCAACCCTGCTACTCGCCAACCAGAATTTGGTTTGCTCTGCTTGTAAATCTACTTAGTAAATAGTTACATCACAAAGCAATTTCAGCTTGTTTGAAAAATATGTAAAGTATGTGTGTGTGTGTGTGTGTGTGTGGCATAGAGATGTAAACCATGAATCTGCATTGTTTGCAGCAGTTATTAATGCCTATTTTTAAAATAATATCATTATTGTTGATTAATTGTAAAAATAAATTATTTTTTATTTCCCCTCTGAAGAATTGTAGGTTCCCAATGTGATTTCAACTGAACTTTAATTGTCTCCCCTTCTGTTCTAATAGACAAGCTAGCCTCAATGAAGCAGCTGAGAAGTATTATAAAATGGCAGCTGAGCTGAGACCTCACGTAAGTACTTCCTTAGAGAGGGATACAGAGTTCAAGCCTGCTATGCTTATAGTAGTGCAAGAAAACGTGCTATCCTGAGAAGAATTTAATTTTGTGACCATTTGATCTGTAAGCGTATGTTGCAAAGGATAATTTAAGAGATAATTTATTCATTATTAATATTCTGATGAAACCTTTGACATTTGTCAAATCAGTTGCTGCAGACAGGAATCTTGATGCAGTCTTTAGAAATGCTCAATTTTCTGCTTACTATTTGTATGTTTTAAATTCAGCTTCTTGGCCTAGATTTGAATCTGAAAAAGCATAGGTAGTTGCTGAAAACAAATGAAAAACAACATGCATGAACGCCAATGTATTCATTAGTTTTTGGAGGGGAAATGAAAGGAAATGGATTGAAAATTTGTTAATTTTATTAAATTGCTTTACACCAGAGGCATTATTTTGCACTGAAAAAATAAACTGCAGCGCTATCTACAGTTCATAGAGAGGTCACAGGGAAGGAAGGGTGAAAGGGAAAGCAGTGAAATTGACATAATGTAAAGCACTATTTATTTTAGATAGAAGAAAAGATTGTTTGCCTCTTTTTTAAGGTTACAGATAACACGAGGATCCTTTTTCATACATAATTGAAATGTGGCAATTCTGATATGCTGGTGAGGGAGTGGATACTAGTATGTTTGAAAATAGGCAATAGGATCAAAACAGGCAGAAGAAATTCAGCTATCTCCAGCTGAAATTAATAGGTAGATTATAGGATACATTTTTATATAATTGCCTATATAAGACGCCCCCTTTGCCCCATCTATTTGAAATTTGATATGTCTTGTATAGGGGGTGTTATTATTGACATAGTTTCAGAGGATTGCCTGGGCCTTTGATTCTGCTGCCTGTAACTTTGGTGTTTTCACTGGAAACCAATGGAAAAAAACGAATGAGTGAATGAATGCAATTCAGATGAATAGAAACGGAAATGTTTCTTAACATGTGATTCAGATGAATGAACTATGAGATCTATGAGAGTAAAAAATAATAATAATGAAAAAAATTGAAAAACAGTCCACCACCACCCCCAACCTGTTTGCTAGGGATGGAACAACCTCTTCCATTTTACCATATTCTCTCAGTCCAGTTTTACTTGAGTGGGCATGACTCTGTGGATAGCTAATAGGTTGTTCAGTTAATCATTATTTTAAATTGTGCTAATGTACCTTTTGCCAGGGTTTTCCTTAAATGTGTGGCAAAAGGTACATTGTGCTAATGTACCTTTTGCCACACATTTAAGGAAAATGCAGGGAAGTTCCAATCTGCATGAGGAAGCTTGACTATAGAAAAGTCTGGGAATTCATGTTGAAGGTGGAATTCATGCTTCATGTGTATGAATTACTTTTCCTGTTGTTTTTTGTAAGTAACATTAAAATGTTTAGAATCACTTCTAAAAAGAAAAGGAAACAATGTCTTTTAAAAAATGTCAAAGCAAAATAAAAAATAAAAAAATTCCTTCCAGTAGCACCTTAGAGACCAACTAAGTTAGTTCTTGGTATGAGCTTTCGTGTGCATGCACACTTGTATTTGTTATTGGAGAAGTGCTTCATTCCTGGATTAAGTTTTAGGCATCATTGTTTAATATAGTAGGATGGGATGCTGCTATTGAGATTTCCTGTCTCTCCATCCATTTAATGGCTCTCCCCGCCGAAAAATTGCTCATTTAGTAGCCATTCAGCATGCTCAGTACTAGCTGAGGTGTTTGGGTGCAAGGGGACATTCCACCCCCTCCCCACATATTTTACTTTTTTTTAGTACTTCTGAAAATCTTAAGGTTCCCCCAAGCCTGCTCATATTTCTTCCTTGTATGTCATCCCATTTTTGCTACATAAGCAATGGCACTCTTGGCTTGAACATCAGAAATAGACGAAAAGATTGATCCTATTGAACTAACTTGTTTTGACTGAAATAGTTGCCATAAAATGCTACAAAGCTTTACAGAGCGGGAAGAAAGGATACTTGGTGTTAGATGTCAGAAATAGGCACTCTAATAATAGGATATTACTGGTTTATAATGCCACGCTTCAGATGTTCTGCCCAGAGCTTTTGTCAGTGAAACGGATTCCTTCTGGCTAAATTGAGATGTGGAAGGGAAGAAAGCAAGTGCGTTTTCTTCCTAACTCATTTATTACAGTAATACAGTAAATTGTTGGAAGTGTGCATAGGTTAGTAGCAAGTGTTAAAGACTACAGGTGACTTAAGGTCACTTTATATATTATATTTTTAGGTGTACAGTTAAGTCCAAGTGTACACAGCACAATGTACAGTGTGAATGCAATACATTTTTGCAAGCACATGTATAATACAGGTATACTAGGCAGCAACATCTTTCTGTTCAGTTTACACTCAATACTTAACCCAGATTTGTCCCTGCATAATGTATTAAATCACCTGCAAATTGGCATCTATTTCAGATTCTTCCTACTTGCTGGCTTCTATGTACCTATAGGAAAGGGTTTCTGAACCCCCCACTCCGAAATGAATGGATGAGGACATATTTTGCAGATCAGAATGTATTGATTCCAGTCTTCACCAAAGCTTTACAGAGCAGAACGTAGAAATTCTGCTCATCCCCAGAAAATTTGTGGCCATATGAACCTTTAGCGGCTTTATCAGAACATGTAGTCTGATGCAAAGTATTATTTCTCTAGGTTGATAGAAATGCCTCTTCAAATAACTTTTATCTGGGCTGTTTGGTCACCACAATTTGTAGTGTTCCTCAGTGTATTCATCTCAGAGACAAGACCTTACTGGTAATTCTTGTTGTATGTTTAGAAACCAGGATTTAGTTACTTTAAAAGTATATATTAGGCTAGTTTGTAAAAAAATCTAACTTGCTTCATTCTAATGACCTTTTCAAAAACACAGATAGCTCAGTTGGTGGAGCATGACACTCTTAATCTCAGGGTCATGGGTTCGAGCCCCACGTTGGGTAAAAGATTCCTGCATTGCAGGCAGTTTGACTAGATGACCTTTGTGATCCCTTCCAACTCTGTGATTCTATAACTCGCATCTTCAAAGTGAACCCTATGTCTTTGTTGGATGGAGCAGTAGTTCTCTAAAGATGCAACATTCAATGTCTTTTTTGTGTATGAACTAAAAAAAAAAACCTTCAAAAGGTTACTGAAGCTACCCACACATCTGCTCTTAACAAGGCACTTTGAAGTCTAGCCTCTAGAATATCAAATAAAAGCTTACTAGATCATAGGCTTTTTAGCCCACAACCTTGGTGTGTTCCTTATGAAGATGCCACAGCCTACAAGCTATCAACCTCCTGGTCTCATATCAGTCCAGCTTGCAAACTTCAACTCTTGACAGCTTTAAACTTATGTCTTCACACCTTGTCAGATACAGCTGTTTCTACTCTACCATTTCAAAAAGCTTTGATTGAATATCTTACTGTAGCAACACACACAAGTGTGCTTCCACCCACCCAAATGAGAGGCTTGGGATTAGCTTTGGGCAAAACAAATGCAGCCTACACTATATAGCTTTATTGGGAGATAGAAAGTAATTACAGCTTGAGGGTTCCATGTATGTAAATGGCCAGTATATCTTGAGCACCTTGAAATGTGTTTTTTGTTCAAAGGTCTAGCAAGTAAAGCAGTCAAGCTGTATTGCACAAAGGAAGTCTTACGAAAGAATAAAAGGTCTCTGCCACACATGGAATTTCCCAGCAGTGAAAAGCAACTATTTGCCTAGCTTTCTGGTTTCTATTACCAGCAAACTATGCTATGTTAATAACCCGTTAATAAGAAACGGATTGCGGTGCCTCCTAATAATGATGATCATGTGCTGTCTTCATAACTGATGGCACTTTCTATTTCATTACGTGTCCAACTAATTAAAAGTCCACAGTGCTTTTCTCCAACCTGAATCAAGCAGCCCTCATCATGGGAGGGTGCTTTGAGGAGAAATATTGATCATGCAAAATTTACTTCAACCATTTTGAAAGAGCGTCCAGTGTGTGTAACTGTTAGCATTTCAGAATCTGGACTGGGGAGACCCAGGTTCAGATCTCCACTCAGCTGTGAAGCTTATTGGTGACCATGAGCCAGCAGCCGTTGCCTCTCAGCTGGATCCACTTCATAGTTATTGCTGAAATAACTATGTATGTTGCCTTTGTTTTCTTGGTGTGATCAGCAAGTGGGTATTCATCATGATAGCTGTATGGATCTCCTAGGCAATATGCCAACAACCAATAGCTCAGTTGGTAGAGCATGAAACTTAATCGGAAGGTTGTGGGTTCAAGCCCTGCATTGGGCAAAATATTCCTGCATTGCAAGGGGTTGGACTAGATGACTCTTGTGACCCCTTCCAACTCTGCAATTCTGTGATTCTATGAGTACAAGGTGCTGGGGTACAACAGCAGAAGAAGGCTTTTGCTTTGCAGGACCTCTTCCAGATTTCTTAGTCATTCATGGTTGTCTTAGTCATCCACGGTTAAGTGGAGCAGACTTCCTCTTGCCTTGTTTTGCACCTTATTTGATAGTACATTTGAAAGTTATGAGATAATACACATACAAAGTTATGAGTATTCATTAGGCTAAGGAGGTGATTGGTTATAACTTTTAAAATGTGATGGCTATGTAGTCATGCTTGAATAGAAAGCATATACTGAATTGGGCACATGTCTGTGCTTTTTATTTCTCACTAATTACTCATAATCCTATAACAATTATGCCCACATAATTTTCTCTGCAGAGCTGTGCTCTGTGCCTTTTGAATGTACCCCCCAGTGTCAATCAAAATAAAGTGCAGCAAAATATAGAGGTCACAGCAGTACACCAGCATTTCAGAAATAAAACCATCTATTTGAATTACTGCTAAAAAGAATCCAGCAAGATTTTCACCCCTTGTAGAGAATTTTAAGTCTTATTTCGAAAACAGCCCCATTAATTGATTAGATGGTGGAGGGATTTCTTTTAAAGCAAAGCTTCATCTAACTGCTCGTTCATTAGTGTGCTTTTGTGATAATATTCTAAGCCCTTTCTTCTAAATTATAATATATGTATTTTTGTGTTTTTATATTGTAAAACGCCCTGTGACCCTAGAATGAAGGGTGGCATAGAAATTTAATAAATAAACCAATGTGTTTGGTAAGAGACAAATGCTTAGTGTAGTAGTATCTGATAGAATCTATTGATTGATTGATTGATTGAATTTATACCCCACCTTTTTCTTCAAAGAGCTCAGGGTGGTAAACATGACTCACCCCTTCCTCATTTAAGTCCTACAACAACACCATTGTGTAGGTTAGGCTGTGTGGTTGTGACGGGACTAAAGTCACCCATTGAGTTTAATAATGAGTTCATATTTGAACCCTGGACCCTTGGGGCCTAGTCTGGCACTCTAACCACCACACTGGCTATGCAGGATAGCGGAGACTTGTTTAGGGTTGGTTTTAGTCTGTTGTTGTTGTTGTTGTTGTTGTTGTTGTTAAAATGTAATGGGTTTTTATTGTCATATTAAATGTTTTTATGACTTTTTATGGACTAGATACCATTTTGTGAGGTGATTGCTCTAAATAGTGGTACAGAGGCCTTCTAAATACATAAATATTCTATTTACAACAGCCTGATTTCAAAGGGCATCAAGCATCACTCCCTCTAAGGCCTAGTTGTCATGAACAAATCTCGCCTGTATAGTCTCATGCTGTAGGTGGTATTACTCAATTGTGTGAACGCCCACCCACGGTTCTGCAATGATCCCAGCATTGCAGAGGGTTGAGCTAGATGACCATAGGGGTACCTTCTAATTCTATGAGAGGGGTACAGCGTAGAAACAATTTACTTCTTCATTTGCTGTTTTTTGAGAACTTGGTCCAAAGAAATGTGGCTATCCTAGTCATATATTTAAGTCCACACTCCACTTTTCTTTCCCCCCAATACCTTTTCCTTACAGTACAGTGCTACTCATCTGATTTTCCCTCCCTACTGCTGTAAACGTCTTCAGAACTGAAACAGTTAAGTTTTTGTTTTGTTTTGTTTTTTGCTGTGTGTCACTATTTTTCATAATGGACCCTGCTGCTCTGGCATTAGGCAACTGGCCAAATTAAAAAATAATTACTACATTAAACAGAGCAAGGGCACATGAAAAACGGGCCACGATTGAAAAATATAATTGGAAAACCACATGCAGATACTATGAGTCTCTCCATGTGATCTTATTACATGGAAAAGAAATTAGCAGCTAGTTCAAAAGCTTCTGACCAGGAGCTGAGCTCCACCTGTGTGTACTGGAATTGCATACAAAATACACATCCTTTAAATAGCATTGAAATGTTCCAGTGTTATGGTTGGAAATTATCCTGTTCAGTAGCTCTTCAATCTTTCTCACCTTTATGTTTTGAAGGCTTGGTTACTGGCAAGCACCTCTGGTGTATCTGGAGAACACTGTTTAGAGCTGGAGCATAGTTGATATCATAGGACTATAAAATTGTAGAGTTGGAAGGGACCATGAGGGTCATCTAGTCCCAACACCCCTGCGATGCAGGAATCTTTTTTTCCAATGTGGGGCTCAAACCCACAACCCTGAGATGATGAGTCTCATGCTCTACTGACTGAGCTATCCCACTTGCCTTTTATATTTAATATTTCACAACTACTTTCATTTTTTTTAAAAAGCAATATATTATGTGGTGTGAAGGAAATGGGCTTTTTCATGGCTTCTGCTTTTATGGCTTGTTGCATACTGTATGGGAGTGTGCATTTTACTAGTCTGTTTGGTTGGGAATTATTGGGCTAACTCTCTATGTTTGCCTTGCCCTGGGGGCTCAAATTTATTTTGCAAATTGACTATTATTATTATTAAAAACACCTAACCTCAAAATCTTAAATGTCTTTCCATTTTTGTCAGATTCCTGTAATTCTTGTACGTTCTTTATCAGGGCAAGATGAAGCTAATAGTACTTTTCTGTTGAAATAACTACAATAGACTTTAACTTAATGGACAGAGAGTATGAAATCAAGGTTGCTGCTTAACTTAAATCAAAACCTAGGACCATTTCTAGCTTCATTGGCCTAAATTTTAAAAAGACATAAGGTTAACTGATATATATGCATGTTTTGGTTTGTTTCAATTATACTAAGTTCTCCCAAGGCAGCTTATGATAAAAAATAGTAAAAACAATGGAAAATTTTATGTGTTGGGGGCCAGCAGTACAATAAGTAAAAAGGATGGGGTTGGGGGAGGGGGAGGGAGAAGTCTTTGGGGTCTGTTTAAAGGCTGTAACTACTAACTGTTTCAATTCAATTCAATTTATTTATTGCATTAGCCCTATGGCCATAGCACATAGTAAAAGACCAGGCAGTAGCCTGACACGATTATACAGCGAATACAACAGTTAAAACAATTGGAAGTAAAATCGAACAGGTTAAAACAAATAAAATAAAAATAAATAAATAAAAGGCACTAGCAGGCGTGACGACAAACTGTTTCATTTGATAAATATCACTGTCATGTTCTGTTTTGTAGTTTGCGTTTGGAAATGCAAACAGTGGTCCATTCATGGAGTTCTTGAATATTCATGTTGACAATCATTGTGATTCCATCTAAGGTCCCTGTCCCTGTCCCTTTCCCGTTCCCAATCCTGATGCCTTTCTTCACAAAGCTTTTCCTGAACCACAAAAGATGCACCTGTCATGTACTGTCAGCTCTCAATTAATCATCTCTGCCCAAGTTTTCCTGCCGTGCAGTCGCATTGCTTAAAGTGGTCAGCAGCGGTCTGGAGAGCTCTGCTCAATGCCCTGGTTGGAGAACACAGAGAGCATTTTCTCACACCCCATTTCCCCCCCCCCTCCTACAGAGAGTGACAGAAACAGAGAATTGCTCTCCATGCACAAGCGAAAGGTGGGAACTGTCAGGTGGAAATTTGAGTGATGTGAATGGCAGAGCGCCGTTGGGCCAATGCCTCTGACGTTTTTGGCCATTAGCATGTTACAAATATTTGGGCTGTAGCTCGGTAGCAGAGCATCAGCTTTGCATGCAGAAGGTCACAGGTATAAGCCTCAACATCTCCAGGTACAACTAGGTGAGGCTCCTTACCTGAAACCCTGGAGAGCCACAGTACTGCACTAGATGGGGCAATGGTTTGGCATAGCACAAGGCAGCTTCATCTGTAACTGTGTGTGTATTTAGCTATTTTCTCCTCATAGCTCAAGTGAATATGAGAACGTATCAATGAAAGTAGAGCGTGGAGAGGAATCTTGCAGTGAAGCTATCATGTTCATTGACAGAAACGGTTTTGATGGACTAGACCAGGAGTCAGCAAACTTTTCAGCAGGGGGCCGGTCCACTGTCCCTCAGACCTTGTGGGAGGCCAGACTGTATTTTGAAAAAAAAAATGAACGAATTCCTATGCCCCACAAATAACCCAGAGATGAATTTTAAATAAAAGGGCACATTCTACTCATGTAAAAACACACTGATTCCCGGACCATCCGTATTTAGAAGGCGATTGGGCCGGATCCAGACCCAAGGCCTTAGTTTGCCTACCCATGGACTAGACTGCTAGTTGTACTCACAGGATTTGTGGAAATTCTTGATTATTGGCAGGTCTTAGAATGATCTTAGAATGTTACTTTAAAAAAAAACAACACGTTTTCATTGTCATTTTTTTTAATGGGTTTGACTGTTTTAACTGAGGATACTTTAATGTGCTTATGGAGTTGTTATTATGGAATTTAATTATGTATGGATTGAATAATTGATTTTAAAGCTGTAAACTGTGTAGAAGCCATTTTGGCCTATGGGTGGTACATAAATTAATAAATAACAAGAACAATAATAATTCATAAACCTAACACCTTTCTTGGTGGCTTATTTTAATTTGAACCATATTCAAAACATCAGAAGTATGATAACAACTTGAAATTGTTTGTGTAAGTGAGAGTACAGAACTCCATAATACAAATAGAAATGATCTTGCAGTTAGTGTACTTCCCCGGATCAGCGTGTCTCTGATCATACTGGCTTACAGTCATTCCGTTCTACCTCTGGTATTTGTTTTGCCAAGCTATTACAGCTTATGGCATCGAATGTCAGATATTGCAGAAGTTGCAAGGTTGCCATTGATCTGAATCACATCTTTCATTTGATAGAACTCCCAACTGCTAGTAGAAAAAAGCTACTGTCTGATAAATCCAACAAATTGCTAGATGTGAAAATGATTGAATTGCAGGTTTTAGTATTGAAAGCACAGCTTGAGACCTATAAACAAAAATTCAGTGATTTGAATATGCTTGCATTTAACGCCAAATGGTTTGACAATTGCATGCAATAATTATGGGCTGTATAATCCTGAAAGTATTTGGTTTAGAAAGCCAGAGGAGTTTAATTATAAGCACTTTGTGAGGTCCGTAACACACACGTTAGAGTTTTACTTAATTTTTTTTTATAGCTGCAGTATTTTAAAAAATTATAGCTTTTATCAGTGTTTGGTAAGTTTTATTATACTTATGAAATAATATTTTTAAATATGCAGCTTGGTTTCCATATGGCTTGAATGAATAATTGTGGAGAGCATATTTAACTGTGTATCAGAGCTCTCAGTGCATAGCTATTGCAAAAACCGTAGACCTACTTTTGCTGTAAATGTTCCCTTGGGATTTCTAGGCTGCCATGTAATACATAGTAGTTTAAAGTTTTGTATTCATACTTTGCCAGTATGTAATCCATTACATAAGAAATTTGTACAAACGTAAATGGCAAATGGCTTTCACCAGTTGAGTATATTTGAACAACGGTCGCCCCCACAAAAAAGTAAGTTTTTTTAAATAAAAAAAATCCAAGTTGGAAGAAAAGTTTGGAGGATCAGAACCCAAACAGCAGGACATTCATTTCATGGTGCTAATGAACTGTTCTCTTTTGATATGGTAGCTTGAAAAAGTAAAGTACAGTAGACTAAACCAGTTCCAAGATGCTTCTCCCTGTTAGGGTTGTATGTCAACTATCCATTATCTGTTGAAAGGAGATGGTCCAAAAGTGGAGACCATTACAAACCGTTCCATCATGTACAGAGCATTTCTTTCTGTGGTTTCCTGTTGTTTAAAATTCATATTCCCTCCCAGAGGCAGGTAAAGGACCCCTGGATGGTTAAGTCCAGTCAAACTTGACTATGGTGCTCATGCATTTCAGGCCAAGGGAGCCGGCGTCTGTTTGCAGACAGCTTTCCCGGTCAGGATTTGTGTGTTGTAGTTCCTTGTTGGGGATCTGCACCTTCTTTCTAAAGTAGCACCACCAAGAACCTCAAGGGCAGCCATTCCCCCCCTCCCCCGTCTAACTCTGAAGGTAACACTTTGGGGTTTGTCAAAAAATAAATGCCACATCCGAAATGATTCAGCTGTGCACAGTTCTCTTTAGCAATAAAAAGAAGCTGTTGACATTTTGATTGCTTTGGAAAATAGCACACTGCAGCATGACAGTGACATCAGTAATAAAAGTTCAAGTGAAAATTCTTGCCGTCACCACAGGAGGATTAAAAGGCCTGACAGCACATTATAACTTGGTCATCGGCAAGATGAAGCAGGGCCACCATGAGCAGCTTTCATGCTCGGTGATGCTGCCTGCAGATAAATCTTTTTCATTTTCTCCTTTTATTACTTCATTGCGCTTTATCAAGCCACTGTGCATGTTTTCAATTAGCAAGCTGAAACCTCCAAATGGAGATCAGTTGCTCTTTATATTTAGAAGAGGGAGCTGTCTAATGACACGGCTAAAATATTTGGGAAGCGTGCTTTTCAGAGCATTAAATCTCATTCAGCTGCAAAGGCCTTACAACTGTTTGTTCTTTAAAAAGAAGAGAAAACCACCTGACTGAGCATGCCTGATGTGAACTAATGGCACTTCAATCAGTTTTGGAGAGTTGGGAGATTTGACCTCTATTTTATTTTTTCACTAAACCATGTTGATTGTTTCACCCAGCAAACAAGGGTATTTTGTTTACCAGAAAGAAACTTGTTAGAAATGGGGAAGGTGAGAGAGAAGAAGTTGGGTGTCTTGTCAACATATTTTAATCACATATTCTGCACTGGAATGCATAAATCCCTCCCTCCCTCCCTCCCTTCATTCATTCTTGGTCAGAGTGAGAAATCTGACTTTCAATTCAATGGCCACCCCACCCACTAAGGCATGTGTACACACACACACACACAAAATAATAATAATAATTAATAAATTAAAATTAAAATGTTATTTTGAATTCTTTCTTATTCAAAAGCTCTGCATTTCATGTTTTTTGAAGTGAACTTTCACTTCAGTAAGGTTCATCAGTGAGCCCCCTTAACTAGTTCTTAAATTAAATCTATATTTAAACTCATGGATTCCAAGGCATACGGTGCATTCATGAAAAATGGACATCAAGGTTATGCTGGATACTCCTGAGATTCACATCTTGCTGCCAGGGGTCTGTTCAGGAAGGGCAATCCTCAGAAACACAGAAAAGCCAAGATTGGGACCAAATGTACCTTATAACTCCGCAGGTCACCAGGTAGAGGAGGGGCTAGCTATAAAGGTTGGATAGCAGCTCCCTATAGGTCTCCTTTAAATGTAAAGGTAAAGGTACCCCTGGCAATTAAGTCCAATCACGAACGACTCGGGGTTGTGGTGCTCATTTCACTTTACAGGCCGAGGGAGCCGGCGTTTGTCCGCTTCCGCAGACAGTTTTTCCGGGTCATGTGGCCAGCATGACTAAGCCGCTTCTGGCGAAACCAGAGCAGCACACGGAAACACAGTTTACCTTCCCGCCAGAGCAGTACCTATTTATCTACTTGCACTGTGTGCTTTCGAACTGCTAGGTTGGCAGGAGCTGGGACCGAACAACGGGAGCTCACCCCGCCACGGGGATTCGAACCGCCGACCTGATCGGCAAGCCCAAGAGGCTGTGGTTTAGATCACAGCACCACCCACGTCTCTAGGTCTCCTTTAGGTATCCCTATTTTGGGGTCTCTGAATTTATGCCTGGGGCCCAGTTTGCATCTGAACTCCCATCCCAGCCCCTGCTGATGAGCAATCTCTTAGCTTTAAGCCACCCCTCCAGTATCACAACATATCTGCTGCAGATCCTGCTTCCATACTGGCTGAACCTTTACTGAAGCTGAAGCTCAGGCTCGCTCAAACCTCAGGTACCATGAATGGACCTTGAACAAAACATTAGCCAACCAGTGCATTTTTTTGTTGTGCATGGCCTCCCCTGTCAGGAAATGACAAAGCACTGAATGTCTGGACCATTGGTCCGATGGGAGCCTCTTGAAATTTTTCTCTGTGGTAGCAATTGTCACATGGGCAGCAGACTAGCAATGCATGTTTGTCTTCCTATTTCAGAACATGCTCAGCATTTAACAGAGGTGTGCAGGTAGTTTGGCCTTGTATGTGGTGGTGTCTGTAATTGTCTACCTATAAGCAGGGAGCTAATTCAGGCAGCAATTTCAAATAATTGTCAATGGCCCGAGGGTAGTCTGAGTTAGCATACAAATTAAGACCTTCCCTGGCCCTGTTCGAGATGGAGAACAGCAGAGGCAATGGGAAAGAAGATTGCATTTTGGAGTGATAGAGTATATGACTTGAGCTTAGCAGGGAGACAGAATGAAGAGATGGAGTTCCCTTGGCTGACAGTATAAAGGCAAATGAGGGATTGTTCAGCAGAGGAGCTGTGTGGGAGTGAAAGGAGAATGCAGGATGTGGTCATATATGTTGAAAAGAGAAAGACATAAAAAATCAGCCAGTGTAGTGGGGAGACCAAACTGTGTGAGAAAAGGCAGAACAGGAGAGGCAGCAAGATTGAAGCCCTCCAGATGTTCCTGCACTCCCATCAGCCCCAGCAAGCAAAGCCAAAACACCAGGGTTGATGGGAGTTGGAGCCCAACAACTTAAATTCCCCACCCCTGCTGTAGAGGAACAAAGCATGGCACTATCAACTATACCTAGAAGTCTATAATGCTTGTCGCAGCACACAAATCTGATTCCTGAAAGGTGGTCCTTCCACAAAGGATTCTAATTTGGGTTCAGGGTGTACTCTTTAGCCTCTATAGGCAACTTCCCATTTTTGCGGAGGTTATGTTCTGAGACACCGCATGCTTAAGTGAAATTACGTATATTGGAAACACCTTTGAAAAAGCCTGCAAACACTCTCTAAACCTCTGGAAAACCTTGAAAAAACAAAAACCAACCAACTCCACCACAGTTGCTCCCTTCAAACCTAATTGCTCAAACTCCAACTCTCTTAATAGGCCTCAGACATCAGTGCAAAGGATCCTAGGATTGCACTTGCGAAGGCTCGTGGGATTGCTAGACACTATTTTTGCACCGTTTTGCCCTTTTTGCCCTCTTTTAGTGCTGTTTCTCCCCATTTGTGCCACTTCTGGGTTTGTGGCCATGTGCACGCGCACAAATGGGAAGTTGCCTGTACTTGCAAATGCTCTCATTTGCTATATTTCTCCTTTTAGTTCACTCCTTAACCTATTGCTTGTTAAAATTTTGTTGTGTAAAGGATGTTTCACCTCTTAGGCTGAACCAGTTGCACTCTTATCATGTGCATTTGCCACAGTACCTAGGTGGCTGAGCTCACGCACTCGCTGGCGAACAGTTTTCTTTTTTACTAGCACAGCTAAGTCTGAGGAGTAAGGCAATAAGTTCCCAAAGCCTAAGCAAATGATTAGATGGGAATTCTCTAATAATGGAATAATTCCTAGAATGCCATAAAGAGACTTCCATTAAAACTCTAATAGGACTTCCAGCTGGCTCCGTTTGATGCAAAGCCTCCGTCTCCAAAAGGAAATGAATGAAGGAGTCGGGTTTCCTTTCATGTGGTGTGGGGGGTCATTTGTTCTGCGGTTGCAGCGAGTTCCACACTATTGCGCTGGTAGCTGCTGACTGGCACCACTCATGTGTTGTAAAGCTTCTTCTATCTTAAATCAAAGATTATGTGTTTGGAAAAAAGCCCCAGCAATTGTGGCAGAGGCTTCATCGTGTTCAGCTGGCAGAATGCGATAACACTGGGTTAAGCAGACAGGTGCCATCCATTCTTCTGTCATCCATGAGCCACAGAGAGTGTGTGTGCCAGTGCCAAATCTCATGCACCACAAAGCAATGTGGAAGAGTTGCTTGGCCAGGAGGTGGTGGTGCTGTGTGGATGCTTTCAACTTTATGTGTTATCTGTGAGAGAGGAATGACTGTTTCCTTCAGAGGTGAAAACGTCCTAGCTGGGTGAAAATGCTAAATAAATAATATTTCAAACAGGCAAGCACAGAGTCTGCAGAGATATATTAAGCAATTTGCATAGTTTCCCATTTCTAATGTTAAACATGACCCCCCCCCCGAAAGATATCAACTAAAGCTAGGTAATTAATTTATTACATTCTAGGGTTGCCATATTTCAAACAGTGAAAATTCAGACAGAAAGGGGTTTGTTTTTTTTAGTTTCCCCCAATGTTTTTTGTTTGTTTGTTTGTTTGTATGTTTTTGCAAGATCACAAAAGCATTTTCTGCTATTTTAAGGGGAAATTGGCAAAATCAGCACTGCCAACATGGGCTATTATATGACCAGATTTTCCCAGACATTTAGTCGATTTCCATCCGGATGCTGCTGGTGAATGTGATATTCCGGATATGTCTGGGAAATTCTGGAAGCATGGCAACCCTATTACATTCTTGGTTGAAGTGACATATGTAGAGAGACAAATAAGGAGCATCCATAATTTAAAAACCAAGTAGAATTCTTATCTTTAAAAGGTATCTCACATTTCTTTTAATCTGGTGCTCCAGTTAGGAACTTCTCACGTCTGCCCATCTCTTCACAATATGTTGACATTGAGAAGGAGTTGTATCTCATTTTCCAGCAAGGCATCCCTCAGAGGTTCTGAGTGCCATGATACTCTGGAGAAATAGTTGACAGGGGAAATGTATTTTCTCTGTGGGAGATACTTAGAATTGGTTCTGTTCAACGTAGGATATGCCTTACAAAAAGGAAGTGAAACAAGCACAAAATGAACTTTTCCACCTCTGTAATGTGACTGCAAGGAGAGTGTCCTGTTTTTGTGACATCCCACTGTCACAATAGTTGTTGCTCCAGAAAAATGGAGCCAATCCCAAAATTGGTCTCATATGCAAAAGATTGCTTGAAAATTCAATCTGTTGATTTCATTAGATAAAAATGGACAAGATTCATCCCTCCTAGATTTTCACACTTAGGCTGAGAAAGAGATTTTCACCCAAAAGAAATTAGCTGTCAACTCTGGAGGTGTGTTCCTTTTTTCCTCAGACCCTGTCCAGTAGAATGGTGTGCTTTCACATATTTCCAGACAGTTCATGGAAGATACCTGATTTGTTAAGTCTTGCTTTGTTTTCATCTGTGTGTCATAGATGAAGTGCCCCTTGTTTTCTGTTTGTCACATTATCTCCTTTATGTGAGTTACTCATGCACTGTGGATATGACTTGCCCTGTGAAGTATCTATGCTGGGGCAGAAAGCTGGGCCCGATTTCAGCTTCAGAGCTTACAATTCGACAAAAGCAGCTGGTTTATTAGCTATATTTATAGAGAAAACAGGTTGCAAATGTCAACTAGGATAGCGTCTAAATATAATCTGAAATAACATCTAAAATGAGTTTTCACTTTATTTGATATTTAACCTGCTTTCATGAGCTGAGAATGAAAAAGCATGATATTTTTGATACATGTAAACAAGATTGCTTTCAGAGCTAGCAGTATGGTAATCAGGGTGTTGTATACTGCATGGAAATAAAGGTACTTTATGAATTCATTTATTAGTTCTCCTTGTTTACAATGTTTGAATAGAATGACATGCTGGTTGTACTGAGAAATAGTGCACGTATGGCAGGTAATATTACTATTAAATTCTAATTCCCTAACAGAGAGAGAGAAAACAATCTAGGCTTACGTTGCAAAACCAAAATCTGCAAATGGTAGTATATGTTTTATAAGCCCAGTGTTACCTGGTTTGCTTTGCAAAGGGTAAATTGTTTTGCTTTACCTCTTTATTCCCTCTTCCACACCTCATTTTCCAATAAGAAGAAAACAGGATTAAAGAGGACTGTACCAATTATATACATATATTGGGTGAAGTCTCCTTCCTGTCCTCCCTCTGCAAACCAGCCAATTACCACCACCCTCACAAAAAAAAACTGCTCTAAAGGATTTGGAGAACTTCCAAAGCATATTTTTTTTTGGGGGGGAGGGGAGTTCTGGAAGGGTAGAACGACAATCCAAAGAATCCAGATGTTCCATTGCATAAATGGATTTTGGCTATGCAAGTGGGTGAACATCATTGGGTGGGACCCATTGATTTCTGAGGATACATATGCCTGTCTCAGTTGGAGCTTTGCATTTTTTACACATTGCATGGAGAGTGACAAAGAATCCTACAAACATCTGGAAAGGGAAGCGCTATTTCAATATTTTAACCATCATGAAATACACTAAGTTATTTATAGCTCTATGCCAATTATTATAACTTTGTTATTTCCTTTGGCATTCCTAATTTCTTTGACATTCCCTGGAAAGTACATGTGGGATTTGAGCTGCAGAGAAGAAATGCGTGCATCTTGAACTTTAGTTACAGTTTTGCCATGAATCTCAGTGGCAATCAGTTTTCACACTGGGAATGGTGGGATTTGACTATGATATGTTCTGGGTAGCAGTGTGTGGTGGTGTAATGCAGTGTTTTTCAACCGCTGTTCCGCGGCACACTAGTGTGCCGCGAGATGTTGCCTGGTGTGCCGTGGGAAAAATTGAAAAATTACTTTATATATAGTCAATATAGGCACAGAGTTAATTTTTTAAACATTTTCTAATGGTGGTGTGCCTTGTGATTTTTTTCATGAAACAAGTGTGCCTTTGCCCAAAAAAGGTTGAAAAACACTGGTGTAATGATAATTAACCTTATTCATTATATCTTCCAGTGTGGACCAAGTCACATGCGATAGTGCCTTTATTTTAGGCTCTAAAACCATAAAGAGGGAACAGGACATTGGCTGGACTCAGCTCTATGGATCCAAAAACACATTTAGGTCACAACTTGGCCAGCTGCAGCAATTCAGTATTGCCAGCCTATTATTTGGTAGCGAGCTTTTAATGAGATTTCAGCTAGAAAAACTCCCTTGCCTGGTGCAGAATGTTGCTGTTATTTCCTACCCATTTTATGGAGTAGGATGCCAGACGGTTTCGTGGATGCCTCTTTTAAGTGTTTGTCTATAATTACTTTTGATTGCCAGATTTCAGTTAAACACCTGAATTTTTTTCGCCACTTGTCTTAACACTAATCAGAATAATATGATCATCAGCTTTGCACTTTGAAAAAGAACAAAGTAAGCAAGCCCTTAACTATTGCAATAATTTATGAAATATTTGGGTTGATTTAAAATTAATTACCTCTCACGTCAGCCATCAGACTGGCACTGCCCGAACTGTATTACTAAATGTAATACCTGTGGTTTGGTCCTTAATTTGGGATGGGAGTGGGAAGAAAACTCTCCCATGTCTACACTGCAGTGTGCCGTGTCTGATGCACAAAGTCCTATATAGCTCAGGACCAGGATACCTGAAAGATCGTCCCACTTCTTAAATACCCAGTTGATCACTATGCTCTGCAGATGACGGCCTCCTGCAGATACTATTTTCTCAAGAGGTCTGTTCCACACGATACAGGAAGTGGGTCTTTAGAGTTGTGGCATCTACCCTTTGGAATGCCCTGCCCATAAATATTAGTCAAACACCATCTCTTATGTATTTTTGGCACCTACTGAAGTCCTTCCCCCTCCAACAAGCCTTTTGACTGAGATCTTTCCCTGCCTGTATCTGAACTGTAAATGTTTTAAATATGTTTCATTGTTTTATCAATTGTTATTTGCTGTCCTGGGCTCCTTTGGGAGTATGGGTATAAATTTAATAAATAAAAAATGCAGTAAGCATTAAATCAGCCCTTGCCCTTCTTACCTTTGCATACTTATTATGAATTGTTAAATTGCATCCATGAAAGTAGGCTACAAAAACATGAAGGACTAATTTTGTGACTTTTGGCGAAGGTTATCTAGAGAAAGAAAATACAAAATAAACTTTTAATCACGTTTGCTTTCCCTTTTCTTGCTGCAGTATCCAGCTGCCCTAATGAATCTGGGGGCAATTCTTCATCTCAACGGCAAACTTCTGGAGGCAGAATCAAACTATCTCCATGCCCTTCAGTTTAAACCAGATGATGTCATCACACAGTCAAATCTACGCAAACTCTGGAATATTATGGAAAAACAAGGCTTAAGAACATCTAAAACATGACCTGATGTGCATTGGAAGGGGGGAAACTCGGAACCTTTCTTTGCAAAGAGTGAGAGAAGTCTAATCCAGAACAACTTCCAGGGTGCTATTTTGTTGAGTGCTCTTGTTGGACCGCACTGCAAGTGTCGAAGGTTGTAATTGCTGCTAGGAGAACCTACAGGGCTGCTTCTTGGTGTGACATTTTGATAATGAGAGAAAGGTGGAAACTCTCTCAGGAGTTTCATGAAGGACTTGATAGTTACTCCCACAAGCATAAAAATGAATTAGATTTGAAACTGGAGCACTTGAAAGGGGGGCCCTTTCGAGCATATTTGCCAGGCCATCGTAGTCGTTTTCACATTGCTCATTTTCATGTGGTTTCTGGTAGAAAAATCATGCTGGCCTATATAACATCCATCCAGTCAACATGGGATTTTAGTAAAGGATATAGACTGGCTTAAGTTATTTTCTGAGGCTGTAATTCATTAAAATGTATACTAAAACCCAATGTGTTTGCAATTTGTCTTAATATTGTGTATCTCCTTAGGGCTGGCTGCTTATCTGTTTCACAGATGAGTGCAACCATTTGAAAGATGAAACACAATTTGCAATCTATCTTGACAAGGGCACATTTTGTTTCAGCCTGTTGTTAAGAACATTATTTGAAGACGTTAACAAATACCTTGTTAGCTGTGTTTTGAGGGGAGTAAGCGGGACAGCATTACCCTCACCCAACAGAAATGTCTCCAAGTAGGAAGAATTAAGGCAGGCTGTAGATGTGATAAACACAACCATGTTTGTTTTCTTGTGTAGCTGCTTTGTTTCTGTCTAAAGTGGGAGTGGTCTAAAAAAAATTGAAATGAAAAGTGTGCATTGAAGAACAGAGCTGAACATTCCTCAGAGAGCTTTCCTCCGCCACCTTTCTTTATTGTGCTTTATAGATTCAGGCACAGTTATACCAGTTCAGCTCACTTCTGGGACTGGAATCAGATTGCAAAAAAAAAAAAGGAAGTACCCCAAGTGATGGAGAAACAGGATGTAAGGGAGGAAGTACAGATGGCGGGAAATCTTATACAATTCACACTTTCCAGAACAATCAGATCCAAAACATAGCCATCCTTCGAAATCGGCACTTTTCCAAATTTTGCAATGCAGTTCTCCAACCAAGTAATGAGCACAAAAATGGATATAATTGAGGGAAAGTGATGTGCAAAACAAGAAGTGTCTATGAGGTAAAATTGCATACAAATAGGTGAATATTAGGATAAATTTGCACTGAAATTCTGGTGAGGGTAGTTTAAAAAAAAAAATCCACAATCTAATGTGGAGAAGTGAAAGATGAAAAATGGAGAAAAGCCAAAATTGTTAGATTTGCCCATACCTTGCAGGAAGAGGGTTCACTTTCTCCTACTAGCATGCAACTTTTGAAAAAGAAGCGTCCCACACATACACACGAACACCACTCTTTAGGTGCAAATGGGGCAGGCACATGGGGAAAAAACATGGGGGAGCTGTCACATTTTATTTTGAGAGCAAGGGACTTTGTAGGACCAGCTGGCAGTGGTCCTGACAACAATTGCATCCATCCACACAGTATAGGTCCTTTAGCTTGAATATTCCATGCCTTGTGGCTCACACAGGACAGTTGTAAGCATCAAGCTGATACGCAGCTACCTTGTGCCGAAGCGCAGTGCAGCTGTGTTCCTGTTTTTACTGTCAGAACAGAATGCTAACCTTTTACTTGCATCTCTGCCTATGGAGCAGCTACATGTTACTGGAACAATTTGAAGACGTGTGCAGTTGGTGAATATGTTTGTGAAATGTTAGCAATGAGAATTATCAGCAGTTTGTGGGAAGGGAAATATTTTGCTACAAAGCAGCAAGAAACTAAAAGGATTTAATGCTTTTAGCATCTAGCGAATTCACAGGGTGTTAGACCGAAAGGGATTATGTGACTGACAATGGTTGCCAATTATTTTTGCATATGCTTAACGTTTTTACATACAGGGGGTGAAATTTGTGCAGACTTTCCAACTCAGTATTGCATCTCTTTTTTTTTTCTTTATCGCAATAAAGTGGCACCATTAGTTTTCCTTAACATTTCAGTTTATTTGGCATAGTTATTGCAATCTGTAATTTTTAAAAAAAAAAATATTTTAAAACATATTAGACTGATCTGTGCTCTTTCAGCCATTTACCAACTTCTTTTATTGGGTAGGCAGGTTTTTAAATGACCTAATAGGATCTATTTCAACATTCATTTCGACACAAGTGGGCATAAATTCAGGCCAGGTTCCAAAAAACAAATTTAGGCATGTCTGAGGGCAATCTTTTTTACTTGCATGCCATATCACAAGCTGCTACTGAAACTCTTTTTTTGTTTCAGTGGCCATTTTTAATGGAAGGTGAGGCTGCAGTTTGTGAAATGAAGAGTTAATCATTATGTGGCTTTTTTGCATCCTGGCCTTATATCATGGAATACCCTTGAACTGAAGATTATTAAGGAAACTCCCATAATCCATTATGTGAAAGTTTCCTTTGATTGAGTACTTCTGGATTAATACATTGTTGACACTCTTTATTTTTCAACTGCAGCAAAAAATAAAGTCATTACCTAGTGTTTCACAACTGTTGTTAGCCTTCTAGTTTGCTTTTCACGCTGTGTTTTTAAATGTTTTGAGGTGTGTATTGGTGCTTAGAAGGAAATGAGAACACATTTATTCTGTGCTGTTTAATCACTTCAGCTGTCTTAATGTATACATGTTAAGGAATCTTGCAATATCTCTCTATCGGCATAACTACTATTTGTCACTATTTGTAATAGCATTTTGCATTAGATGCACTTTGTTTTTCTTTTAGCAAGCTTGGTAATCATAGACCATCAGTTACAAGCGTCTTACAACCCTCTCCTTAATTCTGACTTGTTGACCTTCTGCAGAATCAATGACCTTTGGACTTAGCTCAAGGTGAAAGCCTAAACACTGCTGTTATAACATAGTAGGAAGGAGGAAACTAAAATCTTACAAGTTTGAAATTCAACATTTCAACATTTCAGGTGGAGTCATATGATAACATATTACAGTCTTTAGTGCTACAGCCATCATTCCACACCATATTTCTGAGCAGCTATAAAAATAAATGCTATATTAACATCTAAAACTGCTTCTTCTTTTTTACATTGTAATCATATGCATATCTACTTAGAAGTAAATTCCATTGATTTCAGTGGGCTTACTCCTATGTACTTGTGTGTTGGATTGCAGCCTAATTGGCATCCCCAAATGGCTCAAATTTCAGCTTTCAGATGCAAGTACAACTACCTGGTTGTAACATTTCACTGTTGCTCTAGCTTCTCCATTTCTTTTGTTTTATTCTTTTTTCACATTAATTGCACAAAAGCAGTTCACACTTTTATGGTGGCATTGTCTGTCTCATTTCAAACAACTACAGTTGGAAGTTTTTTAAAAAAGATTGTTCCATGTTCCTCCATACATTTTCACTATGGGGCTGGGATTTGTAACTTTCAATTTTGGAATAAGTTTAAATTGTTGTCTCTGCTCAGGGATTTGTGGTGGATATTGCAGACAGTGCTTAAAAAAAAGAGAGCACAAGTTTACTAAATTAAATTTTTATTTTTTTGAGAACTGTTATTTGTATAAATTATCAAGATTTGTAGGCTTTCCTTTTTGTAGACATGATTGTTTATGTGCCAGATAAGAAAATCCTTTTTGTTTTCAGTAATAAATGATTGATAACAAATACTTCGCACATGCTGTCATCTGTTACACTCGATATTATCGTAAAACGAATGGTTCTACCCATACTCAGTTTAAAGAAGCCAACATTTGGGATGTAAATCACTTGCCAGAACTTCAGAAAGTACATTTTCATGTACATTTAAAATAGGTACGTGTCAGTCTTTGCTTGTGTGTGTGTGTGTACATGTACTACAGTTATTCTAAAAAAGATTCATCCCTATGCTCTGTATGCAAGAACTCTGTACCCAATTTAAATTGGGAAAATCAGTGTTTTCCTTCTTTCACTGTTAGGCTTTATCAGGGCCGTCTTTAGCATATGCGCCGCCGGGGTACAGAGATCTGCCCAGGTCAAAGTTGCTGAGCTTTCTTTGGGGGCACAAGTCTTAAGTCGTTGGGCTTTTAAGGAGGGGAGCAGCAAAAACCGCTAACATGAAAAAATAATAAGCGACAGCGAAAACTCCGTCTTTCGTTTTTGTGGTCATGCGAAAACGAAAGACACCGCTAGGAGGCACTTCTGGATACATTGATTCTGCAGCTCTTCCACAAAAGAGAACAGAAATGACCCAGTGATCGTGGTCAACCAGTTGGACATCCTGGAGGTAGATAATTAAGAGCTTAGGCAGCTCTAAGAATTTGGTGTCCGGGTGCATCGCAGCCCTTGCACCCCTGGGTAAAGACGGTCCTGAACTTTACATAAGAACAAGAGAAGTCACATCACCTCAACAGCAAGGCAAGCCCAACCAATAGCAGTAGTTATAGAGCAGGGGTAGCTTCCCTGTGACCTTCTAGATATTGTTAGGCCACGGGTCCTGTCATACCTGACCACTGGACATGGGCCTCATGGGAACTGGTGGCCAACAATATCGGAAGGTCACATAGCCACCACTGTTACAGAGAATGAGAGTAAGGTTGCAATCCCATACACACAGTAGGGCCTACTACTGAGTAAACATGCTTGCACTGTTAGTAGTTCTTTACTCCAACAGTGGTATGACAAGAACATCATATTCCTGGCAGAGACAAAAGAACAGCTTAGGAAAACACAGCAGAAAGAAGAACGTGGGGAAAGAACTTCAGGTTTCAGGACTGCACAACAGTGAGATGGGATAATAATTCTCTAGATCTGAATTTTCGTTTGATTTCTTAAAAAAAAATGTTTAGGGATACTCTCATTTTCCTATTCATTGAAATACTGCTGCTCAATGAGCCCAAACTTAGATTCACGAAATGTTTAGGGGTATGCATACCCCCAGAAAAAAGCACTGCTACTACCCATTGCTAGCAGTTAAGACACCCTCATTCCTGTGAAGGATCGTCAGACCGGAAGCTTGTCATAATACAGTCTGTGATTATTCTTATTACATAAGGAAACATCCTTCAAATACAACCATGAAATCTGAAGTTTCGCTGTTGAATCCAGCAGGGCATTGTTCTGTGTAAGTGTAGATACACGAAAGATTGCACAACACCATCCCCTCAAACGTTAATAAAGTCTTTGTACTTAGTGGTACATTGTGATACAGTGAGGCGAAAAGATCATATGGTAAACAACAGTTACATATTTTGAAATCTGCTAATACCTGGTCTAGTTCTGACATATTCAGGAAAGCCACCAGTGATGGAAGAATGCTCACTTTATCTGGATGAAATATTGGGAAGAACAGTGTCTGGTGCTCATAACATTTGATCAAATTAAATTGCTGGTAGAATCTGCCTCATTAATGACTCAGCATCCTACACGCATCACAAATAAAGCCAATTATCTGCAAGCAGATTTTCAGAATGTGGAGCTCATCAGCATTCTTCAAACGATAATCAATCACTCAAAAATTTCATTTGATGACTGGGTGCTACAAGTTAGGCATACCAAGCAGTTTTCTGTGCTGATGGCATGAATGCATATATAGGTTTTTGGTTCGGTTTCTCCCTACCCCCTTCCAGGCTACTGTCATAATCTATCAAGCATATCATCATTTTGTCTGCCAGTCAGAATGTTGTGCTGGCTGTTTAGAAAGGTACTGTACACAGCATGTCAGAAAACTGCTCAGTGTGAGTACCTACCCTACTAGGCCATTTCAAAAAATTGATTCTGTGGCTTGCCATGTGTCAATGATAGAGGCATCAAAGACAGTCCACGGAGAAGTACAAAGGAGCTAGATTTTACAAAGAGAGACAAAATCATAAAATTTTACTTAGGTATTGTATTTCTTATTCAGCTTTATTTATTTATTTATTTATTTATTTATTTATTAAAGGAGGGGTGTCTCCAAAAGTGGCCTCTTGGCAACTACAGTGGTACCTCGAGTTACAAACACCTCAGGTTACAAACGCTTCAGGTTACGTTACAAACTCCACTAACCTGGAAGAGTTGCCTCGAGTTGAGAAATTTGCCCCAGGATGAAAACAGAAATCGTGTGCTGGCGGCTCAGCGGCAGCAAGAGGCCCCCATTAGCGAAAGCACGCCTCTAGTTAAGAACAGTTTCAGGTTAAGAACGGACCTCCGGAACAAATTAAGTTCATAACTAGAGGTACCACTGTAAATTCAAAAACAATGATACTGAGAGGTTCATACATAGTTTGCAAAGCTGAGAACTTAGTTTTAAGAGCACAGTCCCAGCCCACACCCACTGTTGTTGGCTAGGATGCTGCATAGATTTCTTTTCACTGACCTTTGCCAGACCTTTGTACACCACTGGTGGTTGGGGTCTGCCATCATGGAGTTTTTGAGCTATTCCTAAGCTTCTACCACATGAGTGGTGGAAAGCCCTGGAATGTTTTATTTGGGTTGGAAACTGAGCAGCTTTACATCTGAAGCCCATAAATTCCTCTAACAGCTCAGTCCTCTGGTCCATCAGCTGTACCAGCCTGGAGTTGGCATACCAATAAGTCCAGCATGGATGCAGTGCTGAATCTGCCTTTCTGCACCTCCCTTATGAGGCTTGCTCTGCCCAACACAGAAAGGAGCAGAGAGAAACAGTGGTCAAATGAGGTCAGCTTCACCATGCCAGAACAATGAAATGAAGGTCAACAGAATTTTTTCCCTCCAAACTGATAATCTTTCTGTGATAGACACAGCTTGGCTTTCTGTTGGTCCTCTAGCCATAGTCTGCAGCCAGGCTGGCTTCCTCTTAGCATGACGCTCTTCCTGAAAGGCACAGATGAAACTTCCCAGCTGCATTTGTACCTGTGGCAGAGGCCAGAGTGTCTTTCCCTTTACTTTTTCCTCTCTCAGGGCAACTTAATGGGAATAAGCTCCCGCGAACTCAAAGGGTACTTTGAGTAGACTTGTACAAGATTGTGCCGTTATGAGTCTCTTGAATGGGATGAAAGCAAGTGGGTTGGGTGCTCAGTTTGTCTTCTCCGTAAAGTACATTAAGCAACCACATTAGAGCTATTAAGCACTTAGGTGACTGATGCAGAAGTCCCATTAGTACATAAAGCACATATAAATATGTTTTGACATCAGCTAAGAAGTAGCACTTAGCCCACTGCATATCTTAGTCAGTCAGTCTATCAGGAGGAAGTCAGTGTGAAAAGGCAGCAGGGACCACCGGCACTACTCTAGTGCCAAACATTCCCTCAAGAAAATGGGGTTGCAGCATCCTCACAACACTGGCTCTCAGTCCTTTTAAGCCTTAATATTACGTTGACCAACATTCATTAACCACTCATTTCAAACAGGGTTGTATCCAAAGTCACTGCTCTCTTAGAACAACTTCTCATTTTGCAATGGAACTTCTCTCTCTCTCTCTATTTAACTCCCTCCATACTTTACATATACTTTTGCATATACTTGGTTGGGCGGGGGGTAATGTGACAGAAGGAGGGGAAGTTCCACTGGATAAGCAAAAATCAGCTGCCTACTGGCACACAGGAGTCTTCCCCCTTTCCATCTGTGAAAGTTATTGAGTTTTTCATGGGAAACCAATCGCAGTGCAAATTAAGAAGTTGCACAAATGTATTGCTTCGCTCCTGAAGACCATATCTCATCCCCACAACTATTTGCAGTATTTCCCTTTTATTAAGTACATATCACTGACCCAAGAGCAATATATGTTCTTGCCCAAGAAGTGGAGAGAAGGTCAAACTTTGGCACCATACATGCTTTGATTTATCAGAGTAATCTTAAGCCACATTATATATATTTAAAATAAATGTGTGTGTGTGTGTGTGTGTGTGTGTGTGTGTGTGTGTGTGAGAGAGAGAGAGAGAGAGAGAGAGAGAGAGAGAGAGAGAGAGCATTGCTATCTTTAAAAAAATGCTTTTGCGATTGTACATATGCAGGTGTCTGGATGTGCTGAATATTATCTGTATTCTTGAGCTTAGGAAGGAATAGTAATAATGTGTATAATAATCTAAGGGGGTGAAATGAGTTCTTTTTCAAAACTTCATTATAATGACAAATTTGAAATGCAATGCATTTTCTATTAGTATGGCATGGTAGTGGTTGCCGTGGTATTCTGAAATTTCCTGAAGTATACAATAAAATTAATACAATGCAATCTATTGTTTCTTGCCTTAATGCAAAACTGTTCTTTCCTTTTTCTGGTTTACATCCTCCTAGAGAAGGCACAATTCCAGCAAATACTAAAGCATATTCTCCTTCAACTCCCACAAATGCAGGAATTCAAGTTCCCCTTTGTGCTGTGGTTGTATGTTCTGTATTAAGTGATGGGGAGCATATGGTGCCAGCAAGACTGAGTTATCATTGGTCTGGAATTTACAACAAAACTCATTAATATCTGGAGAAAATGCATGCAACATCTTTGCCTTCCTTGTTTCTTTATTTGATCCATCTTCTAGCCTTTAATTTGAATGCTTGCTCTTTCAACACGAGTGAAAAGATCCAACAAAATATGTTATCTGTATCATTATTCAAAAGGAAGGTGAATGAATGAGATGCGTATATTGGAAGCTCTACTTTGTTCATATAACTTCCCTGTAAGGCTCCTTCTTACTATTTCCCAGCTATTACTCTATGCAGGTGACTAAATTACATGGGATTGACTGTGAGCAAACCAACGCTTACTGCAGAAATAATTTGCTGTCCTAAAGATTGCACCATGGACAACTTTTCCCAGCGTTATCTAACCAAGTTTGAATCTGGCACAGGAGCTGTGCAGAAACTGTAGTAAAGGGAGGGCATCAGTGCTGAAAAAGACCTGCCCCAGATAGATGTCAGATTTATCCCTCATAAAGAGGGCAAGCAAGCAAAGATTCTATGTGAATACTGTATCTTAATGCACATCTTATACTGAAGATCTTACATTTAGAAGGCATTATCTTAAGATACCATATTCCCATACCGTTTAGGGCTCCATGTATCTATAGCCAAAGACAAACCATAGAATCAAATCTTTACTGACAGCTATCATTCCCCAGTGGGGGAAAAAGCTTGCAAGAAAGTGATTCTAGACCCCAAATTATGTTGGGACAAAACAGTAAATCCATGAAAGCCATGACTAAAATTCGAAACATACTTGTCTCAGTAGGATTACTTTGTACCAAAACGATTTGAGACATCTGCATAAAACATCCGCCGAATTAATGTAAGCATGCAATTGTTCTCACTAAGAAATGCATAAAATTGCCTTTAATAAGTGCATGATCAACATGAGCTGTGAATAATTTGAAAATAATTAGGGTTATTTTATCAGTGCAGGTTATGGATAGAATACACAATGGTTCTGCCTGTGATCAGCCATACTAAATCAATATTTTTGCTATTTATCATGCTGCATTAGACTTTGGTTTCTGACCACCACCACCCAATTTCTCTATAACCAAGCTATGCTCAACCTTTAACTGTCTCACTATCATCATCCTGTGTTATATTAGCATAAACAGCAATCAGTAGTTCTGACTGAGAAGGGGTTGACTTAATCCAAATGACCCTGACCATGACAGAAAGGGCAAGCCATTAACACCACACATATTCTTCTCAAAGCTTTTGCTGTCTCAGTGCCAGTAATATGTGATTGTCAATATCTTGTGACCTTATACGAGTGTGATTTGTTTCAAGTTTGCTGACTTTGGAGGACTAACAGAAAAGGGGGAAAGTTTTGTCTTGTGCCTTAACACTTGCTTGATTCATCAATGGACTAACATTGGCCATGTTAGATGCTTTTCATCTGGGTCTTTATGCCAGTTTGAAAGCTCAAATATCTTTGGTATTAGCGTGTGTGTGTGTGTGTGTGTGTGTGTGAGAGAGAGAGAGAGAGAGAGAGAGAGAGAGAGAGAGAGAGAGAGGGGAGTTTAAAAAAAAACACTTTGGTTTGTTTGCTTGCCTGTCCTCATAATTACTTATTCACTTGAGTAATTTGTTCAGTATTGCTGGCATTTACCTTTTTGCCAGCAGGTTTAATTAACAACAAATACTCAAGGAGTCACTTATATATCAAGAACCTTTTTATTCCGCAAGGAAGTAGTCATGTTTGGCAGTCTTCTAGTTGTGAACGTTTTTCTAAAGCCCTGAAGATGTCAGTTGTATCTAAGATCTGAACTATCCAGGAAAGACACCTTGGTCATTGTGGATAGGTCAATGAAAATGATGTGAAGGCAAATTCTGTGCTGGAAATAATTAGGAAGGTGGGGGATTCTTTACAGAGGTTTAGAATACAATCATATGTCGGGTTACGGCTGCTTCAGGTTGTGTGATTTTGGGTTGCGCATCGTGCCAAACCCGGAAGTAATGGAATGGGTTACTTCTGGGTTCCGGCACTCGCGCATGCGCAGAAGCGCTAAATCACACTTTGCGCATGTGCAGAAGTGCCAAATTGTGTCACGCGCGTGTGCAGACACAGCGGCGCGGGTTGCGAATGCACCTCCAACACGGATCACGTTGACAACCCGAGTGTCCACTGTATGATAAATGACATTGAGAGAGTGGGAAAAGAAGGGTTTCTCTCTCACAATACTTGAACTCATAACAAAAAACAAAAACAAAAACCTGATTAGCAAGAGATTCATAACAGGCAGGTAACAACTACATGGCTTTTCCCAAAGAATCCTGGGAATTGTAGCTTGTTAAGAGTGAGGAGTGCTTTTGAATTATGGTGCTGGAGGACACTCTTGAGAGTCCCATGGACTGCAAGAAGATCAAACCTATCCATTCTGAAGGAAATCAGCCCTGAGTGCTCACTGGAAGGACAAATACTGAAGCTGAGGCTCCAATACTTTGACCATCTCATGAGAAGAGAAGACTCCCTGGAAAAGACCCTGATGTTGGGAAAGATTGAAGGCACAAGGAGAAGGGGACAACAGAGCACGAGGTGGCTGGACAGTGTCCTCAAAGCTACCAACATGAGTCTGACCAAACTGCGAGAGGCAGTGGAAGACAGGAGTGCCTGGTGTGCTCTGGTCCATGGGGTCACAAAGAGTCGGACACGACTAAACAACTAAACAACAACAACAACAACAACAACAACAACAAGAGTGAGGGGTAAACTGAAGTTCCCAGGATTCTTTGGGGGAAGCTGTGACTGTTAGTACACTATATATATGTGCTTTAAGCAAACGGTGTGTTTGTGACCACAGTGTAAAATGAATTAATGGATTTCATTGCCATGAGATGTGTTGATCGTCACTTGCTTAGATAACTTTAAAATGAATTCAATGGATTCATGGAGAATCCATCTGTCACTTGCTATTAGTCATGATTTCTGCATGCAACTCTGGGCTTTCCTGTTGCCAGAAGGTTCATTAATGTGTCTGATTGCCAGCTGCTAGGAGGCAACTTCCTGTTGATCCTGTTGTTACCAAATCACTCCATTCAGGTGGAACTCTCTACATGCCCCAGGACTCTGTGTGTGTTTGTGTGAGCAATAAGAGCCTTCTGGCAGTAGATCAAGGAATGCCCTTATGCTTTAAATAAGTGCTGTTCACAGCACGACCTAGCCACGCTAACAGTAGGTTGTGATTGCTTAACTGATTCTCTGGAACCCTGTGCCATCTCTGTTGCAAGCAACACCTTTAACTTGGTCATCAATCACCTCTTGGGAATGAATAGCCAGGCAGCCTGTATATCATGCCTCAATTGAACTCAGCATCCTTTTTTTTCATTTCTACAGAGGCCAGAGCTCATCCCCCTTTTGGCAATATTTGAGGGATGGAGACACCCCAACAGCATTGCATGTCAATTTAGTGGGTACCTTGCTATTCACTTACATGCCTAACTAAATAATACAGTTTAGAATGAGGATCTCACCTGAAGATAGGCAAAGATTTGTCTCATTTGTCTCATAAGGTACCCATTTCAGCCAAGTTTGTGCACAGTGCTAAAATCAGTGCTGTGATTAAGACAACATATATCTTTATTATTAACATTTGTGATAAATTAAGGGTGGGGCACCTGTTCTTTGCTTGTAGTATTTGTAGTGTTACAAATTTTTCATTGTGATTGTTCCTCTTAGAAGTGGAGGACTCTATAAATTGTCCATGTGCACAGATTTTCAAGAAAGCAGCATGAAGACATCTGCTTTGCCAAAATATATTAGGTGATCTAGTTTGTCACAGTGAGCTTTGATGTGATTTTTCAGAGAAGTGAACATCAGAAGACTCCCATATTGTTGAGGTAAAAATGCTGAAAAAGAACCAGAGGCAATATATGGATTCTTTAACACAAAAGACCCATATTATTTAAACACCAACTGTAATAATTGGAGACCCAACATATTGTGTTACCCTCATTAGATGGAATCAGAATAAACAACTGATTATAGCAAAACCAAGTTTAAACATATTCCCCAAACCTTCTATTAAGGAGTAGACTATAGATTAAAGACCTGAATATTTGTTTCATATTTCAATCACTTTGGTTAAAAATAGTCAACCAACTGCTGTGCTGTACTCAAATTCAGTAGCAGCATATGCTATGGCCATCTGTTAGCTCAAAGCATTGTGTTGTACACAACACAATACTCATTCTGCAGATTGTGTAGCCATAACATTGGCATAGCTATAAGGAATGATGATCTCCTTTCCAAAGGACGTTCTCTGTTATTGTAGTGGGGACTGTAGAGAGACTGAAACACCCAGTAGGCAACAAACTGCTTTATTTTAAAGAGAGAGAGAGATTTTAGCATAAATGGCTTAACTGAGCCTGGCCAGAATCAACTGTATTTGGCTCCATCCCTTCTAGAAGTCTATTCATCAGCAGCTGTCCTACTTGGATGCTTTAGCTGAGATTCCTGCATTGCAGGGGATTGGACGAGATGACTCCAGGGGTTCATTCCAACTCTACAATTCCATGATCATATGTGTGCACCTGGGAAGTAGATGAAGCCCTTCCATCAGGCTGGTGAGGACCAAGTACTATTTGGCCCCTCCTTCACCAGAACTGTCATAGGCTACAGTCTTGGTACCTGAATTTGCTTATTTTCTTTTCACTTCCCACCCACCCTGGAATAAATAATAGACGAGAAAACTATTCCAGCAGTAACAATGTACATGATTAGCATTGAAGTAAACACGGGACATGGGAAAACAATATTGCTTTTTAAAAATGCAATTAATGTTTAATAGAACATGTTCATTTTCATGGAGTATTCAAAAAGTCTGCGAACATAGGCTGGGAACAGATCTCATGGTTATCCGGTTCAATACCCTAAACCGTATATAAGGAACCAGACCTAAAATATCACTGAGTTTCTGGAAATGCTATGACATCCCAGCCTAGAAATAACCCATTCACCACTAGGTTTTTGTTTTCCTGGCAAATGCAAAAAAAAAACAAAAAAAAAACCAACCACCACCAGGGCTTTAAAGGGAATGATGTCTGGTGACAGCAGAAGCTCCAGCTACACAAGTTTTTGCACAGAGGTCCTTGTTCTACCTTCCAGCCATCCTTACCCCAGTCTTATCTGGATTCAGTTACATTGTCCTACAAGATTTCCAAGTACTGAATCAAGGTCAGATGTTGGGGAGAAAGTTGGTTGGTCAAAATCATTGTAGAATCTTCATCCCAACTGTCCTTTTTTCAAGCAGCTCTACATACACTGAATAGAAAGAACACAGGAAGCTGCCCTGTAAAGAGTCCATAGCCCCATTTTGCTCAGTAATGCCTCTTCTGACTTGCAGTAGCTCTTCTGGATTTCAGACAGGGAATCTTTCCCAGGCCTACCAGGAGATGCTCGACCATTCAGCTACATCCCTTCCTTCATCCATCAGCAATATTCATAGGAATCAGGGGTGCCATCTCGCCCTCAGGATTGTGGCTGCCCACTGCCACAAGCCCACAACATGGATGTTGCAGCAGCCAGAAGCTCTTCTTCCTCTCCCCTTCCACAGCCAGCAAGGCACCTTTTCCTGCAGGGAGGGGCTCTGCATCCAAACCCTCACCCCGGAAAAGGGTGCCTCACTCGCAGGCTGCAGAGGGCAGAGCTGAACTACTTCTCTCTTGAAGGCAGCGCTGCTGTCACCTGCCAGTTTTTCTAATTGATTTTGTGGGTGCCTGGCCCCCACAATTATATTATTGTGGGTGCCCAAGCACCCACGCCACCCTGGAGTTGGCTTCTATGATAGAAATTAATAGTTTGGAGTACCGTATTTTTCGCTCCATAGGACGCACCGGACCATAGGGCGCACCTCATTTTTAGAGGAGGAAACAAGAAAAAAAAACATTTTTCTGGTTTTCCTCCTCTAAAAGCTGTGTGTGTGTGTGTGTGTGTGTGTGTGTGTGTGTGTGTTTGAGGATCAGCTAAAAGTTTTGCAGCTTTTTTGCAAGGGGAAAAGCCCTGGCTTTTTTGAGGACTAGCTAAAAGTTTTGCAGCTGTTTTTGCAAAGGCAAAAGGCCTTTTTTAAAAAGGATCAGCTAAAGGTTTTGCAGCTTTTTTTGCAAAGGGGGAAAAGCAAAGCTCCTTTTGCAAAGGGGGAAAAGCAAAGAGGAAAAGCCCCATTTTCCTCACATTTCTGAAAAATCTTAAGGGAGCTGTTTCTACTGTTTCCAGTCAGATAATCTAATCAGCCAGTCACATGTCCTGGGGAAACAAACAACCTCCCTCTGCAGCACATTCAACAAAGGAGGGCGGGGCTGAAAGGGAGCAGGGACTCTTATCTCTCTCCCGATCTCTTGCTGATCAGCTGCTGAGCGGGTCCTTTCAACACTCCCTTTTCTCTTTGTAAAATAAAAAGCACAATCTGCTTTTGGCCCCTGGACAATTCAGCTCCAGGGACCACCATTTGCTCCATAAGACGCACAGATATTTTCCCTTACTTTCTAGGAGGAAAAAAGTGCGTCTTATGGAGCAAAAAATACTGTAACTGGGAAATTTGCTAGAGAAGCTGTGTCACCATTTTGGTCTCGACATAGAGGTGCTACAGACTTTAAGGCCTACAGGTGTCTAAACCTCTCAAAGTGGGCACTACTGCAAACAAAGATGCCATCTTTATGTGGGTGACTTTTATTGACCAGGTTAGACCTTTGGATCCACTGATAGCTTGCCATCAACTTTGTATATGAAAGGACAACTGTGAAGCCATACTGGGTAACTGTTAGATCATGGCTGACTTTGTGAAGTGCGAGGCAAGCTTGTTGCAGTGGGCTTGCTGCCTTGGAGTTGAGCACTGTAAATGTACAAAAGACAACAACAAAGTTTTTTGAAAGAATATTTGCTGAAGTCAATTCAGCCTTTGTAATGATTTGCAGTCAACGTGTTGTGTGTTACAGAGCAAGGTCGCATTATCAAATAACAACAGACTTTATAAAAATGAAATTTTATTCCATTTGTTTAAGAGAAACACCATTTACTGGGGGATAGTTCTGTTCTGAAATGCCAAGAGAATTTCTGTTAGTGTTACGCTACCATTTCTGGCTGAGCATTAATTTGTGTTTGTTTGTTGAGTGTTTGCTTATAATTATTGTAGTGTCATTCTCCAAAAGTATTCAAAAGCCCAATACGAAGGTGCTAAAGCCTGATAAGGAGGTGATCTCACTCTTTCTGTTCAGCAAACATATCCACCATTTGCAAAAAGCATTATGCCTAGTAATATCCAGACTAACCTCTCTCCTGACACACAAAAGCTATACTTCACAGTCTACTGAACAGCGCAGTTCGAAAATTGATTAAAAACCCTAATTATTGTAACAGGACTATAATAATGATTGATAGGACAAAGAGTAGCAATCATGAGAGAGAAACTGTTCTCAAAATGTTCTGTAGTCCAGGGGGGGAATTCAAACATAATTTGTGGGGAGAAACCTCTTCGTTTTAAATTACACACTTTAGAATCCAAAAATAAAATAAAAAGAGGAGGATGGTTGTTGGTTGGTTGGTTGGTTGGTTGGTTGGTTGGTTGGCTGGCATTTTTATCTTTTTTGTTTAAGTGCATGAGTTCTTTTGTTGCACTTAGACAAAAGAACAATGGTGATTGCTACAATACTCACTTCAGGTTTTGGAAAACAATGTGCTGCACAGTTTGTGAAGGAGACATCTGCCAGCTAAAGGCAGGAGGAAACCAAAATTCTAGAGGCAGGTTGTAGCTTTAATTTAGAGAGAGGCTGCCAATGAGTGAAGAGGTTTAGCCTGGATTAGCTAATTCTGAGTGCAGGTTTGGCGGGTGCAATAGTGGCTCCCTAGGAATCTGATGCAGGATCAGTGGTTTTGCTGCCTGTTTAATAAACATCTGTTTTGCTTCCAGGGGACCAGCTTTGTACATCTATACTAACAAATCCTATGCACACAACATAAGTATCCAGCGTTCTGTAATCAAAACACAACTAAATCTTGCCATGCTGCCTCTGGACCTCTCATTTTTTGGGGAACTGGGGAATGTGTAGCAAAATCTACAGCTGAGAACTCTGGGGAGTGGTGTGAAATGCCCTTAAAATCTTTAAAGTGGGCAATGGCTTCATATTTTTTCTGCTTCCTTTCTATTTATGAGATTAGATTTCCATATTTATCTTTCTCACTGAAGACAGTAATTAGCAAGTCTCTTTGTACAGGGGTGACTTTGTTGGCGGCCTGCTAACAGTATCACATCCGAGATCTCTTGATAATAAATGACTTTGACTATAAGGGGAGGGGGATGACTGGCTTTTCTTTTAGAATTAACCTTCTCTCAATAAATTTAGGTTGTTGCATGCAGTATACAGCAGTGAATAAGCACAGTCTCCACTGATTTTAATAGAAGAAAAAAGCAGTGCCATTTCCAATGTGTTTCAAATTCTCTGCTGCTAGGTAATAAAACACCTGAAGTCAGATTCCCCTTCCCCTTCCCCTGAACTATATTTTTTATTCTGGAATTCCAAGCTCTATGGCAATATTTTTTTCCCAGAACGGGGCAATATTTTGCTAGTACATCATATGAGTTCATTCCTACTCACAATAATGTTGCAAATTACACAGTATAAGGGAAACTGCTCTTTACATTTTTTGGGTGAAAACTGGAGATGTTTTTTTTTTAAAAGTTTACATCTCAAATGAATGCTGTGTGTGAACAAAATAGACATTTAAGATCCATGCATTATGCTGCCGTGTTCCTTGGAGAGCAAGGATTTAAAGTGGCTTCCTGTTGCATATTCAGTGTTGCCCTATTTGGGTGTTCTGCTTGCCCAATCACACAAGGGGTGGGTGGTAACATCCTGCCAAACCCTGCCACCTCTTGACACATCACTTCCTCCATCTTTTTAAGTCCTCCATGAATTGGAAGCTGGATGTATGAAGTGGAGAAGAGGATTCCTGTGTGATTGAGGACAAGTTTTGGATTGCGTGGGAATTCTTCACAGGTACAGGAGACTCCTGGCTTTGAATTTTGTTGATGGCTGGGAAAAATAAAAGGATGTAACAAAAGGCCAGGGAGAGAGGAACTGGCAACATGCCTCGGACTCTCCCTTCTGTGATTGTCATTTTGTGTGCACAAGAATAGCGCATGAAAAAGACTTCTGAGGTAAAATCCACAGGTTTGTTGCTGGGTGTCACTAAGATGAAGGAGCTGTGGTTCTGGCTACATTCCATAGCATTCCTCTCCCAGTTCATTCAAATAAAAACACAAGTGAGCTGGAGAAGGAGCAGCTGGATGGTAGCAGATGTGAGTCATGAATCAGATGCCCAGAGTGACTATATAAAAGGCAAGGTGCAGGAGTGTTGGAGAAGAGGTCCCAGGAAATTCATGACTGGGATGCAAAAGATGCTAGAAGAGGGGAAAGGAAAAGACTAGGAATGAAACTTGACTGGCTGCAATTAGAGCCAGAGAGGAAAGAGTTTTAGTAAGGGGAAACTGAGGAACAGTGTGAGCAAGTGAAGGGAATCACTATGCTATATACATAGCATAGCGATTCCCTTTAGGTTTAGGTAGGAAATTTAGGGTTCCCATATTTCAAAAAATAAAAAAAACCAGGAAAGCTTTATTATTATTATTATTATTATTATTATTATTATTATTATTATTATTATTATTACTATTAGAAAACCCAAAAGTTGTTGAGCAGCCCTAGGGATGTATGGCAGCCCTAAAGAATTTAGAAGGGATCCTGTGATGAAGAGGGGATTGCCAAGCCCTAGAGGTAAGGGTCCTACCAGGCAGTCTCTGAGACCAACTGGGGTTCTGAGGATCCTAGGGACCTAAAGAGGGAGACTTTGACGCTGGGTAATGTCTCAATTGACCTGAAGTCTGTGAGCCTCTTCACTACATTCTGTTTTTCATGCTTAAGGAGGTTTTACAAGCACAATGTGTGAAGTGTAAGGAACAATGTGGCCTCATGAAGCAGGGATTTCATCCCTTGCAAAGACACAAATAGGACATCAACATCAAACATAAAAGAAGAAAAGCTGTAAACTTTCATGTTCTTTTGCCTTTTTACGTCTTTATTGAAAGTTAAAAAGTACATATTTATATGTGCACTGATCATGGTGAGACATAAAGAAAGAAAGAAAGAAAAGGGAAAAGAGAAACAGCACCCATGTAGAAGGGAAAATAAAGGGGGGGGGACCCAAAACTGTATACTTTACAAAGTTGTTATTGTAATTCACCTGATCTTAACCTCTTACAGTATTTGTATTGGATTCCAAATATCATTGAGTTTGTCCATGGCAAGTCTGTGTTTATATGCAAGTTATTATATGTTGCGAGTTTGTATAAGTCTTCAATTCAATTGCAGAAGGGAGCTGCATTTTTATTTTTCCAATTCATCAGTATCAATCTTTTTGCTGTGGTAAGGGTGCAGAGAGTCCACTCATATTATCCTTTTGTAAGGTTCCATGTGCTGGGTATGTAATTCAAAAGGATATTTTGCAATGTAGATGTAAGATTATTCCGTACAGTTCTGTTGATAGTTTCAGTTACATTCTGCCAAAAATCTTTCAATATAGGACAATGGAAATACATATCTTTTAGAGAAGCATTATCCCTATTGCATCTCCAACCATTAGATACCTTAGACAACCCTTTTTTAAACAAACGTAATGGGGTATATTCTAAATATTTTTTGTCATATGAGCCTCAATTTAAGGTCCAGAGATGCCCTTGTTACAGAAACTTAAAACAGTTTCTCACTATGTGGTCAAAATTGAGATCTCTAATTCTTTATTCCATTCCTCCCTCAATACCTGTATATCAGATTGGTTTGCTAGTAACGAAGATTTATACATGTTGATTGCCAGTTTTTTTTTTTGTTGTTGTTGGGTAAGAATTAATCAACTGCTTCATTATCTCTGGGGTCTCTGAGGCTGTAAAAGCTGCTGTCCATAGATGGTGGTTAGCAAGTTTTTATCTGGAGATATTGCCATTGAGCATTTGTAGGTATTCTGCATTTGTATCTTAAAACGGAATATGTACAAAATTCATCCTCTACGTTTATCAGCTGGTCTAATGTTAATATACCCAAATTCATCCACCTCTTCCATACAACAATTTCTTTTCCAATTTTTAAATATGGGTTTTCCCATAGTCACTTTGCCATAGGAGAAAATGTCAAATTTATATTCTTTGGACATGTGGTGCCATATCATCCGAACTAATGTTATTGTTTCAATAGCATCCCAAACTTTCATGTTCTGGAAATTGTTGTGCAGTGTATTTCTAACAGAGAACTGTCAGGTGATTTGTTATACCTAGGGTTTGTTTCCTACTAATGTGGGCCTCGATGCTAGCATAGTTGGCTAGACCCAATACGATATGCAAATGACCAAGGCTAAGGATGTTGCTTGCCCTTCATCATCCCCGAAATAAATTGCATTTTTGTTTGTGTTTGATACTCTTCAGCCACTGCTTCTCCTTCCTCTTCCCCAATTAAAGAATGATGCTTTACATGGAGAATTGGGATGAAGTAGTAGGCAGCTGAAGAATCTCATCAGTGCCAGAAACTAAATGATTCTAACAGGAAATGATGGGACATGGGTCAATTGAATCATGATGCTTTGATGGTGTTTCCTGCTTGGCAGGGGGTTGGACTGGATGGCACTTGTGGTCTCTTCCAACTCTATGATTCTATGATTCTATTCTATGATTTGCTACCAAGGAGAAGACTCCACAGGACCTTAAATTGATTTCAAATAATCATTGGTTGTAAAGGGAAAGCAGGGAAGAAATGGGTAGCAGTGGACCAGCAGAGCTTATAGGAAAGTCCTATCAACCCTAGTAGAAAAAAGATGCTAGACATTGCTTACTGCTGAGTAAAACCATTTTTCCTCTTAGGGAAGACAAAAGGAGAGTAGTAGAAATAAAGTTGTGTGAGCTCCAGTTTGACTTGGGCTCTACTTAAAGGGGGGTGTAAATGGCTGAAATTAAGGCTGTTTTATTTGACTAGAGTGGTGAGGAGGCTCACATTTTTGACTGCTCATCCCATCTTTTAATTGAATCATGATTTGTATAGAACTTTACCAGCACTGTAACTATTGGGGGAAGGGGGAGAGTGATTTGGCTTCATGTTACATTACTATAATAATCATATTTAAGCGCCAGTCACTTCCGTCTGCTGATTGACATTGTTAGTCTCCTTGTTAGCACAAACTGCAAGGAGCTGCCTTGCCAATCCTTTTAATAGATAACATTTTAACAGAAGATGTCACGGTTTAAACTTGGGACCATTTGACACAATGCACGTGCTCTACTTGGGTTCAAAATGCCCTTGGTATTGTTCTGCATAGTGAGCCAAGGCACAGATCTCTACCCCTTGCCAGGGTTTAGGGTTCAGAGTCCACCAGTGATTTCTATGTATATGATAAATATAATTGCTCTGTAACATCTCAGGACTATCAGCCTGGAACCTTTCAAAAGAAAGGTTGCATGGGAAGCTCTAATTTGAATTGGTGAGCAGAGCTGGGAATATGCCTTTGCTTCCAACGCAAATAGCTCTTATCACTTTCTACAGGATCTCATTCCAAGCTGTGTCATTGGCAATTGCACTCCATCTTTCATCTGAGAACAGGAGGGTTTTCTTGTATCAGATTGGCACGCACAAATTCAGCCTCTTAAGTGTTATTCCACTGCAGTTTTCTAAAATACTGTCTTGCCATTGATAAGCTTTCGCCAGCTATTTCAAATAACTTAATTGTAAACGTATGATTGTAGTTGTAGTTGCAGGGGAGGGAGGGAGGGAGAGAGAGAGGGAGAGAATGCAGGTGGCTGCCCTGTTCTGGCCACTGAGAGACATTTTAATGATGTGAAGAATAGGAGTCTTGGATTATTGGGTAGGATCTAATGTTGTTGCTCCATGTGGAAGGCGCTTTTGTTCACAGAAGAAGAGTTGTGCTTGTGGAGAGTTGCTTCTTTGGGTGCCATACTCCATCTATTAATGGAGCAACAATGTTGGATCTTGCCCATTGTCTTTCCCAAGAGTCTGTGGGTATCCACTATGGAAAAAATCAGAAAGTCTCCTTGTGGTAGAAAAGATGGGTATGGTTGTGTTTCATTATCACATTTTTGTATTGGATTCGATTGTTATAAGGTTTACATTCTTTGTTTCTTCAGCTTGCAAACCACTTTGGGTATTGTAAGATAGAAAGATGGTATACAAATTAAAAGTGATGGTGAGGATGATGGTGATCATCTGTTGTTGTTCAGTCGTTCAGTCGTGTCCGACTCTTCGTGACCCCATGGACCAGAGCACGCCAGGCACGCCTATCCTTCACTGCCTCTCGCAGTTTGGCCAAACTCATGTTAGTAGCTTCGAGAACACTGTCCAACCATCTCATCCTCTGTCGTCCCCTTCTCCTTGTGCCCTCCATCTTTCCCAACATCAGGGTCTTTTCTGGGGAGTCTTCTCTTCTCATGAGGTGGCCAAAGTACTGGAGCCTCAACTTCAGGATCTGTCCTTCTAGTGAGCACTCAGGGCTGATTTCTTTAAGAATGGATAGGTGATCATCTGCTTAATACCAAAATAGGCTTCCAAGCAGTTTGCAACTATAAAAACCACCTATGCAAGCAGTAAAATATAAACACCCGCAATTAAATACACAATGCCATTAAAACATTAAAAAATAAAAATCCATTATTAAAATATGCAATAAAGCAGTCCTTTTAAAACATAGTACAATCGTACCTCTGCTTACGTACCCCTCTGGATACGTAAACTTTGGGTTGTGAACATGGCAATGTATACTTCTGGGTTTTGCTGTGCACGCATGTGCAGAAGTGCTCTGTGCACAGTGCACATGCGCAGAAGGGCACCTCTGGTTACAGACTTTTCGGGATATAGCCGGGCCTCTGGAATGGACCCCATCTGTAAGTGGAGGTACCACTGTAATTAAAGCAGGATACTGAGAGATCAATGGTATGCCTATGTGAGCAGGTGTGGCTTAAAAAAAAACTCCATGGGATTGTCAATACAGTTGGGTCTTCTTGTATTTCAGTGGGGAGGGCATTCCACAACACAGCTGCCACCAATGAAAGAAGCCTGCCTCTGTGTCACTAGCAAATGGATATGGCATGGCATGACTAACCGGGTTTCTTTTTTAAAATAATAATCACCTTATGGAGGAATGCAAAGACTGTCATGTTGGTTGGCCTTCCAGTGGCCTGAAGCCAGGCAGACCAAATGCTATTATGTGCTTTACAGTTTCTAAAAGAGTGGACTTGAAAGAAAGAAAGAAACCCCCAAAAAGAAGTGTTGACAACAGTTGAACTCTACAATGTCAGCTTGGTGGATGAAGATAATATTTTGATTGCTGTCCCAAAAAATACTCACAACAGCCTCTACTGAAAGTCTTGTGGAAGAAGCCAGTGCCTTTTCTAACCACTTCACATCATTCCTATGGGAGGCACCCTTCAAATTCCAACATTAAAATGCAGAAAAGAATCAAGGAGAATGAGGATGGAAGTCCCCTTTGAACACAAGCTCCCCTGATGTAAGCCAAATGAAAACAAATTGACATTTTTTTTTGGTGGGGTGGGGAGACAAGGGAATAGGTAATGAGAAAATGTCTTTTGAATAAAATATCTGCTGAAACCCAGTCAAGGGGAGCCAGCAGTGTGTGGTGCAATTCATTGCTAATAGAAGGGATGGGATATATCAAGGGCAGGGAATGTCATGCGAGAATGCTTTAAAGCAACAAAAATGAAATGATCCCTATCCTATCTCCCTTTCCAGATGCTCTAGGAAAGAATAGTTGTCAATTATGCTTGGGACCTAACTGCCTCGATTTTTCCTAGTATGCCATGTATTGAATATCTTAAGCCAGCCAGCCAGTGTCACTGCTGTCCCGGCTGCCTTGACTAACAGCAGGCTACCTTGCATTCAAATAATCTTCATAGGTGGTTATGAATACGATTGCCTCTATAGTCACTCCCATTCACATTCCATTGCAGTAAATGGATGTTGTGTAATTGTAACAGGGCCTTGCTGTTTCTTTCTAATTTGACAGGAGAGATCAATGTGCCCATTCACATCTGTAACAGAAGCAAATTCAAGACACTAATGAAAACATGTATACTTACAGGGAAGGGATGTAGTAAGTATTATTTATTATTCAGGCATAGGCTTTCTTTTTCAAATATGCTTGTTGCAAAAAAAAAAAAAATCCATTGATGAAGTGAACAGCAGGCAGTGTCCACTGTGAATGACTACAGAATGAGACTGGCACTTCAAGTGCTAGGCGATTCTCTCAAAAATATTGTGTGATTTGACCTTAAGTTAATGACCTGGTATCCCCTTCCTAGGGATGAGAAAGAAATTCAATTCATTTTGCATTGAAAGACAAAAACCACTTAATCTGCAGTTTCTGAAACAATATGAGAACCAAATCTTGGTCAGCCCTCCAAATTCACACTTCTTTGAATTTTGCGATGCAGTTCCCCAACTAACCAGTATTTACAAAAAATGTGTGTGTGTGTGTGAGAGAGAGAGAGAGAGAGAGAGAAAGAGAGAGAGAAAATGAATATATTAGTCAAAATAATCTAAAAAGTGCATTATATTAGGGGAAACAGCTTGCAAAAATGTGTATGTAAGTCAAACTTCACTAAAATACATATGAATTTTAAGGAAGTTTTTTTTTTTTAAGCGCTGCTGCAGAAATGTGGAGAACTGAATATAAGATTGGGAAAAGTGAGAAATTGAGAGGGCTGAAATTAGCAGCTCCATCCATCTCTGCTCTTCTAGCTCATAATCCTTATACTTGGTCTTTTCATTACCTGAAAACTTCGCAAACAGCTAAAAAGAGTGAAGAAGTCTAAAGCAGTGGGTCACCCGCTCAGGTGGTTGGATCTTCACTATGTTCACCGACAGTTCAGTTGTGAAGATGAGCTGAAACCACTGTGAATATGGCGACAGTCTTTTTTTAGTTTTAAACATTTTTCTTCAATCTAAGATGAAGCAACAGTAAGGAGTCAAGTTCACTGATACGATAATTACTGTCTCCTGTCAGTACCATAAAGGCAAATAAAGAATGCCAAACTGAGATAGTTTTTAAGACACAAAAATCCACCTCAAATGTCACCCTGTTTATGTGCCTGATGTGCTAGGACAAGACTCCCCTTGCATTTCTGTCAACATGAGAGATAAATACTACATGTTAATCTAGTAGAAGGGAAGTAAGAACTCTTGGGCTGAAAGCTCCTAGAAGAACATTTTGACAAAGATGACCTATTGAAATGTCAAAAAAGAAGAGAAAATGCCACCCCTGTTTGACAGTCTCCAAATTTACAAAAATGACTGCTACCATCTATTTTCTATGGAATGGCAGAGGAAGATAAGGGCCAAACCACACATGTTAGTTTGTAGCTGTGGCCTTAAGTGCAGGGTTGTTGTTGCTGATATTTCTTATAAAAACCACAGATTGCCTTTGTGGGGACGCTGTTTGCTTTGGGATTATAGCATAGGGAACATGGGCTTTTGCTCCCTGGTATGTACCTGAACTGTATCAGGACCACTGGGCTAGCAATTTGCATAAGGGAGAAATCTTCCATTGAAGCAAAATGGAGGCTTTCCCCCTTATACAAATTGATTGTGCAGGGGGCTGACCTGGATTGGGACCATGGTAGGAGCCAAAGGGTTAAAGCAGGCATAGGCAAACTTGGCCCTCCAGATGCCCTAATAGGACAAGTGGTCAGGGATGATGGGAGTTGTAGTCCCAAAACAGCTGGAGGGCTGAGTTTGACTATGCCTGGGTTAAAGTCTACTACTCCTTACAGTAGGGTCCCAATCAGAATCAGTCCTTCATATGCTGACAATTTGTGTCTTAAAAATCCTCTTGTACTTAAGGCACAGATATGGTGGTTATATATTATCTAAGTTAGCGCTTAGAGAACCTAATACAGATGTGAAGTGGAATTTATCTATTTATGTTACAGTTCCAGGACAGGTAGCCCCGCCCCCATGGGATAGACTATGGGAGCAACTTCCATTGAACTTAACTAGACTGATGAACATATACACTAGACTGAAGAATGTACAATCTACAAAGGTTAAAGTATGTTAGGTCCATGTAGACAGCTTTATGACAGACTTCTCTGGTCTCTTTCAGCTGTATAGTGTAGGTTCTTAGCTCCAGAAGGAGGGGTCAGAGGGGGCAAGGAACTAGGGCATTGGCTGCTGGAGAGAGATGTCAGCTCACTGATGCAGGCCCTCTGATGTTCTACAGAATATAGGTAAAAGAAAATCAGGATGAAGTCTATGTTAATTGTGAACCCTGGCAAGCTGCACAAAGTTGATCCTTCAAGGCTCACATAGCTGACAAACCTGAACAGGAATGTGTGGGAATTTCTACGCTTGTGGGCTCTCCTAGTTCTGTTTACAGGGACATTCACTCATTGGCTGAGCTCATCATAGAAGCCTGACTGGGTTATTGCCCTGCCTTGAGCTACACTACTTTAGTTTTAGCTATGTTCTTGGACCTTCTAGCATGGCTAAGGTTAGCAGCAATGTATCCAAGGATCAGTTGTAGTGGTAATAATGGTTTGTGGGTGTGTGGGTGTGAAGGCAGGTCTGAGTGTGTCAAGGTAAAGGTATATCTGCATTTTTGGAGCACTCATTGTGCTGAAATTTCATTACCACATATGCCATTTGTCTGTCCTGTTTCCTGCCACATCTAATTTCCCACATTATTCATTTTCTTATATCAAATATCCAGTTAAAAACTTGGTATGACTGCCAGTTAAGAACAACTTAAAAAAACAACACAAGCCCGATTATGGATTTTTCTTATGTTTGTCTTGCTGAATATTATGAGTAGAAAATTCTGGGCAGACTCCTCTTCTGGTTGTTTCCTTCCATCCCTCTATCCATATAAATGCAACAGAATTGCAGCAGGATTTTATATTTGTCAACAAGACAATTCATAACCGCAGAGTTAATAGAATGTCTGCGACAGGGAAGATGTAAAGCATCCTCCACAGATGCTGAAGGGACATCAAGCACATTTTCCATTTAGGAAATGTGAAGTCAGATTAAATTACATAGAGAATACCTAATTAAACTGCTCAGGTTTTTTTTAATTAATAACCTTCTGTGTCCCTTGAACAGAATTTGTCAGGAAAAGGTATTTGAGAAGACATGTGACAGTATTTGAATGTAAACAGCCTTTTGTCAATTAGTTTGCTTGACAAACTGTCAGTCTGACAGTTTGACATTAGAAATGGCAATAATTTAAAAGCAGTAGGAGAACATTTCAACTTCCCTGGACACTCTGTAGTAGTTATTCTAGAACAGGCATGGGGAACCATTAGCCTTCCAGAGATACAAATTTAATAAATAATAATGATGTTGCTGAACTACAGATCCCACAACCCCTGGCTGTTGGCCATGCTTGCCGAGGCTGGTGGAAGTTGTAGTTCAGCAATGCCTAAGAGCCAAACACTCTTCATACCTGTTCTAGAACAGCAGGTCAATCGCATTTGACAGGATGTCCAACAGGTCAATCGTGTTTGACTGGTCGATCCCTGGGATGTTCTGGTCGATCCCTGGGATGTCTGGTCAATCCTTTTCCTTTGGGGTGGCATAATAGCATCCAGACCCTCCCCCTTGCCCCGTCCTCCATTTTAGCATGATTACTGAAATAGAAGACGTAGTTTTCACCATGATGCAGATTGATTCCTCAATTCCAAAATCTCTCTTTCCATAACGTGACAGTCTTCCCTTAAAAAAGCTCAACAACTTTGACCTGACCCCCCCCCCGGGGTAGATCACTGCCAGTTTTTTATACTCTTTTTGCTGGCCCATGTAGGACCAGCATGGATAGTTGGCCCCGGTAAATAATTGAATTTTTTTCACGTTATGGCTTTGATCTATAGGCCGCTAAAACAAGGCTGCATTTTAAGCTGCATTTTAAACTCTATTCTAACTTATATTTTAATCAACTGTTTTTGTTTTGTTTTTTGTTTTGTTTTTAATGTTTTTACTGTATTTATATTCAGTGTTAGCTGCCCTGAGCCCGGTCTTGGGTGGGGAGGGTGGGGTATTATTATTATTATTATTATTATTATTATTATTATTATTATCATTATTATAGATTGCAGTCTGTTGGGAGTTGGACGTCCCTGATCTAAAGGTTCAGTGGTACCACCCATCGTTTGAAATTTTGTTTTTAATCTCATGTGATACCTAGCTGAACAATGGCAGCATGTCAATGTTATCACAAGCAAACTATTTTGTGAAGCGAACACAGTTAATTACAAATTACATTTTTGGGTATATGGACCACAATAAAGCTCTCTCTCTGTGTGAATTATAATGATATCAATAATTTCTGTATTTCCTTTCCTTCTGAAATTACTGCTTACCTTCCCAACTACTCTCTCTCTCTCTCTGTGTGTCATTTACATTTGCCTGTAAATTGAGATAACATTTCATGCTTTTGGTGAAGTGGAATGTAGTCCATTTAAAATGTGTTAAACTATAAGGTGCTGTGAGATTCTATGAGAACCAGTGTGGTGTAGTGGTTAAGAGCGGTGAACCGGGTTCGTGTCTCCGCTCCTCCACATGCAGCTGCTGGGTGACCTTGGGATAGTCACACTTCTCTGAAGTCTCTCAGCTCCACTCACCTCACAGAGTGTTTGTTGTGGGGGAGGAAGGGAAAGGAGAATGTTAGCCGCTTTGAGACACCTTTGAGTAGTGATAAAGCGGGATATCAAATCCAAACTCCTCCTCCTCCTCCTCCTCCTCCTCCTCCTCCTCCTCCTCCTCCTCCTCTTCTTCTTCTTCTTCTTCTTCTTCCTCCTCCTCCTCCTCCTCCTCCTCCTCCTTCTTGTTTTTGCTGAAAAAACTTATTCAGTCCATCTCATCAACATATGTAGCTAATGGCCAAATTGCATTGAGAGATCTGAAACAATAGGCTTCTACTCCAAGGGAAGGTTCAATTCAAACATTTGATTTGCAACTAAACAGTCATTTTCTTGCCGTATTTATGAATGTTACTTTTTTAAGCAGTGTAAATGAGAGCACCAACCAAAGAGATTGCAGATGACCTAAATACAGAGTTACCAGTTGTAGAAGTAGGTGAAAAGGTGTCAACAGGCAGATTTAATTAGGGCATTATAAGGAGGTAATCAGGAGGGAAGATTAACTGTTGCATCTCGAGATTATCTAAAACTCATTTACAAAGAATCACAAAGGGTATTAAGCAAAGACAGTGATTTAATTAAAGCTAATCTAGAATTATCCATCTTAATTGTTTGTAAAAACCTTCTGTCTAAGTTAAAAAATGTCAGTTGCTCTGTGGTTTACAGCTGTTGGAGTACTGCAGCTATTTGTACAAAAGTAAAAATACAGCATTGCTGATGCATATTGAAATGTATTCCTTTTTTACAAATTTAGAATCCATCTACGGTTGAGCCAACATTTGCAATATTGCAGCAACATTATCTTAAATAAATAAAAGAACAAATAAGCAGGAACGGAAATTCTGCATAATCTTTGTCATAATCCAGATCTTTGGAAGGCCCAAATGTGATGGTGTTAGTATTAATCTTCAGTAATCTTGTGGCAGCACAATTAATCTTCTTTCTTCATTGCTTATTATAACAAGACTCAGGTTTAGCACTGATCCTCCTGTTTTCTTTGGTGTTCCCTCCCCTTAAATGTCAACTGTTGTTTTAAAGTCGGAACCTTGTCTGTAGAACAATATCTTAACTTGCCTGTTTAACCTTGGTGAGACACCCTGGTCCTTAAAGAGATTCCTAACCCTTTTCTGCCCCCAGCCTCCACTGGCTGGGTGGGAGTCACAAGAAAAACCAATTAAGATGAACATCAAAGTGTCCCACCATTATCAGCAGAATTAAATCAAAAATAACATAGCCCAGTGGAAGACTGACTGCATCTTTTGAATATAGAGCAATTGCTTTGCTGAAAGGCCCAGTGTAATGAAATCAATGAGGTACTAATATGATCATTCCATCAATGCAAGCATTTACTGTATACTTGCCAGATGGAACAACCTCCCTTCTCTTCCCCCTGCATCTTGTTCTGGGGTTTTTCCCAACCCCCCCAGAGCCAATTTGGGGAGCTGAGTTGGGCATGTGGGAAAGAAGAGGGGGAAGCCCCATTGAGCTAGTGGGAGTCCTTCTGCTAGCATGCTAGATTAGTTGAATCCAGCCCTAAGAATCCCTTTGGATCTAACCAGTGCTTTGAACGAACTTGTTTAGTTTAACAAAGTTCACTAAATTAGATATTAAAATTCTGAATTGTACTATGAAACTAGTCCCATACTCAATGAATTAAATGTTAATTAAGTTTATTTGAGGATAGAACTTGAAATGATTTCTAATTTATTTTCGAGTTCATTGCCTTAAAGTGGCTTGTAGCATTGTGGATGCTGATTTGATAGATGATAGATAATAGATGATAGATAGATATAAAATTTGGATGAACATGAATTGAAATGTGAGCTGAACATGAACCAGACTAGTTTGTTTTGTAAAGGGATGGACATGAATTAGTTCCTTTTGGGGTTTGTTGAATTAATTTCTTCTTATGATGTTGACATATAGTAACTCTGTTTGGGGTGTTTGAGCTATTGTTGTTAGTTAGTTTCTGTTTGAAGACACAATGGAGTGTGCCTTTGGGGGTGAAATCAAATTGCTAGAGAATTAAAATGCCTGCCGTGGTTGCAGAGACCTGTAACTTTTAGCTGCTGCCTCCCGTGTTGCTTTTGCTACACAAGCCTGGGCAGTGTGTATGGAGATGCTGCCCAGGCAACAAGACTCCCCTCTTGGCCTCACTGATGTGGTCCAAAGGAAAACAGAGTGATATGTTTGGCACCAGCTTGGCTGTAGGAATTGCTGGAAGGAGGCGTACAAAGCACCATCTAACAGTCTTACGGACTCCACTTGGAGCTATGCTGATTGTTTAAATGGGACTTGGTCATGTGGGGAGGACCCTCCATGTTGCATATTCTTTTGGATGCAATGGACACATAACTGCAGCAGCCACATGGGGCACCTGTGGTCTAACCATGTTTGAAACAGGGAATATGCTGCAGTTATGGGGAATATGCAGTTGATTTCAATGGAACTTATTTCCAGCCTGTGCACCAATTCTGAACACCCATAGTGATGCCACACCTTTAGGGCATTGCAGTATTTCGCTTTCTGATACTGAATGCAACAGCCAACCTCTGCCCTGCCCAGTGCGTTTTGCAATGTGAGTCAAATGGTCTATTTTTGTGAGAGTATTATTGGCCAATGGACCCGTCAATTGCTACTGACTGAGTGGTTTCCTTTTTTTGGTCCGAGAAGATGATAATGCTGTTGCTACTTAAATCAATAGCCCTACAGTGGGAATTAATGATTTATTTCCACTTTGACACATTTATTTGCACAGCGTGGAAAATAACATTTATTTGTAGCTAGAAAGTCCCACGGGGGGTTCTGCATGTACACTTTAGTGTGATATTTTTATTGCCATTTCTTTTACCTGAAGCCAGTGAGAAGAAAGATGGCTTAATATACTGAAATGAGAGAGATATAAAGAGAAAGGATCAAAGGGAATTTAAAAGGACACAATTTGGGGTTACCCTCAGAGCACATGGAAGCAGTGGGGAGCTGAGAAAGAAATGAGCCTGTCCTTGAGGAAAAACCAAAAAGCAAAATTAAAACTCAACCAGTATAAGCCTTAGAGTTTCCAAAGAAAATACAAAAGAAATGATAAGAAACCCTTAAGCTTACCATAGCACTTGAAAATTATTTTTCCTCAGGTTAAAGAAACTTAAGAAAAATGTTGAAGAATAGAAAATGTCTAGGCTTGGGACTGAAAGTGGTAATAATGGCAGTTACTCTATTATATATATATAGAAGGAAATATTGTTTACATAAGAGTATATGAAGAGCTCTGCTGGATCAGGCGAAAGGCCCATCTAGTCCAAAATGCCTACAGGAAGCCTACAAACAGGACCTGAATGCAACAGTATTCTCAGCAAATCGTGTCCTCCCTCAAAGAGGGCACATGTTGCGGTGAGACCTGGCAACCAAACCCTGTGTTGTGGGTGGGTACAATTGGATAGCCACAACACCCTATTGGTAGGGCCCTTGATGCTGGGTTTAATCAGGCCAATGGGATGCTAGCCAAATGGATCAAGGGACCTATATATGCCCATGCACATGACCCAGAGCTTCCTCTTTTGGCCAGTGCATCGGAACACACGCCCACCTCTCCCTACATTTAGGGTTTGCGTGCTTGACCTTCCTATGCCGTCGTGTATCATCTGTTGTTGGGACAGGGGCACGGCAGGAATTTTCCCCACTTGGCTGATTGGCTGGTGCCATTTGGGTTTCGCCTGCTGCGTAGCAAATCATCACAATTTGCAAGGTTGCGGATAGGCTCTGGTTCAGGTGATAGGGATGGGTGAATGCTCTCGCCATCCCCAAGTGAAGCGTATTCCGTTAAAGGAATCCAGGGACTCAATGGTTTGGTCAACCCTGAGAGGGGTTGTGCCCATGCCTGAGTCCAGGGGGACATGTGGGAGGTGGACTAGCATGTCCCCTGCTTTCTGATATTCCAGGTTTTCACCCTATGCTGACCTATATTGGTGCCCTGGGTCAGCGCTACCTGCAATGGTGCAGGGAGCTAGCTGAACCAGAGCCTATGCAACCACTCACTTGCTGTAATCAATAAAGTTGTGGCCTAAATTCTGCCAAAAACCAAACCAAAATTTGAGTCTTGGCTGGATTTATTTATGGGGGAGGTTTAAAGGTCTAAACACACAACTGGTATACAAAAGCATACTGCCTCTGGCAGTGTAGGTAGAACATAGTCATCCTGGTTAGTAGTCATCAATAGCCTTAGTCTCTAAGAATTTGTGTAATCTTTTAAAAGTTGAAAAGTCAGTGTGCCATGCAGTCTTATGTAGTTCATTTCATAATCATGTTTTATTGAAAGTTTTCAACATAATATACAATAAAAGTTAGACTAGTCTAAGAGAGAAAGATGGGGAAGAAGCCAAAAAAAGAGAAGAAAAAGAAAAGAAGGGGGGAGGATAATAATACCAAGCTCTTTATCACAGTTATACCTTAACCACACACAGAGGAATGAACTCTCCCTGCTCTCCCCTGGGAGCTTCCCCCTCTTCCCTTGACCTCCCACCCTGAGGGGTCTTTTCTACCCTGCCTCTCACACAGGGTCCTTCATATCCTGCCCATCACCTTCCTGCGTGTATCTTCATTTATCCAAAATATAAAACTTCAAAAACCAAAATGTACATATAAATAAAATTGACTGAGAACTAACTAACAAGAATTAAAAGGCATAGAGAAAACAAACCAAGAAAAGAGGTAAAGGAGAGGGAAAAAGAGTCCTCCACTTCTCTATCTGCCAATTATGTATATAACAATTATTAAAAATAATGAAATTATGCAATCCAGGATAACTTCTAACTGTAATATGCAGCTTTTTCTCATTCTGCTAAATGACATTTTTCAATCTTTAATCCCAGGCCTCTTGGGTTGTAGTTTTTACCCCCAGAAGTACATCCCACTGAATTCAGCCAGGCTTACTCTCAGGTCAGTGGTTGTAAAAAAAAAAATGTAGCCTAAATCTTTTTGGAAGACATGGTACATTTGTTACACAAGAGGAGTTGTTGCTGTTGTTTCAGTTTACTGTCTTGCCCTTCACCCAAAAGTCCAGGGATGGGGCACAACAATTAAAACACAATATTAAAAGAAGTTTACATAAGTTGGCCCAATGTTCTAAGAACGCAGAGGTAGAGGAGAAGTTTTGTGTGTGTGCGTGCATGCATGGGAGCTGTACAAAGACTTCAGAAAGAAAGAAAAATGTGTATTGTCATCTCTCAGATCGAAAACTTTGATGCTACTAGTGTAGCTATCTTCCTCCTTTCCTCCTCTGCAATAAAATTGACATTTTGCAAACCTCTCATTTTTCCTTCAGGCCAGCTCATACGTTTACTACTAAAGTGCTGAGTAAATAACTCCAAAAGTGGATTCACAAGTGAGAAAGTAGGCAGGTATTTGATAGGAATTGTTCCGCCTCTCTGTCTGCTATGATAAATGAACGACTGCTAACGGCAACCCACTGGAAACGCATCATTGTCTATAAGGTTTACCAATTAGGAGCAAGGTTTTGATTTAGTGGGAAGCAAGTGATACTAAAAGGTCTGCAGAGGCAATAAAAGCTTTTTCTATGACCCGAAATGTTTGCCCAAGGTGAAAATCCAATGCTTCTTGAAAAGCGTTAAGTGTGTGTGTGTGGGGGGGGGGGGATATAGAAGCCACTCTCCTATAGTTAATAAAGGCCTTTTATGGTGTATTGTGTTGTTGATTTGTTGTTGACTGGTTCATTTATCACAATGAAGCTGCTATTGCACAGAATACCAATCAAAAGCCTGGCTGCTTTAATGCGGGTGAGGAATATTGCTTCACATTTATCACAAATGCAATTAGTGCTAATAAAACTAATAAAGATTACAAACAGAAATAATGAGCAGACTTCTTTCATTACATTAGTATCTGTCAATAATTTGCTTTTGTGAGGATAAGAAGTGTGACCTGCATAATTTCACAATCCTTTTGCAATACCCTCCTGCACTGGTGTAACCTGCAAATTTTGTCCTCATGGGACCATTTCCCTTAGGCAGGCCCAGGTTGCTGATCACAATAGTGAATGAAATAGCATCTGATGCTTCAAACCATCTACTTCTTTCTAGCTAGAACAGGCACGGGGAAACTGTAAACGCTCCAAATGTTGCTGTTCTCCAGCTCCCACCAATGACCATGATGGCTGGGGGTGATGGAATTCACCACCATCTGCAGAGCCACGGGTTCCCCATCCCTAAGCCAGATGCTTTCCTTTCAGCAAAACACTTCTTCCTTTCAAATAGACTCATTTATAGCCAACACTTGTGGCCTGATAATTATTTGGTTCTTCGGCTTCAGGCATGACAATTTCCCAGGTGGTGATCTCCTCTCCTTTTACTTGTTGAAGTAATCTCTTCTCCTTTTACTTGTTGAGTGTGTTCAACTTCTGAGGTACGACTGTATTATTATTATTATTATTATTATTATTATTATTATTATTATTATTATTTACCCCTTGGAGGTTTTTTAAACCTCTTTGAGGTTTTTAACAATCAAGCAGTATATAAGCTTTATGAAATAAATAAATAGAAGCTCCCCACACATTTCTGAACCCTAATTTTTCAGAGTTCTAATACATACAGGGAGCCACAAAACACACCAGAGGCTCCCCTCCACATCCCATAAGTTGAAGGTGGCAAGAATAGCAATGCAGAACAGAGGTGGCTTGCTCATCCAACCGGGACCCTGTTAACTCTAATGTGCACACCTGTGGAGCGCTAAGTAGACAAGCTTGCATGAAATGTTTGAGGTTATGCTATGCAATACATGGCACTGCTTAGAAGTTGTGAATGCCTGGATTCGAAACCAGTAGAACTGAACAGAAGAAACGGATAATGTCAGCAAATTTCAAAGAAGCAGGGAAGATGCCCATCCCTGTGCCAAGATCCTGTGGGAAAGGACTTAATTCCATCCAGGTTGTCCTTTCTTTTTCTTGCTTTGACTAAGAAACCTGCACAAATTGAAAAATAAGACCTTGGGTGGTCATATGAACCCTACATACCTTGAGTCCCATGGGATTTTCTAAGTTGATGTTAGAGGCACTGGATGTTGATGGTACAAATGAAATAATTTCACCACATTGAGGAAGACAGGCCAAGTATATTTTCTAGTGTATTCCTTTGAGGTTCTGAACAGCCTCAAGAGACTATCTTTCAGTTTCTCCAGTCCCATGAATAAGCCATGTTGCCTTCAGAATCTCTTCTCACTCCTCTTTGACAGTAACCTTTCAATTGTTTTGCCTCTAGGGCGACCCAGAATGGTCAATGCCATGGGGAAGAAAAAAGAAAAAGAAAACTGAACTTCATGCCAGCTTGCAGCCTGCATTAATAAAAGAATGGTCCTCTTTTTATTTAGCACTATTAAAGCTAGCGTTAATCTTTATCAACCATCCAGCTTCCTGAGGAAATCAGATTTAACTCACTCATTGCTATTTACTTTGTCTATTTCAGGGGGAGATTAATGGGTATGACATTTATCCTGATCGTTAAACTCTTTAATGAGCTTCACGTTTGAACACTCCAGCTGGAACTAGCATTCTGTAAGAGGACTCTGTTGACAGGATTTACCCCCACCAATTCCTCTCACTGCTGATATCATTTGAAGCACTGAATGAAGTGGAAACACCCAAATCACCACCTGCTGAGAGCTTTAAGACGTTATTTTGGAGTTCATTGGTAATGCTAATGTTCTGTCTTAAATTAAAGTTGAATTGTTTTGAAGCAATCCAGGAAGCTGTTGCTGGACCACTTTCAAAGCTTATAAAGTGACTGAAGTCAGCCAGCCAGGATATTAATATTTGAAGGCAAACAGACTTTGCTAACCCAACAAAGGCACAAGTTGTGTCACACAAACAAGGCAGTGAAATGGCAGTAACCGGCTAAGGTCAGTTTCCTTCAGGGGAGTTTGACATCTATACAGATGTGCTGACATGAAGCCATTTTGCTGACCAATGGAAAGCCTCAAGACATTCAATTTTATTGAAATTAGAGAGAGTAAAGCTCTCTCTGCATTCTCATTAATTTAGGAATGGGCAAGAGTGACTTAGATAATCTGCTTCAAAACTGACTTTGAGAAAGACCACATGGAGAGGCCTATCTTATAAATAAAACTATTACAATTGCAAATATTTCAAAGAAATAAAATAGACAATTGCCTATTACAATAGTTTCCCTAGCAGTGCAAGCCTCTACTCTCATTAAGTTCAGTGAGGTTACTCCTAAGAAACTTGAGTATAGGCTTGCCATATCCAGAAAATAGGAAAAGACATGACCACCAAAGCTAGAGGTCTGTAGGATGCAAAGAAGAAGAAGAAAAATACTTCTATTTTGGTATTTGACTCTATTGCAAATTTCTGTATTATACCAATCTATAATGTGTATACTATACATATTCCCCCAGATTTCAGCCTGGAAGGAATAAATCTCATCCAAAACTATGGTGGAGGGCCTGAATCCATACTGCACATCATGGGAAGAACAGCATCATCCATACTTCATGTATCATGGAGGTGTGGCAAGTGATCGGATGCTGGACAAAATCATCAAAAACATATGAGATATTGAGGCAAATTAGTGGGGTGAATGAACTAAAGAACTGATGAAGAAGTACAGGCATTGCTGGAGGTGGGTGACCAGAGGAAAGAACATTTCTTCTCATGCTTGTCAAGTAAGGGAAACTGAAATGCAATCCTGATTTTGAGTGTCAACCCTATTTTTTTGCATACTAAGTGGAACCAAACACTTCTCAAGAACATCCAACCACTAAATTAGTTCTGTCATTTCCATTCCATTGGACAGCCCATCATCCTCACCTATCAACATCACTTTCAAGTGACAATTGGCATGTTTGGGACAGCTGGAATTTGCCTTGGCAGAGGGGCATGTAAGTGTCTCAGACTTCTAAACACGCCCTCAGTTTAGATGTTTGTTTACCCAAACTCAAACATGTCAAAGAGGGAGGGAATGTGACATAGATATATTTTGAGTAGAGATGTGTGAATCTTCTCCTTTTATTTCCTTTTTTATATTTAATTTTTATTAATTTTCCATTTAGTAATATGCAATCACATCATTATTAACCACTTTACCTCTCTGGCTCTTTAGAGTCCATCAACTTCCTTCCCTCCTGCCTCATGGCTTTCAAAATTAACCTTTATATCATTGCATTTTGTGTGTTTTCCAATTTTAGTTACATTCCTTACAAAATACCTTAAAATTTAAATAAATATAGAAGGGAGAAAATTTCTCATTACAAGTCTTCAGATAACCCTGCTAGTGATGTTAATTGATTACAGTAATCTTTCAAATATCATATAAATTTATTCCAGCCCTTTTGGAATACTTGATCATGCTGGTTCCGGATTTTTCCTGTCAGGTTCGACAATTCCGCAAAGTCCATCATTTTCTTCTTTCGTTGATACTTCATGTTGTTTCCATTTTTGGGCGAAAATAATTCTTGCCGCTGTTGTTGCAAACATAAAATACTGGAGGAAATATGGAAATTAAAGGAGAGATGTATGCCTCTCCTTTTATTTCCCGATTTCCTTTCACCTCCAGCATTTTTGCACTGCATTTTCAGACCACTGATCCCACAAAAGGTGATGTCTGCAATGCTGATCTATAACACAGAAACATCACAGCATGCATATCATGTTGCACATTCAACAGCACAGTTAAGTAGCACAGAGCAGATGTGTGTAAATGCATAACTGCATCCGTCAAACTGATAATGAATGCATGGATCCACAGTTGCCCTATTTGGACACAACAGTGAATACTGTTGTACGCCACTCCAATCTCTGAGCGGTGTGAGATTCAACGGGTTCCAGATGTTTATTGAGGGTCTGTATTTCCTTATGGAAATAAGGCACAGAAGAGATTGTGATGTCTCTGCAGAGATTGTCAGGTTTATTTACTCATATATGCAACTTGAGCCTGCGATGGAGGAGTTCACAGCATTAACACCCCAAAAGGGTCTTGTTTCTTCCATAGTCACAGCCTTGGATTCAAACAGAAATCTCGCCTTCCCAGCCTGCCACTTTTGTGTCCAGCTTCTAGCTCACCTAACTCCTAGCTCTGAACTCTGGTTTTATTCCTTCTCACTGTGAGCTGAGGGAGGGTCCACACCCAGTTCTGTCTCCCACAGAGCCCCTTTCTTTGATTAGCTTTTAAAACTTGCTGGATTCAGGGGTTAGAAGTCTGGCAACTAGCATAACACCTCAAGCCTTGATTAAATTCTAACACTTGCAGGATTCAGGAATTATAGACACCTGGCACCCACAAACTCATAACAAAAAAAGAAACCAGAACCACATAAAAACTGATATTATGGTGATGCCCCTTATGTAGAGTACTCAGTTGGTAGAGCATGAGATGCTTAATCCCAGTGTTGTGTGTCTGAGCCCTATGTTGGGCAAAAGATTCCTCCACTGCAGGGGGTTGGACTTCCTCGTGATCCCTTCCAACTCTACAATTCTGTGATTCTAAGATATTCTGATCCCCCATTCCCTGTTTATTGAGGCAGAATCTTCTTCCTGTTTGTTCTCATCAAAGCCCTAGGCATCATTCTCATATTTATTTAATCTCACTTTAAGAGAGCATAGATGAAAAATAAATAATCTTTGAGCTGATTTAACTGGTATGCCAGATTCTCACAGTCTTTTGGGATTCTCATTGAAAAGATAAATTTCTTGAAGCCACCTGGAAGGCCTTTTATATGGAGCTTTGCCACCTGTGGGTTTCATATCTATCTTCTGATGAAGGGGTGGGTGGGTGGAATCTACTGCATGAGCTTTCTCAGTGGCGAATAATCTCAGCTGGGTTTCCTTAAAGCAACCCAAGATGAAATATCAACTCAGATTGTTAAAATATGCTAAAACATCTGTCAAAAGCAGCTGATAATGTTCCTTCCATTTTGTTTCTATTATCTTTTCTATTAACAGGCAGTAAAACTGACAGACTGGATTTTTGTTGTTAGCCAACAAATGAATGCCTCTGACTGCAGAAAGTATTTATGAAGTATTTAGTGCTGATAAACGAGCCTTCACCATTCTCCATCATGTAATTGCAAGAGTTCTCCTTTCTTGCTTAGCTGGTTTGATCTTTTGCCATCAAAACGGAGGAAGGGAATGGTGGCTGACATGGGACAAAAACATGCAGAGAGCGCCAGACCAACCTGGGAGTGTGTGGTGAAGCCGCAGCACAGCAGGAAATGGCAGGGGTTTCAGTCGAAAGCATAATGATTTTTTATGTAATTAAAACAATCTGAATCAATAACTAAATAAAAAAATGTAACTGGGGAAAAATGCAACTCTGGAAACAGTTAAGTATAAACTGATGGTTGGAAAAACAGGTTATGTTTTTTTTACAGCAGTAATTCTCTAATTCTTTCAACTCAGATTCTCTGTTGTTTGGGGGTTTTTTTGGTACAAAAAGTATCCCAGACCAGCCCTTATCTAAGATTTAGTGTGATTGTTTAATGGGGAAGGAAAAGTGGATGTTGATGTCTGGTATTGGTAAAAAGGTATTGGTTGCAAAAGAGGACAACCAGTGTGATGTATGGCATCAGAGCAATCTTCCCTAGCCTGGTGCCCGCCAGATGGTGTGGGACTCCAGCTCCCATCAGCCTCAGCCAGCATGGCCAGTGGCCAAGGATGATGGGAGCTGTAGTCCCAACAACATCCAGAGGGCCCCAGATTGGGGAAGAAAGCATTGCAGGAGCATGCAGGTGCTGCTGAATGACAACTCTGATCAGCCCTAGCATGCATGGCCAGTGATGGGCAGTTCAGCAACATCTGAAGGCCCAAAGATGCCCCTAAATCTTAAATAAAGAGTTGGACCAGGGAGACCCAGGTTCAAATCCTTACTCAGCCACAATGCTTAATGACTAGTCACTCTTTTGCAGTCTAACCTACTTCACAGAGCTCATGTGAGAATAAAATAGGGCAGTGGTTGGGAAGGAACCAATGCTGCCCAAAATGCTTGGAAGAAGGGCAGGAGACAAATGTAATAAATTGTTGCTATTGTTGTTGTTTGAAAGAAATATGATAGTTCTAAGGCTGCTTTTAGTCTCAGACGTAAGCTCTTCACCTAATATTAAAGCCAGTTTTCACTGCCTCTGCCTCACTGATGTTCAGGCATATATATAACTGCATTGGGTAAACAGAAATGGCGAGGTGGCATGTGTTGCTCTATTTTTTAACACAAGCATCTGTGCATGCATCGTGCTCATAAGAAATGTACCACTGTGGAAACGTTCCACACACATATTTTGCTCCTACCCTTTTGCTCCCACTTTTAACTATAAATATTTTGATTTCTAATTCTTTTTAGAAATAGGCACACAAGACAAAGTGAAATAACATGTCCACCTCTTTTCCCACTCCCTGTTCAGTCTCTGCCCACACTTTGTAATCTGTCCAATTAAGGAAATCCAGAAGCGCCCATCCACATTTATGAGGTCTCCAAAAGTTGCATAGAAATAAAAAAAAAAACTGAAGTAGAAATGTTCGTTTCAAATACGAGGTGACACCGTGATCCCACACTCCTTCTTAAAACGAGATGTTAATGTAATATAATTTTGAAAATTCAACTCTTTTCTCCCTGTCAAACGCAAGCCAGTTGAAGGAAGCGCTGTAGCTTAGTGGCAGAACATCTGATATGCTTGCCGAAGGTCCCAAATTCAAACACCAGCATCTCTGGAGGGGACTGAGAGACCCTTATCTGAAACCCAGGACAGCTGCTGCCAGTCATTGCAGACAATACTGAACTACGGTAGTTGGATCAACGTTCAAACTCAGTGTAAGGCAGCATTCTATCTTCCTATGTAGCAGTCATGCCTCATAGGAACTTTTGGCTCATATCAGCTCTGCCCCCGGCTGATGTTCTGTTGCTGTTACTTGATAATGTTGCTAGAGTTCTTTTTTAAAATGGTTTTGCTTGACCTTCATTTTTAGGGTGCTTTTCTTAACGTGGCTAATGTTTCTTACACTCTTTTTGTTTCCTAATTGTCATTAGCTTTCTAATATTTAATTAGTGATGGCAATACTGTATTTGGAATTCATTAGCTGCCTTGAAATTTTAGGAAAGAAGAGGCAGAATGTATTAGGAATAAATAGATGTAAGGGTGCTTTGTTAATTAGGTAGCACTATATTAAATAATGCTGTGACCCCTATCAGACTGTAGAAACTGCCTACGCTAATCAGAGAATCATGACACACCAAGGAATCCATCAAACCTGTGGGTAAATTAATTATCTTGGTGCCCACTCAGTGCTACAGATGGTGTGCTGTCCCCACCCCCCATCAATACCTGCTATGCTATAAACAGTGCCTTTCTCTAGTGATGATATATGAGAGGTGTGAATTGAGTTCACCTCAAGAGATTGATTTGAAACGGCCATTCCTTCTGCCTAGAAAGAAGAAGAAAACTACCCTTAGCTTTAAGGCAGGAGTGGAGAACCTTCAGCCTGCCGGCAATTCCTACCAATCTCTGCCCACTCCATGTCCCCATTTCCTCTACTGCTCATCAGCTTCTCACTAATCAGCTGTGGGAGATTGAGAGCAGCTTTCTTCCTCCGTGGGCAGACTGAGGCATTTCTATGCCTTTCTTTGTCCCATTCTCAACATGCAGCATGGGATCACAGCAATCTGCCCATGGAGTAACAGATTTGGAGTGAAGAAGCTGTGGCCTCCCAGATGTTGTTGGTCTCTAACAGGCCCGTTCAGCATCAAAGATTTAGTACAGCGTTTTTTGTTTCTTACAGCAGTAATTCTTTAAACTCAGATTCTCTGTTGTTGTTGTTGTTGTTGTTTACAAAAAGTATCCCAGATCAGACCTTATCTAAGCTCTAGTGCAGGCATGTCCAACAGGTAGATCGTGATCTACCAGTAGGTCACTGGATGTCTGTGATAAATCACCGGTAGATCAGTGGCTGCCCCCAAAGAAGCTAAAAAAACTTTGGCTCCCCTAAAAAAGCTCAACATCTTTGCCCTGCACCCCTAAAATGACCTGAATCACCAAAAATAGGGCTTTCCTTCCTAAAAAGAAAAGCTCAATGTCGCTTTCCTCTTCCCCAAAGAGGCTCAACAACTTTTACATGAACCCCCCCAAAAGGGGGTAGATCACTGCCAGTTTTTAACTCTGTGAGTAGATCACAGTCTCTTGGAAGTTGGCCACCCCTGCTCTAGTGTGATTGTTTCATGGAGAAAGAAAAGTGGATTTTGATGTTTGGTATTGGTAGATAGGTATTGATTGCAAAACAGGAGAACCAGTGTGATGTAGGGGGGTCAGAGCATTCTTCCCTAGCCTGGTGCCCTGGGTGGGGTGGGCATCCAGCTCCCATCAGCCCCAGTCAGCATAGACAATAGTTAAGGATGATAGGAGTTGTAGTTGAACGGCACCTGGAGGGCCACAGGTTTCCCATCCATGATTTAAAGTTTAAGAGAAGTGAGAATCTGCATTAGGACCACCATGGTGAAATACATGCATTCATATCTATATACCGTATTTTCTGGCTTATAAGATGACTGGGTGTATAAGACAACCCCCAACTTTTCCAGTTAAAATATAGAGTTTGAGATATACTCGACTGCAGATTCTCCACCCAGCGTATAAGACGACCCCCGACTTTTGAGAAGATTTTCCTGGATTAAAAAGTAAGTCTTATACGCCAGAATATACAGTATATACAAATGTTCCCATTGCGTGTGCGGGTGTTACCAACTTGCTCTGTAACTGCTGGACCAAACAGCATCAAATTAGGACACAGCATTCCATGACCATCCGGGAATAACATAGGATAACCCACACCTGACATACCTAAAATAAAGAATAAACGCAAAAAAATAGTGCACCTATTAGATGTCACCAGCACCAGCACCTATTAGATGTCACCAGCACTGACATCACAACCAGCAACCAATAGAAAGGCGCCACCCAACACCCGAGGCGACAACTTACAGCCGCTGCCTCAAACGGCTGTCCGCCATTTGTGGCCTAACTTTCAGCCACCGCCTTAAGGGGCCCGACAACACATAACAAGCAGGCAGCTGTTCGCAGAGAAGCGGCCGGGGGCGGGGGGATAGAGCTGCCGCTACACGACCAAACCTCAAGAGACAGGAGAGAAGCCAGGCTTTGAGGCCAGGCGGCATTGTGAGGCCAGGTTGCTATGGTAACGCGGGGCAAAAATGGAGCCCACCAACCCCTGAAGAAGCCGTCTTCCTTTTCCATTTCACAAAAAAAGCCACCGCAACACGTGGTCGGGCCAGCTAGTGTGTGTGTGTGTATGTGTGTGTGTGTGTGTGTGTGTGTGTGTGTGTATTCTTTAGAATAATGGCTTTACCTTAATTATAGATATGTGCAAGTACAATCAGAAGAACCAGGAAAAGAACATTGACTTGGACGTTGTTGGGCATCTTTATCATAACATCGAAACAACTACATAATAAAAAATAAAAAACAGTGTTCTGGAAAATGTGAATTAGTTTATCCCGATTTTACGTCAGGTAGATGAGATATTCCTTCATCGAAGAAAACAGAGCTCCCTTTGGATTGTGTGGATTGTTGTTAGGAGGGGTGTACATGTATGAGAGTCACCTTTTCCAAGTGTGTTGGCTCAACTAATGGACAGTTCCACTATCCTCCTACTCACTGGCGTAGCAAGGGAGGGACAATGGGGCGGGGCAGCCCGGGTTCCAGGGGAGGGGGGGTTACACTTGACGGCCCCTCCCACCACTCCCCAAGCCAAGCCCCACTGCCCGGCACCCTGTCCGTGCTGCTTTATGGACGGACGGGGCAGCCCCACGACCTGCTGCTTGCTCGGCGGCTCGCTCAGTCACCGCGGGAGCAGCAACGCCGGCCAGGATGAACTGCGCATGCGCGGCATTTCCGCACATGCGCAGTCCATCCGACATGCGTCATGATGTCACGACGCACGTGTCAGGATGCCCCGCCCCCACGGGGGTGCCTTCGCATGGCGTTTGCCGCCCAGGGCGGCCAAGAGGTTTTCTCTGCCCCTGCTCCTACTCAGTTCATATTAGGCAACAGTTTATATATCAAGTAACACGTAGTGATCTCCGTTCACTCAATTGCTGTGGCACTGAGCCAGGAGGAGTAAGGAAGAGAACTACCTGAGCCCTGGCCACCCTGCAGAGAAGCTGGAGGCCAAGCAGGATCAGAACACTGCCTCAATAGTTCTAGTTACAGTTCTAGTTACAGGTAGGTAGCCGTGTTGGTCTGCCATAGTCGTATCTGAAGAAGTGTGCATGCACACGAAAGCTCATACCAAGAACAAACTTAGTTGGTCTCTCAGATGCTACTGGAAGGAATTTTTTTAATTTTAATTTTGTTTTGCCTCAATAGTGCAATGCATACAGTTGGTGTACAATGCTTGACCAAAGAGACAATCAAGCAGGCATGGACCCTGACTTGCCAGAGTTGCTTGGCTGTTTCCCTCACAGAGCTTTTATCAATCACATACTACAGGTGTTGCTGGAACAACCCGAGCTACCGTCCAGGCAGCCACTTCACAGGTTGCATTATAGGGCATTTCATCATCCTAATTGCTAAACAACTCCATGCACATCCTGATTAATTTTCCATGACTATAGGGTCCCCAACAGTTGAGTCTTGGAATATCACTGCATAGAACAAGGGAAGAGAATTTAAAACAGAGACAAAATAGTGATTGTTTTCTGAGCTATGAATTTCAGAAACATCCAGAACATGTTTTTCAATCAATCACAATCTTACTGTTTTGAACTGCATTCTACTTTGAACGAGCAGGATTAAAAAGAGAGGGGAAATGTAGGAAAGTGATTTGTTTTTCAGTATAAAAATATCCATGAGCCAAATGTTTACAGATTTCTTTGAGCCTCCCAATGAGTATGAGTGTGTGTTGGAGGAATAAAGCACTTCTTTAAATCAGGATTTGACTATCTTATAAAATGCATTATGCACTTTTCTTTAGACGAGGATACTTTTTTTTTAAAAAAAAAAAAAAGAAAAATGGTTAAGTGTTCTGTCTGAGTTCACTTTGACTTCAGAATGAGTCACATGTATCCTGTGCAATTAATGCAAATTTAATGAATTGATCAACTAAATCTAATCAATTAAGATTTATTAACCCTACTACATACATACAGCTCAATACATGTAGCCTGTTCAGAGCTGCCACTGAATGGGGATAGCAGATGCAATCTTGATTCCCTAATCACCACAGCCCTTTTCAGACATGCAACAGTAGGACTGTATAGAGTGCATGTGTGCATACAAATTTAATACATAATAAATAAATAAATAAATAAATAAATAAATAAAGCAAGCAAGCAACTGTAGATAGGTACATGGTCCTTTACATATGTCCTGTTCAATGGGGTAAGTGTTGCAAAATTGGCAGTCCTACATCCAATGCATTAAAAGGGCTTATTTAGGTGTTTGCCAGGTGAATAGATCTATAGCAGGCTTCCTCAACCTTGGGCCTCCAGATGTTTTGAGACTACAGTTCCCATCATCCCTGACCACTGGTCCTGCTAGCTAGGGATCATGGGAGTTGTAGGCCAAAAACATCTGGATGGCCGAGGTTGAGGAAGCCTGCTATAGATCTATTCACCTGGCAAACACCTAAATAAGCCCTTTTAATGCATTGGATGTAGGACTGCGAGCATCAATTGTTGAGGATTTCATCTTCTCCCAAAGCTTATTTCGCGAGATGGAATCAAAAGCGGTTTTTAAGTCTATAAAGGCCGCAAAGAGGGAGGAAGATTTACAAAATATGTATTTCTTGATGAGGTGTTGAAATACTAGGCAATGGTCCATGGTAGCTCTTCCTTTCCGGAATCCTGCCTGTTCTTCTGTGATTTGATGCTCCACCTCCAGCCAATCTTGAAATTTGTCTTTGAGATGTAAGGAATACAGTTTACTCACAATATTGAGTAAACTGATTGGCCTGTAATTTCCTGGTTCGAACTTGCTCCCTTTTTTCATAAATGGGAATTCCAGTCTTTTGGAATGTGTCCTGTGCTATCAATATATGTAAATAGTGATGCTAACACAGGGCACCACCATTCTTTGTTTTTCTTAATCAGCTCAGGCGGGATTAAGTCCTCACCCGGTGCCTTCCCTACCTGAGTTCTAGACAATAGGGAATCTATGTCTGTTGTAGTGACTGGGTTCCATTCTGGGAGCTCTTTTAGATTCCACGAATCAAAAGTCTCAACAGGATCAGGGTCTGCATACATTTGTCTGAAGTGTTGTTCCCATCTCTCAGGAGTAATGTCTGTTTCTAAAATTAAGCATCTCCTCCAGCTGTTAGAAGCAAGTTGCCAAAAAAGTGATGAGTTTTTTAGTTTTGCAGCTTGAATTAAGCGGGCCCAAGTTTCTTTCAATGCCTCCTTTTTCTATTTCAAGATATTTTTATAACGTTTTTTAAGCTCGTTAAATTGCACTAGGTTAGTATCTGGTATAGTTGTTGCATTGTTTTTGAAATTAGAATATGCAGAAAAAAGGGCATCCTTAGCCTTAATGCAGCCTTTGTTGAACCATGGTTGGGACACAGGGACAGCTGCTTTTGCAGTGAAATGGACATCGTAACCTAAATGCGGTTTCAATTCCTGAACCAAGTTTTCATAGGTCCTTACTGGATTATGTTCAAAATCTGGTGTCATCAATTGCTGTCTTATCTTGATAAGGGATTCTTTGGCTAGAACCTGTTTTAGTTGTTGGTCTAGTTTTGTAGTGTTGTTTTCTTCTTTTGAGTAGTGGAATTCTAAGTAGGAAGGCTTGGTGGTGGGGTGGTTCATTCTAAATTCTAGTCACATGGACATTCAAATCGCAAGACATTTAGCTTTATACAACTTTCAGGTTTAAGGCAGTTTCGTTTTTCGTTTGAAAAAAATGCGATGTTGGTTTGACAAGGCAAAAGTTGTGAGCGTTTCTTGGCGAAGAGTGGTATAGAACTCATTTTCTGTAAGTACAGTTCAGTATGGGCTTTTTGGAACTGAGTATTGCTTGTGGTTTGCTTACTGTAACATCTTAATAGCCTTAATATTGAAATCAGAGAGCATAAGGGTCTGGAATTAGCCATTTACATTCTGAGTGGTTGCTACCACAGTCGCTGGAATTAAATTATTTATGCAAAGGAAGACTGCTTTTTCTCTTCTTTTTAGTGCACTGACTGGCTATTCAGTGGAAGTGGGGGAAAGTAGGGGATCTTTTTCCCTTTCAAAACTGAGCCTCCTTTTCAAGGTTGCATTGGAAAAAAAATGTCAATAAAAACATAATGAGGATGAAGAGAAATCTCTGTGTATTACACCTCCCATTGACTTCTGAAAGACTATCTGTGTTGTGCAACAATGGAAGATTCCACTAGCAGGATAAGTTTCACCTTTAGTGAAGCCATTAACACTTCCTGTCGTCTTATAGTGCTGCTTCCCTCAAGGGGCTAAACAGGGCTTAGGGCACAGTGCTTTCCTGGTAATAGAAATCTGCTTCTAAACAGAAGCAAAGTTCAGATAAAAGGGGGGGGGGAAATCCCTTGTAGTGAATCCATCTGTTTACAATAGAAATAAAAGTGAAAACCACAAAACAAGAACGATGAAGTAGTAAATGAATGGATTCTAGTCTCATTAAGAGAAAAAAAACAATCCAGTAAGCACAAAGGCTGTATTCCGTTACAAATGTCATGAGACATAAAAAAAAAAAAGTTTGCTTCTTAATGGATAATGATGACTGTGAAAATAGGACCAGTTACAGGTGGGTAGCCGTGTTGGTCTGCCATAGTCGAAACAAAATAGAAAATTCTTTCCAGTAGCACCTTAGAGACCAACTGAGTTTGTTCTTGGTATGACCTTTGTGTGCATGCACACTTCTTCAGATACACTGAAACAGAAACCCTGCAAGACTAATTGCAGCCGTTAAGAGTCGTCAACAGGTTTTCCACACCTATCAGCTGATCACCCATTCCCACCACCCTTCTGAGTAATACCCCTCCCCACTCCCTCACTATATTTAAGGATCTGGTGACTTCTGTTTCAGTGTAACTGAAGAAGTGTGCATGCACACGAAAGCTCATACCAAGAACAAACTCAGTTGGTCTCTAAGGTGCTACTGGAAAGAATTTTCTATTTTGTGAAAATAGGAGTTTCTCTACTATGTATTTCATTTCATCTGTTCCACCCATGAAAGAAGATGCTGGCTATCCATTCTGATAACAACATAAAATTATTTTATTTGCACTGCTCTTTGGTTGTTTCCCTCTCAGTGCAAATAGTGGTGTGTGTTTTGGATTGATGTTGGGGTGGGGGGAAAGAGTTAAAGTTCCTATCACACTGGACCACACCATGATCCCAATCCAGATTGTGCTCCCCAATAACTGCTCTTTTAAAATATCTATCACCCAGTGGTTAATTATGGAAATAAACAGTACATCTACATTCACATTTACTGCCAAGTTTAGCAATTGGTTGCTAAATAATTACTGCCACTTATGACCAGGTGCCACCATTATGTTTCTGTAATATACAGCTGTCAGAGCATATGCAGATAGACTTTACAGTGAGAGTACATTTCTACCCTACATTTCTCTTAAAAGGTGAACTTTTTCCCATAATTTAAGAAGCTGCATATAGAGTTAAGAGAACTGCAAGCATCTGGCTAGGAACAGGCTCTAGTGTTTACACCAGCCTTCCCGAACCTGGCACTCTCCAGATGTTTGGACTATAATTCCCATCAGTCCCAGCCAGTGCTTTTTGTGAATCTGGCCTCACTGAGGGGAAGTATTTCAATATGAGTAGGAAAATGAGAGTATCCCTAAACATTTTTAAAGAAAAAAAAGCACTGGTCCCACCTAGCATAGAGTTCTAGTCCAAAACATCTGGAGAGCACTAGGTTCAGGAGCAATGGCTTACACAAAGTGGTGCAAAAATCCCAACTGAACCAATGGGTGGACATGTAAATTGGAGAGGGGCCCTAGCTCAGAACATCTGCTTTGCTTGCAAAAGGTCCTAGATACAATTCCTAACATCTCCTAGTAGGGCTGGGAGAAGTTCTTTACTTAATCGCTGGAAAATTGCCAGTCAATGTGGACTATATGGATCTAGATGGACCAATAGCTCGACTTGGGACTTAGCTACGTTAGTCAAGAAACAGCATTTTGAATGCATTATAAACATGCAACACTATGGGGGGGGGGGGGTTCTAAGCGATTCTCCATAGTGCTTTCCCCCTTTTGTCCCCCCCCCCGGTGTATAGATCCACCTTGGGTGTAAGTTAACTTCCTTTGGTCCTATGAAATGATCATTGCACTATACATGCTACCATACAGCAGGATTACACAGATGACCAAGCAATCCTGGTAAGAGAGGTTTACCCAGGACAGCTTGATCATTGACTCATTGTGCAGAAAAAATGCTGTTATGCAGAAATGAGTGGGTTTTGTGCTAAGGATTTAACTAGAATTGGCATTAATTCCCCCCACCCCCATGGTTTTTCACAGAAATGGATTATAAACCTCTCACATTGGTAAGAAATTGCCAAGACAATTAGTCTTATTGCCTTCAAGATGTGGGTGACAACTGTCCATTCATTTTGTGATTCCAAAATGTGCAAGGATGTATTGGTTGAGGAGACATTCATTGCTTCTGTTTCTGCTAATCATAATGGCAACCTGAAGTATTCAGAAATGATTTCAAACTGATTATTTGTTAATATTTTCACCAGTAAAAATGTAGCGGAGGAAATCTCTGTGTTTGGGATTACAGCTCTCTTCAGTTATGAAAATAAAGAGGATAGAAAGAAAAATAAAGATTAACCTTTGCATGGGTTAATGCCTTCATAAAGCTTTGCATTTTCATTCAAATGTTCATTCAACTCATTTGACCGCAGAATGCTCATTCAGCTATGTTTTCCTTTACCTAACCTACTGTTGCATCATAGGCAGAGAAACACTTTGGTCCTGAACAACAAAGAGTGCTTTTGAACTAGTGATACAGATAAACTGTCCTGCAAGACTCAGATAAATATATTACAAATTTGCAGCTTATACAGTCTGAAATGCACATACATAGGTCATTGCTGCTTCTTGTTATGGAAGCCATTAGATCTATCCTATTTTACTCATGCAGTAAAATATATCTTCAGCTTTTAGATAAATCAGTTTAAACTATCTGCCTTGCTCCAGTGGACCTCTGAGAAGTTCTGCATTCAAGAAGGACCAGATCTCAGTAATAAGCACCTACTCAACCCCTAGAGTTTGGAAAGACCCATGTCTCAAACCCTAAAGAGCCACAGCAAGTCAGTGTAGACCAGGGATGCAGAAGCTATGACCATCAATATGGACTCCCTCAGCTCCAGCCTGCATTGCCATTGCTCAGGGTTGGTAGGAGTTAAAGTGCAACAACAGCTGGAGGACCACAGTCTCACCAGCCCTCATGAAGATGGCACTGAAGTAGATGGACCAATGATCTGATTCAACAACTGATTCCACACACAGACACATTTCTATGCAATAAATGAAAACAAAGCACGGGGGGGATACTGCATCATGGATGCTTCTACCATGAGCTGCGTTCGGAACGCTAGGAATTACAACAAAGCTTTGAATTCTGACTGTGGCAAGAGAGAAGCTGTACAAATTGAGCAATTACTTGATAACATCAGTGGAGCCAGGAGTTGCAAAAAGCACATCACGAAAGATAAAGCACAATCTTATCATTTTACTATGAGGCCCCTTTGATATTTTCTGCTGCTGGAGAAGCTTTGCCTCCCCACAGCCCCCTTCTTCAAAAAGCACTTAGTATGTCAGTAAAATGTTTGGACAATGAGCTGCCAGAAAGTGGAGTGCTGCACACACTTATTTATATACCGTGCTGATTAGTATGCTTTGAACACTGTTTGCCACTGCTGGATTTTATTGCAGAGCTGTTGACAGAACATGTTGCCCTGATCAGATAGTGGGAATAACTCTAATGGGACACACACACACACACACACACACACACACGGGAGATTATATATTTTCTCCCAAAAGAAATAAGCTATTTCAAAACTGCTCTATTTAAAGGATCATGAACCACCAATTGCTTTACAATGTCTTTTATTTGACAAGAATTAGAAATTAGTGTGGCACAGAATTTTCATGAGTCAAGTTTAGATTGTCTTGGTGAATGCTGTCATTTAAAGTGGAGGCATGTTCATTAAAAAAAAAAATCTATCCTCCTGCCTTCCATTCTTTTGCACATTTATTGCATCTGTCTGAGGCCATCACTTATTCAGTCTACTGCTGGTTGAACAGTGAGAGAGAATGAGCAGCCAATGGATAGCCCCTTGCATGGGATACAAGCCCTAGTGTGTATCTCATTGAGAAGAAGGACAATATCTGCATTTAGAGGCACCTTGGGATACTTGCAGTGGCCATTGTGAATCCTGATGTGAGAGCACATCATTCAGGCTGCTTCAACAATGAGAAACTACTTGCCCTTCTTCCCCCAAAATGCCACCTGTGAACAGTTTTGCATCCTTTCTTACAGTGCTGTGGACAATTTCCCTCTAAGAGGAACATGCTTTAACAGAAAAAGCTCACAAAACATGCCCTGCATTTGGTATTATCCCTAGCTTTTATTTATTTTGACAAATTATGTTTCCCCTCTTAATCAGAATAATAATAATAATAATAATATAATAAATTTTTATTTATATTTATATAAGATCTCAAGTCATACAACTAGGCAACACTGAAACATTTAGTGCCATATTTTGTACTAGCTGCAGTTTCCTAGCCCTGCATAGAGTAGGAAATTATCAAGAGTATCAAAACAGTTAAATGCCTAACCGCTGCCAGGTTATCCCTGCCCAACAATAGTACTGGCTAGAGAACCAGCCAGAGGTGGGAAAAGGCACTCGGTACCACTTCCAGAAACCTGGGTGTCCAATGATAAGGTGGAATCAAGGAGCATTTCCATATTATATACCTGCCTGAGCTTTTCAGGATCCAGTTTCAATTTATTAGCCCTAACCCTAGTCCATTGCAGCAGACAGAAACTAGTCCAGAACCTAGATAGCCTGACCCTTATTATTATTATTATTATTATTATTATTATTATTATTATTATTATTATTATTATTATTAAAATGTGTATACCATCCTTCAATTGAAGATTCCAGGACAGTTCACAACAGAAAAATACAAAATGAGAATATACAATAAAACAAAAACAAACCAATTACTTTCCTCCCACAAACACATTTAAAAAGCCATAGAATGTTAATCAGTCAAACTCCTGGTTAAAGAGAAATGTTTTTGCTTGGTGCCTAAATATATGTAATGCTGGTGCCAGGTAAACATCCCTGGGAAGAGTGTTCTACAAATCGGGAGCCACTGCAGCAAAGGCCCATTTTCGTGTTGCCACCCTTTGGCACTCTTGTGGAGGAGGCCCACAAAGAAGGGCCTCAGATGATGATCGCAGGATCTGGGTCAGTTCATATGGGGAGAGGTGGTCCTTGAGGTGTTGCAGTCCTGAGCCGTTTGGGGTTTTATAGGTCAATGCCAGCACTTTGAATGGGGCACAGAAACTAATTGGCAGTCAGTGCAGTTGGGCCAGGATTGGTGTAATATACTCAAACTGTCTTGTCCCAGTCAGCCACCTAGCCTAGCCACCAAATTCTGAAATAGCTGAGTTTTCTGCATTGTCTTCAGAGGCAGCCTTATGTATAATGCATTGCAGTCATCTAACCTAGAGGTTGCCTGTTATATCCCACTGAGGCAAAGGAGGGCTCACAGGGGCACTGGCGGAGGAAGAGAGGGCGGGGGGCGTACTGCCCCCGCCACCACGATCCCAGTGGGGTGCCATCACGGCTGCCCTCCCACGCTGTGCGCCACGCCCCCAGGATGTACATCATGCCCCTCTGAGCCATGTGCCACGCTACTAGGTTGATCAGGTCATAGTGGTTTATTTAAAGGGAAAGTAAACTGGCAACCAAAGGTCTGAAGGCTCCCTCCTTGCTTCCAGCACACAAGGAGATGGCTTGTCCATGCCTGAGCACTGGAGCAAATGCTTTTAATACAGCAGAGCAGCCCACAGGTGGCCATGATCTCCACCACACCCAAGGTTTCCTGTAGGTAGCTATTGCTCTAATTAGGCCTGGAACCTAGTTCCTCACACCCATGGATGAGGGTAGCTCCCTTCCTTGAGCAGGTCAATGAGCCTGCTTCCCAAGTACGTTGCATGAAAGCTTAGCAATACAGCTGCCACCCATTGTGAGGTTATCTTGAGTATTCAGCTGGTGCTAGCAAAGCTCCCAGAACAACTCACCTATGATTCAACACAGTTGCCAGAACATAGACAATTGTAGTTAGCCTGTCCCTGTATAGATAGGGGTATAGCTGGGCTGCCAGCTGAAGCTGATGGAAGGCACTCTGCGCCACTGAGGTCATGTTGCAGTAATCTAACCTAGAGGTTAAATATATATAAATAGAATAAAGCATTAGAAATAGTCATGCAAATTAGCAGTCTTATTGCTTCCAGAGGAGACCCAGCTTTAACTTTCTTCTTAGTTGTGACTCTCACTAGGTCAGGCATAGGCAAACTCGGCCCTCCAGATGTTTTGGGACTACAATTCCCATCATCCATGACCGCTGGTTCTGTTAGCTAGGGATCATGGGAGTTGTAGTCCCAAAACATCTGGAGGGCCGAGTTTGCCTATGTCTACACTAGGTGGTCCAACCTATTTCACATGATTATTTTGAGGATAAAATGGAGGCTGGGGAACTAAGTACCAAGGCAATAGAACTTCTGAGCATACATGCATAGGACTGCACAACTGAGAGCTAGTTATTTCTTTACATGGTTCCATCATGGGGATAGTGGTGAGGAAGTAAATGCTTCCTTCTTCCCCCACAGTAACTATTAATCCTTCCATTCCCCAACCAGCACCACTAAATCCTGTAAAATCACAGGATTTAGGAGAAACTATCTTTAGCAATTTAGTGTATTGAATGGCTTTCACTTCTAAAAGTAAAAGAAGACTGTGTGATAGGAATTGGGTCAGTGAACTGGGAGATTTCGAGGTAGGGAGAAAGAGTGAGACGAGGCTCATTACAGAGAGCAAACAGAACATTTGGTGTCTATTCTTTTTTACTCTGCTGCCACAAAAATAGACATATTTTTCATTTTTATTTCTACAGCTTCTTCAACACTCGTTAGTTGGCACTTGAGGGACCTTAGGAAAAAAGAAACAATATCTCTCTCTCGCTCACACGGCTTCTATAAAACAATAAAATCATATAAATGCATTACACTACATTTAAAAGAAAGAAAGAAGGGAAGAGACATTAAAAGGAACAAGAGCACCTGGAGAATAAACAGGTTTTAGGCTTCATGTGAGAAGGAAAGAATGAAGATGACTATCTATCTTGAGGGTGTTCCCACCAGCTTGTTGGTCCTTCTGTAATCCCCTGTTGACTTAAAGAATTCCCCCTAAATATCAGAGGCAACCTGGGATTTCTAGCCAAATTCATATTTTGTATTTTGTATTCATATACCAAATACATGTCAGCTGAGAATGGCACATGCATATTCAAATGACACTTACCTTCTTTAATTATTAATAACACCCACAGCAACTTGAATAGCTTTAAAAGACAGATTCATGTGAGGATTAGGCTATAGGTGGCTACTAGCCCCAACAGCTGTATCCTAACTCTTGTGTTTCTGGGATTCACAAGTTGGAAGAGTACAGTTGTGTCCAGATCCTGCTTGTGAGCTTTCCATAGACGTCTGGTTAACAAGAGGTTGGCATTACCGAAGCCAAACCTATTAACCTATTGCCTGTAGGATGATGATGACGATGATGACAATGATAATCATTCATTCATTAGCATTAGCACTGAAGAATGGGCACTGGTGAGCTGGTGCTGATGCTGAGCTTGGGTCTAGCCTGTCAACAAGACACACTGCTCCTGTTCTTACAGGGGCTGCTTCCATACAGTGGCTAATGCAGCTGAGCTACAGAGACCAAACCAAGATATATTGGAAGGGTGTGGGAGCGTGGGGAGAAAGGCTTTTGTTAGGAAATGCAATGTATATTCCATTTTGTGAAAAGGAGAACTGAGCATGTATTTCCAGTAAGTACAGCTATTGATTATTGCTACAGGAGAAAAATGACCAGTCACGAAGGCTTTCTATTGAATGTACTCTACTGAAAACGTTGACAGAGTACCATTGACCATTTGAAATATCTTCTGCATATGCCCCATTGTTGCTGCTTGATGCTATTTACCCGACTGGAAAGTTAAGTGTCTCTGGACGGAGACATAAATAGAAGCCATCCAGTGGGAGAAATTGCCCATCTTCCTTCCATGTGATTATTTTTTTATTATGTTTTTACAAGACAATGAAACCGGTGCACCTAATTAACATCCGTCTTGTCCGTGTTCTAATATCATTTCTAAAAAGGCCCTAAACCTTCTTCCAGATGTAGAGTAAATGCATTACCTTCTGGAAAGGGATTATAGCTAGGAATGGCCATATGCCAGTTTACCAGATGCAGACTTACAGGCAGGATGAAATAAACAAGAAACGGGTTCAGAAAACACGAGGGCAGACATACATGGCATGACAGAGATAATGGGATCTGATGGATAGCAAGGGAAGATTAATTCACCATACGATAGTAGAATTCCAGATGTTCAAAGGGAATACATAATCAGAAGTGAGGAAAATGAGTGATCCTTTCCAAGACACCGGAACCAAGAACAACGCACGGATATCGTTTTATATCCTTTACAGCCTCACCTTTGAAAAAGGCTGCCAAATCATTCCAATTTATTAAGTGTCTTCAGGCTTATAAACAGGCCCTTCTTAAACACTGCAATTCCTGAGACAGCATTACACCATCATGTTATGTCTGGTTACACAGTCTTCCATGAAGAACCTATAAATTGCTTCAAAGCTTAATCCAGTGTTGAGAAACTTCCTTACGTCTCTTGGGTTCTTGTTAAATTCCCTGGTGTTGGCTAGAATTCATTTCGGCTCAGAGATACATTGGAAGTTTTGTGCAAGAGCTATGACAGCAAAGAGGGAAAAAGAGGTCAATTGGGTAAGTGAGTATATTCTCCAGCACACCTTTAAAGAAGGCTTAAGAAACTATAATTGTGGTGGGGAAAGTTACAGTTATTCAAATATAACAACATAGAGGATCTGCATGGGAGCTGTAGTTTGTTAATTTGCTGGGAATCATACTCTCAGTTCCCATGATTTTTTTTTTTGGGGGGGGGACACAAGAATGTGCTTTAAATGTATGGTATGTACACAACCATAGGCTTTTAAATTGTGTAGAAGATTAGCTCGCACTCTTAGTTTTCTCCTTGCTTCTGGAGATGTTGAGTTTGCCATTGTTGTTTTTGTTGCAGCAAGAGGCAAAAATAAATAAATAAATAAAAAATTAGATCAACACAGCTGAATGTACTGATGTTAAAGCTTTCTTTCTTTCCCCCCCAAAAGAAAACATTCTTAATATACTCCGAACGCTCTAATATGTATGAAACATCACTTTTCAACAGCCAAATGCCCACCTGGATTTTGGTGGTTAATTTTCAGATAGGCTTACCAGAAATAGGTAAGGGATTTTAATTTTATTTGTGTGGTAGGAATGAGTAATCTGGCACAATTGGTTTCTGTAATGATAACAAAGCAGTCTGGTTTGAGATTTACCAGATATTTACTTTTTGTAAAAACATCATGTTAAAAATTTGGTTTACAAACACAGGTGCGTAGCTTCTTTAGTAAATGCAAATCTTATTCCTAAAATAACAAGTCTTTGTTCTAAATCCCCTGTTTTACGTATGATTTGCAATTCTGGAACCCAGACCTTGTTTCTCTTCTAGATTCATAGAGTTTTAAACTCCTGTATATTTCTGTGTTTTGAATATTATGGTACGTCCACAACCCTGCCCTCATTTCTGAGTGCTTTGGTGAAGGTTTGTACCTCCTGTAAAATGGCACCTCGGTCCCTCAGGGCATTCCATGGGACGTGGCAGCAGTGTGTTTAGCATGGGCATCTGCAAAGGGGCACCCGTTGTATCCATGATTGCCCTACAAGTGAGTAATGCATGAAAATGCTTTTAGTCACAATACTTTTGGCAACAACTCTGCTTTTATTTGCTTTCTGCTCCAGCAATTATAATGATATACCAAAAATAATTGTTGGCTTTCCTGCTGGCTTGTTCTCAATGACAGAGCAAATAAACAAAGCAAGCGATGAAGACAATAGTGACCTCAGAATTTCGTTGGCACATTTTAATCATATTGAAATTGCTGTAATGTATCTGCTTTTAAAAGCCCAATATAGCCAATGAAAGCAGGATACTCCAAGTAAAATGGGAGGTATTGACCGGGTCTTTGGTCAACACTAATATCACCAGTTCTCTAATCAGATTGCTGCTACTGATGACTCCATCAAACATTGTAATTGCCTTAACAGGGTCAAGAGGTTCCAGAATCCATTTTATAAGTGCATTATGATGATTTTAGCATCCTTCTGTGTGCCCAGGTCCTCCACTTATTCAATCCACCAGTCAGGAGCAGTGGATATTTACTGCTGCAGACATTTAGGAGCTATGTGAACAAGATTCACAGGCCTATTTGTGATACAACAGAAAGTAAACCGAGGACAATCAATCACTGCAGATGAAATATAAATCTGTTGGCCAAAACAAAAAATATATACAGTGGTACCTCGAGTTACGTACTTAATTGGTTCCGGGTTGCTGTACGTATCCTGAAAAGTGCGTATCACGAAAAATTCAGTTTGTGCATGTGCAAACCAGGAAAACAGAAAAAACCACTTCTGCACATGCATGAATCGCGCAACCTTTGGGTTGCACTTCCGGGTTAGTGGAGTTCGTAACCCAAAGCGTACATAACCCGAGGTACGACTGTATAAGATGAGCCTTTTTTTTTTTTTTTTTTAACAGAATTTATTGGCATTTTCACAAAACAACATAAACCCAACCCCCACACCTACAAATATCAAAACAAACACAAATACAAATACACATACACATAATGTCAGGATTCTTCTTCTTATCTGTATATCTTACTATAGAAAAAAAAAAAAAAATTCTAGTTCCGAATCTTGACACTTGACTTCCCCCGCCTATACACCTTCGGTTTTAATACAATACACTTTCTCCTTAACATCTTTTCTCCATAGAAGTTTAACTTATCTTGATATAGAAAGAAAAAACACCTTTGTCTTATCTTTTGCATTATAACCTAAAACTTAACCAAATATTCTTAGAGCTAAACTTATTTCTTCTATCATTTAGCATGCTGCTTTTAACTTAAATTCAATATCTCCTTACTTATTTAAAATAAACTTATTTAACAAACTTCACACTCCGATTTCGGATACCATGGCAGACCATCTATGTTATACAATGATTAATTCAACCCACTCCCCTTTTGTCCATTGTCTTCTCCTGTCTTTCACCAGAACCGAATCCCCTATTGTATGCTTCTGAATGTCCACAGATCCAGGTTACAACCACAACAAACCCTGCATCGAGCTCCAAGATGTTCATCCTCTGCATTCTGAGCTTCTCCGTAGCTTTGTACCAAAATTCTTCTTCTTGTAGAAATCTTAATTCTCTGTCCCTCGACCCCGAGCTGCCACCTCGGAATCTAGATATTAAAAAACTTTCCGTTTCAGGGTTTCTGCCACCCCCTGAAAACAGTCCCTGTTCCAATCGGATTTGCTCTGCCATCTCAGACCATCCTTCCAGCACATCTTCCAGCTTTTTGCAAAAGTCTGTTTCCATTGAGTAGATTTTTTGGAAAGCCTCCTCTGTGGAATACAGATTATTTCCATTTATAATCCCACACAAGACTCTTAATTTTCGATTAGCCAGCTCCAATTGAAAGACAGTGAGCTTTTCCTCTACCTCCCAGTCCTTCTGTGCCAGCATGAGCGCAAAGTCCAACATCTTCGGGGAAGGGAGGTGGGTATCAAATTACATTTCCTGTCTTTTTCCTCCTTTGTCTCAATTTTCTCCTGCGCAATTCCAAATCGCCGCCATTTCTTCCGAAGCCAGAGTATAAAGACCAAAACTTCAAATGGAGATATTTTTCCTCAATTAACCCCTGAGAGGGAATCTCTACAGAGTCAGTTTTCAAATTCCAAGCACTTTCAAGTGATTAGTGTAGCAGCAGTCACTTAAAGAGTTAATTCCTTCCAACCCCCGAAGGGAGAGAGGCGGGCTGCCTTTTCTTTTGATCCCAGAGCTTTTCCCGAAGTACAAAGAGTCAGTCAATTACTCACAGCTTCTGGTTTCTTAGCAACTTCTTAATGACAGGTAGAACAGAGACGCTCCTCACGGACTTTGCCGCCGCATGTAAACATCCCGGTTGGGGCATGTCCCCTGAAGCCCGACTCCGTGGTCCCTTCACCCCCACTCCCCCCTTACAGGGGGCGCGGGGGAAGGGTTCGGAGCACAACGGGCATAGCCGGGGAGCCCAGGGCGCGGGACGCTCTTCCCGCGCCCCAACCAGAGCCCTGCATGCGGCTGCAGGGCTCCTAACCCCCGGGATGAACTGGGTGCCTCGCCACCGAAGCAACCCAGGACCATCCGCAATGGCGCCAGCCGCCGGAAGTCTAGATGAGCCTTTTTAATGAGAATTATATAATGGACTTGGTGACTTGCACATTTAAACAACTTGTCATGTGAATACAACACATGCATAAGACTTTATTATTTGCATCTTTGGCTGGACAGCAAACTGGCCAAAATGAAAAAGTCAATGAAGGCCATTTCAACCTTTGTTTGGCATTCACGAACTTTTTAGACTGAGCTTCCACTGTACCATATAAACCACACTATACTACTCTATATTACAACAATCTATTCAACACATCAGTGTAGACTGGGTAAAATTGCACATGATTTTGATTTAGCAAGGAAAATACTGAATGGAATAATGGGAAAACTCTAGATTGGTAATAACTTGTCTTCTCATTACACAAGTCTTATTTTATGTTGTAGAGTGAGAAGGTACACTGGCAGTAAATCAACAAATGGGTCAGGTGGAAAATCCAGTCTACTCTGAAGGCCATTAGAACTTAGCTCATGAATTCCCTGTGGAATTGAATGCTTGCTCTAAATCAGAGATGGCAGGATAGGGATATCAGGTGATCCCTGTCCCAGAATAAGATGATAATTACAATTCTCCCTTGTACCTCTCCCCTACGTATTTATACAGACTTACTGAGCACTACACTCTGCTTCTTGCCTTACCCCAATGGGTAATTGTGTCAATGCTTTGACTGAAACTGAAGAGCCAGTAGCCTATTTCGAAGTAACACAATTTGAGTTGGGAGCAAAATTCACTGATTAGCTCCATCCTGATGTGACACATACCAGCTTGCCCAGTGCCTAGATGGGGAAAGTTAGTGTGCACAATATCTGGGGTAGGAATAGCCAGTGCTGCACCGCTCTCTGCTCACATGAGCATTACCTTTAAATGGTACTGACCATGTTGTGTGATGTGACTACATTATTGTAATTTTGATCATTGAGTGTCAGCCACACAGAAGTTCTGGGCTGGCTCATTCTTCAGTGTGCTAGATCTTTTTTTCTGCTGGGCATGTTGAAGGACTGCTTCAGTTGCAGTTGTTGATTGGCCAGAGCTGACATTAATGCTACATTTTGAGTATAGAAAGGCTGCAGTTGATGGGAAACCTGCCCAGTCAGTCAAATGCCAGATGCTTATATAAATCATTTGGTACTTTCTCACTGTAATCGCTGTGTGTTCAGCATCTATCATAAATTCATGTTTTCTACATTGTGCTTCTGTGCATTCATTGAGGCCCATTTTGCATGAACACATTTATTGGTATAATGGAGTGAATAAGCAATGTGCCTCCATTGATCATTGATCAATGATCTATGAAAACTGATCCATGGCAACCCTTTCACACAACCATGTCCTCATGTTATAACTTCAGATAATCACTTTAAGTCAGGCTTCCTCAACCTCCACTCTCCAGATGTTTTGAAACTACAATTCCCAGCATCCCTGACCACTGGTCCTGCTAGCTAGGGATCATGGGAGTTGTAGGCCAAAAACATCTGGAGGGCCGAGGCTGAGGAAGCCTGCTTTATTAAATAATGGTGATGAGAACTGGCCTTGAGCTGCATAAGTTCTCTGAACTAATATTACTTTATTATCCATATCAAGCCTCATCTCCCCCCACCCTTACAATAAATTAGTGTTAATAGATGGGAAAGATATAATCCAAAGAAAATGGAATTAATATGGTTAAGCCTCAAAAGATGAGAGTTTCATGTCGGGCTACGACAATGTCAGAGGATGTGGGACAGCTTAATAATATTTGATATCCAGAGGCTCCTACGGAATGAGAAACTATGTTATGATCTTTGTGATGTCAGATTTCCTGTCTAATTTGCATGGTTCTGTGTCTTGTCAGTCAGTTGAATGTAAGACTGAAAACTTCAAGAATTGTTTACATGTTAAGAAGTCATTGTTAGCTAGTAGCAAGGTTTCTGAATATAGTTAAACCTAATTAAGACAATTCGAAAATGCCTACTGGGAGCTATAAGCTCCACTGTTATAATCTTACAACAACAATTATTTAGGAGGTCAAAACTTATGACACAAAGCAGACTGCTGAAGTGAACTGGCAGAGAATTGAGGCAAATGGTGACTGGAAGGAGGACTCAAAAACTTAGCTAGTCCAACATTGTGTTCCCAGTGGCCAAGCAGATGCCCATGGGAAGTCAACAGGAAGAACCTGGGCATCACAGCACTATCCCCTCTTGTGTTTGTCTGCAACTGGTATTTAAGGGCACACTGTCTCTGACAGTGGAGATAATATATAGATATCACCATGACTAGAGGCTATGGGTTGCTTTAATTATCCTCCTGTCAATTGCTGGATTCAGACATAGGTCAGCAATAAATCAAAAGATCACCCGAGACCAGTGAAGCTAACTCTTTATTCAAGGAAACAACCACAGCTTAGGCCTAGTGGTCTCAGCAAATCTTTTTAGGAGGTCTTGCCCCGATAAAGCAGTTGTGAGGACCAGAGACCCTCACCTTCCCAGTGCCCACTAGGACTCCTCCTCTCCAGGGCCTTTCTCATGCAGCCTCAGGCTGTGTGTGCATGCAACCACATTGTGTTCTGCCCGTTTACATTCTTCTGCTAGTTCTAGGAGATGGGGGGGGGAGCTGGTTACAGCTGGAGGGGGAGACACCCTGGCTTTTTCAGCAGCTTGTCTTTCTGTCTCCTGGCCCCACTCCCTTTTAGCTCCCGCTTCTGCCTTGGAGTCTAAACTGTTCACTGTCTCAGCCTCTTCCTGTTCACTAAATCCTGCTACCTCTTCTTCTTCTGGCACCTTCTCCTCCCAGGCTGCTCCTCCTCCTCCCTCTGGCCACTCATCCCACCCTCATCATCCCACCACCCATCTCCTGGCTCCAAGCCTTCTTTTCCTGGGGGTTCCCTTGGGGGTTCCCCAGCTGATGCCTCCTACCACTCCTCTGCATCCAGCCAGCCTATGATATCTCCATGAATTTGTTATTCCCCTTTTAAAGACATCCAAGCAGGTGGCCACCACTACATCTTGTACGAAATGCCATCGTTTCATGATGTCTGGTGCGAAGCACTTTCTTTTACTTGTTCTGAATCTCAAGCAACTTAAAGAATAATCGCTAGTCCATTGACTGGATAGTTGGAACTGATGAGAAAAATTAGTGAGTGAAAAAATCTTCACGGAATTGTGGATTTGGAAATTATGCTGCAAATCATCTAGTGTAAAACCCCTACCTTAATTCACTATGACATGGATTGAAACAACCACCAGGTGCTTTAAATCTGACTGTGTTGAGCCTGTCCCACACAGGGAGGTGACCATAAATGATCTCATTATGAAGACATGATAAATATGCACACATATTTTCAGGCAACACCAAATGTTACAACTGAAGGCAGATTGTGATGAATGGACAACAGCATGGCAGATGGGATTCAACATTAATAACTGCAAAGCAGCAAATTTTGGGAGAAAGATAATTTTATCTACAAATATCAGTGGAAACGCCAAGGGTTGTTTTCAGCAAAGCTGTACTTGGAGTGGACCCACTGAAATGAATGAACCAAAATTAAGAATGTTTATTAACATCAACGGGTCTTCTCCGAGTAGGTGTAGAATTGACTCCAACTCATTGCTCTCTGAAGCTAAAAAAAAAAAAAAAAAAAAAAAAAAAAAAAAAGCCCTGGTCAGATGACTAAAGTGATAGTAATCAACTCATGGGTATAGGACTGGAATTGCCCTTCTTGGCTGTACCCCCACACTTTTGGTTATTTTGCACAGAGTTGGGGATTGAAATGAAGAATCACAACCCTCCTCTCCCTCCATGTGTTGATTATCCCCAGTTTAGCTGTATGATGAATGGTGGAGAAATTTCAGGTTGCTTACTGGAAAGTGTGTATACAAGTGCATAGAGTTGCAAAAATAATATGAAAATGCATTATATTCAGGGAAATTGCTTGCAAACATGTGGCTACTAGAAAAGATTACATGCAAAAATGCAGACATTAGGAGTAATGAACACTGGAAATGCTGAAGATTTTTTCATGAGGATGTTTTTTGGAAACTGATACAGAAAAGTGGTGAATTTAAAGTTAAAAAGGGGGAAGCCAAGAGAAACAAAAAATGGACAGATTTGTCTGTCCCTCGTTGCTTGCACAGATTAGCCCATCTGCCACTGTTAATGAATTAAAAGGAGAAGTGTCAGAAATAAGGCCAGTGCCGCAGTACAATATTACTGTCTGAGTCTGTGGTGTGATGGCATTTAGAATAATGTGTGTAATTCGGACTGCTGATCTTTAAAAAGAAATGGCAGGCTGATGGAAAAGATGAAGAACAAGGTGACTAATGTAGTTAAGTGAAGCGGATCAATTTTCATATGAATAAATACTTAAATAAGTTATGGCTATGTAGTCTGAGGGAGATTTGATGGAAAGTTACACGATTATAAGTAGAGAGGATAAATTTAAAATATTTTTTTCAGTCTCTCAACATTCAAGAAATTGTGATCACCCCATACCCATCAACATCCTGTTTTCCCCCGTGAGAGCACGGCAGCCATTTTGGATGCCTTACTCTTGTGATTTTTTGGGGGGGGAGGATCTTGTCCCCCCGTGTTTTTTTCAGGTCTGTGGCTATCTTGCACACTGCCCCCAAAAGCACATTTTTTGGAGCTGTGCCCAGAAAAAAAGTTCCTGTGTCCACAATCTTCCAAGGCACCCCAAAACTTGCATTTTGGGGCACTGTGTCTGGGGAAAAAAACCACTTTCCCCTGGTTTGCAGTTTCAAACAGGTCACATGACTTGTGCAGGATTTTGAACCTGGAAGATAGTGTCCCAGATTTGGGCCGTGTCACATTGACCTTTTGGTATGAAAAGGGTCATTAGAGATTAAGGCCTTTTGTGCATTACACATTGAAAGCAGCATCACACCACTTTAAATTGTCATGGCTTCCCCCAGAATCTTAGGAACTCTTGTTTGCAAAGGGTGCCGAATGTTTTTAGGAGGCATTTTATTCGTCTCACAGAGGAATTACCAGAGTTCCCTAGGAAAAGGAATTGATTGTTAAATCACTTGGGGAATAGTACCTCTGTGTGTGGGATAGGAATCTCCTAACAACTCTCAGCAAGCTTAACAAACAGCACTACCCAGGATTCTTTGAGAGAAGCCATGACTGCTTTGCTTTCTATGTATAGTGCTGATGGGGCCTAAAAATTCAAACTGGGAAGCACTTGAGTCCTATTTGGGTGCTTAAATGCCCCTTGCAATTGGAATCAAGTGTGGACAAAGATAGTAGTAGCTCTGCCCACCCCACATTTTCACTGCCCTCCACAAGTTGCTAGGAATTGTCCACAGTGGGGAGCCTGCTCTACTTGAATAGGCTTCCTGTATGATTTAGAACTGCAAAAGAGTAGGACAGGCTCCTAAATTCAGAAGTCATCCTTCCAGTTTATGGAGGGTGGCAGTAAGAGTGACCAGAGAGTCGACTTAGCATGCTCATTCACACTCTTGCTCACCACCTGAATGATACTGAGAATGCCTAAACAGAGCTTTGGATACCCCCCTCCAATATAAAGCAGCAATGTGGTTCCTTCTGTCCCCATTCAAGTTATGTGCTGATCTTCTGGAGTTTGCTTTAAGAAAATTCTGCACGTAACGTGACTTAGATTTGAAACTATTCACAGGCTTTCTTTCATCAAATGCCAAAAACGGAACTAGCGTGCTGGTTTTCTAAACTGGCATGACATAATGATTCTGAAGTGTGTTACCGAAAGGTTATTAATAAGAACCATAAACGGAGTTGCTGGACAAGTCTACTCATTATTGTGTGTGTAGAAACTATTTTGAGAAGAAACTTTATAACTGCTTTGTGGAAAACAGTCATGGAAAAGCAGTCATGGAAAACTAGACAAATAGGGATGGGCAGGTTCAGTAGTCATTTCCTTCCTTCTTGCAGTACTAGCCTGTGAAAACAAAACACATATAAAATGTGTATCTGTGGGGGGTTTTTTTTAAAAAAATTTTTGAATACAGAGATGTCATATTTAAACTGTAGAATCTTAGTGTTAGTCCAGTCACACTCGCACCCTAAATTGAGGAAATTCACTGCCATGGCACCTCTAATAGATGGTGTCAGAATTGGGCACAGCACACCAAAGCAAAATAGAGTGGCACCATTACTTTTAGAGACCTGGGCATTATACACCTGTTGTAGTAGTCTGGAATCACATTAGCCTATTTGGATGCTGCATCACACTGCTGACTCACATTTCACATTTGATGGTGTTTCCTGCTTGGCAGGGGGTTGGAGTGGATGGCCCTTGTGGTCTCTTCCAACTCGATGATTCTATGATTCTATGATTTCGTTTTGGTCTACTAAACTTGCAAGATCATTTTGACAAACCTACTGTCATCCTGTATTTGCCCATCTGATTTGTCCATCTCTGCTGAATTTCATTTTGTTATTTCTAGCCCAGCTCTCCATCCTGTCAAGATCATCTGGAACTCTGTTTCTGTCTATTAACTACTACTTCATTCATTCTGGTGCCACCTGCTAATTTGATTAGCATCCTTCTAACAATTTGCCTTAGCAGTTTTTAATGATATTAAACACTGGACCTGGCACAGAACTCTGCAGCACCTCATATATGGGAGATTTGCAGCAAAAATAGTTAGTATATGAAGTAGTTATGGGGCACAGAGTTCTCTTGCCATGCCCCCCCTTTCTCCTGAGAGGGAAGAAGTCAGGTTTGTTTCATGGACTGTTTGGACACAGAGGAATGGTGCGAGGAACCAAAGGAAGAGGGCTCAGAGCCTGTGGAGTGGTGGTGGGATGATGATGAGTTGTCTGTGGGAGAAGACTGGGAAGAGGAGGTGTCAGAAGCTGAAGGGATAACAAGGCTTAGTGAGCTGGGAGAGTCCGTGGCAGAGGGAAGTCCAGAATCAGAAGCTGGCAAGTTGGAGGAGAGAGGTCAAGAGGCAGAGATGAGTCAGGCTAGTGAAAGGTCATGGGCGTCTCTCCCTCCTGCTGTGAAAAGCTTCCCCACCATCTCCCAGAACCAGGAGAGGCATGAAGAGGGCAGAGGAGAGACTGGCTACACATAGTCACAGTCTCTGATTGCTTGGGGAAAGCCCAGGAGAGGAGGAGACATAGAAAGCTGTTGGTGAGGTGGGGTCCTTTAGCCTTGGCAACTGATTTCATGGCGTAAGGCCCACAGAGAGTGAGCTGCTGTGCTTATTAGGTCTGACACTCAGCCAAGTCTGTGGAGATAGTGGTTTTGCTAACAAAGAGCTGTGTGGTTTACTGATTGGCACACCACTCTGTGAGTTTGTTTCCTGTTAGCTTTCTGATATGCAGCTCCGCTTCTAGGTGCTCCACCTTTCACTGAAGTTCTGGAGATGCAACAGCGCCTGCTTCCTTTCACAGGGATGTTCTACCTCTAGATCTCTTGCCTCAAGTAAAGAATCATAGAATCATAGAACTGAATCACAGAATCATGTGGGTTGATCTAGTTGGCCCACAACTTCCCCTCCAACTCTATGATTTTAAAATAGGAAAATAATAGTTGCCACATTCAGGATTCATCTGCAAAACATGCTGCTGTTGTTTAACCCCCACATTACAGCCTCTGCCTGCAGATTGTCATATACTGAATGTGCAGATACATGGATTTTATGACCAGCTTCATGATTAATGACTAGAATCAATGGACAGATGGTCTAAACATTCTACTGACAGTGAAAATCAATCACTTTATACTACAAAACACAAATATTTCTTTCTCAGTTTCATTCAGCATATTGTTCTAAGCTGTCCCTTTCTTATTCTTTGGTGGGGAAAATAAATCTTTATAAGTTATTTTCCTTTACAGGTTACTTCCCCTTCTATGCCAGTTGAACTACTTAGTTTGAAGAGGACCTGTGGAGAAAGATCCCCTGCTGTTAAGGGGGCTTCTTGCCTTGGAAAAGGGGGTAGAAGGTCATCAATGGTCAAATGGATGTATTGGAGATTTTGTCAGGAGTCCATCGCATGCTGTGGCTTTCCTCCTCCTCCTCCTCCTCCTCCTCCTCCTCCTCCTCCTCCTCCTCTTCGGGAATGAAGATCTGTGTGGAAATGGAAAATGCAATGACTTTAGTAATTGATATTGTTGCTTCCTGATTCTCTCTCCTCTTAATTATTAGACACAGATCTATTTTGTTAGCCAATGATTTGACATCTAAACTTAAGTCAACTGTCTATTTTATTTTATTTCATTTTATTTTAATGTTGAGTTGCTACAATAGATTGTGTCCAGCATGGTTCTTAATCAACATCAAATATCAGAATGCAGCATTGCATTTTAAATAAATAAATAAATATTATACCCTGTCCATCTGGCTGGGCCTCCACAGCCACTCTGTGCGGCTTCCAACAAAATATTAAAAATACAATAAAACATCAAACATTAAAAACTTCCCTAAACAATGACAGGTAAACAAATTCATTTTTTTAATAAAAATAAATCCACAATTTTCAATAATCAAAGCATAAAATAAATATTGCAATATCACAATGAAACAATACAATTCACAATACAATTTTGCATGTGTACTAAGAATCATAGAGCTGGAGGAGATCTCAAAGGCCATCAAAGGCCAACCTGTGGATGATGCAGAAAATCTCCTATGTGGGCATTCAGCCTCCATGTAAAAACCTGACTCCACCATCATCTGAGTCAGTCTGCTCCACTGCTGAAAAGCTCGTAATGTCAGGAAGTTATTCCTGATGTGTAACGGAAACCCCTTTCTTGCAACTAGAAACCATGGGCTCAGGTCCCACTCCTGGAAGCAAAAGAACAAATATGCTCCACCATCTATGTGATAGCCCTCCAGATATTTGAGGATAGCTCTCGTACTGCCTCTTCATTCTTTCCACTCCAGACTAAACATATCCAGCAATGACAATTACACCTAGAACTGGAATTAGAACATTATATGCAGCACAGCAAACAACATAATAACTCCCCCAGTAGCAGATGATGGAGTTGGGGGGACACTTAGCTGGGAGGAGTAAGGCGGCAGGGACATTGGCGTTGTGCAAACACACTGACAGGAATACCATATTGGCTCCACCAATGCCTTTGCACAGCATGGACCTTCCTTCTGCCTTGCTCTCCTTCCTATAAGCAGCAGTGATCCTTCGGATAAGCATTGCCACCCGACCCTACTGTCTGCTACTGAACTCCATGGGATTCTGATGATGTCCAGCAGGGCTCCCATTATCCCTCAAAAGCATGGGTAAATAAAAGCACCTCTAGCTGGTGTCAAAACGTTACCAATGATTGAGATGATCAAAACTGTCAAAGAGAGGGAGTTCCACAGTTGTCATGGCAGAGTAGGAAGCACATCCAAAGAAATCGAGGATCCATTTGTTTCTTTATGAAACAAAAGGTGAGTATTCCCCACCCCCCTCTGTAAGATGACAGACTAGGCACTTAGCAAACGTGGTACAGCAATATGCCATGGAACTCATGAATATTGCATGAGGCATTAACTTTATGTAAATTTATCTAAAGTATCATGTTCTTTTGGGAGGTTTTACATACATTTCTGTCTTTTTTTAAAAAAACAACCCACTTATAAAATAATCATTTTAAATGTCTTTAATATAATTCCAAATAATGATGATTGGTAAAATCTAAATTCATTTTACATTAGGAATCTTAATTTAAAATGCAAGCTACAACACCTGCATTCAGAAGTCTTTTCTAATCAAATTCTAGCAATAACCAGGCAACAGGAAACTTTTTTTTTAAAAGAAGAAGATTAAATCCTTTTTATAATTCCACACACTAGATAGATACAGCATATGAAAACAGCAAAGCTATGCAGGGCATGGAATGGAAGATTCTTTTTGTCCTATTTAATTCTGCTGATTACATTCATTGTCATCAAACAACCAGAAATCATTTCCTAGTATTCAAACAATTGTCACAAAGAGGTCCCTGTCAACTCAGTGAATTTGTTTTGCACGATATAAAAGAAAACAGAAAAACTTGGCCAGAATGAATGTGCTGTATGAAGGATTGTTGTGAAGTTTTATTATGTGCTTCCCATCAAAGTAACAATAAAAACTCCTAATCAGATGTTTTAAAACTGCATTTGTGGATAGGGATATGCCGTCGTGTGTGCTGAAAGCCTCAAATACCCCTGCCCTTAATTCAGGGAAGGTTCAAGGGGAATTGCAAGCCTTTTTGGCCAAACGTGGTTTCAATTCTCACAACTGGGCACTCTGATCACAGGGAGAATTGTAACCAAATCCTCTTCAGAGATGCAATGTAATAATGCCTGAACAGGGCTAAAGTCTAAAGCAGCAATCCTAACCATGTTTACTCCTACAGAATTCAATGAGGCTTACTCCCATGTAAGTGGAGTTAGAATTGCTGCTGAGTACACTATTACATGACTTTCTTGGGTTCCATGATCACTGCAGATGGTGACAGCAGTCACGAAATTAGAAGACGCCTGCTTCTTGGGAGAAAAGCAATGACAAACCTAGACAGCATCTTAAAAAGCAAAGACATCACCTTGCCGACAAAGGTCCGTATAGTTAAAGCTATGGTTTTCCCAGTAGTAATGTATGGAAGTGAGAGCTGGACGATCAAGAAGGCTGATCGCCGAAGAATTGATGCTTTTGAATTATGGTGCTGGAGAAGACTCTTGAGAGTCCCATGGACTGCAAGCAGATCAAACCTATCCATTCTCAAGGAAATCGGCCCTGAGTGCTCACTAGAAGGACAGATCCTGAAGTTGAGGCTCCAGTACTTTGGCCACCTCATGAGAAGAGAAGACTCCCTAGAAAAGACCCTGATGTTGGGAAAGATGGAGGCCACAAGGAGAAGGGGACGACAGAGGATGAGATGGTTGGACAGTGTTCTCGAAGCTACTAACATGAGTTTGGCCAAACTGCGAGAGGCAGTGAAGGATAGGAGTGCCTGGCGTGCTCTGGTCCATGGGGTCACGAAGAGTCGGACACGACTGAAGACTGAACAACAACAACAATACTTTGATCTGCCCTCTGAGGGCTGACCAGGCATGACATGGGAGATCCCTCAGAAAGAAATAATGCAAAAGATTACCAATTGCTTTTTTTAACCTGGTAAAATTTTGAAAGGGTTTGCAGTGCTCCATGGGATGAGGAGGATTGTGACCTGATTTGGGAGCGGGACAGGGAAAGCCTGCTGTTTTGAGAAAATGATATTTTCATCTGCCTAAAAGTACACTTGCAAAATTCGCACTTACATTTTACAACCAAATGACTGCTTTTAGAAGCGAGCAGTTTAGTCACTGTATAACAGGCCGGACATTTTGACTTGTTTAAGGCCACCAATGCTTTGACTAAACATACCTTTAGTCAAAGTCTCCCCTGCTCCACTTCGCAGGGATTTATACTAAAGAAGCCAGGCATGTGTGGTAGTACTATAGCTAATAAAATATGTCTCAGTGGCAGATTGAATGGTATGGAAACTGGGAAATCTTAACATATCACATTTGTTCAATTTGACAGTGATCTCTTGTGTTTTCTCCATGTCCCTCTTACAGGTTTCCACTGTGGATTCTGTGGTACATTTTACTGCTGGATTTCCTGATTAAATTTAAATGCCACATTGCAAGTCAGTATTGGAGAAGTTTTGTCATTTTAATACCATAGAAGAGCACACATGCAACGGATGAAAATAAGCTAGCTGTTTTTCTTCTTCTTCCTCAATGTTTCACACCCTTTTCAAACATAATCAGAAACAGAAGATTTTGCATCGTTTCCTTGTAATACATTTGGTATCTTGTTTGCTGTTTGTCCTGGGAATGTAGAAAGATTGCTATTCAAACTGTCTTAATTGGAATGCAGTCCATTCTAGTTTGCCTAGCAATATTTCATTTGTTTTGGGAACCACATTACCACCCTCTAACTACACAGATACACCACTTTTTCTGAGTTAAAGTTCTTTTTTCACCTCCTTCCATTCACTTGTAAAATGTTCCTGACATTAGAAATCAGAAACTGTGTCTGTTGGTAGCAACTGCTCTTCAGTCATCCCAGGAGATCAAGACCACTTCTTCTGGACACCATTATCCAGTAATTAAGCTTCCTGAGGTTGGTGTCTAGCCTGGACTTATTGGAAGGGCACTAAATACTTGCTGCCTCAGGTCGGTCCTCAATGCATGATGTATTAGCTAACAGTTTGCCACAGATCTCAGCTTGCTTATTCCTCAGCTGCTCTTAGTATTTCTCCATCATTTTCAGTAGCTGCCTACATGTGTGGATTCTTCTCCTGCACTATGAACTACTTATTTGGATATTTTCTCCTTTGGTCATTGCATAAACCAGGAGTCGCCAATCTTTTCAGGCCCATAGCATATTTGAAAACCCGAGAAACTGTTGTCGGCTCTACCCACAAGCTATAACCAAGCGTGTGGCTACTATAGAATGCTTCTTTTAAATATAATTTCAGCAGGTGTTAGGGTTGAGGTTGGGGTTAGGGAGAGATGTGGGGAAAGGACCTTGACGGTACCACGGAAGGCCTCTGTTGGTATGAGTGTGCATTGTCAAACTTCTGATAAATCATGAGAGGGTTGTTGTATTTTATGCTGTTTCTATGCTGTTTTTAAGTCACATTTCAATCAATGTTTTATATTTGCTGTTAGCCGCCCTGAGCCCGGTTTTTAAACCGGGAAGGGCGGGGTATAAATAAAAATTTATTGTTATTATTATTTATTATAGATGCCAGTTAAGAGTTCAAACTTGAGTGTATTCCATGCTGGCCAAGATCTTTAAGTCTGAAAGGGCAATTAGGAAAAGAACCATATCCTTCATGATGGTCCACCACCACCAATAAGCAGGGGATCAGGGCACCCCCCCCCCCAACCAAGCCTTGCCACTGTTTCTGCAGTTGACCTCTGAACCTTGTGTTTGGACTTATGCTTTTCATGTTGGCCTGAACTGTGATGTCCCCACTCTGTGTTGCCTGGACGATGAAGAGAGTGTGTGGTCTCTTTCAGTAATCTAGTTTAGTAATCCAGTTGACACTGAATTAAAGGCTTAACTTTCTTTATTCAGTGCTGTGAAGCATCCTGGTGAAATCTCCAGATGTTGCTGGACTTCATTTCTTACAATCCCTAAACATTGGCCATGCTGGCTGGGGCAAATGGGAATTGGTGTCCAGCAGCTTCTGGAGGACAACTGGTTTTCCTCCACCAATCTACAGTACACTCAGAAACCTTTTATCATTACATTAGGCATTCAGTATTTTCCCTGCCGGTAGTTCTGCAGGACAGGAAGGAAGCAACAAAAATCAATCTTACACACTGCCTTTTCTTAACTTCCAAGAAATCTGCTTAACTCTACCTTGGTCAATACATGTTCAGTAGAGCTTCAAATTGCAATTGGTCAGCAACAGATAAAAGACTGATCTATAGGAAAACTGGTGAGCAGATATAATTTACTGGGGTATAATTCCGCAGCCAACTTGAATGAGGAAAAGACTGAGCACTTAGGTTGTTAATGAACCTCCATAACTCCCCCCCCCTCATTTTTTTCTGGGTCTGAAGACAATAGTTCTTGTGAAAAGGAAGTTTGATTAGTACTGAATAGGAAAAAGGGAGAAGGGCTTCAAGAATAAAGAACAGAACGTAATTTGTTGAAAATGAAACCGATCGTTTGACCAATGCAATCTTTCAAATATTGTGGTCTATGAACTAAAATACATGAAATTATGGTTTTCATTATTTTCTAATAAGATTTTCTCTTGAAAAGAATATGATTGAGGATTTAGCAAACATCTTCCTGATGAGTTAGCTCTTTTGAATTCTCTCTCTCTCTCTCTCTCTCTCTCTCTCTCTCTCTCTCTCTCTCCCTCCCCCTCCCCCATACTGGCCAGCTCTAGCAGAATGTAATTAGAGCTGCTTGCTATTAATTCAAATTAAGCTTAGTCTTGATTTCATTCTTCTCCAGAAAATTTCCTTTTCTGGATTTTTTTTTAAAAAAAATATTCTAAAAAAGTCAATAATAATTGGTTCCATGGATAAACCTGTGATAATCGAGTTCAAATTAATAATTGCAATAGAATATGATACATTCATTTATTGGAGCACAAAGCCCTTTTGAACGCACCAATGTCTCATTAAGTTCTACTTCAAATGTTGTTCTTTTAAATAATTTAGTCAGTAGTTTGCAGAGTTAATGGAATTTATTCATAAGATATAAGCTTTGTGACCGCTACTGCTAAAATATGTGGGATACTTGGGTTTGGGACTGTTTATTTCCATATGGAATTGTATCTAAATGCAAACCAGTTCATTGTCTATTACTGAAAAGCAATTAAACGGAAGATAAACATGCTGATTCCCTTTACGCCAAAACAAACAAACACAATACCCCATTCCATTTGAAATCCTCTTTTTTCACCAATGCTCAGAATATCAGGAGTGGATAATGCTAGTCTTTCCTCCCTGGTTCTGCAGTTTTCAAGGTAAAAAGAGAGGAAAACATTTGCTTGATAAGTTTGTTCCTAAATTTTGAAGCCCATTAGCACACCAATGTTTCACCAATGCTTCAAGTGGGCCTTGAACCTGGAAGTACTGGGTGGGCAGTTAAACCGTGAGCCAGTTCTAAGGTCTGCCATGGAAGTATTAGCTAGGTTTGCAGCAACAAAGCCTCTTAACAGTGATAGGTCACAGAAGAAAATGTATTTCTGTCTGAACTCTATAGATAGAGGCTTCTAGGTCAGGCCTGCTCACTGGTCTGAGTCTTTTGCTGCTGTTTCCTGTAAAATGCTGTTACCGTCCAATCTACCCCCACTTTCATTTTGTTTTTCCTCTTGTTTTACTTGATAGATCTTATTCTGACTGCTGTTCTGTTGAAGACTCTTTCCAGTAGCACCTTAGAGACCAACTGAGTTTGTTCTTGGTATTAGCTTTCGTGTGCATGCACACTTCTTCAGATACACTTCAGATACAATACAGAAAGTGTATCTGAAGAAGTGTGCATGCACACGAAAGCTCATACCAAGAACAAACTCAGTTGGTCTCTAAGGTGCTACTGGAAAGAATTTTCTATATTGTTTAGACTATGGCAGACCAACATGGCTACCCACCTGTAACTGTTGAAGACTGGTAGCCACAAGATGTAAATATAATTTAAGATGCTGTGGACCTTGCATGAACATCATTAATATAGTGTGTGTGTGTGTGTGTGTGCGCGCACACACACACACACACACACACATATATCCACAGAGAGAGACAGCCATTAAATGTCCCAAATAAGTAACCACCACCACAACACCAGAGCTTTACACAGAGTAGACCCACTGAAATAAATTGAGCTTAGTCATATTCATAAATTTTAATAGTCTACTAGGAGTAAAACCCCAAGAACTTGAAATATCCATTTTATCAAATGAAAAACTCTGGGGATATTTGTATGGCAACTTTGAAACGTTTTGATTTGAAAGTTGACAAAAATATCTGGATCTATGAAGAAACCAGCATATGCACAGTTGGGCAGCTGGCTTGTAGCCAACATTTGATTCTTGCAGTTGGTATCTGTTAGTAAATGGGAGTGGGGGAGTGCAAGCCCTTATGTCTGCATCTAGTGGGAATGAGATGATCTGCATGGCAGGATTTGACCCCCAAATAAAATTAAACGCCACAAAGATACATTGTACAGCTTGGCAATGCCAAGCCCAGTGAAGAACTCAGAGGCACTTCAACCTAGCAGCTCATCGCATGGTGAAAACATTGCTGTACTGTATTATTTGATATTGCAATGGTGGTTGTGGTAGGTTTACATGATTAAAAACAAAACAAAATCCAGTGCACCTTGTTAAGAATGAGGATGATGCTTGCACTCAACAAATCAGCCATTGCTGATTTAGCCAAATCATTTTGAAAAGACGGCTTTAAACTTATGTCACAACATTCTTCTACTAGTCATTTAATCATGCTTCATGTGTGTAATGTACTTTAAAAGTTACTATAGCAGTGAACCCCTAAGTCTTCCCCACAGACCACTAAAGCATCAGATGAGAAATTCCATGTGACAGTCTTAATAGGCATAATATCCCATAATTCTTACATTACAGTCAAATGTTTAGAGATGTCAGTCTTGATGTGGCCAAGGAGCTGTGGAAAACAATAGTATCACTAATATAGGATGCTTGATGTGCTATACATACATCAGAAAATCCACTTTAACTTGAACCACCTTGATTTATTTCCCTTGAATTATTTGAAAAAATCTTTAAGGGAAACAATGATTGGATTTATTGATTGGACATGTAAATGTGAAAGGACTATTGCTTTTACAAAATAGCATCTTGCTAATCAGGGAATTCTGGGGTGAAACACCAAGTGTATATATACTGCCAGACAGGAAGATTCAAGGGTAATTGCTATAACCGACTACCATGCTATTCAGAAACAAGATAAATCTAGCTATCGAAAAGAGATACTTAGTGCAGACTTTTCAGTCATTGTGGAAGGCAGACCTTTGGCTGATCCAGTGCACCAACTGATACTCTAATCACCGAGAAGAGCACTACCCTTTGCTGCAATATCTATTGTAATATCTACCTCTGCCCCTCTAACAATTTAGTTTCTTTTCTCAAGGTATTTTTCACAATATCCAGCGCAGAAGTGCTAGATAAATGTCAACATCTTATAATCTCCAATCAAACTCACAGGCTTGGGATCAATAACTGAAAAGACTGGACAGAAAGAATGCAAGCATAATATTCATGCCATGCAACCCTAAGCATGTTACTTGGGAGGAAGCTCAACTGTTTGTAATGGGAGCACTAATGTAGGACAGAGTGAAGGCTTGTCAGAGTTCTACAGATTGTGGCCCCATCTGCACTATAGCTTTAAAGCAGTATCATACTACTTTAAACAGTTGGGAATTAAGGGTGCTGAGAGTTGTTAGGAGACCCCTATTTCCCACAGGAAGCTACAATTCCCAGCATTCCCTTGGAAGAGGCATTTCTAAAGTAAATCAATTTGTCCACTGTATGGTTAGATTCTGTGGATTGGTAGAAACACTCGAGCGACAGATCAGCTGTTTCTACTGCCCTTTCTCACTTTTTCCAAATTCCAGAGGTTCTTATCCCAACTGTATAGACTAGGTTCTTATTTGCAACAATGGCCAGGCATTTTCATATGCCTTACATAAAATAAATTGCCTTCTTTTCTCTGCCTCTTCTTTTAAATAAGAGATTTTCAGTATCATTATAATGGCACCTGTTAAATAATTGCTAAAATTAAAAATGGATTCAGGTTAGCAGAGGCCCCATTTTTATCAAAGGAGATTCTGGATCTCCTAGTATAGCATAATGTTGATGTAAAAGAAATATAAATGATGTACATTAATCATGCAAATAGCTTTGAGCTTCATTAAATAAACATTGTGGCTAGAGATGCAAGTAATTTTTTAATGTAGCTCCTGCCTTTTTTCCCTCAGAAGTCACTACAATTTTCCTTGTTGTTTTTCGCCCTCCTGTCTCTTATATTTCAGTTGCCAAATATCCAAAGGGACTTCAGCACCACACTTTTCTTGACACAACTGAGATTAATCATTATGTCCAAAGACTATTGCAAAAGGGTCTTGCACTCCAGAGATAATAACATAAAGAACGCCTTCTCCAGAATCTCTTTATGTCCTACTTAACCTCTTCCAAGAGGTTCCCTGAAAGTCAAACAATGGCCCCCCTCCAGCCCTTACAGGAAGTTAATTCATCATCATTTTGATCATTATTAAAAGCCTGCTGCTCATCTACCTTGTCCATTTCCCCTGCGTTTGAGATTTCATCGCTCTCTAAATTCTTGGAATTATATCAGTGTTATATATAAATGTTTAACCTACCCCAGGGAAGGAGAACTCTTCAAGTATTCAGGGAATCTATTTCCATTGACTACCTGGAAATATAGTCCTTGCCCAATGAGTAGGTAGGGCTGGTCCCTAGATATTTTGCTCCCTTTTCTCTTCCTCACTCGCCCCAAGTCAAGATTTAAAAAAAAACAAAAACCAAGCACTGAGAGCACACTGGAGCTGCAGTGAACACACCCTTAGTTATAGCTAATGGTTAGGCTGGAGACATCTAAATGGAATTCAGATAACATGCTAAACCAAATTGTGGTTTAGCTCACTGTGGTTCAGCAGCAAAAAGACAGGGGAAGAGCAAAGCAGCTGTGATTTCTCTCAGAGCCCACATGCTCATGCTAAGCTATGGTTTGGATTAGCATGATGGGTATGCCAGCTCACTGTCAAGACCACCAGAGGTTCAGACAAGGTATGACATAATATACTATTAAATCATATCCATCAGCAGCTCATCCCAAAACATCTCACATCTACATGGACTGAAAAGGTGGTGTTCCAAAGCAAGTGAAATCCATTTTTTTAAGCAGTGATGGGCAGGATTTTTTCAGGGGGGACTCACTGGAACTCAGTTCTGGCACCTCTCAGGTGAGTTCCGGCACCTCTCAGGTGGACATCTATGCCATTCTAAGAGAAAGAGGGAGGCATTCATAGTGAATTTCTGCAACTCTTTTTATAGAAAAATAGCATTGGGGGGGGGGCCTGTGGCCCTTCACATATTGCTGGATTCCACCTTCCATCATTCCATAACCGCTGAGGTCTGCTGCCTAGGGATGATAGGAGTTGGAGTACAACAACTTTTGAAGGGTTTGTCATCCCTATTTTATAGCAAAAAGGAATATAATGAAAGTTGGCAAACTGCTTATCAGCAGGAAAAACGACAACTGTTCACACATACTTGGTTGTTATTGTACTCCCTGTTGCTCAACATTCATGGGGATAGATGACCTAACCATCTTCTAATCAGGGAAGTCGCATGTTTCAGATAATGTACTGTAATCTGCACTTCAGAAAACCTGATTTGAAACACAGTGTTGTAATTTTGCAAAGAAATTGTTCGGCAATGCCGGAAATAATCACTTTAGCATAACCAGCAGATGTTTCTCCTCTCAGTTGCACTGTACAACAGAAGATGCAATAAAATAAAATAAAATTGAGGAACAAATGAATTTTCCTTTTGGTCATACTCTTAATCATAATCAATAAAATATTGGAACAATAGTTAATACAGCTCTTCCCCTTGGAGATTTGAGCTGTTAATATCAATACAACACTCCTGTGAGCTTATCCCAGAATATGTTCCTGGAAACATTTATTAAAAAGACAGCCTCAACCAAGACAGTAATGGTATAAACAGGGCAAAGGAAATAGCAGTATTGCAACAGATGCTATTGATTAGATGCCTTAGAGAATATTCCACTTATTTATTTTAGGTCTAGTCAATGTAAATCAAAAGGCTGTGATGTTGTCAGTGAATACATATCATAAGCAAAGTAATCCACTGTGACAGAGCTTACACTTTACTGACACTGCAGATCATGGCTTGGACATGGAGAAGCCATCTGTAGCAAACTTGGGCATTATAAACAGGGGGAGAACAACCCGATTTCAACCTCTGATTCGTTTTGAACTATGATACCATTTATGCTGAAAACATAAGCCGATAGGGTTGCCTTTGGCTTATTGACTAACACATTTGAACTTGGTCCTCAATCATTTTTGTGTGTGTGTCCAGGGAAGTTAGCAGCTCATGTTATATCTGTACAGTAAATCTGCCAGTGCGGTGGTAAATCCTAGAAACAGCAATGGACACCTAGAAAAAAACAAGGAACAGGTTTAAATATGGTTGGCTATCTTTTCAGAAACTGTTGACAACCTGTGACATAAAACTAAATAAAAGCTAGAGAATGATCAAGAATGGGAAGCAGATTCAGGAGGCAAATGAATGGGCACATCTGCAAGTGGGTTTTCAGTGTTTCCATTCTATACTATAGTGCTAAACCCCAAATTATCCACATAATGGGGAATTCAGGGAATGGTATCACTCCCTGAGTGGGAAAGGCTAGAACTTAGTGGTAGTGCACATATATGTGGAAGCAGGTAGTGCTGGGGAAGACCCCTGTCCAATAATGCTGCTGTCAATCAGTGTAAACAATACCAAACTAGAAGGGCCCATATATGGGGCAGTTTTATTGTTTGCAACCATTTAATTGTTTGCAACTCAATCTGTACCATCTACAAGTTGTTTAGTGATGCAGGTGCTCTTGAAGACATGAAACACACACACACACAGACACACACACCACTGACACACTTCCTAAATGGCATTCTGGTAGGCTGGAAGACCATTGCAGTGCAAAACACATGCACAATGAGACATTTAGGAACTGGTTGGTCTGAAAGAGTTCCTAAGATTTTCTACCTGCCCAAGAAAACAGCCACTTGTATATGGACTAGGCCAAGAGCATTGTTTATTGGTAATTGTCCCCCAGTTAAACAAACTCAATACCTTCTATATCAAATGCAGTAAGGATGTTGAATTCTGTAATTATTAATACATGCATTTCCAAGCCAAAGTCTCTTGTGCTGAAATTCCTAGTTCAGCCATAACTAATAATGAAATGTATTACCAGCCAGTAATGTGCCTGCATAGTCTGTGCCTATGGACAGGCTGCCAAAGGCAGTCTTGGTGCATGCTAAGAAGCTACTTATTTTACAGTGAAATCCTAAGCATTTCTAAGCAGAATTAAATCCTTCTGAGTTCAGTGGGACTTTCTCCTGTGTAAATGGGGACAGAATTGCACTCTTAACCCCTTACTTAAATGAGGTTGCAATTCTCATTTCAGTAAGAATTTACATAAAATTAAGTTGCAATCTTATGATATTTGGAATGTTTGAATCAAAGCTGGAAGCTGCTGTTGAGCTGAAGGTGGTTACTTTAAAGTTGTTGGTAAGTGACATGAAAATCACATTGATTGCGGAAACTGATCAAAAGTGAGGGATCCCATTTTTAAAAATAATAATGGTAGGGGTACATTTGTATATTACTGCTGGCACAATGCAGGAGCGGTCATGCTTCCCTTCCTGCGTTATATTTAGCTCAACAAAGAGTTCTTGAACTTGAAAGCCAGCACTTTGTTATATTGCAGTAATGTTGTTACACAACTGTTGTCTTTCTTTTGAATTTTTTCCTAATGGAATAGCATGGTTACATGCGCCATAGAAAGAAGAAAGGGAATACAACATGCAGAACACAGCAGATAATGGACTCCTGATGACTTGAGAAAGAGAACATTCATTGTGAAGCATATATATGAAGGGCAGGGCATGTGAAAAGCAAGCAGCCCTTATTATGTTCCCTCCCTTTGAATGGGAAGGGCAGTATTGAATAACCTGCATGTACCTGGACAAAACTAGAATAAAATAACGGTTTAATTTGCAATCTCAAACAAACCAAGGAAGACTTTTGTCAAAGACAGTTATCTGATGTTGGTTGCAATCCCAAACCAACCAGGGAGAAGTGTGTGCGTCACTTGTTTTTATTTTTACAAAATGTAGACCTTTGAACCACATTACTTGCTTGCAATATTGCCATAATGTTTTCATTTTGCCAGCTCTGAGGTAGATTTTGGGTAGTGATAACAGGACTGAAACGTCAGAATAAATACAATAAAAATCAGATGTGAGTGTGGTAATGAACATATATAGCAGTTCATACAAACTTTAACTTAGGAGTGGAGCTGTTTTCTGCCTTGAGGGCTGTATTCTGTTCTGGGCAATCTTCTGGGAGGTGCATACAACTGATGTTTGGCGCCAAAGACAAAGGTGGGAAGAGCAATGAATGTGATTTTTTACCTTCGTACAATAGACGAATTTCTGTACACACTTTACATGCACTAAAATGGTGCATTAGAATGTGTGTAAAAAAGACTTTTGCTTGTTGCTTTTAAAAAAGCAAATCTCTTCAAAACACTGTAGAATGTATTCATATATTCTTCAATCACATAATTTTTCCTTTTCACTGAATGCTACATTTAATTGACAGTGAGCAATAAATCATGTGGAACACGGAGACCCAGCGTGCCACCACCTGGTGATGGAAATACACATTTTGGCTGAAGGTCAGAATCTGTAGGAAAACATTGTTTCCAGATCTTCAGTTGGTGTGCCTCCATGTATTTAATGAAATTACTCTGATTTATAGCAGTAAGGATCTGGCTCAGCAATGGCATGAAAAGTCATTAGCTTACAAATCAAATTCAGAACATCCCAATGCTTTTTTAAAAATGCCCCACGTTCTTTTGCAACCCTGGAGGGGGTTCTGAAGATTTTTGAGCCTGAATACAAAGTAGGGAAACATGCAAGAAGGAAAAACAATGTACAAATGCCTCTGGTTCACACAGAGAGCCTCCATGGCTGGATCAGCCACATGGTAGGATGTGGGAAGAACTCCAGCGAGACTGTGCACATTTCTGCATTAAAGATGAACCTATTTTTGTACTGAGCTGCATCTGGACTGGCTCCACAAAATTGAATTATGTTCTTACTGGCTAGGCATTAAACCATAACCTACAATTTACATGTTCAGTGCCTAGGAGTTCTGTTTCCTTTGGTGAAACAGTTTGTTTTGCTACCACTATCACTCACTTTAGGAATTATCTTAAGCTGTTAAGCTTATTGGAGACAGATGTCCAAGACTGTCCCTAAGGGATCACATCTGGGGCTTGAATCCCAGATTTGAAATCCTATAAATGACCCTTAAGGTTCTCTGAAATCCATAAAGTATGCACAGGGAATCTGTGGCCGCACCAAAGTTGTTGGACTGCAACTCCCATCAACCCTGAACATTCACCACATTGGCTGTGACTAATGGGAACTGATGCCTGACGTCTTGATGGCCACTGGTTTACCATCTTGGCTATAAATGTAGTGTGTAGATAGGTTAATGATGATTGCAGTTTAAATACACTCAGAGGCATTCCAGTGTTGTGCTACATATCCAGCCTTTCCTTTTCTCATGTTGGTTTCTTTTGAACTAATAGCAGTGATGGTTTCCAAAAACAACTGTGTTATAGAGTCCAGAGAAACCTATAAAGATTCTCTTGCAGCTGCTAAAGAATTGTTAGTCCTGTAGAGCAGTGTTTTTCAACCACTGTTCCGCGGCACACTAGTGTGCCGCGAGATGTTGCCTGGTGTGCCGTGGGAAAAATTGAAAAATACTTTTATATAGTCAATATAGGCACAGAGTTATTTTTTTTTAATCATTTTCTAATGGCGGTGTGCCTCGTGATTTTTTTCATGAAACAAGTGTGCCTTTGCCCAAAAAAGGTTGAAAAACACTGCTGTAGAGAACAATAGGTGGGATATTTGGAATGTCGATAGGCTTCTTCCTTCTGTGGTTCTTGTTTTAATTTCTCAGCTGTAACTATTGAATTTGAGAGAACTTTAAAAATGGAAATATATCGGAGCATGCATGGAAATCAGATTTAACTGTCATGTGTTTTGTTTTTGTTTAGAGACACAAAATGAGGCCAAAGAAACTAGACAATTGTGTTGCTCTAGATATTGTGAAGATCTAGAAGTATATAGTGAATGTTTACTAGTGAGGTTACTGTGGAAGGCTTAAAAAAATCAATTCTAGGGCACTGTTTCAACTAATGAACAATATTGGGCTGATTTGATCTATGTGAGTTTATAACTGTTGTACCTGTACATTGCAGGTAGTTTTTTGTTACATGATTGTTGTATGTGTGGCCTTTCTACTGAGCTCTCCTGAGCACTGTATTTTGGCAGTAAAATGCACTTTATTTAATTTACTTCTTGAAATTGTGTCCTGCCTTTCTTCTAATGAACACAAGAAGTTCATTAGAACCATAGCTTGGGGCCATAGATTTTCTGCCATAGCTTGGTAGTAGAGCATCTGCCTTGCATTCAGAAAGTCCCAAGTTCAATCCCCCGGCATCTCCAGCAAGAGTTGGAAGAGACTCGTGCCTGAAATCCTGGCAGTCCATGTAGACAAGACTGAGCTAGATGGGCCAAGGATCTGACTTGCTATTGATATTTCACAAAGAAGGAGGAAGGAGGTGGACTCATTTTCTATATTCTTTTTTTTGGGGGGGGGTAGGAATAATAATAATAATAATAATAATAATAATAATAATAATAATAATAATAAATTATTTATACCCTGTGTATCTGGCTGGGTCTCCCCAGCCACTCTGGGCAGCTCCCAACAGAATATTAAAAGCACAATAAAACATGAAACATTAAAAACTTCCCTAAACAGTGCTGCCTTCAGATGTCTTCTAAAAGTCTGAAAGGTGTTTATTTCCTTGACATCTGGTGGGAGGGCGTTCCACAGGGCAGGTGCCACTACCGAGAAGACCCTCTGCCTGTAACCTCACTTCTCTCAGTGAGGGAACCACCAGAAGGCCCTCGGAACGATGGGGATGGAGACGCTCCTTCAGGTATACTGGGCCGAGGCCGTTTAGGGCTTTAATATATCTTCCTCCTCTATTTTTGAATACAGCACAGGTATCTTTCACACACATAGAAGCCTTGAATATTTACAATGGAATACAAGAAAACTATAGCCACAACCATTTCTTCACATGACCACAAAACTACAGCACTAAAAATCAGGGTGAAATAACTATGTATTGCCCCCCTCCCCCAACAAGAGGCTGCTACTGAAAATGGAAGCCAAGTGTTGAGCTGTGCAAATAGTTCTATTTGTCTCAATTCCTGCCATTGTTCTGATTGTGCTCCAAGTAATGGCATAAGCTGAGCTACATAATACAGAGAAGGGCGGAGGAATTCAAGTTATAGTAGCGATCCCATGCTTTTTGCATAGTTCTGCAACCCGAGCTCAGCCAAGGCCTAGAATTTATTTTTCTTTTATGATGTAGAATCTATGCCTATTTTTGTGAGCTTCTGAAAGTAATCAGGAGACAAAGATCATTTTATTACACTGAGAATGAATACTTCCCTTCTAGGGCTTTAATCACAATGAACTACTTTTCTGCAGTGAAGGAAGCCTCCGATATTTCAGCTTATTTGTTGAACGAGAGACTTGTACAGAATTAAAGAACGTAGAACGAAAAGTTTCTTTGCATAAATAAAGACTCTGACTGTAGAATTTATCCTGACTCTCCAGTGTATATGATTTCCTGGAAACGTATGCATAACTTTTGTTAGCAAAATATACCCTAAAGGAAATCACTACATACAATATTATGTTAGCAAATGGGGGGAAAGTAGGACACAACATTTATCTGTAAAACTCAACAGTATAACTCTATTTAGATATTTCAGTTGGGACAATATAAGCCTTAAGCATGAGCAATATTTGTCTCTTTCCCCACAATGTATGCATTAAATGAAACAGGCTTCATTTGCTTTCTGTAACCACTCTCTCTGGTCACAGCTTCCTCTAAGGGTCCATGAATTCATGTTCCTTCTTAGGGGTGAAGGAGAAATTTGATTTTGCTTTCACTTTAATGGCAAAATTATCTAACTTGCACTTATCAGATCAAAATATGCATATTTTGGGGGGTGGGTGGGCATAAAAATGCATATATTAGTGAATATAGCATTTAAAATACTTTATATTGAGGGAAATCACCAGCAAAAAATCTGTCAGAACTCCATCCAAAAATGTATTTATTTGGAGAAATTTGCACTAAAATGCTGGAAAAGTTTCATGAGAATTTTAAAAAGATCACAAATTGCTGTGGAAATGTGGAGAACTGAATTTAAGACTGGAAACAGAGAAAGCAAAATTGACAAATTTGTCCATCTCTGTTCTTTCTCCAACCACCCCCCCCCCGATCCTCTTTGAGCTGTTCTATGCCATTCAGTTGCATTAGCTGGTTGTTCACTGAGAACCCAAAGTTGTCTCTCAGCAGTGTAACTTTGTAGCATATACCCCCCCCCAATAAAAACCCCACTTTATATACTTGCATTTGTGAGTCCACTTTGTTAGTTTGTTTCTCCAACTCTCTTTGACTTCAGTTTTTTCTTTGCATTTTAGCATATCTATAAAATGCTTGCAAGGCTTCCCAGTTGTTGTTGTTTTGTTTTGTTTTGTTTTGTTTTTTTACTATTAATGAATTTAGTAAGTGTATTGTCCACACTTTCACTCAAGCCGATGAGATATTTAGACAGCACCAGAACTAAGCATCATTCTTGTGGACTCTCCCATGACGCCTTCCCCCAACCCCAAATAAATCTTGCTTGATCCATTATTAACCTTTCACTATGAGTTTTCAAACATGCACATATCCATTTGATTTTGTAACAATTTATTCCAATGCTAAATCTGCAAGAGTTAAGGAACTATTTCTAGTATATAAAAAACTTATCTGCATGTATCTTTGTTTTTTTAAGAGGGGAAGAAGAACATGGCACACTCCATGAAATCTCCAATTTATATATTTGCAAAGTTTAAAATAACAGTAATAAACAAAATCTGAACAGTTCCTTTTCTTTTATTATGCTTCCTGTAATAGTAGGGTAGACTGAGGGGCAAAAAACAAAGCTTCACATTTATAATGTATTGTAAACAAACCAGTGTACCCATGGCAACATTTAGTCTAACTCTGAGCTTTTTCAACACCTACGATGGCATTTATGTTTTTCTTATTATTCATATTTTCACAAGTTGTAATAGCAATAATGACCTTTGGGTCACATATTTCCTGTAAATTATGACCGAACCAGAACCTCATTTCCCCTGCATACTGTAGCTGTTAACTGCTATGCAATGCCTTCCTGGGCCTTCAGTTTTGCATAAAGCCTAGTTAATCATTTTGAAAGAAACATATTTTCTTCTTCCTATTTTGTAATGCATTTTAGGGCTAGAGCTGAGGAATACTTATGAGTCAGACGAGTGCAAAATAAACGTTAGAACTTTTAAACTTTTGATTGGACTGCCAATGCAAAGCATTTGCACTGGTCTGTAGATGCTCTGTGCCTGAAGTTCCCCTGTTACAAACTGGAATTACGGGTGTTTGTTAGGAAGAAAAGGTGACACACCTCACTGCAAACAGGTGATTGCCCTTTTCAAAAACACCCTGGGTGAAATCTAATGGTGTTTGTACACCATTGGAACAAATGTCATTGGTGGAACAGATTCCTCCTCCTTCCACAGTCTTCTGCATACCCCCAAAACTTCTCCAGAGGGTTGAGGCACCTTCTGAAGCAGATTTGGATTGGAGGAGGTTCAAGGGGAAGTTCCACTGTGCAGATGGAACTCCAGTTGTACAATACTGGGGTGCTCCATCTTTACTCTTAGGGGGTTCGATGCTCATTGTTCCAGCCAAACACCAAACAGCACCTTATACACAGAGAATTACACATAGAGGAGCTGGGCCAGTGCAGCATAATTTTAGTGCTGTCTCTTGTTTTGGATCTTTCTCTTCCTTGGTTCAGAGAAGAGAGAATTCCAAAAGAAATATCATATTCAGCAAGTTCGAAATGGCGTTTCTGCTGATACAAATGCACCAGAAACAAAGAATCGTTAAGATTCAATTTTAAACCACACCTTTTAAAACACCTTAGTTTTCCCTTTCTAAAATGGAACTAATCATGCCAAGCCGAAGATCGGCAGCACGATCCTTTACATGTCTACTCAAAAGTAAGTCCCAAGGAATTTAGTTGAATTAAAAAGCACGGGCGCACCAGGAGTACTATACAGACAATGAAGATGGTGGTAACTTGAAAATAGAAACAAATTGTTGAACACAACATGTGGGTTGAACTATGGGACACTTTCTTTAAAACTTCACTGAAGCCTCCCCCGAAGAAGGGTGTCCCCCCCCCAAAAAAAGCTCAACAACTTTGATCAATCCAATGGGTAGATCATTGCCAGTGTTTTTATAGTGGGAATAGATTGCAATCTGTTGGAAGTTGGACATCCCTGCCCTAAGGCTAGGCGCCTGACACAGGTTAGCCTCAAAAATGATCCCTATCTTGCCCCCACATGTAATCGCAAGGCTGCCCATCACCCTGGAAGGCACTTAAGGGAAACATCTAGCTGAACTTAAGTGTTCCCCTTTCAAGCATTCCTGCCTCATAAAAGGAAAGAGTCAAAGTGGCAAAAGAAGCCATTTAACAAGCAGACCTGATCTAAGTGGCTCCCAAGCCCCCCCCCCCCACAGTGTGGAGTAGATGAAAAACAACAACATAAGAACAGCCCTGCTGGAACAGACTAGTTCATCCGATGATTCACCTATTGATGGGGGCATTTAAACAGATATTCCTAGATAAACGTTAAGGAGCCATATGGGATAGTACAGTAGCGCTAAATGTTATTGTGATTGATATGCTGTGTGTTATATCTGCTGTTCTTTCATATTTACATATTGTTGTTGGTGGTGCCGTTTTACTGTACATGCCCTTGGGCACATTTAATTCAGAATGAAAGTTTAAAGATCATAAATAAATAAGCAGAACCTCATTATTTCTGAATATTAATAAGCCTGTTTTGCCAGATTTTGGGTTTTAGGCACTGTGGAGAGTATGTCAAAACACAGCTACACAACATGCGAATAATTAACTCCGGCAGCAATGCAGCAATATAGGACTCTGGAAGGAACCGTATGACAACCACTTACACTCTGAGGAGAAGTACAATGTGATTGTGTTAGCTTCTTGCTTGGAGGGAGACTGTTGCATTTTGCTTTTTAATATAGCTTCACCATTCCCATCTTTTGAAAGAAGGCTCATTGGCTGGTGCAGACTCCTCTTGGGCCACAGACGTACTAGTCACAAATCAGCAAAGGTAACAAATCAGCAATCAGTGCAGATCTCTGAGCAGAGGTGCTAGACGCTGAAAGGTTCTCACTGCTGTCAGCAACTGCGCTGCAGCATTCTGGGAACTGTTCCATTAAATCTCCTGTAAGAAGAATGCAAAAGCATGCCACACTGCTAAATTGCTGCCACCCTGTTCTATGTGACCAGCCAGAGTTCACATGGCACATAGCAGTTTATTTCAGGGCACTAGGAAGAAGGCTCTAATTGTGCCAGAGAGGAGCTATAATCCTTCTGTTCAACAATCCAAACCATAATTGATGCACTCTCTTTGTTATCATTGTTCATTTTTGTATCCAGTTTCTGTCAGTATTCTTTCTGACGTACAGAAGCAATGAAGCCGTATGAAGACCAGATCCATGCTGCATTTTTTTTTAAAAGGAGCTGGTTTAATTAAAATGGTGCCCTCGGCATTGGCGGATGGTCGGTACGGCAAAGTACAGTGCAAGGAGAGACTTTGTCTGTGTGGGCAACCTTGTGTAGAGGACCTGTACCACTATTTATTGCAATGCCCGCTATATATAGAGCCAAGAGACCGATTTATAAAACCGCTGCTCACAAATGGAACACACTTGAACAGGGTGGAAAGGGTGAAATGGCTGCTGAGTGATACTGATGACTTCGTAACTTATAAAATAGCTCTATATGCATTGGCAGCTAAGAAGATCAGGAGCAAAGAACTAGATAAAATAGCGGTCAGTTGCAAAGGTGATTCGGACATTTAAGCTGGCACATTCTACCTGAGAACCCCTTGCTATTCTATTGTATTAAACAAATAATTTTTAGGAGAAGTGATTGTGGTTTATTGTATCTGCAGTGCCTGGTGTTTTTATAGTTTTTATGCTTATTGTTGCTTTTCTTTTTGTTCTCATTGTGAATGATGCCAAGACCTTTGGCTAGTGCAATAAAGTTTATGATGATGATGATGATGAATTAAAATGGTGGATGTTTAGAGGCTCATTTTAGGTATAGAGCAGTGGTGGGAAACCTCTGGTCCATGGACCTCAGTAGGCTTAGCCTAGGTCCCGATTTGGCCCATGAGTCTCGTTTCTACAAAGCACACTTTCCTGCCCCACACATGACACAGCTGCCAATGAACAACTGAGTGCTTTAAAGAGGACCACTGTTTGGTAAGCGGGGCTTGCTGCCACCATGGATCAGCTGATAGATGGTGAAAGCAGGGCTTGGAGTCAGTGCCAATCAGCTGATCAAGAGTGACCAGGCCTGTAGAAAGCAGCTGCACTATGGGGTTCACAACTTGGAGCTCTGGAATGCAGCCAACACTATTATTACGCTTTGATAATTTGGTTATGTTGAATGTGACCATTTCAACAAGACAATTACCATCTTGTTTGAAGTCTGCATCATTCACTGATGTCCAGTTATCTCTTTTATATTCAGTCCTTCCCATTTTCTTTTATATATGAAATACTAGGTGACAGTGTTTTGTAGTCTAGTCCCAGGGCCGGATTAGGTTTGATGAGGCCCTAAGCTACTGAAGGTAATGGACCCTTTATATGTCCATCTGTCCTTTGTCAACAACAAATTGTCATGTTTTTGTTGTTGAATATATGCTATAATGGTAAATTTATGGACCTAATAATATCTAAAGCCATTTGCACATAACAAAATATGTATTTTATCAAAGTAATTGTTGAACTGAAATACAATTTTAGGGGAGCAGGCTACCAGGCAGGGCCCATTATTTACATCATATGAGCCTACACAACACAAAAACACTGTTGCTGTATGTAGGTTTATTTTATTTGTTTTTTATCTTATATTTTGGAAATGTACATCCAGTTTTTTCCCCTTTATTTTTTGGGGGGCCCCTCAAGAGAGTGTGGCCCTAAGCTATAGCTTGTTTAGCTTATACGTAAATCCGGCACTGTTTAGTCCTAATTTGTTTTCAAGTAAAAGGTTGGGTTTGACGTTCACATCCATAAAATGGATATCAGCTTGGAGTCTTACCAGATATCTGTGTTGCACTGAATGACACACCGTCTAATCCTTTAAAGGTTTTTAAGATGCTCCAATCTCTGCGAGACACTGCAGAACTAGTTATTTAGTAGTTTAGTTCCCATTTGGCAAATAATGTGCATTTGAACGCCAGTTTGAAAATATAATTATCAAACAGGAAATGATGATAAGTAAGATTAACTAAACATACAGACAATAAACCCCACATAGATACATAAAACTTGAGTGTAGTCGGGCATGCCCTCTAGAATTTAAGACGGCTGATATCAAAAAGTGGAAGGAACTACCGGGTGAGATCCCATAGTCAGAAATCCTCAAAAGAAGGAGTCCAAGGTGGATTGGAGTTTCTTAAGGTGAAATACTGAAGGCATAAATGCAGACAATTCCACAGAAAGAAAGTGTGAAGCATCTAAAGAAACCAGTGTGGCTGCATAAGGAGCTTGCAGGTGAGCTGAGATTTTAGAAGGAAGAAATGGAAGAAAGGGGAAATCACAAATGAAGGGCATACATGAGTAGCCAACAGTTGCAGCAAGAAGGGCAGGTAAGGCAAAGCTCAGAATGAGCTAAGACTTGCAAGAGAGGCTATATATATATATATATATATATTATATATATATATATATATATTTATTATCTGGCTATGTTCGAAATAAGAAACAGAACAATCAAGGAGTAGGTCCTCTGTGTGGAGAAGACAGAGAAATGCTTTTGGTGACAGAGAGAAGGCAGAATTGCTCAACTTTACCTCTGTCTTCACCCAAAAGGAAAACAGTGGGCTAAATGCAGCAAATAGTATGACTGAATAATGCTTCAAATGATGCTTTCAAATAATAAAGAAATAAATAATAAAGAAATAAATAAAGCTTTCAAATGTGTGAGGAGAGCAGCAGGATCACTTAACTCATCAGCTCTCCCAGTCTTGTGCGTTCAATGCAATATGTGCACATATCCTATCTAAATAAAAAATTTATGTACACAGGGAAGCCTGGATCATGCATTGGATTAACGCATTGCAATGCTGAATGTCTGAAGGTTGGGAGTAATGACTGTGTGCATAGCCCCACTTTCCACTTCAGAAGGGGCATCACTCCAGATGGCCAAGATCTTTTGGCTCCCCAATAATTTATTTTTTTGGGGGGCAGCCTCCCATGTTCCTTACCGTCAGGGGACAGAAGAGGCCAAGCGTGGCTTCAGTGACTGGCTCCTCCTCCTGGCGTGGAAGGCTACCAAGCGTGAGAGAGAAGGAGCCACCGGCCACTGCACTTGGCTCCGTCCCCTGACTCCTCCTGAAATGCCATGTGATGTTGTACACTGAGCACATGATGTCACGTGCACAACCCGGTCCCCTTGACCTTCGCTGCAAGTTGGAGCCTCAGCACTGCAGTATTAATGGGCCCTGCAGCTCTTGGCAATACAAGGGAAAAAATGTGGAATTGTTAATGCTTTGGTACTTGGATGACCGTAATCTAATATGAGCCTTGTTTCTAAACAAAGCTCTGGTGTTACCAATTGATCCTGATTCAATGCCAAATTCTCCATGCTGAATGACCTTTACAGATTCGTTGACATAGTTCACTTGATTCAGCCAAAAAAAATAAGCAACTCCCCCCCCCCAAAATTAGCTGTCTTATAACCGTGATGTCAATGACTGATGAGCAATAAACAGTGAATAATTTGCAAAGCACACCTACTATCACTGGAAAATAAGTTCATTCCCAGGATCTCCAGCTATTTGGACACAAGGGAGCAATTTCTTTCTAAATGGAAACTTAATCGTTTTGGCCCTGAGCAGGAAAGCAAAACCTGTCCACTGAGGGACAGAGAACAATGTAGCTATTTCTAGTTTTAAAGTGGGGGTGGATATAGGATCCTCTCTTTCTTCAAATTCTCACCTGTGGCCTCACTATGTGGCCTTAAGCAAGCCTCTCTTTTCTGAGCATCAGCACACTTACACCTATCAGTAATATGGGGAAAATGATGGTTCTGATTGCAATGAGTGCTATGATACACGTGAAGCACCTTAAATACTGAAAATGAGCTTCATGTTTCTGAGAAGCTCAATTCAGCTGGAAATCTGCATGTACCCTAAGACTATGTGTGGAATTTTGCTCTGCTCTGAACAATGTGTACAAGTGTCTTGTGATAATGGAAGAGAAAGAGCCTCCCCGGGTTCAAATCAGTGTTGATAGAAGACCCTCCAAGTGTTCCTATTTTCCAGGGATGTCCCGGTTTAGAGAAGCCTCCCCGGTTTCTGATTTGATCCTGGAATGTCCCACTTTTCCTTAGGATGTCCCTATTTCATTGGAGAAATGTTGGAGGGTATGAAATTATCTGACCCCCTAGCTGTCTGAAGGCAATCCTGTATGGGAAGACTTTTTTTTAAAAAAAAACTTTAATGTTTATTATGTTTTATATACGTTGGAAGTTGGCACTCATCACGGGTGTCCCATGTGCCAGAAGTGGTTTAGTCATGCTGGCCACATGACCTGGAAAACTGTCTGCGGACAAACACCAGCTCCCTCAACCTGAAGCGGAGATGAGTGCCGCATCCTATAGTCAATTTGACTGGACTTAACCACCAAGGGGTCCTTTATACATGCAGAGAATCCATGAGGATGTGACTGCTGGCTTGGGTCAGAAATATCAAAGAAATATTAATCTGACCCTGTATATTGTTTGGATCATGATATGAAATACGAAATCATCTGAGGAAGAGACAAAGCTCTGGGATAGAGCATGTAATAGTTTCTATGCTCAATTCCTGGCATTTCCAGTTATAATTATCATGTAGCAGATTATGTGAAATGCCTCTGTCTGAGACCTTTGAGAACCACTGCCAGTCGGAGTAGACATATAGTCTGATCTCATGTTGGGAAGCTTCCTATGTTTTAAAGTTCTTTTTATTATTATTAGCATGTAGGTGGTGCCAAAGACAACTTCCCTATGGTGGGTGATCTTATTCCTGTCCATAATGCATATAAATTTCTGCCTCATGGCTCTCTGGGATCATGCTGTGAATCTCCACTTTACATTCCTTGCAGCTTCTGCATGGAGATTCATAGGCTGATGGTGGAGGTCTACATAGTATATATGGCAGCATTTGTGGGATATCAGTCTTCATGCAGAGCAAGGAGGGGCATTTGTGATGGTTTCCCCATACTTAGCACACGCTCCAGCCCCAAGTCTTTGCAGGAGAAAACGTATTGTTTGTTCAAAAGTCCGTTCCAGCTAATATCTCAGCATGTTGTGCTGTAATATAACTTGGCTGGATTCAGTAAGTGGAACTGCTTTTTAATTTAAACTGTAGACAAAGTCGGTATCCCTGTTAAACCTTCAGTCTGGAACAATTTGGAAAGTTTCCTTTGATTTCCTTCCCCGACTTTATTTTTTTAATATATATAAAAAACACTGTCTTAATACAGGAACAGTAAAGGAGCTGGACCTAGTCAAAAGACTTTGTAAGTAATCCAATTTTGAAACTAGGTGGTGTGATAGAACGATCAAAGCTCTAATAATAGGCTTTTTTTCTTATGAAAGGCCAGAAACTGGGACCCTGCCCATTTGTAGTTCATATCAAAGACTGTAAATAATCAGGGAGTGTAAATAATAGTTTAAAATGTCTCACAAGATTTCGCATTGCTCTTACATGGATGACCTGCAGTCAAAATTGCACAGAGCTTCAGAGTGAGATGTTGACGGTCGAAGTTAAACCAGATTATTGGTCAGGTGGAAGACCATCATAAAACAAACATTTTAAAAATGATAAAAATAAGATGTCTCAGGAAAGATTCAAAGAAAAGTTCACATGTTGCCTTATCCACCAGCACATGCTGGGGGAGTTCATTTCATTTCATTTCTTTTGTATGAAGCTTTTACACACACACACACACACACACACACACACACACACACCATACTCAAAGTGGCTAACAGCAAAGAAACAGGGATGCATTTCAAACAAACACTTACAAAAGCAATTTCATAATAACATGGCAAAACAATAATGTAGTAACGATTTCATAATAATGTAGAAAAACAAAAATGCAATAACATAAAAAACCACCCACATTTCAATACTGCACCTATAACAAGATTACCTAAACTTAATGCAGGACCCAATAGCAAAAATAACAAGGAAGCTTCACAGTTTCACCTTAGTCCTAGAAACATCACTCTCATTATGTTGCTCACCAAGAGTTTAGTTGCTATTTTGATCTGGTAATGATTTAGACCCTACATATCTGTGCAAGATGCCAGGCATGGGAAAAGTAGTAGCAAAATATATTTTTGTGTAAAGAAAACTTGATCCCTCATAAGCAGGTGAATGTAGACTGTTGAAAATGGAGACTAATAATTAGTAGTCTGAATTTATGTGAATACAAAAATGACATTTGGAAAAATGGGGTATGACATCAAAACAATTCATTGCCTCACAGAACCAGTAGCATCCATAATGCCCCCAACTGTATGTCAGATTACTTAGAAGCTCTTATGGCGTACATTTATGGCGTACACACACACCCCTATGTAGGGTTGCCATACGTCCAGCATTTCCCAGACATAGCCAGAATATGGAAGTCTGAAGAAGTGTCTGGGTGGAAATTACTGGAATGTGTATGGCAATTTCCTTAAAATAGCTCAAAAAGTCATAATTTATTTTGCAAACAACAGCTTTGCCCAACTTTGTGTCCGTATTTCCACCTTTTGAAATATGGCAACTCTGGCACAACCCCAGGGCCGGCGTGTCCATTAAGGCGAACTAGGCAATTGCCTAGGGCGCCAAAATGGAGGGGGCACTGGCCAGACTTGGGGGGCGGGGTAGGCTAGCAGCAGCTTCTCTGCTGTAGCGGAGAGGTGCTGCTTGCCCCCTACACCACCCCCGGCTCCCGCTAAAGCAGGCTTTGGCGGGGGTGGGGGCAGGGCGGGCGAGCAGCAGCTTCTCCACTACAGCGGATAAACTGCTGCTTGCCTCTCCACCCCCTCCTGCTAAAAGCAGGCTTTGGTGGGCGGCGGGGGGCGCCAGAAGGTGGTCTCGCCTAGGGCGCAAGAAACCCTAGCACCGGTCCTGCACAACCCTTCCAAAGGTCCCTGCTCTGAAATCTTCAAGTCCTGCCAGAGTAGTCCCATTTACTTGAGCAGCGTCGATCCACAGAAAACATGAAATAAGCAGTTGTTTAGTGAGCATGTGGGCGTTTGAAAAGGGCTGTGCTGACTTTCTGTGAAGCGCAGGGCTTCAAACCAGGCTTTCTGAGCATGACGTCATATTGAACTGCTAAATTATGACATACAGTACAATGTCAAGATATGCTGCAGTCATATAATCTCCCTCTTCTTGCCTTTTGTCAAGGCACCAGCAGATTCAATAACATTTAAAATCTGTACCACATGAATAAATTGCAATATGCTTTGCTTGAATGATTTATCAAATAACTATTCAGATATTGCTTGTTGACTTTGGCCATATACTATCTGTTGCGGATAAAATGTCTGCATTATGGCTGGGTATAATCACTTCATTGGTTTGTCAATCTGGGAAGTCTCACAAACCCATGGGATGCCTCTAGGTTGTTAAATTTTTGATCTCTCTACTGAGCTTAAAATTGTGTCCAATCACCTGTAGGCAGACAGCTTTGTTTTGACTAACTATCTGAAGAGGTTTTTTTATTCCTTGTTTACTCTGACTGCTCCTTGGTATAAATTTCACTCCAGACACAGCATTTTCAAACATCTGCTTCTTGCTGGTCATGCCAGTTTGAGGATATTCTAATCCCTTATGCTGAAGATGCGTCAATTTGGCTTGAGGTGAATTTTGTAGAATGGCAAAATCTAAAAAGACTGCTGTTTCCTCTAGTCTGCCATTATGCATTCCTTCTTGATAAAACACTGCTGTTTTCTGAGGGGGGAAAGAGGGTTGTGAGTGACACTTGAGCATTCTGAACATTTACATCTTCCCCATGTATCAGTACATTTATTTTTAAATGATGGTTAAGAACCCGTGTCTATGAACAGATTGCCGAGCTGCAGATGGCATGTTTCTTAAAATAATGCTTGGTTTTTCAAAGGTACTAAAACCTGATTCCTATTTCATGCAAGCACATGAGTACAATGAGGTCTTTTCAGTTCTATATTGGTGCTAAATAGAGTCTATGCAGTTCCGTAGGAGAAATTATAGCTGTGTACTGGAGAACGTTGTTGGGGTTGGGAGCAAAATGTGCTCTCAACCTTTGAAACTGGGAGTGCTTTGCATGTACATCTAGCATACCCCTCAACTGTTCCAATTTGAGTGGGACATCCCAGAATTACTGGATTCTGATTGGATCCTGGAATGCCCCAGAGGTTTTTTTTGTCCAGCGCTCTGGCGTAAGTCAGCTGACTTGCAGCAGAGCATCAGACCAAAAGACGTTAATTTGGGGGCTAAATGCTCTTGCACAAAATAACTGGCTCCCACAAGAACACAGGACAGAAAAATGAGCACCCCGATTTTGTTCAGCGGGATATTGGAAGGTGTAGTGTCTGACTAGGCCAAGGGTGGGGAAACTTTTTTTCAACTTGTAGAGGACCTTCTGAAGGGGCTGATGTGAAAGTAATGGGTGGGGCCAAAGGCAATAGTGGGTGGAGCGTGCGCACACACACGTACGCACGCACGCACGCACACACACAAACACAGACACACTTCATCTCGGCAAGCAAGAAATATTCTCACAGTCAATGACACACTCTAGTCAGGTAAAAACATTTAAGAAAGGTATAGAGCAGGACTGGTGAGAGGTGTGGTTTAAGGAGTCCTGAGATTCAGATAGAGAAGCCTATAAATAGCCACATCTGATTGTTTTTTATTTTATTTATTAAATTTATATACCAACCTATACTTGGAGGAGGTCTCAAGGTGGTTCACAGAACAAAATCAAAATATAAAAAACCAAAATATATACTGGTAATAAAAATAAAAACAACAACCCAATAACCTTCCCTCCCCCCAACCCCCACATCAATCAAATCAGCCAAAGTCACAGCGTAATCATGTAGCTGATTTGGGCAGCTGCTGGGACCACCACCAATGTCTGCCTTGGTCTGCCTCTCTCTGTTGTTGTTTTTTAATCCAGTGTCCAGTGCTCTGAATAAGCCCCAGCCCTGCCATTTTAATTTCTCATAGTGCTCTGAAATTTAGGAAATTAAATGTTGCTACATAATGCTGCTTGTTCAGAGTATTGCTTCTGCCCACCACTATTTATTCACAGATCCTCCAGTTTTCTTATATACGGTATCTTAATAAATAACCTCTTTTCCACAATGCTGTTGTTATCTCCTGAGTCTTCTTTATGGATGTGCTGGCAACAGTATATTGGTCCTGTGCATGCATCCAGGCAAAAAGAAAAAGGTGACTTTTATGTCCATAATGACTTTTTTGGACAGGCTTTGCAAACAGCAAGAACCTGCCTGGCACAGGAAGGACAAGATGAGTTTGGATCCAGCTGTTTTAAGATTGCATATGGGCTACTACTGTACAACAAGATAGAGGACTCTAGAAAGAGAGAATAAATATTCCTAATTTAGCATTTAAAAACTTCCTGGAAAGGGTTGGATCTCTGCCAGTTTTCAATGTACATACATAATGAAGTGTAATTAGATAGGCATTACTGGGGCTAATCCCATAGGCGCCAACTACAGGGTGCTTGGCACCCACAGCATGGACTCTGACACGACTTCCGTCTTCTACCGAAAGTCACGTTGGAGGCCTGAAGCAACCACTGAGGCGACGTCAGACGCTCTACCAGGCCTCCAATGTGACTTTCGGTACTGGAAGTCATGTCAGAGGTCTTGCAAGGCCTCAGATGTGATTTCCAAGGCCCCACGAGGTCAAGGAGATCATGTCAGAGGCCCTGCCAGGCCACTGTGGAGAATCGAAGTAACGTGATGTTATGATTTCACAACGTCACGTTGCGGTTGCCATTGGGTACCCATAACCTGGGGGCCAAGTTGGTGCCCCAGGCTAATCCTAGTTTTTCTTTAAAAGGGGGGCGAATGTTTTGAGTTGGATTCATTCTACAGAGTTGTGAGTTCATCTTACATATGGCTGCCAAATGCATGGTAACCATATGTAAAGACTGCAGCGGAGGGATCAGCCTGGCAACCCTGAGATCACTGGATAATACAATGTTTTAAACTGTAGCTGTTGTGAGAATGCTTTAAAATAATAATAATTGTGTATGTCTTTGCTACCCTGGACTCCTTTGGGAGGAAGGGCAGGATACAAATCCAATAAATAATGTATAAATAATAAATGCAAGAGGAAATTTAATCCACAAGAACCTGAATGGAATTTATTCTCATTCTGATGTTTCTGCCATCATTTTTAAGTTAGCAGGGTTTTATGTCATGTTTGGTAAATTCATATGACTTGCAGTTGGCCCTGGGCTACTTTTGTTTGGGGCTGATGTATGCTTAGCTTGCTGGGGAGTAGTTCACTGTTTTAGGACTAAGTGACTCATTGTGCTTTGTATTCATTTGCATACCTAATTAAAACAACAACAACAACACCATTTATATTCCAGGTATTACCAGTGATGATGGCCAGTTAACTACAGTGGATGACTGCAGACCTATAATATTTTGTTGGCATTCATCTGTCCCAGGAAACAATGGAGTGTACCTCTGGGGGTGAGGTCAAATTGCTGAAGAATCACAGTGCTTGCTGTGGCTGCAGAGGCCGGTAACTTGTAACTGCTGCCTCCTGTGTTGCTTTTGTTGTGTTAGGAGCACCAAAGTGACCTCTTAGGAGTGCATAGAGCCCTTGCTGATGAGGTCCAAGGGAAAGCAGAGCAATACATTAGGCACCAGCTTGGCTGCAGGAGTTGCCAGAAGGAAACATACAAGACACCATCCATCTTAGGGACTTGGACAGGGTTACTCCTTATCCTTTTCTTCTCCTCAAAATGTCCCATGAGGCAGTAGGTACTGATTGTTCCTCAGGGTTTACTCTTGAAGCCTGTCTCACAAATGGTTATAGCTGCAAGGCAGTGGGGTTTTAGGATCAGAGTTTTCCTTCTAGATGGACTACCTTGGCCTACCTTTCCTGGTTGACAAGCCCCATCTGCCCCTTGTTTCCCTCTACAGCATGTGCAGTAACTGCTTTCTTGAACATTAGACCCACTGTTGATCTTGTCTGCTCAATCCACTGGCACCTGACTTCACATGCAGGAGAAGTCCCAAACTCACTGAGGATTTGAGACCCATCGGCTACCCTCACCTGGTTTAGCTGGCCAGTTGAAGGCATTCCTGGGGTGTGACTGACAGCTTCAAGGAGCCATAGGTGAGAGCTGAGTGCAAGGTGGGGACCAAAGTGGGTGAACCAACCCAGAAGAAACATGATGTGTCTACCACCAGAGGTAATACCCCTCCCGTAACACCCCATACACCCCAGACCTACAACAGATAATTAGCGATTGCTAGCATTTCCTACTTTGCTTTTGACAATTCTTCTCCAACCTGATGCTCTACAGTATTTTTGGACTACAACTCCCATCAGGCCCAGCCAATGAACAGAGATGATAGGAGGTGTAGACCAAAAATTATGGAGGACACCATGTTAGGGAAGGTTGTTTCAGATGTTATAGCCTTCACCATGGATATATTTACAAAACAACAGGTCTAGCATTCATGGGAGTACTTTGTAAATATGGATTAGAAAATGCCATGATTACATCAAATATTAATCATGCAAAAGTTATACATTCTTTCTCCCACAGTGTGCCATTTTATCTAGTTACAACATCCAGGAAAGGAATATGAAATTATTAATGTGATTGTGTCAGTATTTTTTAAGGAGGCAGAATCTTGTACTTCATATGCTAAGTAGGTGCTAGTGGTGAAGCATTTGAGATTTGTTTACACTTTGTCTAAACTGCCATTTGACATTTTCTGTAATTAGGAGACACTTTTGGGAAAATGCTTGATTTAAACTGGGTTCCTCCAGAAACGAAAGTGTTTCCCCCCCCTTCCTTTTCTGTCATCACAAAGTGAACTGGAATGCTAAGTCATGAATATTCAATATGACTCTCACATATTTAGCTTCCCTGCTCTTATTAACAGTTATGGAAATGCCATTAAGAGCTATGTACCTCTAGCAGTGATCACACATTATGTTCTCTATTCAGAACATCTCTATTAATGTGTCAAGGGAGATGTTTGCAGTCCCTCCTGCTGTCTCTTCTCATTCTGCTAAAATCATCTTTCTCTTCCATTTTTCTTTCATTGCCATCAACACATTATCCCTTGGCTTAAGAGTCTGCTTTTACTCTCTGCCACTTCCAAGTTTTCATTTCCCATTCTCCCATTCTCCCACCCACCCCTTTTTTTCTTCCTTTCATTTGTTCTGCTTCATGAACCCAGTGTAGGCTTTGTAACATTCTGGGAAAATGGGGCTGTGTTGGATTCTCAGTAAGAAAGGGCTTTGAATCTCAGAGGTATTCCATAGGTATAACAGGCCCCATGGTCCAAGATGTCAATTCAGGACCCCAGATTGGATCTTACTCAGCCTAGATCCTTCCTTGAATCAATTCAGAAACAGGACTAAAGTTTAATTAGGGTTTTAAAAACCCTAAACAAGCATATGGTCAGGAAGGAGGTGGGGAAAATTGAAATGCTGACATATCCTTCTACTTTCCTAATTGAGAGCAGGCGAGTTCAAGTCTGTTTGGATCTGCTTCTCTATCATGTTGCCTGTGAGGACATGCTGGCAAAGCAGATTCCTGAAGCTTTCATACCCAAGAGTTCTGGATTGATCCAGGTGGCATGATCCAGTTTTGTCCAGGCCCAGATCCCCCTGAATCAACCCAGTTTGGTTTGGGCTTTGGCTGAATTCAGTGCAAAGCCCGAATGTTTCACAATTGTAGTATTCTGATACGTTTTGCATGTAATAGGGCCCAGGTTCAATTCCTGGCATCGCTACCTAAGCTAGCTCTTTGCAACCCCAAAGCATCTGCGGTAGCAGGACTTGGAAGGATCTTTGCTTTAATTTGACAGCCACTGCCAATCAAAGTAGGCAATACTAGACCAATGTTCTGATTCCATATAAGGCAGCACATCCACACACCTATGTGGTCTGGGTATAGATTGGGTATAGAATTAAAACAGGTATTTGCTCTAATGAACCAGCCTCCACTGTGTTTATAAACTATTTCACTATGAATGAACATAATGTTAAGTTTCCTTTGCACATTTCTGCTCTCTTCTAAGCCTTTCTTTCTTGTTACAAGCAATTATTCTTAGCCTCTGGTTTTCCAAATTTGAGCCATGTTCTGATAAACTTTAAGCTTGATTTAAGACCAAGAGACAATAAGCATAATGTTGTTAGTCTTTTGTTTGCTTGTGGCTGAAAGAATTGCACTTTTATTGGGAGAGAGAGGAAACAGGCAATTTTGGCTTCATTATAAAGAAAATGTTGTGGCTCAGGATATTACAAGACTTCAGACTGTGTCCAGCAAATTGTAATTACATGCAGTCAAAATAATCCTTAATGCATAGTGGCACTCTGGGGGTCAGTCTTGGAGTGTGTTTGCATTTACTGAGCAGGTGGGCCAGAGTTATAACGAGGTGGCAGATAGTTCTGGGAAACTGTTCCAACTGTTTGCTGAATAATCTCGCCGTCCTTCCACCATCCATCTGCCATCACTGATGCACATTTGTAATGTGGCTTGTGAACATGAATGCTATGAATTAAGCCTCAGCGTCACACAGGGTCGGGTTCGAATGGGTTGTTGATTCTGCTGATTATATAAAACGGTCCTCTGTTAGAAATCATCAAGCATGCCGTGGCTCTTGTATTCCAGATTTGGGATTAATGGAATATGTTGACATTTATGAGCTACTGGTTCACTGTTACTTTGCTTGCCTAAATAGACAACACACATTAGTGGAGAGAGGGATAAAGTTTCCTGCTTTGCTCTAGTGTTAATCAGTCAACTGCCCTCTTGTTGTTTATCTATTGACCTTCTCAAGAAGAGGGCAATCCACAAATTACAGTGGAGCTATAAAAGCAAGTTTGTTCCCCAGAAACATGTTTATTATCTATTTGGGCAAGAAGACTAACATCTGATAAAGCTTAACTTGGATGACTCTAAAGGAGAATTAGGCAAACTCATGGAGGATAAGGTTATTAATGACTGCTAATCACATGACTAAGTTCTACCTGTGTGTTTGGAGGCAGTGTGCCTCTGGGTGCCAATTGCAGAAAATCAAAAGCAGAGAAACTGCTGTTTTACTCAGATACTTCTTGTAGGCTTCCTATGGGTATTTGGTTGGCCACTTTGAAAACTGAGTGTTTGGACTAGATGGGATGTTGGCTTGATGCAGCAGGTCTTTTCCTATATTCTTAAAGTAATTTTGTGCACGCAGAGAGTTTTTGATGAGGTGTGGGGGAGGGGGGGGGAAAGAGAAGTGTTCACATATGCAAGCCACTCTTCCTGCAGCCCAAAGCAATAGTTTAGGAAGAGCTTCACCAGTTGATTCTCCTGTTCAGTTATTTGTGTTGAGGTGGAAAATAGATCTGGCCCACTTGTGGGTAACTAATAAAAGAATTAGTTGACCCTTAGATTCAAAACATGGGGCTTTGCACACTCTCCAGTGGGAGAACGCCCTCAGAAGAGTTTAAAATACTCTCAGAGTTAACTAGCAGCTTAGCATGGAATGTAGATTGCTAAACCTTTCTGCATATCACATTTAGTCTGCTTACAGCTCCCCCCCCTCTACCCCTCTTGCCATGAGCAGACCACACACAGTTGAGTAAGTTTAAAATAATTTACTTACTAAATCCAAAGGTCTGGTCCAACTGTTATTTCATGTGGCAGCAAGGAGAACACAGGCAAAATACAGCATATACTGTAGTTTCAAACATGCAGTTCAGATACAACCGTCTTGGTGGATTACATGCTAAGAAGAGAATGAGGAAAGGGAATGGAAGCAGCTTCATTTTCTCTCTCATGGAATTGAGGGGACATGACCTCTAGGAAGAGAGCCCTACGATTCTAACTTCTTCATGCACTAACTAGTACCCATGCATAGTTATGTTTGATAGCATTTTCCCACAACATGGAGGTGGGGATGTAAGAAGCCATTGATTTTCATCCTGACTTGTGTTTGTTGCATGTCTCACTGTTTCTGTTCTACTGCAGTTTGGTTTCTGACAAAAGCTATGTTGGCTTACCCTGGCCTTTGATACTTGAAATGTGTGTTTCCCAGACCCACCCCATCCCTGTGATTGTACTTATTTTAACTGTTTTTAATTTTTGGATTTTAAATTATTGTAACTCACCCTGGGACCTGCTGGTGAAGGCTAGGTATTAAATTTAATAATTATTATGATAATGATGATTGATGGTGTTAGAAAATAAAGATAAAGTTATTTGGCTTGCTGCCCACTGCAGCAGAATTTTATGTAATTAGTCACCATTCTTTTTCTGCAAAGGAAACATAATACAAATGTGTGGAGGAAAAGCATTGGTTCTATATAATTTGAGAACTGAAAACAAATGCAATGATGGATACCAATTGTATTTTCCTGGAATGATTTTTGTTCAAGACATGGGATGAATATTTGAACCCTGACAATTTCCACTTCTGTTGTAATTCTCTAACATCCTTACATGGGGGGGGGGGGGTAAGAGAGCTTCACTTATTGGTCCTGTTTATTCTGTCACACACCCTGCCAGCTCTCCACCCATCAAAGGACCAGGGCTGAAAAGGGGAGCCTATTCTGATCTCTGCTAGCAAGTTCCCCCCAACACAGGTAGAGTAGTCTCCACGTGAAGGATGATGGAGGCAGGGAGGTTACATAAATGTGATGGAAGAGGTGCAGCCAGAAATCATGGCCCCACTTTCCCCATGCTCAGGTGAGAGGAGAACAACTCAATTGCTTTTCTCTTGGAGGTACTGGAAGATGCTGTGGCCTAGATTCCATTACTTTGCTCATGGATGGCAGGTCACAAAAAAATAGCCCAAGACCATATAAACTGATTTCAAGCCCACCAACATTGTTAGTAGCATTGTGGCATTCAGCAGATCTCTAAATCTAATCTATTGCGTTCCCTGCCCATCTGCACATCAATCTCTTTAATATATATAGCTTAGCTAAGGAAAGAAAAACAGTAGAAACCAGTGGCCAGATCCTGCCACAATGTGCAAGCTTTGAGATTAGTTAGCTATTATTATGCTCTAAGTATTCTAACACAATATAATGGAATGTATAAATAAATCCAGAAATTGCATTGTAATTAATATAACATTTCTAGAACAGCTGTTTCAACCAAAAGGAAGGTTTCTGAATTTTTTTTCCATTAACTGGCATACATTCTCATTCATTTTCTTCTTAGATGATCTCTAATCTTTTTGTATATTTTTGCATACATTTTGATTTTTTCCTCATGTTGGGTTTTAACTTGCGCCTTTGGAAACTTGTGACCTCCAAATCTTTGGCCTCATTGTTGAAAGAATTGTTCAAATCCCTCATCCACCTGGGTCAGAAGTTCTAAGCAAAAAGAAAACATATACAAATGGTGGTGGTGGGGAAATCATTCTTTATCATGCCTACAAAATTCCATATGGGTTCCTGTGAATTGTTAATGCAAAAATCATCATTCCTTTTCTATTTCTTTTTTTAATTTTACAAAGCAATTAATTCCATATCCTATATGCACTATGTACAGATGGCTAGTAAATATGTATACCAATCAAAATAAAGAATGTACAGAATTGGATACATACAATTGGGACCTGCTCCTGTTTGTTGTTCCAGTCAGCCAATCACATTCTCCTCCATAATAATCCATTCCACTTCCCTTCCACACAGTTTTCTATCACTCCTTCTCCAGCAGTCAGTCAGCACTCTGTCCCAGGAGCGTCACATCATGTTTCACTGCTTGAGGCCAAACTGCTCTGCTGCTCTGCCACTCGCCCCACTGCCTGTGCCTTTGTCTCTTTGCAAGATCTTGTGGAATTTCAGCAAAAAAAAAAAAAGTATTGTGTTGGTTATTGCTTCTCCACTGGCTGGCAGTGGCACAAGCAGATTGCATCAGAGGCATCACCCCAGGGGCTTTTATTGTCCGAGGCAAGAGCCTCACCCTGCCTAATGGCTGGACCAGGCCTGCTCAGTTCTCATTGAGATGTTTTACCCCCCCCCTTATGCCCCCCGCCCAATATTTCCCCCCTGAAAATCTTGGGGGCATCCCAGATCTGCTAATGTTTCCCTCTTGTGCTTGTCTGGTGCTGTTTGAGCGACTTAAGCTCAGCGACATAGTGTGTCCTCCATCAAAGAGGGCACGTGTTGTGGTGCGACCTGGCCACCTGACCCGGTGTTGTGGGTGGGTAATCTTGGATCAGCCACAACCCCTGATAAGTGGGTCCCATGTTGCTGGGGTGCAATCTGACCAACGGGGTGCTGAGAAAGAGCAGCAACGTGCGACCTATATATGACCATGCGAGGTTACTGAGCTTCCTCTTTGGGGCTATCGCATCAGAACACCCACCCACCTCACCCTAGATTTAGGGCTTGCGCTTGACCTTGCTATGACCTTGTTGTATGTTTTCAAACAATAGAGTCCCCCCAAACTTGCTGATTCCTCTTGTATAGAGTTGTTGCTGTTTTGGCTGCATTTGGCACCCGCTATATCCCTTAAAGGTAAAGGGACCCCTGACCATTAGGTCCTGTCGTGTCCGACTCTGGGGTTGCGGTGCTCATCTCGCGTTACTGGCTGAGGGATCCGGCGTACAGCTTCGGGGTCATGTGGCCAGAATGACTAAGCCGCTTCTGGTGAACCAGAGCAGCGCACAGAAACACCGTTTACCTTCCCGCTGGAGCGGTACCTATTTTATTTACCTACTTGCACTTTGACATGCTTTCGAACTGGTGGGCAGGAGCTGGGACCGAGCAATGGGAGCTCACCCCGTTGCGGGGATTCAAACCGCCGACCTTCTGATCAGCAAGCCCTAGGCTCTGTGGTTTAACCTACAGCGCAGAGCTACAATTTTCAGTGTGGCTTAACAGTCAATACCTCTTCCCAGGAAACTCTGGGGAAATACAGCTTTGCAAGGGGAATAATGGTCTAACAAGTTTCAGCACCATTAATATACTCCAGTTCCCAGGATTATTGGGGGTGAGGAAGCAATGACTGTTTAAAGTGGTATGATACTGCTTTAAATGGATAGTGCAGATAAGGCCTAAGCAATGTGGTCAAAAATGATACTGTTAGAGTGCATCAACTGCTGTATTACTTTTTAAAAATGTTGTTTCATAGAATTGTGGAATCATAGAATTGTAGAGTTGGGAGGGTTCATGTTTGCAATCTCTTTTATGGAACTTGTTCCATTGTAGATATATTTTGTCTTATTTGGTAGTTTGCTGGAGCCCATCCTGGGATCAGTATCATGAATGGTGGGCTTAGAAATCTAAATGAACAAATAAAATTACTGCAGAAATTATGAAATTTCCTACCCCATTAAGCCAATTGCTCATCCTTTTGGCTGTCCATATATCTCAGCAGAATAACCAAAGCTCAGCAGAATTTCAGATCTAGCCTATATCTTATACATTTTTTGCTGTTTTCCCAATGAACTTAAGACATCGCAAAGATGGCTGCCTTTTGCTCAGTTAGTTAACTAAAGAAGTAGGAGTTCTTGGTTAAACTTAAATAAATCCATCTACAGACGAGACTATTTGAAACATTTTTATCATTTGAACCACTATCCAGTCTTATTTTACTTCTGTGGCCTGAGTTCTTGCCTTTCCACTGTTTTGCTCAGTTAGGGCATTTGTCCATCTAGTTTAGTATTTCATATGCTGACTCACAGCTCTTCTGCACAGTTAAAGGTAGGGAACATTGCTAGTCTACCTGGAGATGCCATGGATTGAAAATGGGACATTCTGCATGCAAAGCAGATGCTCTACCATCGAGCTATCACCCTTTAATACTTTTTAATAACAATAAAAAAATCCTGACAACATCTGGAGCTGTATGGTCTACTCTAACTTGCAGCATCTCTCAAGGGGTTCAGGCAGGACCTGTCTTTTCCAGGTCTACCTAGAAATGCAAGGGAATTAAGCTGATATCATCCCTGCATGCAATGGATGTTAATGCAAATTGTAAGGGGTAGGAGAGCCTTGAAAATTTTGTGATGCTGTGGCAGAGGTCTGTAGCTTAGAGGGGGAGTCAGTGGAAACTACACAAATCTTTCCGTGAACAATCTGCTTTGTGCTCTTCTTCAAGTCACTTCAGATGCCACTCAGATTTTGGTAAGAATTCACAGATTATCAGAATCTTCTGAACCTCTTGTATATAATTTCTGACTTGGAAATATTGGGGAAATGGATATATGAATATACCAACTATGATGCTAAAATTCTACTGGAATTACTGAAAACATATTATTTATTAAAAAGAGAGGTCAGTGACTTTCATATGCAAGTGTTCTTTTTCTAAATGCGTAATCACAACTCACAGTTTAATTAGCAATTCATTCTTAAGGCAGAATCCTCCTGGGATGTCTCCGAGGTGGATTTGAGAGTTGCAGCATAAATCTCATCTCATCACAGCATCTAATCTAATTTTCGACGCAGAACTGACATTTCCCCCTGATGCATCCTGAAATTGAAAAAGGAGGTTGCAAATGTCATTTCTGTGCCAAGGCTTTCGTATTAAACACCCCTTAACTATAGGCATGTAACCAGCTTCCCTGTCTTCTGTCACCTCTGCCCCTTGATTACAAGAGAAAGATGACATAGCTGATCTGCTCCTGCAGCAAAAAGTCTGTCCAAAATGATAAGGAAAAGTACGGTGGCATCATAAAAAACTTATTGATTGATTATGGCATGAGCATAAGTCTCTTCCAATGCTCCAATAAATCAGCCAGTCTCGGAGGTGCCACAGCATCACTGCCACAGACAGCACGGCTGCTTGGCTGGAATATTTCACAACGAGGGAACAGGCTATCTCATCGCCTCTGATTGGTGTAATCATCCAGGGATTTGTGAAAAAGTTCACACAAGATCTGAGTTAACTTTTCACCTTCATGGTTTCTCAAAATATGAACATATACCATTGATATATTTGCTGCAGGTATGCTGTTAACTTCAGAGGATGGAACAGCGATGTCAATCCTCTTGATTCTTTTGCTCCTCAGTCGCATTTCAATATGGTCTGCAGAAACCTAGTTACAAGGCAGACATTGGGGAATAACGAGACCTTCAAGGTCCTGATATGCAGGGGGGTAGCAAGGGTGCATAAGGGGTGGACCGCCTCATGTTCCATAATTGGGGGGGGGGGGTTTGACAAATTATCAAGGAACAATTACTGCCCTACTAGGGCGGTTCATAAAAAAAACTTTTTTTAAAAAAAATGCCTGCTCCAAAGGTCTTATCTTACTATACTAGGGATTATATAGCTATATATGAAATTTCATGCATATCGGTTAATATCTTGACCCTCCTCCACCAAAATAGCTGTTTACTTGGCTGTTTTCCTATGTCGTGAAGGGTGAAGTTTCAGTTCAGTGGAGAACTTACTGTTCCCAACCCTAACCCTGTGGAAAGCCATCTAATTAGACTTTAATTTGATTTTGAGATTTTTAGGAGGTAATTTAATTACTGTTTGATTTTATACCAATGTTATGTATCTGATGTTAGCCACCCTGAGCCTGACTTCGGCCGGGGAGGGTGGGATATAAATAAGAGTTTATTATTATTATTATTACTTGTTATTATTCCTTTGTAATAAAATATGAAATAACATAAAACCATTTTTGCGGGGTGGGAATCAATGGGGTGTGTGTGTGTGACAAGAAATTTTCCACACTGGGTACCACCTGACCTTCCTACACCTCTGCTGGTATGTTTCTTCTCCAATATTTTGCCAAAGTTTCTCAAAATAGACATTTTTTTAAAAAAATGTTTTGTCAGGGACAGGTTGGATGAGGAGGAGTGGTGGGAGCTACCAGCCCAAGAGCTTTCCAGTGAGGGCTTGGACTGGTTGGATGAAGAAGACTGGTGGGGGCCTGCTTCCCAAGAACCCACAAAGGAAGGGATCCAAAGATTACACCTTAGGCCTGCAGCCTGGTGGTGGGCCACTGAGGAGCAGTCAGCAGAAAGGATGAGCTGGGAGCTCAAAGAAACAGGAGACTTGAGCAGTCAAGGGGGGGGGGGGGGTCAGGAGAAGGAGGGCCTTCCAGGACAGGATTAGAAGCTGAGAGTTGCAGCATGCATGCAGACAGTCGCAGGCTTGTTGACTCTCCTCCTCCTCTGACTCCCCACTCAACGAGGATCCTGCATGCTGCTGAGCAATGTGCCAGACTGGCCAGAGAAGGAGCCCTCCCTCCTTGATGCAGCCTTCGTCTGCTTGGGAGGAATCTAGAGTGAGAGGTGGGGGGGGCATGCTTAGAGCTTAGTTTCAGCAACACCGTCATTGAGTTAAGACGAACCAGGAACATTGCTGTATTGTTTTGGTTTTTTTTTCCTGCTAATGGAAAGCTAATTGCATGTATGTGCCTGCCTTGTGGTTGACCTGCCTCCTGGACAGCTCCCGGACAGGTTTTGAGCATGACTCAAACTGAAAGCTGCAGGCAGAAGATGCAGACTCAAGGCTGTGGAACTGTTTTAGACCGAGGGCCACATTTCCTTTTGGGAAACCTTCTGGGAGCAACATGCCAGTGGGTGTGGCCTGAGGCAAAAGTGGGCAGAACGATTAATGTAAGTTCTACTTTTGCACAGTTATCTAGTTTTACGCACGCTCACACAACCCTCTGTGTCTTTCAGCCATGTGAGCAAGAAGCATTATCAGAATTCACTTAAGCATTCCAGTCAAGCAAAAACACCCCAAGAGGGTGCAAAGTGTGGTCTGGCGAGATGGGGGGTGGCTGAGGAAGAGGTGCAGCCCAAGAGCCAGATTGAGAGATTTCAAGAGCCACATTTGTCCTCTAGACCTTTGGTTGCCCACCTCTGATCCCAATGTTTGTGAAATTCCTGGAACCATTTTTATGAATGATTAAGTGTGTGACCCTATATGTGTGTCTACGTAGAAACAAGTTTCATTGAGTTCAAAAGGGTTTCCTCCCAGATAAGTGGGAATAGGATTAAAGCCAGAATGACTCAGAATGTCTAGAACCATAACATTGCGGAACAAAACTTTTTTTCAAGCACACAGTGGGAAATGGTTCTGCAAATAGCTTACCTTAGTTCTAGAAAGATATTCCCTTTGTATCTAAATTGAAGCTGTGACCTTCTGATGAACTGACCAGTACCGGTAACCATTTGTGCTATTTTTATCCATGCTTGCTTGTCTTTTGGGGGGTCTTCTGTTCTACCTGATGACACTTAGTGACCATGCCTCAAGGCTTCCATATCTTTGACCAAAATCTCTACCCAGACAAACTCTGTTCTGTATTTTTTTAGTCATGCTGCATCCTATCACCAAAAACAGACAACCATCTGAGAGATTTGTGAGCAATTCTGCTTTAGGACTAAAATGTATTAGCATTTTAATAGCCTCCTCATTCCATGAAGTCTTTCCTGTTGAGCTGCATTGTCAGCGAGCCTCTTCCTCTTGCATGTCCTCTGCAGTTTACTATACAGTATATCCACATTTTGAATAACAGGGAGAAGGTGAGTTGCAGTCTCTTTTGGCCATTATGTAGCATTTTCCCATTCTACTTAATGTAACAGAATCATTATGCTTGACTGCCAGAGAATTTCCTCCAATATGTATGGTTTCTATTATAGTTGAATTGATTGGGCTTTGGAATCCAGAACTACAACTGCAGTTCACTGACTGTGGCAGCCTTTGTCTCAGCTCGTGAGTTGAATATAATCCCCCCTCCCAAATGATTACACTCCTTGGTTTCCCAGAGGCAAGAGAGCTTTCTCAATCACAGCTGAAGTATGAACTTTATTAGACTTATTCACATGTTACACTCAACACAGGTACAAGGTGCCTGCACACATGCACAAGTGTTTGTACAAAAGAGTGTGCACTTGGCATGTGCAGTTCAACTGTTTATGCATACAGATACACAGGCTATACTCTTGTTGAACATTACAGCTCAACTATTTGTGTACACAGATTGCACACTTGTTGAATGTAATATGTAAAGATCTTTATTTAGTTTTATGTGTTTTATCATTGCATTTTTTTAAAAAAATGTTTTTGTTTTTGTTTTTAACCGGCCCTTAGAGTAATAGGTAGGCAGTGGCAGAGCTTCATGCTCCAGCACTGGGGGGTGGGGGAGTGGAGAAAGGCAGGGGCGGGGCTGATGTGCGTCCAGGGGGCGGGGCGCACTGCCCGCAGGGGCGTGGCGTGCATCCTGGGGGTGGGGGCGTGGCACCCAGCGCAGGCCGGTGGCGGTGCACTCCCACCGCACTCCTCTTCCTCCACCAGTGTGGGTAGATAAGAAATCTTATAAATCAACCAACCTCGTCAAGAAGTATAATAGAAATCAATGCCACAATTCAGAGACCTATATGCACACTCAGTTCTCTCATACACATACAGTGTACCATTCATTCCCATGGATGGAACTGGTACAATTCCATTATAATGAATGGGACTGATTGGTGGGAGTCCTCATCTGTCACCTGTAACAGCTTAATGGAAAATGGGCATTAAAGAGGTGAATGTCCGCATCACCATCTCTCAGTGAAAGGCCAGGAATCCTGTCCCCAAAATATGGCAAAATCCACTCTTTAAGATTATATATTTTTCAGCACCAAGCAAAAAACATTTCTCTTCAACCAGGCCTTTGCCTGATTAATATTCTGTGTCCTTTGAATTGTGTTTGTGGGATTGGGGGTTATTGGTTTGTTTTGTTCTTGTTTTTATAATGTATTTTGTGTTTTTATCTTGAAATTTTATGCTGTGAGCTGCCCTGAGATCTTCAGATGGATAGTGGTGTACAGATTTAATAAATTATATTATATTTATTTATATTTAACTAGTGTTTTAAGCCCGTTAAAAAAAACGGGTGCTAGACCATATGTGGAGGGGGCTGGCGCCCCACCCCCACCCCCTGCCAAAGCCTGCTTTAGCGGGTGGTCGGGGGGTGGAGGAGAGGCAAGCAGGGCTTTCTCCTGCTTGCCTGCCCCTCCCCCCGCCCGCTTGCCAAAGCCTGCTTTGGCGGGTGGGGGGGTGGGGAAGCAAGCAGGGCTTTCTCCACTTTAGCGGAGAAGCCCTGCTTGCCTGCCCTGCCCCCCGCCCGCCTGCCAAAGCCTGCTTTAGCGGGTGGTGGGGGGGTGGAGGAGAGGCAAGCAGGGCTTTCTCCTGCTTGCCCGCCCTGCCCCCCGCCCGCCTGCCAAAGCCTGCTTTAGCGGGTGGTCGGGGGGTGGAGGAGAGGCAAGCAGGGCTTTCTCCTGCTTGCCCGCCCCGCCCCGCCCCCCCCGCCCGCCTGCCAAAGCCTGCTTTAGCAGGGGGGGTGGAGGAGAGGCAAGCAGGGCTTTCTCCTGCTTGCCAGCCCTGCCCCCCTGCCAAAGCCTGCTTTAGCGGGTGGTCGGGGGGTGGAGGAGAGGCAAGCAGGGCTTTCTCCACTTTAGCGGAGAAGCCCTGCTTGCCTGCCCCGCCCCCCGCCCGCCTGCCAAAGCCTGCTTTAGCGGGTGGTCGGGGGGTGGAGGAGAGGCAAGCAGGGCTTTCTCCTGCTTGCCAGCCCCGCCCCCCCGCCCGCCTGCCAAAGCCTGCTTTAGCGGGTGGTCGGGGGGTGGAGGAGAGGCAAGCAGGGCTTTCTCCTGCTTGCCAGCCCCGCCCCCCCGCCCGCCTGCCAAAGCCTGCTTTAGCAGGGGGGGTGGAGGAGAGGCAAGCAGGGCTTTCTCCTGCTTGCCAGCCCCGCCCCCCGCCCACCTGCCAAAGCCTGCTTTAGCGGGAGGTGGGGGGGTGGAGGAGAGGCAGCAGCGCCATGCAGGCCAACGGGGCAGGAGGGGGTCAGCAGCAACAGGCTCTCCTTGTAGCGGCGGGAGCAGCAGCGTGACCTCCCTCTTCGGCTTCCCCTCGTCCTCTGCAGCCGGCGTTCCATTTCAACCGCCCGCTTGAACTGCCGACGCTGCTCGTGGCCCGATGTCTCTCTGCTCCAATCCCTGTGTCCCTGGGGCACATGCTCAGTTGCGCAAACCCAGAGACACACGGACTGGACGCAGAGACACTTGCATTTTATATATATAGATACCCCACCTTTTCCCTTAGCCGGTCTCAAGGCTGTTTACAGATAAAAAAGAGCCACATAAAACATAAGAAAAACAAGCATTTTTTTTTAAAAAAAACACAGTGATAGAATTAAAACTACATACGTATATAAAATTTATTGAAACTATACCAATAATTACAATAAAAATGGCATGGCACCAGCCCTTTCATTAAAAGTAGTCAGTTCCCAATAGATGTATATTATCGCTCCATACAGACATTTTTCACTTTCCAGTCCAATGAATATTAAAGACTGTTGTTTTCTTAATACTTCTACAGATCTGTTATGATATGACTTTGCTAAATCCACAAAGTCAAACTCAGATTTCAGCTTCAACCTGTCAACATGCAGGAATTAGGGAGTGATGTTGATAATTGTTTCAGTGACCTTCAAAATAGTTTTAATAATGCAAGCTATTCCACTGATTTGAAGATACGTGTAAGTGGTGCTTCATGATGACCTGATTTTAGAAAACCTGGTTTACTTTGATCATTTTAATTAAATGGCACAATAATGTGCAACGTTACTCATAAATCTCAATTAAAAAGAGCTGCTACAAGCTTTGATGACTGGAAATGCCAATAATTGATGTTGATTTAGAAATATAATCTGACAAAGCGAAAAAAAATATCATCAAAGTTCAGAACGAAAAATCTATGCAATTTTTACATGCAAAATTGGAAAAGAGTGCAAGGAGCTGAGACATGCACGGCACCCAAAGAGTGTTGATGTGGGCTGCAGCCCAGCAGTAAGCCAATTGCTTGGCACAGGTCACAGGTTCAATCCTTAGCATCTGCAGTTAGAGATGGGGAGAGGGGAAAACTCCTCTGTGAGCAACAGCCAGATGGACCAGTGAAGTGACTCAGTATAAGGATGTTCCCTATGTTCCAATAAAGGCCCTTCCATATGGTAAGCCAAGGGCAATTGACCCCCTTCCCCTGATTCCTCCCTCCTCCCCACTTTGAGGGACCACTCTGAGCCTGTTCAGCAGACAAGAGGTTAAGAGAAAGACAACGAGGCTTCATTATCTCTCCTTGACTACTGAATTATATAGAATTAGTTCCAAATGGAAATGGTCAGCCGCTTTTTGAATTAAATAGCGCAATCTTCATCAGGAGAGAGCGAGAGAGCACTATATCTGATGCTCTTAAAGGTAAAGGTAAAGGGACCCCTGACCATCAGGTCCAGTCGTGTCCGACTCTGGGGTTGCGGCGCTCATCTCGCTCTATAGGCCGAGGGAGCCGGCGTTTGTCCGTAGACAGCTTCCGGGTCATGTGGCCAGCATGACAAAGCTGCTTCTGGCGAACCAGGGCAGCACACGGAAACGCCGTTTACCTTCCCGCTAGAGCGGTCCCTATTTATCTACTTGCACTTTGACGTGCTTTCGAACTGCTAGGTGGGCAGGAGCTGGGACCAAGCAACGGGAGCTCACCCCGTGGCAGGGATTCGAACTGCCGACCTTCTGATCGGCAAGCCCTAGGCTCAGTGGTTTAACCCACAGCGCCACCTGGGTCCCTGATGCTCTTAGCTGATGCTTATTTGTAGAGGAAGCATGAAGGGGGTAAATTGTGTTTTCCTTTCTGTGCTTATTATGGCAAAAATGTTTTGGGCTCTGCTTCCATTCTGCTGACAAACCTCCCAAACAATCTTCCTTTGCATTGCTTTCAGTTTTGCTTTTAAAGTGATTAAATATTTCATCCTGCTTCTTCTTTACCTAGGAACATTAGAAAGCTGCCTTATGCCCTGATAGATCATTTGTCCATCTAACTTAATATTGTCTATGCTGACTGATAGCTGCTTTCCATAGTTTTCTCAGCCCTACCTGAAAATGCTGAGGATTAAATATGGGACCATCTGCATGCAAAACACTAAGATTTCTTCAAGGTTGTTTTTTTTTGTTTTTGTTTTTTATTCTCCCAGTGTTTGTGGTATATAAGCTAAATATACCAGTAACTCACTCTGGTATCTTATAGACATCTAACTGTGCTACGATCTCATCTTCTCACTTTGTTAAACTATGCTCCTGATATTTAAACAACTGTTTCCTTATTGGATCCAGTCCCTCTCTTCTTTCTCATAAAAATGAAACAAAACATGATGCTACATTTATTAGCTAATTTTACCTCTACTTAGTTGCCCCCACTGAACAGACAGATAACCTAGAAAGAGTAAGTGTGTAAGTAACAGTGATGGATTCTATTTGCAATTTGAGAACCATCATTTAAACTTATTTTAAAATGAACTCCAGTTAATAGGGATGTAAGAAGGAATTGATTTCCATTGTGTTCCATATTCTTCTCATATTCAAAGAGCTGGTTTTAGCCTATAAAGCCTTATGCAGCCCAGGACTCTAGGACCTCAAGGACTATTCTCTCCCCTCATGAATTGTTTGGAATGTTTTATAATGTACTACCACCCCGCATCCTAAACACAATGAACTACATACCCGGGGTCATCAGCATGTTGCCTGTGGGTTCCAGTGCATAATAACACATATCCTGTCATATATGGATATGTTATTTTATATAAAAAATAGATTTGCTACACCGCTGAAATTCAAGGTACAAGTATTTTAGGCTTAAATTCCTAAGTTAACTTTATAGTTTGTTTTCCTCTTTCTCGAATTATCTCTTCCCACCGTTCCCATACCAATTGCATTTCTCAAATTCTATAATGTATAGCCACAGTTGGCCGATTCTCTCCATCAGATTACATAAACTGAGGAAATAGCTTTGTGTTTCATCTGCTATTCAGCAGATTTAAATTCTCATCTAAAACTGCCTCCCATTTCTCCCTCGTTATACATTTTAACCTCTCCCTTCTCATGTGATTGTATTATTTAACACCACATAATGTTTTGGGATAAAAAATTTATAAGAAATGCCGTACTAAATAAACCTCTATTGCATATTAAGAGTTTACAGCTTCTACATTGGGGCACAATGCTTTCCTATCTGTAAAATTCACCATTAGTATAGCAAAACCATTAAAACTACTTTGTTTAATCTGTGAAAGCATTTTGCTTAATGTGTCTCATTTCCTTATACTGGAAACTGTATGTTCCAACTAAAGTTAAGCACTTTAAAGTTAAACACATGCTTCATATTGTCACTGGAATCAAAGAAATTCAGAATTGACCACGTTTGGATGGATTTGTACCCATTTAATCATCAGATGAGAGATAATTTTTAAAATACAACTCTTTCTTAGCCTGAAGGTCAATAATGTCTTGTGTCCTGCTACAGCTGAAAGGAGAATAGCGTGTATCCTGTGCTATTCTTCTAAAAAAAGAGGTGCTGGATGGGCCACTGGCCTGATCTAGCAGGCTCTTTTTTTGTTTTCAGTATTTTCATGCCTGCATTGAAAACATCATCACCATAATATTTCCCAGAGTGCAGTATTTTGCTTTGCGCTTGCTATTTAAGTATTCTAATAAGAGAACACCTCTAAGCAAAAGGAGTATGTTTTCTTAATAAAAGTACTTTCCGGTCAGATTACAGTAACACCATTAGAGCTCCGATTCAATTCATGGGGGGGGGGGGGGGAAATGGCAGAATGATTACAGAGTCCTGTGACCTGCAAACTAACCAGTTCCTCATAAATAGCATGAGTCCCTGGTAGAAAACAAGCCAGTGTTCTCTCACGTTTAATTCTTCATTTACTGTATTTTTGCGCCATAAGACGCGCCCGACCATAAGATGCACCTAGTTTTTAAAGGAGGAAAACAAGAAAAAAAAAATCTGACTTAAACCTGGGCCAGCGGCTGCAGAGGAGGAACGTGCAGCTCAAAAGCACCTTTTGGGCTGCTCGCCCCCGCTGCCCCTTTGCTGCTGGCAGCAGCTGTGGAGGAGGAATGTTCCTCCCCGTAGCGTCCTCCCTTCCTCCCCCGCTGGCCTTAAAGCAGGGGGGAGAGCTACCCTGACACCATGCACGGTGCTAGTGGCTCTCCCCTATTTGCTTTAAAGCCAGCAGGGGAGAAGGGATGGACCAGAGCATTCTCCCCTTTTCCCCGGCTCCCTTTAAAGCAAGCAAGGGAGAGCCTCCCTGGTGCTGTGCGTGGTGCGTGTTCAGTGAGAGGCGGGGGGTGGCAGTAGGCAGCGGCGGCAGTGGGACCAATGGCCCGAAAGGGCTCCTTCTGGGCCACTGGTCCTGCCGCTGCCACCTCTCGCTGTGTTCAGCGAGAGGCAGGGGGCGGCGGCAGGCAGTGGCAGCGGCAGAGGAGATAGGACCAGCAGCCCAAAAGGAGCCCTTTCGGGCCATTGGTCCCACCACTGCCACCTTCGCTCCATAAGACACACAGACATTTCCCCTTACTTTTTAGGAGGGAAAAGGTGTGCCTTATGGAGCGAAAAATATGGTAATTGATTTCTTTCTGACATTTATGTCCCATTTTTGGTCACAAAGTGGCCGCAAAGCAATTTCCAATGGAATCAGTAAAACTAGTTGGTTAAAATAATATAACTGCAAAGCTTATAAAATATCACAAAACAAATACAACAACACTCCAATTTCAGAACTACATTATATCTCCTAATGTGGAGTGGGAATACTCCAGCCCATCATAACCCCAGGTAAACATATATTTTGCCTAGATGATGGAAGCTCATTATGGATATAGTCATCCATTCCTCCAGTGGAGGAAAATCCCACTGCCAGGGTGCAACTGCCCAAAATGCTCTCCATTGAACCCTCACACAAAGCACAGCCATTGTGTCAGTGGGACAAAGGCCTAAGCAGCCAACCTCAAGGCTAGGAAGACGTTGGTAGATACCTAGATACCAGTCATTCTGGGGTTTATTAACACCTTAAATTGGACCTGGTTACTTATAGGCAGCCATCACAAATCTGACAAAATAAGTTTTATATGACTGCACACTGAAATTCTAGTCAGTACTCTAGCAGCAGCATTCTGTACTAGCCACAGTTTCCAAGAGGTAGAAGACAGAAGTGCTACAGGTGTCAATATTGAAGGTTACCTGAGCCTGCATGACTGTGGTGAAGAAATAGCTACAGGTGGCAAACCAGCCATAGCTGGAAACAGGCACTCATTGCCATGGAGGCCACTTAGCCTCAAATTGATCTGGGAGCATTCAGAGAAACTGTGAGTCCATTTAGAACAAGCTGAACATCCATTTCTTGGACACAAGAACAATGCTTCCATCTTGCTGGGACTCAGCTTCTGTTTACTGCCACTCATCCAGCCCATTATTGTCCCCAGGCATTAGTTCAGTATCAGCTCAGCTACATATGGTTCAGATGGTATGGAGATACAGAAATGGGTTGTTGTTGTTGTTCAGTCGTTCAGTTGTGTCCGACTCTTCGTGACCCCATGGACCAGAGCACGCCAGGCACGCCTATCCTTCACTGCCTCCCGCAGTTTGGCCAAATTCATGTTAGTAGCTTCGAGAACACTGTCCAACCATCTCATCCTCTGTCGTCCCCTTCTCCTTGTGCCCTCCATCTTTCCCAACATCAGGGTCTTTTCCAGGGATTCTTCTCTTCTCATGAGGTGGCCAAAGTACTGGAGCCTCAACTTCAGGATCTGTCCTTCTAGTGAGCACTCAGGGCCGATTTCCTTGAGAATGGATAGGTTTGATCTTCTTGCAGTCCATGGGACTCTCCAGAGTCTCCTCCAGCACCATAAGCAACAGAAATGGGTATCATCCACATATTTGTGGATGACTACACCTAAGCACCTGGTGACCACACCTAATGGCTTCATATATGTGTTAAATAGAACTGGAAAGGACTGGAGCTCTTTGGGACCCACCAGCTTAATTGCCACAAGAGTGATCAGAAATCGTGGAATGCTACTATGTAGAAATGCCTCAGCAGGTACGAGCAGAACCATCATTCTGTCATCGTCCCAACTCCCAACTCACAGAACTCCTCTAGGAATATCCCATGGTCAATGGTATGAAAAAACCAAGAAGAACCAATCAAGAAGAACCAACAAAGTCACATTACCTTCACTTTTCCCAAAGTAAGTCTTTATCCAGAGTGAACAAAACCATCTCAGTGCTAAACCTGGGCCTGAAGCTGGATTTAAATGTGTCTAAATAATCTTCTTCATCCAAGTACATCTCAAGATGCAAGGACACAACCCTCTTGATCACCTTGCCACTATGGCTGGAGGTTGCCCTGAGAGACCTCTCAAAGAACATTTTCCAAACACATTCCTCAATGCACTGGCTGCAAACTTCAAAAACAATGCTGGTCAATGACCCTTACAAACCTAATGCCTTTCAAATCTATCCGTTGACCTCTCCTGTTCAGTTTCTCTATCTAATGGATGGATAGTTAAGAAATTCTGAGTTCAATGGTGCTGGCTAATTGTTAAGATAAGAGAAGAATGCTAAGCATCCATGTTAATGAGATACTGGGTTGATGAATGTTTAAAACAAAGGGCATCCTTCCAGACACAAGTCTGCATACACCGTTAGACATGAAAAAGCACAGACCTATGTGTGAAAAAGCTGTCCATTAGCAATTGTGTGTTGTTTTCAAGTTGATGAAGCATTCTGGTTTAATACCTATCCAAACTGTAATATACTAGGAAACAAACTCCAAATGACTAAAATGATTTTAAAAAATGATAAACCCTCTCATATTTAGAGGGCACTGTATGAGAAATAACTGCATTCTGGAAATAGATTACCAGTACAAGCTTGTAGTGCGAGCAACCAGGCAATGCACACCGCTGATTGAGCAAGGTCATTATTTTAATGAATCTATTTTCATCACAGTAGCCATACATAGCTTCCCAATAGTAATGAGAAGATCTTCATGAAAAAATATTAAATTAAGGATGTCTTAGAGACCTGTTTTAGATAAGGTCATGTCTGAATATTTTCCAGATCAATTACAGTACTGTAGGTCCTTCCCTTTGTAAAAACCCTGTTTGAAACACAGAATGAGCAATAAGAGGCCAATGGCAGGTTAATCATTTGTAGAACAGCACATTTTAACAAACTCAGTCACTGCAATATTTCCCTTTCATTTTGGCAAGATCATTCTGTACCAAGGTGAGCCCTTAAACCATTGGCAGCCTGATCATAAGGGGGTTGCTTTGGTGAAAGCAGACGTTTATGCTATTGCAGCTGAAGAGGAATCCTAAACTGTTTTAGTTGAGCTGAACTAAACATCTATGGCACCTTAAGGCTTAAATCCTACACACTCTTTTCTGAGATAATCCCCATTGACCTCAGTGGGATTTATGTGTAGAATTCCACTGTAAATCAAGGATGCAGTACTGTGCTGAGCCAAAAGGTCCAGGGCTGCTTTAATGGATATCTAAATCTGGAGTAGCCTTTCTTGCCTCAACTCCTGCCCCAAATAAGACATTGTGAAATACAGTTAGAGACTGTGTGACATATCCACAGTTTGAAGATCAAAGCCATTTCAGCTTTCTTTCAAGTTCAGGTGTTCAAAAACAAGAGAAGGACAGCTGGATGAGCACACTCCAGCCATTCCATCATCATTTTGCTTTCCAACCTGTGAATGGTGACTGTGGGAAGTGGGAAGACTTTTGTATCCTCCCTGTCTGTTTTGTAATCCTAATCTTGTTAAGAGGCAACAGAAGATTCTGATTATTTTCTATATTTAGAAGTAGGAAATTACTTAGGTAGGTAGTAGCCTTCCATTCTCTGCCTCCACCCAACCATCTTGCTCTCCATAAAATGCAAAATGAACTGGAGAGAAACTCTTCACAATTTGAAAATTATTTTATAGGAAATTTCTTGTGCAAACATCACTAATCTGCTTTACTCTCTGCTAACAGATGCATGCAAAGGTTAGTTCACAAAATACTATTCCTGCTCTCAGGCTATCACTATCACTCCTAGCCTGGTAGACCTGGGGGGGGGGAATGTGTTTTGCAAATTGGACAATCGTAGATTGTCCAATTTACACAATAATGTTTATTTATATGAGTATAATGGCTCTGAAATATACGCAATATAACAAATGCTCAGTTATGGCTGGATTTTCTGAAGAGCATCACCCACTGAATTAATGAAAGCTGAGGTCTTCAGAAAGGCATTGCATGACCCTCGTTGTCCCTTGACTGCTTAGCTTAAAGGTTTTCATGATGGAGAATTGGAGTAAATTCCTCCCAAACATCAAACTATTGATAAATTGAATAATGAATTAAAAGCCCTGACTTGTTATAATATAAAGCAAGACACATTATTGGACTTCAGCTCTCATTTGTTTGAATTAATTACATTTTCTGATTGGGTAGTTTCACTCATCCATACCCAGAAATAGTTTTAACCTGTTACTGGACATGGTTAGATGTATTATTAAACACTAAACTATTAGTATCTTTCCCCAACCCCTGTTAAATTTTCTGATATGTGATCATTGAAACAGCCTAGTTATATTCAGGTTCCTGCAATGAAATATTAACTGGGGTGGGGTGGGGTGTTGTATGTGTGATGACTTTATAGCTGTAACTTCCGCGCAAGCAGATCTGGAAATATTCAGCCCACCCAATTCTCTCTTTGAAAGAATGCATTAAAATTTCAGCAGCTACTCACACAAAAATACCACTCGGGGAGTTACCTTTTGTTCTCTGCAAGCACATATAAACTGTAGTTTCACAAGGGCACAGAAATACCTGTTTGCACAGGTTGCTTTAAGGATATGTGTAGAGCACAGGGAAACAGGACAAACATATCAGAGAAGAAATGCCATGGCAGGAGACGCAAGGAAGAGGCAACGGTACAAATGTGCCAATAGAGCTGTGCATGGAAAAACATACAGCTATGCAACACAGAAAAGCACCCCCAAAAATGTGACAGAGTACATGAGGGCTTTTTAGGTGTCACAAGCTGATGGGGCAAGGGAATTACACTTCAATTCAGGAGGGCGGGTATTGACATTGCACTTTGACGGGGGGGGGGGAGAGGACACTGAATCACCACAATGCACCTCATTATTCAGCCTTCATGAAGAGCCCGAACCAGTGCTGCACCCTCAAGACTCACACTTCTAATTCTTCATAGCCCTTTTCTGATACACGAAGGTGATAGTCTAAGTCAGTGTTTTTCAACCACTGTTCCGCGGCACACTAGTGTGCCGCGAGATGTTGCCTGGTGTGCCGTGGGAAAAATTGAAAAGTAATTATAAAATACTTTCTTTGTGTTTATTTGATTCCTATTCAAGAGAATTACTTTATATATAGTCAATATAGGCACAGAGTTAAATTTTTTAACATTTTCTAATGGTGGTGTGCCTCGTGATTTTTTTCATGAAACAAGTGTGCCTTTGCCCAAAAAAGGTTGAAAAACACTGGTCTAAGTAATGCATGGCAGTAGAAATTACCACGTTCACAACATGGACGCTCTCTCCGGCCTCCTCCAAACCAAGGACTCAGCTATACAGTGGCAAATAAAACATTTCAAGTGTGTTATAAGTGCAATATGCCACGTGACACTAGACGGCGATGGTGAGCCTTATGGAAAATTCAATGTATTTTTAGAAATGCTTTAAGAAAAAGCATTTTCAGAATGTTTTTTTTTATATGTGTGTAGATCATAGCTGTCAACTTTTCCCCTTTCTTGCGAGGAATCCTATTCGGAATAAGGAAATTTCCCTTAAAATAAGGAAAAAGTTGACAGCTATGGTGTAGATTCTACCCAAGTCTTGCTTGGCCCAGTCAGTGACCTTCTGTTTGCTAAGTATAATAGCATCAGGTGGGGGGTGGGATCTGCTAAGCAGATCCTTTCTCACCAAGCCATTTTCCTTTCAGCTACAGAATTACTTATAGCCACTACACCTCCTGGTGGCAGCTGCTACTGAACTTGCATGAGATATACATCTCTTTACCACCCCTTTCCATTAAGTAACATGTGGAGTGAGAAAAATATCAAAGCATTCAAAGTACATAACAGATTTTCAAAATTGAAAGGTAAACTTTGAGTTTTTGAAAATATCACCTCTGAACATATTTACATGAACTATGTTTCCTCAATCAACACCCAAAAGGTGAAGAAGAGCTGGGGGGGGGGGGGGACCGTACTGCCATCAGTTTTTGAGTGCTATTATTCAGCCATTTTCCATCTTATTTCTCTCACATTTGGAAAGCTTTTATCCTTCACCCAAGAAATCAATCTTCATCCTAATAGGACAAATCATATTTATGTTATGAGGAATAGAATATTAATCACTTCGAAAGAGAGTGTCTCACACTCTGACTATAAAACCACCTCTGCAGCTTGGTAATTAGGAGATGAATGCCCTGACACCTTCCCCATCTTTCAGTGCATCATGCTGATGCTGACAATGCTTCAAGGAGAATATGAAAGAAAAAGGACGGATACTTTGTGTCACAGAAGGCTTAAAGGACACACCAGTAAGGAAGCGAGACAATAACTTTATTATTTTCCTTAAACACGAACAGAACCATAACTGGAAACTTCAGAGTCAGTTAAGGCCACATTTACACCATACATTTAAAGCACTATGGTACCACTTAAATGTCCATAGCTTTCCCCCAAATCAATATGGGAGCAATAGTTTGTTAAGGGTGCTGGGAATTGTTAGGAGATCCCCATTGCCCTTCCAGAACTAAAAAATTCAGAGTGGTTTAACAATCAACATCTCTCTTCCAGGGGAACTCTGGGAACTGTAGCTCTGTGAGGGGAATAGGGGCCTCCTAACAACTGTCAGCACCCTTAACAAACTGCAGCTCCCAGAATTATTAGGCAGAAGCCATGACTGTTTAAAGTGGTATCATATCACACCCACACACACACACACACCAATCACTTTAAATTCATGCTGTGAATGTGGCTTGAGTCCTGTGCCATCTAGTAAGCAAACTATGTAATGGCATTACCCATACATTTTGAAAATACAATGAAAAGTCTTTCTGAACTTTTGTAGCATCTCTCTAAAAATCAGATGATTTTTATTGATTTTACTGCAAACTACTCTGAGAGCTCTGCAGTGCAGCAAATTAGAAAGTTAACAAATAATTAAAATATATTGAGCAGATGAACTGACTTCAACTTTGACCGGTCCTTTCTTTGTATGGCTATTACACTTTCCTTTTTCACTGCTAGTTTGGAAATGTCACCCACAATCCACAATGTAAATTATAATCCACATCTATCCTGTATCTATCTTGCTAATTTTTATGCCTTTTGATACATTTACCCCCAACCAAACAGCTTTGATCTGAATCGAGAAAAAGAATAACCTAGATTCAATCTAAGCCAGCAATGTGTGCACAGCCTATAGCAAAAAATAAATTATTACATACAACTCAGGATTCCTGGATGTATGATATTTCATAAAAGAATGGTCACTGATCACAGTGGCTCTAGTTCAGCATCTTGCTAAATAATGGTTAAGATGCTTTTGGGACAGCCCTGCCAGGATGTGGGGTTCAGTGCAGTTCACATCAGAATTCTTAGAGACATGGGTGGAATCTACACACATATAAAAAAAAAAACGCTGTGGAAATGCTTTTTTAAAAAAACATTTTGAAAAATACATTGAATTTGGCATAGCTCACTGTCGCTATCTAGTGTCACATTTGTATATTGCACTTTACAACACATTTAAAACGTTTTATTTGCAGCTCTATAGCTGAGTGTCTTTTTCTGTTTGTCTGAATTGACAAGCTAGAGCTCTGGCTGTTGCTCTGAGCAGAGACTCAGAATTTAGGCTGCAGTCTGACCATTGCAACTAGAATCAAAAACACAGAGCAAACAGACTTTGATGTTACAGGTTTTTTCCATAGGGATAAAATAAACAAGTATAATCAACATATCAAAGTAATAACTACTTGTATCTTGTTTCATTTATACAGGGTTTTGTTTTTTTCCGGGGGATGTAATTTAAGCGTAGGAATCTGGTCCAAAGAGAAGGTTTTAACTGAGAGAGCCTTTATACTGGGAACTAGTAGATTCCCTGCTCTCTAGACTGTTGGTTTTCTCAAAGGCAGATGGTAAATCTGTCAGTAGTGGCATTCAGCAACAGCAGCAGCCCAGATGCTTCTATGCTTTCTGTGTGAAGCTGCCCCACCCCTGAAGAGTACCAGTGGGCTACATGCCAGAAAGAGGTCCCCAAGGCAATTAGCTGCCTCTGAATTCAACTCCAGCTGTCTTGGAAGTCAAATGAATGCAGCTTGTTTGGTCATACACCATTTGATGTGAATAGTCTGCTGCTTCTTTATAAGCAAAGCAGCCTTCTCTGTTTCAAGCCAGCTGCATTCAAGGAAGAAACCTGTGACCTCGTACTGCTCACACTAGACTCCGCTAAACAACAGTGTCCATTGCCATTAGGACAATTAGTCCATCTCATGATTCCAATAAAGCTAGGATTCTGTAACTGCACTGCATCTCCATATTTGGCAAGTGAAACTTTCAAACTACGGTTTCTTTAAAGGTCCCCGGGCACATTTAGCTGCACAGAATATGAGAAGCACTCTACGACTTTCAAGCAAGTCTCACTATATCCCTGTTCGCTTGTAAAATATATTATATACCATGACTGAGCTAATGCAAATGGACAGTATCAACAGCTATCTAGAACAATACAAGATATGTTGACACTCTTTTAAAGTTGTACTTCGTTTTAATAAAATTTTATGGGATCAAGAGCAATTAGTATGGGGATGAACTCTGAGAAATGTTTGTTTTGATGCAAGCTAATCTAAATGAAAAAAACAAAACAAAAACAAAACTGTTCTTATTTAAGGGGGGGAGGAAAAATGAATGCAATTCACTTCACTGAACAGATGTGCAATCCTCAGAACACTTATTTGGTAGTAGATCTACTTGTATTTAATGGGACTTAGGGCAGATCTACTCCATACAATTAAAGCACATTCTAGACACATTTAAAACATATGGTTCCCCCTAAAGAACCCTGAGGACTGTATTTTGTGATATGCTGGGAAATATAGCTCAGTGAAGGGGAAATACAGCTTCCAAGATTCTTTAGGGAAGTCATGTGCATTGAATGTGCTTTAAATGTGTGGTGTGGATCTGTTTCAAAGGAACCTGTGTGGGCTTAAACTGCATAATGGGTTAGAGCCAGAGGAAAGTCAGCAGAAGGTGTATGCAGAAGATACCTTGGTCTCTCCTTCCCCCAATCTCCCATGCTACTGTCCACTTGCATCATCAGGGTATCCTGATCCTCAGGTTAGTCTTTTCAGAATGCTGCCAGGTATCTTCTGCCAATCCCCTTCCACTTGTTTTTCCCTGGATCCAATCCAATGCATATACCATTGTTTCTGTTATAAGTAAACCTTAGTCACATTTGCCCAAGCAAATGTAGCAGCAGCAGTGATCTGCTTCATTAAACTCTGCTTTGAGTGACTGGTTTTTCTAATCACCCTACCCCCACTTTAGAGCTGTCTTGTCAGGAGCATCAGATTTTGCCTTGGATCAAACCACAAGTACAGTCGTTACAATATCTTTATAAAAGTCCAAAGACAGTGTGCTTTTTGTCCCGTCCCCCCTTTCAGTACAATCCTGGGAGCCAACATGAACTTGCATTTATTTGTCCACCAAGATAAATCATCCTCTTGCATGTACGAAAATGGAACAAAGCATCTATGAATGCTCAGCTCCTCATTTGCATCAGAGCACTCAGAATTCGGAGTCAGGGATGTTTCCTTGGGCACAGGCATATCCATATTCATGAAAGCATACAGGTGGAGGGGACATTGCAGATCATTCTGTATAACTCTTGGCTTGATTAGAGGCAGATTTAGGGCAGCACTGGGTGCCAAGCCTAGGGGGCACCACAACCATGATGTAGTGAATTGAGTAGAATGGAGGGTGAGAAGTGGTGGTGGTGGGCACTAAATTTTGGCCTTGCACAGGGCACCACTAATATTGGAAATACTCAAGTTCACCCCTGGCTTGATGCAGGAAATCTGGAGACAGACACTCTATGATTGAAGACCTCCAGCATGGGCAAGCCCACCACCATGCTAGATAATTGTCAAACTGCCTTTCATCAATAATAGCTCTGTCAAATATTTTAGAATGCTCCAGCCCAGTAGCTTTCTAGAAGTACCCATGAAAGTCTTGAACTACATATTTCTTTCTTATGGGGAACAGCAACGTAGAATTAAGTAGAAAGAAGCAATAATTTTTGTAGAACTATTAATATAATTTGACAAACTACCCACAAAATTACATGTCTATAATTCTACTGGCACCAGTGGCAAATTGGGCTGTCTGACCATTCATATAAATATGATTTGCTTTATTCATTAATTAAAACATCCCTTTTCTGCTTTGTACCCAGGAAAGAGTGCAGTTCTTTCTACAACTCTGCAAAGTTCAATTTGCAAATGTCAGAGGTTTAATATCTGTAACAAATTAGGTTAATTGTAATCTAGTGTTATTAGCGACAATGCTGGCTGTCGGTTGACTTGTTTATTCCAAACTGACATTCAAAATCAAACCTTCTGTGGGCTATATTTTTCACTTATTTAACAAATGTAAATCCCAGCAATTATGCCTTAATTATTTAGGCATGTCTGTGCTTGTGTCCAATCACAATCAAGTTTATTCAGAATCCCGTCCAGTTTATTGCTTAGAATGATATACTTCAACATTATGGGCTACAGTCTAATACAGTTCAGAGCACTAACTCACAACACACTTAAGCACACTTAACTGCTCTTGGGTTGTTTCCAGTTGATGACCTTCCATTGACAGAAGGCTCTTTAATCCAATGGAGCCCACTCTCAGCAGAACAGGGGACTGAGGCTATCTCTAGCAACTCCCTTCCCCCCATGCTGCCCTCACCCCACCTCCAGCTACTGCAATGGCTGCAGCTAATCATGTAGAAAGTACCATATTCCATCCCTGAAACTCTAGAGAGCTGCCGTCAATCCATGTAGATAATACTAAGCTAGACAGACCAGTGGTCTGACTAAATATATAGCAGCTTCCAATGTTCCAGTCCCAAAGGGTTCCCCAATCCTCAAGAACAGATTTTGGGATGCAGAGAAGATTTAATAGGAAAAGGGGTGGTGATATCCAAAGGTTGCCTCAGTCTCTGTTCCACTGACAGAAAACTCTGGTGGAGCAAAGAGCATTCTGTCAGTTGGAGGGAAAGTAGCTGGAAACAACTCCTTGCATTTATCATTTTTGATTATTTTCATTTTTAAAAGGAAAAAGGAAAAAGTACAATTAATTTCACCAGGAAAAAGACATCTGTGTGTGTGTGTGTGTGTGTGTGTGATTGATTGATTAAAATACATACACCACTCGATTGTAATAAAACCTCTAAGTGGTTTACAAGAAATACTAAGACCATCAATCATAAAACAGTTCAAAGACAAGTGGCTTTATCCTCAAAGTGTGTAGCCAGTTGACCATAGCAGGTCCACAAAGGCTGCAGACATACCTCTCTTACAGTGGAAGTCAGGAGCCTATGGACTGTCTGAAAAAACTGCCAGCTGCTAAAGGATGCAATATGAGGTACCACATAGTAGGCATGATTATATGCACTAAATGGTTTTCAGCCAGCTTCGGAGAAAGAATTGTGCCACTCATCTGGCTTGCTTCATAACGTAAAGCTCCTCTAACACCAAGGAGTCCACAGTGCTGCAGAGCAAGCTCAGGAGCGATCATCCCAAGTTACAAACAAGAAGAGAAAGTTTGGGAATATTTTCCTCTTTATCACAACTGTAAATTTGATCTAAGCCAGATGCCTGGTGGACCAATTTTTAACATCCTTCTTCATCATTTGAATGGGGTTGGGGTCTAAATTGTTGTAAGCATTCTTAACCCTCTGCCTTTATCCTACTTTTTCTTCTCTCCTCTGGTTGGCCTATTAACCCCCTAAGCTTCTGCCAATGGATGCTATTCTAGTTTCTATTAGTATTATTAGAAGTAGTGGTATTAGCAGTACTTTTTTCTAAAAAAAATGTTTAGGGGTACTCTCATTTTCCTACTCATATTGAAATACTGCCCCTCAATGAGGCCAAACTTAGATTCACAAAATATTTAGGGGTTTTGCGTACCCCTGCGTACCCCCCAGAAAAAGCACTGGGTTGCATTTATTAGTTGTTTTTCTTCACAAAGCGACCCAGAACAACCTAAAGAGTGCAACAAACATTATAACTACACCAGCACCAGCCAGCATGGCCAAAAGTCAGCAATGGAGAGAGTTGTAGTCCAAAATAGATGAAGGTCACCAGTTGGGGAAGGTTGCTCTGGAGTTCACTCACTTGTCCAAATTCTTCCCTCCATATGTTGCTTTGCCTGCTTTTTGACCTCTTCCCCTCACCTTCTTAATCAATTTATTACCAACTCTGGCTTCTTGTTAATTTATCCTGAGAGTCTAGCAACAGGTTTTTCTCCAATAAAAACAGTGTGTGCTATAAAAAGTGAATTTAAAGAATAGCACTCCAATAAAGAAAATGAAGATCTTGAAAGTCAGCGATGTATTTAAATTCACCATCTCTCTCCATGTGACTCTCAAGTCCTTGTTCAACTACACTTCAGTTCAATATACACACAGGCAAAGAAGAATGCAGGCTTGTAAAATGATTCCTGGTCCAACAAACTCCATGTTTTTTAGTTACCATGAACCAAAACAGATTTAAACAGTCCCCTTGTGCCAGTAAAATGTAGAGGTTGGTAGGCAGAAAGTATTGTTCAGAACTTCAAAGTTAATGAACATACTGCAACTGACCTTCATCGCTTTAGGAAGAAAAGCAAAAGCCCCCCTGGTCTCAAGATGAGATGACCACCCATAATATCCCAAAGAGCAGCCTTCACCAACTTGGTGCCTTCCAGATGTTTTGGACCACAATCCCATCAGACCTAGCCAACATAGCTGTGCTGGCTGGGGCTGGCGGAGGTTGTAGTCCAAAACATCTGGAGGGCACTGGGTTGGAGAAGGCTGATGCAGAGAACTGCAGAGAATGAAAATGGTAGTGAGGAGAGATCAAGAGCCAACACAGAAAGTTTTTTAGGTATTGTTGATATTTCGGGCCTATCCTTGTACACGTTAAAACTCATTAACCCATGAAGACACAGGATGCTTTTGTAAACATTACTGTTTTATGTTTGCATGCTGCAAGCATTGGTAAACAAACTATCTGGCATACTATTTGTTTGAACCAGGCGTCCCTATAGCTATCATGATTTCCATGAAGGTGGTGGATCAAACAACTGACACTTGTTATGGAAATCACAGCTTGAAACATAGAAGATACCAGTCTGCTAAAATATTATTTTATATTTGTTGACATTGAATCCCTGTGAGCTCCCATTGCTTGGTCCCAGCTCCTGCCAACCTAGCAGTTCGAAAGCACGTCAAAATGCATGTAGATAAATCAGTACTGCTCTGGCGGGAAGGTAAACGGCGTTTCTATGCACTGCTCTGGTTTCACCAGAAGCGGCTTAGTCATGCTGGCCACATGACCTGGAAAAACTGTCTGTGGACAAACGTCAGTTCCCTCGGCCAGTAAAGCGAGATGAGCACCGCAATCCCAGAGTCGTTCACGACTGAACTTAACTGTCAGGGGTCCTTTACCTTTACCTTTTTCATCTGTTTCAAGAGACATTGGAGTGTGCATGGGGGTGAAGTAAAACCACTGCATTAGCAGTACCAAAGTGACCTTCCCAGGGCACAAGCCTCGGGCAACAAGACGCCTCTCAGCGCCTCACTAATGTGGTTCAAAGGAATGCAGAGCAATACATTTGACATAAGCTTGGCTACAGGACTTGCAGTGGAGCCCCTTCTGCTACTCACTTCCCTCTACAGCAGAAACCACCTTCTTGACAGTTGGACCCACTATTGGTCTTCTCCACTAAATTCACCAGAGCCTATCTTCACATGCAGGAGGAGTCCTTAACTCACCAAGTGCTTGAGATCTATTGACTTGGGTTTAGCCAGCCAGTCAAAGCCATTTCCCAGGATGTGGCCGCTGTTGCATTCTGACAGCTTTTAGGAGCTCCAAATGAGAGCTCAGTGCAGGGTGAGGACCAAAGGTGAACAAACTACCCCAGAAGGAGCACCCCATATACAAGCAAGCAAGCACCACCAAGCAGCATGATTCAACAGCAAACTTTGCATACCTACGAAGGACCAGTAATCAGGTATAGACTACCCTTTTATCTCCATTACGGTATTATTCTTTTAAGATGTGTTTGTACATATTGTACCTTATTGCGTTTCTTCCCACAGGGCACAGTCATCACTTGTGTATTTTTTTGTTTTTGTGATTGCCTCCATCATCATGCAACATCATTAATTCTTGATTCTGTGATGCTTAGGTGACTGAATCTACTGTTAAATTCCCATTAACTGCATGATTGCTTTATTAAATGCCAATTCAGAAAAACAGCTGAGCATCCACCAAAAATGATCTGCCAAGTATTTCAAGGCAATATAGGTGTTACAGAGATAAACCATGTGAGATGAAAGAAATGGCAATGAACAGTGGGGAAAGTAATTTCAAAATCAATGAGCCACAGGACATTAAAAAGAATCTAGGTAAGACACAAGAGAGATCAAATGTGTGATCAGTGTATTTGAGAAAATGAATTTTGGAATGAAACGCCTAGACCAAAAAAAAGTATGTCAAATCACTACATTACAATTTTCAGAAAAGATATATTGGTCTCAAATTAATGGGATGGCATTAGTAATTGAAAATGGCATTTATTTGGTTTAGAGTCTTTGCTCTTGTTTTATATATGAATGATTCAGGTGCACAGTCTGCAAACTCTGTCCTAAAATATATATAATTCACGTATTTCAAAAGTGATTTCTTTTACCATCACATAGATGATGTTTCAAACATTTATTCCTTTTGCAAACTGATGAGATTACACTTAAATCACCAAACATCACTATTTAAAACCAATTATTCCAGTAAGTAAAAACAGTAACATACTGTGATAAAATTAAACTTGAGTGTCCATGACAATTGAAGCATCAGCCATAAAGTACACTGGGTGACCTTGGGCCAGTCACTATCTCTCAGCCATACATTTTGTGAGGACAAAATGGAAGGAGAAATGACAAGGACAAAACATGAGTGAGTGAATTATTTTTAAAATAGTGCTTGACGTATTTTACATCACACGTAAGGGTGATTTTATATGTCATCTTGTTGTTAACGCGTATTTCTGTGATTGGTAGTTGTTTTAAAGTGCTTTTAATATTCTGTTTTCAAGTCGTAAACGCACCCTCGGACCTTAGGGTAAAGGGCTGGAAAATTAAAATTAAAATTAATCTGCATTCAAGTAACATGCACCACTTCTTTGCATTGTTAAGTTGCTTAGGTTGAAAACCTTTACCCGGGTAACTAGGAGTAACCCCCACTGAACTTCATGAGACTTGTGTTTGAGTAGATATCTACAGGATTACATTGTCAGAGTACATTAATGTGCTTGGAACATTAATGAGTCTGGAAGTGTTTATATGTGTTTCAGTGGTTTATGTTTTTATGGTCTTTGTACAGTCAGTCACTTTGGGTTATTCCATAGGAATCAATTCTTATTTGAAATAAATACATGAATAATGCCAGGGACACGGGTGGCACTGTGGGTTAAACCACAGAGCCTAGGGGTTGCTGATCGGAAGGTCGGCGGTTCGAATCCCCATGACAGGGTGAGCTGCTGTTGCTCGGTCCCTGCTCCTGCTAACTTAGCAGTTCCAAAGCACATCAAAGTGCAAGTGGATAAATAGGTACTGCTCTGGTTGGAAGGTAAATGGCGTTTCTGTGCGCTGCTCTGGTTTGCCAGAAGTGGCATAGTCATGCTGGCCACTTGACCTGGAAGCTGTACGCCGGCTCCCTCGGCCAATAAAGCAAGATGAGCACCGCAACCCCAGAGTCGTCCGCGACTGGACTTAACGGTCAGGGGTCCCTTTACCTTTACATGAATAATAGTATTTTGATTATGCTTTGCTCTTGTGATTTGGGTATCTTAATATTTCAGAGATACTAAATGCATACATAGCAAAATCCAAAATAGTATTTTCTGTAACAGTCATTAGTCTTATTGATACTTGTAATCCTACTGAGCCCTCTGAGGCACATTGTACAGTTCTGAGTATCAGGTCAAGACACATCTTTTTATCCATACCTCTGAAGGAATGGCCATTTTCTCTCCTGCTGCAATGCTGCCCTTGCAATTGGGTTTTAGCTTTTTCATATTGACCTTAACGGTTTTAGTGAATTGCACTTATTATTGTTATTATTGTTCTTGGTTTATTAACTGCCTTTTAAACAACCATCTCAGGTTGGCGCTCATTAAAAACAGTCAAAAACACAAAACATAGCAAATACCTTTAAAACAAAACTAAAAAACATATAAAGCCAACTGTCACAGTGAGGACCCATTTATCCAGCTGAGAAAATTCGTTGCAGGTAAAATGTTTTCAGTTGTTTCTAAAAAGTGTAGATAGTGGGGACATCTTGACAGCAATGCTAGTCCACAGAACAGGGCAGCCACACTAAAAGCCCTGCTCCAAGTGACTGTGGAGCTATCTTCTGTTATTCTTGGAATTTGAAAAAGAAGCTGTCCTGCAGACTGCAGTGATCTTCTGGGTATAAGGCTTTCTGTCAGGTAACCTGTGCTAGATATTCAGGTAGGTAGCTGTGTTGGTGTGATGTAGTCGAAATAAAAAAAAATTAAAAAAAATTATCCAGTAGCACCTTAGGGACCAACTAAGTTTGTTCTGGGTATAAGCTTTCGTGTGCATGCACACTTCTTTAGATACACAGATACAGAAGAAGTGTGCATGCACACGAAAGCTTATACCCAGAACAAACTTAGTTGGTCTCTAAGGTGCTACTGGATAATTTTTAAAAATTTAGATATGTTTTAAACAGTGTAATGTAGGTAACCCACCTTGGGATTATTCAGCGAATGGTGGGATATGTAAAAATAAATAATGAATAAAATAAATGTATTTTTGGCTGTTTTGCTTGCAAGTGTAAACTTTTGAGTAAAAGCATTGCAATCAATTCAATTGAGGTGACATACGAGCTAGTGATCAGAACAGGGCATTCAAAGCACACACATATGTCATCAATGTTGTGGGCATCACATGTATCAGTCTTACAAAGTTTTGTGGGTTTTTTTTTTAAGAATATCTAATGCCGTTTGTGACACACCTTGCTAATTTACTTTATGTGGTTATTTCATGGTCTGATCAGGGAATCTTTTCTTTCCAATTAATTTAAAAGCACTCACGGTCTTGTTAATGGATGGCTATAATCACTCAATCTATATTGCGGGGGTGATTTTCAATCTAATTACTCTACCAGTCACTATTAGAGGTGTTAATGTGGTAGCTAAAGGTCACCAATTGCTCATGGCGAGTTCCCCCCCCCCCCCGCCAGTTTGAGACAATGCTATTATGGAAACGCGCCTGTCAATTACCTCTAGATGCATTTTTATGTCAATTAACAGCCATGGCTGCTACATTACAGCTGAGTATAATGTATGACCGAACCATCTGGTTATAGCTTTAAGTTGCATTTGAACATATGTAATTTAGATGTTAAAATCTGGAGGCTATGCTGCGGTTATTTTTGCTAACTTCCTTGAGCATCTGTAATTAACTGATGCTGAGAAATCAACCCATTAATGGAAAATGTGCATGATTACTGATGGATGCAATGCCAAGAATGGAGCCTAGGCAAGGTTTCCTTACACTGTAATGCTACTGCCTGCTGTAGCATTATGTTGTTCCCATAGTCTATCAGGTTTAATTAAAGTGAAGGCTTTGCTTTCAAATGTTTTATTATGAATTCTGGTTTCCAGTTGTCGCAGCACAAATGGGATCATCCTCAGAAGGTGATCCTTCTTGCGACTGGGCGCCTGGACACACCCCTGACTAAGTAGGTTTCGTTTCTAGGTCTAAGTTTCATTTCTCTAAATAGGCAGCACGGGGTACAGCCAATCAGGAAAGGGGTAGGGGTGGTTAAGAAATTATATAAGCATCAGTGCAAGAGCGCTGCCCTCCTGCCCTCCTGCCCTTAGTGTATGTTCTCGGTCTTGCTTTGGACTATGTGTGAGTCACCTGTCTTGGGACAGGGGCCGGGTAGAAATTTTTATCCATTTGGCAAATTGGCACTGGCCACTTGGTTTTTTGCCTACACCCTTAGCAATCGTCACAACTTTCCAGGTTGGCAGTTAGGCATTGGCTTAATTTTGTGTTTGGAGGGGAGGTGTGGTCATCACCTGCCTCTCAATGATCAAAAGGTATTCTGTTAAAGGAATCTGGGGGTCCCGGATCTTGTCTGAAGTCCACTTGATGGGCTAGGGCCATGCCAGGATCACAGGAATCTTGCGGTAAGCTTCTGTTGGGCAAAACCCCGACGTTGCTGCCCCGATGGGTTTACCTACATCGACTCTGTCAACTGGGGCAGTAGTCCATTATAGTCTTCAGCCAATGCCTATGCCAATACCACTCACATTTAATTTGCAATCAATAAAGTTGTGGGCTTAATGTTACTTATCAACCTTAATTGATAGTGGGGGACTTCAACAAACCAAGAACTAAGATTCCAGTGGACATAAGGTAACTAGGAATAAATCCTTTACAACCATGTGCTGAACAACCTAGGATAGCCTTTGAAAGAGGATGAATGGATTTATGCTTTCACCCCAGTCAAGTAAAAATATCAAGGCATCACCCCAATATCTCTTTCAAATATACAAAACCAAAGCAAAATACACTGTCCAATAAGAGTAGTCTTGCAACAGCTCACCTGTGCAAGAAAAAGCTAGCAGAAAAGATGTTCTTTCTCCGTTTCTTTTTTTTTTTTTTTACCAGGAACGCTTATAAACATGGGTCTGTTTCCAAACCAAGTTGAGTGTTTACTAATCACTATTCCATGTACAGGATGCTCACCTAATGAAGAAATGAATGTTTTAGTCCTGGGCATGACCTCTAAAGTAATCCATTCATTAGCAAAAGTGGCATTTGGACTATGTAAATCTTCTAATTCTTTCAAAAATCAGATAAAATGTCTGGTTTTACTTTTCAACTGACATTCATGCAGATCCAAACCTCCACAACATTCTAATGCACATGATAATCACATTTTTTTAATTGGGCTTCCCCATTTGTTTCCAAAGTGATAGCAGATTTTTGGCTTGGAAATGAGCTTGCGCACATTCCTGCTGCTTCCACTGAAGTGATTGGAGAAGTCATTGTGGAACTCCATAGCCCAACATTATATCCTCCTTTGCCTGAAGGAAAATGCTGGATCAAGTCAATTGAATATAGTGGGCATTTATTTCAATTGACACTTCATCACTATGAAATTTATGTAGCCTTTCCATCATTTAATAGAGTAAACAAGTTCAGAATGCGCCTATTATTTAAGTTTAAAGCAGCATGGCTGCCATCCACAATTATGGTCTTGGTAACAGTGTCTCACAATTTAAAGTCCAAAGGGCCTGATTTAATATTACCTATTTTAGTGAAAACTGCCAAGGCCTGGCATTTCGAGAATAAAATGTGTTCTAGCCAGTAATAATCTGGCATTCAGTGTTTATAAATGAGAGTCTTTATGTCAGATGCAGGAAGAAAAGGCATTTGCTACAGCAAATAATGTATGTCATGAATTGTTATTACTGCAAGAATGTAGGCTATAATTTTAACTGGAACTATAGGGTTGAGTGGACAAACTGTTGTAGCGAAAGACTTTCTAGATTACATTTTCTTTTCAAGAGACTAAGTCCATTTATTTTCTATAATTGCTGGAGATTTTAAGGGGAGCATACCCAAGCTCTGAACAATGTGGATTTCACTTCATTCTCAGTTTATCTCGTGTGAATCATCATGCTTAATGAACTCATCAGGCTCATGGTGATCAATTAATATGATCAGTTTGTTATGTGAACATTCAATGCAGGTAAGAAAACAGGCAGGGCTCCTCAGCGATCTGTTCACTGATTGTTCATCCTGGTTGCACAAAGGTTACATGGAGGTCAGTAGCAGATGGTGTGCTGGGGCTGAGCCACTCACCTGACCTCCCTCCACCTGAGTCACTGCTGCATACTGGGATGGAGAAGAGGAAGAACAAGGCAGTTGCAAGGTCAGTGTGGTGTAAACACTACAGCAGGAACACTAGATTAGCTCTTGCATGGTGATGGATTTGCACAGCACCGACATCTCCTTCTCTGTCCTGGTATGTAGCATTGACTCAGTTGGAGGGAGAACAGGACAGCAGTGCAGCTCCCCCCCCCATACAATACTAGTAGATGTTACAGTATGTTGAGGCTTAACTGAGCATTCATTCTGATTCATTTGTGGGGAGGGCTATGTGTTTTCCATTTAATCATTTTTTTCATCCCACACTCTTCAGGGCATTTCTCTGTCACTTTCCTAATGGCAAAAAATCTATGGTTTCTTAAGTAGATATGTTCTACTGGGGCAGTAGCACTCTTTAATCTACTTTAACTGCACACACCTAAATTTCTGCTATGTGTTTGATTTCTTCCCATAAACCTGGAACACTCTGAAGACACCCCACAGCCTCAAATAAGTTCAGTTCAAATTGATTTTGAAAGAAGCCAGTCTCCTTAAAATGGGAGCTCTGATTTGAAATGCAACAAAGGACACTACCTACTAATGAATTATATCATGCGGCAGCAGGATTAGCATGGCTGAAAGAATGGATTAACTTAAAAGATACCGATTTGCTGGATCTTGAAGGCGATGATAATTGGTTCGGATGGCACTCTTACTTAATATATGATAAGGTGAGAGTTCACAAGGGATTTTTGAGCTATGTGATTAGGAAATCAATCTATAAGATCTGGGTTAAATATAAAGGAATACTGGAGCCGAAAATACCATTGTGGACCTCATCTGTTGAGGCAGTGGCAGTAAAAAGAAGACAAATGAAAGGAGAGTGGCCTATGTACCGATTACTATTGGAGATGGATAAAGACGAGCTAACATTGAAGAAGTACGAGGAAATCAAAGGATATCTGTCAGACTGGCTCCAGTACTTTCAGTTAAACCAAAGACTGTGCATAGATAAGAGGGAAAGCACCACAAAAGAAACAACAAGATTTGAGAATGATTTAACCCACATTAAAGGAAAACACATTTCAAAAATTTATGATTATTTACTAGAATGGGGAACTAAAGAAGAACAAGTTAAAAAAGTAATGGTAAAGTTGGCACAGGATTTGGGATATAACATCCACATGGAACAGTGGGAAAGGTTATGGAGAACAGATATAACATCTATGGTGAACTTAAAAAATTATTTAAAATTACATTAAAAAAAGAAAGACCAGAAATTTTCCTACTGGGTATATTACCAACAGAATTTAAAAAGAATATAAGACCACTATTCATGTACACAATCACGGCTGCTAGAATAATAGTGGCTAGGAATTGGAAGAATGAAATTTTACCATCGATAACAGAATGGCAGGTTCTCATGATAGAGTATTTACAGTTAGCCAAGCTGACTGGGAAAATTAGAGGAGTGTCAGATCAAAAGGTGTATGGAGAATGGAAAATATTTAAAGCATATTTGAATACATACTGTACAAACAAAAAAATACTTGCAGAACTGGATTGATACTTGTAAGCAAAAAATGTACTAGATACTATACTGGATTATACAATGTATTGGACTTTCATGACTTATAAATCTGTGTAAGAAAATAAGGATAGTGTAAATAGTATAGTGGGGATGATTGGAAGTTATTGATTTTAAGTTGCTTGTTACGTGTAATATGTCGCAACATTAATATATGTTTGTTTGTTTGTTTGTTGTATTTGTTTCTTTAATCATTTTTTGTCTCGTTTGATTTGCTATTTATGTTACGTACATATGTGTGCAATACTAATACTGTAAAGATTTATATTACAAAAAAGAAAGAAAGAATAGGTCTGTCTGTTGCAAGACACGCTGAAGCTCAATCATATATTGCTGCTGGGTTTGTGATGCCTTATTGGTGATGTCTATAAACAAAAACCATGTGACTCAGATGACACATGTTGGTATGAGCAAGTAATCATTTCATTTGGTTTCTTTTTACAGATTTTACCAGTGTGGCACAATGTCAGTTCACATAGAAACAATTTTCATGCCAAAACAGTAATTTATGAATCAGTCTCGAACCTAATGAATGTGGAGAATAGAGTTACAATACAAAACAATCCAAACCCTGGCCAGCAAACAGTTGAGCAGTGAAACCACTACTGCATTCATAGCCTAGCTGTCTCACACCACCCAGGGCAAAAAGTGAGGGTGGGCAGTTCCAAGTTGTTATAGCTGATTAGCCTGAAGATTGTAATTCCTAGGGGATCTTCCCTGACATACCCTTCAAGGTGGAACCACTAGTTAGAACTTCCAATTCTTTGGGTGAAGCTAGCATGTCTTCCATGGCAGTGCTCCCACCCTTGCATGGCTTTCTTTTGCACTGGCAGAGGTCAGCAGTCAGAAGCCCACACCATCTTATCCCTCCCCAGCCATCAACACTTAATCTTTCACAAGATTTCTGCACCGCTTGATTGTAATTAAACCCCAAGGCAGTTCACAAAAACATGATGCGGGAAGGGAGCTATGATTGCACTTTTATATGCATGCATACTAGTTACGTTGCTGAAATGCATAATCTCTTACCCCCAGAAGCAGCATTTTTAGGCTCAGAAAAGTAAATGAAATGTTGAGCATGCATAGACAACATTCAGGAGACAAGGCCTGCAAAGCCTACTGCCTTGAAGGCACAGGCACACTTTTAAAATGTCGTTCTCTTAGTCTTGTTGCAACGCTTGTTGATTACTGCTAAAGCACATGAAGTACAAGGCCAGGTGCATGATCTGTAGCTACAACTGGGGATGTTAAATGCTTACCCTTGATGAAATGTTCATTGACTGCTGTGAGCTACATAACCAAATCAATTGCCCAAGCTGAGTGTTGTTTGATATTTACTCCATCTAGCTTAATCAGGTATCATGATTTCACTGCACAATGCACTAAATGCCTCTGAAATGAAAATATCCAATCTCTGATGTGCTGAACATGATAATGACTATAAAAGTTGTCGATTGGCTCCTGTTTAGGAGATACAAAGATGGTAATGTATAAATGGCCTAGTCCGCATTGAGAAGATAATTTCATTTGGCAATGCTTTATTTCAAACTCCTGATTATGGCATATGGCATCATATAGCACCAGTCCAATAATACACACCACTCCAGGACCAACGGCATGCAGCTGAGTCATGACATCATGGCTTTACGATTGCTGAGGAAAGACGGTGCCTCTTCTTCATGCTTGATGTTTGCCCCACCCCCAACACCCCCGGATCTCTGTGGTCCACCTGACCCAACCTGGAGCAAATCAGGCTCATCTCAACCTGACTCAAATGATGCCTGGATCCCTCAGAATTCATTCAATTTGGTCAAATCCAGTGCACAACCCCAATATTCCGAAATAGAGGTAGATGCATGCAATGCACATCTAAGTACAAATACGTGTTACATTGAGACTCCAAATTGCTCATTAAATCAGTTATGGCATATAGACAAACTGAGCCACATAACCATTCTTTATGCTTCCTCACCCCACTGAAATAATTTAAAATCTCCATAACCAATATAAGATGTAGTTTTAGCCAATAATATATTTTCTCGTAAGTTGTAGATTCCCTCCCCCCAAAAAAGATCCGCTTGTACTACAATAAACAAGCATTGTATGTGTATACAAACATGGTATGAGCATGTCACAGTAATTCAACAAGGACAGAAGCTACTACTAAATCTACAGCAGAACTTGTTTTATATGAATACCACCAAGGTCAAAAGACCTTGCGCAATACTGCAGGATTATAAATCTCGTCTAACAAAGTGTGCACAATGGAATGCATTAACCCACTATTCTCTACTCAGAATTTTCTCTTGTCTCAAAATGACCTTTTCATTATTTCTCCTCTTCAACAAGAAACTTTGTTTTTCATGAAAGACAATGGTTTATTAAATTCTAACACCTTTAATATATTCAGTCTTCAGAAGAACATTATTCAGGTAATCTCATCTTGAAGAAGTGATTAAGCAGCAGAAGAAAAGTATATTGGAATGGTAATATGGGCTTAGTTGTTATCACCCTCAGTACCCATGACAGATTTAATCTAAGTCATGGAAAATTAAAACTTTGTGACAAAAACGAAGGCACAAGCTACATACTGTATTACACATTGCTAATGGCAGTCTCATGGCCTGTTTGAACTCAGGAAAGATGTGTCTTGTAGGTGTGATCAGGAGCAGAGAAATTATGTGGAAGCGGCACTTAATAGTTATATTATATATACAGTTAAAATCTACTATTAGACATGCATATACAGTGGTACCTCTGGTTGCGAACGGGATCCGTTCCGGAGCCCTGTTCACAACCTGAAAGGTCCGCAACCTGAAGCGCTGTGTCTGCGCATGTGCACGGCATGATTCGGCACTTCTGTGCATGCGTGTGATGTCATTTTGCGCGTCTGTGCATGCGCAAATTGCCGGACCCGGAAGTAACCCGTTCCGGTACTTCTGGGTTTGGCGCATTTGTATCCCGTGACGAACGCAACCTGAAGCAATCGTAACCAGAGGTACGACTGTATATTTGCATGTGTCATATAATCTGGGCCTGCATGATCTGCACAAATGGAGAAAGCACTATTTGTGTTAAGAGATCACCTAACTTTCCATGGAAACTCAGGCAGAGATAGTCAACATAGTGCGCTCAATATGTTGCACAACTACAGTACAACCCCCACCACACCTGACTATTGGCCATGGTATCTGGGGCTGATGGGAACTGGAGTCCAATGGCATACAAAGGACATGGCACTGGCCATCCTTCCTCTTAGGTACAAAATTTTCCTGAGTCAGAAATCCACCTCTTGGTGGGTTTTATTTTTTTTCAATCAAGTGTTTACATTTCCATGACTTTTTACATTTCCATTTCCATTTCCATGACAACTACCTATCATTTAGAAAATACCTGAGGGCAGCCCTGTTTAGGGAAGTTTTTAATTTGTGACTTTGTATTGTATTTTAGTATTTGTTGGAGGCCGCCCAGAGTGGCCGGGGAGACCTGGCCAGATGGGCGGGGTATAAATAATAAATTATTATTATTATTATTATTATTATTATTATTATTATTATTATTATTATTATTATTAATTATATGCATTGAACTTAATATAGCACAATGCCCAAGAGTTTTAGACTTTGAGAATTGTATTTTAAACAACTCAGAGTGAATGCACACATACACAAACACACTTCCCAGGGCACTTTCAGACTGTTGCTGTTCTTTGGTGGGATTCAACCACATACCAACAAATTCACGTTGCTCAATTAAGGTTGCTCTGATGCAACAAACCTCACAAATCAGACTTTTTGAAACAAGGATAGTGATGGGATAATGCACTGGAAAGTGTAATACAAAAATTGTGTGACACAGCAACATCCTATAACCTCCTTACAAACATATTGGAATGAATATTGTCCATTCTCCCTGAAAACGTGGTGCAAAATAAATAAATAAATCAGGCTGAATCCTAAATGGACAGGTCTTCTGGAAATGATACTTCAGAGTCAGCAATTTAGGATCTGAGATTATTCAAAAACCTAAGTAACAGGCTGAACAGTTTACAGCAAATAGCGTTTCACTTAGCATGGGGAATCACAAGTTTTTTTTTATTCTTCCTCGTGCCCAGAAATAAAAGCTACACTTTCCAGAGCTGACAACTTCAGAATCAAGAAAATGTTTAGAAGCAACCCTTAGCTTTAACTTTGGCTATTACTCTTCCCCTCTCACAATTTGGTAAGTTTGCAGAAATGTGGGAAGAAGACAGAAAGGAGAGAAACTGGAGGAAGAGAGAGCTTGTGCCAAGCACTATGAGCCAAGGTGAGATCTAGAGGAAGGGAGTTTGTCTCAGTTCATAATGTTTAGTGGATTTCTGAAGTTGTTTCCAAAATTCCTCTCCAGAATTGGGTCTATTCAGCTGCAAAAATGATTAGTTGTGGCTTTGTATAGATCGGTCAAGGAAGGACAGTTGAGAAGATGAAAGGTCAGGTTGAAAAATGAGCTGAGGAAAACCTCACCCATGGCTTAGGGAGTTGACAGGCTGAGAGTGGACAAAGCAAGGAAGGTTTGGAAGTTTGATACCATATGGGTCAGGCCAAAGAAGTAAGGTGTGGGAAGATGAGATCTACATATGGAATTCCACACAACACATATTTAGTGGTATCTGGTTTCTATATTTTCAGCTCCTTTTCCATTTTTAAGACATGATTTTGCTGTCCGTTATAGCTACACTGATTGTTGCAAGTAAGGATGATTGCAATTGTCTAGTAATACTGATTATTGTTAGTGAGGAAGACTGTGAACAACTGTTAATGCCACCAATTCTGCTAGAATTTAAGGGATTGTGGGTTTTTTTTTTTACAGAAGCAAAGAATTGAGCAGGTTTCTGAACTATTTACCTTCCTCCTCTTTCACACAGAAGTATGTTATCCATGAATAAAATTAGCAGGTTGTGTTTCTCCAAACTATTTATTACTGTTTCTTCATCAGTAAGATAAGTTATTCCTCTTTGCTTCCATTTTTCACACCTCTGCCACCCTCCTTATGTAATTTATAAAATAAATCGGTTCAACAAAAGTAAGCTCTGAAAGATTGAAAGTAGGGCCATCTGCTACTCTTTCCCTCCTCAGTTCCACATGAATATTATGACAGGGGACGAATGGCTCTGTCAAATTCAATTTCTTTCTATTCCTCATTTTTTAAAATCTTAAGTTCAGTTTTAGATTTCTGTAGTTATATGTGATTTTTTAAAAAAAACCTCATGAAAATTCATTAGCATTTTAATAAAATTTCTGCTCCTCTTCATATGCAATTTTGCCTAATATACAAATTTGTCAAACCAATCTTCCTTAATATAATGATTTTTGCATGCACATGTCCCCCCCCCCCCCAATATATGCATTTATGTACATATTAGTTGGCTGGAGAACTGCACTGCAAAATTCAGAGAAGTGCAAATTTTGAAGTGCAGATTTTGTTTGTTCACCTTTAAAAATGAACTGGGTTGAATTTCTTTCCCATCTCTAATCATGACACACGCCTTTGGAATACAAGTTCATCTGCCTGGATATATGCTTCATAGTCCTGGGTTGGGGAATCTCAGGCCTGGGGCCAAATGCAGTTCTCCACAACTCAGGACAATCCCCAGGCCAGATTCTTCATCAGCCCTGTTCCACACCCTCATAAAGTACTTTTGCATGGCTAGAATGTGACTTTGAATTTTGACAGGGTCTCCTGCTTGCCTAGATGGTGACATATATATGTGTGTGCACACATAGAAACCTCTGGGTTTTGTGTGGCTAGAATGTAGGCCTCAAGCTATCGAGGAATGCAGGCCTCAGGATGAAAAAGAGTCCTCACCCCTGCTTTAGTCTGAGAAAACCCTTCAGCCCCTTCCCTGCTTTGGGATACTCCTTCACTTGAGGCTATTTGCATTTCCTGCTTGCACTAGCATCTGGTAGGGCACCGCGGGAAGAGAATGCCCCTATTTTCATTGGAGGTTATGGGTTATGCGACCCCCTCAAGCCAAGGAAATACAACCTGCAGAAGACAGCTGAAGGTAGCCCTGTATAGGGAAGGTTTATTATTATTAATAATGCCTAATGTTTTATTCGACTGGCATGAGTTTGGCCAAACTGCGGGAGGCAGTGGAGGTGCCTGCCATGCTCTGGTCCATGGGGTCACGAAGAGTCGCACATGACTGAACGACTGAACAACAAAATGTTTTATTATGTATATATATATATATATATATATATATATATATATATATATATATATATATTTGAAGCCACCTAAAGTGCCTGGGGCACCCCAGTCAGATGGGCAGGGTATTATTATTATTATTATTATTATTATTATTATTATTATTACTATTTTCATCAGAGAAATGTTGGAGGGTATATGGAGAATGCTGGACTAGATGGGCCTTTGATCTGATCCAACAGTCTCTTCTTATGTTCTTATATCCCAGAAAGAACCACCATGTGATGCAAGCCCCCAATGAGCAGGCTCTTGCATGGTAGAAAGGCCTTAGGAGTGTGAAAATGTTTATTGGGGGGGAGGGGGAATGGTGTAGCCAGTGAGTTAATTAGCTTTCAGAACAGGTTCCTTATAATAAAGACAGGCTTGGATCATTCTGAAAGCAGCAACAGCAACAGTGAAGACGCAGTAGAAGACAACAAATGAAATCTGACAGCCATCCTGCCTGCAGGGCATGCTAAGTCTTGGAAGTTTATTTTACAGATTTATAGAATGCTATCCAGTGGAGTATATTCAATATGGTATCTTTATAGCTGAAAAAGAATTGTTTGAAACAAATTCACTCTGCTGAAATTCAAATAAATAAAGCATTCCCCCAGCTTTGCTCTGTCTGCTAGAACTTGATGATGTATAGCATATAAACATTCAATGATGAAAGGAATAGATTAAACTACTCTGAACCATTCTACAAACAAATTTAAGCTTTTGAAAAGACAATGCTGTAGCACCTTATAGCCAACGAGCCAATTAGCTCATTGGCTTACAGAAAAGGACAGATAAACAATACACATGGGTAAACAGTGAAAAATTCAGAAAAGTAGCATGTGGAGTCCATGTAACAAAATGATTTCCAGTTAATTATTAGAGCCAACTTTGCTTTGATTCCTGACACAAATATAATTACGTTGTTCCCTTTGTACATGTTGAAATGATTTTGAAATGAGGTATGGAACTACAATACAAATATTTTTTTTTCCTGCATGCAACCTGTGGGGAAAATAATGGAAGATATATTTGGCTACTTTTCTATTTTAGTCATGCCTGTGCTTTGCATTTGGTCCAAGTCCTTTAAGTTCTGTATGCAGAAGTCTTGATTTCACTGCAATACAAAACCTGGTGGACACATGGACTAATGCAAGCATATTTTGGAACAAAAGATTCCAGGACAGAATATCTAAAGCATTGATGTTGGTTCCTCAGAATAGCTATGGCCAACGCAGTGATTGATGCTGAAACATCAATAGACATAAGAAGACATACAATGAGAATGAATCTAAGAGCTCCAAGATATGTGCCAGAAGCAATGTCTTCATAAGTTTGCATTGGTTACTTTCACATGTGTTTCTTGTTACTTGCTCCTTCTAGTGTTCCTTTGTATGAGGTGCATCCTCTGGGCTGATTCATTGGTTTCCATGGAAGTGTGGCTGCTAACAAATAACTTGGGCTGCTCGTGGCTATGGGAGACTTCAAATTTGCTTCCCATGTGGGCAAGGCAGATTGCTTGGTAAGTACCCATGCGGGCTAGAGAAAATAGTGTGGGTATTTAGCACATGATATGGCTGACCCAGAAGAGAACTCAGTCAGAAATTTCTGCAGCTATATGGAGTCCTAACCACATGGAAACAATTTTCAACAGCCGGGGGGGGGGGGCATATGAATTGGCCCTGCATCTATGTACATTGTTCGCCAAAGCAACTGGGCTATCTCAAAGCATTCGTGGGTTATTTGTTTATTTAAGAAATATCTATCCTGCTTTTGTCAATGAACCAAAGCAGCTTACACAACCATTGAAAATACTCCAGAACTAACTAAGTCACATTCAATATAAAAACAAAGTGTGATACCATGCTCTGTTCTTGAGTTTAAAATTCAAACACACACACACATACACACTTAAGTTTTTTGAACCATGTACAGAGATTTTGTTGGCTCTGTTGGGGAGGATAATCCTTAACACTACTGTAAAACCCTGGTAAGTGTTTTAACACTACTGTAAAACCCTGATCAGCTAGCCAGCAAGTGGATGAGGGCCTCTTCTGAGATATTAAAGGACAAAAGAGTGTGCATGGCCAATTAATGTTTTGCATGCTAAGGACCCAAGAAAAGTCCTGCTGGATCAAGCCATCTAGTCCAGTACTTTGTTCTTGTGGGGGCCACCAGATGTCCATGGGAAGCTGGCATGCAGAACCTTAGTTCAATACTGCTCTCCTCATCTGTAATTCCCAGCAACTGTTACTACTTCAACATTGAATTTGGCTCAGAAGCTTCAATGAGTTGGATCCAGACTTCACAATGAGTGGAAGGAACATTGCTCATGAGACACTCCAGCCAGGGGAAGTGGGGAGGCTGATTCAACCACCCCTCTGCAGTCTCCCATACTCCCCCCAAAAATATGCTCTGAAGGAATGAGGAATCTTCTCGAACAATATGTATGTGGCACAGATGACCACGCAAGGAAGGGAAGAAGCAGCACAAATCACTTTGCCTTACCTTACCTTCCTCCAGTGAGAGCCTGTACAGGATTGAATAAGCCCTTCCATGTGTGAAAGAGTATCTCTGGAACTAATCATTTGAAGAAGGGACTTGCTCAGCCCCAAAATCAACTGGGCTGCTTGAGTGTTCATGTCCAAAAGTAAAAAAAAGAGAAAAGGTGTGGAGAGAAAGCACCTCAAACAGCTGAAATCCCTTTCCCCTTTCTTTCTGAGCCTTCCCTTCTACATGTGTATACAAACAGAAGAATGCATCGTGGCAGCTGAAAAGTTCTTCCATTCAAATTTCTGCCCCAAACTCTTCTGGAAACAAGGGATAGCAAATTATTAAATAAATTAACAAACAAATAAATGGTTTTTTTGTTTTGTTTTTTAAAAACCACAATAATCTCAAATTGTGCATTTCATGAGCCAGACTACAAAAGCCACTGAATTATGTGATATTTCTCCCCCCCCCCTTTCATTTCCCTGCTGCTGCCACAAAATGCAACCATGGAAGCTGTATGCTGAGGAGAAAGGCCCTCAAGGGATGAGGGACTTTGTAACCCTTTCTCCAGTGATTTCCCCACTGAAAATTATCCCCAGCTGCTTTTCTCATCTCAAGAGAAACTAAGTTGGGTAAATGTATAATTTCCCTACAATGAGAAGAAAGGGAGCTGGTGAGTAATGAGTTAAAAAAAAATCTACATCCCAAAAAATAGTTATTTTGCTTCAGATTACAACATTCACTGTTGCATTTTGCACACATCACACTCAAATAAAAAGTGCACACCATTTACTGTCATGTGTAGTTTGGCCCCAATTAGGTGAGGTGATTTTCTAGGTGATACTGCTGGTGGTCACAGTGTTCAGTCATAGACCTAATCATATTTTCCAGAAAGAATATGAGAACCTTTTGGAAATTTAGATTTCCATAATTAAAGTGGATTAAAGGGTTGTGTTGCCCTTGCAGAGGAGTAGGCAACCTAGTAACCTGCAGACATTTTTGGACCACAATTTCCAGAAGCTCCAGCTGGCATGGCCAATGGTCAAGGATAATTGGACATTGCCCACAATATGCAGTGTATGCTGCATTGACCACCCCTTTCATATACCCTCCTAATGCCAGGAGTAACTGCTCCAGAAACAGGTGTAATACTGGCAGAGGGGAAATGTAGGTTTGCACATTTAAAGTGAATGAACACACTCTGTCGACCTAGCACAACAAATCCACATAGAAAAAGAAGACGCAGGCCTTTTTGGAGTAAGGGAAGCAACAGGGAAAAGTTCTGAAAAGTGTGAGATGAGCAAATTATTAACTGGAAGATGTATAACCACCTCAAAAGCAAACCAGGATGGATGATCATTGTTATAAAACCTCCTTGGAAGAGAATCAGAATAAATGCTCTGACAGTCTACCAAATGCATAAGGTTTAGGCAAACCAATAAGGATGAATGGTCAAGAAACAGAAAGTCCTTATAATTAAACAGATGGAGTGTAAAAACACAGCAAGTTAACAGTGATGCAGTGCCTTCATTCTCACAAAGGAGAAGCGAAGCCCAATTCGTGGATCTGAATCCTTATATTCTTCTCATGGACAATAGTAGTGAAAATTGTGCTGTTTGGTTAATGCAATTTTCAGAGCAGTGACACCAAATCCAGATGTGAATTTCTTGTTTTTGAAATCAGAATAGACATATGCTACGGGGTGAAAATAGTAACGGGAAGGACAATGGATTATCTACTGTAGATAAGGGTTTTTCTGCCCTATCATTTAACTTCAAAAGCTGCCTTACATCTTAACCTCGAGCTATGCTTATCTAAGAAGCAGTGAACTCTTTACTTCAAGCCTTAAAGGTGCAGGAACTTAGATAAAGTTATCATGCTTCTTTTAAACTACATAAATATGAGAAGTTTGAGAAGAGAGTTTAGCAGTGAGAAGGACTCCTTTCGAAAGCAGACCTTCATGGCTCTGAAACCTTTCTGTGTGACTGCTTAAACCATAATATATATCAAAAACATCTCTTATGACAGTTTCTTTGACAGAAGATCCTGATTGTGTCACAGAGACAGCACAAAGCCAAATGAATGTATGTTGTAGATTTATTAAATATCTCTATAGCTTATATTTGTATTTTAACTTTACCTTCCTTTTAAAAAGAAGAACCAGGGTATCATACTTTTTGTTGATTCAGTCTACCTACAAAGCAGTAACAGATATATATCTCTGTTAAGGTTTAAGCTTATATTAATGATGAAACGGTTTTCGCCCCCATGATGTGTTAAATCTGTATATTCCTGGACCATGTCTCTTTGCATATTTTACCCACAATTCAATTTTGTTCTGTTTCCACATTAAATTGCAACACAACCTGACAAATTTATAATTATTTGTCGCATTTATATCCCACCATCTTCTCCAAGGAGCTCAAGGTGGCACATATGACTCTCCTTCTCCTCATTTAATCCTCACAATAACTATGTGAGGTAGGTTAGGCTGAGACGCTTGACCATAATAAACATTTGATTGATTGATTGATTGGCCTTGTGTTGTTGCACAACTGGATCTTCTTAATTAGTTGTGCAAAACTGCAGTTATCTACATGCCTATCCCACATGTGATTGCACACAGACTGGGAGCATGCCAGTGTCCACATTTCTGAGGCACTGTGAGTGTGAACCAGCCTTGAAATGATAACCTTAAGCACAAGCCATTTCTTCTTATTTGATTTCACACAGAGAGCAAACTTCCTGCTTTCATAAATAAATAAATTGTTAGTTCATCCAAATGAGGTGTGTGGGGTGTGTGTGTGTGTGTGTGTGAATATAGCCATGGAACAGAAAAAGTCTGGGAACATGAATAGTTATTAATGCATTCTGTATATAGTAAGTGTGTAGGTACAAGCCACAATATTTAACTTGTATCTGTAGCTTTGAGAAGCAGTCACATCTGTTTTGGAGGTGCTTTGTGTCTTCCCAATTGAACTCATTATTTGAGGCAAAATAGATTTGTTAAAAGCAAAACTCTGTTTTGTCCCCATTCACTGTAAAACAACAACATTTTTATTATTTATACCCCGCCCATCTGGCTAGGTTTCCCCAGGCACTCTGGGCGGCTTACAGAATATATAAAACAGAATAAAGCATCAAACATTAAAAACAGAGCACTGTAGCCATGTGAGAGGTGCCTCAAAGCTGACTGGGGATTTGAAGCCAGGTCTCTCTGTCCGATCCTCTGTCCGCTTCACCACACCATTTCTCCACTGGGTCCAACTGCACAAGGCACCGGAAAGTCCCTTTGCCTGAGGGTTTGAGCCTGATCCCAGGTATCACCTCCAAGAACTTCAGGCTGTCACTGTAGCCTCGATCCAAACACAGTTTCCACAGCTTGACCTTGTGCTCCTTCCACACCAGGGCCTCCAGCTTATCCAGACGCAAGCCTAAAGGAAACTGGCCCAGACTGCTTCGGAGGAGAGGGATCACATCCGCACCACTTTTCCTTGCAGAAGAAGATTCCCTTGGCCACTCATATGCAGGGTCCAGCTCTATTGTGTGGGCTGGGTAGTCCCTCCCCTTACCTGGCCAATCCCTTGGCTATGCCTCCCCCAGGCGGGATTGGACAGGTAGCTAGGTAGGCGGAAACCCCAGGTATCCCTTCTGGGGGAGGGTGAAGCCAGCCAGCCAAACTACCAGGTGTCGCCCAGGAATTCAGGGGGCTACGCGCGACCACACAAACGTCGCCCCCCATTTTAATGTGGGGAGCGGTCATTGTGTTACAGGCTTAGTCTTTAACCACAGAGAATTGTTTCACATGACACTCCAGTCACAATGGTCTTGGGGAGGGATGCTGAAGTCAGTATTTAAAAGTGTGTTTGTTTTTTCACCTGGATCTATGTGGAGGGATTTTCCTCCAACACTCCTTCCCTTATGCAAGTCAAGGGAGACATCTCTTTCCCATGAATTTGGTGGGAAGCAGAAGCTCAACCCAAACCATAACCCTTGGGGTAAGAAGATATTTTCCCCATTCCACTCTTTCCTGGTATTCGTATTCTTTTTTCCACCTTCAGCACTCCATTATTCCTGTTGTGCTCTTCCCAATAGAGAGGAAGCAGCAGTCGGGCTCCAGAGCTTCTCCCACCCTCCACTCCCTCAATTAATGCTTACTTTACAGGTTAACCTTTTTCCCACAGGCACTCAGGTGCTGCTATGCCAAGGCCGCAGTTCAAGGGCCGGAAAGGAATTTCCCTGCATCGGCAGGTTTCGCCTTTCCTGTAGCAATTTGTAACAACTTTGGCGGTTTCAGGCCTTGGGCGGAATCTTTAGTCATCTTCCTAAATGGGGGGGGGGCGGTGACTCCATACCCCCAATGTGGCGGCAATAACAGGGTTCCCCGTTAAAGGAGTATTGGGGGGAGGCATTGTCCATACGCCGAGAGGTTGTCATTGCTCTCCCCCACCAGTGGCGGCAAAATGGGGGGCGGGCTATCTGCTTGAATATATGTTCTCCAGAGCTAGCCCAATCCCCAGACATTCTGGATAACCCTGTGGTTTCCCAGATCCCCGGCTGGGGGCTGGGAAGGATAAACACCCAATGCCTGAGCCAAGGTCTCCCTACATCTGAATCTTAATAAAGTTGTGGCCAATTTTAATCCCATAGCACATTGTCTTGTGTCATTATTCTGCTCAGGGGTCGCCTGGGGTTTGGGGGACTCTGCCTGGCCACGCAAAACAAACCATCTCCTCATTTCTTCCTCCTCTCTCAGGGTGTTTCCATAATCAGTTGGTTTTTTTTTTTTTTAAAGCAAAAACAAGTTGCAACTGTCGCTTTAAAATGCAGCATTTATGAGGCATCAAGACTACACTGCACAGTCCACAGCTCCTAATCTGACTCAAGATGCCTTATTAATAGTTCAGTCTGAATTGGCAGTGGTGGACTTCAGGGTCTCAAATTTCAGCAGCGCCCTGTGTGACGTGGAAATCCAGCACCCCTTACCTCTCATGCTTCGTTCTACAGCATTGTTGTGGATGAACCAGTTGTGCTACCCTGAAACCGCCTCTAGACTTCATCCAAATCACCCCTATTTGGCTTGTAATTCAGGAATTGCACAGAGCCAATGGACACCCTTAGTATACAGTGGTACCTCAGGTTACAGACGCTTCAGGTTACAGACGCTTTAGGTTACAGACTCCACTAACCCAGAAATAATGCTTCAGGTTAAGAACTTTGCTTCAGGATAAGAACAGAAATCATGCTCTGGCAGCGCAGTGGCAACGGGAGGTCCCATTAGCTAAAGTGGTGCTTCAGGTTAAGAACAGTTTCAGGTTAAGAATGGACCTTCAGAACAAATTAAGTTCTTAACCTGAGGTACCACTGTATAGGCAGGAGAAAAAAACTGCAGAGTCAACGTGATGAAAAATGCACTTGCCTTCAAGGAGCTGATCATTTCCATGTGAGGAAGACTCCCCACCATCTAGCAAGCTGGTCAGTCTCAACAATAAAGTATCTGGCTTCTGTCTTGTAGATGCAGAGCTTCCTCGCTTTTTCTAAACAATTGCTTCCGCCTACATGACATTCCCTTTGCTTACCTCAGCATGACAGGAGACACCTTTGCAAAGCTAGTCCCTGATCAAGTCGACTGCATTGCTGAGTTATTTCTCCTGGAAAAGACCTCTGCCATAATTGAATTTATGCCAGGTAAGATGTTATACATCCACTGAGAGTAGAAATGAAGATACCAAACCTCACGTTCTACAGCAGTTTCTTCACCCTGTGACCCTGGTGAAATTGCTGTTCAGTTATTTGGGGATCAACTTGTAAAAAACAATTTACCATCCTAGCCTAAATGGTATCATCTTCTGTTGAGAGTTAAGTGTATGTGGGCAAGTTTACCATCTTTTAAAGGATAGAGGTTCTATGTATTTAACAGCTGCATGGCAAACAGAAATAAATATATGAACTTCTCCCTCTCAGTGCATCAATCTATTAGGAAAAGCTGAATCTGCAACTTTTGTTTGGGAGTGAGGGTTAGGAGGAACTAGTGGGAAACTGGACACTGCTCTGATCACTCTAAGGAGCTCATGGAAAGCACTGTGTGAATGGGAGAATATAAAGAGTTTGAGAAGAAATGTGAATTGGATGGGCTTCTCTAAGGGGAAAATACTTGGAGCTGAAAGCAAGATTATAATATGACTCACGATTAAAGAATAGTTAGTATGTAAGTAGTACAACACATCTTACTTTCTATTATCTTTACAATTACATCAGAAAAATTCAGAAGCCTAACACATTTTGATATGAGATTAATCTTCACAACATTAATAGCCACCAGCCATCTCAAGGTCCCAAAGCAACCAGATTGGACATTAACAAGCTCTGCATGATCACCATTGCTTCAATATCTAGGTCATCTTTAATGACCACACATAATAAACACTGCCACATCTCTTTGCTCCAACCATAACTTATTCATTTTACAGACGTATTAAATTCTAAATAGTAGCTTGTTGCAGAGGGTGGCAGAATCCATTAGTTAATTGCTTAATGGGTTAAACATACACTCAATACACTCAATAACTTTAAGATACTCTACTTGCAGAGGTCAGAATGACAAATAATTCTTTAGCTCTCAACAACATTGTGCCTGACATTCTTTCCCCCCGATCTTCCACCAGGCAGCCAATAAAGTTTTAAGTTGCACTGCAGTCAAAGAGTCATTCTGCTATGCTGCAGCCCCTCTGCAATTTATACATTGGGAAGTTACACTGGCTCATTCCTTTGACTCATTTGGAAAAACAAGCAAGCCATTAGGCATATCAAACACTCCTATCAAATGCTTTTAAAAAGCCTTGAGGGGTTGCTGTGCTAGCATTCAAGAGTGATGTGTGAAAAGCTCAGTTGCATCTCCCCACTTCTTGACCAGTACTCCCCATTCCCAGTTTACCCAAACAAACAAAAATACTTGGGGAGAATGGGGTAGAAATGGTTTCTTTTAAAATAGGTGATGTGTGGTGCATCTGCTGCTGCTAAGGATAGGTGCCTCATCCTATTGAGTCTTGAATGCTATGCAGTCTCTAAGTCTGAGCATCTTAGGGAAACTCCTTAACCCAAGGAGCTAAATTTTTGCCATGGTTCCCTTGTAGATGCTTGATAAAAAACTTTCCCTTATCCACATGTATCATAAGAGCTCCTCTCTAGTCCTACCCTCTCCAGCTGTGTTCTCTGTGTGTAGAACATTTGTATAGTATCAAACCTATCATTTTTTAATTAATTATTTGAAATATTTCTTTGGCGTCCTTCCTTTATCCACGCAGATTCCACAATTGTGTACAATGGGCAGGATTCCATACCATTCAGAAAATGCAATAAAACAATAAAAGTCCCACGTCCACAGCAAGATTTATCAGACTTTGAGGCAGTAATAAGACTTCATGTAGACACCTCAGTTCTCTGCTTATCTGAACATTTTGCCGAGGGGAGGAAAGCTGAGTGAAGGAGCATCAGTGCATAGAGATGCAAACACTTCCCCAGGACACCTGCCCTGCCACCCCAATTAGGATCAAGGGGCAGGAGCTGACAGCATCCCAGAAAGGGGACAGAGCCAAACAAGGGCAAGGACATGCTAGTGGCTGAAAAAGAACTTGCTTTTACGATGTGCAGAGGAAGAGTCCAGAGGGAACAACAGTGGGAGAGATGCCCTCATTAACATCATACACTGTCTTGAAAGAGTGAAAGGCTTGGGGAGAGAGCAGCCTTCAGGCTGGAAAAAACAACAACAACCCACTTCTAAGCTTGAGACTCTTAATATCAGGGTCACGGGTTTGAGCCCCACATTGGGCAAAAAATTCTTGCATTGCAGGGGGTTGAACTAGATGGCCCTCGTGGTCCCTTCCAATTCTATGACTTATCCAATGACAATAATTCTATTTTTCTACACTAATAATGAGATGTCTAGTACTGTTTATGATTTTCCAAACAGTGAAAGAGACAATATTTTATTTTTAAAATTGCAACTTCATCATAGTATATATGGCAGTCAAAAACATTTGAATTTTTCCAACATAATTGCTGACAGAACATTTTGATTCTTGTAACCTCATTAAGGGATCATGCCAAGGACTTCATTATTACAAAAGTATATGGACTTTGTATGTGCTCCAATGCATCCTTCCAAAATCAACACAATTTAAACCTAGGTAACCCATGCCATGTATGGTTTTTTTAAAATAGTATATGAAGAATAAAATATAACACCGTTTCCTAACCTTTTAATTTTACATGTATGTAACCCACTTCAGATAATGAAAACTAGGCAATACATTTGCAGATAAACATGGAAAGTAGTTCTGGGTGAAACACCTTCACAGTCTTGACACAGATAAAGACCAGTCTCTCTGACCTCCCTCTGAAGCAGTCAGAGAAAAATCAGGCTTCTGTAAACTTTGGGCCTGTTTTCCTCTATCTTCAGCCTCCTCCCTTTCACAAATTTACTTGGTTGGAGATTATGGGGGGGGGGGGGCTTCAAGGAAATCTGGTGACACAGACTTAGTTATGGGACCTGCCATTTGAATGGATAGAATCAGGACAGGGAGACATAGAAACAGTTGTTGTTTAGTCGTTTAGTCGTGTCCGATTCTTTGTGACCCCATGGACCAGAGCACGCCAGGCACTCCTGTATTCCACTGCCTCCCACAGTTTGGTCAAACTCATGTTGGTAGCTTTGAGAACACCATCCAACCATCTCGTCCTCTGTCGTCCCCTTCTCCTTGTGCCCTCAATCTTTCCCAACATCAGGGTATTTTCCAGGGAGTCTTCTCTTCTCACGAGGTGGCCAAAGTATTGGAGCCTCAGCTTCAGGATCTGTCCTTCCAGATTCCTCCTCCCTTTCTGCCATCAAAGTTGTGCCATCAACATATCTGAGGTTGTTGATATTTCTTCCGGCAATCTTAATTCCAGTTTGGGATTAATCCAGTCCAGCCTTTCGCATGATGAATTCTGCATATAAGTAAAATAAGCAGGGAGACAATATACAGTCTTATTGTACTCCTTTCCCAATTTTGAACCAATCAGTCGTTCCATATCCAGTTCTAACTGTAGCTTCTTGTCTGACATAGAGATTTCTCAGGAGATAGATGAGGTGATCTGGCACTCCCATTTCTTTAAGAACTTGCCATAGTTTGCCATGGTCAACACAGTCAAATGCTTTTGTGTAGTCAATGAAGCAGAAGTAGATGTTTTTCTGGAACTCTCTAGCTTTCTCCATAATCCAGCGCATGTTTGCAATTTGGTCTCTGGTTCATCTGCCCCTTCGAAATCCAGCTTGCAATTCTGGGAGTTCTCAGTCCACATACTGCTTAAGCCTGCCTTGTAGAATTTTAAGCATAACCTTGCTAGCGTGTGAAATGAGCGCAATTGTGCAGTAGTTGGAGCATTCTTTGACACTGCCCTTCTTTGTGACTGGGATGTAGACCGATCTTCTCCAATCCTCTGGCCACTGCTGAGTTTTCCAAACTTGCTGGCATATTGAGTAGACCCCAATATTTCTGGTGGCAAAGTGGGCTACTCAGCATGCTCACTCAGAAGTCACTGTTGTGTCACCAGGAATGATAGGAATTTACAAGCAAATTCCTCCACAAACCCCAGCCTTTCCTGGTTTTATTAGTGTGCTGCAAAAGCTTCCTCTGGCTGTTATGGGAGGCTGTTTTGCATATATGTGTATAAACATTCATCAGTGGCATGTGTTTTGTATGGTTTTATCAATGGTATAATAGACAAAACATAATAATTCTGAAACAAATGGCTTTCTTTTCTTAAATATTGGATTGAATAGGTTGGTTGGAAGAGATTTGGTAGGTCTGTTTGCCTGTCACAAGGATACTTACAACATAGTAAACATATTTATTTTCATTTCATAACATTTCAAGGGGCTTCAGTTCAGAGATGTCTTACAGATGTAGAGAAATACTTCCACTTTCAGAAGTTAATGCTGCTGATTTATTTAATTTCTGAAATTTCCCACTGAGACCTCATTATGTATCATTCCAGAGCATCCTTCAACTCTTAGGACCGTTTTTTCAGGACCAGCTTGTCGTCCAGATGAAGTTCCGTTCATCTACCTACAAATGCAACTCATGGGCAGTATATGTTGTTACACAGGTCACATTCACACCATATATTAAAAGCACAACTGTCTTGGCTTTCCCCTAAAGAATCCTGGGAACTGAGAATCTATGCACAAACAGCAATGAAAGCTCAAATATAACTGTTTGACTGTTGCTTCTTATGTGTTTTCCTACTTCACTCATATTTATTACCAATGTTTTTTTTAAAAAATATATATATATCTCAAATACTTGCTCCCTAAGTGCCTGATCATAAACGATTTTCAATGCAGTCATTTGGATTCGATTTAAGCAGGGGATAAAAGCACCTCACACTTGGAAGGTACTGAATGCTCAGCAATTTGGACATATTCCCAGCATGCAGTAAATGCATTTCACAAATGATGTTACTATTGAGCTGCCTTTAAGACTGTTCAGAGGTAACAAACTCTAAAAAGCTCAAAGCGGAACAAATCTGTACCCTTGGGGGATTGTATTGCAGCAGTGATGGCTGCAAAGAAGGCACATCTGTCATATTTTAATGTAGGTTATTTGAAAGTATAACTCTTAGGGAGGGTTCATACATGGCATATACACTGTTTTTAAGCATACGTTTACCAAACAGGGACTGCGGGCAGAGAAATCAACATGAACTGAATCTAAAATGAACTGTAGATCTGGGGAGCTGCAATTTTGAAGAGTTCATTCTCTCTCTCTTTCTTTCTTTCTCTCTCTCTCGCTACTAATCAACAGGTCATTTACAGGTTTTATTTCACAGAACAAGCTGCCTGATTGCGAATGCCAGCACACTGTTTTTGTGTCAAAGCTGCTACATTACATTTACCCAAGTCGTAACAAGATTATTCATAACAAATGTATTGATCTGCTCTGAGCCATTTTTGCAGAAAGAAGCCCTGTAAAAAAGTTCACTGCCAGCAAATTCATAGTCAGGCTGTAATGATCAGTTTAAACAGCATGAAAGAGAACGGTGGGGATGGCACGGTTTTTGTTTTTAAATGATATCATTATTTTAAGCTACTGTAGTTCAACATGGTAGGCAATACAAAATAAAACAGTTTGATGTGATTTGATTTTACCTAAAACTTCCCACTTTGCAAGTGAAGAGTAGCTGTCCTGCAGAACCTGTACATGTCCCATAATGCAAAACCCTTTTCAGTGAAAGAGAATACTTATTGTTGGTCCACAGCCCAGAGGTATAACATTACACATCTACTAGTAATCTTGTTGTCATGCTTCAGTAATGTGTTTTGTTTGGTACTATTTTATATATATGAGCAAAGTTTCATTTTGGGGATACTGGTCATTGGCCATAATTAGCATGTGTGTATCTGTGTCATTAATAGAGTCCAGTACCAACATATCATTTGCAATGCCTGAAATAGATTCGGATCATTCCTGAATCGGGCACTATTTTATTTCAGTTACAACTTTGCCACAAGGAAAGCACATGGAAGTTGAGAGGTTTCCTGAATATATTCTAAAAAGATGACTGGATACTGCATTTAATCAGCCCAACAGCCTCTGGCAGACGACCAAGTATGGTCCTGTTGCCAGTCTTGCCACAATGCTATAAAAACACTGATCACTCTAAAGCAGGACATACAACCACATCTCTTTCTTTGGCAATTCCAAGATGAAAAGGGAAAAAGAGGCCTATATGTGGGCACAGAATTACTCCCCATGCATACAGTTGTGCATGATTATAGCTTTTCCTTTTTTACATTCATCTGTGCCGTGTTCGTGCCAGATAGACAGGAAGCAGCAAGACAGATTGTTTCAAAGTTTTAACCAGTAACTGATTAAAAAGTGTTTACTATGAAGGCTTTTAACCTGCAGGCCTATAATTTAGTCCTGTGTTTCGAAAGTTAAGCAGTGTGCCATTCCACTTCCTCATTATAAGGTATGCTTTCTTTCTCTCTGATGTGTCTTTGCGGAACTTTCCCATGTGGCTCCAGTTATGTCCTGAGTTATCAGTCAAGCAAACTGGGGGGGGGGGGTGAGAAAGATTGAGAGATTCCTACCCTCCTCCTGCTATACTATTCTCTCTCACTCCCAGAAAGTGTTGCAAGGATGACTCTTCATGATGAAATATCTGTTGTTGTTGTTGTTGTTGTTGTTGTTGTTGTTGTTTTTAATTCTTCAATTTCACCTTATGTATTTTCTCAATCTACTCAGTTTATCATGCAACTATCTATGCAATTGATTACACATAGCCCTCGGGAGTGGGGAACAGATCTGGAGGCTATGCAGTGGTGAGCCTTGCCTCAAATTAAGTCTTGATGTTGATATTGAAAATTGTAAGTGCTTAAATATATGCTATGTCACGATTAGTGCCACAGTGTCCTCCAGTTTCTTAAAACCTTTTCTCCCCTGCAAAAAATTATCAGGGCACATTTTCTGCATTTCAAAGATCATGTCTTTACCCACAATAGCTGTGATATTTCATGCTATACTGTATGTATTTGGATGCACAGATCTTCTCGATTGCTCCGCCTTAGTGCATCAATATGTCTGTGCTCTTACTGGCTTCCTTAGGGTCTGAGAACACCTTTTGAATGCAACATCCCATGGAGGTCAATTGGAGCTATGTTGGCATGTAACAAACCTGGATTGCAGAACTTGATTCAGTGCTAGTAGCACAATTTTGGCACCAAAGTGTGGCAATGTTCTTAGGCTTTTTAAATGGTTACAAATACTTTGGACTTTTTTGTTGTTGTTATTGACGAGTTTGATTTTGAAGGTGTTAAGCCTTCCTGAAATACTTATGAGCTTTATCTCACCCCTTGCATTGATTTTTCAATACACTTAGAATATGTGCCAAACCAAAATTTCCACTCTTGCATGCAATTTCCCAACCCATTCTCATCTTCTCCTCTAGATTTGAACCAAGTGCTCAGAATCATTAAATAGCAAAGGGTGTTTATCAAATAGTTACATTAAAAAATGTCCTGAAAACATTAAGAAAATAATACCACACACCATGTGCATGCAGCCTCCTCATGTTTTGTGCCTAGCCATGAGCTGGTGCCAGGCATGGAGTTCTTGGAGGATGAACTGCACACCCCACAGCAGGGGCACTGGCTCCTAGGGACCGAGCCCCTTTGGGACCCCCCCTATATTTTGGGGGTTGGGGGTCACATCCCTATGCCCCCAAAGCATGGAGCTGAAGAGTGGAGTCAAGTGCAATGTGCCTCCAGTGGCCGGGTTCTTCTCCTTCCCCTGCCATGGAGGGGAAGGAGGGTTGAAGCAGCCTCCCGCCAGTTGTGGTGCCAAGAGGAGGCAGAGGAGAAGCCCGAGCCACCAGCCATTGAGCTGCACAGCCACTGTGTTTGACTCTACCCCAGGCTCCTCCCAATTTCCTGATGACACACACATGACGTTAGGCTGTCAGGATCATGACATCACAATTGTGATGTTTCCCCCTCTATTGCCTGCACAAGCTGGTACCTCTGCCTCACAGGTTGAGGTCCCAAAGAGCTAAATTCAACTACAGTGGTACCTCGAGTTACAAACGCCTCAGGTTACAAGTGCCTCAGGTTACAAACGCTTCAGGTTACAAACTCCGCTAACCTGGAAGAGTTACCTCGAGTTGAGAACTTTGCCCCAGGATGAGAACGGAAATCATGTGCCAGCGGCGCAGCGGCAGCAAGAGGCCCCCATTAGCGAAAGCACGCCTCTAGTTAAGAACAGTTTCAGGTTAAGAATGGACCTCCAGAACAAATTAAGTTCGTAACTAGAGGTACCACTGTATAGAAGTAATGGAATGGTCTTGATTTGAACTGATAGCAAAAGCCGAATGACACGAACAGTAACAGTTCATGAAATAAAGCTGCTATGTTAAACAAATTGCAACAACATAGCTTGAGTTCCATCTGTGGCATTGGGCTACTCTAGGTTGGCAGAGAACTGTGCAGTAGAATTATCAGCTCTGAAGCAGGAGACACTGTAAGTTTTCAAGGTCATCTTTAGTTTGGATAAACCCCTAAAATATGGCTGTTTATCCAGAGCTCTCTAAAATCTCTTGAGTCAGCAAAAAATTGGCAGGAAATCTCAGTCCAATTCCAGTTCTGGCTAGAGTCCAGAAGCACAGAGGCATGTAGAACTGACAAGTGTGACATACTGTGAAAGACACAGAAAGCAAAGAGTTCGGAACTTACAATGACTGCAGTTTTAGTGCCAGAAATGGAAAATGTTGGGTAGTAGGGAGGGGTGATGGTGTGTATGTTTGTGTGTGTCATGTGATGGCAAGACTGCTTTTAATCAAACTTGGATATGGTTTTCATATGACTGTCTCCAGTTCTGTCTTACACAGCATGAGTGGGCACACGTTAGTGAGGTGTGAGAACAGATATTGCTGGCACAAACACTCTGGGATGCTACTTGTTCTGGAAGACTGGCATAAATCAGGAAACAATAGGTGCAGCGGCAACTGAAGAAAAGATAATGGTACTGGCAATTTTGGGGTTAAACTAGTCCCAGGATGAAGAAACCTATTTCAGGTGTCACCATAGCGGAAGATGAAGGCAGGAATTGGTGTCTGAGAGATGCAGCAAAAAAGTGCAAGAAAGTACATACCTCCTACATTGTAGGAGGCGGCAAGGAGAGAGCATACTGTTCAGACTCTGCTTCCTCCCCTCCCCGTTGCTGCGACGGGGTGAGCTCCAACTGTTCGGTCCCTGCTCTTGCCAACCTAGCAGTTCGAAAGCATGTCAAAGTGCAAGTAGATAAATAGGTACTGCTCCTGCGGGAAGGTAAACGGCGTTTCCATGTGCTGCTCTGGTTCGCCAGAAGCTGCTTAGTCATGCCGGTCACATGACCCGGAAATTGTCTGTGGACAAATGCCGGCTCCCTCGGCCAGTAAAGTGAGATGAGCACTGCAACCCCAGATTCGTCCGTGACTGGACATAATGGTTAGGGGTCCCTTTACCTTTACACATACATAGGAATAACCAGCTGCACAAATATAAAATGGGGGGGCACTTGGCTCGCCAGTATTATGCCTTAGTAGACCATAAACTTAGTAGACCAACTATAATTCTATGTTTTATGACATTGTGAATCATTGTGTGCCATTATTGTGAAGATACTGAAATTCTCTTTTGCCTTCAATACATGGAAGTGCACAGGGCAGAACTTTTTTGGGAAGCACATGAATCAGAACTTATTTTTGGAAAGGGAGCTAAGAAGGATAGTATGGGAGATTCAACCAAGCCTAGATTTTTGAGGCAAGTATTAAATATCAACATTGTTAGAATCAAAACATACTGAAAAGACTCTCCACATGCCATTATCTGAGGCATTTCTCTTTGTAAAAATAGTCCAAGCGGTTTAGAATCAAGTAGTGTATAAATTTTATGAAATTAATAATTTAATTGTATAGCGTCCACTCATTCATTAGCTGCTAAATTTAAATAAACAATATAAACCAGTCTCCAGTATTCAGAAAAGCAAGAGCTCCCAAAGCTTTAAAGATCATTCAGTTGGCTGCTGCTGATTTAATTCAGGCCTTCTGTCTCTTATTTAAGGCCCAGGTATGTTGCGTATATCCAGCTGGGTTTGTTTACTGTATAGCATCTTTCCAGAGTTTATGGAAAACTTCCAACATACATAGGACAGACTAAAATCAGGCAATCCTCATCATACAACAATTGGTAATATCATGGTAATTAATGTATACTAGTATTTTTAGAGACCAGTGTACACTCAGTTTTATTTTTGCATGTGGTATGGACCTGAGTTTTAGGCAAGCACTGAAGTGACTACAACATTCTGTGCCTTTTTCTCCAGTGCCAGACAGATGGTGAATCCTGATTCTCTATTCTGTGGCAGATGTCCTATGTTTAAATTGGGTGCACCGCTTTCCCTTAAGTATAGACATAAATATTTTAAAAATCTTTATATCACCACTTTTACACAGAAAAGCTACTCTTTGGTATGGAAACTAAATTCCGCTGTGATCAATGGGAATAGTAATTAGCATTTATCTGGCTTGTTTTTATAAGATGCATTCTTTTAAATGGAGAAATGTCCTATGTTTAAATTGGGTGCACCTTGGAGTCTTCTAACGATAAGGTGAGTTACAAATATGTGGTAAGGATGGCAATGATGGTGAAGAAAGTTGTTAGGGACTGACTGGACACTGAGGAATGGTGGCTGAATACTAAGGAGTGGACACTGGGAGAAGGGGGATTGGAGACTGACTTGGAAGAAAGGATCAGTGATCTGGGGGAGCCTGTCAGAGCCAGGAGACAAGAGTCAGAGACAGGAGAAGCTGCAGGATTGGAGAGTGAAAAACAGGCACAGAAGGAGGGAGCGATAAGTTAGATTTTGTTAGAGTCAAGGGCTTCTCCACATCATCATCCTCCCCACCTCTCCTTCTCTAGGACAAGGTGAGGATTGAAGCAGGAGGAGTGGAAACAGGTTACAGACAGTTGTAGTCTTCACCTTGCCAAGATTGGGGACAGGGCTTCTCTGTTGTGACCACTGCCTCATCTGGTGCACACCTAAGTAGAGAGATGTGGGACTAATGGGCATTCCTTTCCCTAACTTGTAAATGTACTTTTGTTAATAAAGAGTTAATTCTTGTGTGGTGTAGTGGTTAAGAGCGGTAGACTTGTTATCTGGGGAACCGGGTTCGTGTCTCTGCTCCTCCACATGCAGCTGCTGGGTAACCTTGGGTTAGTCACACTTATTTGAAGTCTCTCAGCCCCACTCACCTCACAGAGTGTTTGTTGTGGGGGAGGAAGGGAAAGGAGATTGTTGGCTGCTTTGAGACTCCTTCGGGTAGTGATAAAGTGGGATATAAAATCCAAACTCTTCTTCTTCACTCTGGACATTCCTTGGCTGACAGCATCATGAGAAGTGATGGATGTATCTCCAGAACGTCACTTAGTTTTGACCTTTCATAAACTGAACAAACATCACACTCGAATGGCATTGGTAAGAGAGATCTAGCTGAATGTTTCTCGATCCTTAACAATTGGGCAGGTTGGGTTTTTTAATATTGTGCAGTAACTTAAAGGCTAACTATAGTTCTATAGATCCTCATATAAGACTTTTATGCCAGAAAGATAAACCTGTTCTTACTTTGTATCTGAGTGTAACTTGGAGAATGAAATGTGAGAGTCTCCCACGCCATCATAACAAGCTATAGCCTGAATTAATTTTATGAAAGTAGCACAGTGAAATGAAGAGAAGCCTACATTATTGTGACCTGATAGTTATAAAAGGCTTTCTGCATCCCATCCCCCTCTTTCCAATTTAATTGTTAGTTACCCAAATGGCATGGAAATTGCAGGATGGAGCATGCATTCCCCATAGATATCCTTGGCTGGAGCCAGACAGAGTTCCCAACGGTAAGTGGCACATGTTTAAATCACTAGCATGCGTCTTGTAAAACATGTTGAATTAATAGTTTAAATGCCTGTAGGGTTCTCTAAGTGGAGATAAGAAGAGCAGTTCCTAAATTATTATTAATATAACTGAGTAATGACTACCACATTTTTAATTTTTTTTTAAAACCCATCAGAATAGTAAAGTTCGATACTTCTGAGTATGTGAATATTCCCGACAGTGTTAACAATTGCATGAACTCTTCAAAATATTTAACTACATTGGTGTGTGTTTAATTAAAATTATAATTCCATACATTTCCTCCTCTTCACAGCTTAGAATAACTCTTAATTACCCCTCCCTTTCTTTGTATTATTTTAACATACACATTTTATGCTAGTTTGCAGAGGTAAGCAATTATTATAATTATTAACACAGATGTCTTGAATTCAAAATTCTTTGCCTTGTTTGGTCATACAACTGTGATGTATATTGGGCCACTTTTATTCTCACTTTACAAAGCAGGAACTGAGGCTGAGAAATGCTGACCTTCGCCAGCCCACCCAAGTAGTCTATGGAGACCCAGAGATCTGCATAAAAACCTCCCAGAGCCAAGCCTTAACTTCTTAATCATTCAACCACATTGATGCCTGAAGGAATGGCTCCATCATATGAAACTTATGGTTTGTGCCTGTGCTTTAGAGATCTGTTGATGGATTGCTTTTTAAATAGGCTTTGTTCATCTAGAAAAACCTCTGAGAATAAAGATGGCACAATCCATCAGCAAGAAGGACCCCCCCCCAAAAAAATCTCCCAAATAAAAACAATATAGATTATTCAAAATTATGTCTTCACTTTACATAAAGTATTAATAATTTATTACATAAAGGTGGATCCTAACTTTGATATGCATTGGGAAATGCAGATTTAAAAATAAATAAAATTAAAAGTGGACATAGTGACTCAAAGCGATAGCTTAACTGATGCAGTTTATGATCAGCCATATGCTGCTGGGCAGATCTACTCCCTATTCCTAGATTTCACTTATGTGTGGAGCAGTTTGCCTTGGACATATCAGAGTTAAGAAGTGAGGTTCACACTTCCCTGCTCTTCTCACTGTGCCCACAGAATTGTATTTTGCAAGGCTGGTTGGGGAAACAGCAATGCTGCAGTTCCAAAGACTGGGCTTGGGGTTGTATCATTGGTGATGTGGAAAGTAGCTGTTCCTTGTGCTGATGTCCCCATATATAGATAGCTGGTGCCTTATCACATTTACTCATGAACTCCAGCTTGCTTTCTTTCTTTCTTTCTTTCTTTCTTTCTTTCTTTCTTTCTTTCTTTCTTTCTTTCTTTCTCCCCCCCCCCTCTTGAAAAATACTATGTACAAAACTTGTTTGCAAATTGTAATAGGCACAGCTGTAGTTACCTGTGTTTCTAGTAAGTTAAGTGCAAAGTATGTTATATTTATATCCCACCTTTCCTTCAAGGAGCTCAAGTTGGCAATTGCTTTATTCCAGGAGTCGAGACAATGGATCTAGTGATATGCTAGGAAAATGCTGTTATATAATTCCTAAAGTTTCAAGGATCCACTGAGAAACAAACAAATACAGCTTAGAGACTGGAGCTTAGAGACAAAACTTTTTTCCTTTGCTGACATTTGTAAGAGGGAAGAATCCCTTCTTACCCGCAATACAGAAGCCCTTGGGGGGACATTCTCATGGCAGTTACAGCTGCCATGAGTCTGTCAAACCTCAGCTCACCATATATGTACTGGAGGGAGGGAGGTTTGCAAACGTCTGGCATGCTATTTTTCTAGAAAAAGAGGTGCTAGAACTCACCATGAACACCTTCCTTGTTCTCTTAGAATGGCAATGGTGCCATAACCCACCAGATAGATACTGAAAGGCGCAGGTTTTCTAAATTGCAGTTAAGGGAGCATCACTGCGAGAGGCCCCCACGCATCATTTGTGCAGATTCATTAGAACATCTGCTTATAGCATGCCTCTTCCTCTATGTGCATTCATTATACCCAGTTTGGATGTACAGGGATAATCAACCCGAATGAAAGAACCACAAGCATGGTGGCATTCATGAACCTGTTTCTCCAAGACAAACAACTGATCAGCAAGAATGGCAAACAAGGTACCTGGATATCTACCCTCCTCCAATCTTTTCAAAAGGAGTGTGAGTACACCTTGTTGTTCTGCACTTGGATTCCTGAATGGGATACGGATGACATGATGCAGGAGTCTTTTATTTTTTATTTTTTAGACATCATAGCAGGCACTGGTCATATGCACTTATCCCTAGATACATAAAGCAGGACCTGGGCTTACTTGGCAACAGACTTAGCACACATCAATGATATCAAAAGCTAAACCTGAAACGCCACTTAAGATTTTAATGATCTGTTTATTTGGAGCATCTATATGCAACCACAAAAATGCCTGTCTTTTAAAAGAGAGAAAAATGATTGCATGTGTCTAATGTGTTCTTTATTTTAAGATATGCTTTCTGTCACAGGAAGAAGGCCATGCCAGGAAATTGTTATGATTTCTCAACATTTTCATAGGTTTTGATGAGAGCACGAACCCCTTTGCACGTATGCCTTGGGTTTGTTGGCTTAAATACACAAACTACAATATAAAACTATTTCTCTTCAGTCTCAAAACAGCAACGTATAAATATGAAGGTTTCCCAAAGAGAAAGTATCACAAATCCCCAAATTACTTTCTGTCAAAGAGGTTGTTTATATATAAGATTTTTTTCCAGAAGGAAATTACAATGAAGAATTGCCTTGATCAAAAGGCACACATCACAGCAGTTCACTCTGACCATCAAAACTGACTCCCTGTTGCATTTATGTGTGCTTATAGATGCAAGCAAATCATTTGCTCTCAATCCAAATATTGTCTAGTAAACTTTTACATATCTTGTCTGAACACGATGCCTCTTTGGGTCAATATAATTAAGGGCATTCTGAGAGAAAGAGGCACTTTATTTTAGAGCAATCCATTCAGCAATATGGAACTCTAGTTATCATTGACATAGCAGCCCCTTCAGATCATAGAACTAAATGTATTATGAATATAGGGGAAAGCAGTTTGATAGCTGGCATCTCACATATGCTAATAAATCTGGCAGCAAGTTCGCTACACATGACTTTGGCAATTATGCCACAGAAGTATAGAATCTGGAAAAAATATCATACGAAAATCTTCCAGTTACAGATCTTATATTGCCCCATTACAGCACAATGCGACTTTCTATTTTTTAAAAAAGAAAAAGACTATGCACAAAACTTGTTTGCAAATTGTAAAAGTCACAGCTGCAGTTGTCTGTGTTTTCAGTAAGTTAAGTGCAAAGTATGTTATATTTATATCCCACCTTTCCTCCAAGGAGCTCAAGTAGGTGTACATTAGTTGGTGTACAACAACCCCGTGAGGTAGGTTAGGCTAAGAGACAGTGATTATAGCCCAAGGTCACTCAGTGAGCTTTGTGGCTGAGTGGAATTTTGATCCCTGTTCTCCCAGGCCCTAGTCAGCACTCTAGCTAGCCACTGCCGACTTCTGAGTAGACATGCCAAGGATTGCTTTGTTAAGTCTTGCTCTATTCAATGGATTTTATTCCCAATGAAGGGTGAAAGGAGTTATTTCTATTCCCTCACAGGTCTGAAAAATTATCCGAACCAACTACATTCTGATTTCCCCATCACTATTCATTCAACTCTTGAAAAGAAACATGGAACATAACTAGGGAATAATTACTAGGGAATAATGGGGCATGGATGAAGTCCTAACTGGCTTCTGCTGATAAGAAAACTGACAATTTTCTCCAATTCAATCTCATCAACTTGGAATGTAACTTTTTCCAAACTGCTCCAATTTTAATAAACTAGCTTTTCAAATTGTTTCTGTGGACCACCCCACCACCCCCAGTATAAGTAAAACCATGGAAATCAAGACATATATGATGAAATTTCTTTTGGATGATTCATACTGAGGGAATGGAGGCATGTTTTGTGGAAGGACCAAGTCATTTCTCCTTTTGACCTCTGCCTTTCATGACGATAGGAAATTCCACAGTGCACCTGAAAGTATAGAGCTCAGAACATAGAACTATCTACCTAGTCTATTCCATAGGGTTATTGTGAGCATAAAATGAACAAAGCTGTAATCCTATACATTACCTTCCTGGGAGAATTCAAGGGAGTTTGGACTGTGTATAGGATTGTGACACAAGTCAAATAAATGTTAACATAGTTTTGCCTTTCATGGAAATTATGGAATTGCGCAGACAAACTGACTCAGTTTGTCCCAAGAAAAATAAAACAGCTGTATGTCATCCAGCTGTCAACTGCCTATGGGGACATACAGCAAAAGCTTGCCATTAAAGTTGCAACTTTAACTGCATCTACTCAGAAGGAAGTCCTACTGAATTCAATGAAACATATTTCCAGCTAAGTTGGGTTAGTGGGTTATCCTAAGTCTCCTTTTACACCATTTTGTTTTGAATCATCGCTTACACCTAAAGTTGTATGGTACAAAGAAGTAACCTAATCAGAAAGGAGACTTAACTTAGATGATTGTTGAAGGCAGAATTCACTCTTTTGAAAGTGGAGAGTCATGCCTTGTGCATCAGTTGTGTAAATTTTCGCAACAACCCCATTCCTCTGTTTTATTTTGTGACAGCCTTCAGAAAAAAACTAGTAATGCCTGCAATTCAGATTTAATCCAAAGCATCTAAAATTGATTGGTTCTTCCTGTAGAGCATGTTTGGCACAAGATCCAGCATACACGCAAACACACACACACACACACACACACACACACACCTGACGGCAGTGCAGAGACCAATGATTCTCTAATAACTCTCTCACCAGGCACAATTTTGACTACAGACAACTTCTCCTTGTACCCTCCATGTCAGTTGTGGAGAATCAGCTATGTTTGGGCATTTCTATTCTACACCTCTTAAAGGGCAACTTGTTAATTTCTAGTAACTTGAAAGACAGGATGTGCGGAAAGCGGAATGCACATCCAAATGAGAGCCATCTGTAGACATAGAGCAGGATGTATGCTGTGCAATGCCCCGAAGCACATATGAGGTTGATTTTTTTCCCTCCAGTTAAAAATACCACTTCTCTAAATGCAGTATTGTTTGTTTTGAAGAAAAATGAAAAGACGGAAACAATAGGTTGTGCAGAACAAAACAATTTAGCTTGAAAATAAGCATCAGAGGGTGGGCTGTGTGCCATGTGGCAAAATATATTTTCCATCAGTGTTTTTTTTAAGAAACTACAAAAGCTGCATTCTAAACGCTGATCACTTCTCTTTAAAACAGAGGAAATATGCCAGGTAAAGGCTATATTAGCAACAACAAGAAAAAAAAAATCTACTTATTCCAGAGCTTTTTGACATGGCCAAACCAAATATCAGAGTTGCCTACTCATGTGTAAAGGTGGGATGGAGTAGATCTGTACCCAGCACCAAGTGGATTTCCAAATACTTCTATAACTGTGTGCATCTTGTGTCTTATCTTCCTTACCTTTTAATCTCTTGCCTGCATAGCTTTGCAAATGTTTTCCCCCCTCTTCCAAACAGCTTTCTCATTGACTCAAAAACTACTAAATAAACTTAAGGAATGAAAACTGAGACTCCAGTCCTGAATTCCTTGCTCAGTTAAATCTCATTTCTGAAAACCAGTTGTTGGGAACCACAGGAGTGAAAAGTGCTCCGGTGTCTGGCTTGTGGGTTTCCCATACACTTCTGAATGGGTACAGGATTCTGGACTAGGTGGGCCACTGGCTCATCAATGTTTTTCAGCAACAAGTCCCCATATATTGCTATATTTGTGTTCGTTGGTTGTATACAATTGAGCCAGTTAAGTCTAATCCAAAGGCCACATCACTCTGGGGACTAAAGTGCCAGTGAATGAGGGTGCGGACACTCTTGCAAATGCATGTACACACATCAGAGCACACATAACCACCCTCCTCCACAGCTGATCTGCGGAAATTCTTCTTGTGGCATTGGGCTGGGTGGAGATAGCTGTGATGTGTGATCTTGCTCCCTAGGCCTTTGGATCTGTGGGTGGGAGGGATTAAATAAAAACAGAATATAGCTTCCTCTGTGCAGAACTAAGAGGTCTTAAATTAAGATGCTGGAATTTAACTGAAACTGTAGACCTAAACAGGCTTGTGTAGAGCTTTTCAGAGGCCCATACAAAAATGCAGCCGTTCCCTGGTGGCCCCCCAGACACTGGCCAGCTTATCCCTCTGAGGCTCAAGTCCAGTGTATCTGTCTGCCCCCCCCTTGCAACATGGGCCTGGACTTAAACAGACTTATGTAATGGAATTTGTTTCTCAATAAACATGGAAAGTATTGGACTGCCCAGTGACTACCCGGATTTTAACTTGTCTGAATTAATTTTAAGATGTATTTTAATTAATTGATGTCTGTTTTTATGCTTATTGTGTTGTTTTTATGGTGTTAGCTGCTCTGAGTCTGGCCTCAGCCGGGGAGGGTGGGATACAAATTATTATTATTATTATTATTATTATTATTATTATTATTATTATTATTATTATTATTATTATTTATTATTATTATTATTATTATTATTATTATTATTATTATTTTATTATTATTATTATTATTATTATTATTATTATTATTATCATTATTAAAGGTAAAGGTATCCCTGAGCATTAGGTCCAGTCGCGGATGACTCTGGGGTTGTGTGCTCATATTGCTCTATACGCCGAGGGAGCTGGTGTTTGTCTGCAGACAGCTTCCAGGTCATGTGGCCAGCATGACTAAACCGCTTCTGGTGAACCAGAGCAGCGCAAGGAAACACAGTTTACCTTCCCGCTGGAGCGGTACCTACTGGTATTTATCTACTTGTACTTTGACGTGCTTTCGAACTGCTAGGTGGGCAGGAGCAGGGGCGGAGCAAGGGGAGGGGGGGCACACCGGGTTCCAGGGGAGGGGGGTGACACTTTGGCCACCCCCTCCCTACCCCGCCCCGCTCGGTGGGCCCCCAAATGGGAGCATGCCACCTTTTCCCCCTTCCAGGGGCTTTTTTTCTGCATGAGGGGCGGGCCAGCAAGGAGAGGGCGTCATGCCAGTGACAAGCGTGACACCCCCTCCTCGCTGGCCTGCCCTTCGCGCTGAAAGAAGTGGCCGAAAGGGGAAAGGGGGGGAACAAACAGGTGCTTCCCCCCCCCTTTCGGCTGCTTCTTTATTATCACTATTACTATATTACTATATTAATATTAATATTATATTAATATTACTATATTAATAAACCTGAAATACATTATTAACAGCATATGAACAATGCTTTATAGCGTACCCTTCAAGTGCCCTTATTTCCAAGGGATATTCCTGGAATTACAGAAGCCAACCCAGCTTCTGATTTGATCTTGGAATGTCCCATTTTCCCCTTCCTGCTCTGCCGCGGCCAAGCTAAAGGAGGAGGTTGAGCCGGTGCTTGGCCGTGGTCCTGCACTCTCGTACAAGTCAACTAGCTCTCATGAGAATGACAGTTATATGTCACTTACATAGTTCAATAAGATCGATTTTGTTTATTCCCCCTTTGGAAATGTCTCATATTATAATGGGGGAAATCTGCAACTTTTAAAAGCATGGGTTTTTTGTAATACTTTTCAGGCCATTAGTTCTGTGGACATTACATTACAGCATTTTTATCTTTTGTTTTCCCTTCTGCGATACAGTTCATTAACGCTGTTTCTCTCTGGTTCTTTCTGCATGCATTCATTCTGGTTCACTAAAATTCTCCAAGGCAAAAAGGGTGGGAGGGGGGAGACTCCAAGAAGCGCTTGCTGGAAACAAGCTGGACACTCTAGGGAACGTGCATTTTTCTTTATGTGTCAGCACAGATCCATTTGTTGCAGTAATATTAAAATTAAAGAACAATAAGCAAAGGAAGCCTTCGGCTCCTACAGCTCTTTTTCCTATTTGAAAGGGATAATCTTTCCAAGGAAGCAAATGGCTGCTTTACCGCTGTTGACAACATAAATAAATAAACAAACAAATAAACATATAAATAAATCCACTCTGATTAAAGTGAAAATTGGCTGACCATGTTCCTTACTGGGGTTTCTCTAGCAGCTTGGCTCAGCTCATTGGTCAAAACCAAGCTGCATTCACTACTGGAGAGAATACCAAGTATTAGCTTCCAAATATTCATGTGCTGACTAGAGTGGTTGCTCCTGTCCTTCTGTTCACATGAACCCATTGAGAACCATTTGATCTGGATCATTTTCATTGCTAGCAACAGAAACTACTTACTGTAAATACATGACGTTTCACACAACTTTTCCAACACATGCATCTGGAAAGGTTCCCTAACTTGGGGGAGAGACAGAGACAGAGAAATACAGGACAATCCTGTATTATATAGGACAGGTCATAAACCTAGCTTATCAGTGTAGATGGTCCACTGGTCTGACTCTCTATGGGGCAGCTTCTTATGCTCTAGAACAGGGTTTGCAAAACTTTTTCTGTTTTTGGACTACGATTCCCACCATCCGACCACCGGTCCTGCTAGCTAGGAATGCTGGTCCACATATTGTTTCAGGGAGTGTAAATTAGGCAAGTTTCTCCTCCATCCCTCATCACAGCACAGGGAGGACGCCGCCCATGTGTGCTCCCCTCAGTGGAGACTTGTTTAAGGCAAATGGGCTACTGGTCCACCAACCTCTGTCTTCACCAATCTTCACTCGCCTGCCTTCTTTCTTATAACCTGTCCAAGGAATGACCTGTTAGTTTCTTCTGTCTAAGTCTCCGTTTTGCCCCTTATATAACACAACAGGGAGGATAAGAGGGGCATAACTAGAATTAGCTGTCTGTCCATCATTTTCTGTGGCTCTGTTGATCTTCCTGCCTTCTGCCAGTCTCCATGGAGGACAGGTGGGATAAAGAATAATAAATGAAGCAGTTATCTGATGTTACAAAGATAGGGTTAAGAGCAGAAGAAACAGGCCACATTGGGCATGTCTTTTATGATTTTTCTATGTTGATTTAAAAATGACTGCTTGGTTATAATAATCTTACAGCCTTAAACATAAGAATCTGTCATATTTGCAGCTATGATCAGATAACAGGATGGAGCCCAGTGCAACACTAGCAAAATGTAACCAATTATGCTATTACCTCCTGTCGCTGGAACCCAGAAGAATTTAGAAGTAATTTATTATAGCTGCATTTCTTAACCCTACTGTGCATAATTACAGCAGAAATAAAAATTCATTTTCAGGGCCTTTGTTTGGTTTGTAATACATGTCAGGCAAAATAGGATAATTGTGTTCATCAGTAGCTTGTTTCTGAAAGGTCAAGTGCTGAGCTTTGAACAAAGCTAACTATGTTCCAAAGGCAATTCAGGCAATAGGGATTATTTGAAAGGAGTTCAGTTGTCTATCCTTAAATTACAAGTGGGCAAGGAAATGTGGAGGCTGGAAAGAAATGAAATCCAGATTTTTTTAGGACTGTATTTTTCAAACAACGTTCAAATGAACCCTGGAATCATAGAATCATAGAAGCGCAGATTTGGAAAGGTCCCAGAGGGTCATCTAGTCCAACCCCCTGCAATGCAGGAATCTCAGCTAAAGCATCCATGACTGATGAACATCCAACCTCTGCTTAAAAACTTTCAATGAAGGCAAGTCCACCACCTTCCAAGGGGGTCCATTCCACGGCCAAACAGCTTATACCATCATAAAGGTCTTCCTGGTGTATATTCAGAATCTCCTTTTTTGTAACTTGAAGCCATTGGTCAGGTCCTACCCTCCAAGAGTTGGAGAAAACAAGCTTTCTCCATCTTTTGTGTGAGAGACCTTTAGATATTTGAAGATGGCTATCTTATCCATAGAAATGTATTAGGAGTTCTGAAGTAGGCACACAAATGTGGTAAGAGATCCCAGAGGATAAGGAATTTGGAACTCTGCAGATCTAGATTACTAAACTTCTGTTTCATTGCTGGGGTTATTGTAGGTCTGTGCTGAATCCACAAAAAAAAGAAAGAAAAAGGAAAATAGTTTGAATGGAAGGTTGGGCAGTGGTAAGTTTCCCTTGCTCACATTTTTTTCAATGCACTGCTTGTTGCCTGTTCATTCCCCATTCTTCCCGAGGCAATCTCAACCAATTGAGGATCACATAAACAATATGAGAGCAATGTTTTCTTAAGTTGCCGCAACATATAGTTCATTCAGCCTTCTCCAACCTGGTACACTTCAGATGCTTTCAACTGCAACTTCCATCAGCCATTGCTAAGGGCCGATAAGTACAATAGTCCACAGCACCTGGAGGGCATCAGCTTGGAAAATGCTGTTATAATGGAACATCTTTGACAAGTAAAAAACAAACTTTTTCCTTTCTCAGACAATGGCACATCAAAGTGCACAGGACATTCTGTAGCTGGTGAAATAAGAAAAAGCCTTCAATAAAAAGTTGTTTTTTTTTTAAGTACATCGTGTGCTATGTGCAACACATTTTCTATGTTAAACTTAATCCTGAGACATTGCCTCTCCTTTTTTCTTTTTTTCTTTTTGCTTCATTGTCCAGTAACCAATTATATTTTCCTATGCAAGAACAAGAAGCCTATTCCGAATGAGGTCAGGAAGTATCGCTGGCAAGGCTTCCTAACCTTACTCGGAATGAACAAACATATCCACCCCACTTTGCAGACTGCCTTTCAAACAATTCACAAAATGGGGTGGGTGATTGTTTTTTTCATGAAGTGCCCCCCCCCCCTCTTTAGGTCAGCCCTAATAATCTGTCGGTTGATCAAAGTTTTTGTGGAATTCCTCTTACCTTTTTCATTTCCAGGATGTTTTTAAAACAAAGTGATATTGATTTTTGTATGTATGTAAAAAATCTGTTCTGTTTACTTTGCAATATACAAACTCGAAATGAGCATTTTAAGAACTTTTTAATGAGGAGATTTCCTACAGCCAAATAAAGGGGGATGCCTGCCAGAGCCATCTTAGTAGCCCATGCTGGTAACCATTGAAACTCGGCCAATATGAAATTTAAGAAGGAAAGAAAATTCCCCACCACCCTTACAGTGTCTTCCATGCCAATTTACTTACGAAGCACATGCCAAGTTATAGTGCTTTAATCATGATCAATTCCCGTCTCACTCAGTGTTCAAATAAGTTTACTGAACTAGTGTGGCTCGCTAGTGCAGGTCCAAGCATACAATTATCTACCATTGGTTTCTGTATCACATATAGACCGTGGCCTTTGCTGAAATCAGTTGGACAGCCCCGTCCATTTCATCCATGCCTCTTTCATTTCCATTTGCAAACAGAGAAGAGATGCCAGGGCCCAGGAGCAAAGTCTTTGAAATGACTTCTTGGCACAACAAGAATAATTACTGTTTGTCTCATTGCCTGAGCACACATTTTCTTCAAATACCCATCTGAATGATCCCTCTAGCAGTTCCCCCCCCCTTTACGCATGAGATGTTGGCAAGTGTGGTAGGAGTGCTCCATACTTAAAACCCACTGAGTGCTCGTTTCAGGCATGTGGCTACATTAAGGGGAAATAGTGCTCATAATCTTTGATTAGCAGGTTGAGGCATTATGCAATTGATTCTAATTGTGTTGAAATTGCACAGCTTCTCTGACACACACATCGAAGCATGCATGCCACAAGGCAATTACTATTTGGTTGCTTAAAAAAAAAGAAACCCCAAAAATAAATCAGATCTAATTTATAGATCAACTGTGTTTGTATGGGGAAATTAGTAATAGTGGTCTTTTTAATTATGATACATTGTGACTTCAGAGCGAAACAGGTAAATTACAAGTTTGCTGAGTAGACTTGCAATATGTATGCTGTCACACCTCCAATATTATTCATTGTGTCCTGCCACAAAATATGCTTTTGGCCCTATGCTGCTTGAATCAGACAGGTGACAAGCCAATTCTTCAAGCACACAATGAAAAGATCTAAGGCAAGATATTTAAGTTACCCATACTACTGTTAAAATGTATCTGAAACCCATATTAAATTAATACCTGACAAAATACTAAGGAAGTAAGTGAGTAATGATAGCTATATTGCTTAAGTGTGAGAAGGAAAAGGAACAGATTAGTCTAGGCTTCCTCAGTCTGGTGTCCTCCAGATGTTTTAGACTACATTTCCCATCAGCCCTAGCCAGTGGTCAGGGATGATGGGAGCTGTGGTCTAAAACATTTGGAGGGCACCAGGTTGGGGAAAGCTAGATGAGCTGATGACCCCAAGTTTCCATTGTTGTTTTACTGCAGAGCCTATCCTCAGATGAAAGGATTGACACACATGTAAAGTATTACAAGTCGTTGCATTTGTGATCCATTTGTAAATCTACAAAATGATTCCACTTTGAGACTTGAAACAACTAGAGATTGGGTAATTCCTGACATGATCCCAAAGGAATGAAAACCATTTAAAGTAAGAACAGCTGATATCCTTTTGTTTTATGCTGCTTGGGGCAGGTACAGAAGTGTTCACAGTTGAAAGTAGCCTGAACTAAAAATATGGGGATAAGTGCCTGCAACACTCAAAAGGCAAAATGTACTTGCATTCTCATTTGTCAGATTTACTTACGTAATTTCATCAAACGCTTCTGACAGAATAAGGAATGGAAGCTTCATGAAGGAAAAGGGTCAACAGAGACTATTTACCAGATTAGTTCCAGCACTTGGCTTATTTCATCGTCCTCACTCTTACAACATTAAAAATAATGACTAGAATTTTTTTATGTCAAAAGTCAAATATCAGAGGTCAAGAGTTAAAAGCAAAGTAAAAAGAAACCAGTTATGCTTAGAATCTATTATTGTCTCAGACTCTTCCACAGATGCTATCCATGACTTTGCAGAATAGACAAATCTCTCTAAAGTTCAACAGATATAAAAATAAGAATATTGGCTGCTGTTTCATCTTTTCAAATTTGGATTCTTCAATCTGAACTTAGATGCTCTGTTGAAGGCATCCTATGAAGGTCTGTCAAAGTATTTAAATCTACTGTGCAAAAGGTGATTAGTGGTAGGTTCTTTTCCAAATTCTACTCAAATAAATTAATTGTATCCAAATGGATTTTAAAAAAATCTTTTTTAAAAAATATATCTAAAACTAAGTCTGTGGTTAAGCACAGATGCCCAACAGAAGATAGCCTGGAATATAAACAAGGGCCTTTTAAATCAATAAAGTGGCTGTTTCATCAATACAATCTGGCTTGTTTCGGTAAAATCATGTGCTGTATTCAGCTTTAATGCAGTTCATACTACTTATATAATTGATAATGTCCACAACTGTTTACTTATACACCAGAGAACAACTTGGTAACCACTTCTCCTTGGGGTAATGGCTGTTGTTACTTCCTGTGCTGCTCATTTCTTACATCAGACTAATGCCATAATCCTAAACATAATTAGGGAATAAACCCCATTGAACGCAATGGGACTTAACTATGAGTAGCTATATGTAAGATTTCCCTGCACATTCAGTCTTTCTTCTGCTTCTTCTAAGCAGAAGAAAGAATGTGAAGAGTATTATACACCTCAGTTACATAGCCATTCCTGTTACTTTAAAAGCTTATGCATTGATTTCTGTATAGAATAAGAAGAGAGAAACAGAATTAACCACTCAAGGCCCTGGACCTAAAAGGATATCTTGCCATGAGAGGGGAACTGTTGTATGCCACCTAAAACCCAAAATGTCACTTATCTATCACTATTTTTCAATACAATAAATAATCAAGATTATTGGTGTTGCCATAAAAAATATATTGATATCTTAGCAAGCAGAGACACTTCCACAGAGCTATTTTATCTCACAAATATTGAAAGGGAAAGGTCAACTCATTGTCATGGTCAGGTGAAATCAAATCCAAGAAAATTTAAATAAACATTCCAAACAACATAGGAAGTTGCCTTATACCAGTCAGACCATTGGTCCACCTAGCTCAGGGTTGTCTACACTGACTGTTGATGCCACTGTCAATATTATAAATACAGGAATGCTACAACTCTTTAACAACAACAGAAGCCTTTATTCAGCATAGCTTGAACTTGAACTTAAGAAGTGTGTGTGTGTGTGTGTGTGTGTGTGTGTCAGTTTATATGTGTAAGTGTGTAAAACTGCTGACTTTTGGGGGCTCGAATGTAGCCTACTGTACAAAGAGAAGAGTCACATCCATTAGACTGCCCACCCTACCATGACTTTGGGGGGCTCGATTGTAGCCTACTGTACAAAGGGAAGAGTCACATCCATTGGCCCAACCTACCATGAAGGTTGCTCACAAAGGAATGTGGGTCCCAGGCTGAAAAAGATTTCCCACTCCTGTCCTACACTAAAACATGACTCTGATCTACACATGTAAGTGGCCAAATTATGGGGGTGACCTCAGTGTGTTCCTAGGTGAAATCATGTTCACATACAAACATAGATGACTTATGCTGTTAGATGCGGGTGGCGCTGTGGTTTAACCACTGAGCCTCTTGGGCTCGCTGATCAGAAGGTCGGCGGTTCGAATCTGCTTGACACTATCTAGCTCCCATTGCTCTGTCCCAGCTCCTGCCAACCTAGCAGTTTGAAAGCACGCCAATGCAAGTAGCTAAATAGGTACTGCTGAAGCAGGAAGGTAAATGGCATCTTCGTGCGCTCTGGTTTCTGTCACAGTGTTCCGTTGCGCCAGAAACAGTTTAGTCATGCTGGCCACATGACGCTGAAAGCTGTCTGTGGACAAACACCGACTCCCTCGGCCTGAAAGTGAGATGAGCACCACAACCCCATAGTCGCCTTTGACTGGACTTAACCGTTCAGGGGTCCTTTACCTTTACCTTTACCTTTAGATGACTTATCCTTGGCAAAACAAGTAAAAGAAAAGCACGTTTCCTTTGCAAACTCTCGCTGAATGCTCTCAGATTGTCAGCTGGGATATTATCTCTCTCTTTCTCTCCCCCACCCACTTATCTTCTTTTCATGTACCTTAAGGCACTGGTACCACCTGCTTAACTGTCTCCAGAGCTATTACTTCAAAATGACAAAAAATGTAGAACAGATGCTCCCCCCTACAAAAATAATAATAATAAAAAAAATCCGTGTTGGATGTCTATATTATTGGATACTCATTTCACACTCCCATGCACCTCACCTTTGGGTCATGTGGCAAACATATGTGGTTTGATCATTCAAATGCAGTGTTTTCTTTGCCTTACTTTCTCCCTTTGGGAACATTCTGAGGTTTCCCCCTTTTTTACATGCCTATAACCACACATACTGAATTTATCAGTAGCATCTTTGAAATCTTTTTTTATCCAGTCCCTGGAAATGTGGTTTTGATTAAGGAGCGAAATACACATCGCATGGACAGCATGAATACAAAACGGCATCGAATCTAGTCTAACTAAGGAGCTGTTTATTATTTACCAAACAAAGTTCTTAAATTATGTAAATTGAAAGAAAGGAGTGCTTGGTTTTGCTTCTCAGCTACTCCCCCCCCCCCGGAAAGCTTGTGAATTTGAGGATATTTTAGTGTGTTGCAAGTTCAGTTGCGTATTATTATTTGCTTGCAAAACCTTCATAGTTATGATCGGTGGATATGTTGGAAAGGGCAGTCCGAATCTTGCATAGAAACCCCAAGCAGCCCAACGCCAGTACTCTCCCCACCATCCTGATATCTCCATTAGTTTTGTGCTGAAAATTTCTCCTGTATGTTCCTGATTAAATAGTTCTCTATTAAATAATGAGAAAATTGTATTTGAAAATTATCAAAGCAAAGGTGAATTTCTAGTGACATTCTCATGGGCGAGGTGTAGGATTGTGGTTTTTTGTTTATATGGCTTTGGGGTGTTTGTGAGAGTCCTTTCTTTCAATCTATGTGTCGCCTCACACATGGTTTGCACTCTACAGTTCTCCTAGGTGTCTGCACTTCAATCAAAGCCAAGGGGAAGACATCATGAGGTAACTCCTCCCGGGGGGGGGGGGGCTTTCTTCAGATCAGTAAAGTCACAGAACATAGGAGAATTTAAACAGAAAGTAAAGCATACACACCATTGCTGGCCATCTTGGCAAGACAAGGGTTCCTAAAATACTCACACCTTCTGTCATTCTAAATAGATTCTAAAGCACTTTGAGAATGAAACAAAAGCAGGAGGCTCTTTTTCAGAGACAGGAAAATTTAGAGGAACTGGAAGGCAGATGTTGACAAAACTATGCTCTCCATGTGCCGCGCTTTATTTTCTCCACAGAAGTGAATTCGTTTGTATGAGAGAAATTAAAAATAAAACTGTCTTAGGCCCTATGGGTTTTATCTAATACAGTGGCACCTCTGGTTAAGAACTTAATTCGTTCTGGAGGTCTGTTCTTAACCTGAAACTGTTCTTTACCTGAGGTACCACTTTAGCAAATGGGTCTCCCGCTGCTACCGCGCCACCGCCACACAATTTCTGTTCTCATCCTGAAGCAAAGTTCTTAACCCGAGGTACTATTTCTGGCTTAGCCGAGTCTGTAACCTGAAGCGTCTGTAACCCGAGGTACCACTGTACTAGTTCTATTCAGACCCATTGAAATTAAGGCTATGACTGTTGGGTTTATTTATTTCAGTGGGTCTACTTTGAGCAGAACCAGTGATGGACACACCCATAAGTGCATCCCATGCCCCTGTCTCATTGGCCAGGGTGCACACTATCCACCAACTACGGTATGTCTCTTATTGCAGCCTATTCACCCTGCACAACTACTTTGGTGCCTATAAGAGTCAACCCTGACTGCAGCAGCTAATTATAAAATGTTTTGAAGAAATACGCAGCTACTTTGTTCTCAGGCTGTTGGGAATTTCATGCTTTCTGAAGCCAAAAGGAAAGAAGGAAGCTAGAAATAAAGTACTTGGGTTCAAGGCACTGTGGTATCTCCAGCTCAACTGTGTGATAAACAGTGGGAAAATATCTCAGAACATCCCTCCCACCAATAACTGCTATCCCTTCCTTTTGCCATCTAGAACTCGAGGTGTTTCTGTCACAAGGTGCAGAACTGGGAATAAGCGTAGGAATATAATTCAGCAGGGAAACAGTTAACAAGGAAGAGAGAGAGAGATGTCCAGTTAGGCTTCAAAACACGACATCTAGTAAAGATAAACTGGAGAATGACCACTTCTCTCTGCGCTACTGTTCCAGTGCTTTTGGCTGAAGGCTAAAAAAGGAAAGAAAGACAGAACATATCATTTTTTTTACATTGCCAAGGTTACCTGTGCAAACAGCTGGGCAGGAGGGACATTGTAAAAGAAAGGCTTTGATTATTAAGTGCCTTGCTGAAATGCATGAAAAAAAATATCAATGAATCACACCACACACAAACAAACACACTTCTATTGTTCCTGCATATGGGTATTTTGATTCTGGCCCATGCCTAATTAGCAGCTGTTGTAGGATTTCCTTTCACTTTCATCCATTTGTTTCATGAAAGCATTTTCAAACCAACTCTTTCTTCTTATTACTATTTGTACAACTGGTGGACACCACAGAGATTAGGGAAAGGACAAGCCATAGGAGAAAATTTGTTTGATGTTTTTTTTTTTTTTTTTTTTTTAAAGAAGCCATCACAAAGAGGATCATTAAATCCATGATACAAAATATGCTTCTAAAAATAAAAAACCCTTTATCTCTTTTGTGAAATGTCAGAATGTCCCTAAGCTTAGTCAATCTGTTAAACACCCTGGGAAAGCTATCCAACACACACAGCAGTTTGTTTGAGCAAATGAAAACAGCGGTCAAATCAAATGTAATCTTAAATGTGTCCATAAAATTGTCTTTTTTTAAAAGTTGAGATTGTTTAATTCTAAAAATAATAATAATAATGTACGGATGTCCCAGTCCAGAAAAATGTGTGCAAAGATCTGCTTTAAGGCTCCCCTCATGTTCCTGAATTGCAGCTTCTCATTCCCTCTCCTTGCTGCAAACCTCTTTTTTCAATGCTTTTCATATCCAGGGAGGGGGATTCAATTGCAGGAAAAGAAAGGAAATGGGTCCATGCATGAAAGCACTGCTTGGCTTGTGACCAAACTTTTCAGTTAGCTGCATGGAAGGTTCATCTGCTTCAGACTTACAAATGAGACTGGGGAGGGGGAGTGCCTGTTCCCATGGTAATTATAGGCCATTTCTCTCTTCGCATATATTATGCTCAGGTACACGATTATGTAAATGGAAGCTCAAATCATAGTAGGAACCCCTCAGTTTCAGAAAGTATTGTAGAATGAATCAGTAAACAATCAGCTCACATGTTACAAAAAAAACAAACACTGGTCTAGTTCAGATTCTTTAAGGAGGCAATCTCATGCATATTTGCCTGGGAGTAATTCCCATTGGAGACAGCAGCAGCTTACATCCATGATAGGGTTATTCTTATCAGTAAGAATTCTGCCAGCGATGTTACAGTGGTACCTCGTGTTACGTACTGTCCCCCTTACGAATGCTGTGGGTTACGCGCACCACTAACCCGGAAGTAGATGTCCCTTGTTGTGAACTTTGCCCCGTGATGCAAGCGGAAGTCGTGCTCTGGTGACGCGGCGGCAGTGGGAGGCACCATTAGCGAAAGCGTGCCTCATGTTACGAGCGGTTTCCAGTTACGAACGGACCTCCAGAACAGATTAAGTACATAACACGAGGTACCACTGTAGTTTATTTTCTGCTATTTAAAATGTGTGGGATTTGGGTGAAGGTGTAGTCTACATGATGCAATTCTTACATTACTTTTGTTTTTGGTAGTTTTGGGTCGTTTTTGCTATGCCACGAGCCTTAAAAAGTTATGTGCAACATCCCATTTGTTTTAACTTCTCACTCCTCAATTAAAATAATCTTTAGCTTGTGTAATCTTTAGCTTGTTACTTCCTCTCCAGTTCTCCACATGATGTTGCCTATCTCTGTCAAATGTTTAGAATGTAAGCTCCTTCTGAAAGGGATCTGCCTTTTTATTTGTTATTCTGTAAAGTGTCAGAAAACATCATGGCTGGACTCCAACTCTCATCAGCCCCAACAAGCATTGCCAATGGTCAGGGATTTTGGAGTGCCACAATATCCCACCCCTGATACCAGTTAACAATAGTCAGATAATAATAAATCTCTGGTCCTACACTGGTCTTCCACGCCAGGCTCATGATTGAGGCTAGCAATCAGTTAATATTAACAAATTGTGCAGTAATAAACAGTAGAGGTTTTGACAGTAAGGATTATCTTTTTGTTTGTCTGAAGGTATTTACAGAGGGAAATAATCCCAGGAAGCCATACTTTCCCAGCTGTTTGTTCTTTCTGCTAAATCCTATTTATCTGGGTTTTCTTAATTTTACCCCATTTAACATAAATTTGGGCAATTTTGTTTAGGAACATTATGTTCTGCAGTCAACTGCTCAAAATAATCAGTTACAATATCATGATTAGAATAAAGCATTCTATTTCATTTTATATAGACTAAGATTCCTTGTTAGCTTAAGCCTCTGAACAGATGTGAACATTTCATTTAATGAAGTTCCATTTCTAAGTTACCTCCATAGAAGTGCAATTTCTACCACTCCTAGATGTTCTCACAATACCCAAATAACATCAGCATCTTCTGTAGGCACAAACTCTTACGAGGTGTTTGCTGTGAACACATAAAGAGGGTTGTGTAACCATGGACACAATCTATGTCCTGAAACTTCCTGTGACTGAGAACCCTGAACATGCAGGGTTTGCAACCAATTGGGTGATTATTATAAGCATATTTAGCCAAGTACAGTTATAACCCCTCTTTTGACTTTCCCACTCAATACAGGAAGGTTGCATGTTGAGTGGACAGTATTGTAGCATCTGTTCAAGATATACATTTAATATGCATATAATGTAATGTTTTATGCATTTTGTTTGAAAACATTTTGCATTAGGCATAGGAGGTTTCACTCTGGCAAATGTGGAAGAAGAGGTTGGATATTTCCATTTCAGTCTTTATGTTAACTGATGACTCATCCCAGAAACCCAAGCTGCAGATCTCTTACAGCAGGAAGGTGAAACCTGAGACCTCAGCATCTTTGTCAGTGATGGAGCCAGTAGCAGTAGTGGCAATGCTCTGTGATGATGAACAAGAAAGTTGCTTAGGATCTCTCTCTCTGGGGGACCAGAGAGTGGAAAGTTCTTGAACTGAATCAAGAACTCAAAGAAGATGGGACCACATTGCTAGTTGGTGAAAAAGCAATGTGTTGTGCTGCATTTTTGTTATGCTTATTTGTAACTATTTGAAGACTGTTTCTAGTAAAGCTTTGAAACTCATTATTGTGGTGGACAGCAAATTTATTTCTACTCTGCACAAGATCTGGATTCTGCTTGCAGCAACTCTAACAGTATCCTGGAGGAGTACATGGCTGGCAGGCTAAAACCCAAAGCAGGATCACTTTTATAGGTAGTTAGCCTACACTAAGGATATTTAGGTGGCTGCAGGTTCCACTTGCTTTATTCAGTGGCGGCTGGTGTCCATTGAGAATGATACACAGAAGGCTAGGAAGCCAACAGCAGCTACAGTCAAAGCCAATAACTGGCTCAGCCAGAGTGAATTACAGAAACGAGCCAACTAATTCTAGTTTTACCCCCACTCCCAAAGCAACACTGAGACTAAAGAGGTAGAAGCTAAGGGCAGGTGCCTCCCTCTCAATTGGTTATAAGTAAGGAGGGATGCTGGTGGGGGGCTAGTCAATAGCAGACTGAGAATGGCGAGGCAGTGCCCTATTCATCGTAATAGACCAACCTTTTATTCTGCCTTTCATTCTGTCTATGACTTGCTCTGAAGATGCTGCAGATTAGCTGCCAGGGGGCAGGGAATGGGTAGGTAGATAGAAAGAGAGGGTTTTTATAATAAGCTGGTATATGAAGGTAGGACATATGTTTTTCCAGTCGTTGTTTATGAGATTTTAAAGGGGAATCATTATGTTTAAAATGTAAGTGTGATGTTGAATATATTGATATTTATTTACATTCCTATATTTAGTCTGCTAAAGGATTCCAAAAGGGTTAAAAGAAAGGCAAAGCAAAACCATCTGGTACAGAGAGCCCCAAGGGGAAGAGTATGTTTGTGTGTATTTTAATATTGTTATATAGGAAGTATTCTCAGAAAGGGGGAAATGGCAATGCCTTCTGTTTACCATTATATTTCCTAAAGTCATCTTAGTGAAACTCCAAAGTGCTATTGTTTGAACGGTTAAAGTGGTTTCTTCTTTATTTTCCTTCATATACCTGAAAGAGTAGAATGAAATAGATGCCATTGTATGGAAATTTAAGTCCCAAAAAGATTGGCACGGTTGAATGAATAATGTTAGAAATTTGGATATGAGGTAAGGCTAGGAATTAGTGTGCTCGTTTCAACATTTACATTTCCTTTGTTATGCGCGTCTATAATAGCATGGCATATGGGCAAGATTTAGCATCGCTTTGTTGTTCAAGCAAATGTGGAAACCACAGCTGGAATTTGTTGACGAGTTCATTAATGCATACAGCAGAAGTCACTTTTCTACTCTTAAAAAAAAAAAACTTCCATGATATTTTCCCTAAAATAATATCTATTTCAAAAAGAAAATATTTTATGCAACAAGTCAATACACATCTTTGTCCTTGTGGCACCAAAGTTTCAGCAGAAAAAGAGGCAGTATGGTGCAGCAGTTAGAGTGTTGAACTTAAGAACGTAAGAGAGTCTGCTGGAGCTGGTCAAAGGCCCATCCAGCTCAGCACTCTCTTCTCACTGTAGCCCAGATGCCCATCAGAAGCCTTTCAGCAGAAACTTGGCACAACATCACTCCTCCTGCCTGTGTTTCCTAGTAACCGATATTGCAGAGGGATGTTGCCTCCAATGGGAGATGAAAAACATAGCCATTGTGCCTAGTAGCAGCTGGTAGCTTTATCCTACACTTGGAATGGCAAGTTGCAGGTTCAAATCCCCATGCAGCCACTTGGTGTGCCAGTCTCTATCTCTCAACCTGACCTACTTAAGCAAACTGACACCTCGGCCCATTCGCACCTGCTGCCACTGCTCTTTTCTTGCTTTCCACGATTAGACACAGAAATGCCATAACAAATGCTGTATAAATTTAAACTGACCTCGATCTATACCACATGTAGGCAATCAATGGCCTATGGGTCACAGGTGGCCTTCCTGGGTATCCCGGGCACCGCTCCAAAGTCCCCCACTTCAATCATTTTTACCATAGTTTTTACCACCAAATCTATAGGATTATGCTTCTGTTTTAACAGGAAGATGAAATTCCATTCTCTCTCTCTCTACTAGTCCTCTGGGGAAGAGGAAGAGGACTGCTAAGTTTAGATCAAAGCCTAATGTAACGTATTTAATCCTGAAGTGGGTCATTTGGTTGGTAGGTGATGTTTGAATCGGCCCTTTGTGGTTCGCAATTAAAGTTTAGAGGATATATTATTCTTTGCATCCATCAATACCCTCACTCCTAGACATCATTGCTATACAATAAAAATATTTTTATTAGATACTGCTGCCTTTAAAAGGAGGATTGGTAGTTAATGGGGGGGGGCAGGTTTCCAAGTAGGAAATCATTTACTTAATCCTGTAATTCATTCTTTGTATCTGATGCATTAAAAGGCATTAGTTTTAAGCCTTTTAATTGTCTTCATTACTAAAATTTCAGCAATGCAAAGGAGAAAGGAAATGTTTTCTGCTGCTATGGTTTTCTAATTAATTCAAATGGATTCAGAACTGTTTCCCCCACTCAGTTTATTTCACCATGTCCATAAATAATAGCAGACGGTAGAATAAAACATAAAGACAGCCTTATGTAATTGTGATGGTGCTTTTGAGTGTGTGGTTACTGATAACCCAGTAAGTCAAACACCAAAATAGGTATATTATTTTCCATATTGTTAAGAGTTTGGGGTGGGGGAAAGTAGGCTTGTATGCATAGACCCCTTCCAACCCCTGGATTCCACAAGTGTTAAATTATAAGACAGGATAGTTTCCTGTTGAAGCTATGGCCTGGGTGATGGGCCATTAAGGGAAACAAAGGAAAGGGGCTCTGGGTGAGATAGCAAGTGGGTGGGTATCTGTTAGTTAGAAAGACAAAAGGCCAGAGAGCCAGTGTAGCATAGTGGTTAGCATGTCGGACTTGGACCTGGGAGACTAGAAAAAATTGCTTTTTGAAAGAAAACCCTGGGTTTTCAAACATATGGGGAACTTCATCCTTGCTGACCCCCCCCCCCCCCGGGCTTATTAAATGTGAGATTGGGGTGACTTTGCTCTTTGAGAGCAGCAATACTACTTTTATTCTACCATACTTTGTTATTCCTGTTTGTGGCTTCTGAGAGTATCTGCTTTCCAACCTCCACTTCAAAGGAAAACTTTCCCCCCTTTTAAGAGAACTGCATCTCATCTTTCTGCAGAGATAGATGAGGTCAGATGGTGGACATTACAACATGTCTAATTATCTAGACATCCATCACGCTTTCTTCCCCCCAATGAATATCAGATGCATTACAAACAACAACTAAAACCTCTAGTGCAGTTTCTATCTTTCTTAGCATCATCTCAAGTATTTATACTTTATCATGACCTTTGAGAGTACTTACTTGAGGGCAATTTCTTTTTTTCCACACTTATCGTGCAGCTAATACCTCTGACATTCATTAATGCTCAATTAAATGGGTCTTCATATGGAATTACATGCTATATTGCACTCTGATTAAAACCAAATGGGTTCACCATGATGCATGCAATTACTCCGTATACCGGGGGAATTAATAATTAGTGTTCATTTATTGTCCATCTGCAATGCTTCTCTTTTTAGTACTGACAAATTATCATTAAGCCCACTTAAGAGTAATGATATATCATGCTGAACTTATTTTGGACATCCCCACAGATCACCTACATATAACAGTTCTTTGTGAGAAACTGCCAACAGTCATGCCTACATTAGGTTTTAAGCCAGAGATGGAGAGCCTGTTGCTCTCCAGATGTTGCTGAACTCCAGATCCCATCAGCCCCAGCCAGTATAGCCAATGGCCAGGGAAGATGGGAGTTGGAGTCCAGCAGCAGGTCACATTACCCCCCCCCCCCCCCGTTTTAAGCCAAAGTTCTTGTGGGTCCCCAATGAAGAGTCGACTTCCAATGTCATCCTTCCAGGCTGGCCAATTTCAAGTATCACATGCTTACCAAACTCAGTTCGTCCCTTAGCATGTGTCACAAGAGGGGCTCCATGTGTGATTTATTTCATCTAGCTATAATTCTGTAGATTACTTGGGTTTTTCTTTTCTTTTCTTTTTAATGAACATCTAAAAGCCCCCTGCTGTGTTTTTCCTATGAAGTAACCTAATATCGTTGCCTAGCCATCTCTGCTCAATCTCCGTGCCATTTCTCTGAATGTAAAGCTGTCTTCACTCCTTTTCCTTTTCCTTTAATGAAAAATGAAATAAAATCTGGATTTCAGGCTCAAGTGCATCCCTTTGTGAGGCAGGATGTCCCTTGTATTACTGCCATGTGTTCCGTTTTCTGGCTTTGTAGCCATAGCTGCACAGATGTGGTTAGGTTATATTTTGGTCCTTTGATTTGTGTTTTTGATCAAATTGTATAATTGACCAGTTTGAAAGAAGAGAGAGAGAGAGAGAGAGAGAGAGAGAGAGAGAGAGAGAGAGAGAGAGAGAGAGAACACTCTTGCATTTAAGAGTGTGAAAATATGATTTATACATTACATAAACTAGGTGGGGGCTGCTTAGCTCATGAAGGCTTCTGTGTTGCTGAGGTAACATTTTAAAAGACCCAAACATAGAAGAGGAAGCCTACAGAATCAGTGCCAATAATTCTAAATAATGAGCCTCAGAAGTGTTTCTTTAATTTCAGAACTGTCTCTTAACCTAAAAGTATTAAGAGATAGGCTAAACCATACCTGTAGCACAACATGCAAAAAATTCTGTTACTAAGAATTGGGGTGTGTGTGTTAAAAGATAATACTACAGCCATTTGCTTTTTGTACTTCTATAAATGAACTTAGTACCAATTGCAAGAAAAGTAGACTGATTCAGTGTATTTCAGCCATGGCCTCATTCATAGCAATACAGTCGTGACATACTCATAACCCTTTTTATTTCTTCCTTGAGCTGTGGTTTCTCGTCAATGTGCGGCCTATTTTTTATGATACATTGACATTCAGCTGGGATATAAAATATAAAATGGCATGTCTAGTGCCATATCTTGTGTCTGACATTTTCATGTGATGTATTTGGTATTTTGGTGACACCCATCAGTGCCATTCAACAGGTACATCTCTGCAACAGGTACACATGAACATTTTTTTTTCTAAGACAGATATCACAATAAAGGTCAGTGTTTTGAAGGCTATTCCCTTACTAGAATCCACCCAACAATATCAAAAAATAAACCTACAACAAAAACCTAATAACTTTCTCATCGTTTTAAATGCTGAACTATAGTGGGCCAGAAGTGCAAGCTGGATTTTGAAGAGGCAGAGGAACCAGAGACCAAATTGCAAACATGCGCTGGATTATGGAGAAAGCTAGAGAGTTCCAGAAAAACATCTACTTCTGCTTCATTGACTACAGTGGTACCTTGGGTTAAGAACATTCTGGAGGTCCATTCTTAACCTGAAATGGTTCTTAACCTGAGGTATCACTTTAGCTAATGGGGCCTTCTGCTGCTGCTGCCGTGCCACTGTCGCACGATTTCTGTTCTCATCCTGAAGCAAAGTTCTTAACCCGAGGTACTATTTCTGGGTTAGCGGAGTCTATAACCCCAAGCATCTGTAACCTGAAGCGTCTGTAACCTGAAGCGTCTGTAACCCGAGGTACCACTGTATGCAAAAGCATTTGACTGTGTCGACCACAGCAAACTATGACAAGTTCTTAAAGAAATGGGAGTGCCTGATCACCTCATCTGTCTCCTGAGAAATCTCTATGTGGGACAAAAAGCTACAGTTAGAACTGGATATGGAATAACTGATTGGTTCAAAATTGGGAAAGGAGTATGACAAGGCTGTATATTGTCTCCCTGCTTATTTAACTTATATGCAGAATTCATCATGAGAAAGAAATATCAACAACCTCAGATATGCTGATGATACTACCTTGATGGCAGAAAGTGAGGAGGAATTAAAGAACCTTTTAATGAGGGTGAATGAGGAGAGCGCAAAATATGGTCTGAAGCTCAACATCAAAAAAACTAAGATCATGGCCACTGGTCCCATCACCTCATGGCAAATAGAAGGGGAAGAAATGGAGGCAGTGACAGATTTTACTTTCTTGGGTTCCATGATCACTGCAGGTGGTGACAGCAGTCACAAAATTAAAAGACGCCTGCTTCTTGGGAGAAAAGCAACAACAAACCTAGACAACATCTTAAAAAGCAGAGAATCACCTTGCTGACAAAGGTCTGTATAGATAAAGCTATGGTTTTCCCAGTAGTGATGTATGGAAGTGAGAGCTGGACCATAAAGAAGGCTGATCGCCGAAGAATTGATGCTTTTGAATTATGGTGCTGGAGGAGACTCTTGAGAGTCCCATGGACTGCAAGAAGACCAAACCTATCCATTCTTAAGGAAATCAGCCCCGAGTGCTCTCTGGAAGGACAGATCCTGAAGCTGAGGCTCCAATACTTTGGCCACCTCATGAGAAGAGAAGACTCCCTGGAAAAGACCCTGATGTTGGGAAAGATGAAGGGCACAAGGAGAAGGGGACGACAGAGGACAAGATGGTTGGACAGTGTTCTCGAAGAAGAAGAAGAAGAAGAAGAAGAGGAGGAGTTTGGATTTGATATCCCGCTTTTCACTACCCGAAGGAGTCTCAAAGCCAGAGATGCATTTAAAAGAAAAAAGACACATTGTACTCATGTAAAAACATGCTGATTCCCGGACCGTCCGCAGGCTGGATTTAGAAGGCAATTGGGCCAGATCCAGCCCCTGGGCCTTAGTTTGCCTACCCATGCTATAGAGGGTTATCTTCACTGCAAATATCTCTCCTTGGCCAAGGTATGTTGACAGTGATGCCAAATGGGGAAATGAATGCATTTTTATTGGAGGAGAGCCAATTAAAATGTTTACAAGGCTAGGAGGTGAAGTCTACCCATATGATTTAGGGAGACTGACATTTCTTTCATATCAGGAATGGAATGGTTTAATTCCTTTGATCTGCTGCTGGCAGAACTGGCATATAGTGAACAGTTTCAAGTCTTACACACATTTAGCACACAGACCCAATGACAGTGAATGGCAAAGGACACACTTAACCTGCTGGAGATCTTCTCCTCCGAGATGATTTATAAAGTGTCTTTGAAGTCAGATTCACAGAGAAAAAACAAGGGCACTGGATTGGCTTTGCTTACCTTATCCCCTTTACAAGACCCTCCAAAGTAGGGAGATAAGACAAATATTTTGATAGGGCTCCAGTGCAAATGGGGGGCAGCTGGTTTAGACACGGCAACATGTGCAAAGGCAAAGACGCTTTACAAATGCATTCCTCAATTGACAATTTTATGACCTCAAAGAAAGATCAGAAGGTGTAGAAGTTGAAAGTCCATTAACTCTTTGCGTATTTGACATTTAAACTGTCAGCATGTGGAGCTCTGTTTAAAGCTTTTGATTGCCTGGAAACACAGGGCTAAATAAAGTCTGAAGACCTATTAACTTGCTTGAGATATGATCCAGACCCTTTAAACTCTCCTCACGCCACTGATTACTTATGAACAGAGCCAAGCCAGAGTTTCTGAATCCTATTTCCCCTCCCTCCAGCATACCACAATTATTTTTGTTACATGTTTACCTTGCTTGGTGTCCACATTGCTCGTGTCTTCATTAGAACTTAAGAAGAACCTGCTGGATCAAGCCAATGGCCTATCTAATCCAGCGTCTTGATCTCACAGCGGTCAACCAGATGCCTGCGGGAAGCTTGCAAGCAGGACCCGAGCACAAGAGCACTCTCCCCACCCCTGCAATTTCCAACAACTGGTATTCAGAAGCACACAAGCTCTAGACATGATGGAGGAGCATAGCCATAGATAGTCTTATCCTCCATAGATTTGTCTAATCCTGTTTTAAAGCAATCCAAGCTGGTGATCTCCATTGCCTCCTATGGGAGTAAATTCCATAGTTTTAACTATGTGTGATGTGAGTAGCTTTATTGTGTCCCAAATCCTCCAATGTTCAGCTTCATTGAACCCCAGCTGGACTCCCACCAAGACAGTCTACAGGCTATGGTTATAGATGATTCATTTTGTTGTTGTTGTCCATTTATTCAAAAGTTATTCATGATGGTGCAAGAGGCAATCCACTGCATTTTTTTTTTTTTGTATAGTGTGATTTATCTGTAAATCCCAGAGAATGGAAGGCCACATTGTTTGGTGCGGATAGCTCTAGATGAGGAGATGATCTCCAACACATCATTAAAAAGCACCACATAGAATAAAACAGATACCTTCTGTTGATTGCTGTTTAAAGCTGGGAGCTCCTACTTTGTTTAGACTCTGTTAGAATTGTGTTTGACCACAACAGACATACAGTGCATGTTTACTTCTGAATGAATATGTACTGCATTCTTGCTAACAAGAAACATGTTTGATTCATGCCTCACACTCACTGTGCGTGTTCTATTTTAAATGATCAATGCAAGAAAACAATCCAAGATTACTGCAGCATTTGAAATCATCAGATATTTTGGAGGACCTTGCTGCTATTTAAACAAATGGGGGCTTAAGGGAAAACATTTTTAAAAATACATCTGTAACATTAAAATATTCCAAAAAAATACTATATACATAGTAATTGAGTTTGGCTAACATCTTTTTCAAATTAAAACAATGAAGGAATGATAAATATTCATTTTCTCCTTTTCCACTGGCACCAGAATATAAATATAGCTAATTATGGTCTTCTAAATATAATTATTAATCAGTTTTATAACAACATGTTATTGTGCACAGATGTAGGCAGATTTTCAGATTCCTCCTCAGATGGACTTTGTTAAGTTTAAAGCAATCACATGAGCTGAACCAAAGTACTGATCAGTAGCATCCTGTGAACTCACACATAAAATTTGAAATCTTCCATAATCATCTGCAATAAAGTCAGCAGTGAAGCCTGAAACTACTTCACTAATACTTTCTTAGCATAGAATGGCTCAGGTCTAGGGAAAGTTCCATGCAGATATCTCAGTGCAGACCACATTTACAAATACCAGTTGGTTTATAATGCCAGTTTGGAAGGCTTCGAAAGGGAATTAGACAAATTCATGTAGGTTAAGGTTATTGGTGGATGCTAACAATGATGGCTATGTTCCATCTCCACTGCTGGAGACAGTATGCCTCTGAATACTAGTGCAAGTATGCATAGAAATGCACATATTAGTGAAAATAACAAACAAAAATCCATTATATAAAGGGGGAAATTGCTAGGGGAAATGCATTTATTAGTCAAACCTATGTGCAAAAATCTGATAATCAGGAGAAAATTGCATCAAAATGTTGACAAATTTTCATGAGGATTTTGTTTCAGATAATTCACAGATTGCTGTAGAAATGCCGAAAATATTTTTTATCTATGTCATTTTAAATGATATTAATGCTGTATTCTTAGTTTTAGATTTTATGATTTATGTGGAAATTGTTTTCCATTTGGTGTGTTTTATTTATTGTTTATGAGTTTGGTTATGTTGGTAATTATGTAAATCTTGTCATGTTGTAAGCCGATTTGAGCATTGTTTTAACTATGGAAATGCGGCATACAAATAAAATGAGGATTGTGATGATGATGATAGTGAGGTGGGGAAGGGGAGCTTTTTCCTTTTCCTCCCCTATTGCAGTTACAGTGAAACCTTTGAAGCTTCTATTCACATTGGAGGGGAAATCCAATAGGCATCAATGCCTATTGTTCCAGGGAAGATGTTTTCCTCAGGATTGCAGCCCTCACTGGAATCATATGAAGGTGGAGAGTAGGAAAGTGTCAGGACGTTGGTGCTCCATAGTACAGTTACAGAGACAGTTACATCTACAGAGTCTAGAGAAACTATGAGGATATCCTATAGCGTAGGCAGAATCGCCTTTGCCTGCATTCACCTTGTGTAACTAGTTGAGAACACTGCCGTTGTAATAAGTCAATGAAAGCAGAAAGCATGAGCTAAAGGAGGCTCATCAGCTAAAACCTATGCAGTGCTACTGTTCTGCTCAAAACTGTCTTTGAAAAAGGAAACACCTGGAAAGAACAACAAGAAACTTCAGCTTCACAGAAAAGCCAGCAAATTATACAGTGGAGCGATTGCTGTGGATGTCGCATACATGATTCCTGTGAACACCATAGTTGCGGGGAGAGGAGCAGCGGGATCTAAGCTCTGGTAAGCAGAAATGAATGCAGCCTTTGATTTGCTGTCAGTTTGAGAGACAGCCATGCCCCCTTTCATAATCCTCCATCTCACATTTCGAAGCCTCCTATCAGCACACACAGCAGGCATATATTGTGTGTGGCAGAAAACTATGAAGGAAGATGAAAATGCCTCTGACACCACACATTTCTCAGAAACTGATATTCATGTTCAGGCACACAGCTCAGCATTTACAGAACTTCTTTCTGGCTGGTACCCAGTATATGGGGTAGGGTACATGCCAAGAATGTTTCTTTGATTTGCTACAACCATGCTTTTCATAGATCACAAAGCCATCTACCAATATTGCAGTGTGTCCAGCAAGGAGTACAACATGGCTTGTAGTCACTAACTTGAGCTCAGCTTTTCATTGATGATTCCCACTGAGGCATTGTCTAAAGGGGTTGGTACAAGTCGGCATGCATTTATTTAGAGTCATCTTCAAATAAGTGGACTAAACTGTTTTGGGCACTCTCTGGGAGCTCCAGGGTGTGTAATTTTGTACCGTTTGATAAGAGTTTAAGGGTGGACCATCACAGCAGAGTGGAAGTTCCATAGCTTCCCATAAGTATGTAAAGAACTAGGTAATGAATTAAACTGTTGTTTGGGATGGGAACTATTACTTCCCTCTACCCAGGGATAAGTTCCCAACCAGGATAAATGATGCCCAAGAAAAAATGATCCTGCCCAGTAGTATTGTCACCACTCATGAAAAGTCCTCTGCTTTTGTTGATACTGAATTCCCCACCATTCAGATTTAAAGGGTGGCCCTGCCCACCATCTTCACACCATTATGTACCCTTTTTTCAAAACTAAAAAGCCTCAGATGTGCTGGGATAAGAAAACAAGCAATTCATCCTGGGCATTCTAATCACATACAGTGGTACCTCGGGTTACATATGCTTCAGGTTACAAACTCCGCTAACCCAGAAATAATGATTCAGGTTAAGAACTTTGCTTCAGGATAAGAACAGAAATTGTGCTCTGGCGGCACAGCAGCAGCGGGAGGTCCCATTAGCTAAAGTGGTGCTTCAGGTTAAGAACAGTTTCAGGTTAAGAACGGACCTCCTGATTGAATTAAGTACTTAACCCGAGGTACCACTGTAATTGTTATCCATTTATATACATATCGTTGAACAGAAATGTGCATGCTTTCTTCTAACCTTCACTGGGGTTTGGGCATAAGCAAAATATGTTGACCTTCAAAGTACAGTATATGGCTACTTGCATTTAATTAAGGCTGGATCTTGTCTGGTGCCATGGAGAGGGCAAGGAGAAGGAATAATTTGAATTTCATGAACTACTTTAAGAATGAGTGGTGATATAGCCTCTTCTTCCCTTCTTATGTCTTCTCTCTCCCGCTCCACTCCCAAATGTAGCAGGTGTTGTATATTCATGGAGCATTCAAGCATCAAGTTGCTTGGAATCTCCCCCCCCCCCCACACACACACACTGTCCAAAATCTCTAGATAATCATTCATGGGTTTCATGTTGATTCTCTGACTGAAGTGATATGCAAACAGTCATTCAAGATAGAACATTAGATAACCAGCTCTGTGTAAATAGATTATGAATTCATCAGAGGCATATACTTGAGCATGCCTGCCTAATATGTAACTCCTCTGATCTTAATAAAATGCTACTGCTATGAGCCTCTAACTTTTTTTAAAATGTCACAACAGTTCCAACTTTGAAAGAAAGAAAGAAAGAAAGAAAGAAAGAAAGAAAGAAAGAAAGAAAGAAAGAATGAAAGAAAGAAAGAAAGACCCATGTATATTTACTTGGTTACGAAGGGTGCTAAGTGTTCTTGTGTTTTCTAGTCTCCATTAAGTTATATTTTAAATTTTTCCTCAGAGCAGTATCTCCCAAACATCTGCTGTTATTACCTGTTCTCATGAGCAGTGCCAACTATATTTGGAAAGAACAAACTTGTAATACAAATTTCCTCAGTTTATAACCTTGGACTGTGCTATCTGCCACATGACCACAATCTGGGGATTCAGAATCCAGAATCAGATTGACCCACCCTGCGCCAACATGGAGACCACCTGGTCCACCCTGGATCTAAGGAGTTCAGGGGGGGGCTTATGTTTAACAAGTTTTTTTATTTAAAAAAAATCCCAATTAAACCTAATTGTTTGGATAGAGCAGGGAAAGGAGAAATGCTGTCCTATCTCCCCACTCTGGAACAAGGGCGGGGGACTAAATTCTTCAAGACCATCAAGAGTAATTTAATAACATCTTATTTTATAATTTCAGAAGCTTCTTACCTTTCTTTTACAGTAGAAGCTTAAGGCAGCAGTCTACAAATCATCCCTTCATTCCCCCACCCCACCCCACTGACACACGTGGGGAAAGCCTGGAATCAATAGATTCAATCACACAAAATTGCACTACTTGACGGCATAGATGGGTGGAATATTATCAGCAAAAATTCATTTATTTTTTGATTACTGTAATTGAAACAATTTTATTTTGAGATCCAAAATTATGGATCCTCTTATATCAGGAGAATTAACTAAGCAGCTCTTCTGATCAGTAAACTATTTTCAGGTTAATCTTTCACTTTTCACACACACAAAATGTCAGAAAACAGGTGCATAGAACTGGAACTCTTTGAGTTATACACAAATTTGGTTCCCCTGAGATTGTAAAATACAAAATGATACAGCTGTTGAAGCTTGATCTCACAGAGTAGCTGCAGAAGAGCTGAACAGACGTGTTTGGAAGCTAAATTCAGTCCAAATCTTTGTAGGCAGGGCTCTTTCCTGCTTAACAGACAAGCCCAAATCCATTCCAGTAGTGTTTGATATTACTAGTGAAGGGTTGTGCCAGAAAGTCAGACAGGTCCCTAGGATATTGCAAAGATGAATTGGCTAGTTGTGGTATAATTGAAGGGGGGCATGGCGGGGAGAGAGAGAGCGCACAGCTCCAACACCTTTGAAAGAGAAAAAGCTCCCAGAGTACCAGGGAAATTGGTGGACTTTCCTTGTTCTGGGAAGTGAATGTCATTATAACAGGGCTTTCTAAGTCTACTAAACTTTACAACATAGTAGCACAGAGGAAGATAGAGAATGAGGTCAGTTTACTATTCTATGAGCTTCCATGTATAGTCCTAAACAATATTCATGGCTATCATCAGCTACAGAATGTCATATTGTCATTTTAGGCACCATTTTATAATGGATCCTGAGTTATACGGTTCGGAAAGAAGACATGATGATATAGGCATATTCCCAAAGGCATATTCCTCGCTATTCATAACAGATGAGCCTGGGAAGCTCTTTGCTCCGAAGATGAAAATGTGGTTATTTTATAGATTGACAGAACATAGCTCTGTGCTCTGAAGACAAAAAATACAATTATTTTTGTTTGATAGAAAGTAGCAGGATGGTCTATGGATTCCCTTGTGATTGATTTGAGAGCAATCAACCATCATGGCCCCATCTGTGCTATACATTTAAATCAGCATCATATCACTTTAATATGTCATGGCTTCTCCAAAATGATTCTGGAAAGTGTAGTTTGTTAATGACAGTTGTTAGGAGTTCCCTATTGCCCCTCCCAACAGAGCTACAATTCCCAGAGTTCCTTGGGAAGAGAGTTTGTATCCTGAGACTTGTAGCTCTGTGGCAATTGGATACGACCCTGTATCTCCAAAGAGGGCTGATACTACACTTTCCCTAGGCAATCCTCTCTCTTGCTCTTACAGCAGCTACTAGGATTTGTTTCCTTTAAACCAATGTTAAATCATTTGAAAAGGGGAAAGAAAAAGGACGTCTGCAGGCTTTGTCTGAAATGGTACTGTACATGTGGAAGAAACACAGCGCTGTTGGGAGTCACTATGGCAGTGATTCAAAATTTCAAAATATTTACTTGCAGTTCTGTTCCTATGTCATCAAAGGCCCACTCTAGGGAAAGTGAAAGTTCAAAGTCTTCTTCCCTTTTATATAGCCTAAATGTTGTTAAGCTTGAATTCCATTTCAAATAAGTCTCTCAGCAGTATTTATTTTATTTTATTCATTAAATTCATATACCATCCTTCTGAAGATCACAGGGTGGTTCACAACATAAAAAAACAAAAACAAAATACTGTACAGTAAGAACATAAAACATATAAAAAACAAAAACAAAGCAATACCCCCCCCACCTCCCAAAGGCACATGAGGAAGCCCACATTGAATGTTCCATGGGGTTGAAGAGCACTCTCCAAACATCACCCTTTGGAAATGACTATGCAAGTACGACCAGAACCAATGGAAAATAGTGACACCCCCCCCCCAAAGATAGTCGATCCAAAAGGATATTATGGTTGGTGGTATGAAAAGCCACCAAGAGATTGAGAATTAATAGGGACACATTTCCCCTGCTTCCTTCCTGACAGAGGTCATTAAACAGGGTGGCCAAAGCAGTTTGTGCCAAAACTGGACCTAAACCTCAACTGAAATGGATCTAGAAAATCAGTTTCCTCCAAGAGTGTCTGAATCTGATCTGTGACCACCCGCTCAATAACTTGTCCAAGAAGAGACTGGCAACAGGATTTTCCAAATCCAGGGAGGGTTTCTTGAGGAGTGATTTTACCACTGCCTCCTTAAAGCATGCCAGCACCCTCTCACAAGGATGTAATAAATAATCACCTGCCTGGCCCGGTCAGCTGTCCTCTCCCTGCTACATTTTATCACATGAGAGGGGCAAGAATCCAGAGCACAAGCAATTACCCTGACTGATCCACATACCTTGTCCACATGCTTGAGCCTTACCAACTGAAACTCATCCAACACATAGAGGTGGATGGTAAACCAACAGAATCCCTAATCTGTTCTGATTGACCAGTACCAAACACACCCTTTAGACCAGTGGTCAGCAAACTTTTTCAGCAGGGGGCCAGTCCACTGTCCCTCAGACCTTGTGGGGGGGCAGACTATATGTTGCCATGATTATGACCCACATTTTTGGCAAAAACCCTTATTGGGACCAACCCCAACATTGCCCAAATGTGGGGTTTTTTTTGGGGGGGGGGGTTATTCCCTCATACACCCACACTGCTTCCTTTGTGTTTTACATGTTGACAGTTATTATTTCTCTCGTAAGGCAGGGTGGTGGGGTGGTGGGCTGAGGTAAGAGTGCCATTCCTGTCAGCCCTGGAGAGCATGTGCACATGTGTGGGTGAAGGGGAAAGCTGTTGGCCACGCTATGTCAAGCCGGCGCCGCTCAAGCAAAAACGTTCTTTTCCCTGCGTGAGGGAAGGTGAGGTGGCGGCAGCTATTTACCTTTCCATGGCTCACACTGTGTAGCTAATGAGCGGCCTCCCCAGCAGAGCGCAGAACTGTTTCGGAGTGCAGCCACCCAGGTGCTCCCCACTTCCTCCAGCGGGGAGCATCGCCACCACAGACACCAGCGGGCGTCACTCCTGAGGTGCCTCTGAGCCCCTGCTTCCTGAGGTCAGTTGCTGGCAGCTCCATGGTGAAAATCCAAACTGTGGCTCCTTTTCCCTCTTTCCCGCCCCCCACACCAGAAGAAAAGATTGCTGCCAAGCACGACAGATGGAGAAGGGGCTTTTCTTGAGCAGTCGTCCGCCTTACTTTTGACCCCCAAGCTTGGCTGAGTTGCAAAAACCATAATGCGTGCGTGCTATGCCAGCTGCCTGTATTCCCGGACCATCCATGGGCTGGATCTAGAAGGCAATTGGGCCTGATCCGACCCACAGACCTTAGTTTGCTGACCCATGCTTTAGACCCCCCCCCCCAATGGACAGAGAGCTTGGAGAGAGAAATGGAATTGTTAGACTACAGCAACTCCCCTTCCTTGACCCTCAAGGCTGCCCTGATGCTGTATCAGTATATACACAGTCCTAAGATTTCAGATGATAAGCCAATCACCTTTTGGTATCCTGTAGCTTAATTGTTGGTACTTTTGTGCAAAATACATGCATTTTGATGTCCTTTGAAACTGCTGATAAAAGAAGCAATAGCTTCTTATAATTGCTTTTTTGCTATCAGAGGTCTTCTGATGAAAGCCCACTGCTTTCATTTCCTGTGTTTTAGAAGGCATTCTCTCTCTCTCTCTCTCTCTCTCTCACACACACACACACACACAATTTCCTTTTCACAGTAAAAAGTGAGTCTTGTTTAGATGATCTATATCCCTCTAAAATCATGCATACGTTTATTCTGTCTACCCAGAAAATCTTTATGTTTTGAATGGGAATTCTTTCAGCACAGCAGTTGAAAGAATATCTTTAAAGAGATGGTGCATAGAGAAGCTAAATAAATCGGTAATTCAGGCTGCAATCCTAAAAACACTTATCAGGATGTAAGCCCCGATTGAACACAGGGAGACCTGCTTCCAAGTAAACATGCACAGGATCCCAAAAGCATTTGAACAATTCAACAATACTCTCCCCATCACACAAAGTGATTTTCTTTTCTTTACAGTATTCTTGTTTGCGTCATGCTTAGATACACCATTCAACCATCTATCTTCAATTTCAAGGGATTTTGTACTGTGAGTCACTCAAGCTAACTTCATGATCAAAAGCTTTAAAGGAGATGTGATGTTCAAAATTGCTCCTATTTGCATCCTTCTTTAAAGAGATGGAAGTGACTGGCGAGGTGGTGGTTCAATTTCAAAACAGCTTTGGTTCACAATCCATGTCAATATGCCATTATTAAGGTTTTAAGGCACAGTTTCTAAAAAGAGCGGCTCACTATGGTTGGCAAAGTAAGAATTCAGGATATTTAAAATGGAGACATAGCAAATGTGAGCCTCCATGATTGGTTTAACAGTCAATCTCTTTTCCTAGGGAACTCTGGGAACTGTAGCTCTGTGAGGGGAATAGCAGTCTCCTGGCAACAAACAGCACCCTTAAACTACAATTCCCAGGACTCTTTAGGAGAAGCTATGACTGTTTAAAGTTGTAGGATAGCGGTAAAGAACAGATACAGCCAGAAAGTGTTCCAAATGAACTAAAATAAAGGTACAGGCAATTAATATATGCAAAAATGACCCAGGACATCTTAAAAGCTCTGAAAGAAAATCCAAAAAGTGCACTCTCCCCACAGTGCAGACACAGAATTAAATAAATTACATTTTCTGTCCTTCTGGAATGCCAGTAATTGCTTAGGTGAGTTTATACCACCCAACTTAATGTGAGGGCCTGTCCTGAACACTTGGCCTACCCAGCGGCAAGTCAGAAGATCAGGTCCCCAGCCCGGGCCAATCTACGTGTCCAAACCAAAGCACAGTCCTGCAGAGCTCCTAGGACATCTAAGCTGAGGTCCATTAACACAGTCAGTTGAGCAGACCCTGCGGCTCAGCTCTGCTGCCTTTTTGTACTTGGCATGCTGATTGCAGCATCTGGACTGGATGAGGCAGATGACCCTCACCTGTTCCAAGCCTACTCTAGCTTTAAACACTAATGTGAGCACCTTTAGTTGGACCTGTAAAATAATTGGCTCCTAATGCAGCTATTTTAAAACACAGATTATATGTGATCTAAGTGGCACTTCAGCCAGTAGTTTTGTTGCTTCGTTTTGGATCAGTTGAAGCTTCTGAGCCATTAATGCACACTTTACCCATGTATATTCATTTTTGTACGCATTAAGTGGCTGTAGAATTACACAGTAACATTCAGAGAAGTGCAAATTTCAAAAGATGGCTGAATTTTGGGTCTCATATTGTTTCAGGAAGTGTGTATTGGGTTTATCTTGAAATACTACCTGAAAATAATTTCTTCCCAATCCCTATTAATGGCTAATCTTGCCACTGCCTGACACCCTCAGACTACAATTCTGACTCATGCATTCTTATACTCAATGAAATCACCAAAGCTTATGCAGATTCTAACTTTTAACAGTAAAGTCCTAAGGCCTTACATCAGCAAGGGAGCTTGCCAGTTTCACTTCAGGGAACACTGAGCTGTCACCAATATTAAAATAAGTGGGATATGCCCTTGTCTGAGCATGAGCCCCAGAGGTATCTGAACTGGCGATGCTTGGCAATAAACCTGTGCAATCATGATTGCGGAATTGCATTCATGTGCAGCTCATTGATCAAATGAACATTTATGAGCATAACGATGCAAGAGTGCAATCCCAAATTTTAAAATCTTTTACTGGGATTGTAAAACCTGGTAGAAATTTAAAGTAGAATTATGACGAGAGAGAGTGCATTGAAAGGTAAACTTGCAATTAAACCTGCGATTAAAAGGTAAACCTGCCAGTCAGAAAAAACAAATCACCTCTCTATGTCCCCCCTCCCCAGTATACCCCTTCACCTCACAATCTCTGGGCATTTTCCTAGTCAGCTTGGTTTTATTTTTCATAAAAGATGTGGGGAGATTATGCTTGTCATTTAACTTTTTTTTGGGGGGGGGGGGGAACGGACTGACCCAACAGAGCTGCCTGGAAAGTTGGAGACTTCCTGATGCATTTCAACACAACTTGTCAATGGTGTGGTCTGACCTAGAAATGTGAAAGTCTGTCCCAAATTCACCACATTCATCTCATTATTCAGGGTACACACAGAGGCAATGCACACTCCTGCCTGGGGCATTCTGCTTACCCAGGTTTGGTGCCCTTTGTGTCAGGAGGTCACTGGAGGATTATTGGTATTTGGCAATACTTATGTTAATTTATTATAATTGTTACGGGGGGGGGGGAAGCATAGCTTAAACATCAAAGTACCGTATATGGCACCTCAAATTTCCATTGCCCTCATAAACTTACTGAGGCCATGCTCTGTCTCTTTCAGTCTCTATCATTCAGTCTCTTTTCACACAGAGATGTCCTTTGCTGTGGTGGAAGAACATCTGACATTTGTCCCCTTTCAGGCATTTTCTAGCCATTCAGACAATTTAAGGAAAATGATCTAACAATTAGTTCCCATGGTAACACAGCACTGGCTATTCATACTCTTTTGCCAAGTCCAAGGCTCTGGCTGGGTAGAATTGCCTCAGGACAACCTGCAGGAAAGTCCTGTTCACAGAACTCTGATGGGAAATATTTAACACTCTTAGGCAGGTCACTGCTTCACAGGTCAGAACGGTTGGATGAAGTTTCTCAGTGGGAGATGGTGGTTAGGAGATGGTGGGAAATCTCTTGTGCTGTTGAATAAGAGACCTATCAGAGTTCATGGAAAGTGACAATTCCCTTCTACTGAAAAGAAGCGAGGTGTGTGTGTGTGTGTGTATGAGAGAGAGAGAGAGAGAGAGAGAGAAGAACATTCAGTTCACTGGGGAAGCAGGTTGGTCCAAACAAATGTGACAGTCCATCGGAGAACATATGGTACCTTGGGCAGCTCCAAGAGATCCTGCTAGGACAGACTCTGAAGGTGTTGTCACTGCACAGAGCTAGAGCTTCATGTAGGCTGACCAGATCTGATGTGTGGTAGGCTCCATCTACCAGGAGAGCCTGGTTGGTTGGTTGGTTGGTTGGTTGGCTGGTTGGTTACAGAGTTCTAGCCTTATTTTGTAGTCCTTGACTTCTGAGAGGCTGGAGAGACACAGCTGGGACCCTCTTATCTTCTCACACATGCACACCACTTAGAAAATTTTAAGTGGTTTATAAGTGTGTAGCAGCAACAACAACATCTACTTTCCTTGAAGATCCGTAATGCAAATATCACAAATATGCCTCAAGTACAAAGGAAATCAAGCATGCTGCCCTTGAAAAACTTTACAATATCACCATGATCTAAAAATATAATCTTACAGTTTGAAATCTATTAATTTTAACAACTGAGTGCATTAATTTAAGAGGTTTTTTCACCCATTATATGTGAATGTACTGTAACCTACCTTTTCTTGTCCTGGAGAATATCTAAGAGTGGAGAATATCTAAGAGAATATCTAAACACATTTTCAGATCTCTCCACTATGCCAGCAGGATATTTGTCTGCAGTTGACTTTACAAGAATAGTTTTGAGTCCTGAAATTAGGGGGAAGGGATGCTTATGATCATCAAGGCATTCTGCCAATGAAAACTTCAGATTGAGCTAAAAATGTCTTGTGTCCAGGTTTTTGCCTAATACAAGATGCCATTTTAATATAAGGGCTTCACAGATTTTAATAGGATTAAATTTGAAAAGAAATATGATTTTTGATTTGGTGAGGTTACCAGATGATCTCTTACTAGAAATGTATGGAATAAAATGGCTCAGTGAACCAGCAAAATAGCAAGCTGACCACACCAAACAATGTACAATACATAACTGATTCATCCTACCCTATGGTATTCTGTTACACCCTTTACTGAGGAAATCAAGTGAAACACTGACAATCAGTCATTTTCCAGTGGACTAGGTGTAATTAAAAAAAAAAAATCAGAGATAAAACCTGTAGCTATTTCCACGTGCCTTATTCTACTTGTGTCTAACAGTGCAATCCTGTACTTGTATACTCAGAAGAAAGGCCCATTGAGATTTATGGAGCTTACTCCCAGGTAAGTGGGCATAGGATTGTAGCCAAAGTCTTTCAATTATTGTTAGAAATATTTTTGCACCATAGTTTTATACTGTTATTTTCTTCATCTTTAAAAGAAATGAATATGGAGAAAGTTTATTTCCCTCTGCTTTATACTAGATTGAATCTTGTGTTCAGAAATGTTGCTGGCAGATTGCCTTTGCTGATGGATATAGACTGGCTGAATATTTCACTTAGACCACCAATCCAGCGGCTCGTACCCATGCTGGGAATCTGCTGTTTACACACATTTCCATGCAAACAGCATGGGACTTTATTTAGTGGATAGGGAACTCTCCTACTTTCTTAACTGGTACAGATGTGGAAACACTGAACAATAATTTATTTTGAAAGAATTTACCTTTTCACCATTTGCCTAGGAATCATTTTAAGCTTTTTGCATGCATTGAAATTATAACGCACACACTCTTTCACATTCCACTCAACCCACATTGGGGGCAATCAGTTTCGGGTTTCGGCTATGATCCAGTCATGATCATAGCACATTTCATATAATTATACAAATGTCACTTGCTTTTCTTTCTCCATCAGGAGATGATTGGGTTGCTTGCAGCTTTCATAATTAAAATGCTTGCTTATTTTGACTGGATATAGAAAGAGAAGATAAAAGAATGCAGCGGATATACAATTTATGATTGATGTGTAAAGTTTCATGGGAAGAAAAATAGAAGTGAAACCTGAGATTTTAAAAATTATTCTCCCTTTAGTACTTTTTTTAAAGAGCTTTGTACAATATGGGCTAAATATTTAAAGCGTCATGTCTGCATGTTCAGTGATATTTAGGCAGAGAGCTTCCTGTGATCACAGGGTGGTGGTAACTTTGAAAGAATTATGTGTGTAACTGGTGAAGCAAAGGTATGCTTTGTATGCTGTATTTTTGTAGTAAAGTTTGGCACAAAGACATGACATCATAAATCCATTTGCCCTAGTGTTGCACCCCAATTGGAAGATGTAGTGGAAGCAGAATGTGACTCTTCTACTTTCTACATATATTCTTTGTTGCAATATATGTCCAGTCCTGTATGTTTATGCCAGTAGACTTTAATATCACTAAGAATGTCTTGCTGGCTTAAGGCCAGTGACTTGTTTTGAGAGTAAGTTACCGTAGTTGAATGTAGGTTCCGTGGAAATCAGTGGGGTAAGAAGTGGATTTAGGCAAGTGCAACCAATTCTGTCACACTGGGCGCAAAGCCTCAAGGTCCCTGCAAGGGATGCCACAACTACTATTTAGAATGGAGAGTCAGAGACAGGGGGTGCCAAATGTTGCCATTGCACAGGGCACCACTGAAATGTGAGACCCCAAGGTCTGCCACTGGTGGGGTATTCATGACTTGGGTCCCAGGGATTTCAGTGGGAACTAACACCAACCAGCTTAAGGTGCTTCCAGAGGACCCGTTTATTGAGCATTCACCCTGATTAGTTTGTTGGAAGGTTAGATCACCTTGGCTATTAGTGAGCATTCATCCTGATTTGTTTATGGAGATGTTAGATGATGACAGGTCCAGCAAGTGATTACAATGCAATTGCCCATCACTTCCTTCATTACAAAAAGTCTGATCTTTGGGAGAAGCAGATTTGTTGTGCAATATTTCCCAATAAACTGTAACTGTGCAACCTGAATCTGCCACTTTGTGACTGGGTCCCACTCAAAAATAGTGACAGTTTAGAATTGCCCTAGTCTGGATATAACCTAGTAAGTATACAAACTATGGTCCTCTTGTAGAGCCCTGCTCCCCATACATCTCTCTCTATGCAGGTGCTGTTACATGCAGCCCCTCTGACTTTTGTCACCTTCTCAGAACCATCCTATTCTCTTGTAAGTGTTTTGAAGCTATAAATAGTTTAGCACACCACAATTCCCCAGAATTGCTTCTTGTTTTCCAAAGGATTTCTTTCTCCTTGCCCAGTTTTTGAATGCCTCCACCCTCTTCTCCATTCCTGCCTCATCTTCTCCCTGAGTCTCCCCTCCCTCTTCCTACACTTGCGAGCTCCCAGCTGAATCACCACCTCTTTCACAAGTCTTCAGACAGACCCTTTAAAAAGTAACAATGTGCTTCTCTTTTCCTCTTTAAAGCTCCTTCCCCTTCATTCACTGAGCTGCACTGCAACATATTCCCTCCCCTCCATCTCCTGTGCAACTCACCCCTCCTTCTCCTCCAGCCTCTCTTCTGGGAAGCCTTTCATAGTGAACAAATTAAGCTGCTGTTTTATTATATTATTTCAATAAAACTTTAATTCCAGTAAATAGACTCATCTCTGTTGTTGGCCAAGTACCTTATGAAGGCATGCCACTATGCGGACTAAATGATTAAAGCATTACCCATGCTTGGCTTCCATGTAGCTTGGTTAGCATGCTGTTTTGGAGCAGCAATCCTGGAGTGACAGCAGCATGTCTTCTGGCAGAATAGAGCCAGGGTCACAATGGAAATCAGTTGCCCTGGCCTAGCACAATGGTGGGGACATAGCTGTCAACTTTCCCCTTTTCTTGTGAGGAATCCTATTTGGAATGAGGGAATTTCCCTTTAAAAATGGAAAAGTTGACAGCTATGCGTGGGAAACCAAATATAGTCCCTTCCCCAGGCCTTTCTGCCTCATCCTTGGGATTCTCTCTAGGCCACACATCCTCACCAGACACCCCTCACTGGCACTGATCCTCTTTGAGTGTTTTTGCCTTCTTGGAACATGTGAAAATGCCTTGTGCTTATCTGGATGGGTCTATGTAGAAACTAGCCTACTGTACAAAGTTTAATGTTTACATTCATTGCCTAGTTCACTTTTGCCTCTGGTCCTGCTCATCAGTGGTCAACGATGCCGGGAAGGTTGCTCAGGAGAGAATGTGGCCCTCAAGCTGAGAAGGTTCCCCTAGCACATTTGAGTTAAAATTCCCCCAATTATTTTGTGTTCTGGACAGGGCCGTCTCAAAGGGATCGTGCGCCCTGGCGCGACGATCCCTCGGCGCCCCCGGTGGGCCGCCTCTCCGCCCACCTCCCTCCCGCGCTGGCCGCCCCTCGGGAGGGGGGGGTGGGCGAGCGGGGGATGGGGGCGTGGCGCTGCAAGCCGGCCACCCTCCGGAGCCCCAGCTGGAGCGCTGGGAAGGGCGCGCAAAGCCCCGCGCTGCTCCAGCGCCACGTCCATCATCCCCCGAGGGGCGGCCAGCGCGGGAGGGAGGCGGGCGAGCGGGGGATGAGGGGCGTGGCGCTGGAGCGGCGCGGAGCTTTGTGCGCCCTTCCCAGCACTCCAGCTGGGGCTCCGGAGGGTGGCCGGCTTGCAGCGCCACGCCCCTCATCCCCCACTCGCCCACCTCCCTCCCGCGCTGGCCGCCCCTCGGGGGATGATGGACGTGGCGCTGGAGCAGCGCGGGGCTTTGCGCGCCCTTCCCAGCGCTCCAGCTGGGGCTCCGGAGGGTGGCTGGCTTGCAGCGCCAGGCCCCTCATCCCCCGCCCCATAGGGGCGGGGGCAGGTTGGGGAGGGGGCGCCCGGTATGCCGGCGGGCTCGCGGGGGCGCCCCTGGGGGGCCTGGCGCCCTGGTGCACCACGCCACCTGCCCCTATGAATGAGACGGCTCTGGTTCTGGAAGAACTTATCCCCTGAACATGCAAAGGCAGCCTGCAGGTGTGTTTAGAGGCAAAACAAGCCAATCCATAAAAGTGTTTCTGAGCAGCCTGTGCGTATTCGAACCATAATGTATAGAATGACCCTCAAGTTACTTGTGGAGACTGAATCTTCAATGTCAAAAAAATGGGGTGTAGGTGAATACGTTAAGTGAAAAACATAGAATCATCGAATTGTAGAGTTGGAAGGGACCCCTAGGGTCATACAGTCCAACCCCCAATTTTGATGCCGTTCTTCAACCAAATGAAGTGTACAAATATGGGTATATTGGGAGGAAGTGTGTATTAAAATAACATACAAAGATGCATTACGTTAGGAGAAATCACATACAAATACGTGAGCCTAGGAGGAATGCATGCTTAAATGGTTATTTATGAGTTTGCGTGTGAATTTTGAAAATAAACAATTAGAAACTCATGCAGAAATGTGGAGAACTGAGCTTAAGTGAATAAATGAGAAACTTTGGGGGGGAAAATCTAACCCCAAGCTATTAGCCTTAACAATAAAACAAAAACAAAAGCTCTGCTTGGTGGGAACAATTTTTTACTCATCACTAGTTATAGTTGGAGGATCTAATTTTTATAGGGTGTTGGGCAGCTAATGCAGTCAAATGAGTAACTGACTCCAGGTATGACATCACAACTTTAGACCTGCTAGAGTGTACATGAGCTTCCAACTTTTCTTCAGCTATAATTCACAGCCTTTTTTTCTTGTTCTTGTTGCTGGTGTTCTTCTACACAATGCAGTGGCCAAAGCAGCTGCATTTTATATCCTTTCCAGTTTGGCTGCAATAATATCCCATTGGTTATGAAATGAGTTATTGTTATCCAGTTGCCCAAGATCATACATGGCCAAGATACTTTCTACATTATTCCTACATACATGTGCTATCCAAAGTGCCATGCATTTTCCTTGATTGTAAACTTCCACACATTCCCTGAGCTTCCTGCCACATCTCTCTTCAGAATATAGATCTATACCCAAAGAAGAGGTCAAAGTTTGGTATAACAACATAATAGTCACCAGATGTATGATGATGTCAGACCACTTTTAGAGCTTTTTGTAATCTCTGCAGCTGCTTTATCTACCTCTTATCATCTGGATCAATGTACTGGACAAAATCATAGCTAGCTGAAGACTCTATCTAGATTTAGAACTACAGTACTGCACATGAAGAGAAAGGATACTCAAATGTGATGGTAATTCTTACGCATTGCCTGTTATGGCTCTGTGGTAGGTTAGTATTTGTAACTGTATTTGTAACTGGTTATTGTTATTGTTTAAAGGGAGGCAGAGTGTACTTATTGCTCAGGTGTTATGTAGGTAGGGATTGGAGTGCTCAGGTGTTATGTAGGTAGGGATTGGAGTGCTGGATTCCCATTCAGTTCACATTTAAAGGTGAACCCGCCCAATTTTCACCTTCCGAAAAAAGAACTGAAACACAAGCACCCTTCAAAATTTGGCACTTCTCCAAATTTTGCAAAGCAGTTCTCCAGCTAAGTAATAGGTACAGAAATGAATGTACTGGGGTAAGGTGTGCATTCAAATGAATGTATTAGTAAAAATGGCATACGAAAAATAAGGGAACTTGCTTTGCAAAAAAAAAAAAAAGTATATTAAGGAAGATTGTATACAAGAGGAGGAGGAACTAATAAGGTAGTTTTCTCCATTCTGTTGCCCTCAATGTACAGCCTTCCAGAGGCCATTAGATATAACTCATCCTTCACCATTGGCTATGCTGACTGGTGCTGTTGAGAGCTGTAGTCTGAAACATCTGGAAGGCAACATGTTGGGGAAGACTGTCCTACAGATTAGATGCTCCCTGAGATATTCAGGCTACAGACTGTTGAAGGCTTTGTAGGTCAAAACTATCACATGGAACTTAGCCTAAAAACACACTGATAACAACCAGTGCAGATGTTTTGGGATAAATATAATATGATGTCACCCACTTATCTTTCAGTGACTAGAGAGCAGTTTCTGGGCCATGTAGAACAAATTACTGTGATCTAGCCTGGAGGTCACTGAAGAATGAATGAAAGTAGCCACGTATTCCAAGATCAGGTGAAAACAGTGAACCAATCAAAGTTGTTAAGAGACAGCCTGCACTACAGCTGTTTACCTGATAATCCCAGATCAATCTTTGGTCCAGAATACTACTGTGTTGTGAACCTCCCAAGAAAGTGACTGCTTCCTCAGGACAGGAATTTACCAAGTAGCTGATCTACAGTCTCCCACTACAATCCTTTATTTCTTCCAAAGAGTAACTTAACTTAGGTAAATGTATATTCAGGTTGTAAGATAGAGACATTTCTAGCTATAACAAAAATCTGCCTTAGAACTGTGTTGGCTTAAACTCCGGTGTCAAATTAATTCAACAAAGCAAGGATACCGTTATGGCTACTGACAGAGCAATACTTTGTTAGGCAGAATACTGCTTAATAGCCCAGGGCGATTACTTCAAGTTTCAACAATAGGAGCTTCCAATTAGGAGATTGTCTCCTGGTGATCGGGAGCTTCTCTGTGTTTTAGAATGTGACACTCATGTCTGTGTGGAGAACATGACACGCTTCCAACTGAGGGGAGGAGGCAGATATATACAGCAATGTGACATTTTTCTGCAATTGAAATAGAAACTTAGCATCTGTTATTTATTTAAGATACTGCTCACAAGTAACAAACCTTTTTTTAAAAAAACCCACACAATCAAAATACGCAATGGAACCATTGTCACCTTGGCAGGTTGTCCTGGTTTTTCTCTGGGGGTTCTTCTACCTTGCAGGAATGGCTATTTGCCTGCTCTGCTTATATATTTGTAAATAAAGCAAATATTACAGAGACACTTTAAGTCTCCAGTGCTCTTTCTCATCCAGAGGAAATGAAACCTGGTAGCGCTGCCCCTGGAACTTCTCACTGCTGAGGGGTTTGGGGATCATGTAACAATACATATCTGTGATGTGATGGAACCTTTTCACTGTGCTGGACGAGAAAACACTAATTCCCAGCCAGCGAGTGTCTGGCTACTGGCAGATACTCCAAACCTATTTTAGTTCAGGTTTGTAATGTATAATTGATTGGGGCTGGGCTGTAAGAAGACACAGATATGAAGGAGTGGGACTGCTCTTGGCTGCTTTCTACATTACAAACCGTCAGATACAGGATGCTCCCCCACAGGTCACTCCCATTGCTAAAAATTGAAATATGGATAGGTTTTATTCAGATATATACTCAGGAGTCAAACCATGGCCTGGATTTCATCTTCATGTGAATTCAATAGACAATATGCTGCTGGCATTCTTCCACATTGTCTCAAGCAGCTGGGAGCAATGGGACTACAGGCATTGAGTCTGGTGTACTGCTGAAATGAGAGTAGGTAGGTTGGGTCAGTAATGAAAGTGTACATTCTTAGGACTTCTGCAAAAAAAAAAGTATCTAGCAGTCTAGGTCTGTTCAAAGGTACAATAAACATCACCAAATAATGTTATACTTTTAATCTGAGGTGTAAATTCTAGGGAAGGAGGAGAAATCTGATTCAGTTTGCATTTAAAGATGAACTACTGAATTAAAACTTTACAAAGCAATACATACATTGAAACAGCCACCCTTTGGGATGTGCAATTCTCCAGATTTTGCTATGCAATTCTCCAGCCAAGTAATGTGTACTAGGGTGTATGCTAGGGTGAAGTGTGCAAACAATGCACATATTAGTGAAAAGAACATTAAAATGCATCATGTTAGGGGAAATTGCTTTGTAATAGCATGCATCTTAGTCAAAACTGCATGCAAACATGTGCATATCAGGAGATATTAGCTGATGAATTTTCACGAAGTAAAAAAATGATGTGGAAATGTGAATAACAGAACTTACGGTTGAAAAAAAATGAGAAATGGAGAAAAACCTAAATGGACAGATTTTCCCACCCCTATTAAGCTTGAAGAACCCATGACTACTGATAGTTTCAAGGTTGTACTAGAGTAATGCAATTGATTAACCATCCATGCATAAGCACCCTTGTGCAGTGATTCCAAGACATTTACTTCTGTATAGACATACATAGGAGTGGGCTATCACTCTCTTAAAGTAAATCAGTGAGACTTAAACATGCTGCATCCAATCTCAACATTGGCATTAATGAGAGTTCACAATGAAAGGAAGAAGAACAAGTTAGAAAATATTTGGAGATAAAAATGATTTGAGAACCACCCCACACGCACCAGATTATTATTTATTTTTTTAGAAACAGCACCTTCCTTGTGGATGGGGGCTTTCTGATTCTTCTACCCACCCTGTACTCCTGAAAAGCCTCTCTTGAGATTCAGGGAGCCCTCCTGAACAATGTGGGATGGGATTTGTGTCACTGTAGCAGAAATTGAGAATCCCCAAGAACAGCACAAGTGGAGGTCTGCTCATGCAAAGGTCTCTTTGCCTGGTTATTATTATTATTATTATTATTATTATTATTATTAATAATAAATGTTAAAATTGGAATCAATGCAATGGAAGATATATATCTGTTATTTCACATAAAAATAGAGACCTACATTGGTTTAGAATGGGGGTCACCCTTTGGGTCTGTGAGCACATTTGGAATTCTGAGAAAGTGCCAGTCACAAAAGGCATGCTGTGGCAGTGGGTGGGTGGGGTAGCATGACGCAAAATGGCTGCCACAAGGAAAAGAGCAGAAAAAGATATAGGACAACAAATTGGTGTGGGTGTGCATGTCCCTGCTCATAAGTCCCCTCCCACCTATATCAGTTAACTGCTATTCTCACTTACACAGGGAGAAGCTTTTTTGCATTTCTCCTTTGTTCAGCATGGAAGGGAAGGAGGAAGTCCTGTCCTGGTATCGAGTCAAAAGTGGGCATTTTTAAGTGGGGGTCTTCAATGTAGCAGAGGTTGGGCAAGTGTAAACAGGAAGGGAGGTGAAAGAGCAAACAATCTCTCATACGCTGTGGAGCTTTGGAGGATTGTTTCCTGAGAAATTTCATGGTATGGGAGCCACCATGTTGGTGGCCCCTACTTAAAATTGTACCCACATTGCTAAAAATCCAGTAATAATAAACAGGAGTTGTTCTAAACAATATAATGAACCCTTTGGTTAACCCTATAAGAATGCCACGTAGATTTAACCCGTTTAACTCAAGTCTCAATCCCATTGCCTGCTTGTATTTTGGTCACCCATATGAGACAGGTAGACAGAAGCATGTTTCCAAAGAATGAAATGAAAAGAAAGGGGTGGATTCTCCAGAAGATTTAATTCTGCACCAATTACCCAGTGTGTGGGCAGAGGAGACGATGACAATGGGCAAATGCCAGCATTTTTAAGAGTGCCTTATGGACTTAATTACTGAAGTTCAATAAGTCTTCAAAAGCCAATTAGAAATGCTATTTGTAATAGTTCAAGCAATTAATATGGAAATATAGCAAGAATGAGTCTTTTCGTTGTAGAGCCCAAAGGAATTCTTTGTTACAGGTCTTTCCAAATCACTTTCAGAAATTTGGAACCAAACCTGGCTAGGGATTTCCTGCTGCTGCATAAGATAAACAGAGATTTTCTCTCTCTGGGTTACACAATGGTTGCAACACTCCGACTGAAATGCCATCTCTGATGGAGAAAGTTGCTAAAAGAAGCAAAAGCTATAACCTAATATAGAAGGCGAAAGATAACAACATTGAATAATTAATTACACTGGAATGTGTGCCTTGGTTTTAATAGGTTTGTTAGAATTTGAGCAGAAATCACCTAAGTGGTACAGCTCACTGAATATGAGATAATGGTTTATGCTGCAATCATAACGCCACTTAGCTTGGAGTCAGCCCCATTGAATTAAATAGGACTTATTTCTGAATAGAAATTGTTAGAGTTGTGCTGTTTAGCTGCAATCCTACACAAACTTATCTGGGAATAAATCCTCTTGAACTCAGTGGGATTTCTGTAGGATCTATAGAATTCCTATACATCCATAGGATTACATTGCTAACCTTTCCTCCAAAGTTGTGTCTTCACAGCTTCTCAAGTATGGATTTTGACAGCTGCCAAGAGAAACACTTTTCAAATGATTTTTAGGTTTCTGAAAACAAACAAAGAAAACCATTAGCACTACAATATTTGGAGTGTATTAAAGATAGTATAACAAAACAAGTAGATAACAGTGCAGAGTAATTACAGTGATGTTTATTGTTGGGGAGGGAATAGTGTCAATCAGTCCAATATTTGTAGATTGTACACTTAACCCACACATAAGAATGGAAAACATATATACCTGGTGCAATTTGTCTCTTTCCCCTGTGAGTGAAAATTTGCATGTATCAACATCAATTTGTATGGACTTGCTCCAGAGAGTTCTGCAAAAGGAATCATGATGTTTTTCACTTGGTCCCTGAAGTACCATAAACCTGTTGCTGAAATTTGTCTTTAGGTGGTAATGTGTAATACTTGCTTCAAAATGTGGTAGGCCACCATTTCTGCATTTGGGGGTTATCCTGCTAATTTTTCTGAGCTCCCCCCCCCCCCAAAGCCCTGCCCAGATGCCTCCTATGTAGGAATGCAACTTTAGTCTTGATTAACTTTAGCAGGACTGGGGCACAGATCTTTGCCCTTGTCAGAGCAGGATGAAGAGAGATGCTTGAAGCCTCCCTTCCTGATCAATAGCTAGCTACAAATGACTGGCTTTGATAGGAGATAATGAAGAGGTCCCCTCTAGACAAGTCGACTTGGTGAGTACCACTACCTACACAGACCATTTGACATTTTAACAACAGGGTTCACTCTCCTCAGCTGTTACTGAGACACAAATTTGTGAAAGATAGGTAGCAAAGCTTTCGCACAGAGAATGGCTCATTAACTGGAGATGAATTCAAAGACATTAGGTTTTACAAGTCTCACAGTTCCAGGCAGTTTCCAAAAATGATTTGTTGCACTAGGTATAATGAGATATTTATCTTTGCCGTCTGAGCAATAATGCAAAAACATTTATTGCTTCCCCTCGCAATAAGATTTTTTCTAAAAGTTTAATAAAAAAATCTCATTGCTGTTTTCTTAACCCCAGGTGCAATCTTTAGACACTATGTCTGCCATTATTAGGGGCACTGTAATAGTAAACAGCAGCTTAAGGACAGATTTGAAACAAATATATATAAGATAATTTCAAAGGTCCTTTGTTGCAATTGCTTTACTTTTCTTCCTTCACGTCCACGTTGAAAAGCTTCTTTGATGTGTTGCTTATTACCAAGCCAGAATGAAATTACAAGGCATGATACCATAACCATTATTTAAGCTGCATTTGATACATGCATGTATTGATAGCATAAGGAAGCCTAAAGGGTGACTGTCAACTGAATCAAAAGTAAGCAAATATGTTGTTGTAATTTTTAGAGGTTGTATGTAAAAAAAAACCAAACACCTGCAGCTGCTAGATAAGACGCTCAATGTGCTGTAATTGTCAACTACATATGAAGCCTTGTATCCAAAGCTTTTAAAACTTACGAAGCAGTGGGGAGGGGAAAGCTTTCAGATTTTCAAATATATATTGAGCAGGTTTTGAGTCAAGCACAGCCTTTTAGCAAGGCACCTTAGTGATGGCTGGTGCCCATTGTGACTGGTAGGGCCGAAGGCAGGGACGTCACAGAAGATGGAGCCAGGGCCACCGGGAGGAAGAGATGACTAATTCCAGTTTTGTCCCCCTCCTCCCCCCTGATGAGTTCTACAAGGGCAACACTGGGACTAAGAAGGAGGATGTTGTCAGGCAGTGCCACCTGCTGGACTAGTTCTAATTGAGAAGGCTGGCAGGTTGGGTCTGGCTGTGGGCAGACTGAGTTTGATGAGGCAATGTCACATTTACCCTAATGGACCAGTTTCTACTGCATAGGAGCAAACTCCTAGGGGCTGAGGAGTCTTCACCCCCCATAAAATATTTGAGGGGCCCGGACCCCCAAAGTTAATGGGAATTGCCATTCAAATGGTGTGTGTGTGCTGCATCATATAATCAATTATGTGGGGTGGGGCTTACCTCTCCCCCCCCCAATATTTTTTTCAAGTTGGCACCACTGTTCTACTGTATAGTCCATGGGTAGGCAAACTAAGGCCCAGGGGCTGGATCCGGCCCAATCGCCTTCTAAATCCAGCCCACGGATGGTCCGGGAATCATTGTGTTTTTACATGAGTAGAATGTGTCCTTTTATTTAAAATGCATCTCTGGGTTATTTGTGGGGCATAGGAATTTGTTCATTTTTTTTTCTTTCAAAATATTGTCCGGCCCCCCACAAGGTCTGAGGGATAGTGGACTGGCCCCCTGCTGAAAAAGTTTGCTGACCCCTGGCTATAGTCCCAGATCTACTTCTGCTTATACTTCTAGGCATAAGCCTTGCTACAACTTCTATGCTACCAGCTGCTCTTATTAAACTAATGAGGCCTGTTAGCACCATGCAGACAATTTGAGCACGTGTCAAGACCACAGCTTCCTGGTATCCTAATACATCATTTGGCGGGTGAAGGGGGATTCCTCAAACCAATCTTTCAAGGCTACCTGTGGCATGAAGCTCCTTGAGACCAGTCTGTCTCATTAAAGCAAAACTTATTGGCTTGGAGGACGGTGACTCAGTCACTACTATCTCAACTTACCATGCAATGTGTTGGTTATGAGGAGCCTAGAATGGTACTGATAACTGTTCAGGGGCCCCAAAACATGGAGGAGAAATTCATTTCAGTTTCTAGTTAAGGATGAAGTTTCCTAATTAGCACTTTCTAAGAAAATGCACAAACCTCAACACAGCCATCCTTCAACATTTGCATTTCTCTGAATTCTGCAACGAGCTCTCCAACCATCTAATGTATACTAAAACGCATATATTAAGGTAAAGTGTGCATACAAATCCATATATTAATGAAAATAGCATACAAAAATGCATTAAATGAGTGAAAATGTTTTGTTAAAATATGTACACTGGGCAAAATTGCAAAACCAAATGTCCGTAAGAGGATAAATTAGCACTATGATATTGATTAATTTTAATGAGGATCCACACAAACATCACAAAACTGATGTGGAAATGTGGAGAACTGAACTTAAGATTGGAAAAACGAGAAACTGAAATTGACAAAACCACCCATCCCTAACTAAATGCACTTGTTCTGGAACTGTCATTCTCTGGGTGCCTTTCAGAAAGTGAGGTTTTTCAGTACTGCTTTTTGCTTGTGATTCACTGAGGCTGGAATGCCATTTTTCCTTTGCCACCGTCACGCTGCGACTTCATCTCTAAGCGGTACAATGGTGTGACATGCTTTCCGTTTGGTGTTGACATTTCTGGCACAGTTTACATTCATTGGCAGCCTGCTTCAAATGCTTTTATTTTTTATATTAAAAGAGAGAGAATGAATTTTACATTTTGATTCTTTGCAGAACACATTTAACAAAATAGGATAGTGCATAACATTTTAATTTCAAGACTGCTTACTGGAATGGAAATTTTCTAAACGTGAGAAAAATGTCACAATTAAATCTGTCCTCACATCTGCGTCCCTTTGTATGAGATCACTGTTTGGTTTGAAAATAGGATGGAAAAGCAGAAGCTCTATGGGAAGTCTGGATGTGTGGGTTCTTGTTTTTTTTGTTTTCAAACCAATACTCGTCTTAAAACCTTTGAAATCCCTCAAAAGGTTTACCTGAAGTGTGTCTTCCGCACTTGCCGTGAATTTCATTTGAGATACAATTTGGTGGCTTTGCTAGTTCCAGGTTTTGCCACCTTTACGTAAGAAAAGCCCTACTTTATCGGGTCAGTGGCCTTTCTAGTCCTCCAACCAGTTGCCTAGGCAAACACTCTAAGAAGGGCCTGGGTACAACAACACTCTCCCCACTTGTAATTAATAGGGTTGCAAAAAAAGAGGACACATTTGCCAAGTTCTACTCTTAAGTATGGATCACTATGATGACTCTCATTTTACATACCCATGAAAAAGTGGATGTGTCCTGAAAAAAGAGGACATATGGCAACCCTTAAAAAGTATTTAAAAAAAAAGTAGTAAAAAAGTCTTCCCTGGAGAGTCCTGGAGAATCACAGTCAGTCAGTGTAGACAAGGGGTGGGGAACTGGATCTATCCAGAGCGGTCAGCTGTCCAAGTAGACAACCCTCCACAGGCCACTTTGACACATGGGCAAGCCTCCCTCCCTGTGCCAGTCACCTGACACAATATGATGTCAGATCATCAAAAGTTCAAGCCAGGACTGCACACAAAAAATGTTGCTTTCCGCTTTTCCTTTACACTGCTCCAGCTCTTCCATTACACCCCCAGCTTGAATTCCCCATCTTTAATTCTGTTGCACAAAATTCAAAAATTACCATATTTTGGGTACAAAGCAAGAACCAACAGCGCACATAGAGTGAACTCAGGTGCTGAGTTGGACTAGATGACCCTTGGGACCCTTCCAACTCTAAGATTTTGTGATTGCTTTAACTTTTCCAAGTATGATGTCATATATGAAAGGAAAGGTGGGTGAGGTTCTCCCAAAATTGCCTGGTGGGCCAACCTGCAAAGCCTGACAGGCTTAATTAGAGCTGTGGGACTGAAGGTTCTCCACCAGTAGCATAAATACTGAGCTTGATGGATGGTTTGATGTAGTATATGACACATTCCAAATCTGGAGAACCATAGCTCAGTAGCAGAGCAACCACCTTGTACACAGAAGGTCTCAGGTTCAATACCTGCTGTCATCTCCAGATAGTTCCCTATCTGAAACTCTGGAAAGCTGCTGTCAATCATTGTAGACAATACTGAGCTAGACAGACTGATGGTCTGACTGCTATGTTCTGAGGCAGCTTCCTATGTTCTGAGAGCCACCAGGCACTAGTATCTGTCTCTGGAAATTGAGGTTACATAGATCAGGTGATGTTCTCAGCAGATGAGCAGGTTCACGAAGAACGAGGCAGCTCTTTAGATACTTTGGATACATTTTTATAAAAGTTTGTGGTGGCTGAGGGAAAGGTAAGACCTTTAATCAGACCTCACACTTTCTTAATGGGTAATTCATGGAGATATTCTTTGGTGAGACAGAATAGTTACCCCAGGGAAATGACTATGCTCAACTTGGAAGTATTATAATAATGATCTTCATTGTTCTTAAAGGAAAACAAAATTTTAATTACAGTGAGCCTCCATTAATCTACACTTCATTAATTTACATGATAATCCAAATAATTAACTGTCAGTCGCTCCCTCTGGGAAGATTTATAGTTTATACTGTTAGAAGGATCATTATTTGTTAAGATGGCTATAAAACCTGTGGCTGTGGTTGTGAAAAGCATAAATCAAGTTCTTGTACAAAGGATTGTGTTGGAGGCAATCCAAGGAAAGCTCAATGTGATTAAGTCCTATTAAAATCAAGGTGGAGTCGGGCAGAGATCAATAGGATTTTTTACTAAGCATGTTTAAATGTCGCTGCTTTCACTGGGACACGTACCAACTTGATGAAGGTTTTATTCTTCTCTATTGACTTTTGCAATTTATTGACGAAACTTCCATCTTTCTAACAACTCATAGATTCTGTGGCAATGGCGGTGATGGTTACTATCTTTTGGGCTAACTCTAGGGATAGAACTTAACAAGCTATGGGCAATTTGGTCCTTATTTGTGAGGTAGCATTTCTAGGAGTAGTATACACTATCATTGGTAAACTAGCCAAATGGTGATTATTCAGAACAATGGGTGTCTATCCTGCCCATTATTATAAGAATAGTGACAATTTCTGAAATCACAGCATTTAGCTACCAGTCACATGAATTAGTAGGCTGAAATTACTGAATTCCTTGGTGAAGGAAAAGAAGTATCAGGAAAGATGTGGGTGGGGCCCTATTTGCCAAAGCCTTCCGGCAAGTGTGCCTGGAGAGCTGGCCACCTCCCAATAAAACATTATTACTTTTATTTGACTTATTGTTGGCATTACATTTGTACTTGGCAGTCTTATACAGTGCTATAAGCATTTATAGTAATATGCTATTTTCCAATAATATTTGCATTTGAGAGTTTAAATTATCTCAGTAGTGACTATCTTTGCACAGCTTTTGCATGTCAAATAAGAAAAACAGTTAGCATAAAACACACACAAACAATCCCCCCCCAACCTTAAATTATATTTCTTCACCTGAGCATCAGAGTCTGAAGTACTAAATCAAACAGAGGTGATGAGATTAATTTCTAATTAAGAATGAAAAATTAATAATCACTGGATCCAGGTGGTATACACCTGAGTGTTCTCTAAGAACTCAAATTAAAGTTCTTCTAACACAGCTTGTCACAAAAACCCAACCTGGAGACTGGATGGTAGACAACATAACACTAAGGTTTGGGAAAGGATCCACGAGCCAAAAACAAAACAAAACCAGTTTTCAAAAGTGAGAAAATGTAAGCTCTATTAGACCAACCTGTTTCAGATAACGTGAGGGAAAGAATTATTAAGAGCTAGGATGACTGGACAACAGGACAAGAGATGCAGAAGATGAATCGGCGTGGTTTCTGAAAAGTGAAATCCTGCCTCAGCAAACATTTGGAGTTATTTGAATGTGTCATGAAACATGTAGAGAAGGGGTGGAGAATTTTCTTCTGGGAATCGTCCCAGGGGTCACAAGCCAGTGGAGGGCTGAGGCAGAGGCAAATATGAGCAGAGTAATCAATGTGAATTTTATTTTCATGTAGTGGGTTAGTTTCTCACACAGCCCTCTCTGTCCTCCATCCAGGCAAGCAAGAGGCATGATCCAAGTACACAATCCAGCCAGGCAAAATCTCTCCTGGGGGTACTTGGATAGGCAGGATTCCCTAGGCCCTTTCACCTGACCATAGACACGTTTTGAGAAGATTTACTGAGCATATTCATGAAGTGCTTACTGAAATCAAAAGGAGTTTGGTGGCTACCACACACCCAGCTTGCAAATCTACCCCATTTATATTGCACTTCACACCCCAAATCTAGAAGCTTTGACTAGGATCGTTTAATCTCATGTCAAATTCTGAATGGATACAACTCAATCCACATTTGTCATGAACAATCTGTGTCTGACTTTGGCCATCATTGTTGTAAAGATCATACATTTTAATTGTAAGAAATGCAAACCATGGTATTTTAGTGATAAGACAGTATGAGCATAAGGGACCTAAATTATAATTGAGGAAACTAATATCCGTTCTGCCTATTTAGAGCCAAAAAGAGACATCTTGCTGAGTTCAGTGATGACCCTGTTGAGTGGAATTGAAATTTAATTACCATGGATATCATCCTACATTATATATGCTTCTCAACTGATGTTTATCATTGCCAAAATGTGAATGGTTATGTCTTGGCTCAAAATCCCAAATACCTTGAGAGCTAAACCATTAATTATTGGATAGTTTTTTCCAGATAGCTGAACCTAGCTGGAACAGTCCATTTTCTTAATTAATCCTCCTGAGAATTTAAAACTCTGTTTGATGTTACACTTTCCCAATATTATTGGATGTGAGATTTCAATAGGAAATTCTATTCCGCCTTACATCCTAGAAATTAAAATATGTAATTTACACCAGATGCTGCAAAAGAGCAGTTATGATTGGATAAAAGATGTGTCATTTAGCTCCCTTTGCTAAATTTCTGACTTGTACAATTTACATTAGAAAACATATTGGGACTTGCACTCTTCACGGCTGTGTTGAATCTCAGAATAGTGGCCTCTCAGGACCATACTGGATGTGACCTTAACTAAATAGATGCAATTTCTTGTTATGTAAATAGCACCTAACAGGAAGTCTAAGCATGCTCAGAACCATGGGGAATGGATAGAGAAATGTTTTCACTCCTTGTTATGTCCCTGACCAAAAAAAAAAAGGGGGGGGGGCTCTCCAATGCAACTGTTTGCATTTCAAGGAAAAACTCTGCTGGTGCCAAGAGAAACTTCCTCTTAAATGCACAGAGCAGCTCTAGAGGTCTTTCTTTCTGTTCCTTTCCTTTCCTTTCCTACCAACAATGACTGGGAGAAAAGAGTTAAACTCTGACCTACCCGCAGTGTTCCCAGGGCTGTTCAAGGCACCCAGTGGTTGCTATTTGTACAAAAGTGCACATTAAATTTATTTTTCAATTAACACCGTGGCTAGTTTGCTTGGAACTGCAAGTCAGAGTCAATGGTTTTTTGTCTTCTAATTTTGGGCTCTAAAAATGTAAGTGGTTGGAATTCAGCATGAATCTACTGTGGGGTGGGAATTTTTAGTAGAAGAAGAGGAGGAGGAGGAGGAGGAGGAGGAGGAGGAGGAGTTTGGATTTGATATCCCACTTTATCACTACCCTAACATTCTCCTTTCCCTTCCTCCCCCACAACAAACACTCTGTGAGGTGAGTGGGGCTGAGAGACTTCAAAGAAGTGTGACTAGCCCAAGGTCACCCAGCAGCTGCATGTGGAGGATTGGAGACGCGAACCCGGTTCACCAGATTACAAGTCTACCGCTCTTAACCACTACACCACACTGGCCCTTGGACTGAATGCAGGCCTTTTGATGGCTGTTTCTGGACATTAGAACTATTCCCAGGCCCTCACTCGTCCTGCTCTTTGGTTTCCTTGTAGGAATGCATCCTTGAATTGTGATAATGCCTCTTACATCCCTGGATGATCGGTGGAGAGATGGATGGAGAGAATTGGCTGCGTAGAAAATAAGCATTGCAATGGTTCTGTAGGAAATCCAAGGCAGTAAGTTAGTTGAATGTGTGTGTGATCTGGAGGGGATATGTGCCTCAATAGCACATAGTATATATAAGGATGACTCCAGGTGAGCTTCCCAGGGGAGAAAAATCCATCAACAGGGAGGTACCACAGAAAAGGCCTGTTCTCATGTTGCCACCCTCCAGAAACCTCAAATGATGATTGCAGGTCAATTTATATGAGGAGAGGCAGTCCTTGAGTCCTTGAGGTATTGTGGTCCTGGGCCATTTCAGGCTTTATAGGTCAAATCCAGCACTTTGTATTGGGCTTGGAAACTAATTGGCAGTCAGTGCAGTCAGGCCAGATGTATATGCTCAAATTGTCCTGCCCTGATAACCAACCTGGTCATCTTCAGAGGCAGCCACATGTATAAAGCATTGCAGTACAGTGGTACCTCGGGTTACAAACACCTCGGGTTACAAACACTTCAGGTTACAGACTCCGCTCACCTGGAAGTAGTACCTCGGGTTAAGAACTTTACCTCAGGATGAGAACAGAAATCGTGCGCCGGCGGCATGGCAGTGCGGTGGCAGCAGGAAGCCCCATTAGCTAAAGTGGTACCTCAGGTTAAGAACAGACCTCCAGAACGAATTAAGTTCATAACCAGTGGTACCATTGTAATCTAACCTGGAGGCTACCAGAGCATAGGCAACAGAAGTTAGGCTCTCCTTGTCCAGATAGAGGTGCAGCTGGGCTACCAGCCAACGCTGTTGGAAGGTCATGGAGGCCACCTGAGCTTCAAGCAACAGTAATGGAGCCAGAAGTATCCCCAAATTGTGTACTGCTCCTTCAGAGGGAGAGTAACCACATCAAGAGTAGGCCACTTCCCATCCACCTGGTCTAGAGAACCACCCACAAACAATGCCTTGGTCTTATCTGGATTGAGCTTCATTTTGTTGGCTTTCATCCAGTCCATTACTGAAGCAAGACACTGGTTCAGCACATCCACTGCCACACCAGCAGATGTAAAGAATAGAGCACTCTCTCATCAGCATATTGCTGACAATGTACTCCAAAACTCTGGATGACCCCACTCAGTGGTTTCATAGAGATGTCAAACAGCATGAGGGATAAAACTGAAGAACGCCACATGAAAGACTCAATGGAGCTGAACGACACTTCCCAAGCATCACCCTATGGAAATGAGCATCCAAGTAGAACCAGAACGACTGCAAAGCAATGCCACACATCCACAACCTGGACAGCTGCCCCAGAAGGATACCATGGTCAATAGTATCAAAAACCACAGAGAACTCAAGGAGAATTAATAGGGAAACATTTCCTGTCTCTCCCAACAGAAGTCATCATACAATCTTCTGTGCCAAACGATTTACCATCACAAACAGAGCTGGAGTGAATGTAAAAGAGAAAGTGCTTCCCAATACTTTTGGTTTGTCACAGGAGTGAGATTTTTAAACATCCTGTTTTTAAACTAGTAGCACAATTTAGTTCGTTTTTATTTTATTTTATTTGCTGTGTGTGCTTTAAGGAAAAAAATGTGTTTGGCTTCCCACTGATGATCTATCAAACTATATTCACAAGAAACTAATGTTTCCTCCTATGCAATCTCAATAAACTAGGAAAAGAAAAGTTGGGCCCAGCTGTCAAAATCTAACTTTAGCACTGCAACAAGCCAACTCTTCGTGCAATATGTGCATCTGATCTGCAGGGAATATAGATTATTGCAGTGATATCTGGTTTCAAGTAAGTGCCTGAAACAAAACACCATTTTGTATGTTTGCGTGCACACGTGTGTGTGTCTGTGAAGGAGAACCAGTGAAGCGAAGAGAGGCTGAAATCGAAGAGAGTGTCTGGTATTTCTGGAAAGATCTTATATGTCTCATGCCTGTTTGTTTACCCAGTATAGCTAAAAGGAGCTTCAGTAGGGGTGATTTAAGTCAGGGAAACAATGCAGGCCAGAAAAGTTAACCCTCCTTCACTTAGCATCACAACTCTGATACATACTGGATAAACATGTGTACTATTCATGTAACACAATATCATACCACTTTAACAGTCACATTTTCATCCAAAGAATCCTGGGAATTGTAGTTTGTTAAGGATGCTGAGAGTTATTAGCCCATCCTTGTTTACCTCACAGAGGTACAATTCCCATAGTACCCTGGAAAGAGGGGCTGGTTTCAAAGCGTGACACTTAAAGTAATATAGTTCTTTAAATGTGTCATGCAGATGTGAACTGGGTCTACCCGGATGTTTTTAACAAAATAAAAAGATATGGCAAGATTTAATCATAGGTCTCCTGTGTGATATCTGGTATGGCTTTGACCCACCAAGATAGGTTCAGAGAACAAAGGATATCTTTTGAAAGCATTCTCAGCATTAATACAAAGTAAAAATAGCCATGTTGGTGCATACATATCAGGCCAACTAAATTGTTACAGGATAGTACATAGGCTTTTGAGTTCTTCAGAATTCTTCACCAGACAGGCAAACAAAGTAATGTGTGTGTATGGAGGAAGGCACTCCAAGCTTTTCCACTCCCCATGTTCATGAAAGAGATTTTTCTTTAGATTTGTTTTGTTCTCCTCATCTTTTCTGCACCCTTTCCAGCTCTATGGCATTCTTTCTTGAGATAAGGCAACCCAAACTGTTAAACATGGGTGGGGAACCTATGGCCTGAGTAGCAGCTCAGTGCAGTGGAGCAGGGTGGGGCAGCTTTACTTACCTGGATTCCCAACACAGAAGTCCTTGCTGGTAACTGAGAAGGGGAAAGCCCAGGCGGCAAGGAGGACACTCTGAGTGCAGTGGCAGGAATGTCAGATTGTCTCTGCCACTGCACTGGCACTGACCTCCCCACCGGCTCACCCCTCTACTTCTTGGTTACTGGCAGTGATCTTCATGTTGGGAAGCCAGGTTAGCAACTGTCCCATCCCACTCCACTCACTGGCCACTACTGTGTGGCCTCCTGGATGCTGTAAGACTACATCTTTCACCATCCCTTAAACCCATTGGCTATTCTGGCTTGGACTGATGGAATTGAATAGCATCCTGCAGGCCAGAGGTTTCCCAGCGCTACTGTACTCCAGGTGTGACCAGTCAACAGAATTACATAAACTAGCATTTTAATTTATCCCTTTCTTAAGAATTCCTAGCATGAAATTTGCTCTTTTTTTTACCACCACTGAACACTGAGTTGACATGTTCATTAAGCTATCCATCATAAACTCAATATCTTTTTCCTGGTTAGTTACTGTCAGTTTTGATCGCATCAGTGAATCAATGAAAACTAAAAAGTTGAAATATTGGAAAATGTTTTACTGCTTGCAACTTGCAATGTTCATAAATGATCTCTCTAATTCTAGAAATTGTCATAATGTCTTCCAGTGTTTAATTTATGTGCTATAGAATATGTGTAGATGTTAAGAGAAATTACTTTTTTGATATCCAGTGTTTTTCATATAATGTTTGGGTGTTTGGGGGTGTTTTCAGAGCCACTGCTTGCAATTTGTCAGAAAAAGATTAAGTAACAGTATAATGACTTGAGGGTGTATGGTCCTTTGCAAGAAGTAACTCACAGCATGGAAAGATGGAAAGAATCAGGAGGAGGTGTTCTTGGTTTAGAAGACTCTTAAAGCTTCTAGTATGGAGACCAGAGACAGAGAGGAGGGAAAGTCTGCCTATAGGGACATAAGGACACACAAATAATCTGTGGCCCTCTCTGCCATATACATAAGATACTCCTGAAAGCTCCTAGCAAATTATCTTTTATGTTATATCGGTCTGTCAGCTGTCTGTGAGGATGTGGGTTGATTTAAAGCTTCCCCCTCTGCAGCTGACAGGTGTTGCTATTAGCAAACATCACTGAACATGTTCAAAAGAGTAACCCTAGAAACAAGTTGGTTGGCTTTCTCAAACATCTGAAATGGAAATGGCAACTGCCATTATGACACCCCTTTGGAATAGAACCTTCCTACTCTATGATTTTATACATTGGAATGATTGATGGGAGTCCTCCTGTGAATTAAAAGGCAGCCATCTGGCAAATGACCATGTTTGCGGATTGGCTTGTTAGTTATGCCTTAAGCGAGACCTCAGTTCATTTGAGCCAAAAGACTGTTCTAATGAGAAATATTTTAGGAGCTGGGCAATGCACAGGAAGCTTCCACAAGACTTCCTTAGACTAGCTTCTTGGAAAGCATGAAAGGGTTTTATAATGTTTCCTCCTCATCCTGTGGCCCCTCTCCCTGACCCCAGGAGTTTCCTCTCTCCGCAGTAATTTAGCACCTTGTTCTAACTACCTCTGAACTTTTTGTTGCGACAGCTTTCATGGAGTGTTGGTCAATTCTCACCTACAAGGGATTCTACAGACAGCGAGAGCCTCCCTTCCTCAATGTTCTCTTGGCACATGGAAATGTATTCCCTCAAGAACTGGGAAGGAGTTCAGCTGTCTATGCAACCTGAAGTGAACGCTGAAAAAAGAACTCATTGTATAAATACTTCTACATCTGTTTGAGAAATACCTTGACTTAAATTAGATCCTGCAATTTAAAAACATAAATCAGGCCATCGTAAATATTTAACTAACTTACGAAGTCCTTATAAGTAGAAATATTTTTTATCCCACAGTTCAGGATGGTTTTCATTTGAAATACAGTGCATGTTATTCATTTTAAAATAATAATAATAATGAAAATGTAGTTCAATTACACTTCTGGTTAATTTTACAGGAGATATAAACTAGCAAAAGCCACGGAGTTTTTATTGGTGACAATTTCAATTGTATGCCTACTTCTTTTGCTCTAAGCCTATGATGCCTATGCTTTATGCCTAGCTTAATTTTAATCAAAAACATCTTGTAGGTTTCTGTTGACTTTCCTAGCCTTCGGGATGGGTGACATTAGGAAAGTGCCCACTAAAGGTGCATTAAACAGATATGGATGGAAATTTCTGATAATGATGTTGAGCTTACCTGCGTAGAGTTTTGCTTATTCCCATTCTGTTTCTTAACCTTGGTGAGAAGTGAGTTCTTTCACCCCGCATTCCTCTAAAAATAAAAATAAAATGCATTAATATATATATTATTATACACAGTATTATGCATATTATTCATGTGTATATTATACACGTATGCACTACAGAGTTCCTAAAGTAACCAGCACATAAACAGCACAACAATGCATATAGCTGTATAAAGATATGTTACAGATATGTATAAAGAGATGCTACAGAAATTTAGTATGACATGGGGCTTGACACTTTTCTGTGTATTATCATTATATAACATGCATATTTGTGCATATAATTTTACATAAAATTAGCTAGTCTTTTTTCTTTCTTTTAAACCTGTGGGTATAGGGCAGTATACAAATTTCATTAACAACAACAACACTTAAAACAAAATAAAATAAAAATTCCTTACAGTAGCACCTTAGAGACCAACTAAGTTTGTTATTGGTATGAGCTTTAGTGTGCATCGATTTGTTCATAAGCAGGTGCTTGATTTGAGAGAGAATCTGGTGTGCGCAAAGCCTGATTGGGTCAGAAATACAAAATTCTATTTATAAATGGATTTGTCCTCCATGCCCAGCAACATCTGTGGATGGGGTACTGGAAGAGAGACAGAAAGGCAGAGTGAGAATCATCAGTATCTATGGGTGATTTTTGACCTTTGGCACAACAATTTTGTTTCTAAGAGCAAAGATGAGCACATATTGAAAAGAGGCTGTGAAAACGCTTTGAGTGCTCTTTTTAAATGTATGTGTGACTGCAGTATAGCTGTGAATTGGAAACTCTTGAGTCTTGAGCTACAGCAACCTGGCTAGGCACTCTGTCACTGGCTCCTCATCTTCCTGTTGGAGAATGAAGCAGGCCACCATTGCTTGACTGAGTGAGTAGGGAAATGGGGACATATTCATTCCTCAGGAGAAGAAGCAGCAGTGGCTGGTGAGGCGGTATGGGTGGAGCAGCATTGCTCACCTGACTTCTCAATGGCAAGCATTGCTGCCAGTTACTGAAAGGAGGAGGCAGCTGGGAGCTCTGTGTGGCGAGGACACCACAGCAGAGTCAACTGAATGCTTCCACCACTGCACCCACACTGCAACAAGTTCCCTGTCGCAGTAACCAGCAGCCACACTCAGGGCTGGGAAGCCAGATGAGCAACACCTCCCTGCCTTGCGAAATGCCAATGTGAATGGCAGACTGCAGCAGGCAATTCCACCGGGAGCACAGCAAAGGATAAGGGGAGATAAAGGGGTTGTTGGCATTTGTCTGTCTCGGCCTCACTGGTGTGGTTCAAACAGTGGCGGAGCTTCATGCTCCGGCACCGGGGGGGTGGAGAGCAGGCAGGGGCGGGGCTGGCGCGTGTCCCAGGGGTGTGCCAGGGGCGGTGCGCTCCCCCTGTGCTCCTCTTCCTCCACCAGTGGGTCCAAAGCAAAGCAGAGCATTACATTTGGTACCAGCTTGACTGCAGGAGTAGCTGGAAGGAGGTGTACAAGACGCCATTCAAACAAACAAATCTGCACACTCTTGTCATGGCCTTAATTCAGGTAGCTGCCACTCCCTATATTTCATCTGAAGTTTTAAAAAGAACCCAACAGTACCAAACTACATATAAATGCAATGCATAATCTGGCTCTTATGTTTTAGTTAATTGATGCTTGAGCAGAAACACGACACATCACGCTTTTCTTTTTTCCTTTTGAAAAACGCATCGTGCCTCAGACATATGCCTGCTTTCATATTACCAAAATGAGTATAACAAGAACAACAAGAAAAAAATACCTTGATTATTTTTTTTTTAAAAAAAATTATTGTTCTCTTTCAAATGCCAGGTGTTCTGCTCACTGCAAAACACCAACACCCACCAGAAATTTATTGTCTATGATGCATAAGGGTCTTGAAAAACAAAACAAGTCATACTGAAGTATTTGATTATTATGAGTAGTCACTATAGCTAGAGTTAATTCAATACTATCAGAGAATTATTGCTTGTAGAAAGGGGTTCTACATACATGTTTACATTTAAAGGCCTTAAATTGCTAATGTATATTTCAGTCTCTTCGATACAATGTTTAATGCTGGTTTTCAAGGATATGGCTAACACTTTTCTAATACATATTGGGTAAATCCATGGCTCCGCTGAAGTTCATGATTCTAATTTTTACAATTGCATCTATAATCAATCATTGTTTTCTTTCCTGGAAATATAAAAAATATCCCTATAAAGCACCTCTGAAATTATAGGTACTGGTGCTTATCCAAAAAAGTGTCAATAACTTAGTGTGTATAAGCAGCAAATATTTCATTAAACTGAGGCTACTTCTTACACACACACCCCTTTTTCAGTTCAAATAACAAAACACAAGACAGATACATATGTTACATAGAAAACAATCTTAGCATAAACCAAGTTAGACCATTAGTCAACCTACCTGAGGATGATCTATTCCACAGTGACTGGCAGTGGCTCTTGAGGGTTTCAGGCAGCAGTTTCCCCCAGCCAAAGAGAAACCAGCAGCCAAAGTTGGGACCTTCTGCATGTGCTCTACCAGTGAGAATCAGCTTTCCCTCTCTCTTTCATTTTTCCTTTAAAAGGAATTCAAACAATAGGAGTGCAAGCAGAGAGCAGGGGATGAAGGAACCCTGAGACCATTGCATGTAATCCAGAAGCCTATGTTTTTTTGAATGGTGCTGTTAAGATGACTGTGGAAATAAGAATGGATGAATCTGTCATGCCTTATTTGGTTCTCTCAGTTTCTCAGTTTGCAATTTTATATTATTCATTTTTAACATGGATTTCTCTTCATGAGAGCCAGTGTGGTGTAGTCGTTAAGAGCGGTAGACTCGTAATCTGGTGAACTGGGTTCGTGTCTCTGCTCCTACACATGCAGCTGCTGGGTGACCTTGGGCTAGTCACACTTCTCTGAAGTCTCTCAGCCCCACTCACCTCACAGAGTGTTTGTTGTGGGGGAGGAAGGGAAAGGAGAATGTTAGCCGCTTTGAGACTCCTTCGGGTAGTGAAAAGCGGGATATCAAATCCAAACTCTTCTTCTTCTTCATATGCACATTTGGGGGATGAAATTTTCTCCTAATAGAAACATTTTTGGCAAGCAACTTTCCATAATATAACTCATTTTCTATGTTATTTTCACCAACATATGCATTTTTGTGTGCACTTTCCAGAAATGTACACATTCTTTGTACATTCTATTCAGTTAGAAAGCTGCATCGCAAAATTCAGAGAAGTTTGTATTCCAGGATATAAGGTGGAGGCATAGGGGAGGCTTTGTTTTAGAACAGGGGTTGGCAACCTGTGGCCCATGGGCTGGATGTGGCCCATGAAGACCGTTTTACCGGCCCACAAACCGAGCAACCCGCTCAGCAAGTCTTCCGCGTGCTGTGCTTAACCAGTGCAGTGCAGCTGAGTGCAGCACAGGGACTCGCAGAGTGGTGCCGGAAATGGCATCCGCACACATGCAGATACCAGAAACCACGTCTATGCATGTCCAGACACCAAAAATATACTCTGGTTTCTCTTCAGATCGTATAAATCTTTCGCCTTTTACCAAAAATTGCTTCTGCACAGGTGTGATTTCTGGCGTCTGGGCATGCGCAGAAGCAATTTCCGGTGCCATGGACATGCGCAGACGCAGTTTCCGGCATCGTGCTGTGCATGTCCGGCCCACAGATAAGCTCCGTGGAAGTGATCCAGCCCATGGCCGGTAAACCTTGCCGACCCCTGTTCTAGAAAATGACTAGCAGTATCCAGAAAAGGAGGAACCCAATGTCATCAGAAGTGCACACTGCATTTATCTAGACACTCTCCAGCTACAGACCAGCACTGTGCATTCCAAACATCGTCCCTCACCACTACAAAGCTGTTGTCTTCACAAGAACATAAGACATGCCTGCTGGATCAGGCCACTGACCCATCTAGTCCAGAAGCCTGTTCTCACAGTGTCTGCCCAGAATCCTGTGGGATACCCACAAGTTGGACATGAGTGAAACATCTGTCACCCCACCTGTGATTCCCAGCAGCTGGTATTCAGATGCATACTGCCGTGAGGCATTCTCATACCAAAGATGGTGCATTCAGCCCATCTTGTACCACCACTGCTCATGAACATACATTCCTGGTCTTTGGTCTTGCAAAGATAAATCTGTTGATAGACTAATAGGTATGTCCACCAACATAACTGTTGCAATACACATTGCTTAGAGAGCTGGTGAGCTGCAGTAGTTTGTTTTTCTCATTCTTATGCATTTTGCATTTCCATCTTGTACTTTATGCTGTTCGCCTCCCTGAGGTCTGCGGATGAAGGGTGGTATACAAATCTAAAAAATAAAATAATAAAAATAAAGGAGAGTGATGGCTTAGGACTTGGAAGACCAGGGTTCAGGTCTCCACCCAGCCATGAAACTCACTTGGGCCAGTCACTGCCTCCCAGACTAACCTACCTTACAGGACTGTGGTGGGGACTAATTGAGGAAGCAAGAACCATGCCATCTTGAGCTTCTTAGGATGGAAGGTTGGCTAGAAATACAAGAAATATATGAAGAGTCCTTTGATGTCTAAACCTGAGCCCAAAGTATAAATAGCCATAAGAATGCCAGCAAATAAGAAGGAATTGGTATGGTACAAACCTCTACTTGTACATCTTCCTCTGTTTTTTTTTGCTATTCCTCGGAAAACATAAAAATCCTCATTATTGCCAAGATTCCACACTTGGCAAGAATGCCGTTTGACCAATCTGGGACTTCATGGCCAAATCCTTTAATACTTCCTTCAGCATGTGGCTGGCTGTAACAGCTACAACAGGTGGCACATGAACTGATTTAATGATCATAAATTAGCAGCTGAATTTAGACGTGTTAGTTTATAGTCTTGGCCTTCATCAAATGTGCAACCATTCCGGAACTGTTTGATTGGATTGGTTTCTGAACACATTTAACTAGTCCAGAATGTGAATGCAAAGCTTAGCTACCAGGAGACTCTGTATTTTTCTGTGAGTTAATAATGCACTGTATTTATATAAGGATTTAAATGCTATTTTTTTATTACCAGGGTTTCACACATTCTGTCCCAAAAATATCAAATGCTAAGCCAAGATCATCCAACTTCTGCTGTCATAAGCAAATCAAACAAATTTACATTGCATTTTTTGTATTTTCATAACTGATTTTCCTCATAATTTGAAGGGGAATGGGGAAATTGCAATAATTATGGTCTCTTTTTTACTTTTTTAAAAAACAGTAAATAAATCTTGGAATAGTAGAGGATCAAGAGTAAAGATTTTGGAAAACAGAAGTTCATGTGAGACCACAGTCATGGACTCCAGCAGCACAATCCTATGCTTGTCTGCTCATAAGAAAGTCCTATTGAGTACAGTGAGACTTACTCACAAGTAAACATACATACAATGGGATTACAACCTAATTACAGCAGGGATCAATGACCATTGCTTGGTTTTTCTCTTGATTACTAGAATCAGTAACTTGTCTCACCCCATCTGCTCTATTATGCCACTTTAAACAATCATGGCTTCCCCCAAATAATCCTGAGAGTTTTAGTTTTTAAAGGGTGCTGAGAGCTGTTAGAAGATCCCTATTCACTGCTGAGAGCTAAAATTCCCAGAGTTCCCTGGGAATGAAGATTGATTGTTAAACCACTCTGTAAATTGTAGCTCTGCAAAGAGAACGAAGGTCTCCTAACAACTTTCAGTTTATAGCATCCTTTGGGGGAAGCCATTATTATGTAAAGTGGAATGATACTGCTTTAAATATGTGGTGCAGGTGAGGCCTTGGTTTCAGAGACTTCATTAGCCACTGCCTAATAGGTTCGAATTTTTCTCAGTTCAACTGTAAAAAACACATCATTTACTGTTACATTTGAATAAGGCCATTTAGTTCAAGAAACACATGGTGGTTTAAAAAACAACAACAAATAATAATGCTAGCTCTGCTGGCTACATTTGTGTTCAAAAACAATTCCATAGATACTCCTTTTCAACAGAAGAGAAAACAATAATTTCTCTGATCAAGTGCTTGAAGACCATCTTCTTCCAACAGATGTCAGATAGGAAGAGCTTTGTTTATATTATCTAAGAAAGGAGGCTCTGCTCTTTTTCTCCCTAAGATATTACCATAATGATGACAAAGAAAATTCACAGAACACAATAGCAGGAAAACAATAACAGCTCATAGGGCATTAGAGTAAATAGAACAAAGAGCAAATGGAAAGCTTCAAAACTGTTCCCTACTAATATTGATTTTATCAGATAATACCACAGATTGGTACCACTCCACCAGGAACTTGAAAGATGTACTCAAAATTATTAATAGCATTTTTTTTCTTAAGGCTACAATCCTATGCACACTTACCTGGCACTAAATCCCACTGAACTCAATGGGACACCGTGGGTTAAACCACAGAGCCTAGGGCTTGCCGATCAGAAGGTCGGCAGTTTGAATCCCCGTGACAGAGTGAGCTCCCTGCTCCTGCCAACCTAGCAGTTCGAAAGCACGAAGTGCAAGTAGAAAAATAGGTACCGCTCCGGTGGGGAGGTAAACAGCATTTCCGTGCACTGTTCTGGTTTGCCAGAAGCAGCTTCATCATGCTGGCCACATGACCTGTGTGCCGGTTGTACGCCAGCTCCCTCGGCCAATAAAGCAATATGAGTGCCGCAACCCCAGAGTTGTCCATGACTGGACCTAATGGTCAGGGGTCCCTTTATCCTTTACTTTTTAAGGCATGGATAAGATTGTGTTTCTCATAGGACTCAGTGGGTCTCACTTTTGAGATTTCATTAGTGTAAGCAACATTTACTTTATTTTATTTATTCCTACAGGATATCCCCAGCTTCCACATTATTGGAGAGCATGCTCAGTTGCAATTGCATCAATGGCCCATTTCATTTCATCATTCCTCAGTGAGACAAAGGCCTTGATAGGATCACTGGTCCTGTCAACCAAAAAGCCACCCAAGGCATTCAGTAATCCCTTAGATTCCATGCATTTTGGGAAGGAGAACCACACCTTAATGGGTCCCCCATTCCTATAGGGACAGCAAGCTTGCCATTAGTCTAAAAATGACCAAGAATTGCTTCTCCCACAATTCCATAAAAAATTATTTTAAGTGTAAAGACCAAATTGAGGGCACATCTGTCACTATTTAGACAGCCTCGTAGTTATCATGGAAACTATGAAGTCCAGGGCCTGTCCTGTCAAGGCAGCCTCAGCCTGAATGCTGAAGTCCTCAAGGACAACAGTCACAATTTTTCTCCCACTACCTTTGGCAACCCAGAAATAGAGGCTTCTGGGTAATGATGTAGGCACGGCACAAGTATAATTGCCATTCTTTCTCTTGGGCCCAGTGTCGGTTGTAAGTCCCTGAATTCTGCATCAGAACTTGAGGGTCTCCTAGCAAGGAGATGGTATTGTTGTGGACCATCCCCACCTCTTCCTGGTTTAGGCTGGTGCTTCACTCTATACCTAGGTAGACAGATATGGGTCAGATCAGTCTCCTCCTCCCCCGTAACACAGACCAGGTCAGCCCCCTCTGATGTTTCATTCTTGTCCAACCCGGGCAGACCAGAAGCCTAGGTAACAGGGTAATTTAGACCTTGTTGAAATGAGGAAGGGTTGCCCAAGGCAACAATTTCTAGCTAATTACCAAACTGTCCTTTGCATGCATATTCCCATTATTTCAGCTTCAGCTTTAAATACAACTCTTAAGATCATCCTCACTGCCCAATAGTAACCTAAACACAGTATTTTCTGCCAAATCAGTGTTAACAGAGAAAACGAAAAGCACTCCAACAGTGCTCCCCCACAAACATCCGCATCCTTTTATCTAAGCTTTTAAATAAATCATTGGACAAATCAATGTTCTTATGCAGGATTTTTTTTTTTTGCATGTCTCTTTCCAGCTAGTCACTGAGTTGGAAACATCTTCCAAAATCACACTTTCATTGGCATTTAGATGCACCATGTTGGGTTCACATCAAAAATATTATAAATAATTAGAATAACTGCTGTTCCTATATATTAGCTGGGCTTTAAAATATGTATATTCCTGGGAGTGACACAAAAGCTTCTGGAATGCAAATAAAGGTCTTTTGTTGAGCAGGCTGATAAAGGTAAAGGTAAAGGTACCCCTAACCATTAGGTCCCGTTGCAGATGACTCTGGGGTTGCGGCGCTCATCTCGAGTTACTGGCTGAGGGAGCTGACGTTTGTCCGCAGACAGCTTCTGGGTCATGTGGCCAGCATGACTAAGCGGCTTCTGGCGAACCAGAGCAGCACACAGAAACACCATTTACCTTCCCACCAGAGTGGTACCTATTTATCTACTTGCACTTTGACATGCTTTCGAACTGCTAAGTGGGCAGGAGCAGGGACCGAGCAACGGGAGCTCACCCCGTCGCAGGGATTCAAACTGCCGACCTTCTGATCGGTAAGCGCTAGGCTCTGTGGTTTAGGCGACAACGCCACCCACGTCCCTTGAGCAGGCTGATACTTATATATAAAACACTATAAGAAAGGATACTTTGGGAGCTTTTATTTATTTATTTATTTATTTATTTATTTATTTCATTCTCTAGACTGAAACAAATGCAATTTCCTGAGGTCACTCTGTCCATGAAGCCTTCGTTGGAGGTCCACAATCTCTCTATGTAAATTGGATCCTCATCTTCATTATGTATTAGTTAGTGGAGATTCGTAATTATATCCTTCCCACTTCTAGCATTTCTCCTCTGGGACGTACAGCAGCAACCCAACTTCATTGCTCACTTGGCAATCCAACAAAGGAATCTTAGAGCAACACTTCATTTTCTTTTATTGGTACTGACATTGGTATAATGAGTGCGGTGATTTCCCCCTCCTTACTTCTTAATTTCATTTTCATGCTGTCCCCCATGCTTGCTGTGATATGTTTTCCAAGGGAGGGACCAGAGGGATTCAGCCAACTCATTCAGCATCCATTATCACAACTGAAGTTTTGTGAGGGGTTGCTCTTTGTATTAAATTCATTTGGCTTGTAGCAGGCACTGTGATGAGATTTTGTTCCAGTTAAAAATCACTGCTGCATGCAAGTGTCTTTATTAGAGCTGGAAGCTAATAGCTCCAGCTTTCCCTGCATGCCTGTTGGGCTCTGTCTCGGCCTTGCATCATTAGCTTCTTATTTTTTAGCCTTTTTTTTTTTTTTTGCCTTCCTGACTTCAGTTATCACTACCGGCAAATTCATTGTCTGTGGTGTTCCACCTGCTGGGACTATTTGGAACACCAGCGAGAGCTGAATCTGGTGTCTTGGAGTTATGTCTTATGGTTTCCACATGCAACTTTTTCAGCCACTGATTATTTTCACCTCTATGAAGCCCTGGCTCCTTCGTTGTCCAAGGGGTTGTTTTCAGGCTATTTTGCTGGCTCTTATGAGTGGGCCCTGAGTGCTCACTAGAAGGACAGATCCTGAAGTTGAGGCTCCAGTACTTTGGCCACCTCATGAGAAGAGAAGACTCCCTAGAAAAGACCCTGATGTTGGGAAAGATGGAGGGCACAAGGAGAAGGGGACGACAGAGGATGAGATGGTTGGACAGTGTTCTCGAAACTACTAACATGAGTTTGGCCAAACTGCGAGAGGCAGTGAAGGATAGGCGTGCCTGGTGTGCTCTGGTCCATGGGGTTACAAAGAGTTGGACACGACTGAACGACTGAACAACAACAACATGAGTGGGCAAGGATTGTTAATGTTTCCCTGATCCATTTACTTTTAAGATTAACCCCTGTTTGTGGCTTTGCTATTAATTCCTTAAAACCACCTTTGTTTCATAATGTATTCATTGTACTCACATTTGGTTCAATGTTCCCATTGGGTTCCGTTTTCCTTTTAAGCATTATTTTCTTTTCCTACTGATTTTGGGTGATGGCAGGAGTGGAGTGCATTTCTGTGGCCATTTCTGGAAAGGGTGCCATTTCATTTACTCAGACTGCCCCAGTTGTCATGTTGTGCCAGGGCACTCCGGGAAGAAATGGAAGCTCCCAGTGAGAGTGGGGTGGGGGAGATACCTGGTTTGCAGGGGGCCAGTGTCTCCCTGGAATGGCAGCTGTGCAGCTTAATTGAAGGGTTGACCAAACTAGTACTCTTCATATATTTGCTTGTTTCTTGAATGTATTTCCCACCCTTCCTTCTGAAGGAGCCCAGGGTAGCAAACACATACACTTCTTTCTTTCTTTCTTTCTTTCTTTCTTTCTTTCTTTCTTTCTTTCTTTCTTTCTTTCTTTCTTTCTTTTTTAATGCTGGACTCCAACTCTCATCAGCCTCAGCCAGCATAGCCAATGTTCAGGGGTGATGAGAGATGTAGTTCAGCAATATCTGGCAAACCACAAGTTAGCCACCCTCTCTTTGAGGGCCTAGCTCTCCTAGGGCTGCTGCCATTATGCAATATAAGTCTTTCAACTGTTTTTTTAAAAGGCCAGTGGTTTAAAAGCATTAACATTTTTTTTGCCATTTGAGGTAGGTCCATAAAAACAGCTCTATTGTTTTAAACTTTCTCTCCTGTTGGCATAGTTTGCAAAACAGTTCCCATAATCGGTCTTACATGCCTTTAGCAATAGTTCCCATTTTATATGCAAAACATTATGATCTTATACCTATATAAATAACATAGTAAAACTTAACTTAATTCCTCAGGCAGAAAATTCCACCTTCGCATGGCATATTCCTTTCATTCTTTGGAAATGAAATGAAATGACATGACATGAAACGAAACACAGATATTAAAGTCCACTGAAGGTGTTTCAAACAGGACGTGACACACATTCTTTGATTACTTGTCTGCCCGCCACCCTCCCTTAAATCTGAGAATTGAGATCAATTAATTTGGTACAGAACAGACATGATTAGAGAGGGAAGATAATAGGGGCAACCCAGTGCATGGTTACATGGTTTCGACTCCCATTGATTTCAAGGGTCTTTAGGTTGCTTAACTATGAGATGCATAGCCCATGTGCTTCAGATGACGTATATATAAATTATATAAGAAGAAGACCATGGCGACGCTCTCCCTCCCCAAGGTATAACCTTTGCTTTGCTTAATCAATTAGCAGAAGGTTCGCCTGCGAAGGAGTTGGTATGGCACCACATTTGTGAGGTAGACAGCTTTCTCCCTTAATCCATTTGTGACTTAAAAGATTTGTGATCACACTTTTACATGACCCAGGGTGAGCCTTCTTTAACTGATTTCCTGAAGGAGTAATTAAAAGAAAATGATTTGCTATTCTTTTCTCAGGCTGGAGTTTACCCTAAGTCCCAGAGGTGACGTGAATAAAAGGCTTGGGGGAAAGCCATAGCTAAAAATAATACAAAGTCGCACATTTCCTTTATTGTTATGGGTATTTAATTTTATGGAGTGGAATTTTGAAGGACTCCAGTTGAACTCATTCAGACCCCATTAGAACAGAACATAATTTCCACTCCAAGGTGAATTCACCTTCTTTCCTTCTCTGTCTCCTGACCTTTACACTTCACATGAGGTCAGTTCTTGTACAGGAAATACTGATTTTGATTATTATTCCTATGATGGTAACTTTGCACTGAGTTCCAAAAGGCACTGCTGATAAAATGTTTGCAACGCAATAGGTAGTAATTCTAATTTATTATTATTTTTAAAGCATTCTTCCCATTTAGGTAGCTGATGAACATCGTTTGCTAGTTTTCCTTCCATGGAAAGACATAACTGGAGTTCCTGTGTATACTTGCATGCGTTATTTCCGTCTTCCTTACTCCCAAATCTGACTGAACTCTATTATCTGGGGAGAAATGTTTGGAGCTGGATCACAGTTCAGGAAACAGGAACTGGCTTTTGATGAAAGACTTCCCTTTTCTCCTCCAAAATACCTCTGGGGCCTTCACAATTGATTAGTGTAATAGGAACATAACATTCCACTGACGTACAATGGAGAGCTATGGCAAGCTTTAAACATGGAACAAAAACCTGGCAACCAAAAAGGTAATAAATTACCTGTGATATAGTTTCTTTGATTAATCTTTAATCAAAGAGCTACCAAGGTAATCACTTTGCTCTATTGTAATGCTTGATGATTACTTTCCCATGCATGATTCAAAACACTCTTGACTCAGTAATCATTGTTGCATTACAACATGAGATGAAATGTGCTGTAATTTTTATGATGGGCATACCTTGATGTCCTGCAACTTTATAAAATTTCTCAAAATGCAATTAATGTCACCCGGCCTTGCTAGCTTTCAATGGATGCATAGTAGACATATTTGCAATTAATATTATTTAATGAAAGTAGGCAATTGTACCTAGCATTTTCAATGGAGCTGGGTGAAACAGTTGATTAAGAGGAGTTAAAAACAATAACTCTCCAAGTTTCATATGAGAGTTGCTGTTTTCAGTCCTATTTCAATGCTGTCATAGCTGAACTGATGTTTGCACTACTAAACCATTAAGGTTGAGATCTCTCATTGTGCAATCACAGGTGTTTGTATTCTGTAATATCTTCATGGGGCCCAAAGAAGCCCCCCTCCTTTCCTTTGGACATGTATATATTGGCTTTCATTCAACCCTTTCTCTCCAGCTACGGCGTGGCCAAGAATTTATTTTGGACTTTAAGTAAATTGCAAGCTGGAGTCTGGGGTTGACTAGGGAAGGCTGAAAGGGAAAACTGGAAGCACGTGGTTTTCCATTTGGGACAATGGTCAAGGGTCAAGGCTGGGCAGGGAAAAAAAGAGAGGGATCCAATTGGGGTAGGATGAGCAATTTTAGTCAATGATGTACTTTTATATGTCTTTTTAAACATGTTTTTTTATCATGTAAGTTGCTTTTAGACATCTTATGAAGTAAGTGGTGAGTACTAGTGCTAATTTAGCCACCAGTACTAATTTATCCCTATGATCAGCCATCCTCATACACATGACTGTGTTCATATCTGGAAAAATTGTACCCTAATTCTTGAACAAGGGTTTAGGGGGAGATGGAGCTGAGGATCAATATTCCAGTCCTCTAGGATATAGTATCCAGATTTCTGGAGATCTCTTATGTGTTTTAAAGGTGATGCATTGGAGGTTGGAGATGGTGACACCTCCTGCTCCATAGCTGAATATGTCTCTGACATGAAAACACAAATAAACCTTCTGGATCAGGCCAATGGCCCATCTAATCCTGTTCTCACAGTGGCCAACCAGATGCCTGTGAAAAGCCCATAAGCAAGACCTGAGTGCAAGAGCACTCCCCCATCTTGTAGCTTGAGCAGAGTCAGAGAGAGTGAAAGAAAGTTGAAGGTGCATTGAAGATGCAGGGCCTCTGTTTGGGTATCTGATGTGGCCTAGCAGACCTGTTGCCTTCAGGGGTGTATGTTGTTTGACTCCACTTACACACAACTTGTATGTTTGTAGGCAGTGCTATTTTTCTATAATAATAATAAAAAGAGGTGCCAGAACTCTCCATGAACACCTCCATTGTTCTCTTAGATTGGCAATGGCACCCACCTGAGAGGTGCCGGAACTCAGTTTCAGTGAGTTCTGGCTGGAAAAAAGTTCTGTTTGTAAGTATTGTAAACACACCATAAGTCTCCAACGATCCCTCATCTATAAGAAACCAATCCTAGGAAGCAGTGCCCCTGGAACTTCTCACTGCTCATAGAAGTGGGGAATATGCAAAAATATCAATGGCAATTAATAATTGGAATAGGGAGGGGAGGAGTAGAGCTAAGGCTTGAGGCATGGTTGTGAGAACAAATCTTTTGTACAGCATAGGGGCCAATTACACTGGACATAGCAGTTTATGGAAAAAGCTTGTAGTGAATAATATACTTACAAATGGATGTGAGAACCATTGAGCCTGATTTAGTTCTTGCTAAATGATCAGTCATCTTAATTATCTATTATCAAGCTGAAATATTATGCTGTATGATTTTTGTAAAGCAAGGGTGTTCATTTAAATGTGGATAACAGTAGAAAATTGCAACCCATATGCATCATTTTGATGCTGATCATTAAAGGTACCTCATTATTTTCTACCTCAGGATGAAAAACGTCATCATCTTTCTAGAATTTAACAGAGGAGTGAAACAGCCACAGTTTAAAGCAAAAATAGACACAGCCCTCTCCACTTCTGTAATAGCATTGTGCTGCAGGACACAGGAAATCCAAATCCAGATTCTGATGAAAGATAGAAAGCTAGAAAACAACAGCAGAATGGCTATTAACTAAACATATGGAAGAGTTATGGCAGGATGAGCACACAGGATGAGACAAATAAAAATATTGGCATGGCTGAATTATATGATTATTGTATAACAGTATTGCAAGTTATGCGATTTGCTTGTGTTAGTCCTAAAATGACAGGATGCAATTTGGGGTGTTTGCCATGTTCTCAGAGATGGTTTTCAGTTTTGTGAATGGAAAAACTTTCAAATAAATGTGGATTGTGAGATGGGTGACCAGTCTTGTTGTATAGTGAGAAGTGTTATAGTTTAATGCTTAGCATGACAGAGTAGGAGTGAGGAGCCCCAGGTTCAAAGTCTGACGGGGAGATGTTCTAGGGCACAAGTGGGCAACTTTAAGAGCATAAGGCAGGCTTCCTCAGCCTCGGCCCTCCAGATGTTTTTGGCCTACAACTCCCATGATCCCTAGCTAGCAGGACCATTGGTCAGGGATAATGGAAATTGTAGTCTCAAAACATCTGGAGGGCTGAGGTTGAGGAAGCCTGGCATCAGGAGAGCCCTGCTAGATGAGGCCAATGGCTATCTCTCAGTGGCCAATGAGATGCCTATAGGAAGCCTGAGGGCAGGACCTCCAATCCTCAGGAAGAAAGGCAGCAAAATTGGAAGAGAGGGAAGGAAAGAAGCAGGTGGCCTCACCAACTGTTGGCTTCCCCCTGCCCTTTTGCACATCATTACTTCACAACTTCCGCTGCCTTGTCACATCTTCTTTACATTGTATAAACTATTGGAGTATTCTCTTTTCATAGAATTATAAAATCGCAAAGTAGGAAGGCTTCTTGCAGATCATTTACTCCAACCTCCTGCTCAATGGCCCCTGGAAGATAACCAGGAATGTACTTTACAGGGATCTGGTATTTGCATGAAACCCCACTTCCCCATTTCTTAACCACCCTTCTTCAAATACTTAATAGACTATTATGGGTGGTATTCAGCAGACTCAATGAAATCAGTTGCTTAACTTCCTTGATTTCAGTGAGTCTACTGTGAATATGACTAACATTTGATATCACCCAGTGTCTTATGTGACAGGTTGTATTTATCTATACTATATCAGCTGCATGCCTGAAAACATCTTGCTATTCACAGTTGTCAAAACAGTTGCCCTTGTTTGTGTTGCTTTCAGATCTCTGCTCAGCCATGGTATACACTGGGTGGCTTTGAGCCAATCACAGTGATTTCACAGGGTTGTTTGACGATGGAGCAAGTAGTGGGTGGAGAGACCATGTATACTGCCTTGAGCTCCTTGGAGGAATGCCTTGAGGGCTTTTTTTTTCAGCTGGAACTCACCAAAATGCAGTTCTGACACCTTTCAGGTGTGCAGGCCACACCCGTCATCATTCCTGTCCCATGCCCTCCCTGACTACTTTTGTCTGGCTGGAATGTGCCCTTCAGCTGTGATAACAATGCCTCTTGCTTGTCTGAATGTAGAGATATTGTGAGGTTTATGTGTTTGGAAATCTTCAACTCTAGTGTGGCTAGACAAATTTAGCATGCAAAGACAGGAGGCACACCCCACAACTCCACCCACCACTGGCATGTAGCCCCCAGAAAGTTGCTGATTTGGGAATGTGACCCCAGGGTGGGGGAAAAATATTCCCTATTCATGGTCCAGATTGACACATAACTTCTTAATCCCTTACCTACCCCATAATTTATAATAATTTCTTAATTGCTGAATAATTGATCTAGAAAAAACACACATACTGGCAAGACACCATGCGTTTGCTGTTTATTTTTCATTGTGCAAACAACAACAACATCCTAGCAGTTAGGGGTATCTTATTTTAGTTGTTTTCATTTTGTTGACCATTGTCTCCCATATCTTATTACACATTCAATACTAGCTCTTCTTTCTGGATTCTTTTATTATGTATTTGGCTTTGCTATAGCTATGGCTGAAGTCCAGAACTGCAGAGATATGGACAATGTCATGAGAAATGATATGTTATTGCCAGGGAATCTTTCTGGGAACAAAAAATCCAATTATTTCCAGCTAGGTAATTACTCTTAAAAGTCTATTTCCACAGTTTCTCCCATCAAGCTATAAAGAGAAGATTGTATCTCTTAAATGTATTTTTTTCTGGATAAACAGCATTTAAAACCACTTAAGACACAAGATTCTGAGATATGATGCTGGAGGTTTTGTTGCCTTGTGATTTTCAGTTTTTTCAGTGGTCCCAAAGTCAACAGGAAAGGTCTCACTGACCTTAATAGGCTCTGGACCAATTTTATTTTTTTTATTGCCGAGAGTTGAAAATCAATTCTTACAAAATTTCATGGGAACTGAGGTGGTGATATGTCTCATTTCACTGCTGTGGATTAAAACCAGCTTCTATGATGTGAGGATGGACAAAATATTCTCTTGTTGGTTTCCTACTAAGTATCTGCCTTTTGTTTCCATGACATCATAATGGGGTGTCTCCCAGGTCTTGGCTTCTAACAGGACCAGGTAAGATCAGTTGTTGCTTGAAACATGCAACAGCCTGCCCTCTTCACATTACAGTGAGCTAACATGTTCAATCACAGCTGTGGTCTATATTTGGTGTCCTGTACAGGGTGATAGCACAGTAATTTCACAGGACTGTCAGGTTATAAGGTGAGTCATAGGCTTTCCCCTACATTTGCTTGCATTTCTGAATTGTCAAGTAAATGAGCCATTTGATTTATGTGCAGTATTATCATTATTATTGCATTGTCTTATAGCAAGTGTTTAAGAAATGCCCCAAAACAAATGAAAATAAAACCCAGATCCTAGAGATTATTTCATGAGGGGCGTCAACAACACGTTTGCAACTGCAGCAGTTCTGCAGACTGGATTGCAGAATGGTTTTCTAGGAAACTAAGATGCATGTTGCTGCATCAGACATGTTGCACAGGGGTGCTTAAGAGGGAAGTGTGCAAGCTGTGTGTGCAGCTGCAGGCTGCGTACATCCCTCATGGCCTTTGTCACCTCTGGGTTCTGAATGGCCATCGGGCAAGGCATCCTTTATGGGCCCATCTTCTCCTTGCTGCCAATATTGCAAGATGCTGTTGTTGCTTTATTCTCACTGCATCAGAGAAAGGTAAGTAAGTGGGCAGTAACTGCTGCTTCTCCTCTACCCATTTGGACTGATCTCTTGATCCCTGGTTGCCACTTGAATTATGAGACTATTCAATTTCCAGGTGAGTTATTTTGGATTGACCAATGACCATGCTTCCTAGACTAGATAATTTGGAGATCCTGACCATTTGAAAAGTCATTGACATCCAACCAACCCTCTCCACGCCACCTAGTGCATGACAATTTTGTAATCCTAAGGAAGGAACTTACTTTTCCTTAATTTTATGCCTTGCTGAGAACCCAACCATACACAATGTGCAAGGAGACTACAACATTGTTCTCTAGAACCAGGCTAGGGAAAGTGTAGCCCTCCAGAGGTTGTTTTATTATGACTTCCATCATACCTGACCGCTGGCCATTCTGATTAGGGCTTATGGCAGCTGAAGTTTCACTATATTTGCTCTATAGAAAATATGATTGTGAAGCGTCAACCTACCTGCTTCACACAGATGAAGAGAGACAGAGATTGCTGGCTGCCATTACACACATTCTTGCATGCATGCACTGAATCATGCACACATGTATGCACCATCACACACATGATGAAAGTGGGATTTGGGCATATACATTCCTATCTATATTTATATCCTCTATGTCTATAGCTATATATATTTTATTTGGTCTGAAACAAATTTGCTATTCCTATTTCCTCTTTCTTTCCACAGTGGGTAAGATCATAGGGTGTGGCATTGTTCCAAGAAGGATCAGTGGGGAAGGTGCCATCCGTCATTGGAATCCTGTTTCTGGAGTCTGCTATTAATCTTGTGGTAATCAGCTTCCAACGCACACACTGCCATTGACCTGTTTCTGATTTGCAGGTAATTGCAAATATCTGTAGTAACATGCTCCATTTGCTCTAGCTGCTGGGTTTGTCCTTTCTAAAAATCAATAAAAATATACACTGTTATAGAAACAAAGGTTTCTAAAAACAAAGAGAGTTTTTGCCATTATGGAAGAACTTGCTGTGTCTAGAGACAGGAGTGCAGGATGTGAAGGAATCGGGAAATGCATTTGATTGTAAATGATGTGGATTCTATTTTCCGTGCTTTCTTTGTAGGGCAAGTTTCAAAGGATTAGCATCTTTATTATTGTTATTAATGTGGCTTATGAAAAACACTCTGAAAAGGAGGGGAGTACAGTAAATGCTCGAGGTACATTTCATAGAAGACACATGAACTTAAAAAAGTACAATCTGTGTTATATTGCTTCCTCTAGGTGACTGAGTGCATAAATGAAAAGGTTTCCTTATCATGGTCTGCATTTCATATCTTTGAGGCATAATTTATGGTTTATATTCAAAGTCTCTAGTGGATGTTGTTTCACATCTGTGCATTAAAAACAATCCCCATGAATTAAATAAACTACCACAAATCCCCAGGGGGGGGGGATGCATTCTATTCAGTCAAGATGATCAAGGACATTTTCAATAAGCTCTCCTACTAACCCCCACCCCAAACTCACCCCATTTTTTGGCTGAAGTATGAAAAAACACACACAATCCATGTCAATTTGAACCCCTACCCTATTAATGCTTACATATAGGAATTAACTCAGTATTCCCTCTCAGTCTTGTCCCTGTCTCTAACTCACTCTGACTCCTCTATTTCCTCCTCCCCCCCCCAAAAAAACCCAACCAGCATGGTGTAGTGGTTAAGAGCGGTAGACTTGTAATCTGGTGAACCGGGTTCGCGTCTCCGCTCCTCCACATGCAGCTGCTGGGTGACCTTGGACTAGTCACACTTCTCTGAAGTCTCTCAGCCCCACTCACCTCACAGAGTGTTTGCTGTGGGGGAGGAAGGGAAAGGAGAATGTTAGCTGCTTTGAGACTCCTTTGGGTAGTGATAAAGCGGGATATCAAATCCAAACTCCTCTTCTTCTTCTTAAAACCTCTGGGCTGAGCCCCACAATCAGGTAGGCTCCCACTCCAGACTTTCTTATTGGCCAGCCTATTAACCCTTTCTCTCCCCTAGTACAAACGTATCCACAAAGAATGGGAAAACGCCACAACCATGCTCTTCTATACATACTTACTTGGGAGTAAATCTCAGTGATCTCAGTGACACTGTTCAAGAATGCATTAATAGGATCAGCCTGTTAGTATAACTTATGGGATTTAATTAAAGCATTTCCCCCCTCAGAGTTCTCTGGGTGACACCAGGGCTTTTTAACGTGCAAATTATATATCCTTAAACATTTTATATAAGTTTTCCCCACTCTCATCAAAGAGAGATATCACACCATTTTTTTGCAGTTGAAGTCAATTGTACTTTTTGTAGTTGGACTTTTTATTTTCCAATGGTTTTACATTTATCCAGATCACAGACAACAGATGCATCTTTGAGTTGGTTAAAGATGTAAAAGATCAAAACTGGGATACATGTTGAATGCAAAACAATTCAGAAGTCTAATTTAATGTGCATGAAATTCATCTGTAAATGTTGTTTAACTGTTTATAGGGCTTATTCATACCACAACTGCAATTTGAAAATGGGGCACTTCCTCTCTCGTAACACTTGAGCCTGGGACAATCCAATGAAATTGACCGTTGGCAGATTCAGGACAGGCAAGATAAAATTCTTCACACAGCACATAGCTGAATTATGGAATTCACTTCCACAAGGTGTGGTGATAACCGCCAACTTGGACAACTTTCATTTTGTGGAGGATAGATAAGGCTATCAATAGCAACTAGCCACTCTGGCTATATTCTTCATTGTTGCAGGCACTGTGCCTCTGGATGCCAGTTGCTTGGAAACACAAGTGGGGAGAAGGTTGTTGCGAGAGGAGGTGGTTCACAACAACCTCCCTCATGCATTTATGAACATCTGAGGGGAAAGTGGAATTGTGGCCACTAGCCACACTCCTTGTACATCAACATGTGCATCTTTCATGCTCCCCCAATCACTGGGCATACATTCAGCAACAGAGGGATCTCTCATGCAAAGAGAAATATTAGGACAATCAGGGTTTCCCCCTTCCTCTTCTACAACTCGACAAGGAAGAACTGGAGTTAATCCTTCCTTCAGGGTGGTACTATGTGTGAGATAAGGCCAGAAAGATGAGCTAATCACTACTATTTTATATTAGGTGACCAAACCCTGTAAGCAGAAACATCACTGGTTGGTGCTACCATTTGAAAAGTTACTTAATCTAGATACATGGCTTAACAACATTTTAATTGCCTCTTTCATCCTATGTTTGAGATGGTTAGGATTATACCTGGCTATGTTTCATGGACAGAGTAATAAATCTAAGTTTATGACAACATTCAACTTTTTAAAAAAGGAATAACCATGCATGGTTTTTTAAAGGCAGGTTACTTTACATTGTATCCCACCCCAACCCCCCTGACCCCACTATATAGTTATAAACTTTTAAAAGACACAGATTAACACATAATTTTTCCAACTGCTCCCACAAACCTGCATTAGAAGAGTAGGGGAAATCCATCGTTCATTATATTGCAATTTAGCCACCCTGATTCTGAGAACAGAAAAGAATGGTTGGAAGTTAAGCATTTCTCATTTAACAGCTATGAGAAATGTGCAGAGTGATTTTTAATCTTTGTTATTGATTGTGAACCTAGAAATGGGGATGAGATTTATTCTAGATTAATTCATCCAACCTCACCAATGCTCCCTGGGAGACGTAACAGCGTCATGCAAAATTATTTAGGCAAACACGTTAAATGAAGAAGCCAAGAATCAAATTGGAAACTATGTATCATTTATTTCATTTTAAATTGGATTCCTAAAGGTAAGAACATTTGCTACAAGTAGTATAATTCAAAGAAACAACTTCATCAGACTCCAGCTCTTTTCGGTAATATATTACTAAACTATTCAGTGTGGAACCAGGGCAATTGAAAGTCAATGAATGTTAAGAATTTATGTGATGCGGAAATATTTCTATAAAGCCAGCCTGATACATTGACTAAATTAGTGCTCAGCTACCTATCATTTGTCTTTTTATGTCTTTTCATAAATTGCATTTGGTTGAAATCATAAGATCATGGCAGGGATGGTGGAAGGAGACTTCTGAGAATTTTCTTCTGATTTTTGTGTGAGTGCAAAGGATGTGCTTTGCCGTTGAGCTACAGGCATTCCCATTTAAGTGGCATTCGGTGGGGTAAAGGATGATGTAACATAGTAACTTGGGCTGCAGTCCCACAGCCACTTACCTGAGATTAAGCTCCAATAAAATCACTGAGTTTTACCTCTTGAGTAGGTGTGTATTGGATTGCAGTAGAACAGTGTCACCTGCAGCGTGGGAAGATCTCCGTTCAAATTTCAGCACAGCATGGAGCTAACCATCTGCTGTTCTGCATGACCTCATCTGCAAAATGGAAGTTTAACTATAGGGGCTCTATAATCAGGATGATGCAAGGGCTATTGAGAAAATATATGTGGAGCACTTTGAATCTTACAAATTCAGTGCATATTTTCTAAGATATCACAGTGCAGTGTACTGCCATGGAACACATTTAAAACAATGATCATTTTGCCAAACAAGTCCCTACTAAGTGTTTTCAGTCAGGGTGCCACAGTTGTGGAAAGCTATACAGACAGAGGCCTATTTGGTCTGGGCTTTGCTGGCCTCCAGCCCCAAAGGAAAGGTGTTTCTCTTCCATGGGTAATTGGGTGTTTTGTGTAGGCATGAGCAAATCTGTCAGTCTCAGTTTCTCATTTTTTCCAATCCTAATTTCAGTTCTCCACATTTCTCCACATTTCTGCCAGAGTTTTTTTAAAACACCTTGGTACTCAAACAATTTGGAACCAAACACTGCAAACCCAGAAGTAAGTTTTCCGGTTTGCAAACTTTTCTCAGAAGCCGAACATGCTCCATTTTGAGTGTTACACTTCCAATTTGAGTGCCACACTTCCATTCTGAGTGTCTGTCTCACTGAGGTCTGTCTGTTTTTGCCATCTGTTTTGCATTTTTGTTTTTGTAGCTTTTGTGTTTTGTTTTTGTGACTGTGTGGAACCCAGTTCAGCTACTGATTGATTGATTGATTGATTGAGTGACTGCAGTACATTGTTTATTGCTTTCATTTTATGGATCAATGGTCTCGTTAGATAGTAAAATTCATGTTAAATTGCTGTTTTAGGGGTTGTTTTTAAAAGTCTGGAACGGATTAATCCATTTTGCATTACTTTCTATGGGAAAACACGCCTTGGTTTTGGAATGCTGTGGTTTTGGAACGGACTTCCGGAATGGATTAAATTCATAAACCAAGGTACCACTGTATGGCCAGGAGGGAAGCAGGATGTTGCCTCTCCCCCTGCCCAGCCTAGAGCAGGGTGTTTGGTCTGTGAGGTGCTCCTTTGCAAGTGGTTTCTCTGCAGGAAGCCACTTGCAAGTGAGGACCCTGAGTCCTGTAGGGTAGGGTGTCAGACAGAAAGGAGAGTGAGGCGGTGTTGGGATCCTACCTTCTTCCAGGAAGATGTAACTTGCAGTTAGGTACGACTTGGCCTTTTTGTGGGTTTTCCTGGCCAATGCCTGCCACTTATTCCTGCAGGATGCCGAACCCCTGACAGCCCTGGATCACTCTGGGACAACCTGCAGCATGGCTGCCTCAGTCCGACACAACCGTTGCCCAGAATCCTTCAAATAGGCACAATTAGGTTCCAGCCTCAGGTGAATACACACACACACACACACACACAGAGAGAGAGAGAGAGACAGAGAGAGAGAGAGAGAGAGAGAGAGAGAGAGAGAGATTTGTACTTATCAAACAACCAGATTTAAATTTCAAGAGAAAATATAATGGTGTTTTACAACTGGATTCCTTTACTTTCTCTTATTTTAACTTGACCAATGTTACCGGTATATGTAATAGCTCCATCCAGTGCTGTTTTTCTAGAAAAGGAGGTGCCAGAACTCATCATGAACGCCTCCCTAGTCCTCTTATAATGGCAATGGCGCCTACCCATGAGGTGCCAGAACTGAGTTCCAGTGAGTTCCAACTGGAAAAAGCCCTGTCTCTATCTAAGTTGTGTTTCACTAAGAATTGATGTACAGACTAGCTATTTCAAACAGCTACAAATTTCAGGTTGTATTATTATTATTATTATTATTATTATTATTATTATTATTATTATTATTACCCAATGTAGCAGTGGAATTGATTCCATTTGCTGCTTTTCTTTTGAAGTTTTTCCCAAGGCAGTTTTTTTTAATAAAAAAAAATATCTAAATCCCTTTCATGACCATTTCTGTTCTAATTCTCAATGAGAAGCCATGGTGTGCAGTCATGCCACAGAACTTTCTGTCTTGCAAATGGACCAGAGTATCATGAAAGTGTGGGTGATATCAGTCGTGCAGATAGAATGCAGTCCACTCTTGGGTGGAAAATGCAAATCCTGTAATTTTGCCTTCTAGAAATGAAATGTTTAGTAGGAATAATAATGGCTTCACTTTATACAAGCAAGTTGTCTTTTTCAGCACAAGTGAGCTCATGCATACCATGTCGATACAAATTCACTTACAATTTTGAATATATTTTCTGTGAATTGAGAACATGAAAGTCGCTGGGGGATTAAACCAAAAGATTAATGAGCTATCTCTTCTTTCACCAATTAGCATCAGAGCAAAAAAGAAAAAGAAAAGAAAAGAACCCATTTATCACCAGTTCATTGTTAACTCATTGAGAGTGCGAGCATTGTCATGCTAAAGAATTACCTGACCACGCATATTGTATGAAGGAAGAGTCTGTTTTGCATAAAACGTGATGCATAATTATTGAATAGGACTTTGACACGGCCCAACTGATTATTGAGACAAGACGCCTCTCACGTAATGCTTCTCCTTCTGTAGCTTGCCCAGCTTTTCTTTGGCAAACCTTTAATCTCCTTCTTTGGAGGGTTTGTAGCCTCCAGTTCTCTAAAACAAATCATTTTATGCCATGGGGATCATCTCACTGGAAAGCATAACCACATGCATGTTGAGAGGGAATGTCACCACATGAAAGTTATTAGGGCAAATTCACACTTTAATCTTCCTGTAGGGAGGCCACTCAAATCATTTTTTTTAAAGGGGAGCGCTTCATGCAGTGTATGGGAGGCATATATCCAAATTAGATTTACCATGTGAACCAGTGTTGAACATCTCCATAGTTGTGTGACATCAATGGTGCAATCAGATGCGATTCATCTAACTCCTAAGGTGCTCACACTAATGTTTAAAGGCCTAAACAACTTAGGGCCTGAATATCTGAGAGACTGTCTTCTTTTCTCCAAACCCTTTTGGGTGTTAAGACCAGCAGAGGAGTTCCACCACCCTCAACCTCTTGGGAAGTTGGGTGGCATTGTCTGTGGCAGTGGAATCCCTTACCTGTAGAGGTGTATCTGGTTCCTTCATTATACAGCTTTAAGACACATCTCTGTACCCTGAGATGTGTGTTTTAAAGAGCCACTCTATTCCTGTGACAGGCATTGAATTTGTTTTAACTGTTTTTAATACTGATTTTTAAATTGCCATAAGCTGCCCTGGGACCTTCTGGGGGAAGGCGAGGTAATAAATTCCAGAACAGTATGCCCCTCCAGGTGGATTAGAATTTTCCATGTTGTGTATTTCTAGGCCTAAACTTTCTTTGTGTCCCCCCCACACCCCATTTAAGCAATTCTCCATCAGTTAATCGGTAAAGAAATCGTATGTGAAAATTATCAAAGGGGAGAGAAATTCTCATGGAAGGGATGCAGAGCTTTTTATTGCATATAGCTTCTAAGGAGGCCATAGGGTGTTTGCAAGTATCCTTTCTTTCATTTTCCAAATCAGATCTCGGGTGGTCTACAATCTTCAGCCTTTCCAGGTGCCTACACTTATTGAAAACCCCATGAAATTCCGCACAGCTGGACAGGCTTCAAAAAAAAAAAAATGGGGAGGTTGCCTACAGGAGGTTGCTAGACAGCTGTTCTTAATTTTTTTTAAGAGTGAAGGTTTTTTTTTTTTTATGAAGTAACCCTAAAGAAATTCTACAGCCCCCTGAGAATGAGGAAGAAAAATGTAAGCCTCTTCTGCAGGGGAGAAGTATTGAGAAACTTTTTGAACAACCCAAATTTTCGCAATGAGCACATGGTTAAATTAGCAAGTACACCTGCTTCTGAAACTATTTTATTTTATTTTATTTTATTTTATTTATTTTTTATCCCATTCTTCCTCCCAAAGAATCACATGGTATGTAGGGAGCAACAAAACAGTAGATAATACAGAGGGGGTGGGGAAACACATTTGAAAATAATTGAACATACAGCTAAATAATACACAGAGAGAGAGGTTATTTGCTTGCTTTTGTCTAGCATTGGCTAGTGTGCCAGTTGCACCCATTTCTGGCACAATTAACTACAGTCATGATACAGTGCACTATGGGGGAGGGGGGAAGACCTTGAAAACCACTCCAAAACTTCTCTCTTCCTTATTCTCTTAGCTGTAGCTTATTAGACTCAATGACAACACAGTTGTATACAATTTGGAAAGAAAGGAAAACTAATTAAGCACCTCATTTATCTACTAAACACACAAAGAAGGTGCCCATCCATTCTTAGTAAGTCCCGTAAACATTAATTACCAGTAAGCAACCCCAATAGTAGGGGATCAGTTACAAGATATAATCGAGCCTATATACCAAGCCATTCATTATACTTGAAAATTTCAATTGGTGAAGAATCCTTCTGCTAAGATCTTGCCTGGGGCAAGAGGCTGATATAGTATGACCCCTTTATTGTATCAGTTGTGCAGACTCCCACTCCATTTCCAAGTGCAGTTCAGGGGGCTGCTTATTACAGTCATACCTTGGATTACGGCCGCTTCAGGCTGTGCAATTTCGGGTTGTGCACCGCACCGAACCCAGAAGTAACAGAACAGGTTACTTCCGGGTTTCGGCGCTCGCACATGTGCAGAAGCACCAAATTGCATCACACGCATGCGCAGATGCAGCGAACGCTGCGGGGTGCAAAGGCGCCTCCCGCACGGATCGCGTTCGCAACCTGAGCGTCCACTTTATCTATAAAGCTCTATACAGCTTGGCCTGTAGCTGCTTGAAGCAAACCTTCTCTTAAGCAAATTGCACCCTCTTTTTAAGACTTCAAAGGCAATCTTGGTGGCAACATGGAAGGGAACATTCTCTCTTGTGGCACCTCATCTATGGAACTGCCTGCCCTTCGATGCTGGATCATTTCCCTCTTTATTTGTGTCTTGCCAGCAACTGAAAACTTTCCATTTTCAACTAGCTTTTAATTCTTTTGCTGCTTAATGTTTCAAGAGCTGTTATTTGAGCTTGTTCTCTGCACGTTGCCCTTTTCGCTGCCGTTTCTCATTTTTGTTAATTAGTGTTTTAAGGATTGGATCATTTTTACTTGTATGCTTGATTTTTATATTCGTAAGCTAGTTTGGGTGGCTCCTTTGTGCAGTGGCAAATTAAGTGGTGTGTGTGTATATGCATAATGTAAGGGCAACAAAGACAGCATTGAAATGGTTTCACGGTTTGCTTGTTGTGTATCTCAGGTACTGGTTGGTGTTTTCTGCAGGAAACATTTAGAATGTGACAAACAGATGTGCATTCTCAGATGGCCAAGCACATGCAAATGTGCACAGCTGAGTACTTAAGGATGCCAGCATTGTGCTCAAACTTTGTATTGCATGACACTTATGAACATGATTGCTGTATTTACCAAGTCACATACAGTATCACCCTCCCTACAAAACCCTAATAATGCTGTGTGAAATTTGACCACATTGTACTAACCCTTGCTTTTTAACGAAGGCCTTGAAAGACATTGGTTTGACATAAAGTGAAGTTGCTAAAAATTGAATTGCAGTCCCAACAGGGGATCCTGTTTGAATTTTAGAAATATTATGAAATGCATCAACTTCAGTATGCTTAGAGGCAGCTTAAAAGTTGAATAGTCATATTGCCTCTTCTCAATACTGGGAAGCCATAAATAATACATGTCTCGTGATCATGCTGCCCTGGTGTGAGCTCCTTTCCAGCAACCTAAGAAGAGATGTTTCTTATCTGAAGGAGCTAATATCTCCTCCTTCACATCCCTAGTTGTTATTGTGGCTTGAAGATTGCAACAGACATACATCTGTTTTGCCTTTACTCTACTTTCTCTGTGATAAACAACCAAAACTTCAATTGGAGAGGTACAGGAAGTATAGCTTCTCCACTGCATTTCTTCTTTTTAATCTCATGCTTTTCTTTTGAAAACTCAGGGGTTTAAAATACTTTTTTAAATACTTACATCCTTTGTGCCCCGCAACATAAAATGATAGAATAATATGGCTAGCGCACTGAAAGGAAGACATCTTGTTACCCTTTGATTTTCTTTTGGAAGAAAAAGTCAGTCTAGCATCTTGCAGGCACATCTGAAGGGAATATTTTTTTAAAAATTGACCTTTCATTCCAGTTTGGATGAATATTGATTTCAATATTATATTTAGCACTATTCTGAAATGTCAAGATCCACATACTAAAATTCTGAATTCAACACTGATAAAAAAGAAAAGAAATATCTGATATATGAGAGAATAAAAATATTCCATGCTTCAAGATCTGACTTTCCAAATAAAAATTCTATACAGATCTGAAAGGCTGAAGATGGCCTGTTTAGACATTATTTATTGGGGAGAAATCTCAGACTAATAACAGAGCTGCTGGTGTTTAGAACTCTCATTTTCCCTGTCAAATCAGAGTGGAGGAGCTATGTCTGTTTAAAAGAGGGTCTATACCGGAGAGTAAGGATGCTACAGAGCCTGCACAATGCTGAAGCTTTCATATCACCACATTCAGGGATAAATTCCTCAGTCAAGCCAGCAAGCAGTACAGAGAATTCCAAAGGGGTAATGTGTTAACCAATCTTTAAAATGTTAAATTAAGAAACTGCATCTCTAGGGCTGCTATGAAAATCTTGTTGTCTTAGAAGAGGGTTGTGGTAATTTATAGAAAATGTTTATAGAACATGCATTAAAGTGCTCTTTACCCATGGCCTATCTAACAATCTTCTTGGGTCATCAGATGAACATGTCCGGAGATAGGAGGCAGAGCTTGGCAGACTTTGGTGAAAGGCTTGGTAGAGAGGGTTTGTTTGATCGTCAGAGCCTAACTAGTACATTTAGACTGCAATCCAAACATTTCATTGGGCATGGGGTTGAGATGTATGACCTACAGGCCCTTTAAGCCTCATGTTTCTCTTGATTCAGACCTACCCATTTGCTTCTTTCTCCTGCAGCATCATTCTTGACCACCATGTATCATCTGAGCACTTCCTTCCACATTCTTGCAATAAGCATACATAGGGTTAAATAGTTGTTGTTGTTGTTTAGTCGTTTAGTCATGTCCGACTCTTCGTGATCCCATGGACCAGAGCACGCCAGGCACTCCTGTCTTCCACTGTTTCCCGCAGTTTGGTCAGACTCATGTTAGTAGCTTCGAGAACACTGTCCAACCATCTCATCCTCTGTCGTCCCCTTCTCCTTGTGCCCTCCATCTTTCCCAACATCAGGGTCTTTTCTAGGGAGTCTTCTCTTCTCATGAGGTGGCCAAAGTATTGGAGCCTCAGCTTCAGGATCTGTTCTTCCAGTGAGCACTCAGGGCTGATTTCCTTAAGAATGAATAGGTTTGATCCTCTTGCAGTCCATGGGACTCTCAAGCGTCTCCTCCAGCACCATAATTCAAAAGCATCAATTCTTTGGCTAAATAGTAAATAGTAAACAACTTTTAATGCAGGCGGCCTTGTTGGACTTGTTTATATGTCACTGATAACGAGGATTCAGTTCAATCTGGAGGTAATGATGGGGAAATGGAATTAAAGTGAGAACTGCAATAAAAGGTAATGGCAGAAGCCAAATGAGACAAATTGTTATTATAACGTTGCAGATACTGAATTAAATATAGAAAGCTTTTACTAGTGCATTAGTCATTTGTTTAAAGTAAAATAAATATTGGGGGTTTTCTTTCATGGTCAAATTTTTAAGGTTGCTGTGATCAATTTCCTCATAAAGTACATGTTTGCAAAAATCTAGTCTGGCAAATTAATTGATAATAAGTAATACATTAGAGGGAGAGAAAAAAAAACTAGAAGAGAATTCTGATTATACTCTGGTGCATTTTTCACTAGCAATAGCTAGAGTTATGTGGAAGTGTTCTACATGTGATTTTCATTCTGGAAAAAAAGGTCACAAAAATAAACTAGATGTAGAAAATAAGCCCTTAATGGGTTCATGTCTATGTTCCAAATTTGGCATGGAAGACAAGGAGAGCCCTTGTGTTTGATTATGATTGCACTAGACTATCTGTAGTTAAAACAAAGAATTTTTAAAAAACAAAAAACCTGGGGAGTGAACTTTTGATGACTGTATAAAAGCAACATTATTGGTTAGAACTAAAGGCTAGAACAGGGAGGCAGGGAAACCTCAGAAGCATTGAGTCTTACTAGTGGATTTGCCAGAAATGTTCTGTGCAGTACAGCTGCATAACCAAATCACTGTGTGCTGCTTTCCCAGCAAGGGGAATTTGTGCTGAAGAAGCATCTTTTAAGCCTACCACATGGTGTCATGTTCTCTGTTTAAATGATGAGCAGGCCAGAGGCGTTGAACAAGAAATAGTTTATGTACAACAGGTCTTGTCTTCTTTAGCTACTTTCTCACTCTGCTTCTGGCCCTGCCTCCTGTTTGTGCCCAACCTCCTAATCTTGATGTGAGAGGTGCCTTTTAACATATACAGCACTTACATTTATTATTGCTGATGGATACTCTTAAATTGCTCTAGGTAGCTGCCTGCATGCTGTGAGCCATTCATAAGTAGCACCTCACCATGGATAACCTGAATTTCTTGTCACAGCAACCTTCCTCCCCTGCAATGTAGTGTGAAATCTGTATTTTCCATGATTGACATCATCTTTTATATCAGGTTAAAAAAAAAGTCAAGGACCCCTGGACAGTTAAGTCCAGTCAAAGGCGACTATGCAGTTGCGGTGCAAATCTCGCTTCAGGCTGAGGGAGCCAGCGTTTGTCCACAGACAGCTTTCTGCGTCATGTTGCCAGCATGACTAAACCGATTCTGGCGCAATGGAACACCATGACAGAAACCAGAGTGCATGGAAATGCCATTTACCTTCCTGCCACAGTGGTACCTATTTATCTACTTGCACTGGCATACTTTTGAACTGCTAGGTTGGCAGGAGCTGGGACAGAGCAATGGGAGCTCACTCCATCGCTGGGATTCGAACCGCCGACCTTCTGATCAGCAAGCCCAAGAGGCTCAGTGGTTCAGACCACAGTACCACCTGCGTCTTTTATATTATGGAGTATTTTATTAGGTAGTGGCTGTAATATGATTTAATTGTTTTTAGTTTTTAATTGTTGTAACCCACCATGGGAACTGCTGGTGATAGGCAGAGAATAAATTTAATCATCATTATCTCTGCTCATGAGCATTCAAAGAGTGGCGCTCACTTTTGTGGGTATCCACTATTCAAGATTGCAAATACATTCATCATGCATTGTTATGCAACATTGAAAGTTGTGGGTGGTGGATGGTGGTTCATTGCTGGAACTTAAGCCTTGCTCATATACAAGGGCAGTTTAATATCCTCCCTCATTAATCTGCATTATTTGCCTTTGATAAATAAAAGCCCAGATATGTTTTTCAAGACGTGTCTTGTTAATGCAATGACTTTTGGATTTTGCGTTTCTTAGGTCCTACTGAAATAAATGGAATTAGTCTTGATGATGGCAAGGTTCCCATTGATATCAAAAGGGCTAAGTTCTATTAACCTGAGCAAAAAGATATGTCTTTACAAGATGTAGACCATATTGATGAAAATGCATGAAAAATCAGCACCCTTGGGTTAATAGAACCTAGCCCTCTTGATATCAATGGGAACTTTGTCATCATCAATACTAGTTCCATTTATTTCAGTAGCACCTAAGTTCAAACTAATTTACTGTTGATCTAATTCCAGGTACCCCCCTTATCTTTCCTGCAGTTGCACAAAGAAAAGAAAAAGTGCAACATCATTTAATTGTGCTTCATGCTTCATATAGCGGTCAATGGGGAAACATCGTGTATGAACTCATGCCACATATCACATATTGCTTTTTTTAATAGGGAGAGAAGAGGAGGGGCCACAGGACTGCTGTCCCTGACATTTCTCTGGTAAGGTTTTGCTCTCGTACAATATTACTCCCAAAACATTCTGATTGTGCATGAGTAAGCATTCTGTTGGTGCACCTAACTTTTAACTGAACTTAAAGAAACTAAAGTATATATTTGGGAACCTAAATATAAGGCATTTCCCATGTCTGTCTATGGTAAATGAAATGAAACAACAGTTTTGTGAAAATCAAGACAATATGTTGTATGAAGAGATCCTAAATAAAAAGTCAAACCTACTCTATGAAAATGTATTCCGCACAAGCCTGCATTGTACATTTTGACATTCCTGTTGCGGTGGATGTTTTGCAAGAACATCCAAGACCACATTGCAATATTTATTTACTCTTTTTCTCCTGCCATTTCTTCATGCCTTGTCCCATAAGATTGACAGTGAAGCTGTCCAGCTTTACACAATGTTGTTTATGCTATTCATTTTTGCTGCTAGCTTATATTGATTTTGCTAAATTATTCTTTTGTAATCATGCATTTTTAATTTAGTGCACTTTAAACAGCCTTCAATTTTAAAACACTTCAATGTGTAATTGTATTTAGCTTTCAAATTAGTTCAGTATTTCAACCTGTGTAATTTCTCTAGCTTGTTTATATATAATCACTGCAAAAACCATCCAACCCTAGCTTAGAAAGAAATTGAAATTTTAAGTATTTTTTTATTTTGTAAAAAGTAAAGTCATTTAACTTTTTAAGTGGAAAGGACACTTTCTCAGAAAACCAGCGTTTCAAAGCAAGTAAGTGAGAAAGGGGTTTCTTCAAAATACTGTAACTCGCTCAAATGGGTTTACGAACAAAAAAGAGAACATTTTTTATTATTAATTCTGTGCAATCTGGAAATGAACATGAAAGAAATTGTGTAATTTTTCACTTATAATTTGATGTTTTCTTTACTTTGTTACAAATTTCTATTTATTGTTCTGTTTTCTAGTTTTCAAGGATTTTATTGATTTTCAAAAAATACACAAACATTTTCAAAACAGCCTTAAAATGTACCATCTACTCCAGTACTCCATGTGTAGTTGTAAATCTGAATTTTTCCGTGAGTCTTTTAATAGTTGATTTATGAGTACTCCTGGTTTTAGGGCTTCATTAGTTGAAGCAGACAGTTCACTAAAATTTGAAGATAAATCTTTCAATTACTTTTTGATTTGGTCTCCAAAATCTTTGAAGGCTATGTGTCATTTTGTTGCTCTATCTTTTTGGGATTAATTTAAAAGGTCCTTGGAGGTTTCGTAGCCCATTTTTTTGGAGAGACTCACAGCTTTCAGGGCCATTGTTGGTCTCTCTTCATGACTGATCTTGTGGAGCCCAAATAGCTTCTGAGCAATTTTTCTTTAAATGTTTGCTGTGTGGTTTATAAGATTCCAGTTCTTTCCCAAGTATCCTTTAGCTTTCAGAGGCTTATAATAGCTGATAGGGGAGGTGGAGGGTGGGAGCTAGCAGATTTTTCTGCCACTTTAAGGGAGGATTGTGACATTATTGTCTTTTTACTGTTTTTGTTATGCTTCTGCTTATATGTTTTGAAATATTTAGACCCAATGCTAGTTCCGCTTGTGCAACAGGACTTCTACTTCCTCGATCCTGTATACCTGAAGCAGCGTCTCCACCCCCATCGTTCAGCTTGGACACTGAGATCTAGCGCCGAGAGCCTTCTGGCGGTTCCCTCATTGCGAGAAGGGAGGTTACAGGGAACCAGACAGAGGGCCTTCTTGGTAGTGGTGCCCACCCTGTGGAACGCCCTTCCATCAGAGGTCAAGGAAATAAGCAGCTATCCTATTTTTGAAAGACATCTGAAGGCAGCCCTGATTAGGGAAGTTTTTAATATTTAATGCTGTATTGTTTTTAACACTTGATTGGAGCTGCCCAGAGTGGCTGGGGAAACTCAACCAGATGGGCAGGGTACAAATAAATTATTATTATTATTATTATTATTATTATTATTTTTCTTCTCATGTGTGTCAGAAATGTACTCTGGAGCAGATTTTGAGAGTGCTCAGGGGGCTTCAGGAGACAGGAGAGGTAAGTTCCATTGCACAGATAGAAGTATGCAATGCAGAGAGAATGACAGTGTTAGGTACAACCCATTGAGGTTTCTGTCCATTACTCTAGGCAGCTACATATTGGTTCCAACCACATTTTGAAAAATAGCTCACCCACTGGAACACCATTCAGTGAGGCTATCTCTGGTTGGCAATAAACTCAGCCTGGAAGGACAGTTTTGAAGGATAGATGTTCAAACGTCTCCTCGAAGTTCCACAACATTGTCTGTGGATCAACAGAGCTGCATTGTTTGTGCCCAATGGTGTGTGCATTCTCTGTGGGTTTCTTTGTCATTTCCCCTTTTTAACATCTCCCATGCCATGCCACAAACTACTGCTGAATTGGTTTCAGTTTTTAAAAGGAAATTGTTGTGCAACAACTTGTCATAAGAGGTTGCTTGCTAAAAAAATATTACAAAAACGCTCCTTGGGTGCCCAGAACTAATTGTGTACTTCCACAGATGCAGGATAGTGTATCTCATACAGATTTCAGCATCCTCTATAGCAAATCTTACCAAACTCCTTAGTTGGAAACATTACGAACACATGCAAATTGCAATTAATGAAATGTACTACTTCTGAGCAAATGAGTTGATAAATTGGTTGCTTGAGGTTGAATTGCTGGTACATGTCATAAATCTAAAGACGTTAATGAAATTAATCATGCTCCAGAGCATGTTAATTCTGTTCCAAACAAGTGAAAAACTCCACTAAATACAGTGTAAGGTTTGCCTGTGTGATTACTCTCTCTACAACACTATCACTTAGCCCAGGGATTGGTTCCTGTCCCTTTGCATTCGCATCACCACTAAGACGTATTTCTGAACTCCGGGCATAATTGAAAGCCTGGGCTTTACTTTTAGGACTTTAATGCTTTATGCATTAAATCATGTAAGCTGGACGATCACAAAAAATTCTGTGTAACTTTTGTCCAGCATCCATTTCTGAGTTTTCTATGTGCTGTCCATGATGTTGTCAAAAACATCCTCTTGGGGAGTACAAATCTGCCAATGTTGGTTTCTCTCAGTTTTTCATTTTTGCTATCTTCGGTTCAGTCTCCCCATTTCTGCATCAGCCTGTGAATTTTAAAAGTCTGCATGAAAATTCATACACGTTTGTGTGCATTTTGTATGCCATTGTGTCTAACATACAGATTTTGGAAAGCAGGTTTACCACATATGATGCATATTTATATTACTTTCACTAAGATAAGCATTCTTGCGTGTTCTTTTCTCTAGTGTATTGTTTTTTTAAAAAGTACACTTTTTTGGTGGTTGGAGCACTGCATAGAAAATTCAGGGAAGCACAAAATTCAAAGGATAGCATTTCACTTCACATTTCCCCCCCCCAATAGTGTGAATTAGAGAGGTTTGTCTTAAAAAGTGAGCCAAATGAATTTACCCTCCATTCCTACATAAGGGTGGGCAGAAATACCTGCCACTGATTTGCTACCTGTGCTGAGGTTGTGAATAGGAGGTGGCCTTTTTATTATAAGTTTCCTTTTTATTGTAGGGGTGGTAATCAGATCCCCTTTCCCAAATGGTTTCAAGAGGAGGGATAGATATGGAGAAGGTTTACAGTTGTGATGGTGGAGGCTTTTGAGTTTTCTCTTATTTCCCTTTTTAAAGCTGCTGACCATGTGCCAGTACCAACAGAGCTGCGCTCTCTCTCTCTCTCTCTCTCTCTCTCTATATATATATATATATATATATAATGCATTCATAAATGTCCATAACAATTTGTATGTTTCCTGAAAGAAATTGAACCAGCTTTTCCCAAAGCAACTTGTAGAATTTACTTGTCAGAAACAACATACTTTGCAAGACAGGACCTGCATCCTATCACAAAATCAAGTTTACATTTTGAAAATTGGAGTGTGGTGCATTTAGTAGTCATCTTGGTATGTCATATCTATTGTGCGTTTAGACCTTTAACCCTCCCCAAATAAATTCACACAAGAGACAGATATTTGGTTTGGTTTTTGGCAGAATTTAGGCCACAACTTTATTGATTACAACCAAGTGAGTGGTTGCATAGGTTCTGGTTCAACTATCTCCCTGCACCCTTGCAGGCAGCCCTGTCCCAGAGCCACATTCGTAGGGCAGACAAGGATGAACACCAGGGACAGTTGCTGGTAGGGGTACCTATCAGCCGCCCTGATGTCCCCTGGACTCGGGCACCATCCGTACCCCTTTCAGGGACCAACAAACCAATGAGTCCCTGGATTCCTGTACCAGAATATCCTGTATTTGCATAGGCATGGCCACATCAAGTGCCATGCCTATAACCTGAACTAGAGCCTATCCGCAACTTACAAGTTGTGACTAATTACTATGCGGCAGGCAAAACCCAAATGGCACCAGCCAATCAGCCAAGTGGGGAAAATTCCTGCCGTGCCCCTGTCACAATGACAGACGACACACAACGGCATTTCCAATTACCCCCACAACACTGGGTCGGGTTGCCAGTCACACCACAACACGTCCCCTCTTTTAATGGAGGACCCAATTTCCCAGAAAATTACATGGGAGTGAGGTGGGGAATAGCTTTCTTCAAAAGAAGCTGGCATCTACTTTTGGAATTATTATCAAGATTTTAATTATTTTCTGATCGCATAGCTTCCAGGAATCCTTCCCAGCTAGATGGGGAATCACAGATGCTGTGATTCTCCAGCCCCACCAAGCAACTGGAACTGTGCTTTGATGGCCCTGTCAAATAAGCTGTGGCCAGGCGAATCAATATTTTGGAGAGGCAACAGTGGGCCAGGGGGCTGGCTTTAGTCACACTCCTGTGCCAAGTTGCTAACTGCTGTGACTGAAGCTGATTTGTCAGGGCTGCGCTATGAAGCTCTAGCTCCTGTGTATGTGTACTACAGCACTTGGATCAGGGCCCATGCTCAGAAGAGGGCATTAACAGCAGGCAGAGAACTGTAAAGAGGGCCAACAGTGAAGCCCACTCATGATTTTCCAGGCACACCACTGGAGCTTGGAAAAAAAAAACCCACCAGCTCTAAAAAGAGAATAACAACAAAAACCAAATAGTGAGCAATGCTTCGGAATGCATCAATTTGTAGAAAAGCATTTCGTCTCTGGGGGTGGTGCCCTTGGGCCAGAATACAACAACGTGCTCATGTTATAGCTGACTTCATCCCTTCATTGTTTTTGTGACCTATCCAAAGGATATTGTCCAGGCCCTTTGCACCTGTCAGATAAGTCCTACGGGTGGTCAGGTGGGCCAGCTCTGCACATTGTCAAAACCGTTATGAAAAGGGATCTCGTTTTTTCTCATACCGCAGCACTGCTTTTGTTCCATTTTAGTGCGGCTCTGACTATTTCATAAACTCGTTCCCAAATCTGATTTGTTCCTTAGAGAGAAGGATGCTGAGGCATTGCTCATTATGACATGCTCAGATGTTGATTGGCTTACAAAATAATAATAAAGGTGAGAGGTAAATTTGTTCCCCAGTCGTGTTTCTCCCCACATCCAGAACTACCAACTGCATTTGAAAACAATGTTTTAATTAAAGCTTGCCTTTATGAGCCTACTGTTTTCATTTCAGCAGCAGCTGGCATTATTTGCTGTCTTGACAGCATGGGAGTAAAATGTTACACAAAGAGGTGGTGGTGGGGAAATCAATTTCTCCGCCAGTTCAAAATGTGAAAAAAATAAATACAGTGTTTAAAAATTAAAATATTAAATATTTACTGTTCCTTTTTTGGCTGTTAAAAAGGACAGAAGCTGAGATTGGACATTACTGCCAGTATCACTAATTATGTTCCTTTCATTAAAAAAAAAAAAGCTGCTGCCAACAGTATTCTCAAAGTGAACACACACACCCCCACACACACCTACATTTCATGAGTTATAAAAGTTCCAAATACCGCCTGAGGAAGAAGATTGCAATTTTCTTCTAGAATAGATGCATCGGCACATGAATGCAGTGTTTAAATATTTATACTGTCAAGAGAAAGGAAGAAAATAATGGAAAGTTAATACTAAATGTGCTAGAGCACCAAATGGCTATTGAGTGGTTCACAAAGCCAGTCGGAAAGAAAACGTGTCCATTGTGTGAACTCGATATTATGCATATTATGGAACAGAAACTGAACTGTAACATGTGGGGGGGGGTATTTATTTATTTATTTATTTATTTGCTTTTTTTACTTCTGTATGCTCTTATTGTGAACACTGAAGCTTACAGAGGAATCAAAGATCCGCACCATACATTTAAAACAATCTTCTACTGCTTTAGCAGACATGACTCCCCCCAAAAGAATTCTGGTGGGAACTCTAGTTCATTAAGGGTTTCCGAGAGAAGTTAGGAGATCTATCACAGAGCTGTAACTCCCAGCACCAAATGCGTAGCAAATCAAGTCTGAAGCCACACAACATATTTGCTTTCACCATCCCATGTGAAGTCAACTCTTAAATTATATTGCAAGGAGAGGTATCTCTAACCTTGGTTAGAGGTATCTCTAACCTGCATTGGTGCTTGTTTCACCTTTGCATCTACTTGCAGTCTTAAGTGTCATTTATTTACACATCATGAATATCATATGTATAATCCTCTTCAGGAAACTGTCAAAATCCATTGTTATATTTATGCAAAGCACCTCACATGCCATGAAATGCATGAAAGAGAAAATTAAATTGAATTGGGTGGGGTGGGGTGGGGTGATAGAAAGATATGACACACAACTTCCAGTGTATTGAAGAATTAAGCAAACTGAAGTTGCTGGCCTTACATTGAGGGCAACAATAAATGGTGTGCATCACTTTTCTTTATTCTAAAAGAAAGTAATTTACCACATTGTGGAAATTCAATGTTAAAATAAACCCCTAAGACACTTTGAACTTCTAGGTGTTTAATTTCACGAGTTTGTAAAACAATTATGTATTGCACCATAGAAAACATTTCCATAACTTTTCTATTTACAAACTTATGCTAATATTCATAGTAATACTTCTGGAGGCGAACATTTGGAAAAACTTGATAGTATTGATAGAATGTGCAAATTAACTGAAAATATGAAAAGTGGTAGCCATTTTCCAAGATGGCAAGGACAGTACAAAGCCATGGGGGGGGGCAAGCTATATATTTTGAATTTGACAGACTTTTTTTCATACAGAAACACTTGGTTGAATCTAATGCTTCCCAAATGCCACCCCCTTCCCCAATTTGGGACAAGTGGTATAGTCTAGTCTTTCACTGAGTCATAGCTGCTGACTTGACATGTGGTTTCTGCCTATGAAAGAACAAAATGGCAAACAGGCATATATAGGTCAATATTTTAGATGTAGGAAATAAATTTGATCAGCTTAGTCGGAGGGCTTCATCCTGGAGAAGAGGAAGAGGAAATAAATACCAGCCATTTCTTCTCATATGTGTGTGTGTGTGTGTGTGTGTGTGTATAACACATCACAGACTTCAGCATTTTGAGTTATGCAACCTTTTCCTTCATGGGTCATGTAATGTGTAACCACTGCTTTTTGATCCATAGATCATAAAATGTATAACAACATCTGGTTACCTGGGACACAGACCCACTGACTCCAATTCCAGATCCCTATCAAGCAGCTGGTTTTCACTGACCTGAAATCAGCTGCAGGTTGTGTCAAACTCGGATCATGTCAGCAACTGGTTAACTTTATATTGCAGTGTGAGTGGCTCATCTAAGCACTAATCTATATGTGACAGAGCATACCTCGGCACATATTTAAAAGTTTTTGCTTGTGTATAGTACAGTGCCATTTAGCTGATAAACACTTCTGTGGACTTTTTATAATTTATGTCATCTGTATTCATATATCCCCCCCAAAGGCCTGTGTGTGTGTGTGTGTGAGAGAGAGAGAGAGATTCATATATATGTGTCATTCATATATTCAACTTTGTGTTTTTGGACAATAAAATTATGCTGAAAACACTGGTATATATCTTTCAGAACAAATCGTGAGTGCAATGTTCCTGAACAACCTCTGCATCTTCTCCCCAACAGACTCCAAACCCTCTGTTTAGTCTTATGTTACATATTTTGTGATATTAAGTGGGAACAAGTATTTCAGTTCTGCAAAAGTAGTGATGCAAAGATATGCAGAATATTATTTTCTGCTGTTAGGCGTATTGTAATTATGATATATTACGATTATGAGATTCTGCCAGTTATTGCTGTTACAGTTACAGATCTGTTTTAAGCATTATACTGCAAACAGTAACATCTGGAAATATAAAGCTCCTTTTAAACTATACTGCTATGATTAATAACAACCCTATTGTGACCTTCAGTTTAATAAGATCCTGCTGCTATATTGCAGTATGAGAACCCCCTCTCCTTTCCTTTGACTTTCTTTTGTCCCATCTGATTTTATTTTAAATAACAGATATCAGCAGGTGTTCCTCACCTTGGTTCAAATGTTAAAAGCTTCTGCTAGTTGATGGCTGTGGTTAGCAGACTCAGCATGGGAGATTGCACATGTAACAAGCAAAAGAGATCTCCAATTAGAATTTCAGCTTGAAAAACAGAAGCAAGGAACAATTGGGATATATACCGGTAGATGGGGGAGATTAGCAAGCATGGCCGCCTATGTATTCATTGCCACAATTAACATATGTGGATTGCAAATGTCAAAGAATTATAATTTAAGTGTACTTATCCATCTAGTGCCCTTAAACTTGTGCCTCCCTGCTGCCTCCATGGTCACATTTCCAGGCTACCATCAGTTGAAACATATTCTTCTCGCAGGTGTAATGCATTCTAGATGGCCGCAGTCTTGGTAGATGGATCAGTGTGATGCACAGTGTGATGCACAGTTCCTTTCACTGCTGAAGACCATCTTCATGCATTATGTTTTAGGGGTGCTTAATGTATTGTGAGTACATCAAATTGTAAAGTGTGGATGTGAAAAACGATTAATCGTGTGGGTAAATTCATCAAGGAGCCAGAACTGGATTACTGGGTAGCAGACTGACTTGGGTTTGCCATGTGCAATGCATGAAATGAATTCAGGCCTGCCACCATATACTGGAACCCCAAGACCTCTTAGACATCAACTCCAACACAACACAAGCTGTTCCATTGTAACTGGAACAGACAAAAGCCCCTCAATGTGCTACATGCAAGATAGATAATTTTTTTTAAAAGAAAGAAAGAAAATCATTTTTTTCAGAGTTGTGGAAACAGCTGCTACACTGTCAGTTTAGAGTTTTTAGGCTTCTTACAGTACTATCAGTAAAGGGATTTTATTTATTTATTTATTTATTTATTCATTCATTCATTCATTCATTTAAAGAAGTGTTAAAGTAAAAATTGGTTGTTTTCCTTTACCTGGCACGACAAGTTTCAACTCAATTTCAACTTTTAAAAAGTTGCTGAATGACAACTCCCTTTGAGAGAATAATGTTGAGCTCTGTTGGTGAAATGCTATTCATAAGGCTGCCTTCTATAAGAGAAAGGGAGTCTAATTTGGCAAATCTGACAGCTTGTTTTTCAGGGTGTTTTTATTTTTTATTTTTTTAAAAACAAACCCTTTCTTTTGACATATACCTTCTTGAATGGAGAAAGATGTGAAATGATTAATGAATAGGCATGCATCTTATTTTTTTAACAAGTACCATGTGTCTGTCAGTTAACATTTGTCAGTTTTCTATCATTACCTGCGAACAAATGGTCCTAGTTAAGCAAAACAGAAGGCCTGGGAACTATGAAAAGGTGAATTAATATGTGGGATATTGTCAGCTTCATTTGTTACTGTTAAAACAAAATGTCTGGATTATTTAAGATCAGAAAGCTGCTATTATACCACACAGCACTCCTTAACCTAACCATTTGCACCTTTAAAAGGGGGGGGGGCTCACTATAGCAATAAAAATAATAGATGGAACACTCTTGATCAATTACAGAGCAATCATATCCCTCGGTTACCCCAGCTGGGTGGACAGGATTGCTTTTGCCAACCCCTTGTGCCAGTGCAGCAAAACACTAAGCAGGCAGGGGGAAATGGCACAGCAATACACTTGAACCATTAGAAGGCTACCACTGCTGCAATCATTACAGAGGATTGGTAGACATCCTTAGGTAGGAACGTTGCATGTTGGAAATGCATTCCTATAACATATTCCCAGTGTGAACCAACAGACAAAACTTTGATTACATGTAGAAGTTTGGTATCCATGGGCTTTGTCCATGGAGTTTTCTTGGCAGGGATACTGGAGTGGCTTGCCAGTTCCTTCTCCAGGTGGATCACATTTAGTCTAAACTCTCCGCTATGACCTGTCCATCTTGGGTGGCCCTGCACAGCATAGCTCATAGCTTCACTGAGTTATTCAAGCCCCTTCGCCACGATGAGGCGGTGATCCATGAAGGAGACTCTTGAGAGTCCCATGGACTGCAAAAAGATCAAACTTATCCATCCTTAAAGAAATCAGCCCTGAGTGCTCACTGGAAGGACAGATCCTGAAGTTGAGGCTCCAGTACTTTGGCCACCTCATGAGAAGAGAAGACTCCCTGGAAAAGACCCTGAAGTTGGGAAAGATGGAGGGCACAAGGAGAAGGGGACGACAGAGGATGAGATGGTTGGACAGTGTTCTCAAAGCGACTAGCATGAGTTTGGCCAAACTGCGGGAGGCAGTGGAGGATAGGGGTGCCTGGCGTGCTCTGGTCCATGGGGTCACGAAGAGTCGGACACAACTGAACGACTGAACAACAATCCATAGGCTAACATGAGCCTTCCATTTACTGCTGGAATGGGAACATGTTGCCAGAGGTTGGTGATTCCAGCTTCCATCAAACCCAGTAAGCTTAGCCTAATCTACCATTGTGAGGGTAAAAGGATAGATTCCTGTATACATCCTTGTATATATTGGAGGAAAGGTGGCATATCAATGTAACAATATGCAAAGTAAGGTAAAAATTTAAATAATAAATAGAAAGATGACACATTTACTTACGTTAAGAAACACATACAGACTCCATCCCCATCGTTCACCCAGACAATGAGGTCCAGCGCCAAGGGCCTGCTGGCGGTTCCCTCATTGCGAGAAGCGAAGTTACACGGAACCAGGCAGAGGGCCTTCTCGGTAGTGGGGCCCGCCCTGTGGAATGCCCTTCCATCAGATGTCAAGGAAATAAACAACTATCTGACTTTTAGAAAACATCTGAAGGCAGCCTGTTTAGGGAAGTTTTTAATATTTGATGAATTATTGTATTTTAATCTTCTGTTGGCAGCCACCCAGTGTGGCTGGGGAAGCCCAGCCAGATGAGCAGGGTATAAATAATAATAATAATAATAATAATAATAATAATAATAATAATAATAATATTTATCCTTAAAGTGCCTAGCAATGCCCTTTGAATAGGAGAGGCTTGGGGATGATAGCTAGAAGAGAGGAATGGTGTAGGGCGTGGCATATGATAGCATGTTGGTGGTGAAGGAGATATAAACTGCTTTGCCATCCAACTGTACTGAAAGTGCAGGAGACAAAACTCCAGCATTTCCAGATAGGGCGTTGTACTGTCAGTGGGGTGAGCAGAGGCCAGAAGGAATGCTAAATTCCATATGCAGTGCCTGCTTCCTTAGGGACAGTACATTGGCTTGATTCAGCAGATTCCTCTTTTGTTCCCACAGTGGACAACCTAGGGCTGTGCACCCGCCAGGGTGCAAAGATCCGCCCAGCGCCCCCAAATTCAGTTAATTTTGGGTGCACAGCACCGTTGAGTCTGACAAGTGCCACTGTTGTGAATGACAAGTGCCGTCGCTGGCGCGGTGCGTCTTTGGTAAATGAGTGCTCAAAGTCGAAAGTCTTTTAGTGAAACAGTAGGTATACATCGAAACAAAATACTAAAATTCCTTCCAGTAGCACCTTAGAGACCAACTAAGTTTGTTATTGGTATGAGCTTTCGTGTGCATGCACACTTCTTCAGATACACTGAAAGAGAAGTCACCAGACCCTTATATATAGTGAGAGGGTGGGGTGGGTATTAGAAGGGTAGTGAAATGGGTGATTGGCTGATAGGTATACATTTTGGTAATACCTAGGTATATATGTATTCCCCCCCTAGCTTATCAAAATTAATTATTATTTCATAACAGGTAGATAGTTAAGAGCTTAGGTGGCTTTAGCCTGGTGCCCCCCAAATTCGGCACCTGGGTGCCCCGCACCCCTTGCACCCCCAGGTAAAGACGGCCCTGGGACCACCATATGCCTGGCTGTTCTCACTGTGGTTGTACCTAGAATTCATCTCACTCACATGAAAAATCTTCCTCAGCAAATACATATACAAACAACCGATGGGATGGATTTGTGTGAGCCAACACTGAATTTAGAATAAACCAATTGGACTAAGTACATCTGCAAATTTTAGCTGACTTCCACTTGTTTAAATTGAAGCTCTGTTTATTTCCATTGGGGCAAGACAGTCAGTTTAACTTGTGAAACACTTGCCTAGCATGTGACCTTGGGCCCCAAGTAGCCATTCCATTTTATTTTTCTTCAGCCTTTGCTCATCATTTTTCACAAAGTTTATTTGCAAATATATAAACCTGCAACTGCTGGCGTACAGAATATAATGAATGAAATGTCAAGGAAATGAAAATATACAATCTGTGATCTCCAAAGGGAGTGTACAGAATGTTCCACACATCCCCTTTGGTAAAAACACAATGAAACTGAGGGAATTATACAGTTTATTACAGTGTATTACAATATTCTGTCAGTCAGTACCTGCTTGCTATTGCCTCACTGAAACAGATCATCCTCGGGGAAGAAAAGGATACCGGTACATTATTTGGTCACACTGCAGTTTTCTTGTAAAATTGCTTATAACAAACTTAATGGTGCCTTATTGCTATAATTTTTTTTCACTGATGAAGAACTTCCAAGGAAATGCAAGAGGGCTTTTAAAAAATACAATTAGGTAATATTATGTAAAGCATATTATTGCTATAAATTTTTTCACTGATGAAGAACTTGCAAGGAAATGGAAGAGGGCTTTTTAAAAAATACAATTAGGTGATATTATGTAAAGCAACAATGATTCCCTAATAATTATATAAAACCATGAGCAGTCTTGCTAGGTTTTAAGGTGGGTATAGTCAGCCAAATCTGTTCCTATACTAAATGATAAGTACATCTGTAACTTTGATGTGTCCCCTGAGTGAAAATAAACTTTTCACGCTTCTTTTACCACGCTCTGACCTCTGTGGTTCCTGTGAGAATTGTTTGAAAGCTCAAAGTTGACAGATTTGTGGAGACCAAAACTGGCTTCCGCATTCAATAAATAAGCCCACAAAACATTGTCCACTCCTTCTATTCAGACTCCGCAGAGACGTATGTAATTGGGGCTTCTACCCAACTCTTGAATCTTACTCCATATCACCCAGAATGCTTGTCATGAAGCACAGTAGACATTTCTACACCTGCTCTGAAATGGCAGTAACTCAAAATTGGATGCAAGTTGTTCCGTGAATGGTTATAATTATGGAAACTATTCTGCAGCATAGCAAGCAAAAAATGAAAAGAACAGATATCATACATTTTTCTGTCATGAATGAAAGCACTGCTAAATGAAATTCGTTTGTTGCACATATTCCTGCATCATTCTTTGTATTTTTTATGAAGTTTCCAGAAGCAAATATTACACTTGCCCTCTTATAAACTCTGTATGAGGGATGGAAGACTATTTTCAGCCGGAGGACCACATTACTTCATGGGCAATCTTCGAGGGGCCAGATACCAGTGGTTACTAGAAACAGTACAAAAGTGGGTGGAGCAATGGATTTAACTCTTACCTTTGCACAGTAGGCTACATTCCAGCCATGCAAAAACAAAACAAAACAAGAGGTTTCTACATACTTCAGTCAAGCAAGAGAGATTATCACAGTGCACGTTGAGCTGGTTCTTGTTTTTGCCCAAATGAGAAATTTTACACAGATGGATGGAATAAAGCAGTGGTGCTTATAATTGTATAGTGCAGATGGGACCCCAGATGGGGCTTGGTTGGTGATGGAAGATAGTCCCAAGAAGTTGAAGGTATCAGCCAGGATTAAGGCAAAAGTAGGAAAAAGAGAAGGTAGGACTGAGATGATTTGAAGGGAGTTCAGGCAAAGGGAAGGAGGAATAAAGGGTAGGACTGAGATAATCTGGGGGAGCTGAGGTGAAGCACTGCAGGGGGAGAAAGATGGAGCTGAGGTGATTTGGAGTGATTGAGAAGAAAAGTGGCATGAGAAGATGGGGATGAGGTGATTATGAGGAAACTGAGATGTGGGTTTGAACAGTAGAATGAACAGTAGGGAAACCCCTAGTCTTTTTATAAGAAGGAGATCGCATTAGAAACATTTCTCATATATTGTTGAACATGGAAATATCTAGAATCATGTAGATACTTATCCATGTTTTTGTTTGTTTGTTTGTTTGTTGTTGTTGTTTTTTTAAAAAAAAAACCCACTGAAAATATCATTAGAAAAGGAGGACATATGATAATTTTCAAGTGAATCTGGCTCACATTCACCCAGATGCTGAGTGTTATGATATTAACAATAGAAAGAAACCTCCTCCTTCTGTTTAGGAATTAACAAAATATTTCTTACATATTTGTAGAATTGCTACCAGCTTCTTATTTAAAAAGGGAATAAGCCATCAAGAAATAACATTGAAGAGATATGAGGTAAAATCATTTAAAAGGTATATGTAATCAATCAGACTGAGAGAGAGAGAGATGATCACATTTTAAATAAAGGATAAAGCACAGATTTACAGGCCCTTTGTTAATACTTAGGGGGGGGGAGCTGTGCATGTTTATTTCATGCTTCATTGGCCTTCACAACAGTCAATAGTCACAGTTATCTGAACTTCCATAATCTGTAGTTCCTGGTTTCAGGTGATAAAGGAGCAGTTTTTGTACTCCGACAGTTTGAGTTCTACATCTTGCAGTGAAAGACAGCAGAGACATTTGAAGAGCCAAACCTCAACCCACTCCTTTCTCTTCCTAATTCTTCATCTAGTATTAGAGATGCTGGCAACGTTTGCTAGGCTCCAACCTAGAGCAGACTTTCAGAAGAAGGCTGGGGCCAGGTAGTGTTCTCCAGAAGGCTCAGGAGTGCTTGCTCTGAAGCACAGGTGAACCTTAGAATGCATTCTTTGATGACTCAGACGGAAAATAAAACAAATCCTGGCTTAAGCTGTGATTCTAAAGGCTGTCCCTTTGGGAACTGCTACTGAGGAAGGGGGACCAAGCCAACCCTGTACAGGGAACTGCCTTGTCCTAAAAGTCTCCTGCAGCTCTTCAAACCTACTTAAAGCAATGGGGTGTTTCCCCGCACTACTGTCAATTGTCAGGCGGAGTGGACAGTTATGTATTGCCAAAAAAGAGTACTTGCATGAGAGAAAAGAAGGCACCAATTTGCATAACATTTGTATATGGCTATTTACGTGCATAGGGGTACATTTAAAAATAATTATGATAATTGAAATAGAAATATAATTCATCTCACCATGAAAGGGAAGACTAGGTGCAATAAGGTCAGTTGACTATAATCAGGCCAGAACTATAGTTCAAAGGGTACCCTTGACCAACTGAGCAAAGTTTGTTTGGCTGGGTTAGGTAACAAAGCACTGAGGATAAGACAGTCAGGCTCCAGTGGTTGGTAGATGGAGGTCCCGGTTTGAGACCCTGCCCCCGACAATGCCTTAGATTCACTTTGCCTAGGCACTGTTTTAAATACATCCTTCCCAGACTATCATTGGTCATTCTCCAAATAATATAGTGGGCAGAGGGGTTCCAATATGTTTGGCTTATTGATTTCACTTAAAATTATTCCATATTCTCATTTACAAATATGTTTCAAAGTGTTTCAATAACCCAGGCACCTTTAGTTCACTGTAGGATTTCTTTATATGATTATTTTTCCTGGCATGCATTCAAAAATGTCTCATTCCTGACTGTATAGTGAGTTAATGTGCTACTTTGTAATGTTTAAACATTTCCTATTTAGCAATGTAAACATTTTGTATTGGGGATAATTGAGACACATTCTCCCCTTTCCCAGCTGTAGAATAAAATGATATGCCAGTTTTAAAAAAATTGCATTTCTCATTGAAATACAGTTACAGCACTGGACAAAGAAGAATTGCCAGGGTCACAGTCTGGAATAGCAATAAATGAAAACCAGCAGCAAGCATTCCGATATCATTTCAGAAATCGTAATTTTTATGACATGAATGAATGAACCTTGACTCATAATGTCAGGGAATTATTAAAATATTTTAACTCTAACACACATGGAGAAATAGCTCATTAGTCCTCTTAGGAACATTTAATTTGGGCAACGATTTGTGTGCCTGGGTTGTAGAATTTAACAATGGGTTTAATATCCTTGTTCTGATATTGCTTTCGTATAAAAATCATTTTATCTGGTGCACTTTCTTGTCAACTACTTAAAGATGAATGACCACCCAAGGCAATTTCTGTGCCCTTATCAATACTGAATCTGTATTAGTTGTGCCTCCCACTCCTTAGAGATAGGATATTCATATATTTAATGCATATGGTTATTTAAAACAAAATGGATCATTAAACTTGACACTACTTTTTTAAAAAAGTACTTTGGTGCAAAAGCTTCACTGTGGTAACTTTGCTTTTTAAAATATAAAAAAACCCACATTCTAGCATGGTTACGTATGGGGTTGGTTTGAGTGACAGAAGAACAAACAGATAAACTTTATCAGTTCTGTCAGATCAAGATTCCCAGCTCTGCTACACAAGGGGCTCAGCACTTGAATCTGCTGCTTGAACCACACCATCCATCCATCCATCCATCCACATAATTTATATACCACATGATAGTAATAAAACCATCAGCTGGATAGCTCAGTTGGTGAGAGCATGGTGCTGATAACACCAAGGTTGCAGGTTCGATCCCTGAAGTGACAGCTGCCTATATTGCAGGGAGTTGGACTAAATGATCTTGAAGTATTGAGGGAAATCCTAATCAAGATGTTTTATAGATGGTACTTAACACCTACCAAAATAGCTAAAATGTATAAGACAAAAACAAATCTGTGCTGGAAGTATGGTAAAACAGAGGGGACACTTATACATGTTTGGTGGACCTGTGAAAAAAGCAAAAGCTTTTGGAACACAATATATGACGAGCTTAAAAAAATGTTTAAGTATAACTTTATGAAAAATACAGAAGCTTTTCTACTAGGGATAACGGACACAGGTATAGCAAGACAAGATCAGAAAATATTCCTCGATGCCACAGGAGCTGCAAGGATCCCAATTGCTAAAAACTGGAAAAAAGAAACTGTGCCAACAAAAAAGGAATGGCAAGATAAACTGCTAGAGTATATTGACACTGGCTAGATTAACAGAGGCAATTAGAGATCACACCTGACAAGAGTTTCAAAAAGCATGGGGGAAATGCAGATAATACTTCACAAAATAGTGCCCTAAAATACATACCTGGACTTATTTTGATTCATGTCTGCAGGAGACTTTGTAGATATTTAAGTTATAATTAGAAAAATCTTAATAATTATTCATAAAGGAAACAGTTTATAAGAAGTAAATAAGGAGGCCAGATACAGGATAAAGGAAGTCTTTTATTCAGTTGTTTGTATTGTTGTATGTTATGTTCACATTTAATGAGGGTGGATTTGTGTATGGGGGGTGGGGGTTTGTGTTATGTTGTAAATAAAATCCCCCCCAAAAAATAGGGGGGGAGGAATGATCCTCAGGGTCCTTTCCAGCTCTGTGATTTTATGGTTTCAGAACCTGTTGAAAACCTCAAAGACAATATTGAAAGGATTGGGTTGTTATATGTAAGGGTGGCTTATATGTTACTTGAGAGGCCCATATGTAGCCCCAGCGCTGGATTTACGTATAAGCTAAACAAGCTATAGCTTAGGGCCCCACTCTCTTTGGGGCCCCCCAAAAAAATTAAAGGGAAAAAACTGGATGTACATTTCCAAAATATAAGATAAAAAACAAATAAAATAAAACCTACATACAGCAACAGTGTTTTTTGTTGTGTATGGACCTATTAGGTCAATCAATTACCATATAGGATATATTCAACACAAAAAACAGTGACAATTTGTTGTTGACAAAGGACAGCTGGACCTATAAAGGGCCCCATTACCTTCAGTAGCTTAGGGCCTCATCAAACCTAAATCTGGCCCTGTGTAGCCCTTATGTACTCGGGACACTGCCCTGCCCAAGAGATCCTTTCATTGAAGTCGCTAAAAGCCAGAAGCCCACGCCACAGCAACTCATAGCAGGGATTGCAGTTCAGTAGTAGAAGACACCATTTAGGATCACTTAGCAATTGGCTAGACATTTTCAAGGAAAAAACAGTACAGGGTCAAGTCCTGTAAAACATCCTTGCTCCAGAATAGCATGTCGGGCTAGATGACCTTTAAATTTTGTGACTTTACCAGTCCTTGATGTAGCACCATGTAATACACACTCATGGGTAAACCCAATTACAGTTGGATATGATCCAAAGTACAATTTTCTTCCTAGCTCCTATCAGGCTTGACAAAGGTAGAGTCCTGGAAAAGTGCATTAAAATTCCACATGGCAACATGGGTCTGTCAAAGAAGCAAACATTTAAATGGATTAATTGGCTCAGTACCAATTTACAAGAATGGAAACAGAGGTGATAATCATAAATGTATTCTTGATAAGGTATTTAAAAACCCTGAAGGAGTCAATCTCTTTCAGCAAGACACACACTTAGTGCTGAATTGTATGTGATAACTTGTGTTTCCTCCCCCTCCTCCCTTCCCGCTGCTCTTGCAATTAGCCTACTGTTAAACTTGGAATGGATTTGCTCTACAGATAGAAATTTAATTCAGATTCATGCAAATTTCATGGAACAAAGGTTGATTGCCCAAATTGCTTGGGAAGAAGGAGGAAATAAAACATCTGCTATTTGTTTTAATTAATATGTATTTAACGGAAAACACTTCCTACATTCTGTTGTTGAATCTGTTTTGTTTCTAGCCTTGCACCAAACATTTGGAACCTGTACAAAAGGGATTGATTCTCTTTGCCTATGCTGGTGCGGTTGAATTTTAAATAGTGAGCATACACTGGTGTAAACCATAAATGAGCAGTGTTTATATCTATTTTCTTCTTCTTCTTAAGTAACATGCTTTAATATGATGGCTCTTATTATATTCTCCTACCAATAGTAAAAAGCAGCAGTCAAATAGTTTTAAATGGAAGAAATGGTGAAGCTGTTTGAAGAACATTTGCATTTCATTCTTCATTCTAGTCACTAGACAGAAGTCTGAGAGTGAGATGAATGCAGGGCCATTCAAAAGGAAGAACATGTTTTGTTTTAGATTGGAGCTTGCAAGAACCCTCTGAAATGCTTGCACAGAGTTCAAAACTTTAATTGTATAAGGGCTAGTGCCTTTTAACCCTGTTCAGAACTTAAATATGAAACCCATGCATGAAGCTGCACTCTAGTGGCTAACTTTGAATGCACATTTACATTTCCACATTTCGGGGAACACTAGCCCTATCCCTGGCATGAAGAGTTGCTTTTTGAAACTCAGGAGAGCTGCTTGAAAAGCAATTTGAAATGTAACTGAGCAAAGCAGAGAACATAGAGGGCCGGGGTTCAGGGGGGTCGGAGTATTATTAGGAGGTTGGAGAGAAGCAATTCCCACTTGATGTGAGCAAGCCAAGTCACTGTGACAAGAAAATATCAATTTCAATCAGGGTTCAGATTTGCTTTGAGTATGGAATGATGCTGGACAATCTGCATCTCCTGAAAGTGAGAGGGGAGTGGGTGACTCCAATTATTCTCCTAGACCAGTGGTGGCCAAACTTGGCCCTTCAGCTGTTTTTGGACTGCAAATCCCATCATCCCTAGCTAACAGGACCAGTGGTCAGGGATGTTGGGAATTGAAGTCCCAAAACAGCTGAAGGGCCAAGGTTGGCCACCACTGTCCTAGACCAAGACTCTCCAACCTTTTTCTAGGGTCTGCAGCACATCTGGATATATAAAGAAAGTTGGTAGACACCACGAAATACCTATTTCACAGAAGAAAAACTGATGAGGCACCCTGTGAAACAGGCGAAGCACCTAAAAACTTGAAGAAGAAGAAGAAGAAGAAGAAGAAGAAGAAGAAGAAGAAGAAGAAGAAGAAGAAGAAGAAGAAGAATGCAAGCCACCTCTCTGCTTAAAAAACAAACAAACAGGCAACTCCCAACTTTTAAAAGAAATTTTACAAATTGGAAGGAAGGTGATGGTTGTTGGACATCAGAGGGTTGTCCTGAGCAATCCAAAAGGCAGTGGCCTGCAAAGCTCACACCAACAGGGCAGAAGTTGATCAGCATGTTTTCAATCTCTTTGCTTTCTGGTTTGTTGTTTTTTTAATTACTATGCTAGTTGCAGCCATAGTTTGTACACCATTCAATAGTGAGGGCACTCCTGAGAATGGGAGGGCTGTGGATCCTGAAGTTCTGCAGTGTTTCCTGCTACCCACCCCCTGAATACCCTCTTTTCCTGCTCTGACATCAGAGGAGCCAGCTGTGGACTTTTCTGCAGCCTCATACAACCTCTTTGAGGTTGCTCCTTTTTCTCCCCCCCCCTCAGAATGAGAGATTTGATGGGTCCTATGGCCCCTGAGATCCCCTTCCAATGACCACAGTATTGCAACCCTAAATCTGTTTTAGCTTTCAGCTGTTGAAGCTCCACACGAATGTGGTTTTTTAATGCTCTTTATGCATTCATTGCTGTTCTCACTATTAGATGAATTTAAAATTGGTTTTATTTCTTGCTGTGAGCCATTTGGCGAACTCTATTAGAGGGCAACTCATTAATACTTTTAATCCATTTTAAAAATACATAAAATAAAAAATAAATATCCCCCACTCTTAGATGGGAATCCTTCCAATGCTACTCATTTTTGGAAGTAAATGAAGGGGGTTTATTCTTAAGAGTACCACCCCAATCTCTGAGTGGTGCAATATTCCAGGGGTTCCAGTTGCTTACCCAGAGTTTGGTTTCCTCGAAATGAGGGACAGTGGGGACTGCGGTCCCTTTGATGGAGGGACTCAGAGCATTAACATCCCAACAAGGTCTTGCTTCTCCCATAGCCACAGCCTTGGATTCCAGAAGAAATCAGATATGGCTTTGTATCTCAGCTGCCAAGCCTGTAGCCTGCTTCTAGTGTTCATGCATGTACACACACAAACACAAACACACACCCTTTCTGGCTCTGGATTTTAACTACCAGCCAGGTTGAGGAAGGGGGGCCACCAATTTTTCCTCTGGCCCAGAGCCACTTCCCTTTTCTTTCTTTTTTAACTTAATGACCCATACTTAGCAGGCATTTCTGACCCTTGCTTGGCTATTTCAGCAATTGAATCCTTTGCTGGATGCAGGCACTGAAAGGAACTCAGACATGCAGCCTACTCCCCCTCCAGCTCACAACAGTATGTTTTATTTATATCCTGTGTTATTCTCAATGTGGTGGACATGGTTCTCCCCTTCCCGATTTAATCTCCACAACTACCCTGTGAGGTAGGTTAGTCTGGGAGTCAGTGACTGGCCCATGGTCATCCAGTGAGCTTCATGGCTAAGTGGGGATTTGAACCCTGGTCTCCCAGATCCTAGTCTGGCACTCAAGCCACACTACACCACACTGGCTCTCAATATAGGATTGCTGCTCAAAGGGCCTGCCTGCTTCATTACACTACATGCACATTTATGTTTAATGTTTGGCTTTTTGACTGGTTTTCGATTCCAGGATCATCATCCAGAAAGTATGCATAGAAGGGATTTCCCATGGCCAGCACAGAAGGTGCAGAGGCATCAGACAGTACCAATTGTTTTTCTTTGTAAATCTTACATCCCCTTTTCAACACGAGGGAAGTGTGGGGAGGGGGGAAGACAGCAAAGGATTGGGAGGTTCATCCTGGGGAAAGTCTAATTATAATTGGACTTCGAGGAACATGTTACTGATATCAGCCATGGCTTGGAGCTGTTTCCTTTCAGCCTCTAGCTGAAGCGTAGCACAAAGCAGCTTGGTCAACACGAACAAACCTCTTGGCACCAGAGCTGGAAATATCAAAGAGGAAACAATTGTAGGAGAAGCAGCTGCAGCAGCGCGTACTGTTTCTCACATCCCTTATGACTTCACGAGGCTGTTTACAAAAGCAGCATGACACCTACTTCTACACATGACCCAGAGGAGGAAATGTGCTCTGATCAGGCAACAGGTTCCCTGAAAGCTTCCTCTGCCATAAGATAAAAGGCAGAAGAGGCAGGCAGCTGTGAGCACTCAGTCAATGCCACAGAAAAAGGGAGGGGAACACGCACACACACATTGCAATGGAATAATTTTCCTGTATTCAAGCTCCGCCAATTAATGAGTTCTTACCCGTGAGCATTTCCTGAAACGTACTTTGCTGATCAATTCAGTTAGCAATTTGCTGCTTGCATTTGCCTCACACATCGATGAGTAGGATTGCCCCAACCGTGGTAGCACAGAGTGCTCTTACACAAACGTCTCCAAACACGTCTGAAAACATAAATACATTGTACTATTTTTAAAAATCACATGGAACACCTAATATTGAGAGCACATCATCATTATTAGTATTTTATTTATACACTTTCCTTTTTCCCTGAGGCAACTTAAAGATTAAAAAAAGGACAGCTAAAAACCCGGGCAACTTAACAACTTTTTCCTGTAAGACCAATTGCAGTCGTTAACAGTCGTCAACAGGTTTTCCACACCTATCAGCCAATCCCCCATTCCCACCACCCTTCTGAGTAATACCCCTCCTCACTCTCTCACTATATATAAGGGTCTGGTGACTTCTGTTTCAGTGTATCTGAAGAAGTGTGCATGTACATGAAAGCTCATACCAAGGACAAACTTAGTTGGTCTCTAAGGTGCTACTGGAAGGAATTATTATTATTATTATTATTATTATTATTATTATTATTTTTACCATTCTCAGGATTCACCTTCTGAAATTGGCCATGGTGTTCCAAAGTTGATTCTTGCTAACTGTCAGCAAACATATGATTCGCTGACCATGGGCTGAAAGCCTATATATATATATATATATATATATATATATATATATATGTAATTTTCCCAGGGCTATTGTACTCCAACATGGTCACGTGAACAGACCCCGAGCTGTGTGGCAGCACCATTTCTCCGCTCAGCTAAGTCTCAGCATAATGTTGGACCATTTCACTCCTCAGTCACTCTTGGAATAATAAACAAGCTTCTCTGTTCCCTGTCACTTCAGTCACTGTGTAGTACAAATGTCCTTTTGCATATATAACAAATGCAGTCACAGTTGATTTTTTTCCCTCAGATCTAATGCCTAATTCTACCCATATATCATATACGGTGACAGCTCTTTTAACATCTAGAACATCACTGTGTATTTCTGAGCTTGAAAAAGCATGGGAAATTATGCTAGGAAATAAATAACAATAAGCCTTAAATTCAGATTAAATCCTTTAAAAATCTCACTTCAGCATGGTATTGTCAGGAAAAGATACTCACTTGATAGTAGGTAGTAACTGCAGCTGCCTTTTAGTTTACAGGCACCAATAAAATAATAAATACTTGCACAGTATCATCCACTGCTTAAATAATTGATTGCTTAATGGCACTTTTCAGGGATTTTAATTCCCACTGGGCCTGACAGAAGAATGAGGTGACCCTGTAATTGCATTTTAGTGCAGACTCTTTTTCTCTCATGATTGGACAGGCACCTTAAAGGGTCAAAATTCGGAAAGATTGATTGGATCATTTGAGTTTCGTAAGGCTAGAAACATTGACCCAAACTAAGTATGTAACGGTAAAATCCATTCCCAACTGGCATTTTGGTGTAAAAAAAAATGCCACTCATTATTGTAACTGAATATATTTCAAGAATCAGACAGCAATGTATCTTTCCCAAGGCTTATTTCCTCATTTAATTCACCATCCTTTGTATACATTTAATCTAGGGATGGGCAACTTGTTTGACACTGAAAACAACATCTATTCTTTGATCCCCCCCCCTCCCCCAGTACTACCTGTCAGCCTTGGGTAGCATGTTACCAAGCTTATGGGAGCTGAGATATGAATCCCGGCCATTGGATAGTGTGCTGATTGTACAGGTGCATGTGAGGCTCAAACTAGAAGCAGGGTCAAGCATGGGCTGAGGCTGAGCAGAGACATCTGTCCCAAGAAGGACTGGAATGATTGAGGGTGCAGGCAGAAAGACGGGCAAGCAGGTCCACAAATGGAAGGTAAGCTGGCAGACTGAGATGGGTGGAAAACAGGCAAGGGAAAGTTCAAGGAAATAGGATAGGAAACATGAAGGCGAAACTTTATTTAGCTGTTCACTAGGCTAAAGGCCCAACCATGATCTGGAAACATTTATAGCCAGGCCAGGTGGGTAGGACCTACTATTAAGTAGGTGGCACCCTCAGGCTGGAGATGCCAAGGAGCTGGGTGGTGGAAGGCACCCTTGTGAACTTCAACCCTAACTTAGTGCTCCCTAAACTAGTCTGTTGCCCTCAGATGTGGTGGAAGATGCTGTCCTATAGTTAAAGTAGAGCTCAACTGTCAATGCGGTTGGATGTTGTACTTGTGATATGTCTGCCATCTTGTGTTTGGCCTCAGACAGTCAAATATCTAGGGCCAGGTCAGAGGCACATTGATGAGGAAACAATGGGCTACTTGCTTTTATACTGCACTTTTAATACTGAGATGTTTTATTGTTTTGGTTTTAAATGTGTGTTTTTTGTAGTTTTAAACTTTTTGCCACACAGGAGGCAGCGCTCCTTTTTCCTCCACTGTGCTGTTATTCCATATCTTCTAATATAGCAGCATCATGCCTATGTAATTCAAAAAAGTAAGTGTGTGTGTGTAGTTTATACACCACTTGATTAGTGTTTGTTGTTGATTTAAAAACAAAAAACAAAACACACACCCCTCAAAGCAGTATACAAAAAGATTGGGCTTAATCTGGTTCCCAAATGGGGTTTGAGACAATTTTTTTTAAGGAGATGCCAGTATTGTGAAGACCAGGGGTCAGCAAACTTTTTCAGCAGGGGGCCGGTTCACTGTCCCTCAGACCAGACCTTGTGGGACGCTAGACTATATTTAGAAAAAATATATATAAACGAATTCCTATGCCCCACAAATAACCCAGAGATGCATTTTAAATAAAAGGACACATTCTACTCATGTAAAAACACGCTGATTCCCAGACAGTCCACAGGCTGGATTTAGAAGGCGATTGGGCCGCATCCAGCCCCTGGGCCTAACTTTGGGGACCCCTGGTCAAGATGGTCCAAATTCATTTATTTAATAAAATATTTTCATACCACCTTTCAGTGCTAAAAATCTCTCCTGAAAGCGGTTTACACAAATGCAGCCTTAGCTATTGAGGTTAATATGTCACATTCATTTCAAGTTGTTTTTTTTTAAATTAATCAACTTCTGTCAGAGATGGGAAATGCAAAATGTCATGTTCAAACACTATGATCTTTGAACTCAAGTTCTATTCCCTTTAATAGAATAGAAGCTGGTTCCATTAAGTATATGCATATATTGCTCTAACACTTTACGTTTCTTACTCCCAAGGACCAGCACAGGAACAATTCCTTACTTTTTCCCTCACGAATATGACACACTTCATTGTAAAGCCCCAGTTGTTTCACAGTTCTTCATTGGAGCAAACCTGGATCAGCACCAAGTTTTTAAAGACATCTGCAGAAGATAGCAATGACAGTTTGGCTCCTTGCTGTGTGCTTTTCAGAAGTCAGGAGTTCTAAATTGAAATGAAGAACTTGGCAAGGCTGAGAAACGCAAGCTGCTGCTGGCACAGGTACAGCACATTCAAAAACAATTAAGGTATCTCCCAGTGAACAACCAAATATCTCTTGAGAAAGCAGGCAGGCAAGCGGAAGAACAAACCACAGGAACCACCTGATCACTTCTGGGGAGCTTTGCCTTCAGCCCAATGAAGATATTTTAGGGAGTTGTAAATTTGGGAAGGAGCTGTTTTAAGAAATATGCTGTTTCTTCAAGTGTGAGGCAAAACATCCATTGAAAGAAGGGAGGAGATTAAAAGGAGAAATTATACTGTATAATCTCTGGCATTTAAAAATGGTTCACTTCCATTCTCTCAGCCGCTTCTTAAAGCCATGAATGTCCATTGCCCAACTCCAGCTATCCTTTCAGCTGACCAGCAGCCACATCAATGCTCTCCGTGACCACAGCCTGGCCATTTATCCTCTCAAGCCATGTTCACACATGCACACACATCCAGCAGCTAATAATTTCAATTTGGGTGGAATTCTTTCCTCTTACTGACCCATAGCCAGTGTAAATTACAATTTTACTGGCCTCCTTTGCTTCTGTATCTGAAGACAGAAAACTCACTGACATAACCATCTCTTGTTTGAAACAATGTAAAAAAATAGTTTAACTATCACCCAGGTGGCCCAGTGGTCTCCATCAGATGAACTGTATCTCTACAGCTCCTCACAGAAACACAGTAAAGTTTACAGAGCCATTTACCCATATATTTTACTCAGCATAAAAAACGTCTATACGTTTTAAAAAAAAACACGTTACTTTAGAAAAAACTATGTTTTCTCAACACAGTGAGTTTTTCAAGATCTCAAATGCTGAACTGTCACCTGAGTTTGTAGCACAGTATTTGTAAAATTGCAAGGCAATTACAATTTTTGATGTCACTAATAATGACATGTCATTTAGTCTTCACCAAGACATTTCAAAATTATCTAAAACTCTGAGCACAGAGTCTCAGAACAGATATCACTGTGCCTGGGATGCTCTTCTAGTTCCAGAATGAGCAGAAAATAGATCTCTGGGTTATATACCTGTACAGTAGATTGGCAAGAGTGCATTGCCTCACAATTGTTTTAATGATAACAATAACCAATAACCTTATTTATTTATTTTTCTAAATAAGAATGCTTAAGCAAAGAAAGAGGGTAGGAAAGCAGGAGGTGGTAGTTGTTTTGATGAAAGGATCACCAGCTCAGTTCTTTTTTTAAAAAAAAAATTGTGTTTTTTAATTAAAGATTTTCTTGATTCACAAAAGTATTTTTTTCCAAGTAACATTTTTACAAATCAGTTTCATTTGTTGAGACATTAGGAAGAAAAAGGGGGAAATAGGTGGGCGGGGGCGGGGGGGCAGTTGAGTGGGGTGGGGTCGGGTGACTATGTTTCTATTTTACTTAATGTATGTAGGGTTTTGTGTCAGCATTGTTTGTGCAGGTTCTCTGTTGTTCGCTTGTGTTCCTTTGGTTCTGATATTGAAAAGAAATCCCCAAACTGAACATGTGCTCAAATATACCTTGTCCCTTAAAAATAAATAAGTCTGCTCCTACCTCCCAAAACCACAACTTGGCACCTGGCTCTATCTTGAACTTCTTGTAAAAAAACAAAAAGGTAGATTTTTTTTAAAAAAAAGTTTGTGTCCCCTCCCCCTGTTCTTGCTTCGTTATCACACACTTCCACTGCCTCAGTGATCAATTTGGAAAACTAGAATAATAAAGGCCTAAATCCCTAGAGGTAAAAGTAATACGGAATATAAATTACTTTGTATACTAAAAAGTGCCAGGGAAATTATAGCTCATAATACTTTTTGTAAAGGAACACACTCTTCCTTTGCCTTTTAAAAACAAACTAAAAGGAAGATATAGTAATGCCTACAACTTCATCATCTACGGTAGTTTGACAAGTTTGCTTCAGTCAGTTCCTGCAACCGTTGTGATGAAAGGAAGCCCAGTTCAAATGAGATAGCCCTTTTATGACAGCTGTGATAGATGGGTTGTACTGGTAAGCAACGGTGGACTAGATGTTGTACCACTGTCCATTGGGAGCCATTATGTTCTCCAAACATATTGATTTCCTCACTCCTTCAGCTCTTCAGGAAATTAGTTGGGCGATTTCCAAAAGTTCTATCAAGCATTTAAAACTGCTGCATGAGACAATTTCTTCGACACATTGGTTCGGCACATGAACATTGACTCATGCTCAAACAGCATTAAAAAAAATTCATTTCTTTCAGGGAATTGCCCAGGTTGCAGGTGTTTTAATAATGCATATGAAATAATACATAAAGACAATAAATTTTGTCTAATTCAGAATAGTGCATGGTCTTAACATAAAAAAAAAAATGTTAGGAAAGTAAAGTAGTTATCCAATGTGCAACCACAGAATCTTAATTTACAATGAGAATAGTAGGCTTTTGTTATTGTTAGTAGGCTTTTTGTTATTGTTTTTGTTAAAAGAAAAGAGTCTCTTTGGCATTTCTTGTATGGCTTTTATAAGTAATAGACTCTTCTATTATATACACATTAGTGACACATAGTTCAAATTAATGAGATTCATTGCATTTAGTTTTAACTTAGAGGGCATTCATTACTGCATTAGTTTTCCTGGTTCTACTGCTAGAGTTTTTGTCTCATTTCTAATGTACCTTTTATAAAGCATTGCCTGTTACATTATCAAAACTGTGGCTTTTGGACTGATACACTACTATTTTGTGCTGAATTTCAGTGACTAAACAGTGAATGTAATCGGACTTCTTCTTCTTCTTCTTCTTCTTCTTCTTCTTCTTCTTCTTCTTCTTCTTCTTAATTCAACTTATACACCACCCTATACCCAGAGGTCTCAGGGTGCTTCACAACAAGACCACAACATGATGCTGCACATTATGTCTCTGTACATTCTTGTTCTCCCATTGGTCTCCAACAAAAGTAGTAGCAAATAACTGTATGCTGGAATACCACCCCAAATTTCATTGGTGAGCAATGGTGGCAGGATCCATGAAAAATACAGAGCAAAACTCCTGTGATTTTTCAGGTTAATGGGATTGCAACCATTGTTTTTCTCTGGAAGTAATTAACATGAAAATGAGAGCTGAACTTTCTTTAGTTTCTGCTAGATTTCCAGAAGTGGTTTTTATGTCATGTGAAATATAACATAAAACATGCACTGAGCCTAGGGCTTGCCGATCGGAAGGTCGGCGGTTCGAATACCCGTGACGGGGTGAGCTCCCGTTGTTTGGTCCCAGCTCCTGCCAACATAGCAGTTCTAAAGCACATCAGAGTGCAAGTAGATAAATAGGTACCGCTCTGGCAGGAAGGTAAACAGCATTTCCGTGTGCTGCTCTGGTTGCGCCAGAAGCGGCGTAGTCATGCTGGCCACATAACTCGGAAAAACTGTCTGCGGACAAATGTCGGCTTCCTCAGCCAATAAAGCGAGATGAGCTCTGCAACCCCAGAGTCGTTCACAACTGGACTTAACTGTCAGTGGTCCTTTAGTGTCTGGATACAGCCATGGTGTGAGGGGAAAAGATCATTTATGAAGTGTTAGCACCTTGTGGTAGGCATACAACTAAATGGGGTACCTACTGCACCCCATGAGCCATAGATTGTGACCCCTTTCCTATATGAGCATAAATCAACACATGAATAAATAAAAATCAGGGGTTTTCACTCAAAACTCTAAAACTGGCCAACATGCATGGTGACCTGATGAAAGACAACAAGTGAGAAAATAGAGGATGAAAAAGAAGTAATTAGTAGAATGCCAGCCATGGCAGAAATTTCTCCCTTTTTTTTTTAACCTGCAATGATAATTGCTATTAAACTATTGGAAGTCAGAGATCCTTGCGGATCTGCTGCAAACCCCCAGCAGATCTTGATCTGCCTTTGACCCACCTACATTCAATGGTATCTGCTCATGTGAAGAAGAAATGTATCTCATTCCCACGATTGTGTGTGTGTGTGTATGTTTATGTATATAGATTTGATTAGATATGGATATAGATGTAGATTTGGTTACTATAAATATATAGATGAGAGATTATTGCTTGTTTGTGATTATAAGATGCCTTTCATCTTCTTTCCTGGACTTTATCCAATTCAACATATTTTTTAAAAATGCTCCTTGCTTGAGTTTGGCTAATATCCTGGCAAGAGAAAAAGTCTGAGGAGGGGAGAAAAGGAGTTCCTGGAACAGCAATGTCAATAGCTCTTTTCTGTTCCATTGGATAGTGAAGGTCAAGAACATCAGAGTGCCAATGCAAAATTATGAACTTGGGCATTGTGCCACAGAGGGGAAGACTGTGAGCATAATAATACCTGGCACATTTTAGATGGACTAGGAAATTTTGGACCAGCTAATGGTCTCGGGGAAGGGGGGTGAAAAAAAGAAAAAGATCTGAACAAATGGAAGGAAGAGTGCAATTTAACTGGATATTAAAGTTCTGAAATTTCTCTCCTTTGGCCAATACAATTGCTTAAATTTCATCATGAAAGAGGCAAAGGAATATTAAAAAATAGCATGTAAACCCTTATTTTGGGGAGGGGGGTGAGCTAAATAAAGCAGGAAGCACAGGTGCTCTAATAAAGTGTTTTGTGATTACATGCATATGAAACCAAACAGCAAGCAATCACTTAAGCAGTCTTTATTTTCAATTTTTCTTTATTGCTGCACTTAGAAATTGACTGCAACTGCCAAAATTGGCCAGAACCCTTTCCCCAAACTCTTTAAAAGTCTCTCCTCACAGATGTTTCTAGAAGGAAGAAACTTTAGTAGAGTCATCGGGATCTGATTTTCCTCCTGTACCACTTGCCATTGTGCCAGAAATATTGAACATGCATTCAAAAGTATCCAAAGCAACACTTAGTGGTTGGTGTGAGTCCATGCTCAGGGGCCCATGGAGCCTAGTATTTGTAATGTCTTGGCCATCAAAATATGTCTCAAAGGAAAGATAATGGAGACTGGTGGCTCTTTTTCATTTTCCTGAACTATGGATATAATATGGAGGATCTGTTCATTGAATCAGAGTTTTTCATTGGGTACATGCACTGTACAGGGGACACTTATCAATATTTCAATGGGCTTTTCTTGTAGCAATGTTACAATGCTCAATAAAGGAAGTACAACATAACTGTTCATGTTTCAGTAGGCAGCCACAATCCTTTTCAACTGGCATTTTTTGTTTTTGTTTTTAAAAAGTAGGATCCTAATGTCCTCAATGCCATGTTGTGTTTTACTTTAGCACTTGCTTAAAATAGCATAATTTGGTTAATCTTTTGTTTTCCACTTGGAATACTCCCACAGAAAGCTGGGGTATAAATGATGAATATAAATATAAATATAAAGATGGTCTTTTGGGGTTGTTGTTTTTAGAAACTTGTAGTAAAGCTTTCAGAATTTGGTTTTATTTGTATTTCTATTATTTTTCTTTTTGAGAAGTGGAAGGAACCACTAGGATCCTGAACAGTTTCCTGATGTCTCCTATCCTGAACCACCTCACACTCCCAAATTCAGAAACTGCTGAACTGGATATGGATAGAATGAACAGTGGGAGAGGCAGGCAGGCTGTGAAACTAGATTTTTAAAAATGAGTGTAGGAAGCTAGGAGTGTCTGGTGCTCCCAGTCCGACTGGAAGTGGACATGGTGAGGGCCGGAAATGTCACTGCATGGCTGTGATTGGCTGGCCTCTTGGAAAACTCTCCATGTGTGTACATTAGTTTTGGTCTTGTGCTTATACATTTAGGGTGAATTATTTCACAGGGAGCTCCTTTTGAACTGCAAAATTGCTAACCATACAATTCTATGATGCTACGATTCTATTTATACATTAAAGTTCACTGGGGGTGGGAATTTTAGAGAGGTTTTGAAAATGACAAGGTACAACTCAGTTCACAATACTGGATTATAGGAACCCCACTATGGAGAGAGAGAAATCTGTCTCCTTGCACAAGGTACTGGAAAGGCCAGTCTCCATTGGCACGATGCACCATGCCTCAGCACTGAACTTTATAGCATCCTGGGTTTAATTGTGTATACTGGTCCTCTTCTTCCCTAGGATCAAGTTCTACTATTGCTGCCTCCATGTATCCCACGAAGCATTTCAATACACTTTTCTTTCAGAAATGGGACATTTATATGCAGAGTAAATTCCAATAGTATTATAACTGCACTTTTTGGTTGAGACAATAATTAACCAAAGGATTATGAGCAGGATTTAGAAAGTTGCATGCTCTTGATAAATGTGCAAAGCTAGAGCCAATAATTAAATCTTTGGGTTGTGTGCAGTATAAAATGTTACACTATCACCAGTGAACTGAGACTTGTTTGAATGTTAAACCAGTTAAAAAGAGATATTGATATTCATTGTGTCTTGGTGTCGCTGGAAGTATTATTCTTTCAGTGATGACATTTTATTGGTAGTGCTTTTCATGCATACAAATTGAGCAAGGATCTGTTGTGCATGCATGCATGTGAATGCTGAAATGTAGTTTTAAGCACAGAATTGGCTTGCAGAATTCAGGAGTTCTTTTTGCATATAAGTAAATTTTTGAGGGGAAGCAGGAATGGACTGTCAGGTCTCATCCCTTCTAGCACGTCACTTCCCATGAGTTTATAGCTGAGTGAAGACAAATGTTTTAAATTTTCTTCTGAAAGTCAATAATGAGGTAAGCAAGACACATCCCACCAGAGAGGACATTACACAAATGGGGAACCACTACTGAAAAGGCCCTGTCATGGGTCAACACCAAACAGGCAGGCCTCAGTGGCATCACCTCCAACAAGGCCTCACCTGTCTATCGTAGACTGGTATTGGGTGGGATGGTCTTTTAGATACTTGGGTCCCATGCCATGTAGGAATTTATATGCTGGTATTGAAACATTGAATTGGGACTGGTAGCTCACTGGCAGCCAGTGCAGCACTTTCAAGATCAGTAACACATGGTCCCATCGGGTTTCATTCTTCCCCACTGAAATCAAGAAGACTTAAAAGTGCTTCATTATTGCTGGATTGAACAGGTGTTCACTGTTCTGCTTTCAAGTAGGCTAATACCACATGGGATTCAACACATCTGCTTGTGAACATTAAAAGGAAGAAAATAATAAAGTCTCATTTTGTTAGGCTTAGATTTATTTGGGAAAATCTCTGTGCCTTTTCATTTGGAGTTTAATGTGCTTATTGTGGTTTCCCCCCCCCCCCAGAACCTGTTAGCATCCTGTCCTTTCCTCCACCATGTTCCTTAACAGATTTTCCTGAAATAATATCATTCTAGCACTGATGTTTTGAGGGATGTTCAATGTGTCATGGGGTATAGATTTCACTTCATGGTAGTCTTGATTCCCTCCTCCTCCCAACACTTTCTTATTAAAGCTCTGTTTCTGCAGTATATTATTCAAAGGGTGGGAAATGTTAGGCCAAATTCACAAAGTAAAGAAACAATGTCCAATATGTTGTATATTTTACTGAAAAGTGAACTTCTGGGTCTGGCCTTTGGTTATCAGCTTTGTCTAAGGATGCGGTGTAAGTGATCTCATTTAAAAACAACAACAACAACCCATGTGCCATAGTGTTGGTGTCCTTATGAGGAACAGTTGAGGGAATTGGGTATATTTAGCCTAGAAAAGAGGAGACTGAGAGGTGGTATGATAACCATCTTCAAATATCTAAAGAAGGATGGAGCGTGGAGCAAACTTGTTTTCTCCTGCTCCACAAGCTAGTATCTAAACCAAAACAAAAGACATTCTGATTAAACATCAGGAATGACTTTATGACAATAAGAGCTGTTTGTCAGTGGAATGGACTCCATTAGGAGATTGTGGATTCTCCTTCCTTGGTGGTTTTTAAACAGAGGTTGGTGGTTTTTAAACAGAGGTCATGAATGCTTTAGTTGAGATTTCTACATTGCAAGGGGTTGGACCACATAATTTTCAGGGTTTCTTCCAATTCTACACTTCTATGAAGAAGAAGAAGAAGAAGAAGAAGAAGAAGAAGAAGAAGAAGAAGAAGAAGAAGAAGAGTTTGGATTTGATATCCCGCTTTATCACTACCCGAAGGAGTCTCAAAGCGGCTAACATTCTCCTTTCCCTTCCTCCCCCACAACAAACACTCTGTGAGGTGAGTGGGGCTGAGAGACTTCAAAGAAGTGTGATTAGCAAAAGGTCACCCAGCAGCTGCATGTGGAGGAGTGGAGACGCGAACTCGGTTCCCCAGATTACAAGTCTACTGCTCTTAACCACTACACCACACTGGCTCATATGATTCTATATGTCAATATGGGTTCCATGTACCAAAGAGCAGCAATAGTAAGAATAAAGAATGCAATATAAACAGAGTTTGTGTATCTATACAATGAATAGCTTGTGTTGTAATACTGTAGTCATATCTGACAGTTAATCTAAACTAACTTTATATTTATTGACTGCAATAATAAATGAAGGTAGCAAATGAATGAATAATCTGTGAAAGCCTATTGCAGCTATTATTTCTTGAATGTCTCAAAATACTTTTCATCTAGGTGATAATAGATCAAACCAGGTGAATGAAACAGTCCCTGCTGCCAAGGTTCCAGCTGTTACCCATTTCTCCCTGCATTTGTCAATTAAGTCCTTAGAAAGTATTTATGGGTCATGAAAGAAGCCTTGCCTAGCTGGTCTGCAAGGCAGAGAATCCATAGCACTTGGAATGTTTTCCTTTATATATATCATTTTTATTGGCACTCTTAGGTCATCTACAGAAGATTAAAGCTGGACATAGTTCACCCTTATTCTCCTCTTTATTCAGAAACTTCAACCAAAATATTATTAGGCTTCCAGATTTAAATGAACTATATGAGAAAGGGAGAAGATGTTTCTTTGGATGCCAGAATGAAAAATGGTGTGTTTTCTGAAAGGCAAACTAGATTGTGATGGTTGCCCAGATGAAAGGAGGGTAGAAGGTTTATGGATTTTTCCCCTCTGTAAATTGAAGATAAGGTTTTGTGGATGCTTCCTACTATTTGAACATGTAGAAACAATACAGTAAAACAGACTGGCTGGTTACTCAGTGTACAATACTAAATATCTGGTGGTTGGGGGGAGGAGAGGGTTTTGAGGAATACACACACAATCACATTACACATGTGCTATTTTCTGCTTTCCATATTATTACAGAATAAAGTGAGAGAGTTACACCTTGGTTTAAGAAACAGAATTTACCAAGGGCCTTGTATGACCTGCCTCGTCCCATAGTTTTAAAAAAAGGCCTGTTCCATCTCCAAATGTTCTCCTCTTACGCACATCTCCTGTTTTTGTTCTATGAGTTACAGAAGATAAGCCCACTGACAAAGCATCTGAGCCCCAGTGGCAATACATCAAGGTTAGCAAGTAAGCAGACAGCCAAGTTAAGCACCTGTGTGAAAAGAAAATATTACCTATTTATTAAATTGATCAACAATCAGAAACAAGAGCACAGCTAGGATATGTAGGGATTGGAATGTAAAAACGTACAGCTCTGGAACTGAATCCTTGGAAGCAGGAACTACTTACGTAGAAACTTATTTTTTTTCAGCTCTGCTGCAATAGTGAATCCTTGACGGGCTGCAGAAATCTAGACTAAGCCAGTTTTGCAAAGGGGATATAAACTAATCTATAGCTACGTTGACAAGGACTACAGCACAAACCTAGCTAGCAGAAATGTTAGCTTAGGCTTTACTTATGCTATGGTCACTAAGCTTACTCATGAATCTTTGGTGAAGAACTCTTCTAAAGCTTTTTTCAAAGTCCAAGCAGAAAAGAACCACTGGTTCACACCTAGATATCTTCTTACTGACACTGAAGGTTATTTAGACCAGGGTAAACCTATGCTTTTTCTTCTTTAGCAAGTCTACATTCTTAGAAAGATTATATGCTTGACAATTGTATCTTTAAAAGAGGATTAGACATTTGTGTAGAGTAAGGGTATCAGTAGCTCTAAATCATGATGGCTATATGCTATCTCAAAGAACAGAGATACTATGTCTCTGAATACCAATGAGAGAGTGGGTTCTTGCCTTCATGACATTTTTGTAGGCTGTCCATGGACACATGTTTGACCAATGTGGGAAAAAGAATACTGGACTTAACCTTTGGTCTGATCCACCAAATCTCTCTTTTTTGGATTGCTGAAACTTTACAACTGAAAAGTGTTGGGCTTTCCACTTTTACTATGTAATACCTGCAGTATTTGCACTTTCATCTTCTTCCTTCAGAGAGAAGTCTTGCAAATCATTTGTGCTGTGCTTTTGGGAGAATATGTACTTTATAGGCTTGCAATGTAAGGATATGGCCTACTACACAAATCACTGTGGGGAAATAAAAGGGATTTTTCACAATAACTGATCAATCTGACTGCCAGGCATCAATAATATGAAGGGACCAACACAACACTATGATTGGCACTTGAGAGAATCCCACTGTACAGTATATAGAAAAGAGAGATGTTCTGGATGCAAGTCACTGCCACAGATGTCTTGTAGGGAAGGTTGGGAGAAGGCCTAAATATGACTGATTGCTGATTTGATAGAATTTGGGTTTCTTGACAATTCCCTACCTTTCCATGTAGGGAAACTGTGCATACACTATCATATGTAATAAGCACAAATGCATATTTTGACATGCATCTGTGCAATTGGGATATTCTAGCCAATTATGAAACTAGCAAAATGATCACATACATTTTTCAGATGGTTATTAACCAACATTGCAGACATATTCTTAACCCCCCCTTTTGCATGCAGAATGGAATAAAGAACCTGCCCGTTGTCCTTTGGAAGACTAAATCACATGGAAAGAATCCCCTTTGTAGTATATGACAGAGGGTAGTGATTTGAGTGTTCATAGAAAGATTTCATATTCTTATCCCTTTGTCAATTCACTTGGCCTTTACACAGAAGCAGCAATGAGAGACAACACTGCTATTTTCTTATAAATACAGCACATGCCTTGCATGCATGGGGTCCCAGTTTAAATGCCCAGCATCTTCCTGGCTGGGAATATCCTGGAGAACTGCTGCTAGTCAGTAAAGGTAATACTGAGTTATATGGACCAATATCTGACTCGGCATAAAGCAGCTTCATGGAATTGCAAAGTTGGAAGGGATCCCAAGGTCATCTAGTCCAACACCCTGCAATCCAGGAACCTCAACTAAAGCATGCTTGACAGTTGGCCATCCAACTGCTGCTGGAAAACCACTAAGGAAGAGAATCCATAACCTCCCAATGAAGACTGTTCCACTGTTGAACAGCTCTTATTGTCATAAAGTTCTTCCCAATGTTTTTATTAAGAATCTCCTTTCTTGTAACTTAAAGCCATTGGTTTGAGTCCTACCCTCCAGAGCAGGAGAAAACAAGCTCGCTCCATCTTCCATGTGACAACCCTTGAGATATTTGAAGATGGCTTATCATATCTCCTCTCAGTCTCCTCTTTTCCAGGATAAACATACCTATGTTCCTAGTGCTGTCTTCCTGGCGTTTTCACTCACCACAGATGGGTCTCAGTTTTGTATTGATTGGAGACAGGCCCATGAAAGAGGCGGGGCTTGCAACCAGGTCTCCCCAATGGAAAGACAACATGTGCCCTACTAGTACACACAAGCACTCTCATATTGGAGACTTTCTAAGGGTTCTCATTATCATTGCAGTTTCTGAAATCTATGAGCCTCTGAGGAAATTCCTTCTCTACATGGTAAATAACTTTTTACACCAAAACAGAACATGAATACTTTTAAAAGTAATTTATCACCACATCTAGTAAGAACAATAGCTCTTTTGAGAAAGGAGAAAGATTAGGGTGAGAGATACAGTGCGATTCTCTGTGACAGCTTCAGATAATCTGTAGCTGAGATAACCATACAACAATGAGTCGAACAGTTGTAATTTATCACATATACATCATGTGGCATCTTAAGTTCTTTGGTCTAGGTGGAATAAGGAAAGGGCTGCGATAAAACAAGAGTCTTATTCCCAGACTGAGCGCATTGATCATGGCTGATGAATAATGAATGCATCCAGAACTCGTGCTTGCCCTCCATGTTTGTTTATGAAGATTAATAGGCCGAGTTCCTCAGTTGCTTTCACCGCAGGAGATTCCATACATCAGGGAGCTGGGATGCCTTATTAACATGCAAATATTTTCTTCACTGCTTCTCTCAAAGATGATGTGCTTGCACTACCAAGCTGGAGAACTGCATTTTTGAATGGGAAAGGAGGTGATGGAACTGGGATTGTAGAAAGCACACCTAGACACCCATTTGAGCCAACCTTTATTGCCATGACAAAATTGGAAGGGAAAGGGGAAATTGCAGGGGTGAAGAAGAGTAAAGTGCACTTGGAGGTTTTAGGGTAGCCCAGAGGAAATGTACCCTGCCCCCCCTCTCCTACCCCCACTTAACATCATGGTAAAGGGCAGGAGGGGGGAGAACAAGTCTCCTTTTCTGTCCGATGATTGGGGGAAGGGGAAAGTGTTCCGTTCTGTCCCAACTCCACAAACTTACTATCCTGGAAATAAAGGAGGGATTGGGTCATTTGTGGGGGGGGGGGTTTCAATCATTATCAATCAAATAGGGCTTTGTTTCCTCTTTTTACCAGGCAGTTAGTAAGGGAATCGTCCTTACTAAGTTTCTTCAAAGCCTCACCTTGAGGTTGTCAGCATTCTGAGTCTGGGTGTCTGACAACCTCTATACAAAGTTTTTCAAATGGTTGATAAGGGGGAAGGGTCCTTTCCTTGCCTGCCTGGGTGGGAGCTGCCACTTGCCTTAAACCAGGCTTCCTCAACCTCAGCCCTCCAGATGTTTTGAGACTACAATTCCCACCATCCTTGACCACTGTTCCTGCTACCTAGGGAAAATGGGAGTTGTAGGCCAAAAACATCTGGAAGGCTGAGGTTGAGGAAGCCTGTCCTAAACAGATAAGGTGGTCAAGTGTTCTTTAGGGTTTTTTTAAATTAGAAAATATACTACATACAAGCCGCAAAACAGACATAATATGTTGAAATATTGAATATAATGGTGTACATATATGTAATCCTGAAAATAAATTTCTTATTCTATCAATCATAATTAATTAGCATTATGTTATATTTATAAACATCTACTATATTGTATATAGCAGGGACATGGGTGGCACTGTGGTCTAAACCACAGAGCCTAGGACTTGCCGATCAGAAGGTCGGAGGTTCGAATCCCGCAACAGGGTGAGCTGCCATTGCTCGGTCCCAGCTCCTGCCAACCTAGCAGTTCAAAAGCACGTCAAAGTGCAAGTAAATAGGTACCGCTCTGGCAGGAAGGTAAATGGCATTTCCCGTGCGCTGCTCTGGTTCGCCAGAAGTGGCTTAGTCATGCTGGCCACATGACCCAGAAGCTGTACGCTGGCTCCCTTGGCCAATAAAGCGAGATGAGCGCCGCAACCCCAGAGTCGTCCGCAACTGGACCTAATGGTCAGGAGTCCCTTTGCCTTTATATAACCTACTGTATTAATCAATTATTTTCATCAGCCTTATTGTATGTATAATTTTGAATTTCTTATGTTAATCATATTGGCAATAAGAAAGCATTGAATTTTTTTCAGTATCATGATGTTGTTACACTGAGAAAGCACTTACCAATCTGTGTAGTATCACAGCCATGTATATTTTTAATGTTGGGGTGCAATCTTCCCTTCCTTTTATTTCTGCTATGTGGGTCCTCATTCTTCAGTATAAGATGCATTTGTGCACTGAAACTAATATGGTTGAGTGGAGATAATGTTCATTCCCAAGCATTAAATGCATATGTGATTGTTCAGTAGCAGTTAGAGCTTTGAAGGGAACACATAAGTACCCACCATTTGTCCTTCTAAATGTGCAGTCGCACCTTTCGCAACTGGCATGGAACACAATATATTTTGTACTTGGGTCACCCAGCTCTAAATGGAGTTCAGGGATGGGAAGGTATGACTTTATTTTCAAATCCCCTGCCAAAAGTTGGAAAGTGAGGTCCAGACTTGCATGGAAGTCACCTCAAACACATGTGGAGCAACCCCACCTTTCTCTTGACCTGCTGTGAAGCATTGCTGACCATGCAATTCATCCTTCTCACCAACACCATCAGAGGAGGATCTGCGATCTCTGCACAACTACCAGAAGCTTTTGGTTGCTTTTGAAGGCAACTTGCAGATTCTCCATGTGATACAAGTTCTGCAATTTCCCAGCTGGTCTTCACAAAGGACATCAGATCCCTTCCTACTTTGCTTCTACGAACCCAATTTTATATTATTCCATGTAGCATTAAAATAATGTTCTATGTTGTAACAGGGGTGCGATAATGAGGTACAAATTTACTACTGATGGTCTGTACTGTTCCACAACTTTTTGACTGAGACCCAGTCAAGAAACATGCCTCAAGTAAAACCAGCTGAGTTCACTGGCACAGCTGGATCTCTCTCATAGCAGGCCTTGGTCTCCTTTCAGTTCCAACATGTGTCCCTCAGGAAAGCTGACATCAGAAGGGCAGGTTATGCTGTGCCGGTGACTAATTCTATTGTTGGCACAACCCATTTTCCATCTTCTTTCATATTTGCCTTACTTACCCATTAGAGACTCATTAATAAAATAAATGTGCATTTCAGAAGGAATTTTCACTGACAGGGACAGGAAACTAATTCAAAAGCTCACTTTTAACACACCAAGCCATTTTTAAAATCATCTAAGTTGGGGACCAGCTCTGTATCTTGTGGGAGTGCATTTCATAGTTTAGTAGTGTTCTGTGAGAAAAGGTACTTTCTTTTGTCCTGAATCTTCAGACAAGAGGTGCTTTTGCAAGGTAAATTGAAGCAGAGACATCTGGTTTTTGGAAGGCTGGTCCCCCACCCCCACCCCCAGCATCACAGCTGGAGCACACCAGCACTACAGTGGAGAAAACCTCAACAGAACAATTTTCAGGGGGAAATTAAATTTGACAAATTATTGGGAGTCCTGGGGATGGGGTGTAAAAATCCCATTATGGACCAAATTTGGCCTATAGGCTACAGACTAGCCATCCCTGAGCTAGATCATCCCACTTTTGCAGTTACATCTTCTAACCTATTTTCATGACAAAAAAGCTGTAAGCATGTAGAGCGGTTGCATCTATGTAGTGGAGGGCACTGTTAAGACATTACAATGTAGTGTGGCTTGCAAAATAAAACAATAAGGCTTAGTAGGCTCTACATAAATCATGCTTTAAAGCACCCCTTTAGAGGGCTGTACATTACATCACCTGCCTCTATTCCCTTTCCTTGTTTGCATTAGTTCACTTTTAAGTACTTTTACATTGCCAAAATCAGTCCCAGATTGCTCCCCTGACAAATATATACTCACATATTTGAGTGTGCAAAAGGGGGCTCTTAAATTCTCAAATATAGTCCTAAATCTAGCCAATACAATGGCCTTCAAGATCTGATTTGCATCCTTTGTATTATCTTGCACCATTTTGATGCATATACGTGGTGTCAAAATGTAAAAATTCACTCCAGAATTTCCCAGTATGATCAGTCACACCAACCTATTACCTGTTGTTGTTGTTGTTGTTGTTAATTACCTTGGAGTGACAGCCTCTGCACTAATTCCATCTGCTTAATCTGATCCAAGGCAAATTAGGGCCAGCCAACATGTTATACCAAGCACGAGAAGACCAGCTGAAATGGCTTCCATTCCATATGGTGGCTTCTTCATGTTTTGGGAATTACATGACTTGCCTCACATGTAATTCTGCATGTAATCCAATGACACAAAGAAGCCTTATTGTTTCATTTGGCAAGCCACACTACAATCTCCTAAAAGTGCCCCCATTACATAGATGCAACCATTCTGCCTCCTTCCAGCTTATCTTTTATGAAAATGGGGTTGATTATATAGAACAGGAATGGCTAGCCTGTGGCACGTAAGAGAGCTTTTGCATGTCGAGGTTACCGTCCCAGCTCCCCCAGTAATTCAGACATGACACATTATTTTTGGTTTGGGTTTTTGGCATAATTTTGGCCACAACTTTATTTAAATACATCCAATGTGAGTGGTTGCTTAGGCATTGGAACCGACTACTGTCCCCCCAGCCATGGGACAGCTGACATTCGCTTTTGAGGGCGAAGTCAGAAAGGGTGAACACCTAAGGCAGAAGCGGAGTCGGGCAACGACCCAGGCTTCTCCCCCAAATGCTCCCTAGGACTCCGCTTGGCCCAAGCCTCCCACCACTGGGTATGGACAAAAGCAGAAAGAGTCCCTGGATTCTTTTAACAGAATACCCTTATTTTCAGGGGTAGGCCCAACCAATTTCCTACCCCTGCCCCGCGCATTCAGAGGTAGGCCCAGCCTATCCATACCTCTGAAGCAGCGTTACTAGGGGCAGGCCCAGCCTATCCTGACCCCTAGTGCAAGCAAATTTATACCAATGCCTAACCGCCAACCTTACAAGTTGTGACGATTTGCTACGCAGTAGGCAAAACCAGTGACAAAAGCCAATCAGCCACCGGATAAATTCCTACCAGGCTCCCGCTTCAAAGCAGACAACCCCATGACAGGCATAGCAAGGTCAAGCAGCAAAAACGCTGTTCCCAAATTAGGGAGGGCGGGCGGGAGATCCGTTGCACACCGCAAAAGTGAAACCAAAGTTTCACAAACTTAGGTTTTAAAGGCAAGAACTGTCAATCAACCAAATAGCTACATGCTAAACTCCCCAGCAACTTGCCTCAACCAATCCTAGCTGTGGCCAGCCCAAAACACCCTCCCATTAACTTGGAGCTGCTCCTTTAACCCTTCTGCAACCCGTGCTCTCTTCGATGGGAGAACACGCTTTGCATGTCGAGGTTACCGTCCCAGCTCCCCCAGTAATTCAGACATGACACATTATTTTTGGTTTGGGTTTTTGGCATAATTTTGGCCACAACTTTATTTAAATACATCCAATGTGAGTGGTTGCTTAGGCATTGGAACCGACTACTGTCCCCCCAGCCATGGGACAGCTGACATTCGCTTTTGAGGGCGAAGTCAGAAAGGGTGAACACCTAAGGCAGAAGCGGAGTCGGGCAACGACCCAGGCTTCTCCCCCAAATGCTCCCTAGGACTCCGCTTGGCCCAAGCCTCCCACCACTGGGTATGGACAAAAGCAGAAAGAGTCCCTGGATTCTTTTAACAGAATACCCTTATTTTCAGGGGTAGGCCCAACCAATTTCCTACCCCTGCCCCGCGCATTCAGAGGTAGGCCCAGCCTATCCATACCTCTGAAGCAGCGTTACTAGGGGCAGGCCCAGCCTATCCTGACCCCTAGTGCAAGCAAATTTATACCAATGCCTAACCGCCACACGAGCTACCCCAAGCTCGCCGCCAACCGCTCACAGTCCCAATCCTACCTTTAGTCCCTCCGCAATATCCTCCAACCAGATATCGCTCCCCCGGGGAGAAAGGTGGACTCCATCAGCCCGATAGAGCTGACCTGCCCAAGCATAAATCCTGGGGTGCCTAATAGCGACCCCCCCCAATTCCAGGACCCTAGCAGAAGCTACTGCGTTGACGCGCTTCCTGGCCTTCTCTGTACCCTGCGGGTGGAAGCTGCCCCGCCATACCTGCCTCTGGAGCCAATGAGACCAAAACAGCTTACAATCAGGCACCAGCGACCTCAAAACCCCCAGATCCCTTTGGATTGTGGAACGTAGAGTAAGGCAGTCCAAAGCTGGCAAATCGTTTTCCCCCAAGTGCACCACGATGGCGTCAGGGCGGGCCTCCCCATTCAAACGGTGCTGGATTAAAGGTAACAGTTCACACCAGCGCATGCCCCGCCTGGCCATCCAAGAAACCTGCACATGTGGGGGGAAGCCAAGCCCGGCTCCGAGGCCAGATTCCTCTGCGCGAACTCCGGCCCAATGGACAATGCTGTGCCCCACAATCCAAATCCGGGTGGCCGCTACACCTGGAGGGGTCAAAAGAAAAATGTAAGTTCCGGAATTAACGCCGCCTCCTTACGTAGCCTCTGTAAGCCTCCGACTTCCAGCGACCCATGTTCTTAATCCGCGCTACAGACAAACCCCAATGTGCGGCCGTGGTCGCGGCCCCAATGCGGAAGGAATGGGGGGCAAATCCGACTGCCGAAACACCGCAGGCAGAGATTGCTTTGCGCATTACCCTAGAAAACTGCTGGCGTGTCAAGGGCTGCCCGTCAGCATGGATCAGCAAGGGACCCTCGCCCGAGGGCCTGACTGCGAGATATCTGGCCAAGTCCTTCACAGGGCAAGGCCCACCCTGCCCTGTGGCTGGCAATGCCATGACCGTACCCCTTCCCAACTGGTCAGTTTTAGAGCTACGAATTGTCAATGTCACCTCAGCGTCAGATAGGCTGGCGTCCTGATAGAGCAAGCCCCTGTTAAGCCCGGTTGCGAATGTTTCCAAGAGCACTTCTCCAATCCGCAACGCACCAAAAAAGGTCAAGGAGAAGGCTGCAGCAAAAAGCCGGGCCTCATATTTAGACCAGCAAATAGAACGCAAAGCGGAACGCATGCTGGTAAGCAGCTCAAATGAAATGGGCCGCCTCGCGGCCACCTGGGGAGTGTGAAGCCTACCCCAGCCTTCTAACACTCTGCGGACCACAAATTTAGCGCAGGGGTCCGAATCAAAAAGGGCCTTAGAGAAGAAGGAAATAGCGGCCGCCTGCAATTTTAAAGTCCTAGCCGCTCTCCCCTGTTGGAAAAGGTGCGCCAGATACTGCAGCACCTGGGAAGATGATGGGCGCAACTCCACCCCCACAGCCACCGACTCTCGGTGAAATGCCAGAAAGTCCTTCCAGGCCTTGTCGTATGACCGAAGGGTGGAAGGGGAAACAGATGCCGCTACTCCCTGCCAAACTACGTGCTGCCAATGGTCCACAGGTATGCCGGGAAGGGTTCCGGGAGAAGCTGCGCGTCCGGGGCGAGCGACCTGAAGCGTTCCATCTGGAAACGGGACAGGGCGTCAGCTATCTCGTTAGTGACCCCAGGCACAAACCGTGCCGAAAATACAATATTGAACCTGAGACAGTGAAGTACGAAAGCCCTGAGGAGGGCCGATACCCTGGGCGAGCGCGAGGACTGCTTTGCGAGAATGGTCACAACCGCCTGGTTGTCCGACCAGAAGCAGACACGCCGGTCCCTGAAGTCCTCGACCCAAATATGCACGGCAACGGCTATGGGGAAAAACTCCAAAAAGGTTAGGTCACGCGTGACTGCCTCCCCTAGCCAGGTAGCAGGCCATGCCTGCGCGCACCAGCGCCCATTCCAGTAAAGGCCGAAGCCCAGGGACCCTGCCGCATCCGAATGCACCTGGAAGTCGGTGTGGAGGTTCCACACGTCCTGCCATAGTGACACTCCGTTGAATTCCTCCAGGAATTGCAACCATACCTTCAAATCAGCCTTCTCTTCCTTAGGCAGTCTGCGCCTATGGTGCGGGCTGTGCATTCCCGCTGTCAACCTATACAAACGGGAGCAGAACGGTCGGCCGGGAGCCACCACCCTACATGCGAAATTAAGGTGCCCCAACAGTGACTGCAGCTGCCGAAGAGTCACCTTCCTCAAGGGAAGGAGGTCAAGAATGATCCCTCGTAACGCCGCCAACTTCTCCTCAGGTAAGCGGGACGTTTGGGACACTGTATCCAATTGGATACCCAGATAGGTAAGCTGAGTTGCGGGGCCCTCCGTTTTGCCAGCGGCGAGAGGCACTCCCAATTCCTCTGTCAGGGCCTGAAATGCCCTCATGAGTGTCAAACAGTCTCCTGACTCCCCTGATGACACCAGCAAAAAGTCATTGAGATAATGAGTCACCCCTGATAACCCTGTTTTGTAGCGAAGGGCCCAGTCCAAAAAAGTGCTGAAGCACTCAAAGGCCGCGCATGCGACCGAGCATCCCATCGGCATAGCCTTGTCGAAATAGTAAGCCCCTTCAAAACGAAACCCCAGGAGCCAGAAGTCCTGCGGGTGAATGGGTAACAGCCGAAATGCAGACTCAATGTCGCATTTAGCAAGCAAGGCCCCGGGGCCAAATTTTCTGATTAATTTAATAGCAAAGTCCAGCGAAGCGTATTTCACCGAGCACAGCTCCTGGGGAATTACGTCATTTACTGATGAGCCTCTGGGATGAGATAAGTTATGTATGAGGCGAAACTCCCCAGGGGCTTTCTTGGGCACAATCCCTAAAGGGGAAAGGTGCAAATTCTGAAACGGGGGGGCCTCAAAAGGGCCGCCCATGCGACTCAGCGCCAATTCCTTTGCAATCTTTTTTCTGGCCACTTCATGCATTTCACGCACCGACTTTTGGTTAGGGGGGTTCCATGCCACGGGTAACGCAGCAACCGGAACCCTAAATCCCTGGACAAACCCATCCCGCAGATAGGCCGCTGCCACCGCATTGGGGTAAATGTCCAGCCAATGCAGGAGCGCCGGTATCTTAATTGGGGAGAAGGCCAGGGAGGAGAGGACGCTACTTGCTGCCCCCGGCGCCTGCGGGGGAGGGGGCAGGCTTGGCTGCCTGTGAGGCCCCCCCTCTCCCGCCTCGAAAGGGCCGCTTCCCACCAAAGCAGTTGGAGGCGGGGTGATTCCCCCCGCACTTGGAACACCCGTGCCAGTACTTGCATGACTGCCTTTGGCAGGACCCTTTATTAAAGTCCCAACAGGATAGCCGGCGGGTCGCCTTCAATGCCCCCGCCTTTTGCTTAGGTTGTTCCGCCGGCGACTTTTCGATGGACGGGCCCACATACGTGGTCCACAGGTCCAGATCCCTGCGGTCCCAACGAGCAGTATGTATCCGGTGGGCCCTGCGCCTAAACTTCTCATCATAAGTGATTGCCGCTGCCTCGCCCGCCATGGAGTAGGCCGAGCGAACAATGGACTGATAAACCAGCAAATGCAGGGCCCTCCGGGGATAAGCAGCTGCCACTACGCCCGCATATTCCTGAAAACAGTCCAGCCAGCGCTCAAAGGTCCGTTCAGCCTTGGCTGAGCTGGAGCGTTTCTTAGACACTGAGTCGGACTTAGCCTGGCCAGCCGACTTGTCAGCCGGGGGGGCCAATTTGAAAATATCAACATAGCGGCCATCCAGGATCCTGGCACGCATTTTGGAGGATAAGTGACATCCCGGCACTATGTCCCTAGCTTTTTTAGTGGACACCGTTACGTCGGGTAACAGCACCCCGTTCAGGCAGTCCTGGGTGGCGCCATACCTTGCCCTGTGCGAGTTGGCCCTGCGCTGCCATGCCCATTTTGGCAAACCCGGAACCGATTCCCCGAAGCCCCAATAAAGCCCCAGTTGGGAGTCGGAATCGTCATCCGAGCTGTCCGAAGACGTACCTGTCGAAGACGACGAGGAGTCCCCTTTGCGTCGTTTAGTACGCTTCCCGGCACGCCTGCCGCGACGCCGCTTTCCGCCCGAGGAAACCTTAGCTGGCACCGGCAGGCTGTCCTCAGCCGAGGACTCGGAAGATGGGTCCTGCGCCGCCGTGCCTGCGACAGACTGAGGAGAAACGACAGGTGAGATTACAATACCAGAAGGAGGTGCCTGAACGATCCCCACCGCCCGGCCTGCCCGGGGTGTGGTGGATCTCCCCCGTCCCCTCCTCCCTTTTCTGGTGGCAGGCGATGGCGATGCACGCGCCGCCGCGCGAGTCGCCGGGCGGGAGGCAACCAGTGGCTGTGGCGACGAAGTGCCCTCGCCCTCCTCGCTGGACCCTGAAGTAGTGGCGGGGGAGGCCGCCGCCCAGCGAGAAGATCCCGCCCGGCCCCGTCCACGAGGGGCCGGGCGTTGCAGCAGGCCATCCAGTCCCGACGCGAGGCGTGCCAAAGCCTCGGGGTCACCCGCCAGGCTAGCGACGAAGGCCTCGACCCTTCCCGCCGTCCGGGTGGGGGCTTGCGATCGCAGCGATTGGGATGGACCCCTGATCACCCTCTTCGATGGAGTAGAGGTTGCCGGGCGAGCTGACTTCTTCTTTTTGGGGGCCATCTTAGCTGCGGAGAAATCGACAATTTAAGGAACCAGGCCGCGGGCCGTGACCCTATAGGCCAGGCCCCACTGCTACACCAGGTTCTGGCCTTAAACTTTAAAAGATTGCTAGAGGCTGACGAAATTAATGGCCACCAGGGGGCGCCCGTATCCGGCCACCTAAAATGGCTGCCGTCCACAAAATGGCCGCCTGACGAGTCAGGCCGAGTCCACAACCTCCCCTGGTCACCAGGCCCCCCGGCCTACGCCGAGGGAGGGGGCCTGTCGTCTGATGGAGCAGCCGCAATGTTAGGGCAAGGAAGGCCGCGCCCGGCCGGCGCCGGCCGCCGGGGCACAGCGCGGGCTAACCCCCAAGCAGCGACAGGGAAAGGGGCAGATGCAGAGCCTCCACTCCCCTGACCCACCCGCGAAAAATCAACCCCCTGGTTCTACGGGGTGGGGGGAGGTCGCTGCAAGGCTGCGCGCGGCCCCGCGCGCTAAAGGGGGCAGCGGGAAAGGGGCCGCGGCCCCCGCAATCCCCTGGTTCCACGGGGTGGGGGGGGAGGTCGCTGCGAGGCTGCACGCGACCCCGCGCGCTAAAGGGGGCAGCGGGAAAGGAGCCGCGGCCCCCGCAACACGGCCCAACGAGCGGCGGTGGAAAACAGCCCGCTGGGAGGAGGGCAACCCCCCCGCGGCAAAAGCAGGGCTGAAAAAAAAAAACACCCGCCGGTGGCCGCGCGGTCGGCGATCTCGCCAAGGTGATCGCGCCGCGGTCCGAACCGGTACGCGGCCGCCCGCTAAGGCTCCGGCGGGTCAGGTGCCAGGGGAAAGAGCGCCGGTGAAGCACTCCCCCCCCACGAGCGGCCGGGAAGGCGGAGCGGCCGAGGGCAAAGGCACAGGCCGGGGAGCAGCTCAGCCACACCCGGCAATGAAGACGGCGCCCGGGGAGTCAGGAAACCCCGCGGGGCCGCAGCTCCGACGGGTACCCTCCTCTCCCGAGCCCGCCCAGCCACCGGCAGCGGCAAGCGTCCGGAGAGGACAATGAGCGCGCCGGTGGAGGAAAGCTCCCGGCACGCGCGTGCAAAATAAAGCAAGAGCCCACCCCCACGGGTGAAAGAGAAGCCGGGTGCGCAAAGGCCGAGCCCCCGGCCTCCAGGCGCCTCGCGGGGTACAGGGGTACTAGGGAGCGCTAGAAAGCCGCGCTCCAGGAACGGCGGCGGCTAAACGAGCGAGCTCCCGTCGGAGGGGGGGGAACAGCCCCCACGCACGGCCGGGAGGCGGCCGATACGGGGGGGGGGTGGGGGAGCAGTGAGGCTGAGAGAGGAGGATAAGGGCAATAAGAAGGGGGGAAAGTTTTTTTTTTTTTTTTTGAAGAGGTACCAGGAAAACAGAGAGAAATGGGGAAAGCAAGGTAATGAAAAGGCCAATACAACCGTATTGAAGAGCTCCCTCTGCAGCAACAGCAAGCAGACCAAGATCCGTTGCACACCGCAAAAGTGAAACCAAAGTTTCACAAACTTAGGTTTTAAAGGCAAGAACTGTCAATCAACCAAATAGCTACATGCTAAACTCCCCAGCAACTTGCCTCAACCAATCCTAGCTGTGGCCAGCCCAAAACACCCTCCCATTAACTTGGAGCTGCTCCTTTAACCCTTCTGCAACCCGTGCTCTCTTCGATGGGAGAACACGCTTTACCCCTGCCTCAAGACTCCCAATAATTTGTCAATTTATATTTTTCGCAATATGTTCTGCTGTGGTGTTCACTGTGCTACTGGGGTGTTCCAGTTCTGAGGCTTGGCAGGGTTGGAGGAGCACCAACCTTCAAAAAACAAAGTACCTTGTATAGGTTCCTATTGTTTGAAGATTTAGGTTAAAAGAAAGTTCTCCTTCACACAAAACATTGTTAAACTGTGGAATTTATTCCCACAAGAGAAAGTGTTGGTCTTCAAGTTGGATGACTTTAAAAGAGGCTTAGACCAATTCACAGAAGATAAGGCTATGAATGGTTGCTAGCCAAGATGGCTATGTTCTGTCTCCATTCATTGGAGGATGAATCCCTATGAATACTAGTCCCTGTGAATCTCAGGTGAGGAGAGCCACCCACCCATCAGCTCCATAGTGCAACCTATGCAATTCAGTGCAAGCCAATCAGGGATGGGGAACCTTTGGCCCTCCAGATGTTGCTCCAACTTTCATCAGCCCCAGCCAGCATGGCCAATGTCCTGGGATAATAGAGGTTCTAATCCAATAATATCTGGGAGGTCACAATTCTCCAAGCCTGCCATACATACAAGCTTTTCTTATAGCCACTTACTCCAACTCTCTGGTGATGGAGACGCCATGTTTACAAGTCTAATTTTCTACTCTCTAGGTTTGAAGATTTATGTGAGCCAAGAGCACAAAATTGGATAACTCCATATATACACATTTTACTAAGCTGCTTTGAGAAAGGGGTGGAATACAAGTGTGATAAAAATAAAATAAAATTAAGGCTATTAAGATGGACAGAGCAATAAAATCTAGGGGCTCTTACTACCCACACAGAATGTTATGCCCCTTCCTCCATGGTTCCAACTGGCAGAAAACCTTTTAAACAAAAACAAAATAGTGATAGTAGTTATCATTGCTTATAATTAAATCCATGAAATTATAGTGTGCATATGTATGGGGGATATATAAATAAATGGCTCTACTCATTAGCTGACACCTCATATACATCTGCTGCTTAATTATTGTCAGGAAATAATTTATGCCAGAACGAAGGTTGAAAAGACTTAATGTGGTTTTAAATGCAATGCTGGCAAAGTTTACAGCCAACTATATTTTAAAATAAATTGGCCGAGAAAATGAAACATCAAGTTGTTCAAGTTTGCTTCAGTTTTCTCTTGGAGTGGTATGCATCTGGTTAAAAAGCTTTTGTCCCATTCTCTGACTGGATTAGGTGTGATGTTAAGGAGCTTGCACTCTAGGAAACTTCATATTTAATGAGGTTGCTTGTATGATCAATGACCTTTAAACTGCACCCTTAATAGTAATAGGTGTGCTTCTCAAGGTTATTTTTAATAAGTTGATAACTTATTTCTTTATGTTCTCTAATGATGTGATTCAATTCTTGCTAATGTCAATGATTAAACAGTCATTTAATACATTACGCAGTATGATGATGCAATTGAAAAACATGTTATGGGATTGGGGAGGGGATGGGCAGACTCTTCATAATTCTAAACTTGGTAAATGGGTAGAATTTAGCTGCATTTTGGAATATGAAGAGAAGATCCCAGACCAGTGAAAAAATACAGGCTGAACCAGTTCTCCTCTTCAGGAGATCACTAACAGTAATGTCACCATGAACACAAGGACAACTAAATGGAAATGCTTCAAACTCTCCCTCCATAAATCTCAGGTGAAAATATGTGTGAATAAACCATATTTATAAGACAATGTAGACTCCACTGTGCCTAATTTTTGCCAAAGAAACACAAACCCTGGTTAAGTGCCAAAATCTCTGGAATTTCTTGCTGCCACTTGGCAGAAATTGGGGTGGCCGGTAACACTAATTTAAGATACAGTACAATTGTTACAGTAAATGTATGGAATTTGGTGAATGCTGATATTCACCACTGATTGCTTGCATTTCCAGATTAAGTTTCTGACTGCCTGGAAATGGATACACACAGTGCTTTTTTCTGGGGGGCGCAGGGGTACACATACCCCTAAACATTTTGTGAATCTAAGTTTAGCCTCATTGAGGGGCAGTATTTCAATATGAGTAGGAAAAGGAGAGTACCCCTAAACATTTTTATATAGAAAAAGCACTGGATATACATCACTTTTCAGACATACACCAGCTAGGAATGGAGGAGTGGTTAGTTCAGTCCACCTTCTGAAGCTAGCCAACCCAATTCATTCGTCAGACACTCGTGCATGCAGTTATCAGCTGGATTACAGTTCTCCAACTTTTGCAATGCAGTTTTTGTTCAAAACTAGTTCGCAAAAATGTGTATTTTACGGGGGAAATGCATACCAGATGCATAGTTTAGAGCAGCATTTTGTTTGTTTGTTTGTTTCTTTGTTGTTGTTGTTGTTATACAGCACCCTTAACTGAACAGTCCCATGACTTACCAGGTGTCATAATTAAAAAGTACAAATTATAATACTATCATAAAAGAAAACCACTAAACTAACCAATAACAAAATTAGCACAGAAGAATAAAATTAGCAAAGCATGAGCATAGAAGAGCAATGCAGCAACAGTGAAAACGTTTACCCAATCAAGGCCTGGTTAAAGAGGTACATCTTGAGCAATTGCTGAAAAACATACAATGATTTCACAAGGTGCAGTTCAGAGGTGAGCTCATTGCCCATGAAGAGAAGGCCCTCTCATCACCCCATGCACCACAATAAGAAGCATACAAAAATGCATACTGTAGGGAAGGAATGGTGCCTATTACATTTTGATAATAAGCAACATTCATTTTCATACATTCACAAACTATCTGAAAATGTCAACTTTCAAATATGTATGTCAATATTTACCAAATTTGGGAACTTTTTGTATTGTATGCTTTGTCACACTAAGAAAAATATAGTACTGTGAGGCAATTTCATTTTGTCATAGAATGGCAGAAGCCTCCCCTCTGTTACTCAGTGCATGCAGATTTTTCTCAGATCTCCTTCATAAGCGAGTATAGGATATATGGAGTGCAGTGTATCAAGAGATGCAATGTGTGTTTTTTCACCATATTAATGGTGCTCAAAGTCATGACAAATTGACATGTTTGCACAGCACAGCATCCATTGGTATAATTACCAACTTGTCTGTTTTGACACCTCGTTGGGCATTACAATTGCTTTCTATCGACGGAGTCTGAAATAGCAGATATGAAAGTGCTCTGTTATGTTTGTAGATGTGGAAATTGCTTTCATATCTGTCTACACAGAATCAATACCTCTGGCTGCTCAAGACTGGATGTAACTGGGGTCCAGTTCAGGTTCAAGCAGATGCAGATCAGGAGGGCAATGCATGTAGTCCCAGATGAGCAGGAGGTCAGGCACCAGATCTGGCAGATGATGCTCAAAGAGCAAGCACAGGGGAAAGCAGGCATTCTGAGGGAGCAATAGAAGGTTGAAGGAGCCAAAAACACATGCAAGGTCAAAGGCCGGCGGCGATTTCCATTTAAGATAGCAGTCAGGAAAACAAAGAGTAAATGGAAGCCACATAATCAAGGCAAATTGATAGGACCAATACACTGGCTTACTGAAGCTGCAGGGACAAAAGAGTCTGTCAGACTCCAAAATATCTGGACTTCAGTGAATTCTATGTGTTTGATAAAACTAGACTCTTTATTGGTGCCTGGCAAGATACACTTTGCTGCACAACCTCATAATGTTGTCTAACTATGTTGCCACATAAGTCTTAGCAAATGAGCAAGGACTATATATTATTAACAGATTTGCCAGGGCCCAGACAGATGTGGTTTTGCTGAAATTATTGTTGGCAGTGGAATCCTTAAGAGGATTGTGATCCCACTGTATTGAGATACCAAGCATTTACAGAAGAGATGTTTACGAGTCTGATTCATTTTAGAGATGCATCTCTGAAGCAGCTTTGCTTTCATTTTTCATCATATAGAGAAGAATTAATAATGGTAACAGAGACTTGAGTGTACATATGAGAGCTCCGAGGCCCTTGTGAATTAATATGAAATTTGCCCAAAACTGCCATGGGACTAAAGGCATCCTCTACGTCCATTTCCAGTGCTATACTGCATCATTTTGTTTGTATTAATTTTGCCATATTGTAACACGTGTTATTTAGTTCTCTTGGGAGGTGAAATGGAAAGGAAATGTGATTTATTTTTATTTTTTGCAATATAATCAGTAACTGGGAAAAGCATGGCAATGTGTGTGTATGTGTTCAGTTTTGCTGCTTGCTACCAGGGCCGGATTTAGTTTTGATGAGACACTAAGCTACTGAAGGTAATGAGGCCCTGTATATGTCCAGCTGTCCTTTGTCAACAACAAATTGTTGCTGTTTTTTGTGTTGAATATATGCTATATGGTTATTTATGGACCTAATGGGTCCATACACAACACAAAACACTGTTGCTGTACGTAAGTTTTATTTTATTTGTTTTTTTTTTATCTTATACAGTGGTACCTCGGGTTAAGAACTTAATTTGTTCTGGAGGTCTGTTCTTTTTTTTCTTTTTCTTTTTTATTAAAGATTTTCTTGATTTACAAAGTGTATATAATGTCTCTCGTATTTTTCCATAAAACATTTTTACAGATCAATTTTAGTCATTGAGACATTAGGGAACTGGCTCTACTAAACATCTTCCAAGGTCTGTTCTTAACCTGAAACTGTTCTTAACCTGAAGCACCACTTTAGCTAATGGGACCTCCTGCTGCTGCTGTGCCGCCAGAGCATGATATCTGTTCTTATCCTGAAGCAAAGTTCTTAGCCTGAAGCGTTATTTCTGGGTTAGTGGAGTCTGTAACCTGAAGTACCTGTAACCTGAAGCGTCTGTAACCTGAGGTACCACTGTATTTTGGAAATGTACATCCAGGTTTTTTCCTTTAATTCTTTTTGGGGGGCCCAAGAGAGTGGTGCCTTAAGCTATAGCTTGTTTGAATGTTCAGATGTTTTAACCTCACCCCAAATAAATTCAGACAAGACTTAAATTTTGGTTTGGTTTTTGGCAGAATTTAGGCCACAACTTTATTGATTACAGTACCTGATTGGTTGCATAGGCTGTGGTTCGCCTAGCTCCCTGCTCCGCAGGTAGCGCTGACCCAGGGTTCCAGCATAGGTCAGCCACGGGTGAACACCTAGATAAGTGGAAAGCCGGGGACATACTCTATCCACCATCCAAATGCCCCCCCCCGGACTCAGACACGGGCACAACCCCCTCTCAGGGGTTGACCAAACCATCAAGTCCCTGGATTCCTTTAATGGAATGCCCTTCACATATTGATGGCGAGAGCATTCTCCCATCCCTATCACCTGAACCAGAGCCTATCCGCAACCTTACAAGTTGTGATGGTTTGCTACGTGGAAGGCGAAACCCAAATGGCAACAGCCAATCAGCCAAGTGGGGAAAATTCCTGCCATGCCCCTGTCCCAATGACAGACGACACACGACGGCATAGCAAGGTCAAGTGCACAAACCCTAAAAGTAGGGAGAGGTGGGCGGGTGTTCCAATGGACAAACCGAAAGAGGAAGCTCTGGGTCACGTGCATGGGTATTTATAGGTCCCTCAATCTGTTTAGCTTGTGTCCCATTGGCCTGATTGAACCCTGCATTGAGGGACCTACTGATTGGGTGTTGTGTCTGTCAATCAAACCCACCCACAACACAGAGTTTGGTTGCCAGGTTTCACCACAATATGTGCCCTCTTTAAGGGAGGACCCAATTTAGCTTATACGTAAATCCGGCACTGTTTGCTCCCAAGGACTTGCCCACATTTCAGCATTATTTAGTTGTTGAGCCACTTTTCTTCCTCTTGAATTAGGCCAGAGTAAGTCCTACACCCACAAATATTTGGATTTATATGTATATGAGGGTCAACTTTGGTCTTTCCTGTTCATACTAGTGGGCATTCCCTCTTGTGTTTGTCCCTGCCTTCTAATCTGTTAATTCTATTATGCCAACTAAATACTGACATGGCAGGTGTGCAGAAAAATGTGCATGTATGTACTTTGTTTTTGAAAAATAAATTCCCTGCCCAATGTTTCCAGTGTAGAAATTTGAATTGTGGCTAGCTTGTGTAGTTTTCTGGTTTTGTGCAAATCTGAGAGATCAGAATAAAATGTATACCTATTCTTCCATTCAAGAGCACATCAGAAATCACTATGAGCACAGCTGAAAAAGGAATGAAAGAATTGAGGAAGCAGTGGGCATGGAAAGCTGAGTAGCAGAAAGTGACAATTGATCCACTCACTCTAAAATACCAAAACAAAGCATTTGTGACCCTAAGTGGAGCAGTTTGGAGCCTGCTTGGGTCAATCCAGATTTACAGAGGGAAAGCTTCAAGATTAGGGTTTGAGGGTGATGTGGACTACACAAATTTAATAGGAAAGAAAACAGCCCCAAACACACAGTAAATGGCAGGGTGGGAAAGCCCTAAGAATATTAGCCCTTATTACTTGGGAGAATTTGAGCTTGGCTAATGCTTAATTTGCTGGTTTACTAATTATCTCTTGAAATATATTTCTTTCAGCAATGTGACTTTTGCTCAATTATCTAAAAATATGAAGCTAAAGATTATATCAGGTTAATTTAACGAAATGCAACCAGAGCAATAATTATTTAAAGGTCATCTGCAAAGCAAAAGAAGGGATCATCATCACTATGAGCACCTTCAGTAACTAAACACTGAACAAAACAAAATAAAAAATTCTTTCCAGTAGCACCTTAGAGACCAAGTGTTACTGGAAAGAATTTTTTATTTTGTTTTGACTATGGCAGACCAACACGGCTACCCACCTGTAACTAAACACTGAACAATTACGTAGACATGACATGACACAAGAGGAGAAGAGGAATGAATGAGGAAATGGAAAGTAGGAGGTGAAGAGATGGATGGTTCAGAGGAAACAGAGGAAGAAAATAATATTTTTAAGAGAGGAAGATGTAAATGTTTTAAAGTTGAAAAAAAATATTCAACATTAGTACACAATAATTTAAAAAATCTTAGCTCAGGACTAGGATACCTAGAAGATTTTATCATCCTTTATATACCCGATTGATCACTGCACTCTGCAGGAAAAAGCCTCTTGCAGATACTATTAAATAATTCATTCCATCCAATATTTTTTTTTGGGGGGGCATATAAGTATGTTTCAACAAGTTCTTTTGGAAGTGGAAATAGATGAAGCAGTATAGATATCAGGGGAGGAGAATTCATAGGTCAAGTGTCACAATGAAAACTTGGTAAGTTCAGGAAAAAATCAGAAAAGGCAGGGTTTTACAAGATGTATCAAACCAGCAGAATGAAGAGGATGAGAACAAATGTAAAAGGCAGAGAAAAGTATGAGGGTAGCAAAATTTATAATGCTTAATATAATTTTTGGATTAATTAGCATTTTTAAAACTCTTAGCAAGAAAACATGAGGAATAGATCCCCCATGGAGATTTCATTATACAGTATTGTATTTATTAGAGAATTTCTTTAGGTTTTTCCTTTTAATTGATCCATTATAATATACCTATAACAATATCCAGTATTTAATTCTGCTGATTATCAAGGTGTGGGGAACAGCCAGGAATTAAAAACTGCTAATAACAGTGTTGAAAATGGTAAAATGCTTCATTTAGTATTTAATCATGTATATGTTGTTCTATATAGTTATCTAACACTTTCAGAGGGAATGGAAATATCCCTCCTGTTACTTCTAGTAAACAGCACAAAATGGGATGGTAAGAAGAGTACCGGTATTCACATGTTAGCATCATGACAAGGTCTGATAGCACATTAGGGTGAAGGTATATCATCATGTGACAAAGCCTAGGGGTTCAATTGGATCTGGATAAACTTATCTTGAATTGACATAAGTTTATGCAGCTAGTATGCATTACTGGATGAGTGGATTTGGGTGGGTTCCCTGTCACTTAATACCAGCCTTATCTTTCTCCAGAGACTTCCCAAAATGGAATTGCAGCCTTTGTTGTTGTTGTTCAGTCGTTCGCGACCCCATGGACCAGAGCATGCCAGGCACGCCTATCCTTCACTACCTCTCGCAGTTTGGCCAAACTCATGTTAGTAGCTTCGAGAACACTGTCCAACCATCTCATCCTCTGTCGTCCCCTTCTCCTTGTGCCCTCCATCTTTTCCAACATCAGGGTCTTTTCTAGGGAGTCTTCTCTTCTCATGAGGTGGCCAAAGTACTGGAGCCTCAACTTCAGGATCTGTCCTTCTAGTGAACATTCAGGGCTGATTTCTTTGAGAATGGATAGGTTTGATCTTCTTGCAGTCCATGGGACTCTCAAGAGTCTCCTCCAGCACCATAATTCAAAAGCATCAATTCTTCGGCGATCAGCCTTCTTGATGGTCCAGCTCTCACTTCTGTACATTACTACCGGGAAGACCATAGCTTTAACTATATGGACCTTTGTCGGCAAGGTGATGTCTTTGCTTTTTAAGATGCTGTCTAGGTTTTTCATTGTTTTTCTCCCAAGAAGCAGGCGTCTTCTAATTTCGTGACTGCTGTCACCATCTGCAGTGATCATGGAACCCAATTACAGGTGGGTAGCCGTGTTGGTCTGCCATAGTCAAAACAAAATCGAAAATTCTTTCTAGTAGCACCTTAGAGACCAACTGAGTTTGTTCCTGGTATGAGCTTTCGTGTGCATGCACACTTCTTCATGGAACCCAAGAAAGTGAAATCTCTCACTGCCTCCATTTCTTCCCCTTCTATTTGCCAGGAGGTGATGGGACCAGTGGCCATGATCTTAGTTTTTTTGATGTTGAGCTTCAGACCATATTTTGCGCTCTCCTCTTTCACCCTCATTAAAAGGTTCTTTAATTCCTCCTCACTTTCTGCCATCAAGGTAGTATCATCAGCATATCTGAGGTTGTTGATTTTTTTTCCGGCAATCTTAATTCCGGTTTGGGATTCATCCAGTCCTGCCTTTCGCATGATGAATTCTGCATATAAGTTAAATACAGCCTTGTCGTACTCCTTTCCCAATTTTGAACCAATCAGTTGTTCCATATCCAGTTCTAACTGTAGCTTCTTGTCCCACATAGAGATTTCTCAGGAGACAAATGAGGTGATCCGGCACTCCCATTTCTTTAAGAACTTGCCATAGTTTGCTGTGGTCGACACAGTCAAATGCTTTTGCGTAGTCAATGAAGCAGAAGTAGATGTTTTTCGGGAACTCTCTAGCTTTCTCCATAATCCAGCACATGTTTGCAATTTGGTCTCTGGTTCCTCTGCCCCTTCGATATCCAGCTTGTACTTCTGGGAGTTCTCGGTCTGCATACTGCTTAAGCCTGCCTTGTAGAATTTTAAGCATAACCTTGCTAGCGTGTGAAATGAGTGCAATTGCAGCCTTAGAAGTTTTATTTGCAGTTAACTTGTATGCAACTTTTGTTAAATTAAAAACAAACAAACAAACAAATAGATGTTTGCTTTTAGGCATGTCCAGTACAGCTACAAATATTCAGTTGTCTCATTAAGGGAAAACAAGTGCTTTCTGAGAACCTGAGATCACCTCTGAGCAGGTTCATCTTTTTAAGTAAGTCTATATACCATACTTATCCAGGGAGGAGGAGAACATATTAAAACACCTCAGTACTTATCCTAACTCTCATTAAAACATAAATACAAAATAAACAGAATAAACTAAAAGCAACTGATCAAATAAGATAGCAGAGGGTACAACACACAGCTACCCTCAAGCATATTATAGTTTGCCAAAAGCCTGGCAAAATAAAGGATTTTATGTTTGTGTGTGTGCTCCTCACAGCCATTGCTCCACTAATTTGCTACTTTTTGGTTGCCATTCTCTCCCCACTCACCCTGTTTACAGCTTCATCCTTCACATTATGATCCATTCTATAAGCGACATGATAAAATCGTCACCTCTTGTCATGCTTAGCTCTGCAGTTGTCAAAATTGTTATGTGATGACATCACAGATGGAAAGCAAAGCCAATGGAGAATGACCTCAATACTTCCTGTTCCACATTACCTTCACTTTGTTGGGGGAACACTTTCACACCCTTTACAGCTACTTATGAAAAATTACTGAATGGCAAGCACTGTTCAATGCTGCTGAAAACATACGCGGAAGCTCCCTGTTTCAGCTCAACCCTATCAAACAGCTGAGAATACTGCAGAAGTGCTAAAGAATAATATAATCTGGAGAAGATGAATTATTTCAAAAGTCCTTATTAGCCTGTATAGTTCTTGCAAGCAAAGGTGGCAAACGCTCGATATCCACAATAAAATATGAGCCAGGCTGTATTGCTAAATATTGCAATTCTAACTCACAAAAACGTTCCGTTCAACTTGTTTCCTGGTCAGAGTCGATACCTGAGTGCCATAATCTAGGCGTTCTTCAGTGCTTACAAAAACAAATTGACTCTGCTGTGAAAAAGGCACATTCTATGTATAAATTTGAAGCTCGGCAAATTGTCTGATATCTCTGCAGCCAGTTATTTACTGCCAAAACCAAATTTATAGCAATCTCTTCAAACCTATTATTCAATAACGTGGGGAGCAGAGCAAGGACCTTATCTATATAATATTTCATGCTTGTAAAGTAGCTGTGCCTGTGACTACATTTGCCTTCTGCACCTGAACCCACTTCACCGGTACAAGGTGATGTGGAAAGCTCAGAGGCGGAGTGAGGGGAAAGTAACCGCCTGTGTTGGAGGAATCTACACTCTTTTACCTAGGAGGGTGCTGGAAGACACAAACACATCTGCCTTCCTGGCTAGGAATCGCAGCAGTGAATAATAGACCAATCTGAATATGCAAGCTCGTGTTCCTTGGTAGCTTCAGTAGCCTCTCTTCATGGTCATGTGCATGTTTTCAACATCATGAAAAATTTTGCTAATGATGACACCATTTACTAGCGATGGTGGCTCAGATCTCATCCTTATCCATAGGTGCCAACTTCCTGAGTGCCCAAACACCCACAAAATTCCCCATGAAGGGGCAGGGCACCCACATTTTTTAATTTTTTTTTATTCATTTGCTTTTCTGCTACTTGTTCTCCACTGATACATAGACTACATACATAATACCCTTACATACCTGTATACTAATAAAAACAAAACAAATAAATTTTCTTATGTACTTCCACTCCTTCCATGGTTTCTTATTTAATCCCTTCCCCACCACATCTTCTTGTTTATATAAATATTTCATTCTTTTTCTCTTTACCTTTTGTTATAACTTACACTGCTGAGCTACTCACATCCTGCTAGGTTAATTATCTTGTTATAATGTGAGAGCCCTTGCAGAATCAGTCCTGCTTAGGGGCATTTGAGCAGAGACCATTTAAAGCAGGCTTCCTCAAACTTGGTCCTCCAGATGTTTTTGGCCTACAACTCCCATGATCCCTAGCTAGAAGGACCAGTGGTCAGGGATGATGGGAATTGTAGTCTGAAAACATCTGGAGGGCTGAGTTTGAAGAAGCCTGATTTAAAGTGTTATTATTATTTTTTGTAAGCTGATGGTGCTACTTGCTGGGATTTCAGGCATCAGGAGGGGAAAGCAGAAAATGTGTTTGGCTAGAATTTGTCTAAATTTAATCACATTGCCTTTCATCAATATTTAAGAGTGGCAGGTGGGGGATAGTATGCACAAGAACAATTTAACATAATTGAATAACAGAATTCAAAAGCCAGGGTGAATAAGAAAGATTCTGCCAGGCATCTTAAAGAAAGCTGGACCAGCCTCCTTGGAAATTGCTTTCTGTTTTCAAAGCACCACTGCTGAAAACACCCTTCCCATCTGAAATCCTGGAGAATCAATGCTACTCAGTGTAGACCAAGATCAGGGAACCTTCAGCTCATAGGCTAATCTTGTCTTACCAGGGGTCCAGTGGGGCCCATGAAGCCATTTCCCCAAACCAGGCCCCCACACCCATGACATTAGCTGGTGGGCAGGAGGCAGGATTTTATCCCACATTGGCTTTGTGTCTTATTCCCAAAAGTAAAACAGGATCATGCAGTATTTAATCACCACTTGTCAACTGATGGATGGGTGGCGAAAATGCTGTTTGAAGCACCTTGAGCTTCTCTTTTAACTGAGTTGGGAGGGCAGCCATAGCAGCAGGGCAGAGGGAGCAACTCACTTAAAGGAGAAACGTGAGCTGCTTCAAACAGTGCTTTTGCAAAGCATTTTAAAGTGGCCGTTGTGCTCCTTTTTCAGCTGTCAGAGATCAAAATGGGAATGCAGGGGTTGCATAAAAGCATTTGCAAGTCTCTCTTATCTCTCCTTTTAAACCTTTGAGATGAGGATTTTAAAGGAGGAGTGGGTTGGGGTAGACTTGCCAAGGTGCACATGGGATGTAACAGGTGGGCAGCCCCAACCTCTTGTCAAATTTGGCCTGCAAGACCAATCCTGATAATGGAGAGAAACAAAAATTACCCTTCCCTGGTGTAGTCAATCTGGAGCTAGATGGGCCAAAGGTCTGAGATAGCTTCCTGTATTTCTCTTGTTGACACCCACCTAACTTCTGAAAATGGTGGCACACAGAGAAGGGCCTCAGCAATCCAATCTAGGCTGCCATCTGGTTGGTTGTACTGCAGATGATGTGAAATTTGAAAAGGAAACATTGTCTAGATGCTCAAGCTATGTGCTGCTGCTTTCCCCTGCATTAGAGTTTTCACTTGGCATTGCAACAGCCCACAAGGTGCAAAACAACATGACCCAATTTAAGCAATTTAAAAAAAGGTTTCATAGAGGAAGCTGGTAATTAGTGTCCCAACTATGATTTGCCTGTGAGGGGGTCACCTATAATTTTTTTACATGTAACTTTAGTGTATCTTAAGTAATATATAACATACTTTTAATGCATCAAGACTCCATTTGGAGTTGAAAAGCATTCTTGGCAGGAATAAAATGTAATCTGACACGTTTGTTAATTGCTGCAACATGATATGTGAATTTTAGGTCTGCACCACTGAGCCAAGTGTATAATGAATGGGAATATAGGTAACCATTCTATTCCATACCACAACAATGGACGGGAAACTGACCAATTAGAAAAAACGTCCCTGCAAAGTTTCATGGGTTCCTGCTTGAATAATGATGATGTAAAAAATGATAATGGGGAATTTGGATTTGTACTGAACATTCTACATCATTATAGAGAAAAGCCTCCTGTCAGTTTATATAAACACTCCTAGCCTGTTTGCTTATGCTGTGCAGACCCTTAACAACAGTCAGGTGTCCCAGTTAAAGCAAGTTACTGCACTAGGGGGCAAATAAGTATTACCTGTTTAACTTAATCAATCACACTACTTAACAGCTGCAACAAATCAAACCTGTTGTCTTATATGTTGCATTAAAACTAGGGGCTCCTGGTTGGAAGCACTTCTGCAATCAATGAACCATTGGCTCATTTCATCAAGTATCATTTGCAATTTTTGTTTGGGGCCATATCTGCATTTTTATAAGCTCAATTTACTTCAGATGCTCAATAACATGGTTGACAGAGTATATCTTAAGAGTTTGTTCAGCCTCCATAGCCCAGTTATTCCATCTTCCAGATCTTGGTCTACTTTTATAGGCTTTTTCAGCTTCAACATATGGATTTTTATGGCCAATACTTGTTGTGTTTGATCACTGAAGCGGTCGGGAATGCCATTGATCAATGTGCTGATCTGTGTGGAAAGCCACATTCACAACTGCCAAGGACAGATAACCAATGGGCCAAAATGACTATTAGCCACCTCCAGTAAAATAGAATTCAAGAAATGCCATGCTGCATTAATTGGTTCATGGGAGAGTATGGTGGAGATTATTGCTAGATAAGAAAAGGCTCCCTATATCACACTGAGGGTTCCATTTAATTCCAACAATTGCCAGCCAGATTCCCTATTGTGGATTTGTACCATCTTGTACTGAGGACCGGCACTCCTGTATTTGTCTAATTTTTGTAAAACATCACCACCATCTAGGTTGGTGGGTATCACTACACTAGCTTAGATGACCCCTGTGTGATCTAAATAGGTGACTTGGGAAAAGGTATTCTCTGTAGTGGTGCCCCATCTATGATATCCTCCCATGTGTCTGCTATGGAGACTATTTTTGTGCCATTTGTTTGCCTGAACATTTGCAGGATACTAATACTTATATGTGGAGGTCAGTTGCCAGTTTTAGGTATATTTACAATTGAATGGCAGTGGGGTAACTGATAATGTAGAAAGTCCTCAGAGTCTCATGTTTTAGGAATTGTAACTTGCAGTATCCCATGCACTGAAATCTTATGATGAAGGCTGATCTAGGAATGAAAGGATTGATAAAGCAACATTTCTTCAGTTAAGAGAAGGCAAGCAATTCTGCAACATCACAAAACACACATCCAAATTGTTACCTTTGTTACCTTTGCCCAGAAGCATTGTCTTTTGGAGAATTTATTTTCTCCTCATCAAAGTGAATACAGTGGTACCTTGATTTATGAACTTAATCCGTTCCAGAATTCCATTCTTAAACCAAAGTGTTCCTAAACCAAGGCATGCTTTCCCATACAAGCGGGGGACTCAATATACAAATGGAACACACTCAACAGGAAGCGGTACATGTTCTGTTTTCAAGGCAAAGTTCACAAACCAAAACACCTACTTCCAGGTTTGCAGCATTCTTTTTAAAAAAAATTATTCAATTTTCTTTTTCTATTATTATATATATTTCATATCCATAACATCTATATCACATCACCTCATCCCTCCCCTCCTGGGCTTCCCCCAACTTCCACTTCTGGTTTGTTTCCCTTTTATTATATACTGCTGTTTCTTAAAAATCCACTATATCATTCCTTTATCATTTTACCTGTTCCTTTGTTAATTATAAAGATGTGAGTGTTTATTTAAATTGCAGCGTTCTTAATACAAGTTGTTCATATACTAAGCTGTTCTTAAACCAAGGTACCAAACTGTACAACTCTACTGAAACAATGGGGTGAAAATGAGTATGAGAACTATAGCTCGATGGTAGAGCACATTGTTTCCTTGCCTAAGGTTACAGGTTCAATTCCTGGCATCTCTTGATAGGGCTGAGAAACTTCCCTGACTGAAATCCTGGATTGCTGCTGCCAGTCAGAGTCATAGCTGTCAACCTTCCCTTTTTTGCAGTGGGAAACGGCGCTGGAATAAGGGAATTTCCCACAAAAAGGGGAAGTTGACAGCTATAGTCAGAGTAGATGATACTGAGGTAGATGGGCCAATGGTCTGATGTGGTATAAGGCAGCTCCCTGTTTTTCTAAGAAATGAACATAAGCTACTGGGCTCTATACAAAGCTTCAGACAGCACAAAGCACAAAAGATTAATTAGCCAATAAGAATGTTGGGGTGAGCTGTTTTAAATTTGAATAAATAAATAAGTTTTCCTCAGGGTCCCTTCCAATAGGACAATTCTGTGATTCTAGGAATTGCTTCATGCTTTACACCTAAGCCAAAGAGCACAGTGCAATTCCATTGGGACTGAGGGAAATGACTTATGGAGCATTGAAAAAGATTGCTATTGGGCAGGGATGGGTGAATTCATTTTATCTAATTTTGAACCCACTTGAACATCTTGTGTGTGAAATGTCAACTCAAGCTTGAGTTATTAGAGTTTTGTTCCTCTAAGGAGAAGCTTTGATAAAAAGAGCCAGGAAGAAAAATCTAATGGACATGAAGTGGGGGGAAATGAAACAGAAAGTGTGAAATGAAATATCTTGCCACGGAGAAATATAAAGGCAGAGAGAAAATAAGCCACAGAGAAAACTGTGTTTCCAGTGTCAGGAAAGAGATGTTCCCTTTCATGCTTACACAACTGGTACAAGCTGCATGATTAAGCATCGTTAATACTCATGATAACTAAGCATTTTTAAGTGGACACAGGAGACAGGATGGAATTGTCCATTTTGGCTACATTCTTTTTTTATTTGTTTTCCTTTAGAAATATTTATAAACTGTTCATATTACAAAATATCAGAGCAGTGTGCAGAAATTACAGCCAAGATATTTAGCTGTAGATATTTATTCCACAACTAAGTGTGGGAAATGTTTATTAAATACTGTAAGATAGGCCACACACCTATTTCACAGATGGAAAAGTCTTGTGGCTACTGGGTGCCATCACTATTCCATGGAAATTTATTTATTTCTGTTGTAACTGTTGTTGTATATTGCCCATTGGCTAAAGTCCTCTGCCTGATTTACAAACAATTACAAATGCAAAATATAGTCAGAAAAAATAAGAACAAAATCAGCCAAAATGTCAAACCCTCCCCCATTCTTCCTTTATTTCACCATACAGTTTTCATGAGGCCAGCCAGTCAGAGTTTTCCCACATACAAACCTTCATTTAATCAACTGTTTGATACACCCTTTTGCTTTCTTTTCTTTATATTGTTATGCACACCAGTGCCCACAGCTTTGCTTACTGTGAAATAATTCTATTAATTCAGCTAAACTTCTTATGGATCTACGAATCTAGTCAGTAAACAGAATCTGAATGCAACTTGGAAGATTTGCTACTGGCTGAAAGCAAACAGTTCTAATTTGGCGTTCTGCCGATATTGTGCTTTAAAAAGCTGTTTTCTTCCTTTAGGGTGATTTAAATAAAAGACATTGGAGAAAGAAGAGCTCCTTTGTCACACTTTGAATGTAATATAATGTACATTTTGAGCTGGGTTGTTTAGGTTTGTCTGAGATTACAGCACGAAAAAGGCATTATGCTACAGTTGGTCTTTATAATCAAAAAACATCTGAGACCACTAATCTCTATTTGATTTAGTGCCATTGAAAGCGGTGAAACTACATCAGCATAAATGATTTGAGATTTAACTACAGCTCTAGTGTAAACCCTTAGGAAATGCCTCAAAATGGCAGCCACCTTGTGGTGGGAAATAGACACTGCCTGCAAACTGGTGCTACAGAGAATTCAAATAGGTGGGACTTACTTGCATGTTTAGTTACTTTTTTGAAATGTAAGGCTGGTACAGACATTTGAGGAAGCAATAATCTTGCCTGTACCTCTTGAGTCTGTTCCTAAACTATCAGATACAGAAGTTGCAAACTCTAGTTTCCTTGGCACTTATTTGCCCTAATTTATAATAGTCCTGTCAGAATCTGAGAAAGAAAGTTGTAAACATTGGAAGGAATCTCAGATATCATCAGTTCTTACTTCCTGCCCATGTAGGAAATCTATTACATCATCCTTGATAGGGGACTATCATCCTCTTCTTAAAGCCTCTAACACTTCCTGTTCAGCTGTTGAATGGCTCATATTGTCGGGAAGCTCTTCTTAATATTTAGTCTACTAACCCCTTCTTTCCTTGTAATTTGGACCAATTGGTTCAGGTCCTACCTTCTGGAACAGCAACAAAATTACTCCATCATCTTTGAGACAGCCCTTCAAATATTTGAAGATGGATATCCTATCACCTCTAACTTTATTCTTCTGCAGACTAAACTTATTCAGCTCCTTCCACCTTTTCTTATTATAGCCTACTGTAACTTTGTTCTAAGAAGTTACAGGTAGGTAGCCGTGTTGGTCTGCTACTGGAAATATTTTTTTATTTTTTATTTTGTTTGTTCTAAGAAGACCTATACTTGTTTGAAGAGGAAACTATTATTACAGATAACCTACTGTTTATTAACAAGTTAACTGGTGAAAGGAGAAGATGCTACTGCTACAGTATTATTGAATAATTACTTGAGCTGCATTACTAGGCTGAAATTTTACTGTTCAATTCCCCTTTACTTTAGGATCTTGATTGAGATTATTTGATTGAGGTACAGATACCGTGACTGTCTGTTGTTGTTTCCACTCTTGAATTGTTGGCTGATGATAATATTTCCGCTTCATCTGTGGATGTCATGGGTGGAGTACTTAGGCTTCCACACCTCTAAAGCAGAGGTCACCAAACATTTTGGGCCAGTAGGCATATTTTGAATTTTGAGAAAGTGTCATGAGTGCCAGTAACTAAATGGCAGCCATGGGAGTGTGGCATAACACACAGTGGTTGCCATGGTAGTATGTAGAGGAGGCTGAGGTGTGTAAACAGGACCTATGCAGTAAGAGCAAGTGGCCTTTCATGCCTTGTCAATTTTTGAGGGGATGTTTATTGTGACCTTTTGTGGGCACTATAGTGGGTACACTGATGCCTGTAGGCACCACATTGGTTACCCCTGCATTCAAGGTTCAGCTTCAGGCCTGCCTTTGGCAGAAGCAAATGGATTTTTAAACAGCTTCCTCTTTATTAGGAACAACACAAAGAAATGCAACACTTTTGCAGCAAGGCAAAGCAACTCCCAAAGTAAGACAGAGTAAATGAAAGCTATGCCTAGCGGGGCATCAATCCAGCATCAGTCAAGAAAGTGAACTGCTCCATTGCAGTCCACTTAAAGATACATTAAATATACGACAGCTGACAAGCTAGCTGCTGTGTGAGGCCAGTTGCATCCAGAAAAATAAGTATGATTCCAAGTTGGAAATCAGCTCATAAGACAAGTAAGCACATAGTGCAATTTATAGCAACTGCATCCAAGAGGATCTGTGAGTAGGACTTGAGGCATAGATTCTCATTTGTGCTCCTGGTATTTTCAGCAAAACTTCTTTACTGCAACTTGTAAAATAACATGCTTGTGTTTGATAAAAACAGGTAGTTTTTCATGTTGTCTTTCTTTTATTTGTATGAGATGAAACTACATCCCCGTGTGCGACTCATGCATTTGCCCAGACATACAAATAGAAGCACCAAGTTTCCTTGGGTGGGGGTTGAGCCACTAATAGGGTTGCCATATTTCCAAAAGAAAAAGCCAGGACACCCCTCAAAGTTGTTGAGCTTTTTTTAACAGAAATGCCAAACACACACACACACACACACACACGATTTTTTTGTATAAGATCCAGGACAAAGCAATAAGATCCAGGAGAGAAATTCCCTCCGGACATCAATTCCGGCTTTGAAATCCTGGTAATGTCTGGGAAAATCCAAGCATATGGCAGCCCTACCCATTAATGAATTGTGTTTCATAAGCCTACTCTTAAGAATGTTTATTGAGTTATAAACCCCACTGAGTTCAGTGGGTTTTTCTACTATGTAACTGTATGTACAATCACAGCCCTGATTTTGAATGTCTTTGAACTGATTCACACCTACATGTTAGTTGGAGGGCCCTGGAAGTGAATTGGGATTATAAACATTTTGTCTGTGGAACTTTATATGTAATGGTTGCTTCATTTATGCAAGTCATCACATAATCTTAAAGTCACCGAGTAATGATTGATGCATGTGTGAACTCATTCTTAGTTCCTACCACTGCTCTTTCACATTTTCTTAGCTAGGAACTTGTTCTATCTTTGCACATTCGTATAACTTTCTGTCACACAAGGAACAAGTTTGAGATGGAACAACTGAACTGTTGTAGGGAAATAAATCATTATGTGTATTAGTTTTTAGCACACAACAGGAATAGTGGGAATTTCCAAGGAATTCGTTTCTGCCTCATTCTCCTGCTGGCGTCTGCTGTAATTCTTTAAAATGTTCAGTGCCCATTTGTGTGATCAGACTTCTCCTCCTCTACTCATTCTTTTCTTTTTACTGCTTGGGGGCTCCTCCAATCCACTGGCAGTTCCTCTAATAAACCAGGCTGATTTCAAGCCTGAAAACTAGCCCAATGTATGCATCTTGAAGCAACAAGAAAAATTATACACGCGCGCGCGCGCACACACACACACACACACTTTATATTTTGTTCTTTCACACTTTATTGTCCTGGCCAGAACAGGAAGCAGAAAAGCTGAGATACTGTGGACAAAACCACTTTTGTGAGATTAAACTCCAGCTGTGGTTTATCACATGCTTTCAGATAGATGGGATGCAGTTCAGCAGCTGGAGGTTTGATGTTTATAAAAGCACTTCTAACATTTGCTTCAGTTTGCCCATCACTTCATACTCAGAAAAATAAATGTTTTCTATCAAAGAGGAAAAGTCATATAACAGTAAACTTGTTCCTGGCTCTGTAACATTTTATTTTTGTGTTCATGTGTGCTTATTGACTTTAATGGATGTTGCGTATACTGCAGTGCTAGCCATATGGACTATACAGCAACCTAGAAAATATTCAGTAACGTATTTGTCCTCTTTCTGTCTCTCTGGAATCAATTACTAAGTGAGCAAAGAAAACTGTTAATGCCATAACTTTCCAATGGATTGAAACAATATGGCTGCCACAGATTTATTTTCAGTTACACAATAATCGGTGGAGAGGGAAATTAAGAGGGTGTGTTATTTAGCAAGCCTGAAACAATATTTTGCCACAATTCACAGTACAGTGCATAGTCAGCAAGAAATGCATTTAACATAAAATATTGTGTGGGGTAATGAGAGCTTTTCAGGGATGGTGGTGGTTAGGAATCTACACAAACTGTCCACTTTTCAACAATATCAGACATGTAGGAACGTAACACTAGAAGAGTGTCTCCCAAGTAGGAATAGCAAACATCAACAGCCAGTGTGGTGTAGTGGTTAAGAGCGGTAGAATCGTAATCTGGGGAACCGGGTTCGCGTCTCCGCTCCTCCACATGCAGCTGCTGGGTGACCTTGGGCTAGTCACACTTCTTTGAAGTCTCTCAGCCCCACTCACCTCACAGAGTGTTTGTTGTGGGGGAGGAAGGGAAAGGAGAATGTTAGCCGCTTTGAGACTCCTTCAGGTAGTGAAAAGTGGGATATCAAATCCAAACTCTTCTTCATCAACGGAACTATGGCCCAATCCACACCTGACATTTAAAGCACCACGATACGACTTTAAACAGTCATGGATTCCCCTAAAGAATCCTGGGAACTGTAGTTTGTTAAGGATGCTAAGAGTTGTTAGGAGACCAATATTCCCCTTACAAAGCTATGGTTTCCAGTGTGGTTGAACAATCAATTCTTCTTCCCAAGGAACTCCAGGGAACCCTGTGGAGGGAGTAAGGGTCACCTAGCACAGGCATAGGCAAACTCGGCCCTCCAGATGTTTTGAGACTACAATTCCCATCATTCCTGACCACTGGTCCGGTTAGATAGGAATGATGGGAGTTGTAGTCCCAAAACAGCTGGAGGGCTGAGTTTGCCTATGCCTGATAACAACTCACAGCACTGTTATCAAACTGCATATTCTGGGATTCTTTGGGGGGTGTATTTAAATGTGCAATGCAGATGGAGCCTAGAAGTTTCTGCATTGACTCTCTTCTAGTTTCACAGTTCCACCCCCAAAATGAATGTTGCTTATTCTTTGTGTTGTTCCCCTGGATGAACACTGCTAGACCCAGGCTCGGGGCAGTGCATAGTGGACCCATGTAAAAGATTCCTGTCTCACTAGCAAATATATTCAAGGATCCCTTGTGAAGTGCACATACACATGAGTTCCCACATACCCATGTAGCACATTCAAGAGCCATGTTTATAAAGGATGCTGTTTGTGTGAACGTTGCAAAGTTTAAACTTGGAGTCCAAAGTACATGTTCTTAGATATATTTTTAAAGGAGTAGATGGCAGAAAACCTGGGCTATTAGCTCTTAAGAATCTTAACAGACTGGAGTTTTTAGATAATGCAGTATAAAGACGATTGTAGTAGGAGACCCTGGCAAAGGCTCTGTAGATGACCTCATGAGTGGGTCTTTGTGGTTTGCAACCCAAATGTGGAAGGTTCATAAATATTTTACTGGAGTCCTTTGTTAGCCAAGGGGTGTATTTAGTGAAGCAGACCTTCAAGTAGTAGCACTGTTGGATGGTTTTTAAAAATAGCAGCTTCTTTACAGTGACCTCAAGCAACACATGTGTTTGAGTTATCTCGGAGGAGCCATGTCTGATGACATACTGCTCCAATACAGCTGTAGCTGCCAACTTGTAACTTTTCATTTGTTGAAAAGGATATTTTTCCTCAAGATTTCAAGAAACCTATTTAAATAATTTGGCTTTGTAACGGTTTCATTTGTTAAACAAGACTGGCAAACGTTAACATTATGCATGGCTCTCTCTCTCTCTCTCTCTCTCTCTCTCTCTCTCTCTCTCTGTTGTACAACTATAGCATATTTTCCTCTAAGATATTTTTTTGGCTTGTTCCAAGTGGAAATGCAAACTGAGGAGAACAGAAATACTTGCTTACTTCAGAACATCTACTTAAACAAACAATTTTAAAAGTGCTGCAGTTGCAGACTAGGGAAGGGTATGTATGCAAGAACATGTTAGTTGTTTACCAAAGTACATTTAAGTAAAGCAGGACAAGGAATTCACAGAAGAACAAGTTAGCTGCTATCCAGCAGAGAGTTGGGTGTTTTAAAACAGGGGGAACCAGAGTTTAGGCTTGTCAGATTTCCTTTCCTTTTTCTTTTTTTTACTAGAGCCCCAAGATCTACCAACCAGAGCCAAGTGCAATTGACACAAAGCTGGGATTAAGGAAATGTCTGCCCCTGAGCACATTCTCAGCCTAGCAATTTGTTTTTAGCACCATAATTGAACACACTGTCATTTCACACAAAAAAGTTTACCAATTTATTTTTCTAAATTTCAGCCACCAAATTTAAGGAGGGAGTGAGACTTCCCCCCAATGTTATAATAAATGGGAGTTTGGAACTCTTGCAAATCTGTAGTATCTCAACCAGAGATCTACAAGGAGATCACAGTGGAGCTTGCCCCCAGACCCTATCTCTAAAAGCAGCGTAATCTATTTCAATGTGCATGTACAGTGAGAGAACTAGAGCTCTATTAACAGTAGTCTGGGGGTGGGACCTGGAAAGTGAACTAATAATAATAATAATAATAATAATAATAATATAAATAGACCTTGGGATAGGCTGTTATACTAAGGGCCAATCTATAAATGATGTACATCACAGAGGACTTCTTTTATATGAGTTTCAGTTGGAACTTTTTATCCAATTCATTAGGTTGTTTTTGTTTCATTTTTCATTTCAGAGTTTCTCCAAGGAGCTATGGTGCACTTAACTCTCTGACATTAGATTCTCACAACAACCCTGTGAGGTAGATTAGGCTGAGAGATAGCAACTGGCCCCAAATCATTCAGTACATTTCATGTCTGGGTGGTGGTTATTTGAATCAAGGGTACCTTTTAATGTCTGGTACTGCTACAGCTTCTGTCCCCATCATCACTTTATACCCAAAAACCACACAAGCCAGTCTGCCTTTCTCTTGAGCCCTGAAGCTTAAGGGCCAGAGGACGTATTGAAGGAAATTAGAGATACCATGTTGATTTTTGATAACAACATTAAAACCTGAGAATAGAATGGAAGGGGATAAAAGAGAAAAGCTGTTATAGGAAAAGTTGATGTTATAATAGATCAGGGTGGAGGGATGAAAGAAACAGAAATTTGGTAAGAGGAATAGTGTACAAGTTAAGTGTGAATGTGGAAGGGGAGAAGAAATAACTGGAGATGAGAAAAATTCATTAAGAGTTATAGGGGAGGGGAAAAATAAAAAAGTGATTTCCATCTACAGAGCCTATGGACCAATAGAATTCTGCCTTCAGATGGGCAGATGGAGTGCTCCAATTATGCACCCTGCTTAAGGAAGCTAAACTGAAATGCCCAACCACAAGGAAACTGCTGTGGCAAAGAATATATCCTTCAGTTCCACTTACTCTGTTCTGTTCCTCCTCCACTTGTCAGTCATTCCATCTCCAACTACTCAAATTCTATGGACTGTTGGGGTTTCACCTCCCTCAGGGTTCCCCCCCCCCAAAGGATTTTTTAAACATTACTTCTGTAAACCTTGGGAGTACATCAGTTGTGCAGGTAACTCTTTTGTGCATGGGGACTGCCATTTTGGTTAAATAAAGGTAGGAACTCTCCCCTGAAATTTAGAAATAGGAGCTCAGCCTCCCTCTGGAACCATGGGAGTTCTAGAGGACCACTGGTTCCCCATTGTCGGTCAACACCAGAGTTTCCGAAACTTGGGTCTCCCGCTGTTTTGGGGCTACAATTCCCATCATCCCTGACCACTGGTCCTGCTAGCTAGGGATGATGGAAGACCCAAGTGTGGGAAACCCTGGTATACACAAACATGTTAGAAAACGTGCAGTTCCTTATTTTGTGCTTTACCTGACATATAATCATCCTAGTATCTGTATGTTTGTGCTGTGCAACCCTTTCAGTGCTTGTTTATAGATGTTAATTACTTGTCATTTATAAGGAGCTTTATATGCTTTGCAAACATTAAGGAGTCATTTTTATTAGACTGGAATTGGAACAAGATTGTGGACAGCAAAAGGTTGAGTAATACAATGACTTAACTTGGACACGTCTGCTTTGTTAATTTCTGCCTCTGAGAATAGAGTAAGGATTTTGGCAGACACCTTTGCTTAGGTAGCCAATAGAGGTCTCTCCAGATGTTTGGGGGTTCCTATGGTAATAAGCAACTTTTAAATTTAAAAAGAATTTTAGTGGTATTAGTAGAGCAAAACCCCTTAACTTTCTTCCCAATAAATTTTATGCAGTCACCCAGGTGGAAGCTGTGTAACTACTGAAGTGGAGTGAACATTTCCACTTATTACCTTTGTTGATTTTTAATATATTTTTGTGGTAATAACGTAGTTTTGAATAATAATTTAGAACAGCACTGAGAATTTCTTTCTTTCCTCTATTTAAGGATATACAGCTGGGCCTTTCTTGCTAAAGTTTTATGGATGATGATATTGCTTGGTATGATTAGTTACAGAACCTGTAATACAGAACCTTGGGCCTCCATCTGTTTTTGGACTATGTCTCCCATCATCCCTAGTGGTCAAGAATGATGGGAATTGTAGTCCAAAAGCACATGGAGACCCAAGTTTTGGAAAGCCTGTTCTGGATGTTGTTAGACTATATCTCCCACCCGTAAACACTGGCCATGCTAGCTGGTGGCTGATTGGAGTTGGACAACATCTAGAAGTCCATGGGTTCCCCATCCCTGCTATGGAGTCTGCTACCTGGCTTCATGTGGTACAGTGACAATAAAGTATTTCTATTTTCATACTGCCATTACCAATCAAAGGGCTTAGAATGCTGACTAATCAGTTCCCTTATTTGCAGTACATCCCTAGGTTATGCAAAGGATATGTGTTACAAATGTACATTCATCACACTTTCATTCTGTCCTAGGATCCCCTGAGCTTGAAGGGCATGTTTCTAATTTATGGCTCTATCCATAACTGTAGGTGGCAATGGAAAGTTAGAGAAGGAGTTTTGGAATTTCTGCAGGGTTTTAGAATAGAAGAAAGGACTGGGGGTAGCAAGCAAATGGCAAAGGCGTATTCAGAAAGCAGGAAAATGTTGTCACAGGAAAGTTGGAGGGAGAATTATCCCATGAATATGAATCTTTGTTTAGGTGTAAACATACTAGTAAGATGCTGGTTTGGAAGACAGAAAGTAAAGGCTTGAATTTGAGTTGGCTTCTTTATCTTATCTTATCCTCACTCAACACATTGCAACTTCATAATTTATTTTGCATATTTTAGTCAAATTCAGTTGCTAGATGATGATGATTTGATGCGGTGTTGAACTGAAGCATTTACTCTTCAGTGCCTTGCTTACACAAAACCAACACTCTAATATATTTGACTTATCTCCAGGAATTCAGGAGTACAGGAAAGACATGCAATGGAAAGACAAAAGTGATGGAGCCCAAAATGTATTACTGCTTAATACCAGGGGTATTGCAAGGTATTAAAAGGACTCAGGATACAGGCCCATGACACAAACCTGCACACACTGTGTATAAGTCAATGTATATGTATAGATGTGTATGGAAAATCAATATGGCGTGTGGCTGGGATCCTATAAGCAACATTTTTAAATGAAAAGTGAAATCTGAACACCACAATTTATGGAGGATATTGACAAGCTGGAACATGTACAGAGTAGGACAACCATGATGATCAAAGATCTGGAAACCAAGCTTTATGAGGAAGAGTTGAGGGAGTTAGATTGGTTTGGGCATATTCAAATATCTAAAGGGCTGTCACATGGAAGATAAAGCAAATTTGTTTTCTCCTGCTCCAGAGGGTAGGACCCGAACCAATAGTTTCAAGTTATAGGAAAGGAGATTCTGACCAAACATCAGGATGAACTTTCTGATGGTAAGAGCTGTTCTGTGGAAGGTGGTGGCCTCTCCTTCATTGGAAGCTTTTAAGCAGAGGTTGGATGGTCATCTGTCATGGATGCTTTAGCTGAGAATCCTGTACTGCAGGGTTTTGGATTGGAGGACCCTCAGGGTCCCTTCTGATTCTACAATTCAATGATTCTATTCTATGTGTTCAGAGCATCCTCTTTGAAGGAAATGAATGCGGATGCCCCTGGAATTGTGGGTATAGGGATGTGTGTGAGAGAGCCACTGCAAAACAGAGATAATGTGGTGCTTCCAGATGTTGTGGACTACAACCACACTAATGGTCAGGGTTGACACGCATAACAACTGGAGGGTGTTACAATGACTACCTCTGCTCCAGGAAATAATTTATTTGGACATTAACCTCTATTCCTCTGGGCTAATCCACTTTGGAAAGTGAACTTGGTTCGTTTATTTTATTTTCATGTTTCTTTCTTTTATAGCTTCTGAACCTATCATCTATTTTAATTATTTGCATCATGCAAATGGTTGTTATTCACATTAGCCACTGGAACTGCTTGACCTGTGAGCTAAAACATTTTGTGATAAATATTTGCCGGTGCTAGAAAAGTGAGATTCTCCTTCTTAGAGAAAACATCCCCAAGTGGCAGGCATAGTATGAGATAAGGGTAATAGTTCCTTAAGGAAGCAGGAACGTCTTCAGTAGCTAGTGAGCAACATCTAATAGTCCATTTAGAAAACGTAAGAACATTTATTTTCTTGTCTTGTTCATTCTTTCTGACTCAATAATAGCTCCTCTCCTTAAAATAACCCTACTGGTATTACTTAGCTGAAATTTATTCTTCGCATTCTAGCTTTTAATGACCGTAAAGAATTCTTCAAGGATCTCATTACCATGAATATCATATTTTGTTTCTCTGGTTGCTGTACTGATGATTGTTGCTGAATATCCCTGCTGTGTGTGAAATTCTCAACTTACTTCAATTCGACACATTGTAATTTTCAAGTTGGCTGATGGAAAGATTTCACTAAATACCCACAAAATATTAGTTTTCAGATGTTGCTACTCATTTTTATTGTGGCCTCATACAGTGGACATTCAGAAAGCACATTTTCATGTCTGGAATTGAGTTAATGTGATTATTAACATCTGTACAAGCTTAGGTGAGTGCCATATTTTATATAATTTTATTATGAGCTTGGGCTTGCTTTCTGAACAGCACACTGGCCCAAGTCATGTCTTTGGGATTTTTGAGCAGCTGCTAAGGTGCTGGTAATGAAAACCCACTTCCATAACTGCCAGCAAGGCACAGATGCTCTGGAGTCCGGACAGGTACTTTGGGAGCAGAAATAGTATTAGAATTGTTGAGAATCAAATTGGAAGACTAGTAAGAAGTTATACCTTCATGGGAAAAAACCGCTGAAAGAGCAAATGTAAGCAATTTGTGAAACAGAGACAAGTTGAATATTATATTATATTTCTCTATTGTTTTCTAACAAAAATTTAAAAAATCTGCCTTCCATAACTCTCATTATACTGCACTTCTAGCAAAATAATCATAGCCTAAATTCCTACCTTCACAAATACACAAATTCCCTCTTGTAATTATTTATCAGTACATTGTATAGAATTTGAGGCAATTCTGTTTATGAATTGTGGATTAAGAAAGTATTTCTTGATGTGTTCATATCCTCCGCAGGGATATATGCCTGTCAAGGAGTTTCTGAGTAAACACAGACCCCAGAATCAATGGCATTGTATTATACTGGAATTTGGCCAAGTATTTCATCACGCAGCAAAATAGTACTTCTAGATGGCAAAGGGATGTTCTAAATCAGGGAATATGATGAGCAAGGATCATGCACGTTTAGCACTTTGGAATCATGTAGAGATGTGGAATTACTCCATGTGGATTAAGCTACAGCTAATGCCTTACCTGGCCATGTTATGGTTATTTGTGGCTAATCTTTCATTTTCTTACTGGAGATTTTAAAAGCTGCTAACAGGTTTAAATGTGAATGGCTGAATGACTTTAAAGAGATATACAGTGGTACCTTGGTTTAATAACAGCTTAGTGTATGAACAACTTGGATTAAGAATGCTGCAAACCCAGAAATAGCTGTTTTGGTTTGTGAACTTTGCCTTGGAAGCAGAACGTGTTCTGCTTCCTGCTTAGTGTAAATTGAGTCCCCAGCTGCTATGGGAAAGCACGCCTTGGTTTAAGAATGTTTTGCTTTAAGAACGGACTTCCGGTACAGATTAAGTTTGTAAACCAAGGTACCACTGTAGTGGAAATGCCCAGTAAATGTTGCAGTATACATCTTGTCTGCTCATACTTTCATTCATTCATTCTTTTCCCCACTCTTCTTTTTTTTTAAAAAAAGCATCATTTGAAAGTAATGTCCTGCGATTTTTTTACTGGGCTTTCATATTCTTCATACTCTCCACATATACCTGTAAATTAGAGATGTTCTTATAGCCCCACATCACCCGTGTATTATATACAAAACTGAAGTCTCTTCACCACTTGCCGTATGCTGCATTAGGTTAATCTATAATAGCAGCTGATTATAAAACCAACTAGAAAGATCCATGAGAAGAAAGTTGGTAGGGAAAAAAAGTCTGTTATCAACAGTTCAAAATATAACTCAGGAGCTGTAGTGAATAAAATGGAAGGCTGGGCACTCCAGGATGCCTGGGAGTACAATCTTATGTCTTCTCTGAAGAACTTCAGTGAGTCTTTCTGCCAGGTTCAGTGTGTATCAGGGGTGCCAAGTTGAATAAAATATTGAGGGGGAGGGGTACAGGTAAGCCCAGCCTTGCATAATGGATCACATGATGCGGTGCTCACACACCATTTGAATGGCGATGCCCATCAACTTGGGGGGCAGCTCCCTCAGAATATGTTATTGGGGTGCGAAAACCACCTGGCCCCTAGAAGGTGGTGCCCTATGGTGTATATTTATACACATGTGCAATAAGGATGGGAGGAAAAAATGATTTCATTCGGATCCCTACTTTGCACTTTTGGAAAAAAAAATGTGAGCTGAAACAAAGCTGTCCTTCAAAATTCATATTTATCCAATTTTTTTTAATATGGTCCCCCCCCCCCGGTGTATAAAAATGCGCATGTCAGGGGAAAGTGTGGATAAAAATGCATATATTAGTGAAAATAACATACAAAATGCCTTGCGTTAGAGAAAGATGCTCATAAAAATGTGCATCTTAAGCAAAATTGCACTCAAAAATGTGTTCCATCAGGAGAAATGCACACTTAAATGCTGGCAATTTTTTTGGGTGAGGACTTTTATTTTTCAACAAAAGGGCTGCAGAGATGTGTCAAACTGAAGTCAAGCTTGGAAAAATGAGAAACCAGAATTGACAGAGTTGACCATCTCTAACATGCACCAGAGACAAATAAATAAATAAATAAATAAATAAATTAAATTAAATTAAATGCCCCAATGCTGACTGGGAGGGAATGCAACTGTGACGAATCTCTAGCAACTTCTACAGAATAATACAAGGTGGCACTCTGGGAAACAAAGTTATTTACAGTGTAGAAAGAACCAGCATGTTTGGCATCAGACACATAAATGGAAGATGCCTAGATTTTGTCCCAACCATGTAGCATTTTTCATGATGATAAAGTTACCATATTTCATACACATACATCCACAAGTCACATCTTTAACATGGGTTAATTCTGCACTTCTGTTGCCTGCAATGCCCCCTCCACCACCAGCTACAAGCACCTGCCTTGAAGCATAACCTATGATTATATATTTACTTTCACTGAGACTGCTTCATCTCTGCTTTGACCTTTATCTTGTAACTTGACCTTGCAGAAGGGGGGGGGGGGAATCAACAGGAGAAAAAAAATAAACATGGAATACAGTGCACAGAAGGGTGTTGGTCTAATACTGACTAAAACAAGAAAATAAATAATGTGAGATGTTGAGGCAGATGAGATAATGCACTGTAGACACTCAAAGCCATTATATTCATGCATACAATAATTATATATGAGTGGTATCGTTTTCAGTTATTAAGTACCACTGAGAATATTTAAGGCTATGCTTGTCATTTGGCTTGTCCCATATATTACTGGGGTTCTGTATGTTCCCCATGTAACTTAGCTGATTCGCCCCAACCCCAAATAAAATAATATTGCCAACTCTCTTTTACAGGTTTGGAGTAGTTTATGGGAATAGTATTGTTGGTCCACAGCAAAAAGGTATGCAAGCTATGATTCAAAATGACAATTTCTGAGGCCTGTGGGACAAGGAAACAATATACAATTAAAACAAGGTCTAGCATGGATGGAAGGAAGTCGAATTTTAGTTCAATTTATGTTAAAATATGTTATAAGTATATGGCATGGTGGTGGGTGGGAAAGGGGGGGAATGGTTCGTATGATCTGCTAATTATTATTTTTCTTTGTTATTTCTGTGCCTTTATTTGTATTCTTTGTGATTTATACCTTCTATTATTTATTTGTTTGTTTGTTTGTTTGTAATTTTTGTATCTTTTTGGCTTTTGGAAAGTAAAATAAAAAAATAAAAAAATGAAAATGAAATTAAGTTAAGTTAAGGGATGGGCGAATCTGTCAGTTTCAGTTTCTCTTGGTTTCTCATTTTCCCCAGTCTTAATATTAGTTCTCCACGTTTCCATAAAGTTACCATTTTAAAAAAAATCCATGAAAATTCAACAGCATTTTAGTGTAAAATTCTCTGAATATACCTGTTTTTGTATGCAGTTCTACCTAATATACATGTTTTTGCAAAGCAATTTTCCCTAATAGGAAACCTTTTTACATTATTTTAACTAACTGATATATTTTGGTGCATACTATACACCGCTATATGCATTTTTGTACATATTACTTGACCAGAGAAATGCACTACAAAATTTGGAGAAGCGCAAATTTCAAAGAATGGCTGCATTTCAGAAAGTGCAAAATAGGTAGATTCACCTTTAAATGTGACGTGAAGCCAATTTGCCCTGTATCCCTAGCTAGAAGTCTGTGTTTTCGAATGGGGTCACAATCTATAATTAAAAACAGGTCTCTGTTCTTAAATGGGGAACAATGAATAAGCCACATCTGTGATTTTGAGTGACAGGCGATATAACAAGAGAGCACAATAATGTTTCAGGGGCTGTGAAAATCCCATTGTGGCAAAATGCCATATCTGCTTTTGCAAATAAGTGTACTGAGCATGTCGTGCCAATGCTCTGAAAGGTGAACAAAAATAAAAAGGGAAGGCTTTGCACATTCCTAAAAGCAGACAGTATAAGGTATGATAGCATGTGAAATCATTCAATCTACAATTTAGAGTAGTAAAGTTAAAGAACAGGCTTATTTTTAAAAAAGGATAGTAGGGTAAGAGAAACAGATTTGGAAATCAAGAGTTAGGGAATGAATTTATGCACTACAGACAAGTCAAGAAGAAAACATTAGGCAAGCAAGCAGAGTGGGGCGGGGGGGACTCCTACAAGATAAATGACATGTTAGGCAGAATATGCTCTATGTAATATTAACAATAACTTTGCCTGTCACACACCAAATCCGCAGCAAGCCACCTTGCCATCTTATATAATGTTACAGGATGGCAAATCATTTTTTTTAAGCAGATGGAGACAAGTGGTGGATTTTGTCTTTTTGGTTTCAAAACAAAGAATGCAGGGAAGACTTTATGGATTAGAAACAGAGTTTCCCCCTGTAGAGATGACAAGAAAGCATTCAGAGGGGATTTTGTGGCATCTTTATCTTCCTGACACAAATGTAATTCAGTTCAGCCTTGAAAGCTGCTAGCTTTGGCCTGCTGCCTGCTGTACTTATGGGTTATATTAAGGTCATGATGAATACTGCAAACCCATGTATTCATTGCACAGAATAAGACTAGGATTTCTTTTTTAAAAAAACCTTGTTTTAGTTATGTTCTCCTACTCTTTCTTGTTATCATGATTAGTTATTAATCTAGTTTATTAATTTCATTTGAAAATCCTCTGAGGAACTAGAGGAGATTACCAGGTGCTTGGCACACAGTTAATGGTAGTAGCAGCAGAAAAGGAAATTTGCCATTTGGCAAGGGCAAAGAGAAGCTAAGGGGCAGGACTAAAGGTAGACCAATCACAATAAAAAAATATGGTGGTTTTGTGAGCCTGGACATGGAGAAGGCATAGTGTATCAACTTTGGAGAGGATTAGGGAGGCCGTAGGGCCATGAAAGCTGACTCACCTACAATCACTCAGAGCAGCATGTCTGTAGTAGAGATATTGACAAGCGTTAACAGACTCAGGCACAGAATCTAGCTTCAGAATATTTGCTTCAATGAGAAAGTATGCATTACTGAGCTGCTTGATTCTTCTCCTGTTTGGATTGAAATCTGAACGAAAGAAGAATTCCCAGTCAACAATCTGACCCTAGAAAAATGGTCTGAAGGGCAAAAGTCCACCCTTTGGGGTCCCTCATGGAGGCAATTGGGCTTTGATTTCCCCCCTCTAGTTTTCTGTGGAGGTCTAAAATATAGCCCTCCTTCACCACAGAGCCTCTTGGGTGTTAAGACTAGCAGAGGGTGCCCACATGGAACTTTTGCCACCCTCAGATTTTTGTGGGTGGTGGTGGCCCAATAAAGTGCATTTCCATGGCAGCCCCTAAATTATGTCTCCCCACAGAGGTGTGTCTAACACCTCCACTATACAGTTTTTTTGTGAACGCTGAAAACATACCTCTTTGACACCTGAGATGTATATTTTCAGGATCCACCCTACTCCTGTAAAAGTTGCTTTCACTGAATTTAACACTGAATTTTAAAATGTTGAAACCTACCCTAGACCTGCTGGTAAAATAATAATAGCAGCTAATAATAATAATAATAATAATAATAATAATAATAATAATAATAATAATAATAGTTTTGTTAGGATGTTGTGCTTATGAACAAAGGTCTCTCGAGAAGTGCAGACTCTTGTCTCTCATTCCTAGTTCCCCATGTTTTTTTCTGTGGCTTTGCTTGAGGGCTGATTGGAAGTGTTTCCCGTGGTAAAACTGTGTGTGGATACTGCCAAAGCCCACATCATGGAGTTTTTTGAGGGTGCCCATTGAAGGGCTGCAATGGAAAAAAGCAGCTTCGACACCAAAAGGCCACCCTTCTGAATTGTAAAAGTGAAGTTTGACAAATGAATTGTCAGTCTGAATACAAAACACACCTTCTTCAGCAGGAGATGCAAGTGTGTCATGGGTAAGAGTCTCCATTTACTGAAGTGTTGTCTCATTGCACACATTTCTTTCCTGAGGTTACCACATTTTTTTCAAAGAATCCGGGGACACTTTTTTTGGAAAAGAAGAAGAAGTAATATCTTCTCTTCTGTGGTCTCCTCTGTTGCGTGTCCTTCCTCTGGGCCCTGGCCTGCTCTCTTGGAGTGCTAGCCACCATGGAGTAGGCTCTGGTTGGGCCTGGGCTTAGCCACGTGTCCTTGCCCTCCTGGTGCTCTCCTACCTTTCTTCCTCAGTGGCGGCAGTAGCACAGCAAGGTCAGGGCTCTCCCTCTTTTTTCTCCTTCCTCTTTCTCTCTCTTCCTTCTCCTCCTTTCCTCCTTCTCCCTGCATTGTTTCTAGGGTTTTCCTGGCCCCAGAGCACGGCTCTGGCTGGCTTCAGGAGCTGCCCGCTGCCGTGGCACCCACCATTTTGCCTTGCCAGAAGTCCCCATATGTCTTGTGCTGTTGAACCAATCACACAACATTCATTCCCTACCAATAAATCTACGACACTTAAAATATAAATCCAGGGACATTAAATGAAACCCAGTGACATTCCAGGGATGGATTTTGTCCAGGGACAGATTTGTAAATCCAGGGACTGTCCCTAGGAAACGGGGACATCTGGTAACCATATTCTTTCCACAAGTTGGGATACAGTGGGTGTGCATAGCATTTCATACTGTTGAATGGTGCCCAGTGTAATTATTAGTGTCAACAATGGATTTACCCTGACAGATGTAAAGAATTGGAGGAATGATATCCTAAGCATCTTTCATCATTACAAAAATCCTGTCTAATTGATGGTGAACAGAACAACTTCCATACTAAGCACACATCTTATGCTGTTTATCCTGGATTTTCATAATCATTAGGGTCTGGTGTTAAGACACTTAACATCAGGTGGGGTGGCTTTAAAATATGTTTTTGGCCCTACTTCAAAAACCCTCTGGTGAAAACTATCTGGTTAGGTTGGTTTTGGATTTGGTTCAAGCTTCAGATGTTATGACTGAGCTTTCAGCACCTTTGACAATAATAATACATAACAGGCAGACAGGAATTTATTTGGAGAACATCAGGCCAAGAACTGAAATTGCAGTGAGATGAAATGTGGATTTCTGCGCATCTGAAAAGCACTTGTTTCAAAAACCATTGAACAATGTGTGATTCTGATATTGACAAAATGTTGAACCTGCCTGACTTCGGATAAATAGAAGTTGTTCTACATGGGGGTTGAATTGGTTACACTGTTCTTAACTAAGGCAGCGAAATATGTAATTGATGCCATTGTGATATAAGGACCCTCCATTTTATTAGTGTTTTAAATTATATGAGGATTAGGATGTTAGCTTTTCATTTAATTCAGTTACTTATGAGAGATGGATGAGATTGTTAAAAATATTTTTTGATCTATCATACTTTCCCCCTTTTTAACCCATATTGCTTATGCAGTCTAAGGATGTAATACTAAGATAAAGATTAAATGTCTGGGAGAACACAAATCTAAGCATTTAATTTTCTTCCTGGTTCTTCTCTTCCCCCTCCCCTTCATTTGATTATTCTCAAAACAACCCTGTGCAGTAGAGCAGGCTGAGAGTAATAACTGGGACAAGGTCAGTCACCTCATTGAGTTTTGAACCCACTTCTCTTGGGTTCTAGTCCAACTGCTGTATGTTCATAGAAATTCTACTTTTTCACTTAAGGTATCACTAACTGATTCACAGAAAGCAATGTCAATCAGGGAAGTGCAATAGCCAGCCAGCAGATACTTGGAAGAAGCTGAGGACGTTTATTATGTTATTGAAATATAGATTGGTGACTTGAGCTGTTAGTGCATTCTTTTGAAAGAATTGTGTTTTGCATCTTTACAAGCAAACTGTTCAGCTAATCCTGATTCCTAACTCACTTCCCCCCTGCTTAAAACATCAGACATGATGCATCTGAATCACCACCTGGGGTGAGCTAGCCTGTCTTCAGGAAGTGAAGAAGCCAATTTACATTTGAAAGCACTCTTAGCCCTTCCCAGAGAAGAAAGTTGTTCTTTGAAACAACACAAGAACCTAAATATATTCTTGATGACACACTGTTAAGTGTTGACACCTTGTTAACACCAGTGGAGTGCCACCAGAGATCACATTGACCCAAACCATCAAGGAAAACAATGATAAGCTTGTGAATTCAGTCTAAAATAAATGCAGTCCTTTCCCCCCCTTTTTTCTTTTTGAAGATGCAATGGATTGCTGTTATAAAACTAGAGAGGGTAGAATTATAAATATCAAGACCTTGGCACATCGAGGGGGGGATATAATGATGTTGTAATGTTTCCTATTTAATTGACACCATAGCAGTGGGGTCTGTGTTCCTGCAAATTTATTGATATGGTGTTTCAGAATTTGGTATGTTCAAGTACGCCAAAGCATCATTAATAAATCGTTGTTGTTGTTGTTGTTGTTGTTGTTGTTGATAATAATAGCCCTCTTTCCATAACACACCACAGCTATCGTGGACTCTTGTGTATGGTCAAATCAACTTGACAACTGATTTACTCCCCTAGTCTATCCAGCTTTAGTGATGATTATAAAATACATCATAAATTTCAGCTGCCATCATTCACCGACCTACTTACCTCAAGGCATGAAAGCATCATCCTTTTGGTTAAATACTAGGAGAAACTTCTTAACAGTAAGAGCTGATTAACAATGGAGCAATTTGTCCCAGGTGATGGCGGGATCGCATTTGTTGGGGATATTTAAACAGAGGATAGATAGCTGTCTCATAGCAATGTGGTAGTTGCAAGATTCTTGCAACTAAAGCCCTTTATTTGCTGGGATGCCCTGAGCTCCATTGGGAATCACACTTTTTGGACTTTTAAAGGTTTGAAGGCGGATAGTGCAGAAGTTAAATTACCACCTAACATATCTAAAGTAAGCAGTTAAAGACTAGATGTGGGCATAGGTGCCAACTCCAAGAGGCCGAGGGAGCTTTGCTTCCCCCTCCCCATAAAATATTTGAGGGGGCCAGACCACCTCCCTAAAAGTCGATGGGCATTGCCATTCAAATTGTGTGCATGCAGTGCATCATGTGATCGATTATGCAGGGCGGGGCTTAATCCCAATTTTATTCAAGTTGGCGCCCCTGATTCCTAGCAATGTTGTATATAAAGCTGCATTCACACACAGGGTTCATTACATTCACTTTCCTGGTTACAATGCCAGTGTTTCTGTCTCAATTTCTAACATTCATTTTACACTGCATTACTTGTTGTGTTATGGAACTGTGGTAATTTGATCAATATACAGTCGTACATTGGATCCCAAACGCCTTGGTACTCAGATTTTTGACTCCCAAACGCCACAAACCCAGAAGTGAGTGTTCTGGTTTGTGAGTGTTCTTTGGAACCAGAACATCTGACAGGGCTTTTGTGGCTTCTGATTGGTTGCAGGAGCTTCCTGCAGCCAATCAGACATACTAAATTAGAAAAAAAAACAAGGAAAGAACTGTGTGTCAGGATACTAACCCAAATTTTGTCACAACCTACTTGAATGTATTTTGTAGGTGGTGATATTTGACAAGGTTGTTGGTTTTATTTTGTTCTGTGGGGTCTGTGACCACATAATAAAGATTAAATTTGTTGCATGAGAGAAGGTGGCGTGATCCTGAAAACTGCAGGAATATGACAACGACAAAAACTCCAAGTTAACAGGGTTGCAAATGGATTTGCTTTCTAGAAACAACATGGAAGTGAGTGCTAAATTTCCATAAGATTCCAGAAGTGACTTTTAAATTGTGTGAAAGATCACATAAAATGTGATAATTAACAAAGAAAAGTGGAGTAATGTGCTGTCTGAATGCATCCTAAGTGAGCATTCTCTGGGTCCCTGGTTCAGCAGTAGGACTCATGCTTCACATTCATAAGGTCTCAGGTCCAATCCTGGACACCACCAGGTCCAGGAGCTCTGGCAGGAAAAGTGGCAGAGACCCCTGGCTGAGACTTTGGAGATTCAGTGCCAGAGTAGGTGGTGATATTGGTGTAGCTAGATCAGGGGTAGGCAACCTAAGCCCCGGGGGCCGGATGCAGATGGTCCGGGAATCAGCGTGTTTTTACATGAGTAGAATGTGTCCTTTTATTTAAAATGCATCTCTGGGTTATTTGCGGGGCATAGGAATTCGTTCATCCCCCCCACCCAAAAACAAATATAGTCCGGCCCACCACATGGTCTGAGGGATGGTGGACCGGCCCACGGCTGAAAAAGGTTGCTGACCCCTGAGCTAGATCAAGGTAAGTGTATGCAGTTTCATATGTTGGGTGGTGGTGGTGAATGCCCTGTTTTCCCATCAGCTTCACGAGTTGGCATCATTATCAAATTTGTCATAATTGTAGTTGTGGTGTAGTTTAAATGCAATTTGATTGACTGGATTACCATAGTTTGTTTTAAGCTGCCTGCAATTAACATAAAATAGGTGGGATATAAATGTTTAACTGCATATATAAGCTACATGTGGATATTAAGTTTTTGGCCAAAAGGCTTTATTCTCTGGATGAGCAATAATTATCTGGTACATTGCTGCAATGCAACAGTTTTTTAAACACACACACACACACACACACTTTAGAACTATTTCCAGAGCTGCATAATTAGTTATAAAATTAAACACAGCTTTAATTAAGGAGGTTTACCAGGGGCTTTCATAATTGCTGTACTAAGACTTTTCTATCGTACTGCACTCACTGAAGCAATTCCACAAGGAATAACTTGTACTGGACAAGCTAGCACAACAATAACAACAACAATTTGAATTTGCATATATGGTCTTTCATGGTGCTATGCAAATCCTTACTGAGGAAAATCTCTCACTGATGCAATTTATCCAGGAATGGGTTTATTAATAAAATAATCCCTGAAACCTTTTTTTTTTTAGATAAGAGGATTTTTATGAGTGGCTTTGCCAAGTGCCCAGGGGGTTGGGTGAGCGGGATAACATTTGTCCAATTCCCAGCAACATGAATAGCTTGTTTTGTTTCTTTGTATTTAGTTAGAGATGTGCAGCCTTCTCCAAAAACCCGCATTAAGGGGCAGGATGTACTTCAGTGGTAGATAATTTGCATTCCATGCAGAAATTTCACACCTGGTAACCAATGTGCCCCTTTGTCTTCAGATACTACATCGGTAGACAAGTCTAAAAAGCCAGGGACAGGGTTTTTCATGGCCCTCTAGCAGCTATGGTGGCTTATTTACCAGAAGTAATGTATCTGTACACTCTGGAAGTATACAAACAAAGCTCTTTGCTAATTAATTTTAAAAACAGCTTCTCCACCACGAAAAATTGTTTCAGCAATGCAGTTGGGGTTGGGGGGGAATTAGTTATTTTTCTTAGCTATTTGGCTATTCTACTGATGTATTGCTTCATTTGAGAATGTCGCCATGGTTCCACACTTTAGCTTTGTACGATGAATAAAGATAATGCAACTGTTTCCTGAGAAATGTCACAAAATTTCATCAGTATTTGCATTTTAACTACTCCCATTGCCCCATGTACCACCTCCTATAGGTCACAATGTAGGTTCACTCGTATGCATGGGCATAACCAGATTTTTTGTGGGGGGGCAGGCTTTGTATGGAGAACCTCATATTTGTATGGATTTGTATAGCTTTTTAGTGATTGGGGAGACAGCTGCCCCCTTGCCTCCCCTTCACTATGCCCATGCTCATATGAAGTGGCTACAACAGTCACTACAGTCATACCTCGGGTTGCGTTCGGCACGGGTTACAAACGCGCCGAACCTGGACGTGCCTGAATGGGTTACTTCCGGGTTCGGTGCTTCGCGCATGCGCAGAAGCACTAAATCACTCTTCGCGCATGTGCAGAAGTGCCGAATCACGCCGCGTGTGTTCACAGATTCGGCGCTTCAGGTTGTGGACCTTTCAGGTTGCGAACAGGGGTCCGTAACAGATCCTGTTCAAACCAGAGGTACCACTGTAGTTTAAAGGCAGGAATTTGTAGCAATATGTTGGAGTGTGATCGATTTCCCTCTTTTGTCAAAGGGAAGAATCACACTTCATATGCTGCTGCAGATGGCCTCCTTTAAAGCAGCAACACAGTCCCTCCCATCTCTCAGGAAATGCTTTGCTTAGCTCTGGCACCTCTCCGGTGGACATTGTCATTCTAAGAGATCAAGGGAGAAGTTCATGGTGAACTTCAGCATCTCTTTCTAGAAAAAAAAAAATTAGCACTGGTTGGGAGGTCCCTGTTCCCCCCACAGAGATAACATTTCCAGAGCTCCCTGTCACTAGGGATTCATTATTAAACCACTCTGGGGATTGCAGCTCTGAGGAGGGAATAGGGGGTCTTCTAGCAACTCTCAGCACCCTTAACAAACTACAGCCCAGAATTCTCTGTGGGAAGTCATGACTGTTTAAAGCCCTTTAAATATATGGTGTAGATGTGGCCTCATTCTGGAGGAGCCCTAAGTCATGATGTACAGTATTGAATATGTTTCCTTAAGGATGGTTTTTTGGGGGGCATTCAGGGTGACCCCTAATAAGTCATAAGAGTAGCCACTCTTGTGAAATAATGCAACTGAATTTGCCAAGAAGGTTGCTGTGGGACCAGCCATCAATGGCCAAGCAGCAGCTCTCCGTATGCTTAGTTTATGATGCTTGAAGAGGAAAAGTCCTTGAACTCCTCTGCCCTTCCTATATCACTGATGGTGTTTCCCCCTCCTGCTTTCACTTTTCAGTAGAGAACTATTTCCCACACATGTAAATAATTGGCCATCTCAGCATTATTATTATTTCCCCTTTTTCGTGCTAGTCTTTCAGATCTCCTTGACATCCAGCAATTTTTGGATAACCAGGGAACCACAAGAAAGGGAACACACAGGCAGGTCTTCATCAGCTGTTGAGAAGTCATTTCAGTTGCTGCAGCAGCTTTGCAGAACTGAAAGTTCGACCAAACTGCTGTTAAGCTGCTGGCTGCTGGTACAGTGTGGGAGTTTTGATCCATTTTTTAAATTATTGCTTTTACTTTATGGGTAGTTACTTTACACTGGTAATTTATCTTTCTTTCCCCCCAAGCTGAAGAAGTATCTGAAGAAGTGTGCATGCACACGAAAGCTCATACCAAGAACAAACTTAGTTGGTCTCTAAGGTGCTACTGGAAGGAATTTTTTATTTTATTTTTACTATGCATTGTGAGATGATGGCAACATGAGATCAGGAGGACATGGCTCCCAACATGGCACCACCTCAGCCTCCATGGATCCTGATACTGCGCCCTGCCATGCCTTAGCTCATGACAGTAACTCTACCACATATTTAGCTTCTTCTTGCATGAAATGGCAGATTGCTCTGTAACCTAATGAACCTAATGAACATGATATGACATCTGTATGGGAGGATAGTAAAACATCCTGCTTGGAACCAGGTTTAATCATGCTTAAGTTTCACATATGTTTGCCGATGTGGAAAGACCCTAGAGCCACAGCTAGAGACAGATGCAATAACACAGAAAACTGAATAATGTCTGAATAGACACCTGTAAAAGCCCGAGGTGAGCCCACAGCTGCCTGTGAACATCTTATCCCAGCCAAAGGAGGCTGACAGTCAAGGGACCCTTCTTTAAAACAAGATATATTTCTCTCTCCTGCAGACAATTATTTCCATTATTTCATTTTCTTACTTATGTAGCCACTATCTGCATCCTCCTGTCATATTTCATGCTTAAATCTTCTGCAGATAGGCGCTGCTTGTTTTGAACACATGCTGATGTGAAAAGAATTGATAATCAGGGTCATTCTATCCTTTTGGTGAAGGGAATTCTAGGAAATTTAGGAATTCTAAATTCTAATTCTAATTCCTTTAGAATTCCTGCACAAATTTTGTGCAGAAATAACCAAGATCTGTGCAGATGGGGTGGTGTATCAGAGGAGGTTGTGCTTGGGAGATGAGATGCTAGCATAGGAATAGCACAGGAAGGAAAATGGCAACAGGAAAACATCTATGGATATTTGATCAGAAATTATGCAATATATTACAGTGGATAAGTGAAAGAATGCTAATATTTATGTATGAATGGTGTTATGTAAATGCCAGCCATTGTCAGAGCATGTGTGTTGAAGATTTGCAAGATATACTTTGAAAAATCAATGAAATACCAGTGAATGCTAGCAGCCGTGAATGCCAACTTTCACTTATACAGAAAATGTGGCAATGTATACATAGCTTTGGACATTGACAAAATTAATCTGGTGTTGTCAGTATGTGAATCTTGAGATTCACCAGATTTTGGACTTCCTCTGTAACACATTTCAATTGCAGTAATAATCATGACATTGGGTCATCTGCTCCTAGAAAGTTTATTCTGTAGACATGTAATTTGCTAGTTTGGAAGATTAGGAAGTCAAAAAAGTAGAGGCATCTGTTATTCTCGCTAAATCATCCATACCCCAATGTAAACATGATAGAAACACACTCCCATTCATGTCTACCCTTCCCCTTTATATTAGAAATAAATGAAAGACAGGACCTTTCTAAGGCTCCAAGAAGCTCAAGGGTGGAATCTTCATTTGCTGCCTTCTTCCTTCTCTTCTCTGTTGAAGTATACCATTTGTCAATGTCATTATGGCGCCCTTCATGTTTAAAACCTGGGGAAATGACCCCATCACACTCTTCCCTGCCAAAAGGGGCCTGAGTATGCCTTGCTAGACTGCAAACTCAGGCTCCAATGTCTGCTTCCAACAACACCAAGATTACAATGAGCTTAAGAGACTTCTTGGAGCCTTTCAAATTATTGTGCTGCAGTGGCCATAGAATAGACCCACGGGAGCCCTTCATTTTAAAATTCCTATACCAAATGTGGCCGTTTCTCTGCATCTGACTTTTAAGTGTCTCTCTCCGGTTACTTCTAAATCCTCTTAGCCAGAGATAGTTCTGTCTTGGGACTCATAACACTATTTCTGAAGAATCATTTTCATTTGTTTTGCCCTAGAAAGCCACTGTCCTCCCTTGCCCATTTTCACCAGTGGAAATTATTTCCTTTATAGTTTGCAGGTAACTTCCTTATTGGTTCCCAGGCTCTGTACTTTGAATCTCAAATGTTTCCACTTCCCTTCTCTGGGAAGCTAAAGAGTTCAATTTGACAGAATATATAGGCCTGCTATTCTCATTATTCTTGTTTCCCCTGTATTTAAATTTCTCCAATGCTGTCGGCTGCAGCACGCTAATAATCCTTCTGTGATTTTTTCAGCATAACATTTTAGTACTGGCCTTTGTTAGAGAAATGAATGTATTGGGTTACTCTTGAGAGTTAAGTAAAAGGAGATGGTTTATCACCATAAAGTTTCAGCAAACAGAAAAGCACGTAGTTACATTGCACTATACTGTTTAAACAGGGTCAGTCTTTCACCTGATATAAACAATAGTCTTGAAATAAAAGTGTCAGAAGAGAATGCCCGGATCTTTATAGGACTGCATTCCACAGTCTTGAAAAGCGAAATATTAATCAACTGGTAAAATTCAACTTCATGCCTTTTGTTGAAAAGCGAAATATTAATCAACTGGTAAAATTCAACTTCATGCCTTTTGTTGAAAAATGAATAAAGATGGCATGTTTTTTCTTTTCTTTCCATCTAGGGGGTGGGGTCTTCCCAAAATACTATTGTGTGACCCGGATGCTAATGCAGTACCTTCAAGGTACCTTTCCTCACTCTGCTGAAGAACCTCTGCAACCTCCCTAGTTAGCTGAGATTGATGAGCACTGCAGCCCAAAACAGCTAGAGCATACCTGGTTGGGGAATGTTGGCCTAGACTCGGAATGGGGTGGTGTAGGAGGCTGGTGAATATGATAGGTATTTTTGAAAACGGGCCATCCAAATTTTATGGCAGTTATCCGGAGAGGCAAATAAGGTTGCAGGTATGAAATCTTCAAGTGTCGCAATTTCTCACAATGAGACTGGGCAGAAGTAACCATTTAGCTTTTCACTGTTCCTGGATTGCAAAACAACCTGCAGTCATTTATATATTTATGTTTCTATTTTTTCAGTTGTATTTTCTCTTCATACTGTCTCCTTAGTTTCTTTAAAATCTTTTTTTTTAAGAAAATTTGTTCAATTAAATTTGTGATTTACAAAAATAAAACTGCCTGATAAGCTAGGTATTTTGAAAATTATCTATATTAAGCTAGCATTCATAGTAGAAATTCAGGTAATGTATCAGAGAAGAGATCACGTATATTAATGGCCACTGGTCCCATCACCTCCTGGCAAATAGAATGGGAAGAAATGGAGGCAGTGAGAGATTTTACTTTCTTGGGCTCCATGATCACTGCAGATGGTGACAGCAGTCACAAAATTAAAAGACACCTGCTTCTTGGGAAAAAAGCAATGACAAACCTAGACAGCATCTTAAAAAGCAGAGACATCACCTTGCCAACAAAGGTCCAGATAGTTAAAGCTCTGGTTTTCCCAGTAGTGATGTATGGAAGTGGGAGCTGGACCATAAAGAAGGCTGATCGCCGAAGAATTGATGCTTTTGAATTATGGTGCTGGAAAAGACTCTTGAGAGTCCCATGGACTGCAAGAAGATCAAACCTATCCATTCTGAAGGAAATCAGCCCTGAGTGCTCACTGGAAGGACAGATCCTGAAGCTGAGGTTCCAATACTTTGGCCACCTCATGAGAAGAGAAGACTCCCTGGAAAAGACCCTGATGTTGGGAAAGATGGAGGGCACAAGGCGAAGGGGATGACAGAGGACGAGATGGTTGGACAGTGTTCTCAAAGCTACCAACATGAGTCTGACCAAACTGCGGGAGGCAGTGGAAGACAGGAGTCCCTGGTGTGCTCTGGTCCATGGGGTCATGAAGAGTCAGACACAACTAAATGACTAAACAACAACAACAACTGAATCCCTATTGCTGAGAAATGGAACTGAATTATTCCCTTGCTCTGAATAAAATCTAAGACAGAAAGGAACTATGGGGTCATAATGCTTGTCTTATATTTGAAGTGAGTTGTATGAGTTTTTCAGGGAGAAATCCCAAGTCTCATTGAATTTCTAATATACTGATACATTTAGGGAAGCAGCAGGGTTAGTCATTCCCTACAAAGTCAGGATTCACATTCAATAAACTAAAATATAGCATTCCTATAAATAGAATATTTCATCACTTGCCAATGCTGTGTATCTCTTAATAATCACTGGAATTATTATTTTTGATTGTCTCATTTTAAACCTGCTCTTCAGCCAAAAACAAACAAGGCTCCAGAGCAGTTTACAAATATCCATAAAGAGATGTTTCCTTGTCTCAGGTTTAAACTCGAAAAGACTCCATACAAAAAGGAAACGAAATTGGGACACTGGCTGTTTATAACGATACAGTAATTATAATATAATAATATGATAATAACCACTATATCTCTGAAACCTCACATCTAAGCATAAACACGACTGATTTCTTAACGTGCCTTACATAGATCAATTTTTTTTGGTCTGATGAAGATTCTCTTGGTCATACAGCCTTGGTAAGAGGACAAACTGCTAACATTCTGTATTTTATGCAAGTGTTAAATGCACAAGTGCCTCAATCTGTTTTGCATCAATTATTGTAATTAGCAGCGCAATCCTATACTTGCCCCCTTAGAATCAAGTCCCTTTCCCCCACCTGGTATGTGAGTATAGGATTGTGGGCTGAGTTCCAAAAACTTTACAGTCATGTGTGTACTTCCAATTTTGCAGCTATTTATGTTCAAATGCTAAGTATCCCATTTGCAAGCATCTATTTATGCTTCTCTTCTTTAACATCCAACAGTACATGGAGGTTTGGACAGTGAATCTAATTATATGAAATTTTACCTAATGAATCGCTTATAAGTGCTCCTATTTTTCACATTTCATGGCTGACAAATGAAAATTAAAATCTGTAAAAACTGCATAATGACATGTTAAACCCATAAATACTGAACGCGCACACAGCTACTATAATCTGAAAAAATGTTTTCAATAGCAAAATTTCCCTGGGCATGACACTAATTGCTTGCTGTTGTGGCTGTTTGGTTTTATTCAAAGGAGTAAAATGATGAAAATGAAACTTTCAGTCAGTATTTGCAAAAATATGTGTGCACTCTCAATTTTGCCAATTGCAGAAATTCTCTAAAAAGAGCGAAGCAAATGGATATCACTTTGTTTAGTGTTTCATTCATTTTTCAAACTAATGCCAACCACTTTTCCACTGAACAATGAAATCTTTACATTCAAAAATGTAGTTGTGACTTCCATTTAACAAGAACAAGAACATTATTGAGGGACCTTCACCAGAACAATATAAAATACAGCTTAAAATAAAATAAAATCACAACTAATGTGGGTCCTAAAATATATATAACTCAGGTGACAAAGGACAAGGTAAAGACTGGATAATGAAGGTGCCAAGTGTGAGGGAAGTCTGCACCTTGTGAAGAAGTATGCCTTCTCATGGCTCCCACCACCCAGACACCTGAGGATGGTAGAACTAACAAGAGCCCACCCCTCTGCTGATCTTATCTTCTGAGGTTTGTAAGAAATAAGGCAGTCTTTAAAATGTTTGGGGTTTAAGTTATTTGGGTTTTTTAACACCTGGTGTGAACATCTCAGAAGTTTTTTTAATTGGTAAAGGTAAAAGGTAAAGAGCCCCTGGACAGTTAAAACTATAGGGTTGCAGCGCTCATCTTGCTTTCAGGCCAAGGGAGCCAGCGTTTGTCTGCAGACAGTTTTTTGGGTCATGGGTCCTGTATGACTAAATCACTTCTGGCAAAACCAGAGCAGTGCATGGGGAAATGCTGTTTAACTTCCCGCCGGAGCAATACCTACTTATCTACTTGCACTGGCAACGGGAGCTCACCCCATTGTGGGGGTTCAAACCGCCGACCTTCTGATTGGCAAGCCCAAGAGGTTCAGTGATTTAAACAACAGTGCCACTCATGTCCCAATAGTGGGTATATGAGTTCAAAGGGAACTCCAGCTACTAATCTGGCCACTACATTTTTGGCCAGTTGAAGTTTATGAAATGTCAACGAGGGCAGCTCTAGTGTATGGCAATAATCTGATCTGGAAGGTATCAGAGCATAGAATAACAGGACCAAGACATCTCTGTCCCAAAGTGGTCATAGCTAGCAAAACAAACAACAGCTGGAAATAAGCACTCCTAGCCACTGAGCCCACTCCAGCTTCCAGTGGCAGGGCTGAAAGCAGTAGCACCCCCAAGCAATGTACCTGCTCCTTCCAGGGGAACACAATCCCATCCAGGACAAGCTGTCTCCACATCGCCTGGACTCAAAAGCTTGGTTGTTAGGTTTCCTTGTGTCCATGCATTCAGCATTTATCTTTCAGTCATATAAAATGACCTATGATTAAGTCCCATTGAACTCAGTGAATTTTACTTCTACACATGCATAGGACTGCACTGTCCCATCCCTAGAGAACGGTCTGCATGTCTGGAACCATGTAAACCTCTCACTTTGTTATTGATGGCCAATTCAAACATGCATTTACAACTCCAGTGAGTTCCAACTCTTCTCAAAGTAATGTTAAAGCTCTGGTGCTTGTTCTGTGTCACTGGGCAAATGGTGATTGAAAACTGCAATAATCAAGCTAAATCTGCAACTGACTAGTAGCAGCTTATATACCGTACCTAGCATTGTTGTGGGTGTCACTGTGTGTTGTGAATTGTCACTGGATGTTCTAGGTGCTGATCATCAAGAAATCTGCTACCAAATGAAATGTCCTTATTCAGCTGCATAAGTTGAGACCTGTGGGTGCCTGTTATGGTCATTGTTAAATGTTATTTTATTAATCATAAGCAATCTCATCTCAGCAGCATATACAAGACTAGGTCAGATAACTTTGCATTAAAAGTAAAGGTAAAGGTACCCCTGACCATTAGGTCCAGTTGTAGATGACTCTGGGGTTGCAGCGCTCATCTCTTTTTATTGGCCAAGGGAGCTGGCGTACAGCTTCCGGGTCATGTGGCCAGCATGACTAACCCGCTTCTGGCGAACCAGAGCGATGCACAGAAACACCCTTTACCTTCCTGCCAGAGCGGTTCCTATTTATCTACTTGCACTTTGATGTGCTTTCGAACTGCCAGGTGGGCAGGAGCTGGGACCGAACAGCGGGAGCTCACCCCATTGCGGGGATTCAAACAGCCGACCTTCTGATCGGCAAGCCCTACGCTCTGTGGTTTAGACCACAGCGCCACCCATGTCCCTTTTAACTTTGCATTAGCCTGTTTTATATTATTTCACCTTCTTCTGTGGTTACAGACCTGTTTTATTCTGAACTATTCAAGTCATAACCACATAGAGTTTTCGTTAAAAGCCAAAACTGGACATCAGGTGAATTGGAAAACATTTTAAGAAAAAACTACTAAAATCAATGTATTTATCATCATCTAGGTTGGTACACTACATTTTGCCCTTTTTCAAAATGCCAAGGCCTTAAATGTAATTGCTGTGAAGATAAATATTATACATGACAATATTTTTTCATGTTGGTTACCAAGAAAATGAATAGAAAATCCTAGTGCAAATAATAAATTGCTTATATAAGCCAGAATTATGAACAAAACAGGAAGATACCTCTTGAAATAATGTTATGCTTCAAATTGCCTTGTCTTTTTCAGATTTAATTTTGGATTTCACAGAGAACACACAATTCTAATAAACTAAACATGTCAGCAGACCTCACTGCTAGGCAAAATGGCTTAATTCTTGCATCTGCTTTGTTCTGTCCTGTTGCACTTGTGCGTATGTTTTTTGTTCTAAAATTACACTATAAAAATCCTTATCCAAAGACACATCTCTAAATCCACTTTTCAATGAGGACTGTTGAAAATTAGCTTCAGAATTGCACCCTTTGATTATGGCTTCATTAATGTGGCCATTGGTAGCTTAAAATGTATTGAAAAACAATGCTTCTTATACTGTTGGCTTATATCTATCTCCAAGAGGAATGATGCTTCTTCTAATGGAACATGTGTAGCCAAATACAGCATGTATTTGTGCTGGTTGATCTTTTTGATGGCTCTTTTCCTGCACAAAACATAAATAAATTGAGCATTGGAAATGGAAATGGCTTTCTTCCTGGCTTTTAGCTTATTTAGGACTTGGTCATCTTGAGAACGTTACTGGTAGTTGCTTAATTTGAACACAGAATAATATATTCAGGGAGATGGCTTTTCTGTTCTTAAATATTCTGGTCACAGCTGCCTTGCAGTTGTCTTCCTTTTATAAATTTCAGCCAGCCTCACTTGAAAATACATATTTGAGAACTGAATGACCCCTTTCGATTGCCTAACACATCTTCCTGTCATAATTTAAGTCTGCACTTGACCACCATCATTTTTGAAAATAGACCTTTTCTAATGATTAGATTTCAAGCATAGGTTTGTGTGTGATGATCATAAAGTATGATTATGGCAATTTCCATGCTGGACCTCATTACTCTGCAAAAAAAAAAATCAATAGCCATTGCCATATGAATTTGCTGCCTTCAGGTGTAAACTGTACCTCTTTAATGAGATGGCACTTTCTCTTTGAGAACTAAAGCTCACAACAAGATAACAATGGGTTGGATACAGACTTAGTCCTGCTTATTGTAAATCTATTGAAACCAATGGGTTTTTGCAGATTGGAAACTCATGCTGAGAAAAAGTGGCATGCCTAAGGCCATCACACTAGACTGTGAATAGGGTGCACACAGAATGTTAAATCTAAACTTTCTCACTTGGTATCCATCAGGATGGGAGTTGTAGCCCAAAATTTCTGGATGGAACCAGTTTCTTAAGGAAATCAGCCCTGAGTGCTCACTGGAAGGACAGATCCTGAAGCTGAGGCTCCAATACTTTGGCCACCTCATGAGAAGAGAAGACTCCCTGGAAAAGACCCTGGTGTTTGGAAAGATGGAGGGCACAAGGAGAAGGGGACGACAGAGAACGAGATGGTTTGACAGTGTTCTCGAAGCTACCAACATGAGTCTGACCAAACTGTGGGAGGCAGTGAAAGATAGGTGTGCCTGGCGTGTTCTGGTCCATGGGGTCATGAAGAGTCAGACATGACTAAATGACTAAACAACAACAATTTTAAACCATATTCTCTGTGTTATGAAGACAAAAGCTAAACCACACATTGCTTACTTTCTTCTTGCTCCCCCGTCCCCCTCTCCATGTGGTCGTAGGAAAGAAATGGAAATTTCTGCTTCCATTTTAGACAGTTTTATGTTACCTCTCGGCCCTTAACTGTGGTTTATCATAACCACATTTGGGTGAAACCATCTTCTTAATATATGGTTTGAAGTAGACTTATTTCCACTAACCATACCTAAAAATTAATTGTAGCTTGTCTGGGTCCAGATGACACAGCAAGCTGTGGTTAATCTAAAATGTAATGAAAACTTTTGGACTCCTTCTATGACTTAGCTGCTAGAATACAGCATTACGCCCAAACTGGACTTTTGACTAAGGGTGGCGATATATATATATATATATATATATATAGGCATGGATTTTACAGCAGCAACAACAAAAGGGGCTGCAGCAGCCCTTCTCGGTCCTTGAAAGCTGAATTCTGATTGAAGGATTGTATGAAATCTCCTTTCATTCTTATGACTGTAAAATGTGTACCCTGCATCCATGGTGGATCTCTGCTAATAGCAGTACAGGGAAAGCAATCTTGTCTAATTCGGGAGCACTGGTGGAAGAAGGCTTTGATTTCTTCTCCATAACCCCAGATTCAGCCAAGATCCCTGTATTCACATTGCTTATAGAAGCTCGGAGAAAGCATTTTGTGTTTTAATGGAGAGAAAGATGGTTGGGTGCCGGACAACGGGAGCATTCATGGTGAGTTCCAGCACCTCTTTTTCTAGAAAAATAGCACTGGATGGGTGTGGTTCCTGCACATCTATGCCCTCATTTAATCATGTCTCTTGCCCATGAAACAGCTGTCCTCTGAGGAACATTGTCCTGGTGCATCTATCTCCCCATTTAAATCATGGTGTGTGTGTGTGTGTGTGTGTGTGTGTGTGTGTGTGTGTGTGAGTGAATGCATGCATGTATAAAGGAGGGTTGTGTGCATTTGTGTGTGAGAGAGAGTGGATGTGTGTGCTTGGATGTGCATATACCTGGCTCTGGCTAGCGTGTGGCTCCTGAACCTCCTACCAACCCCCATTTTGCCATCAGTGCCAAAAAGGTGGGAAACTCCTACTTTAGGGAAGGAGTCAGAACCACCCCCAGCCCCACATGAGCTGGGTCCCAGAATGTGTGTGTGTACAGTTTCCTAGTTGTATGTTACTATTGATTTACGTGATATTCTTTTAACATATTAAATACATTCTAGTAAATCAGTATTTGTTTGTTCATTCCTTGGGGTTATTCCCCCTTATGTGATATATTGTGGAATATCCTTCTTCCTTTTCTGATTCTCTATGGTGTAATTTTATACATGCATTCCTTTGATTCTACAAGTAAGAAGTTGTGGTCATAAAATATATTACATATATAACAAACTATTTACTTAAGGGGCCATTGTTTGTTTACTGACTGTGAACTCGTAAGTGAAACTGTTAATCCTGGGATGCTCTAGTAAATATAACAGATCTGAAAATAAACAGATTTTAATGAATAAATCTATAACGTTCGAGGAATTACTGTGTATTCAAAGCTTTTTACGAGGCACTGGAAACAAAAAATAATGGAGTGTTTATCCACAGTTAACCCAACAAATAAGGTTTACAAACATCTGATATGTGTGGAGTAGATTCTTGGTTACTTAAAAATTATGGGACTTTGGGGGAAGCTATGGATGTTTGCTAAAAGAAAAAGAAAAGCATTAATAAAATTGTGCATTTTTGTTCGTTTCTGGAGAACTGACTAAAACTGAAAAATGCTACTTTTCTTGGAAATATATTTTATTGGAAAAATAAGAGGATGGAGTTGCCAGTTTCAACAACCCATGAAACAATTGAAGCAGTTATCTTGGGTGCTGTGTGTGTGTTTTTTTTTAAAAAAAGTTTGAGAATAGAGTTCAACAAAATAACTCTCACTTGGAAGATCAACGAGGAAAGGAGGAAGGAGGACCAGGTGGCTGGTGGTGAGGAGCAGGTGTCAAATTATCTCTAGATTTGAACTGTCCATGAATAATTCAAAAGCATCTTCTTTTGGCAGATGCCCAAACCACCAACTCTCTACTCTCTGCAGATTGTGTGTATAGCCCAGACTAGGAAAAATATGCTGTGATATTCATGCGCTGTTGCTTCGTATTCGTGTCAAAATAGATTATCTTGTGCCACATAAGAGTTGGTGAGACAATGTTAGTTGCAAACGAGAGTGTTGTGAGTTTGGGATGGGTTAGGCTGTACACCTGAGTCTCTTCCAATTCCTGGATCCAGCAAGGATTCAATTGTTTTGGGGGGACAGGGGTTGGGAAGGTGTGGGGGACTCCCTGGTCCTGAATGGGGTAACTGCCCCCGAAAGACCAGGTGCACAGCCTGGGAGTCATTTTGGACTCACAGCTGTCCATGGAGGCACTGGTCAATGCTGTGTCCAGGGCAGCTGTCTACCAGCTCCATCTGGTACCTAGCCTGAGACCCTATCTGCCTGCAGACTGTCTCGCCAGAGTGGTGAATGTTCTAGTTATCTCTCACCTTGACTACTGCAATGTGCTCTACATAGGGCTACTTTTGAAAGTGACCAGGAAACTACAATTAATCCAGAATGCGGCAGCTAGATGGGTGACTGGGAGCAGCTGCTGAGACCACATAACACTGGTCTTGAAAGACCTACATTGGCTCCCAGTATGCTTCCGGGCACAATTCAAAGTGTTGGTGCTGACCTTTAAAGCACTAAACAGCCTTGGTTCAGTATACACAAAGGAGCATCTCCACCCCCCTTGTTCAGCCCGGACACTGAGGTCCAGCACCGAGGGCCTTCTGGCAGTTCCCGCACTGCGAGAAGTGAGGTTGCAGGGAACCAGGCAGAGGGTCTTCTTGGTATTGGCACATGCCCTGTGGAAGGCCCTCCCATCTGATGTCAAGGAAATAAACAACTATCTGACTTTTAGAAGACATCTAAAGACAGCCCTGTTTAGGGAAGATTTCAATGTTTGCTGTTTTAATGCATTTTTAACATTCTGTTGGGAGCCGCCCAGAGTGGCTAGGGAAACCCAGCCAGATGGGTGGGGTATGTATGTATGTATGTATGTATGCATGCATGCATGTATGTATGTATGTATAAATAAATAAATAAAATGTTGGAATAGCCAGGTCAGGTTATTGGTGAGCTAATGGCCCCCTAAGTATGTATCATTAGGGTAACAAAGGAAGTGACTTTGTGCCAGAGGGCAAATGGGTGGGTCCCCACCCTCACTTGGCTGTTGGTGAAAAGGACAAGGGCCAGAGGTGTGAGAGAGAGAGCTAGAGTAGGAACAAGCAGAAGCCTGAGAGGGAGAGGCATGTTTGATTTCCAGGGCTATGGCAGAAGAAAGACCCTCTTGGGGTGCCAATGCTGTGAGCCCCTCCAGCGTAGACTCAAGTTGTATATATGCATAAATCAGAAAGACAGTCTCTGCTGTGCCTCATTCCAAGGAACCTGAACCCTGGGTAAGTGCCTGGAACCTCACACTGTGTGATGACTGGGGTGGTGTGAAACACTACCCCCCCCCAAAAAAAAAACACCTCACAACTATATTAAGCAGAGCAAAATGCCAAGAGCCCAGCTCCTGATATAGCAGACAAAACATGGAGAGATGGGGGGGAGGGGCATAGCTCATTGGTAGAGTATCTGCTCTGCATGCAGAACTCCCAGGTTCAAACCCCCAGTACCTCCAGGTATGGCTAAAAATGTGTCTTTTTTTTTACTTTCTTAATTTTAACATGCACCTGTGGAATACAATAGGCAGAAGAAAGGCATTCCGCAACCCTGGAAGACTTCTTAACCCCCTGAAATATTGATTATGCTGATAGAGATCCTTTCAGGTGTCAGGGCAATGAAGAGCAAAGGCCAGTTATATTACTAATCTGATTTGTGGAGCCTGGTTCACCTGCATACCTGCCAGGTTCAAGAGGACCAATAGGCTGCACCTGAATAAGCAACACAACCAAGAGCTGGGCTCCTGAGAAGGGTTAGAGAGCATTGGAAGAAAAATTAAATAAGCAGTATCTTGAGGGTTGGACTAGATGAGCCTTGGGGTCTTTTCCAACTCTGCCATATTTCATATTTAACAGAATCATAAAATTGCAATGTTTCGAGTCATCAAGTGAGCCTTAACAGTGCCTTGAACAGAGCACAGAGGAGGATGCTGTGCAGGTTTCACAAGCAGGAAGAAACAATAGCAGCTTTCTGTCACATATAATTCCTAATCCACATAAGCATGATTATTATGCATTATGATCTTACCTTGCCTCTATTCCGTCTTCCCCCGCCTGTAATAAAAGCATCCTTTTCATTTCATTTGAAAGGAAGCAACATTATTGAAATGATGGCCTTCTTGATAATTTGGTCCTGAGTAGGTGGCAAGTTTCATAAATGACCTTGAAGTCTCAAAGAATGCTGTCACCAGCAGTTTAACAATTTCCCAGCATCATTTCATTCCTCCTTTGATCTTATTCACTTTTCCCTGCAATGTATTAAATGCTCCATATGAAAAATGAACAGACTTATTTTTTATTTTATTTTTTTAAAATTGTCTTATTATATTGCTGAGTTTTTCTGAGTTCCATCTTTCACTACAATAAGTTATTAAATTATTAAAGGAGAGAGAAAATGCCTGGGAAATCCTCAGGGGTTATGTGCTGGAGTTTTTGTTTTTTTATCTCACCTAGCATACTTTTGAGGTGGTCATGGGGTGTCTTGAGATTCTTCTTTCATTTGAAAAATTGTCTTGCTCATGATCTGAAGCCTTCCCAGCTGCCCACACTTCACTTAAAACCCATGAGGGATTTTTTCCCATGGGACTCCTTCAGAGCAGGAAGTGTGGTAGCCAGAGAGGCTGCAAAGTGCTGGAGAAATGTTCCCTGGAAAGGAAAGTGCACTGTCCCTCAGCTCACTTGCAACAATCAGATAAGCTCCATACCTAACAAAATTCTCAAGAAATCCTACAACACCCAATAATGTGGCAGAAAAAAAGAAGTTTCTATGACAGGAGAAGAGAACGTTTGAGAAACCAGAGAGCAGCTTTGGGCATAGCACATATGGTGGTAATCTCCTACTTATCAGCTTTCCTTAGGCATCTGATCAACTGGGTAACAGGACAGACAGTAGAGTAGGGAGACAACTGATTTGGTCAAGTGTGACTCTTTTTGTGTCCTTAAGTTGTTTTGCAGGAACTGGTGCAGTTGAAATTACTCTGTGTAGAACAGTGGTTTTCAACTAGTGTGCCATGGCACCCTGGGGTTCCTTGAATGATGGCCAGGGGTGCCGCAGAGAACACTGCTTCTGTCCCTCTTTCCTTCCCTTCCTCCTCTGATGCCCTCTCATGTCTCTGCCTCCCAAAGGATTGTGCGGCTGTGACTCCCAAGGAGAGGGGAGAGAAGAAGAGGCTAAGGGAACACTCCACAAGGGAGGGTGTTTCAAAAAGGGTGAGAGGCATGGGCGTAGCCAGGGGGGCAGGGGACAGCTCCCCACCCCAAATCAGGTAAAACAATAGAAATACTTAACTAACTGACCAATCACGTCAGTTCTGCCACTCCCTAAAAAATCCTGGCTACACCCATGGTGAGAGGCTGCCCATTCTGCAGACAAGGAGTGACATAACTGGGCTTCTGAGCCCCACAGAGGTGCCGCAGAAAGAATGTAGTGGGTCAAGGGGGCCGTGGACTCAAAAAGGTTGGAAACCTCTGACAAAGAATCCTGCTTGTCATATCATGGCTTTCTGAACATGATAGAAGAAGAAGAAGAAGAAGAAGAAGAAGAAGAAGAAGAAGAAGAAGAAGAAGAAGAAGAAGAAGAAGAAGTCCATATCCTTCTGTTCTGCTTGTCCATTTCTAGAGGCCCCTGGGTGTCTGCTGGGTGGAAACAGAAAACAAGACTAAATGAGCCCTTGGTTTGATATGACATGTTCTATGTCCTCATGCGATTATGTCTGGAATCAGTTTCCTTCTGATGGACCATACAGTTTGAAATCTAGTCTATGTGCTCATTTCCCTCTCACAGTTAATAACACTAATTATGCAATCAAAGGTTTGGGGGGCATTTACAAAACGTAAGAACAACAACAACAAAACCCCTTCTTGATCAGATGAGCACTCCATCTAATCCTGCATTCTGTTCCCACAGTAGACAACTAGATGCCTATGTGAAGTCTGTGAGCAGGAAGTAAGTGCATCAGCCTTCTCTCCATTCGTTGTTCCACGAAAAGTAGCATCCAGAGACATATCACCTCCAATACTGAAGATAGCACATCGCCATCATATTCGATAGCCGTTGATAGCCTTATTCTAGTTGTTGGAGTTCTACAGTCTTTGGAACTGTAACTCAGACTTTTATTGCTATCAAAACTACACCTATATTGAGCGATCAGTGTTTGATTTACTAGTGCCTTTTAGAGTTAATGAGGGGTTTTTTGGTACACATTTGTTTTTCCCCATCAAAGAGTCATATAAAAATAGCTGAATAGGAAATATTGCAATAAATAAATTGAGTGAAATTTACAGCTTGCCTCGATTAAAGTTGTGACAAGTTTAGCATGAAAAAAACAAACCATCAAGCATTAAAAGTGGGGGGAGGAGATGAGATAGGTAAATACATTGGGGGAGACCCAGAGGGGAAATGTATCACTTGCCTGTTAGTTTTAAGCAACTCACTTCCCTATAAAAAAATCCCTTAAAGAGGAGTGGGACTTTTTTCTGTTTTGAAAGCAATTACTCCAATGTGCATGTACATTATGCTGCATATAAACCACCAATAAACAGCAATAATAATGATCCTTTAAAGTGTCCCATGTGCACTGTGATGTATTTGATGAGAGTTTGCATAGTAAATCTACAGAGTTTAGCAATCAGTGGAGAACGTATCTGCAGGCCCCAATCTGACCCGTCACATTCAGCATACTTAAAAGACATAAAAAGTGCTTGTGACAATAAAAGAAAATTCTTGGGATGGTAGTGCCTCAGACTTCTATAAACTAGCACCACAAAACATACTGCCAGACAAAGCACTGGAGAATGCTAAGCAGGTGGTGCATATGCTAATGACAAAGCATCTGGACTAATGCTACTTTTTGCACATTGTGAAATCAACCCTATCACCCAGGCCACATTTTGTGACTTCTGAAAGTTTTTTTTTGCTGCCACCGCCACCATTTTATTATTAATTTAGATTATTCATATACTGACCTTTGCATAAGTCACAGGGCAATTTACAACCAAGTCAAATAGCTCAAAGTGAATACATAAAACCACACAATCCTTTGGGTGTCGAGGTCCCCAAACCACCCCTCAAATAACACTTCACACCAGAATAAAAGTTTAAGGTTTTTGGCATTATTTTGGCCACAACTTTATTGAATACAAAATAAGTGAGTGGTTGCTTAGGCATTGGTTAAGACTTTCTGTCCCGCTGGGGACAGAACTGACATCCACCCGCCTGTGGAGTCAGTATAGGGGAAAACACTTTGGGGAGAGAATGTGTGCCCGTTCTCCCCTAATGCTCCCAGGGGCTCTTGCGTGGGCCCTGGCCCCCGACCGGGGGATATGGACAAGCATGGCGAGCCCCTGGATTCCTTTAACAGAATTTCCCTCGCAGCAGCAGCATTGAAGGGGCAACCACAGCCAACTTGCCCCTTCACAACATAGAAGGGGCAACCACAGCCAACTCTGCCCCTCCACCAACCAATTTATAACCAATGCCTAACCGCCAACCTTACAAGTTGTGACTAATTGCTACCCAGTAGGCGAAAACCAGATGGCACCAGCCAATCAGCCAAATGGAAAAATTCCTACCAGGCCCCTGACCCAAAAGCAGACGACCCCATGACAGGCATAGCAAGGTCAACGCAGAGGCCTAAATTAAGGGAGGGAGGGCGGGTGATCCGATGCACGCAGCCAGGAGAGCTCCCACACTGCGTGCAGGGTAATAAATAGGCTCTGGGCTGTCCATCAACAAATTGCAACATATAAATCTTCCCAACGACACCCAGAGCCCAATCATGGTTGAGGCCATCCAGACTAACCCGCCCAGCAACAGAAGGGTGACACGCTTTCTACAACAGCACAGTAAGTCATAACAAATCACTAAATAACAATCAGTCCATTTGCCTAAATAGGTCAAGTCCAAACACCCACCAAAAACCAATTGTCTAAAACTATAAAAAGATGGAGCCACACCTCAATAGTGAAGGAGTTTCATATGTGAGGAATCACCACTGAAACATGTCTTCTCTGAGTCCCCACACCAAGAAGAAGAAGAAGAAGAAGAAGAAGAAGAAGAAGAAGAAGAAGAAGAAGAAGAAGAAGAAGAATTTGATATCCCGCTTTATCACTACCCTAAGGAGTCTCAAAGTGGCTAACAATCTCCTTTTCCCTTCCTCCCCCACAACAAACACTCTTGTGAGGTGAGTGAGGCTGAGAGACTTCAAAGAAGTGTGATTAGCCCACGGTCACCCAGCAGCTGCATGTGGAGGAGCAGGGAATCAAACCCGGTTCACCAGATTACGAATCCACTGCTCTTAACCACTACACCACACTGGCACATGTACTTCATCTTGAGAGTGGAGGGATCCTTCAGAATATAATTGAAATCCTACGGGTGGCCAATGTGCATTGCACAATATGAGGAAGACTATGACCAAGTGACACATGTGTCCATTCAACTTGCTGCCCAGGTGCTAACTCTTGATGGACAGCTTCAAGGTCCTTGGATGGGACAACCCTTCAAATGCAAGGGACATGACATCCCAGAGAGAGAAATACTGTCATCATTACTTGAGGAAATGTGACTTATCAACATCAATAGCACTGTCCTTAGGACAATTCTTTGGATCTATACATTTATTGTGTGAATCGGAAAATACTTTAACAGTTGGTTATTTTTGTCTGTTGATGTTTTATTCTTCCGACCTTTTTATTTAAAAAATTCAATGCATCTTGGGTACATGTTTTATTTGTTTGCATGCATGAGGGAGTTTGAGGTCAATGGTTCTACTATCTCTGAGCTGAATCTAAAACAAACTCAAGGTCACACCGAACTACCATTTAACCTACTTTGATAAACAGCGTGCGATTTGTGGGAAGGAAGGTTTGACAGATATGAATGTTCATCAAGATTTTACTAGTTACAATAAATGCTGTGATGTCTCAATACCATTGTAATGGATGGTATTTTTTTTAAACAAAATAACTAGACAGATTTAGGTGTCAAAACAGCTTTTGACATATCAAGTGGCAATTCAAGAAGTTTAGATGATCTCACTATTAAACTTCTCAAGCCATATATCTCTACTAAAATTAGGTTTCTGACAGCACTGCTGTATCCATCATCCCAACATGCTTGTATATGATGAAAAATGTCTTTCTGTGATAAGAGGTAAGGCAATAATCAGATTCATGGGGCAGCACTGAAAGAGAATTTTGATGGCTTATTTATGGAGTTGAGACAGGCTGGCAAAGCTCTTTTAATCTGTAGTCCCGAAATGTTCTCAGCCACTTGCACTGCATCTGAATACAATAGTAACTAAACATTTTTCTAGCTGTAGTTCTCTATTAATTATTTTTAGAAGTCACATTGCTCCTTCTCAACAGGTTGTTTCATACACAGCATACACTCACCAAGAAGCTGCAGCTAATCCTATTCCCCGATGAGGATATCTGTATAATACTCTTTTCTTTTTTCATAAGAACATCCTGATGGATCAGGCCAATGGCTCATCTAGCATCCTGTTCCCACAGTAGCTATCCAAATGCCTGTAGGAACCCTGCAAGCAGGACCTGGGCATAAGAGGATTCACCCCTCCTGTGGTTTCCAGCAACTGTTATTCAGAAGCATTACTGACTCCTAGCATGGAGGCAGAACATAGCCAGCATAGTAGAGCAGAGCCGTGCATTCATAGCTACCAGTGGAAGTGACCATTTCCCACAGGTTGGCACATGTTGTAGCATTGTTCTGGGGCAAACTTTCTCAAGAGCAGGGCTGATGGGAGACATAGCTCAAAATAACTGGAGGGCATCAGGCTGGAGAGGCTGGAGTATTCTGGGAAAGAAACATATGTCATATGTCTGACAGGAGACTGAAGGAGTGCTAGCCATTTCCTCCATGTAGTTCTGAAATATATCCTGTCTCAGAAAATCACCCATACTGCTCTCGTGATTGTGACCTGCACTGATTTTATATGATTATATTTTACATGACTATAAAACATTTTAGGTATTCATCTAACAATGTGACATATGAAGTTGCCTTAAGACCCAGTAAATAGCAGCATTAACACAGCTTACTGCAGTGCTCACGTGTATGTCTAGTTCCAGTTACAGGTGGGTAGCCGTGTTGGTCTGCCATAGTCGAAACAAAATAGGAAATTCTTTCCAGTAGCACCTTAGAGACCAACTGAGTTTGTTCTTGGTATGAGCTTTCGTGTGCATGCACACTTCTTCAGATGCCTGAAGAATCTGAAGAAGTGTATCTGAAGAAGTGTGCATGCACACGAAAGCTCATACCAAGAACAAACTCAGTTGGTCTCTAAGGTGCTACTGGAAAGAATTTCCTATTTTGTTTCGTGTATGTCTAGATTTCAGTGTTTGGCTTCCCCCCCTAAAGCATTTGCTTACAGATTAGTAACAACTAGTCTCTTTCTTTTTCAAACAGCTGATTTCTACCCAGTATTCAGAAATTGTTATGTAAATCAGATCAAGGCAGCACAATTATGTGAACAGAATGAAATGAAAAGCACATTTTGCAGTCAATATTTATCCTTGCTCTTCAAGACTGTGGAGGACTTTTACACAAAACTCCACATCCGTCCATATCAAATAATCAATTTCTTTTCCAAGAAAACAAGAAAAAACATTCTATTAGTATTTAAATGCATTTACAGGCTTATTTAGTATTTCTTTAGGCTGTTTTATTAACTAGCATTGAAAAAACTTATTAACAGTGAAGAAAGCCAAGCAATAACACAGAAGAGTTACAAAATAAAAATAAAAATGCATGAACTATAAAAATGCATGAATCTATTTTCAATGTGAATAAATTCAGGAATTAAAGTCATGGGGATGGGTCAAATGCAACATAGTCAGAGATTCTCCATGTGAAGGTGTTCACTTGGAGGCTATATGAAGACTATTTCTTGAGGGTTCCATGATTTATTGACCAATCCAAAGTCATATGTTAGAAGTTAATGGACAATGAGTAATACATTGTTCTGTTAAAGGAATTTTCAGTTCGGGTATCTGACAGATCTCAATTAGCTCCCAAAGGGGGAAAGACTAACTACTAAAGATTTAAACTTGTGCTAAGTTTAAAATGTAAAGGGATGGGGTTGTTTTTGTAAAATATTCAATAAAGTTAAAAAGGGGGTCCTCTTCCAGCAATTCTTCAGCTGCATGTTGAGACCCCCAAAACCACCCCCAGGAATAAAGACACAATAGAAGCAGATATTTGGTTAAGGTTTTTGGCATAATTTTGGCCACAACTTTATGGATTACAGAATGTGAGTGGTTGCTTAGGCATTGGTTCACGACTACCTGGACCTGCATAGAGGCAGGAACAGGACTGACAACTGCAATCTTGCAGAGGTCAGTAAAGGAAAACATCCAGGGGAGCACGGAACTGACTCACCCAGATGCTTCCAGGGGCTCTGGCATGGCCCTAGCCCCAAGACAGGGTTCGGATGAAAGCAAGGTGAGTCCCTGGATTCCTTTAATGGAATACCCAAGCAGAAACATTGGAGGGGCAGACACAGCCACCCATATCCCCTCCAGAAAACCTAGAACCAATGCCTAACCGCCAACCTTACAAAGTTGTGATGATTTGCTACACGGTAGGCAAAATCCAAGTGGCACCAGCCAATCAGCCAAATGGCAAAATTCCTACCAGGCCCCTGCTCCAAAACAGACAACCCCTAGACAGGCATAGCAAGGTCAGAAGAACGATCCCAAAATAGGAGGGGGTGGGAGATCCGGTGCACGTCGCGATGAAGAGGAAGCTTCACGCAACGTGCAGTGGTATAAATAGCCCCTCAACTGCCAATTGCAAGCCTGCTAAGCCAAATTCTACCCCAGCAACCGAGGGGGTAACCAATAAGGAGTTGTGGCAACCCAAACGGATCCGCCAAAACAACAGGGAGGTAGTTCTAGGGCTCCCCCCGCAACACGTGCTCTCCGTGATGGAGGACACAATTTACCATTGTGTTGATTCTTAATTATCTCTATATGACTAGGATCAAGCATGTGACCAATAAGTGAAATATTCTCCTTTGTCTAATAGAACTAACGGTGTCTACTCAGTTGGATTTGATTTGCTACATAGCCCAGTGATATTGTCATGTTCTGTGCATGATCCCTGATTGTCTAGGTTCACTCAAGAAGAAATGAAACAGACACAATAGGCCACTGCAGCTGCATCAGAGGGAGAAAACGGTGGCTGTAAATAGCCCCCAAACAAACAACCCCCCCAAACAACAATAAATTGTCCTTAAAAGGAACTCACCACCATCATGTTCAAGCATGTGTTTACCTGAGCTTCAAGGGAATCTTACAAACAAACTGCCATGGCTTAGGAGCCTAGACGTTTCATTGATAATGCTTTATTTAAAGCCACAACATCTGGGTTTTTGGCAGGCTCTGACATGGAAAACGACTGGCCCTCAGTTTGCTTATGTTGGCATCTGAGGATTTTCTTGAGGATCACTGTATAGTAAGGTTGGCTGGGATTAATTGCCCAGCTGGAAACCCTACGTCTTTGATTGTCCTGTCATTGTCAAAGGTTTGCTCAAGTTTATGTACCAAAGGAAAAAAAGCATCCTACTCTAACATCCATGATTTTTTCCACATGTAAGGCACTGCTCTGGTATAAAAGAAACTTATCCAAATGCATTGGCGTTAAAGCATCAGAAACTTTTAGAGGACCTCCTACTTTGGCTCACATTTTGACAAATTAATAATCTGAAACCAAAATATATTCTGTTCTATGCTGTGCTGCATAAAGAATTCCACCAAAACAGGCCCTTAGTGATGACAGGTTTACAGCACAGCTGAAAAGATTAACAGTTCTGGTATGAAAATAAAATATAGAAACAAAGAAGCATGACCTGATAATTTGAAGAAACCAAAGTTTACAGCCTTTGCATTCTGAAGCACTTATCTCACAGACCACGGTAGGCACCTTATGGCCTACATGGTGTTCCAAGCCATATATTGTTATACTCTTCATGTTAGTGCATCATTACAGCTAAGAGTATGAGCTGAGAAGTCAAATATCACCACAGCAGGCAGTATTAAGCTCTGCTTTCTGTTCTATCAGCTTCAGTCAACCTCTCTCTGCATTAAGGAGGTAATCATACTGGCCTACCTTACAAGATAATGTACATTAAGCACTTTGAACCCTTCAAATGCACTCTGTAATTGAAAACAGTAGTGGACAGCATGGTGGAGCTGCTCCACTGACCTGACTTCGCTCCAATTAGTGTCTCTGCTGCATACCTTGATGGGGGACAGTCAGCATAGTGCGAATGCGCCAGCAGGAGCACTGAGTTGCCTCCACTGGCTTGTTTCCTCACTGGTGGTAAACTGAGGTTGTTGGGGCACTTAATAGACTAGCCTTCAATGTAATTCAGTTCCCCTCCTTCAACCAAGACTCCACTCCTTGTTTTTTTCCTCCTCCAGCCATTCTTCACAAAATTAGTCAGGATTGCTTGGTCTCCACATCTCCCCCCCCACACACACACCTTCTTTCTTGTTGGCAAGCTGTCTTTCCCAGCTTAATTTGTGCTCTGAGTTTCCTAGGAGTCTGTTTTTTTTATTACTAGAACTGAGTCTGGATGCACATGAATAAAACTACCTATGAGGAAGGGATGAAAAGACCTGCTCAGGACTGCTCTGTACCACTTCGGCATGGGGAAAGGGACATGTCTGTCCAGTCATGTTTTCATGCAGGTTTTCAAAGGCCAAATTTAACTGTGAATTTCTTCTAAAAAGCACATTTTTTGTTTGCAGTTTTGACTAATGTAGACATTTTTGTAAGCGATTTCCCTGAGCATAATGCACTTTGGTATATAATTTTTACTAATATCTTCATTTTAATGCACATTTCCCCCTAATATATGCATTCTTGTAAGCGTGGGCTGGTTAACTGCATTACAAAATTAAGGTAAGTGCGAATTTTAAAGGATAGCTGTGCTTTGGTTCACATACTGTTTCGGAAAATGCAAATTTTCTGGATTCATCTTTAAATGCATGCTGACTTGAATTCTCCTCCACCCCAAGTACTATAAATGTAAACTCATAACTAAGTCACCTTCTGTGCAGTTGGGCTGATCCCAAGGTATGGGGTTCTGGGATTGCAGACATTAGCTTGTCTTCTGAAGAATGAGGATCCTTCCCATCCCTGCAAAGATGAGTAAAATAAATGGAATTCTTTTTGAATACCTACTGAGAAGGAGCAGGGGATGTGCATATGAATAAATATGAACGAAACCGTTCTTTTCCTTCTGAAATCCTTGTTTCTATAGACGGTAAGGTTTGTTCTTATTAAGTGAAATTGTGTGTGTATAATTGTAGCTTAATGGAGTTCTTTGGCTTTGTTCTTATTTCCGAATCCTGGATTAAAAAGAAATCAATATCTCTGCTAGATTTTTCTTCACCTGCCAATCTTACAATAGATTGCCCTACTTTTTGTTCAATATTTATTACATTTTTTTATAGCATGCTATAAATTCAGCTCCCATTTGTCACTTGGTTATTTCAAAGAATCAATCAACTGCACCAAAGAATCAACACTCAGAGGAAAACGTACTGTACGTGATGACTAGAAGCTCAAGAAATTCCATTGTGGGTGGGTTGGTTGGTTCATATATGCAAGCATGTCATTTGATTTCTTTTCTATATTTGATGACAGGCACAAAACATGCAGATTGATGCCGTTGAAAAGCTCTGTGTTGTGTCGTGAGAAAATAGTACATCCCTATATTTGGTCCTATATCTGTGTATTGGCCCATCCAAGTAAGAAGTGGACACTGTCTTCATCAAGCAGTGAATATCTATGCTTGAAATGAGCCTCCTTTATGCCCAGTTCATAAATCATCAAGAGTCCAGTCCCAGATTGACTAGTGTCCCAGAAAAACTACTTCCCTTAAATGTTTCAAGTCAAGAGTAAAAAAGAAAATGTAAGAGCCATCCTGTTATTTTTAAATAATACTTCCTATAAGTGGTTTTGAATGTGTTTGGCATACATTACCTTGTGTTTCCTACAACAACCCTGTTAGGTACTGCAGAATTATTAGGCCCATATTTCAGAAGATGTATGTTGAGTGTAAGGCAGTTATTTAATGATGGAGGCAAGATTTACCAGTATAGCTGAGCCACTATACACACCAGCTTTCATTTTCAATTTTCATTTCTTTCTATATACATACAAATGTAAGCATGCCATCACACAGCCCATGTTGGAGGATTTGTTGTTCAACATCACAATCCTGGGATTGTAGTCAGGGTGAAGGTGAAAATGGGTGCAAAGGAGGGCTGCATAATATAAGATAGAAATGGCCTCAGAAATGGGGTTGGGAAGGTGAAATGTGAGCTTAGCAGTTGCAAGGGATGGGAAGGGGAAGCTCTAGGGGTTAATGTGGGGGGTGGCAGATGAAGCTGCAGGCCGAGTGAGCAGGGGTGCAGCTCCTAGTACATAAATTTAAAAAAACCATTAACAAGACCTTTTGTTAATGTCCTCTCTGAAATAAATGCCTTCTCTGTAATGGACCCAACTGAGACTTAATCCCAGGTTAGTATTTATAGGATTGCAATTTAAAAGAAGTAGATCTAAACTACCGCCAACACAATTTGTATTAATCACCTGTAATATAAAACCTTATGTTCAAACATATAATAATGATAAAATCTGCATGCACATATCTTCTTTTGTATAACTTCTTACTTGCCATTCATCTATAAATTTCTGGATATCCTAAACAAGTATAATCCAAACAAGTGTAAGGGATCGCAGTGATTTTGCACTTAACCATGGCAATCCAAACCTTCTGAAGTCAATTTTCAAGCAATGGTCTTTTTCTGCTTTAACTTAATTTTGCAGTACATGGGTTTCCTATTAGTGTCTTACACATTAAGATTTTGTTTATCTTTCTAATGCAGCTCCTGGTATCATTTAGAAGAGGCATTCTACAATTTTTTTCCTCAGTAAATCCAGCGAGAATATAAGTAGGTACTATTTAACCTAATTATTTGGGGATATTTTTAGAAATAATGATTTTTTTTAAGGAGCTATGTACAGTCCACTTAATTTTATAAATGAGTCTATGGACATATTCACCAAATACATATAAAGAATCATGATACCACTTTAAACAGTCATGGCTACACCCAACAATTCTGAGAGCTGTAGTTTGTTAAGGATGCCTCTGTTCCCCTCACAGAGCTACAATTTCTAGAGTTCCCTGTGAAGAGGGGTAGATTGTTATAGCACTCTATAGTTGCCAGAGCAGTTGTCCTGAGCCATCTAAAGAAAGATCATCAGGCGATTATTAAAACCAGCCTTTACAGACACTGTAGTATGTGTACTTTCAGCTGCCCTGTACCAGTGCCGGACTTCGGGCTCTCAAATTTCAGCGGTGCCCTGTTTGACGATAAAAATTGGGTTCCCCTCACCTCTCATGCTCATGCTCCATCCAACAACATTGTTGTGGCACCCCCTGCAGGGGGCACCCAGTGCCATCATACTGATTGCTCCACCTTAAAATCACCTCTGTCTATGACTAACAGTGGAATTAATACTGATTATATTGATTATATGTATAATTCCACTCTCCATACCAATACACCCTCAACAGCCACATCTACAACTGTGTCTTTTTATATCCAGGCATTGCATTGTACTTGCAGAAACCCCATACATTCTTGTGTGCACTGCACAAAAAATTACCTGCCTTTGAAGCCCCCATTCTGGTCATAGACATCTCAGTATAGAGGGACAGTTGCCCTCCCTCCCTCCCTCCCTCCCTCCCTCCCGGCCTGCCTTTCCTTTTCTTCTGTTTCCTCACTTTCCAATAAGAAATGTTATAAAGCATGTTGCCTAGTGATAGGGTTGAAATTATGATTGGATTGGGGAAATTACCTCAATTTTTTCCCAATTTTCCTGGAAAAAAAAAAGTTTACCTCAACTTTGTTATTTCTGACTTAAAGCAAGGCCCATCATTAATTATTACTAAGCAGTTAAAAATCATCATCAGAATGATTTGTCTTATGATCTGTCACTGTCTTGAAATATATGCCAGCACAATTTTATATTTATCTCTCACAAGGCAGCAACAGACACACACTCCGAAACTACAGCAGAATAACAGGGTTAAAATAAGATTAATTTGATCTGAAGGACATGATTCTTCTTTGAATGCAAGCCAGCACTGTGCTTCCCACAATGCCATTTCACAAGAATTTGAATGCTTTCACACTAATTGATACATAGATACATTCATTGCACCAGATCATAGCAACATATTCTTACACACTATTTAAAAGAGCACTATATCAGAATAACCCCATAAAATGATTCTGTTTTCTCCAGCTTTTTACATGCCACAAGCTGGTGCAGACAAAGGTGCATTTGGTCTGAGGTGTCTTGTGAGGCAAGAACTACATTTAGTCATTTAGTCCATTAGGATGAACATTGCTCCTCCAACCTGCCAGTCATCTTATTTACAATCAGTGGCTTCACCTGCTGATGGTCTGCTTGCTTTCCAATTCAACACTACCAATGGACACCATCCACCACTGCAGTGAGTGGAACAGAAACCCAGAAGGTTCCAGACAGCCTCTGGGATTTGAGTTGTGTTATTGATCTCTACTTGAAACTGATGTAGTGTGTCTTTAAGAGAGAAATGAGGAATGAAAACAAGAGATGCTTTGGAACTGGGCGTGCTTAGAATGAGCAACATCCATTCAATTCAATCGGGCCTCATAAAGAAACACCTGGCTATGCTAATTCTAACATGTACAATATGTATTCTTATTGACCCAGGTCCCCGGGATCTCAGTTAGAAAAAGGGAGGGTGGGACCCAAATTATATTTGTTATGACTTGTTGACATGCTGATGTCTGAACCGTGAGTCATCTATGTTGCAATATTAATATTATCCTGTTAGGATACTATTCATTAATAATGGCATCCCATCTCACTACCACATTCATCAGTGAATTTTGAAAAATGTATCCTACAAACACACATTTCAATGCAGTTTGGTACTTTAAAAAGAAACAAAAACAAAGAAAACAACCACTGAGAACTGCATTGCAAACTTTGGAAATGAAAAATTCAGTGGATAGTTATCTTCCAATCCACACCATAATCCAGGAGTCACTTTACATCAGAATTGGCAGAAATCAAATTCCTCAAATGTCAATAAGAGGAATATTGATGCAAATATTGATTGAGAGTTTATCTGGCTTTCCTCCCCCCATAAATAAATACGGTACCTCCTCACACAAGCAGAGAATAGGGGCTCCTATAGGTTCATGACTCCTCTTAGAATTTTTGTTTAATTTTTACTTAAATTTTTAATTTTGCTATTATAACTCACTGTGCTCTGTCTTTCTAGCAGAGCACAAACTCATTTTGTAAGATTGCAATGAGTTTAGTGGTGATATAATTATTAGGAAGCCGGAACAAGATAAAGGGAAAGAGTTTAATTGTTCATGAGCTGTTGGTTGGAGGGGACAAATTCAGATCGTTCTTTCATTTTTCAACTCTGCAGGGATTCTTTTAACTGCAGCTATAAGAAGGGGGGGGGGGAGAGAGAGAGAGTAGTGTCAATAATGTCCAGCAGTCCTAGTAATGTCTTTGTGATTTGGAAATCTAAGAAAAAATAAATATTTGGCTTCGGTAATGTCTTTCATTATCTGAAGGAGAAAACCAAACACTGTCGTTTAATGGAAAGCTTGATATGCAAATAGAGTGGACTGCACAATTAGATGGAAATAAAGTGATTTACATTTCTTAAAGTAATTCTCCGAGGTGTTGGATATGACCTTTGTCTCCATATATAGATTTGCCTGCCTTCAGTAGTCTTTTCCCCAAACCAATACATTTCATAGTCTTTGACTGTTAGTCCTCCTTATCATGAGGGGATTAATTCTTCTTATGAAAACATAGCTCAGCAAGAGGATTTATATCCTTTAAAAAGAAGAAGAAAAGCATTAGTTCTTCAGCATCTGAATCTGCCACATTTCAATTTTGCTTACAAGTTGAATTGCATTTTAAAGGGGGAAAGAAAAGCACCAGGGACCGTTTCCTCTTTTTATCTGTTGATAAAAGTGACTATAAAAAAAGTTTTCCAGGTTTACATTTCATGCTCTTGTTCCATGTTTGGGTATGCATTCACATTCATATTACCAGAAGTAAAATAATTACTATGCAGACTGTTCACTCTTTTTATCTCTGCACGTACAGACCCGGGAAGTGACATTTATCTCCTCCCAATAGTGGCACCTGCCCTCTACAAAGTTCTAATGGTGCTTTATAGTTCCTTGTCTCTGAAATTCCATTTCAGTTTTTTAATCTGTGCTTGGTGCTGGTGACCAGGAGGCCAGTAAGTATGTGTCGAAAGACCTACATTGCCTCCCAGCATGTTTCCAGGCACAATTCAAAGTGTTGGTGCTGACCTTTAAAGCCCTAAACAGCCTTGGCCCAGTAGACCTGAAGGAGCATCTCCACCCCCATCGTTCAGCCCGGACACTGAGGTCCAGCGCCGAAGGCCTACTAGCGGTTCCCTCACTATGAGAAGCGAAGTTACAGGAAGAGGGCCTTCTTGGTAGTGGTGCCCGCTCTGTGGAACAACTATCTGACTTTTAGAAGACATCTAAAGGCAGCCCCAACTCAACTCACTGGAAGGACAGATCCTGAAGCTGAGGTTCCAATACTTTGGCCACCTCGTGAGAAGAGAAGACTCCCTGGAAAAGACCCTGATGTTGGGAAAGATGGAGGGCACAAGGAGAAGGGGACGACAGAGGATGAGATGGTTGGACAGTGTTCTCGAAGCGACTGGCATGAGTTTGGCCAAACGGCGGGAGGCAGTGGAGGATAGGGGTGCCTGACGTGCTCTGGTCCATGGAGTCATGAAGAGTCGGACACGACTGAACGACTGAACAACAACAAAGGCAGCCCTGTTTAGGGAAGATTTTAATGTTTGATACTTTAATGTATTTTTAACATTCTGTTGGGAGCCACCCAGAGTGGGTGGGGTATAAATAAATAAATAAATAAATAAATAAATAAATAAATGGCAGGAGCCCTCTAGACCAGGTTCCACAATGCCAATGTCCATGCAGCCAGAACCAGAATACATTCCCTTGAGCAACTGAGTGCATCCCAACCCATTCCATCAGCCCAAAGGCAGAGGGGACATAACAGCTGGGAAGCAAGGGAGGGCAGAATATGTGTCAGTCCTCAAGCCAGAAGGTTGGCCCTTTAAGAAATTCATTGGAGGTTTTTAAGAAGACGTTGGATGGCCATCTGTCTTGGATGCTTTAACTGAGATTTCTTCACTGAGGGGGGTTGGACCAGATGCCCCTTGGGGTCCCTTCCAACTCTACAATTCTTTGATTCTATGAAAGGGAGTGGGGCCTGGGTGAGTGGTGGCAGAGGCTCAAAAGGCCACATTCTACCTCTAGTCTTTTTTTTTTAACCGAAGCTTCACACTCAGAGATCTTTCCTGCCTTGCTCCATGAGCTCCTTCCTCAGTACAGAACATCTATGAAGTTGTTTTGTTTCATGCCCTTTGTCGGTGTTTTTCAATCAACAGAATTTGTAAGGATACATACAGTATTTTTTTAAATCTTGAAATATTAACCATAAAATAAGTATCATGGAAACATGAGCAGAATTTACTTACTTACTTACACACACAGATATACAATGTATGCATGTATGTATGTATGTATGTATGTATGTATGTATGTATGTATTAATATCCTCTGAATTTGATAAGCTAAGCAAGCAAATTTGGCCACCATGCAATGTTCTCTGTGTTAATTTTTTCATCAAGCCTGGATTTAGCAGACTTCATTTACATTTTGGGATGCACATGCACATCATTACGCACCATCTCTTTTCTAAAGCTATTGTTGCTATGTGTTTAGCACAAAACAGAGAACATTTTTACATAAGATATTGTGTTCAATCTCATAACTAAATAATCCAGTGGATCCTTAGCCATAACACCTTTGGTGCCTGTGATGGCATTGTATGCCCAGATAGTAGCAGAGACAGAAAGTAAGATGCAAATCCCACATTGTTCCTGGCAGAGCATCTACTTTTATTATTTTATACTACCAATATTCCTGTTATTAAAAAAAAATCATGCAAATTAAGTAGCTGCACAAAGAAATGGATAATTAGATACAGCAACCAGTTGGACACACAATTATCCAATTTCCCTGTGCAATTGCAGCAATTATGCTCGTAGATTAGCTAAATAATTATGTGTACGCAGCTTTCAGAGTCCGCTCCTTATCGTTTTCTAAACTTCTGCAACATGGCTGAACGGATGTTATATCGTTTCACCTGTACTTTTGCTGTGAAGTTTGAAATGAGCAAGACCTCATTAACCTACGTCTGATGCCCCAACCTATTCCCATACATTTCAGCCTTATTGTTAAATTTGTACAAGTTAAAGGGATTTTCCCCCATTGATAAATTAGTGAAGAGGCCCTCAATAGCCAAACTGTATCTGCAGCTGCCACTCTTAATGGTGAATCCATACCTCCACAAACACACATACAGAGAGAGACAGAAAGATAGAGATTCATGTAGTTATCTTATACCCTCTTAGTCTCATCCTCCTTCCACAGTGTAAATGCGAAAACATGCTGAGCTGAAATCTGTCTCTGGCAGCACGTACTGATCTGGTCATGGGACTAACTTCACTGTGGCCTGAACTCTGTGCGACTTGTCTTTCAAACATCAGCACAACTGAATGTAATTGGGAGCTGTGAGCAGAGCTTAGCATGTTCCACCTACAGTGCCATCACACATCAGTGTATCCTGGTGGAACTGGACTTCAACATGGGCTGATGGACCAAATGAGGCATAGCTGTTTTATTTTCTTATTATTGCATTTCTATCCCACCTTTCCTCCAAGGAGTTCAAGGGTGCACCACACACATTTCTACCTCTCTCCATTGTATCCTCACAATAAGGTAGATTGTGCTGAGAGGTAGTGACTGCCCTAAGGTCAACTAGAGGGCTCCATGGCTAAATGGAGAATTGAACCCTGGTGTCCCAGGTCCTAGTGCAGCTCTCTAACCACTACACCACATTGTCTCTTGCAACATAGCTGGTTTTGTTTAATAAATAACTGACACGGGGGATCAGCAACCCAGATTGGGACTGTGACAAGATAGGGGGATGAGTTCCTGCAATCCTTTAACTCCACCATGGTCCCAATCAGAATTGCCTTCCATACCTACTGTTCACAAGAGGAAGGAAGTTTCCACTGATGCCAATGAGATGGCAGGATTCCAGTTGTATTACAGCAGAAGAGAAGTATGAGAACCCCTCTTATCCACCCCTGTGCCATAGTTCTACACCAGATAAAATTCACACACACACACACACACACACACACACACACACACACCATGCCAGGTATTTGTTAAACAAAAATCAGGTACACCAAGCTGAATTGTGTGAATTTTCCCAGAGGCAGCTGTGAACTAGCAGACGAGAAAGCCATCAGAATCCAATTATCGGAAATGTGTTGAAGTACCTGTATATAGGGAAGCCCCCTACACTATTCCCCCAAATTCTCTGAACAACTCCCAGAGATCACCTTGTCACATTCAGTGCTGTCATTTTCTAGCTGAAGAAGAAAATCCATTTCAGTCCAATCTTGGTACTATGTTTCCTGGAATGGACTAAATAGGAACTCATCTCTAGCTATTTCTGAGCACATCAACTACAGTTCAGTGTTCTTTCTCACCACCGAATACAATTTTGTGTCCTGAAAGCCATTATCTTCTGAGCGATTATGTGAATGAAAAATCAAGTACATCAAATTGAAGGAACAGAACTACCAGATACACAAGAAAGCGACTGAAAGGGACTGCAGTGGAGAAGTTCATCAAAAGCGGCAGGCAAAATTGTGACAAGAAGACAAAAACAAGAAGAAACTCATTTAATTAAAAATAACTTTAAATGTGAAGCACTCTAGGCAGGAAAACATCCCCCTCCATCAATATTGGATTTCTGGATCCAATTAGCAGGACAACCCAGAGGGAGAGCAAAATGAAATGGAAGACGCTGCTCCATTTCCTCCCTCTGGTCATTAGCTACATGCTTGGTGAGGACAGGTGAACAGGAAGAGAAAGGAGCTTCAGGAAGCACCAGACCAGGGATGGTGAAATTCAGGACTGAAGTCCAAATGCATCCCTTTCTAATCTGACCCTTGGGACTGTCCCCAGGCCATACAAGCTACCAAGCCCACAATCCCCACCAGCCATGCTTTGCACCCTCCTTGAGTGTTTTTCCCTAGCTCAGATGTGTCGTTGAACTCAGACATTGCATATTCCTTGCCTGGATGGAGGACAGAGAGAGATGTGTGAGCGTGAATAAACTAGCCCAATGCACAATGTTGAAATTTGTATTTATTTCTTCTCACTCTTGCCCCTGGCCACCAATGGCATGCAGTTTCCCAGAATGCAATGTGGCCCCTGGGCTGGAAGAACTTCCCCACCCCTGCTGCATACTATGGTAATGTACCCGCACTGGGGTGTGGACTTCTGCAAAAGCACAATGACACCATCCCTGCCATGCAACGTAATATGTGGACCTCACTTAACATCCTTATAATTCAATCCCTTATTCCCTAGTTCCAGTTCCTAAAGGGAAAACTGGGAGTACATATTCCCATGGTCTCTGTGTAAATATGTATGTATGCAGGTGTGTGTCGCTGTCTCTCTCTCTCTCTGTGTGTGTCTCTCTCTCTTTCTCTCTCTCTCTCTCTCTCTCTCTGTGTGTGTGTGTGTGTAAAATATATACACACATACAATATGTTCAAAAAAATACTTCCAAACTAATTTTTAATGGGAACACATACACATTTACCATCCATCTGAGGAAGGAAACAAACAAAAAATCTGGTACAGGCCATACTCAGAGTCAAAATGGGAGCTTAATCAGCAGCTGTATGACGTTTCAAGAATGTACTTTAATTATTTTGCAGAGACAAAAAGAGCTTTAAGGGGTTTTCAGGTGGCATGAATAGGTAATTTCATCTATGCTTTCATTTTCCATGTACCTTTTGGAGTTTTATTTCTGGGACAGAGTGGGGAAAAGGCAGGATCTGGAAGAGTATTTTAATGTAATGCCATTATCCATTTTCTCAGCAGGGGGCTAACAGAAAATTTGGTTGACAATAGCTGCCTTCCAGAAGTAGCTGAAAAGCAACCATTTCCCTTGAATGACGTGGCTGAAGGTAAAAGAAAGGCGGAAAATATGCTGTAGGACAAATACTGAATAAGGATTAAAGAAATACGTCTCAGTTTGAAATGCTGAAGTGAGATGGAGAGGACAGGCATGTTCTCAGCACAGCGTTATTCGGTGAATGGTAAAATAATTTACAACCTAATTTCATTACAATATAATCCTTGCCCTTCATATATATATGAAATGGTTGGTTTGGAAATCAATCTCAGGATTTCCCTATACTGTATTCTGAAAGAAGTCTGACATTGTTTAAAGAGATACCTTGGACTTCACCAACAGAACACACTGGGGATGCATCTTGAAAAGCCAACTCTGGCAGGACTACTTCACTGTTATTCTCATATCTGATAACTATAGCCACCATATTTTGTAGAAAAGAAAAGGTTACAGGATCCTTTTAAACATATAAGGTTTCATACTTTTCTTATGTACTGGGAATCATTTCCATGCCTTCTTACAAAATTTTTTAATAAATTGTAAAGCAGCAGAAATGTTTTTTCTAACACTGTCCATAAATCAAATATAATGACCATATATTTAAGAAGATTTTATTCCTTAATACTGATGGTTTGATGTGCCCCTCTTTTTTCAGTTGCCTCTCATAGTCAGGTTGAGTCCACGCTTGATAGCAACAAAGGGTAATGCATTCTAAAATGTGGCAGCATCTCCTGCTGCTAATCTAGTGTCATGGAAAAGGCACCTTCTGTTGTCTTGGGCTTCATTTAAATAAGGTTTCCATATTACCCAGCAAGCAGGCACATTCTCTTGAAAGCTTTGCAAGAAAGTCAAGAGTCTGGCAGGGTTCCATTTTAACACCAACTTTGTTCAACTTTGTTTAAATGGTTAGAAATGTCATTTGCAGGTTATGATTTGCTCCTAACAGTACAGTCCTACACTTGTCTACTCAAAAGTAAGTGCCACTGGGTTCAATGGGCCTTCCTTCCCAGTAAGTTGGGATGGGATCACAGCTAGGTAGGTTTAAAAATAGCAGTGACTGTTCCTGCTTCTAATTCCAGTTCTTCATTTATTTAAACCATGCAAATGGACAATTTTAGGCTTATTTGCACCTGTTAAATTTAACCACCGTCCTATCCAGTGTGAAGATATAATACAATTAAATCTTGTAATTCTATACATTGACAGTTAGCCTGGTTTGAAGGTCTCAAAACATGCTTTACAAAGGCAGTATCCACTCCTTAGATTAGGTATTGTAGATAATATTGATTGTTATTTATGAATATGACAAGATGATATAGGTTATCTTGTTCATTGAGACTCCCATTTCAATCAAAAAGATTGCAGAACTTTCTAAAAACTTTAAAATTCAGGACAATCATGAAAAAAACAGTCAGTTGATTTTATTCTCTGTTGTATTCATTGGGATGTTTCTGATTTGCAAATTTCTGAAGGCATGGTAGGCCACTCACCTTGTGTGTAGAAGGTCCCCCTGGCATTCAACCCCTGGCATATCCAGGTAATCTAGGAGAGTGTTCTTGCCTCAAACCCTGGAGAGCAGCTGCCGGTCACCTTCCTATGCTCCTATTACTTTGACAGAGTTTTAAAACTCTGTTCAGAAAAATAACACATTATACTCCTGCTGGGGTGAACTGCATACTTGTGGAACTGTGGAGATTTGTATAATTAAATGGTGCCCCATGTCAAAAGCTCCCTATTTGTGAAAGCTAGCACTTTAAAACTAAGAGGTTCACCCTAGCCTTTACTGCCACCAGCTAATTTTCCAAATGTTTTCTGAGGTGGAGAATAATCCAACATATGGCCCCTTATTGCATTCAGAAGTAATAAAGAGAAAGCAAGGTCTTTCACCACAGGTAACTGGTAGAGGAGATGCCTTTTTACATTTTGTGTCCTGTCTTTATGAATATGTTGCTTTTTGGAAATAAAGTATGTAAAGTCTAATCCAAAAGGCAGTCTAATCTATCACACTGAATTGTAACTAAGGTTAGAACTAAATTAATAAATGCAGAGTGAAATGGGCATGGGTGCCAGTTGGCTGGTCACTGTTAAATGGGAAGTTTCTGCAGCCAGGAGCAAATGTTACATTCTTTTTCCAAAGGTCTGCTGCTGCTTAATTTATGGGAACACCCCATCCAGTGTTTTACAGCTTCAGATATAATTCTAAAGAGATCCAACTGAACCAAGTAGCCCTGAAACACTATTTTCAGCAAGGCAAGTATATAATTTAAAACTTAGGGCAGAGTTTCCTATAAAATGCAATTTTGACAAGTGGTTAAAATGGGCAACACTGCTGGAGAAAATTGACAGCTATTGCAATGTAAAGTAACAGATTGTCTGAATCCTACATCAATCTACTTCAAAAATGGATGTGCAGTCCATTTGATGATTCATAATTTGAGACACGCAAACCTGCCAACTCCCTCACTACAAATGGGATACATCTCCTTCCTTTCTGATCTGAAATGGACTCAGAAAGTGTTGGCTTTCTTGTACCACTGAAGTTTCCTAAAAGTTGCCATTGTCAATTATACAGAAGTTGCTAGGACAACTAAAGCATTTTACAACATCTCTCTGCCCCTTTGCAACATACGGTATTAGCAACCCACTGTGTGCCATGGAGCCTGTTTAGCAACAGCATGCAAACCACTTTGGGTAGCTGACAAGGATTGTTGAGCTGCTGTTGCCTTCTTGGTGCTGTGTGCTTTGCTCAGTGACACTAACTGTGGTCCAAAGTAGAGTTTGTATGAGAACAATTAACGTGCCCATTAATTGGTGTCCCCTAACAGAGAGCTAAAAGGAAATGAAAGTTTCTTTTGTTGGGAAGCTGAGTGATATTTATGCTCTTGAATGAGGTAAAATGATGTTTATACATGGCTAATTATCAAAGAGATAGGGAATTAGTTTATTGAATTATTGCTTTTGGTTTGATTTTATATGTTGTCATCTTGTTGTGAACCGCCCTGAGACCTCCGAGTATAAGGCGGTGTATAAATTGAATAAATAAATAATAATAAATATATGTGACTACAGGGCTATATCCTTTCAAGCTTTAAATTATCAATTATCTTATCAAAAATCTTGCAGTCCCAATATGCTAAGTTACTAAATCAGGAAATTGAATGGAAAATTAAAATGATGAAGCAAAGGACCTTTGAATCAGCGAATAAATGTGGAAAATTGTTAGCATGGCAACTGAAGAAGAGACAAAAATTGAATACCATCACCGATATAAAGGTTAATGGCAAAAATGTAGAGAACCCGGAAGAGATCAGGAAATATTTTCAGAAATTTTATAAGCATTTGTACAAGGAGGAAAAAATAGAGGAGGAAGTAATTAAGCAATTCTTGGAGAAAAATGGTCTGCAAAAAGTCCCAGAAGAAAAACTGATAACTCTCAACCACCCTATTACGATTCAAGAGTTAGAGGACGCTATAAGAAATATGAAGACTGGAAAGTCTCCAGGACCGGATGGACTAACTGCAAAATATTATAAGACTTTGAAAGATTGGCTAATACAGCCATTGAAAGATATTTGCAATGGATTACTGGAAGGAGGTAGGGCACCAGACACGTGGAAGGATGCGTACATTACATTGATATTAAAACCAGATTCAGATAAAACTCAAATGAAGAATTATAGACCCATCTCGCTTCTAAATACGGATTATAAAATTTTCGCAAATGTCATGGCCACAAGATTAAAAAGGGTATTGAAAGAGTATATCCACAAGGATCAAGCAGGCTTTTTACCTGGAAGATACATTAACAGAAATACAAGAACCATTGTGGATATATTAGAAAGATTAGAAAAGAAGATAAATACGGAAGCAGCTTTGATGTTTATTGATGCTGAAAAGGCCTTTGACAATATATCTTGGACTTTTATGAAGAAGAATTTGGAAAAGATGGAGGTTGGCCAAAATTTTTTAAATGGCATAAATGCCATTTATAAAGAGCAAAGAGCAAAGATTCTCATTAATAATGTGATGTGCGAGGAAATTAAGATTGAAAAAGGTACAAGACAAGGGTGCCCTATCTCCCCATTACTTTTCATTACGGTCCTGGAGGTGTTGTTGGAAATGATCAGGAAGGAAAAGCAAATTAAAGGAATTAGGGTGGGAGAGAAAGAATATAAATTGAAGGCCTATGCTGATGACTTGGTTTTATCCCTACAAGATCCGGAAAGCAGTGTACCTAAAGCATTGGAGATAATAGACTCTTTTGGAAGAGTAGCAGGATTTAAGTTGAATAAAATAAAGACAAAAGTGTTGACAAAAAATATGTCACCATTGCAGAGACAGAAATTACAAGAGCAAACGGGACTTAGTTTTGTTAATAAGGTGAAGTATCTGGGAGTGAATTTAACTTCAAAGAATCTAAACCTGTTCAAGGATAACTATGAAAAATTGTGGAAAGAGATTAAGATGGACTTGGAGATATGGACAAGATTAAAGCTGACTTTAATGGGCAGAATAGCAGCCATTAAGATGAATGTACTACCAAAGATTTTGTTCTTGTTTCAAGTGCTTCCAATTATAGATAAAATGGACTGTTTCAAAAGGTGGCAAAAGGACTTATCGAAATTTATTTGGCAGGGGAAGAAACCGAGAATTAAATATAAAATATTGACTGATTCAAAGGAAAGAGGAGGTTTCTCCCTGCCGGACTTGAGAATATATTTCGAAGCGGCCGCCTTTTGTTGGCTAAAGGATTGGTTTAAGCTGGAAGACACTGATGTTTTAGATCTAGAAGGACATGATAATGTATTTGGCTGGCATGCTTATTTGTGGTATGATAAGGTGAAGGCCCACAAAGCTTTTAAAAACCATATTATTAGGAATGCCTTGTATCAGGTTTGGATTCGAAACAAAGACTTGTTAGAAAGGAAAACCCCCAGGTGGTTATCTCCGGTAGAAGCGAAGGCGTATAAGAGACCTAATATGTCTGCGAAATGGCCAAAATATGCTGATATTTTGGAACAAGAAGGCCAGAATTTTAAATTGAAAAGTTATGAACAATTGAAAGAGGTTATGACAGACTGGTTGCAGTACTATCAGATTAATGAAGTTTTTAAGGCTGATAGAAAACTAGGTTTTTCAACCGAGAAGTCCAAGTTGGAAACAGAACTTATTGAACTGAATAATAAGAATCTTTCCAGAATGTATAATTTATTGCTAGAGTGGCATACAAAGGATGAAATGGTTAAATCAGTCATGATCGGTTGGGCAAAGGATGTGGGACACAATATTATGTTGGAGGATTGGGAAAAATTGTGGAAACAAGGTATCAGATTTACTGCATGTAATGCTTTGAGAGAAAACATTATGAAAATGATGTATAGATGGTATTTGACACCTGTGAAACTAGCTAAGATGTATCATGGAGTGAGTAACGAATGTTGGAAATGTAAGAAAGTGGAAGGTACCTTTTTTCATATGTGGTGGACATGCCCAAAGGTAAAGGAATTCTGGGAGAAAATCTATAATGAGCTTAAAAAAGTGCTAAAAAGCACATTTAGTAAGAAACCAGAGTCCTTTCTGCTGGGCATGGACAATCAGGAGATTACCAACAGAGATAAAACTTTCTTTATGTATGCCACAACAGCAGCTAGGATTTTAATAGCAAAGAACTGGAAAAGTGAAACTCTACCGACAGTGGAAGAATGGAAGATGAAGCTGATTGAGTATATGGAACTCGCTGAACTGACTGCGAGACTCCGAGACCAGAGGGAGGAAGCAGTGCAAGAAGATTGGAAGAAATTCAGAGACTATTTGAAAAAACACGATAATATAGTGATTTGAATTGGAAATCAGTTGAACTAAAGGCGATAGCATAAAGTATACTAGGAGAAGTAGGATATAATTGTTAGAATTGTTAAGATGTATTGGAATGATATAAGTTGTTAAAGCTAGAAATAAGATGATATAATTAAGGTATAGATTAGTTATGAATGATGATATTAAATTGTTATAAAGTTGCTAAAATTAGAATCACAATGAATGCAGCATAGAAGATGGGAGGAAGCTCATTAAGTAAGTTTAAATAAGTATAAGGATGTTTAGAATTTATTTTTGTTGTTGTTGTATTTTTTGATTTTGTAGTGTTTGTATTTTGTTCATGTTTTTTGTATTTTGTCTTTTCTTTCTTTCTTTTTTCTTTTTTCAGTTTTTTTTCTTGAAATATAATAAAATCTATTTAAAAAAAAAAATTATCAATTATCAATTTGTCATTTACTGTACAGTGGTACCTCGGTTTACGAACAGTCTTGTTTACGAACTATTCAGTTTACGAACTCCGCAAAACCGGAAGTAGTGTTCCAGTTTGTGAACTTTACCTCGGTGTACGAATGGAAGCTGAAGGGTGGAAGGGCACAGGCATTGGGAGGCCTCATTAGGGAAAGTGTGCCTCAGTTTAAGAATGGATTTGGTTTCAGAACGGACTTCAGGAACGGATTAAGTTCGTAAACCGAGGTACCACTGTACTATGGTTGTTCTGTTACTTTGAGACTAAAGCTACAGAAAATAAGTAACTCTGAAGTAACCAGCACCTTGATGGATTAAAGTAAAGTCTGGATTGGCTGACTACAAAGTTTGTAAGTAAGCATGTTCTAATTTTTGCTTCAGAGAGGCTATTGCTTTGTTGGTGTGTTAAACTACTCATTTAGGCATTTAGCTCTTTGTGAGCAACTGCTGTATTGTTTTGTCTACCTATGTTTCCAAATGAATAAAGTGTCTTCACTGCAACTATTTGGAAGTTTTATTCCAAATAGTTTTTTGACCCACACAGGCAAAAATTAGACATGCATGTGCTGAAGTTGTTCAAAATGATGAATATCCACAATGCTCTGCAGAAGAAGAAGAAGAGTTTGGATTTGATATCCCGCTTTTCACTACCCGAAGGAGTCTCAAAGCGGCTAACATTCTCCTTTCCCTTCCTCCCCCACAACAAACACTCTGTGAGGTGAGTGGGGCTGAGAGACTTCAGAGAAATATGACTAGCCCAAGGTCACCCAGCAGCTGCATGTGGAGGAGTGGAGACACGAACCCGGTTCCCCAGATTACAAGTCTACCACTCTTAACCACTACACCACACTGGCTCTCAGTATTCTATGGATATCCACCATGGTGAGAGCAGAATATACCTTCAAAATAAAGGAATGAGCAAGGTCTGGACATCTTTAGCACTGATGCACAAACTGGTAATCAGTATTGTTTCCATCTTATATTTCCGTATTTCCATTATTAGAATTATTTGTCCATCAACCTTTCAGTTCCATGTCAATATAAAATTACATCTATTTTATATGATTATCTGATTGCTTTGAATAACCTCCAGTTTATTGAGCTGGATGAGTTTGCATTTTATGCATTTACAATCTAGATACATAGAAAAGGAGAAAATAATTATGTAGTTTTATGATACATGCACACAGGAACATGCTTTTTGAATAAGTCAGAATGCATTTTGTCTTGGAAGTGAGACCATCATTCTGTAATTCCATTGCGCCTAGTTAGTTATCATGCTGAGAAGCCTCATTAAATTGTACCTGGTTATAGTTAAGAGTCTAACAGAGGGGAAAACAAAGTTCAACTCCATTAAGGTGTTCATCAGGGACATTATTTTTATTGGAAGATTCGTGATATGACAGGCCCTTTGAGAAGAAACATCCTGTTTCAAAAGGATCCAGGGAATAGCACTAATGATAGCATAGTGGAGTTCACAGCTGCTTATAATGAAAAGTTGGGCAGTATTTGCAGAATATGGCAAATCATATTCACCATTTAAATGGCAAATCATATCCACCCTCTCCCAAGCAAATCAGATGACAACTTTGATCTTTAATGAGGTAGTCAGGCTGTGTGTTTCATAAATATTCAATTGAGGGTTCTTGAGATCAGTACATGAGTATGGAGTCATTTGCCTGTAGGGCATCAGTTTGAAACAGGTCTAGGTTGGTAGTAATTGAAAGTCATTCCTTCCTATGGATTCAGGGTACTGTCTGCAATCCAAATTGCCCATCTCAAAGCACAATCCATATGTTTTGATCACATATTAAAATAGTCAATGAGAAGTAGAAGAACTTCTCTGAGACTAAACTCATTCTTTTTCTCCTACAAGTACTCTGGCTGGGTGAGAACTTTCTTGGTGCTTCATCAAGACAATTGTTAAGTTGCCAACTTTCATCTGTGCTTCCCAACTCCATAGCATTGGCATCAATGGAAATTCTTTTTTTAAATGCTTATGGTTGTACATAAGTCACAACAGGAAAAAAACCATTATTCATTCCAAGGAGAAGGACTTTTCCCATTAAATTGCATCCCCCCTTTTTAAAAACCTCAGTAAAGTCCTATTTGGATATTGGTTGTCCTGACTTCCAAGTCCTGCCCCTTCCAGCGTGTCACTACTACTGCACTTAGAGCCCTCCATGAGTTTGAGGGTGAAGGCTTGAAGTAGGGAATCTTCATGAGCTAAATATGTTCCTTCAGACTTTAGCCTCAGCTTCATGGAGGGCTCCAAACACAATAATGGTGATATGGTGGAGGGAATAAGGCTTGGCAGGACACCACCACCTGCTTCCCAGGACATGTCTAAATATGGCTTAATGGATATCTGATTTCAATACTACTATATACTGATAGGTAAAGGTAAAGAGACCCCTGACCATTAGGTCCAGTCATGTCCGACTCTGGGGTTGCGGGGCTCATCTCGTGTTACTGGCCAAGGGAGCCGGCGTACAGCTTCCGGGTCATGTGGCCAACATGACAAAGCCACTTCTGGCGAACCAGAGCAATGTACGGAAACGCCGTTTACCTTCCCACCGGAGCAGTACCTACTTGCACTTTGACATGCTTTCAAACTGCTAGGTGGGCAGGACCTGGGACCGAACAACGGAAGCTCACCCCGTCACGGGGATTCGAACCGCCAACTTTCTGATCAGCAAGCCCTAGGCTCTGTGGTTTAACCCACAGCGCCACCCACATCCTGCCTCTATACTGATCATCTTATTTTAAAATTATAAGCATGGACAGCAGGTGACTTTTTAGAGACAAACTGGCTTTTATGCTTGTACATGTTTTTTTTAGCTTTCAGATTTTACCATTTAAACCATTTCTGTATATACTGAAAACGTCTCTAACACACTCTTCATTGTGACCTGTCATCTCAGGGCACGGCACAATGTAAGACTCCCATAAATAGCCCTGTTTAGGGAAGTTTTTAATGACTGGTGTTTTAATGTATTTTTAATCTTTTGTTGAAAGCCACCCAGAGTGCCTGGGAAAACCCAGCCAGATGGGTGGGGTATAAATTAATAATAATAATAATAATCATTATCATTATCATTATCATCATCATCTTAAACAATAGAGTGGCTCCGTTGCTTCAGCATAAGCTGCTCAGACTAACATTTTTGCACATCAACCCTAAAGTATATTTATTTGGACAAAATTCCTAATGATTTCAAGAAGTTTTCCGTCAAAAGCACGTGTGTAGTTTTTAGAATAGCAGCCAGATGGGTTTTCCACCACCTTGGTGGCACTGGTCTTTTGGAATGCACTCCCTGCTGCTATAACATGAGAAGCACCATCTGAATGGGCATTCTGGCAACTTTCAAATATGCACCTGTTTAGAGGTATTCCCTTGATCTCTTGACCTGAGTCTCCTACTTTAATTGCGGTGCTGTTCCTATTAAATTATTTTATTGCATTTTTAAATGAAGGATGCTTGTATTTTAATGTTTTAATTGTATTTTAACTATGGTGCATTTTTAACTATTCCATATGTTACATCCTGTAACTGACTTAGAAGCCTATTTTGGCATGAAGTGGTTCATAAAAGAAAATGATGGTGATGATGATATGGGATGAAGTGGGCCAAGCACTGAAATGCAGAAGCTATAGTCTTTGTCATGTACAGTATGTATATGCAAAACTCAAATGTATACAAAATAAACATAGTATTGGGTTGCCATTCTTTCCTTTAATATTAAGGGATTTAATTAATAAGAGCAAACACAGACAAAACAAATACACAGAAGCAGACACCCAAACTGGCATCGGGAGAGGCTAAGTATATTTAATTCAATGTGGTTGATGACATTTGAAGTTACTGCCTCTGACCACTTTTAACGAAGCTTGGGGATTCTAGTCTTGTGTTGCTTGGTAATAGAATTTTTTAGTCCTTGCTTGTTTCTATAATGTTTTAGAGAAATACATTCCTAACATTCCACATCATCAAACGCAGGCAACTCTGGCTCCAGTAAAGCCCAGCGACCATTGTGAGATCAAAACACGTGCTCCCCAGGAGGTTCTGGCACAGATACTCAAAAGTAATTTTGTGTAGAGGACAATCCCTGTTTTCTTCAGTGGGACTCTCATTAGCACTAATGTTTTGAGGATCAGGCTGTTTGGCAGCAGGGACAAAATTAAATACCTATTAAACTAATTGGGTTCAGATCAGTTTGAATATAATCCCACACTTACTGTGGGCACAGTAGATTCTTAAAGTTTCATAGCAACAGGAAAAGATACTGTTTATGAGCTCAAAACATTGGCAATCTTTTTAATCTTCTCTGCATGCCTGCCATTGTCTTGCACTTTTCAGCTGTCAAAAACACCTCATTATAATTCCCTTGGGTTTTTTGGGGGTTTTTTTTTTAAAAAAAAAACAAAAAACATTCGGTAGACACTGTTTCTTCACCTTTCCCATCCAGGACAAGGGTAGATGGAATTCTGGGGTCTGAAGTGACCTCTTACAACCACAGAACCTTTTAGGGCACATTTGGATTGTTGAATGAGTGACATGGGTGTCCTCTCTCAGGTCAATTCCTTCTCTGAGAGACAGAAAATTCAGTGCCAGTGGAATCAATCTGAACCTCAAAAAGCACATAGAGCTCAAAGAGTAAGTGAATAAAAGTGCTGCTCTTCCAACTTCCAAGGGAGAAAAAAGTTATTGTACTCACCACCTCATGACCAAGGAGGAAGTGATCAGAAGAGCTCTGAGGCTTCATGAGTTCCCCTCAGAGTGCAATCTTACCCATGGGCACCATGTTGGTGACCTCAGTACTGATGCCTGTTCCACTCACTGCAGTTTTCTGGTAAGGAAACAAACATCATATACCATTAGACATAATGTGCAAAGTAATTCTGTATTTCAATGCTGCTCTCCCTCTTCGCTTGTCAAATAATGCTGAGAATATCTATTGTATTCTTTGCTTCCCTTAAGGGATGGCCTTGGTGATGTGATAGTGGCAGCAGTAAGGGTTTATGAATTCACTTGAGCAGCAGTGCACTGGACAGGAGAGATTTGATTTCCTCTTGGCTGATACAGAAACTTCTCTCTTTTACTTAGATGTTAAGAAGAGCAGACCTGTAGACCTGGAATCTGGCAGTCCTTTTCCAACCATCCTACTATGCTAGACTCTCCAACCAAATGCTGAAACAGCTCACTCTGTTCAGTGGTTGATGTGGCTGTAGAAACACTTCTTTGAGTGAATGAAACCAACATAATATATCCACATGCACTCCAGAAAGGAATCTGCCAGTGTCTCCACATCCACGGGAACATAGGAAAGGAGCCAGGCCTTTGGTCCATCTATCCCAAAATTGTCAGAACTGACCAGCAGTGGCTCTCCAGTGTTTCAGGCAGGGATATCTACCAGCTCTTCCTGCAGTTGCCAGGGCCTGAACCTGGGACCTTATATGTGAAAAGCATCTGTCACAGAGCTATGGCCCTTCCACAGATCTTGTGCCATAAACAGTACCTGCTTCTATTACCATCTGATTTTTATATCTCCATAATGGAGGGGAAACTTCAGAGGATAAGGGGAGAAGTGGAGAAAGGGGTAAACAGGGAGTCAATATGTGGTCCTAAAAAGCCTGTGTGCTTAGGTTGAGTTACAGGCAATGAGGGGTCTCTGCTAAGGCCTTCAGAAAAATGGTGGGCTTTGAGAAGAGCTTTGAAGGAAGTGATATAATGGTACCATATAGATGTTATGGGAAGTTTCAGGATACCCCAGGGGGTTGCTCACAAGTAACAACAGAGTCCTCTTACTCTAAGGACTACTTTATTGTGCATACTTATTTACAGTGCAGAGCTAGCTAAAAACATGACTGCTCAGTCACTTGCAGAATCTGGAAGTGCTCCTCTCCAGTTTCCCGCCCAGAACCAAAGCCTCGGCACCCCGAAACGATGTCTTCTGGGTCTCCTAGCCCCCCGACGCTGTGTCTGTGCCGGAAGCTGTAACTCTCCCTCCAATTGTGTCTGGCTGGTGGTGCTGGGTCTCTCCCTCACATCCCTGACTGTCTGCTCCTCCTCCTCGTCTGTGGGAGAGAGCTCTGGAGACGGGCTGTGAGATGAGTCAGATGACAGCAGTGGCTGGGGATCCCTGTACCTGAGCAAGACCTGCTCTCGAGGAAGTTCCCTGCCCTGATCCTCCCCCCTCGGAAGATCTCTTTCCCCTCTCTCCTTGCGAGGGGTACTCCTGCCCAGGCTCTCCTCATGAGTAGGACCTCCACCTGGGCTCTCCTCGTGAGGAGAAGGCAAATCCCTGACAGGAAGGAGTTCCATTACAGTAGAGGTTGGTCCATTAGGGCTAATGGGGTACTGCCCCACCAATTTCAGTCTACCCCCAGCCAACCCCCAACTATCTGCTTTATTATTTACAACCAGTCCAGTGGGTGGCACTACCTACCAGCTGCCTCTTCCTTAGTCTCAGTGTTGCCCTTGTAGTAGTCAGCAGGGAAGAAGATGGGGACAAAAATAGAATCCGCAGGCTCTAACTCTCATTGGCTCTGGCTCCACATACTGTTGATCCCCCTGCATTTCACCCTACCAGTCTGAGTTCCAAGCATGCAGTTGCAGCACAGCAAAAGGAGCCTAGGTCTTGAGCATATCAGTAACTTGAGCAACCTGCCCTTGAAAAGCCAAATACATTCACTGAAGTGTGCAGAGATTTGTATGAAGGAAGGAGGGAGCATGAAAGGCGAGAACAGCTCCAAACTTGCAACTTTTTATGAAGTTCCTTCTCCCTGCCTGGGGCAAGAGGAGATTGCCATAACGAAACCCTCAGGTTTCCCCAGCGAGCCCCATTCCAACCGAGTTGTTTCTCTGCCACTTCTCTTTCCCATAGCCCAGCTGCAGGATGTTTGGATGGGCCCAAGCCAAGCTCAGCTTAATTCTTGTAATTCTCAGACAAAGCTTGAGGGGTCTCGTTCCAGCTGGCATTACTTAGAGGACCCCTTGCCGGTCCCGTAATGGGGGGAAGTGGAAAGGAGGTGCTAAGCCTGGAAGCCACACAGAGTTTGACTGTCATTTCAGCTATAATGAGCACAATTCGTTTCACTGCAATAGACGTCAAGCTATTTTTCATTGTTAGCTTTGCGAGGGACAGAGTTATTTGCGATTCACTGCTACGCAGGATGAAAAGGGCTTTCATTAAAAAAGTGATTAACTTGAGATGTATAAATAAGGTGGGTACAGAAGTGAAAATTCAGAGAAAAAGCAAATGACTGCATTTCTTATCTCTTTTTAGGTAATCACAGAGCCAGAACATTTTCCTTGCCTGTTGTATAACCGAATGGTGATACATTTGAACACAGTACACCAGGATTCAGTATTCTTGTGAAAGCCTGCTGAAATGAATTGGAATTTATGCACAAACACATCTCAGGACACAAGCATTTCTTTTTCGTTCATAGCATTGTGCAGACACAAAGGCTCCCATATATATCCGGTCCCTACCATCAGGTTTACTATCTAAAATACGTAGCACAAATCGAAACAAAGGATGGGAAGGGAGGAGGTAAAAAAACAAACAAACTCAGACACCATTTCTTTGAGCTACAATTCTTGCAATGACCAGTTGTGGGTCAGGGTGGAAACAGCCTCCTGACACTAGCTTATCTAGATGGGGTTACATTGGAACAGGAGGGTGATGACATCAGGACTGTGTGGATGCACTGGTGGAGCCAATCCAGCCCTCCTCCAGGTAAGTCCACACATCCCCACCAACACACAAACCAGGAAGGTGACTGTGTCACTGGTACCGTGAGAGTGGCTAGGAGGGAAACAGTGGAGAGAGGAGCAAAGACAGCAGAGCTGATGGAATAGCTTCCCTTTGCTGTCTTCCTGCCTCATGGCCTGCTGGAATGGCTGCTACTAATACGTTTTTGTGTGGCTCCCATTTATTTCCATGAAGCACCTTCAGAAGTGTTTTTATTTTACACAATTTATATCCTGCCTCGTTTTTGTAAAGCCTTGGGGCTGCATTCAGCAATTGAAAACAATAATAAAACTGGGTGAATGCAATACAATTCATTAAGCCTAATCAGAAATGGATAGCACAAGGAGGGCACAAGGAGAAGGGGACGACAGAGGATGAGATGGTTGGACAGTGTTCTTGAAGCTACTAACATGAGTTTGGCCAAACTGCGAGAGGCAGTGAAGGATAGGCGTGCCTGGCGTACTCTGGTCCATGGGGTCACGAAGAGTCGGACACGACTGAACGACTGAACAACAACAATCAGAAATGGATAAGTAAAAATGGAATTGCCCCCAAGTCTTGCCTCCAGTTCCAAACCCAGCCAGATGGGCCTGAAGGATGCCGTGTGAGTCATGGCCTCCAAAGCAGTTTGCGGATTGCACCCTTTGTCCTGTGCAGATATCTTCTCTCCCTTTCTGTTTAAGTAAAGAAAGTACCTAACAAGGCTGACATTTAAATAATAGGCCATCATTACTCTGCCATTAAGGAGAGGTGGAGGAGATGGAGAAGGTTCATTGCCGACAGGCAGCTTTAACTTTCAAAATAGTCACTCAGGCAGGGTTTTGCTTAAGGATTTCCTTATGTTCTTCTCTATGTTGAGCAATCCCTCAGGACTTCTATCTGAAATCACACTCATTTCCCAGGATGTTCATATACATAGATTCTGGAGGAACAATCTGGCCTGCAATTGGGAATATAGAGGTATGAAGGGGAAATTTGGCAGACAACAACCTAGTTCACAGGCTGTGTGTATTTCTTTCCATATGAACTGATACTTTTTTTCTTTAGGAAACCTAAATATTCCCGCTGCAAGAGAGGGGGGGAAACCCTTGTCTTCACTCTAAAGCAAATATTTCTGTGGGCTGAATTGTGTTATTAATAATGAACAGTGAATAGCTCTGGAATAATGCAGGTCCTTGTGGCATACCAGCACAAAGACTAAATTCACAGATGGGAGATAGCATAAAAAGGGACTTTTATTGTCACTGTGTTTCTCTATCCCATTCACTTACCTTGAAAAAAGCTGCTTTCACAAAACAAAAACACATTAAAAAAAGAGAATAAAATCTAGGCTTTTTTCCCATCATAGCATCAGGAATATGTAGGTTCTCATGTTGCCATTCTCAAATACTATGCATTAATAGTTCTGAAGAAAGAGTCTGAAAACTGGCAAACTAACAGGGTTCAGGGCATGGTGAACATGTCTTTTTGCAAGGGAGTGGTGCCCCACATCCTTAAAGAGGTGGTAGTGTGGCTGCTCCTCAAGAAGCCACTCTGGACTTGATGGTTTATGGCAGGACCACATTCCCTTGTGAGGAAACTTCCAGGGCCCACATACCAGTGACATTCAGGGTCAGGGGCAAGAGTGGGCAGAGCAATGAATGTGGCTCTTACCTTTGCACAGTGGGCTTCCCTATCCTCCATTTGGTCAGGCAAGAGGTGTTGTCACAAGTCAAGGACACATTCCAGCCAGGCAAACACAATCAAGGAGGGTACGACAGGAGCAGTGAGGGGAGTAGCTTGGGGAAGAAGAATGGCCTAGGTGAGTCCTGAGGGTCAGATGGAGAGGGCTGGAGGGCTAAATTTAGCCTATAGGGCTGGTTCATGATAATTTATACCAAGTCATTAATACCCTAATTTGGGAGAAGGTGATCAAGAGTGTTGTGGCAGTTCAGCTTTATGGCCCCTTAGGGAATACTAATTATTGGGACCCAATGCAATTTTTCTAGAAAAAGAGGTGCCTACCAGAACTCACCATGAACACCTCCCTTGTTCTCTTACAATGGCAATGACACCCACCTGAGAGGGGTAAGAACTGGGTTCCTGCTGGGAAAAAGCCCCGTCTAGACCCATACCAGTCTGGGTCAGGACCTAGTTTTTGGACTGATGGATGACCTTTATCAGGAGGACAACCGAAGACTGTGACCCAGTTACTTCTACATAATCGCTCAGTGGTTTTTGATATACATAAGTTGCAGGTAGGAAACGATGTCCCCCAGAACCTGCCAGCTTCCTCCAAATATTAGTTTGTAAACAACTGTGAGGTCTCTGGTGTGCCAGCTGTCCTATCTAGTTTTGACACACCCTTTCGAGTCTCTTGCCTCCATCCAGAATTTAAACAAGCCATTCTGTTGTCAAATCAAGTGGGCCTTTTGGTCACCACCCTCTTTCAAAAACCAACTAGATGGCATTTCCTTCTGGAGCATAACCATCAGAGTGAATGACAAAAGGCAGGTCTAATGTGAGAATGTGCCGGTGAGAACTGTTGCTGTGCTAAATTGGGCTTTGAGCAGGATATAATAAAAAAAGGTAGCAGCACAGCAGTGAAATGCAAAGGCCTGACACAATCCTTTGGTCCATCTCCACATATAACTACCTTACAAATGGCAATCCAACGGCTGCTGCTCAAATTAGAGGCCTTGGTTTTGTTTCCACTGAGCATGGAGGATAATGCACAGAAATGGGGGAGGTTTCCTGCTTTCGCTCCTTTGATCTTCTGGTTTACTCCTGCGATTTTCATTTAGCGGCTGGATGGGGTGTTTAATAGATTCCCAGTGTGTGGATGCCTTCCTCGTTCTCTCCCAGCTGCCAGATAGTTCACCTTCATTTTGCAAGCATGGTATAAGCCAGAAACAGTCATAAGCTACCCAACATCACCCAGTGAAAAGGAAGGAGAATAGATAGTCCCATCTCCTTTCATAACAGGGTTGGGGGAGATGCTAAAGCTAAGGAAAGACTTAACATGGAGGACCAGTTGCCCAGTCAGCTTCCCACATCTTCAAGTTATTTCAAAGGCTTAAGGCAATTCCTGCCCAAGGAGCCAAAGCTGTGTCAGTTTCATTAGGAAACAGAGAGGTAACCGTAGCAACTTTAGTACTGTTATTTCAGCTTTGGAGATTGAAACTGACTTTCTTGCCCCCAGGTTGCGAAGGTGAGAGAACAAGATGGAAGAAGATTTTTTTAAAAAAGTCATCTCAGGAAGGAACTCATACTGCTCCAAATTAAATAATAATAATAATAATAATAATAATAATAATAATAATAAATGAAGAGAATTGGTGCTTGCTATTATATTTCAACAGTACTTAGGGACAAATATATTTTTTATGTGAAACACACTTTTTATTATTAAAATAGATATCCTGGTTAAAACATGAGGAAATGGAACAATACCATAAAACAAAGGAGGCTGCTTTGAACGAGCAATGACCAGTGATTCATTGTAGGGAAAACTGAGTGGGTATCAGAGAATCTAAGAGAGTAAGAAGTAACCCTGTTGAGATTTTATTTCTTTCAGGACAGCTGAAACAAACAATGGTATTTAAGCCAATAAGTTACAGAGTACAAGTAAGTTTTTTTAAGACATTTAAAAAATAATCTAGCAGAGCAAAATCAAGTGTGTGTGTGTAGCATCTTGCCCAACTTGGCTCATCATATCAGATATGTATGTGCATTCATGCTTGCATGCATACAATTTGCCAGCAGTGTTTTCTCCTGCGTAACAACTATTAAAAACTACATTTCTGGGGGAATTGGGTAGACAGGATGCTCCCAGTAAATTACTTATTTATTTTATTAAATTTATATACTGACCTTTATCCAAGGATGACAGGGAGGCTTACAACATAAAAACACAGAAAAACACATACCGTAATAACAAACAAAAACAATAAACCCCTACACCCTTCTGCCTAAAGAGAGCATTTCACAAACAGAGAGCCACGGCAGAAGAAGCCTGTTCTCCTGTTTCCTGCCTCCTGTTGTCTGGACATCCCATAGAATCACAGAATTGTAGCATTGGAAGGTACCCCAAGGCTCATCTGGTCCAGCCCCCTGCAATGCAGGAGGCTGGATGCACACGAAGAAGGGCCACAGAGGATGATCACAGGGTTAGGGTCAGTTCATATGAGGAGAGGTGGGAACTAATTGTCAGCCAATGCAATCAGGCCAGGATTAGCATTATATACGGAAATTGCCTTGCCTTGGGGAGCATTCCTTTCTGGGGGCTCTATTCTCTCCTCATTCATTTAAATAAAAGTGACTATATTGAAAGATATGGCACAGCTAAATGCATAAGAGTGAGTTAGTTTAAAACATGTTTCTCTCTCGCTGTTATGTTATTAAACAGAGCTTTTTATTTCTAATTAATGATATACATATGTACAAATGTAAAAAAGAAAACACTTCATCTAAACGGAAAAGAATGAAAATTTGAAGATTTTCATATAATATTCGTAGTCATAAAACTTATATGTGTTTGCTTCAACATTTCTTTCACACAAAATCACTGATTAACTTGTAATAATTTACACCTTGCCATGCAGAACTTTGAGTTGCTAAAGTTGCTGAACTCGTGAAATCCTCTTGAGATGTAGTACAACACAGGGGCGCCATCTCACCCTCAGGATTGTGGGTGCCCCCCGTTGCATGCAGACATGAGACATCACACAAAGGAACACGCACACACACCTGCATGTAGTGTGTGTGATGTCACACAGCCAGCAGCCAGTGAGGCACCCTTTTCCATGGGGAGGGGCTCAGACTCGGAAGCAGAGAGACTATGCCCCCATGCCCAAGCCCCCCCCCCCCCCGGAAAAGGATGCTTCACTGGTTGGCTGCACAGGATGGAGCTGAACTCCTTCTCTCCCTGCCAGCTTTTTTCATTAACTTTGTGGGTGCCTGGCCTCCACAGTTCTATTATTGTGGGTGCCCAAACACACACAGCCCCTTGTTGGTGCCTATGGTAGAACACATGTAATTCTTGACTCTTTTAAGACCACTGAACAATATTTCACAGAATTTCATACAAAAGTGTGTAGAATAGGAGCAATTTACACTAAAATGCTGATGAGGAACTGGCTCTGCCCCCGTTCCTAAGTCTGTCACCTCGAAACTGAAGTCCTTTTTTCAGTTCTACAAAAGGCCTGTTTCTTCCTCAAGTCATAGTATGTTGATTTTTTTTTAAAATCAACATATTTGTCCATTTCTTAACTTTTACTGAGAAATATGAAATACATTTGGAAGGCTGTTATATAGCTCAGTAGTCTTTAATTTTTTAAGCTGTATATAAGAAGGGTAGAAATCCATTTAAAGTACTGCAGCCTCAGGATGATTATATATAATAAAGGGACTTCACCAAAACTGTATGAGCAGATTATGTCTTGAAACTTGAGCAGTGGCTCAAAGGAGGTCTGTAGACATGAATCAAGACAGAATAGGAAGTGAACTGTGTGCTTTTAGCCAGTATATTGTCTCTGTATAGATAAGGAAACCAGGAACTTCAAAAGCTTGCATCAGCACTTTGGGAGATAGGAACCAGTGACCTCTAAGGCAGTTGGCAAGGTTGTTAAAAATGTGAGTCAGTGAGCTGCACGCAGCTGGATGCAAAGGTTGCCGTAGTTACCATCCACAGATATTTCTGTTGGGGCAACATAAAATGTTACATGATCTAGAGAGCCCTTGCTCTCCCAAGAATACTGCATTCACTTTCTAGGAAAATATTACTATCATAAAGTTTTCATCTGTGTCAAACAAATTCATGTCACCGAAATATGGATAGGGAACATAGGATGCTGTCTTGTACCGAGACAATTGGTCCATCTAGCTCAGTATTGTTAAGGTCTTTAACTCAGTATTTTTCTCAAGGACCAAAGCTCAGTGGTAGAACTTTGCAAGCAGAAAAGTCCCAGACACAATTCCTGGCTTTTCCTTATAGGTCTGGGAAAGGAAGATTGCATCCTTTGTGACATCCTTGAGAGCTGCTTCCAGTCACTGTAGACAAGATGGAGCTAGATCCACCTTTGGTCTGACTCCTGTATAGGTAGCAGCAGACAGCATGGTAGGGCGCCACCACTCAATAGACCTCTGGCCGGTTGTGTTGCTGCTGCTTGCCAGGAGATAAGGCAGTGAGCAGGTGCATATGCACTGGCACCAACCTCCCTCCCTCCTCCCCCCTCTACTTCCCAGTAAGTGATCGAATGGAGTTCAGCGGAGTATCATCACCCCACCAAGGTGTCCACTACTGATCCTGTGTCTACATTGACTGGGTTCCAGGGATACAGGCAGGTAACATTTCCAGCCTTGCCCAAAGATGCCAAGGATTGAACCTTGGAGTTTCTGCTTATGAAGCAGATGCCCTACCACTGAGCTATGGCTCTTGACAACCATCCTGGGGAGGTGGGGAAGGAGGTTATATCTCCTCCCTTTGGAAAAAGGGCATCATCTTGCTCCCACCAGGTGTTCACAGAGGGCAAGAATGTAGAGCTTCTGTACATATCCAAGCCCTTCAGGATTCTGGTGGGAGAAGTCATGCTTTGGTCCTTGAGCAGCACCAAAATCACTTTAACATAGCTGGCCCCCATGCCCCATTTGCCATAACAAGCCAAGGCAAGAACACCCTTGACCCTGTTCCTTAGCACCCAGCTTCCTGAGCATGTACTTGGCATGTGCACCTGGGAAGTCCGAAGAAGAAGAAGAAGAAGAAGAAGAAGAAGAAGAAGAAGAAGAAGAAGAAGGGGAAGAGTTTGGATTTAATATCCTGCTTTATCACTACCCGAAGGAGTCTCAAAGCGGCTAACATTCTCCTTTCCCTTCCTCCCCCACAACAAACACTCTGTGAGGTGAGTGGGGCTGAGAGACTACAGAGAAGTGTGACTAGCCCAAGGTCACCCAGCAGCTGCATGTGGAGGAGCGGAGACGCGAACCCGGTTCACCAGATTACAAGTCTACCGCTCTTAACCACTGCACCACACTGGCTCTCAAGTAATCAAGCCTTGGTCCATGGGACAATCAAGGTTCCCCTTTTGCTCCTTTACAAAGAAGAAAGCTGGAGGGCAGCTCACTTATTGATCAAAGGTTTTCGGATGATGGAAAACGGGTGTGAATCTCTGACCAGCAGAGTCTGGGCAATTACTGCAGCCACAGCTACAATACTGAATGATGATGCATCCTAGGAATACTCTGGGCACTTGCATTCTTCCATCATCCTGCATCCTCTTGAAAGTACTGTAAACCACCTCATTCTCCCTTCCATCACCAACGATGATTAAACATAACAGTATCCTTGGCAGCTACATGCCAAGGGCAAGATTATGCACTGTGTTTTATAACCTTTGGTTTAAAACACCACTTTTATATGTAGTCACAAAACAAGACACTTTATCTTTTGCAATCTACTTTCCTCCTTTTGATGTCAGAGTAGAAATCTTTTGAGCTATGAAGTCCTTTCTGTTAGGCAGAATATCAGGTTTTCTGTTAGGAAAAACATTTGTTTTGAACTTGGAATGTTGCATGCAAAAAGATCTCGGACCAACGAAAGACATCACTTTACCTTTATTCCCCCATTTTCTCTTCTGGCTGTAAAAATCTTACTGTTTTGTTTTGTTTTTTAAACCAACTGCTGAGGCACTTTCAGCATTAATCTGCAAAAGCTGATGATGACATAGAGAGAGCCTTACAATGGCTACTTTGAAAACAAAGGATGTTATTTGCAACAACTGAAAGGAAGAGCTAGGAACAATATTGTAATTAGCTTTCACACACACATGGCAGGAAACAAAAAGACAGAATTGCTGCAACAATGAAACAAAATGAAAAAGATATGCATACCCATTATGCTTATCATTGCAGAATTTATGCAGTAATAGGCCTATAATGTAGTTCTTATATGGCATTGTCACCTAAACAGTGGTAAACAATACCACGAAATTTCAGTTACCCACCATTTACAAATTCTCATTCACAAAAAGTGCCGGGGGGGGGGGGAATTCCTGAAAAAACCAGCTCAGAAAACATGTGTAACCCAATATAATATGTTGGGGTAAACTTTCTCAAATTAAAAATTGCTCTATTGATGCACAGGTAAATGCCCAGGTGTTTTTGTTTTTGTTTTGTTTTGTTTTGTTTAAAAAACAACAACAAAAGCAATCCAGGACTAATAATAATAATAATAATAATAATAATAATAATAATAATAATAATAATAATAAATCATAAGAAATCTATAGACTTTGGACAGTGGCATGATTTTTTTTTTTTTTTGTCTTAGTCATTGTTAACATATTGGTATAGAAACAGTCGAGTCCCTGGCCAATTTTGAGTGGGGCTGATGGGAATTGTAGTCCAAAATCCACAGAGCTCTCCCTGTTTGCTACCCGATAATACAGTATAAGCAACAAAAAATTCTTTTGGAGCTGTTTCTTTTCTCTAACAACAGATTAAAAAGTTTTATTCCCCTCAACCATATATTTTATGGCTGAAAATGTATTTCACTAAAATGTAGCCATTCTTTAATTTTCAGAATCTATGTGATGTGCCAGATTGTTTGTTGGTAGGAAATTGAAAGTGTTTCATGAAAGCCATAGGAGATTTCCTTTAAGTTGTCATAAATAAAATGAACTGGCCCTGAGCCAATTTACACCATGGAATATCTGGCTCGTTATTTCAATTGAATCATGACCTGTAATACAGCAAATTGTTCTCAAAAAAGTCTTGCTGAACTTTGCCTTCACATCATGAAATTATTTCAGAGGCTCACAGCTGTTAAGATACTTGAAAGAAAAGGAAACCATTTTTAATAGCCTCAGGTCACATTAAATGCGCATATATATATATATATATATATATATATATATATATATATATATAAAATCTCCCACATTTTTTTTCTTAATTCAGTATGGCTAGGTTTTATCTATCTGAATGAGCTATGAAAAGAAGGTGCTAATTGCACACACATCTATTCTGAGAGCAATTTTATGCTGCTGCTGAACTTTCTTCCACCTACAGTTTGCTCTGCATTCTCATCGAAATTAATTCTCTCTCTCTCTCTCTCTCTCTCTCTCTCTCTCTCACACACACACACACACACACACACACAGAGAGAAATTTGATCTGCTATGTCAAGCTTCTTAATTTTTAAAATCTGCAGAAATAAGACAACATTTACTTAGAAGAAACTTCCATCAAGCAAGTGCCTTTAGAAGCAAGTAGCCTTCTGAACCTTGAAGCACTTTGCTGGGACTGATATAGGATGAAATTTTAAGTGATGGATTTGATAGTTCATATACTGAGCCTGTATATTAATCAGTCTTTAAAAAATATTTGAAAGAACACAGTTCCAAAAGAAGAGACATGGAACCCATTTACCTTGCTCCACAGAAGAAGGCCACCAACCCTTTCAACCAGATCAAGAGCTCATACCACAAAGTTGAGTCTCAAGAGACTGGATGAACATTGGTAGTTCTAATATGTGGTGTGGGTGCAATGGCAGGATCGTCACATTAGTATCGGGAAGGCAGGTGATCAATGCTGTTCTGCCTGTGCCTCCCCATCATCCATCATGTGTGATAGTGAAACAAGTGTATATATATCGCTATATATGTTTCGGCAGAAGAATGACCTGTCTAGCCACATATTCTGTTTGGCAATGCCACTCCACACCCTAAAATAGATTATGATACCCGAGATTCCTTTAGCAAGGGTGACTGGTGGTACCAAGGAGCTATAGTGTCTTCCCTGAGCTGTATTGTTGAAAAGACTATGCTTAGTCAAGCTATTGTTTGTTTCATACACATTCATAACAGGGTGTTTTATAAACTTAAACGAGATTGCTGGTGATTAAAGCATAAAGCTTCAGGGACAGATGTTATCTGTGTATATCCATCAAATCATCTTTCTTCATAATAACCATGAGCCATATTAAATAAAAACCACACTCTCCCCCAATGTAGAAACTGGCACATGGCAGAATATGTGCCCCACCCACATACTCCAATCAAATTTTGGGCTTTGCATAAGCTTCCGCAATGGAGAAACCAGATGGCGCTTTCATGGAATCTGGCCTGGAGATATTATCTTTATTAGATTTGTTGCAATTGCACTGTTATTATTTCATAAATTCTGTTCCTAACGAAAGGAGCTTGCTTGTCTGCAGTTTCCAATTATTTAAGAATCCACACACTCCACAGCAATAATCTATCTTCATCAAACAGAGACCCTACATTGACCTCTTTTTTTGAAGCTGCCTGAACAGAAAGATATTATTTTTATGTAACATCCATGGAGAAAAGACTTGAAATTGCATTGATGTCTGCTGAACATTCAAATCTCTAGGTCACCCAAATGCAATCCAAGCCAAATTTCGGTACAATTGATTCCACTCCCACCCCGAGTCAATATTTCTCCCTCTCCCAGGATGAATTTTAATTCTTGTTTTCCTCTAACCCATCTTTTGAAGAAAAGGATACCGTTTTCAATAATACACATCCAAAATATGCTTCTGGATCACCACATAAAGAATATTCTGGTAGATGGCACCAAGTCCCAGTGTGCTGAAATATCTGATGTGGGCCACAATATTACAACCAGTATATGTATTGTGTTGAATTTAATGCAACTTAATTGTGTTGAATTTAATGCAACTTAAAATACGCATAAGCAATGCATAAATGAAAAGAATAGCAGAAGTTGGTAGCTCACAGATGTGCCAAAGAGAGCCTTGGGTAGCTCCTGGTTATCAAGAGTTAGTCATTTAGAAACAAGCAAATTCTGATTCCCTTTGGCTTGTTTCTCACATAATGCTAACTTTCAGGCATATGTAGCTGCACGGTGTTGCTGCACAAAGAAGACTGAATGCATCCACTTCAACTTTTAAGAGTACAGCCATACTTTGGTTTGCAAACGCATTGGGAGTTGAACGTTCTGGCTCCTGAATGACCGAAAACCAGAAATGATTGTTCTGGTTTTCAAATGTTCTTTGGAACCTGAATGCCCGTCGGGGCATCTGCAGCTTCCGATTGGCTGCAGGAGCTTACTGCAGCCAATCAGAAGCCATTCCTTAGTTCCTGAATGTTTTGGAAGTCAAACAGACTTCCGGAATGGATTCCGTTTGACTTCCAAGGTACCACTGTTTCTTGTTATGCCCAGACTTCAGAAACTCCAGTGAATTTAAACTATGCTTTGTTAACAACCCATACTTGTAAAACATGGCTTGCTTTAGTAAAGCATGTTTAAACAAACCAAAGTTTCCATGAGGTCTGCTGTATTAGTTGGTTTAAAAGAGAAAACAAATGCTTACTATCTCATCCTTGCAAGGTGAGTTGGGAGCATATAAATCCAAGACTGAGAGTTGGAAAGGGTTCAGAAAAAGGCAAACCAAAATATTCATAGGAATGGGGCAACTCCCCTATGTGGAAAGGTTGCAGCATTTGGGCCTTTTTAGTTTAGAGAAAAGGAGAGAAAGAAGTGACACAACAGAAGTTTATAAAATTAAATTTTCTTCATGGTTAAACTATGGAACCCACTCCCACAAGAGGCTACCAACTGGGATGGTTTTAAAAGGGGATTGGACAGTTTATGAACTTTGGGACTACCAGCCACGACGGCTATGCTCTTCGCTAATGGTTGGAGGCAGTAATGCTTCTGTGCTGGAAGCCACAGGATGGGACATTGTTCTTGTGCTCGGATTCTGCTTTTGGGTTTCCCACGGGCATCTGGTTGGCCATTGTGAAAGCAAGGATGCTGTGAGAGCAGAATGCTGGACTAGGTGGGGCAGGCTCTTCATGTGTTCTTAAGGTTTGCCACAGCTAATTTTCATATTGTTAAGCCATGGTTTAGCATTACATTTCAAAGATCCATGCCAGTTAGCTCTGATCTGAATCCAATGTGAAATGTTGAAGGCTGGTTAATGCACAATTAAACATCAGAAAATGTGCATAGTATTCACTGTGGATGTGAATCTGTGTGGTATAGACAAAATTATTGACATATTTTTTCTTTAAAAAAAAAATACTGTGTAGATCTTGAAATAGAGGTGCATATAAGCAGTAAATAATCCTATGTGTGACTACTTGGAAGCATGTCTTACTGAGTTTGGTAGATTTCCTCACAGGTAAGTGTGTCTGTGATTTCAGCCTTACAAATATATAACAGACATCTTTATTTAGGATAGTGGCTGGTTTCAGCCAGATGGTATTAATGAATGCTTATCTCTAAAATGATGTAACAGAGCTCTGTTCAGAATCTTCAGCTGAGAATGGGTTCAGATTTCACTGATAGACAGATATTTCATACCTATCTTTTTCTGTCAAGAAAGTATACTGAGACCCAGTTGTGAATTTTGCTTTCCAGAGAAACATTATATGCTTTATTTCCATAGGCACACTGTGGGGCTACCTGGAAAGAAACATAATGAATGAGAGTAGGAAGATTATAGTGCTTCTTTCTTTCTTTTACAAATAACACTGTCCCCATTCCATTCCTCTATTGTTTTTATTCTACTCACAAAACTCTTTGTGTACTAAATGAGTCCTTGCTTTGATTGCCAGAATCCTGTGGTATTGGGAGGAGAAACATCACAAATATTGATAGAACATTTTTTTTTTTTAAAGTAATCTTTATTGGTTTTATTTACACACATTAAAAATATTTACAGTCTCATCAATACAGATAAGAGAAGAAGAAAAAGAAAAAAGAACAAAGAAAAAGAAAAACACAAAAAGGGTTAAAATTAATTTACATAACCACACTTCTCACATACATACATACATACATACATACAAGTCTTCCGATCTTTCTTATTGTACTTTCATTACATCATTGTTTGTCTGCACAGTTTTGATCATCATTTCTCGTTCCTTTATCTTCAATAGTATTCGATATTTGTTTAATTACAAGTATCACTCTAGTTCTGCTAATATGGCCTTATTATTGCAATATATTCTGATGTATTCTTTAAATATTTTCCATTCACCAAAAGTTTTCTGCATCATTTCTCCTCTAACTCCTCCTGTTAATTTTGCCAGCTGCAAATAATCTAACATTAGCATCTGCCACTCTAGGATTGTCGGTACTGATTCGTTTTTCCACTTTCTAGCCACAAGAATTCTAGCTGCTGTGACAGCATACATGAATAGCGTTCTCCTTTCTTTTTTAATCTCTGGGGGTAAAATTCCTAATAGGAAAATCTCTGGGGTTTTTTTAAAAGTAATTTTAAACAATTTCTTCAATTCATTGTAAATGTTATCCCAAAATTCTCCAATAATTACACACGTCCACCACATATGGTAGTAAGACCCCACGGCTTTTTGGCATCTCCAGCAATTTGGTGACCCTCCTTTATACATTTTTGATAATTTCGAGGGGGTGTGGTGCCACCTGTAAAGCATTTTCATGGTGTTTTCCCTTAGGGTATAACAGGCTGTAAATCTGACATCCTCCTTCCACAGTCTTTCCCATTGATCCATATATATTTCACGAATTTATGACCATCTTTTAGAGTGGGAAACCAAAGAAGAACAGGTTAAAACGGTAATGGTGAAATGGGCCCAGGATTTTGGGTATTGATAGAACATTTTGTTGTTGTTGTTTAGTCATTTAGTTGTGTCTGACTGTGTTTAGTCATTTAGTTGTGTCTTCCACTGCCTCCTGCAGTTTGATCAGACTCATGTTAGTAGCTTCGAGAACACTGCCCAACCATCTCATCCTCTGTCTTCCCCTTCTCCTTGTGCCCTCCACCATTCCTAACATCAGGGTCTTTTCCAGGGAGTCTTCTCATGAGGTGGTCAAAGTATTGGAGCCTCAGCTTCAGGATCTGTCCTTCCAGTGAGCACTCAGGGCTGATTTCCTTCAGAATGGATAGGTTTGATCTTCTTGCAGTCCATGGGACTCTCAAGAGTCTCCTCCAGCACCATAATTCAAAAACATCAATTCTTCAGCAATCAGCCTTCTTTATGGTCAAGCTCTCACTTCCATACATCACTACTGTGAAAACCATAGCTTTAACTATATGGACCTTTGTTGGCAAGGTGATGTCTCAGCTTTTTTGTATACAATGTCTATTCGCTGTTGTTCAAAGCTATTGAAACACTAGTATTGTAGAGGTCTGAACAATGGCTACACACACAGTATGTAAATATATATTTATTACTATTACTATTATTTCAGCCTTCACCATGAGACCCCAGGGTGAGCAATGAGTAATAATCAAGATGATGATGATGATGATGATGATTTATTAGAACAGCTAAAACTACAACCCTGAACATTGTTACTTAGAAATAAGTCTTATTGAGTTCAGACAACTGTGTCTGGTATTGCAGCATAACACTTCAAACTGTGAAAGGGAAATCTCTTATTCCTATCTCATCTCAGTCATGAAGCCACTAAAGTACACTTACCTGGAAGTAAGCCCATTGAGCATATCAGGATTTACTTTTGAGTAAACTTGCATAGTATTGCACTCTAAGATAGCCATCCTAACTATGAAAAGCAGCATAAGTTAATCCTTTTTTAAAAAATTTTTATAAAGACAAGAAAAAGTTTATTGCAGTCCTTTTATATTTCAAACTTACAGAGAGAGGCTATAGACCCCAGCCTCTTTGATAATAGCATTGTCCCAAGTGAATCTTCACTCCCCCATCTCTCACACTTCCTCATTCATCACCACCACCACCACCACCTCCTCTACCGGTACCACTAAGTGTCCTCTGTCTTCAAGCTCTTTGCTCTCCTACTTTTAAGGCTCGCCAGGTTCTGGGAGATGGTGGGTCTGGAATGCTTTCTAGTGACAACATGTCAGCCAGCTGCTGCTCTGGCTCTTCCTGCTCTCATTCTCCTATTATTTCCCAACTTTCCCCTTCACCTGCCTCTGAGCTGTGACCTCCCGCAAACCACTGTTGTAAATCTATACTGTCTTCTTCTTCTTCTTCTTCTTCTTCTTCTTCTTCTTCTTCTTCTTCTTCTTCTTCTTCCTCCTCCTCCTCCTCCTCCTCCTCCTCCTCCTCCTCCTCCTCCTTGGAAGGGCCATTCCTCCTCCTTTGCCCTACCCCTGACAGGATGTGAGACTTCCACTGGCATAACCCCCACTGAGTCAGGGTTCATTCAGCTGAGTTGGTGATCTGTCAGATCCTAACTTACTCATCCTGGCAGATCTTGGGCTTGGAGTGTCCCCTAACTGGCTTAAGTAAGGCACTATTCCTTCAGCTTCATACACCCACCTGTAATACAGGGCTAATAATAAAGACCCATCCTACAGTGCTGTTGAAGAAAAAATAATTATATTAATGTGCTTGGTTTTATCTATAATTAAATAAAGTGTATTATTCTAACACAATGGTGGCACAAAGCCCATGCTAGGTCTCATTCAATGAGAAACATTAGGTTGCAGACTTGTTTCCTTGAGTACATATAAACACATGAAGCCACCTTATACTCTGCTAAGTATTGTCTACCCAGTAACATTCTGGGAGCAGCCTTTCCCAGCCCTCCTTGGAGACACTAGGGACTTACAAGTGGGACTTTCTACTTGCAAAGGATGCACTCTGCTTCTGAGCCAAAGCCCTTTCCCTTTGGTCATGTCATATGGATCAGATTTCAAATCAAATTATGAAATGTTGATACAAATCTTCCTCTAAGTAGTACACATCCCTGAAAACAACCAGCATGAAAAAAGGCATTTGCTCAGACGGTTCTCACGGAAATAAATGGAATGGGGATATGTAAAGGAATCTCTCCCTTGCTTAATGTTTGCTGGCTGTGACAATGCTTGTCTTATAACGAAGGACCACCCAACTTGAATTACAGTTCCTTCAGCAACACTCCAGACAGGCACACCCACAGTTGTCTGTTTCTGCGGCATGTAGGAGTTATGTAGGAGATGGAGTTTGCAAGGCATCAAGCCAGTTTCATTTAACAGCATTTTAATGGAAATAATCTGGATTGCTTTAGGTGTAAATGGGCACCAAATTTGGCTCATTTAATGTATGTTCCAGGGGATAATGAACTCTTATTCCAGCATGCTGTAACAGAAAAGACTTAAAAGTGTTTCAACAGAGTTCATCGTTCCTTAATAAAGCTGGTCAACATAGCTGAGAAGCCAGAGCCCAAGTTGTAACAAAAGTTAATTTGTGGATAAATCTCACATTTAAAATGGGGGGGGGGGTGTCAACCCTTCAATGCATACACATGCAGCTTTCATTATGTTAATGGAAACCACACTTGCACATCCAAGGGCTTCATTTTTTATCAGCAAAATTATGTAAGATAGATACACATTAAGTGCATTAGTGCAGCCAATTGAACTAATTGTGAAAAAAACCCAATGGAGTGGGTAGGTACTGAAACTGCTAGGACACAGGCATTTCTAACAAATAAATCAATAAAGTGGTAATTAAAAATACTGACCGAGAAAATATATGTTTGTGTAAGTGTGAAATAGATTCTTCACACTGTTATATTGCACAATTTAACCCCTTCCACATGTGCAAATGATTTCTTTATTTCTTTGTTTCACATTTCACATTTTCCACTATTGGCTTCATACTGGTTTAATTCATAGATTGGCAAACCCAGCAATACAAGAAAACATTGTTTAACAAAAGATTACAATTATGAAAGTGAAAGCTGCTGCTATCTTCATTTTGTATTTTTGTCAATAAATTAGAAATGATGTCATCAATATCGCTCTGATCTGATTGGAAAGAAACAAAACTCAGAGCATTTATCAAAGAGGAAAATGATGTTTTGATTTATGGAAACCACCAGAAACTGTTCTTTAGATTTATGTATATAGGCTGCTCAACCTCTGCACTTCACAAGAAGTAAAGAATGCAGTGCAATACAGTACAATATTAAAATACCAGGATGAAACAAAGAAATAGGTGTATGAAAACTGTTTAACCAAACTCACTTAGCTTAGCATTACTAATATACAACAACTTACATGCCACACTTAAAGAGTCCAGTTTTGAAGGTCACAAATTATTTAAAAGACTTGGGTGAATACAATAATTTTCACCTGGTGCTGAAAAGACCCCAACCATGGAATTAGGTGCCACCACCAAGAGCTACTTCACAGCAGGACTGTGAAGAAGAAGAAGAGTTTGGATTTGATATCCCGCTTTTCACTACCCGAAGGAGTCTCAAAGCGGCTAACATTCTCCTTTCCCTTCCTCCCCCACAACAAACACTCTGTGAGGTGAGTGGGGCTGAGAGACTTCAGAGAGCAGCTGCATGTGGAGGAGTGGAGACGCGAACCCGGTTCCCCAGATAACGAGTCTACCGCTCTTAACCACTACACCACACTGGCTGTAAAGAAGATCCTCAGGGTTTAGGAAGATATATTCAGGAGAAAGCAATCTTTAAGGCAACTGGCAATGTAAAATGCTTGAGTTAGGTCACGCCCACCGTTATTTTCAAATACGTGATGTGAATTTAGAGCAGATATGGAGAAGTTTTGAATCTCCACATGTTGCTGAATTGTGAGTCCCATCAGCCTCAGCAAGCATGGTCAATGGCCAGGGATGATGGGAGTTATAGCTCAGCAACACCTGGAAGGCCAAACATTTCCCACAACTGACCTAGAGTAAGAACTCTCATCATGAATCCACTTCATCACTTTTCTCTTCTCTTTAAAGTCACATCAGCTGGTAGGCTGGTATTTGACTGCAAGATGCCTTAAACTTAGAATTTCCAGTACCAATTGATAAAGTTACATGGGAAACAGTTTGCAGAATTTGTAAGGACAGAATAGCAGACTCTGTGTTCAGTGCATCATTTACAATACACACTGAATGCTTCTTTAGCAAAGTCTTTCCCAAACCACCCTAACTTGATCTGAATTGCTGTCCATACCCATCTAAAGTCAGTCTCCCCGCCCCATCTTCCCCCAGTGATAATATGCTTTTGCAGGTGATTGGCAAGCTCAGTTGTGTTGTGGAATAAAAGAAGAACAGTTCTGCAACTTTTTTCAGATCAGGAGTGATGATATCATCCACAGGAACACTTGGGTAATTTATGGACCTTCCTTATTCTGGCAAATGAATGAGTTGATAATGAGGCTTTTGAGCTTTTCTGTGACAGATCGGCATAGAGTGAGTGAAGGAGGCAAAATATCTAGCAGAGGCTGGATGTTCTCCCTCTCCTTTCCTTTCATGGGGTTCCTACTTCCTGCTAGTGGTTTAAATGGTAATATTTCTTTCTAGGATTTCTAAGGAGTTAATTAAACAATATATTAATTATTGTGATTAGCATAAAAAAATTAAAATCTCAAAGCAAAATGTTTCAGCTTCCACTGTCTGCAGCTGCTTGGTTTTGAATGTGAGTATAAATAATGGATCAACACAGCTGCCTCTGTTTTTGGACCCTCGTTGGGAGCATGGCTTGGCTGGCTGTTGGGATTAGCTCCAACACTTCAGCATGAATCATCAAACCACTGGGCAAACTGGTGTTTCAGACAGCCACAACCTAGGTACCATTTGCCCTAAACATTAAGCCTACCTGGTGGCAGTGAAGGCAGCAAAGAAAACATATTTGGCTGCCTCCATTGCATCCTCATTGTGCCGCCCAGCAGATGTTTTCCAGATAGTGTGGGGCCTTTTACTGCCTGGCCCAAAACAAAGTGAAAGAACTGTAAGTAGCTCACTGTGACTTGTTTCACAAAAGCATTTTGAGGATATAATTGCTTGCATCTGCCAGGACCTTGACTCCGCTGTTACAGCAGATAAATATTGAGAGGTGTCCAGAGCATGTCTAGTCCTGTTATGTTGGATGAGTTTCAGTTAGTAAGGGGTGAGGATATGGAAAAGGTGCTTGGACCACTTACAGCAGCTAGACTGGTGACTGGGAGGGGCTGCTGAGACCATATAACACCGGTCCTGAAAGACCTACATTGGTTCCCAGCACGTTTCTGAGCACAATTCAAAGTGTTGGTGCTGACCTTTAAAGCCCTAAACAGCCTTGGCTCAGTATACATGAAGGAGCATCTCCACCCTCATTGTTCAGCCCAGACACTGAGGTCCAGCACCGAGGGCCTTCTGGTGGTTCCCTCTCTGCATGAAGCGAAGTTGCAGGGAACCAGGCAGAGGGCCTTCTCAGTAGTGGGGCCTTCTCAGTAGTGGGGCCCACCCTGTGGAACGCTCTCCCATCAGATGTCAAGGAAATAAACAACTATCTGACTTTTAGGAGACATCTGAAGACAACCCTGTTTAGGGAAGTTTTTAATGTTTGATGTTTTATCATGTTTTTAATATTCTGTTGGGAGCCGCCCAGAGTGGCTTGGGAAACAACATTTGTCATCGTTCCTGACCAGACCTTGCTGCTTCTTGCTTCTCGTGACTTTGGACCCTTGGCTTTCTTGACCCCAGATTGTCTGACTATGTGAATTGAGATACTCCTGACCTTGGGACTGGACTGAACCTTGCATACGGACTCTGCCTCCAGGCAAATACCCCTCTGAGACTTGGCTGTTTGGCTGGCTTCTCCCTTCGCAGAGCTCTGCTATGGCTGGCAGCACAGGACTATGACAATTTCCCTTGTAGAATTCATCTCCGGAATACCAGGCACAAGTGGAACTCCGTCATTCCCATTCATTTCAATTCCATGAGAGAAGCTGAAGAAGACCCCACCCCTGCCACCAATTGCGGAGGACCCCACCCCTCGTAACTCTTTATATTCAATGTGTATTTGCAATGGGATAGAAATGCTGTTCCATGTGTGGAAGCTTTCACATATGGAACAGATCTCCAGATTTGGATATATAAGTAGATGCCAATACCATTTTTATTTGAGCCACTCCTTAAAAAATAAAAGCACTATATCCAGGAAATAATGTGGAGTTTCGAATGCCATTTAAAAAGAAAGGTGGAACAAGGAATGGGGGAAAGAATGAAAACAACAGTTTTTCACATAAAGAAGGAACATTAGAAAAACACAACACTATTACTGATATGAAAGCATTTTAGCATTACAGAATGGTTTTATGCAAAGCATGGGTCATACTCTACATTAAGATCCCTCTCATTATAAATAATTAATTGCCAGTGAACTTTAGAATAAATACTTAATTAAACAATATGAATAGGTCAGGAGGTTATTAAACTTTTCTATTGCTTAGGATAACATCTATTAATCATTTCAATCCCATTTAAGGAGTGGAATCTTAATGTAAAATGTTACTGAACTGGCCATTTGTGCCAAAATGTATCAAAAGATAACACTCAAAATGCATTATGAGATTATTTGACTGCAATGAGTGACAAATTGCTCCAGACCACAATGCCATTACTCCAGGGCAATTCATTTGGCTTTAATAAAATTGATGTGAGATGCATAGGTTATAGACTGCAGCTAATTATAGTAATTATTGCCACTTCTAATCAAGAAGAGTAGGCCTGGCAAGAACTGGAGTAGGAAAACAGAAAGTGGGCAAATCCAGTTTAAAAACAAAAACAATTTCACAGTCTGCTCAATTATCAGAAAGGCTTATGAATTGTACATGTTCTGTTATATCACTGAGCTTGCACTACACAATGACAATGAAACAGGAGGGATGCAGCCAGCTATCTTCTGTTACTCTGTATTTGTAATGTGTGGCATGATGCTTGTAGTTAGATTTAGTGATCACAGTGGCTTAGTTTTCCAAATACAGTAAGCTTAGCTGGCAATCCTTTACTAACTAGAGGCAGCCATGGGGAATGTAGATTCCCAACTCGATAAGCGTTATAGTGTTAATGGAAAAAAAGCTAGCAGTAAGCATCTGGATGTTTTCCAGCTCTGATTAGAGTACATAAGGAACAAAGGGCTCATTTGAAATGCAGATGTAACATTTTGGTGGCACTGTCTCTAGACAAGGCTGTTCTGATTTAGCAATGTTTCTAATACCAGCGCTTAGTGTCTGAAGTGTTTGCTTATGTCAGTTACCTGCACTGTTAAGACCAAGTGATCCTGTAGCTGACAATGTGGCCAGCCTGGAAACAGCTCCATTTGCAATTCCTTTCTCTGGCTGACTAGAATTCAGATCTGAAAAGGCTGAGGGGTGGGGGTAGGGGGAAGAGAGAAGAGAAACTGATATCCTTTCTTCTCTTGGCTTCCCAAGGAATCTTTCAAGACCCTTGAAAGTGTGCTTTCCACTGAGTCATCTTGCTGAATAATCCTTGATGAATGTCTTTATATCCCCTCACACACACACACCCCGCCAAATAACAAAATAAAGTCTTGATGAGGATCCCAGCTGTGAGCTGGATTATACCAGTTAAGTTAGTAACACTCTGCTGACCCCCTTCATTCTGTTATTCCTGATTCATGCTGCTATATTGCATTTCAATGGTTGGCTAGGGAGAAAAAATATGACTACTATTTCTTTTTAATTAGATACAGTAGTATAAAATCTACTGGGGAAATTTTATTGCCAGGAATACACAGAGTCCACCACAAACCCAGATGCTATTCTGCATCCTGGTTCCTCATCTGAGCTATTGTGGCATCTTTTCTGTGCAGAGCAATTCAATACAAAGATTATGTGCATCATGATATTTCAGAGTCCCAGGTCCGCAGAAGTGAGGGAATGCAAGCAATGCAAGATTATTGATGCACTACTCGTTTGCTAATGCCTACTGATATCACTGTACAGTTTTCAATACTAATGGGGATGAGTGAATCTGTCAGTTTTGTTTTCTCATTTTTTTAAATCTTAAATATAGTTACCCACATTTTCACATAATTTTGCAGGTCCTCATGAAAGCTCACCAGCATTTAGTATGAAGTTCCTCGTAATATACATTTTTTTGTATGCAATTTCCCCCAACACACTTTTTTTGCAATGCAGTTTTTCCTTATATGTGGCATCTTCTCAGGCTCTTTCTACCAATATATGCATTTTTATGCACACTTTACCCTAACGCATGCACTTTGTACACATTACTTGGTTGAAGAACTGCATTGCAAAATTCAGAGTTTTCATAGCTCCCCCTCAAAAAAATTCAGTTTTCCCCTCACATAACTACAATTCTCTACAGTTCCCAGGATCCTTTGGGAGGAAGTGGTATGATTCTGCTTTAAATGTATAGTGCAGATGGGACCTAAGTTACAGAAGAATATATTTCAACTGAGCACCCGGAGACACATCTTAAAGATAAGAACAGTTTGACAATGTGACCAGTTGAAAATGCAACCAGTTACCTGGAAAGGGGATTGGTTCTTCTTCGCTGGGGCTTTTCAAGTCAAATTTTCTAGTTCTGGATTTCCTGCATCAAGCAGGGTGCTGGATTAGGAGACACACACACACCCCTACAACTCTATGGTGGTATGCATGCAAAAGTGTTTGAATATAGCTGGATTATGTCCGTTCATGTGAAATTAGGTTTATAATAAGTGAACTCTTTTCTCTCTCTTACTTTTAGAGTGCTAATGTGCAAAATGATTCATGACCCTTACTGCAGTAATTCTCACAACTCTTCTAGATAAGTGTTTAATATCCCCAAGTGAGGTACTGGGATTTCATTCAACGTTTCCCAGGTCTGATGCCAACCCATGAGTTATTGTACTGCACATTTGCTCTTTCAGTACTTTGTAGAAATGACTACATCAGGAGACCCAGGCTCTCCTTCCTGCATATGGTCTCCATGCGGTTCTCTTGCTTTGGGCTGAGAGGACCCACCGCAGAGCAGCTCCAGGAATAACACGAGATTTCCCATGAAGCACATAGAAAGGAGGACCAAAAATAAAAAAAATGAGGTGATGGAATGCTGGGAGAGTAGTCAACTATGTGGCAGATGCACTCGCCAAGCCCCATGTGTGGAAAAGAAGCCATCAGCTGTGGTAGGAGCAGCTGGAAAACAGCTGTTCTTGTTCTCTTAAGTCTGCCACCAAGAAGATGGAACATTGGAATGAGGCCCCCAAATACATCTATTTTTAGGACTTTCATGGGCCATATCACGTAGAGCATTACTCCATATTAATTGGTTACACATATTAATGGTGGCAAAAATACAGACTGATTATGTGTGGAGAAACACTGCATATGCTTAATAAAAGAAATAATGCCAAATCTTTTGAACCCACTGTTGATGACTGTGTACACACCATACATTTAAAGCATGTATCCCCACCCCCAAAACATCCTGGGAATTGTAGTTTGCCCCTAAAGAACTACATTTCTCAACACCCTTAACTAGCTCCAGATCCAAGGAATCATGGAGGGTGCTTTAAATGTTTGGTTATGTATGCAGACAATGGGTGTTTAAAACTTTTCAGAAATGCTTCTCTTTTTTGAAAGTCATGTAAGCAGCTCACTGTGGGTCTCAAGTGGGCCAAATTTACAGACTGAATAAGAACTTTGTGTTGTGCAGGGCTGGGCTGGGGTGGGAAAGAAGTCTATAATGTCTGTATCATGCCTTCCAATCTTAACATTGCTTTTCTATTTCAATTAATGTTGCTATTGCAACTCCAAATAATAATAATAATAATAATAATAATAATAATAATTTATTATTTGTACCCCGCCCATCTGGCTGGGTTTCCCCAGCCACTCTGGGCGGCTCCCAAACGAATGTTTGAGAAAGCGGTTTGAGAATTTCCACCAATGTGTGTGTGTAGGTGTCTAAGGAGAGCTCCAAGATGTACTTGCTTCTAAGGGGAAATGCTCAGAAACTTTCAGTCCTGAAATCCTTACCAAAGGATGGCCATAACTCTTGTGGTACAGCCTCTGTTTTGTAGTGAGAAAGATAGGGCCCTGGTTGGGAAACAGGGAAATGTTGGTCTCTCAGGGCAAGAGATCGGAAGGAGAAAGGAAGGATTCCAGGTGAGAGCTGGGAGGGGCTAGTACCTTCTGTGGGTGGTAAGGGTTAATAACTACTTTTAAGAGAGGATTCCATATTTTTACTTTTTGTAGCTGCGTTTGTTTTTTATTTACATTAGTTTTCTATATCTTATTGAACTGTGAAAAAACTTTAATAAAAATCTTAATGGTAGAAGGTCCCAGATTCAATCTCTGACATCTTTAGGTATGGCTCAGACAACTGGAAAGCCACTGCCAGTCAGCATAGAAGGTACAAAAACTGGCTGAAACAACCAAATGGTCTTAGCAAGTTTTGCCACCTCATTTCTCATCTAGGCCAGGCCACTCAGTTCTTCTGTCTCTCACACAGGGCGGCCCCCATTCTGCACCAAAATACTCTCAATTTGTGACTTTTGAGCAATTTAAGATTATTCACCCTCACAATCCAACCCTTCTCAAATTCTTGTACCATCCTTCTTATTTAAGATTTTGGAGCAATCGTTTGAAATGATCCACAGAAAGCTGGAGAAGGTTAAGAGGAGCGATCTCTGCTCCCAAAGTTTCATCACTATTGACTAATTTCAAAGATTAATGTCTCTTCCTGGGTATTTCAACCTCCATTGTAGCTATTCAGCAGACATGTCTTACCTATCAACAGCTGTGCCTTATGAGAATGCAAAAATGACACTAGCAATAATTAACAATTCTATTGGTAACCACATATTCTCTTCCACATAGCAAATAAACCACAATGGTCCAAACAAAACAATATGTTTCATTTAGACCTCCCCCGAGGCATGCATTTTTACACAACATACTGATTGTGTAAACTGCATATTCTAGTAATCCAGTTAAACATGTTTTAGTTTATTGTCACCACAATTAATTGTTCTCAAAGAGATTTACAGTGCAATCCTATTCGTGTCTTTACAAATACATCTCACTGAGTTCTGTGGGATTTACTTTGAAGTGCACGTAAGTGGTTTTAACTACAGCTAGGTGGTTTCCCTCCACTGTGTTTGCATTCACATACACTTGCACACACCGTGGGGGGGGCAATGTCTTCACCTGATGTGCATGTCAGGGAGGATTTGGAGGAACAATGGACAGAGGAGGCGGAACAGGGGCTCAGGGGCAGAGGAAGCGGAAGAGGGGGCGGAGAGTAGCCAGGCGGAGCAGGGGCTCGGGGATGCTGGGGAGCCTTGCAACCAACCAGAGGCTCTGGGGGGAAGCTCAGACTCAGGAAGGGAGGGGGCTTTCAAATCAGCACAGACAAGGAAGGAAATGAAGCATAAGGATCAAAGACGTATTGCACGATTCCCACGCCTACTTTGTTAGTGCAGCAATTGTAGGAAGCCACTCCCCGAATCTGACTCAACGGGTTCCAGCGTGTAATTCTGAACTGTAGCTGTTTCTTGTATATATGTAATAAAGACTGTAAATACCAAGCTGAGTGTGCAGGGGTGTTACTGCGAAGGGGAAACACCACCATTACAGTGCATTACCTCTTCAATTTTTGTGTCCTTGTAATCCCCCCCCCAACTCTTACTCATGAAGTTACCTGCACACGTGCTGTCATCATGCATGTGCAACGGCTGTCTCAACCAGACACACCACAGTTTAATTGTGAAGTGAATGTGGCTTATGTTTTCCTTTTAGATTGAAAATGGTTTCAGAGGTGGATTTAGGGGGGCATGACTGGTTCAGTCGCACTGGGCATGGAGCCTCAAGAGTGCTGCAGGGGATGCCACAACTATTATTTAGAATAGCAGTCAAGAAGAGCAGGAGTGTCAAGTTTTGGTGTCACACAGGGCGCCGCTGAAATTTAAGATCACAAGGTCCTCCACTGCTAGTTTAAGGGGAGACACATCAAACAACAGGATTTCTCAAGAAACTACAGAGTAGCTCAGCATCATGGGTAAGATCATGTGTACACAGACTCAAAAGCCAGCAGTGGGAGCCCACTGGAGTCAGAGTAAATACCAATGTGTACACAGCCTTAGTGTGTACAGGATTACAGTTTCAAATACCTAACGTTAGTAGATTTAATATACAACCATGTTCTCAGGGATTCTCTGAAATCTTTAGCTCTACAGACCCAACAATGTTTAATTCACCATTGTACAAAGTGAGACAGAAAACATTTTGGATCTGCTTAGATTTAAGATATGTTGGACACGATGGGAGTTCTTTGTTAAAGCAATTAATGCTGCTTGGAGACTGGAGAGAGGAAACATCCAAGGTGTTAAAGGAAATCACCCTGCATGCTCTGGAATAACAATTATTTTTTAAATCTATGTGATTAAAACAAAGTTGAATATGAAAATGCCCAAGTGAGAAGAGCAAGTAAGCCCAGCCAAGTAGTTAAAATTGTCACGGATTTTCAAACTTCCTAATTGTCTCTGTCATGGGGAAGCATTAGGGTTTCACATTGTAGGAAGACCTTGTAGTCTTTTGTGAAGGACACACTGCTCGGGAGCTATAAAAATATTTACACCATGTGAGGGCAAAATGGGCTGACATTTCAGCACAACTATTCATTTGCAACTGCTATGAGAAATGTGTGGTTAGTGCCCATTGTCCCTGTGCAAAATGCACACATAATATGAGGCCAATTAAGTAATTACTAATATTATAATGCTTCTATGGGCATATTAAAGCGTAATAGCTCTATGTTGGCGCTCATGTGAGACTTGTAGACTGCCCTAAGATTTAGAAGATAGTGTTCTGGAAGTAAAAGGAATGATAGATATCAAAATTTGTTGAAGAACCCTTTAAGGGCAAAGAATTCAGGTGCAGCTTTAACAATTGACATTCTTCTGCTTCTTTCAAACAAGGCCAACTGTAAGTCCTGGTGACCATCACCACAGAGGGATTTGGGTACAGATAGTGATACTTATGTTACACAGTTTTTAAAACCAATAAAGCATATTAAAAAAACCAACAGATAGGGTTGCCATATTTCAAGAAGTCAAAACTGGGACACCCAGAAGTTCATTGACTTGCCTATGATCCAGGACAAAGTGCCACCTTTCAGAAATCCCCCCCAGGAATCCCCCCCTCTGCCTTTGGATTCCTGGTAACATCCTGGAAAACCTGGAAAAACAGCAGCCCTATGTACAGATAGATGCATTTGCACTTAATAAGAAATATGTATATTGGAATTCTGAGAATTTATTGAATATTCATTCTTATTTGTTTGCACAAATGTTATGCAGTGGTTAAACTATGTTGGGTCTTCATTTGTCCTGATCTGTTTGTGTGATGGCTCAGAGTCTTGCTGTTGAAGATTAATCCATCTCACACTCTCCCCATCTCTTTTCTCAGGGTTAAAAGTCCGTTTTTAAAATAAATAAAAATAAATGTTAAACTGGGGTGAAAGAGCACTTTAATTCATTTTAATTGTGCAAACCTTCATTTCTGGTATGTGCTTGCTTGAATCACTCCCGCAAAATTCAGACAGTCACAAGGTGCTCAAATATATGCCATCCACTGCTGGTGCAAGAGAGATCGAAAGGAAATGCAAGAATGTAATAAGTGCCTAAAATGATCTTATCCTCATAGCACAGAATTGTACAGTTTGTATTTCATTTAAACCAGGGTTTCCCAAACTTGGATCGCCAGCTGGTTTGGGGCCACAACTCCCATAATCCCCAACCACTGGCCCTGCTAGCTAGAGATGATGGAAGTTGTAGTCCAAAAACAGCTGGAGACCCAAATTTGGGGAAGCCTGATATAAATCAATGGGATCAAGTGTTTAATGGTACAATCCTATGCATATCTATCAGAAGTAAGTCTAACTGAGTTCAAATGGGCACCTGCACACCCAGAGGAACACATTCTTTCCATCACTTTTATAGGCAGGCTTGCACCGCTGAGCATACATCATATGGGCATCAGCATGTTTACATTACATGTATGGTGACTGGGAGCACATATACATGTTACATGGAGGCAGGATTCTCTATTTATATTATAGAGATCTATAAATAGATTAAGGAATATGCTAGCATATGCAACTTATTAAAGGCTATGAAGCAGCCCAATTTGTATGTCCTGAAACAGAATCCACAAACTAACATGCAAAGAAAAATAGCTAAGCCCCTGAATTTTCAAGACAATACAATATTTAACAATACCTTTAAGCAATTTACATGAAACAGAATAGTTTATGTCTCAGATAATTAATGTTCACAATTGATAGATTAAAAATGGGAGCACACAGAAGCGTTAACCAATAGGGAAACATTTTCTTGCTCATGGACAATCACTACCTGAGTAAACTATATAGAGGCATATCAATTGTAAGTTGGTGATGGCTTTCTCTATGTGAATGCAGAACCTTTGCCCGCTGCATAATTTTTTCCAAACCACCTAAAATACACCAGAAAAAAGATCAGTTACAGCTGAAATATAGAGACCTGAAGAATTTTACAGATACCAGACATAAATCCAAGTAGCATTCCATGTCCAATATCTGTTTCTTATTACTCTTGTAATTTCGTGACAGATTTTTATAGTTTTATCTTTCCAGGTCTTTGTACTATCACAGACATCTGTTTTATATACCAAAGGAAACACCAAAATTGCTCTTAATTTATTTATTTTATTGCAATTCAGATAACAGCTATCATGGCCAGCTTGCTATTCCCTGACATTTCAGCCTAATGTATTGTCATGTTCTGCCCAGTCAAATCAATCATAATCTTTCATTTGAAAAGGGCACTTCATCAAACTGCCTCTCTAGTAATCCAGTGTCAACAATATATCCATCCAGATCAGTGAGCTTGGTTTGAAAGTGTTCTTTAGATAGACACTTGCTGATAGTTCTTTATCATGCTGTTGTATGGATATACAGATTTGGAAGCTAGGAAAATCTTCTTACATCTTGGATGGGGATATATTGCATAGTGAGCATGTGTTCAACTGCTACTTTATGGTCTGAAAAGCATCCAATGTTTTTAGCCTCCTACGCATATAAGTTAATAAGAGCTGGCAGACACACCCTAAAAATTGTGCATGACAGACTGCTGACCTCATGCTTAATTTATTTTCCCTACATTTTTATTGTAGTTTATTATATATCCCAGTGAACCTCCTTTGTCTATGCTCCCCTTTCTTCTTGCAATCGTCCAAGTTCAGTTTTGCTATTCCTCAGATCACAACATCAGGCAAAAGGAGTTAGCCAAACATTTTGATGACTACTGGCATGACAATCATGTTGAGTGTTCTGTGAAGACTAGTAAATCAGTTACAGTAGGGGTGGTTTTTATAGCTTCCATATGGGTTGTTTAGGTATTTGCTCAAAAGTATCCAAGATTCTCTAGCGAGGCTGGATCTCTAGAACCCACTTTGTGCCGTGCGCTAGGAGCAGAAGGGATCTCTTCAACCAAGACTAGCTGACCATTAGTGGCTGGCTTTGGCTTGTTGAGACTAACCTCATTGGCGTCTCAGCCAATCAATGTATGCTCCTGCAGTAGGAGCAACACTTGTTGAGAGTTTTTTCTACAAAAAGTGCCCTGCATGGTTCCTTCTCTGTACCAAGCTCTGCTCCTGCCTACAGGCTCAACAGCATGAGTTTGTGCGTTCACTGAATAACATCGCAGATTTTGTGAAACTGTTTCAGCTGTTGCAGTCGTGAATGAATGGATGATTTAATCCTTAGATCATGGCATTCATAGATCAGAAGGGCTTGGGCTCACTGTCTTGCGTGAGCAGCACAATAGAACTGCCACGGGACAGATCTGCCATGCAGATTCCAAGACAGGTGCAAAATGACAACAGCACCAAGGATCTGTGCTGGGCTTTAGTGTAAGGGACCTAGCTACCCTCACATGCAGTACCAGAATCGTTCCAACAGATCACTCAATGTGCTCCAGGGACAGTGCTTGTCTCAGGATACAATATCTATCCTGAACAATATCTGTGAGTGCATGCACATCTAAAGACAGTGCATTATGACAGATATGACTGCCACCATCACTGGTATGCTTTACATGCTAGTAAAGCCAATATTAAAGCAATATTTGTGTGAAGAGAGTTATTTCCACCTTAGCAGAGATAGTATATGAAAAGGGTCATCCTACCATTTGCTGGGCTCATTCTTCAGATCTCAGTTGGACTCCCCCCCCCCCCCGAGACTTACCATTTGGCACCCTTGAGTGAAAAGGATTGTATCTCAATGTGAGGAATTAGGAAAGGTTCCATCTGTGTGATTTGATTTGGAGGATCAGCTTTATTTTCTGGAAGGAAGAATACTTCCTTCCCTGATTTCCTTACCTGATTTCCATATGAAGCCTTAATTTTCCATTGCAGCCTTGCATGGTTTTATAAATGTAGTTGCTCAAAGTTATGAACATTGTCATACCAAGTGCTTGTGTGTGCACACACACACACATACACACACACACAGGTCTGAGGCATAACAGCGTAAAGGATTTGCCATGTCATACAGTATTTATTTAACACGTTTTTTAAAAGACAAAATAAATAAAAATAAAAATAAATAAAATGTAGTGAAACTGATTTTAATTTGTTGAAGCATCTTTCTCCTCTAATTAAACCTTGCATTTTATTTCTGGAGAGCAAAGTGGCACAAGCAATACTCCAATTTGCTATTTATAGGGCAAATTCTTAAGGTATTAGTTCCACAAGAGTGACTGAATTAGATTAGAGCAAGATTCAAGACAGATGTGGTGATAGTTGTCTATAGTATACATAAGAGGGGGAGGACAGGACTTTACCCCAGGTCCTATTAGTGTCATTGCTGCAACAAAGAGCATAAATTAGAGGTCTGCTTCGGACTATCAGATATCTTGATAATAGATCCATTGGCTTTATAGAGCTTTTGAATGCTGAATGGAAAATGAACAGAGAGAGGGCTGGGTTTGTTTTTAATGGGTGAAATTTGTTTCTCTAATGTGTGGGCCTGTCACAGGAACCAGACTGCCTGAACAAAAAATAAATAAAAATAAAGCAAGGAAGGTCATTGGCATTTCCCTTTTTCATACTAAATCATTTGTAAAGGAGATGCCTGCCTTCCTTGATGCAACCTGCATAGCTCTAATAATAAATCTAATAGCAAATATCAAATTTCCTCCATCCTTTACAGCCCTGTGATCTGATAAGAATGAAATGGAGTGAATAACCGAACGTTGTTGCTTGTAGCTTTTTTGTAGCTGCAGCATTAGGCCCTGGGCTGCAGCAATAATGATCTGGGATCAACAGTAAGTTACATTTCAGAAGCAAATATAAAGCCAATAATGAGTATAGAAGCAAGTTCCTGTTCCATATCCTATCGCCATCCAAAATGCACTAGACGGGACTTTCTTGGTTGCAGCTACCAGACTGTAGAAATCTCTCCAATGCATTGCTCATCTGCCCCTTCTTATTGAACTTCAGAGATCCTTTATTTCAGCAGTGGTCAGATACCACATTCCTACGACTTTGCTGGTAGAGATTGCAGGCTATCCTATTGATTTTGCTCCTCTATTTCTTTTGTGTGAGCCTATTGCTATTCATATAAAAAGCTGTGCCTAGCTTCTTCCATTTTACCGCAAGTGATTTTCCATCGTATTAAAATGTGCTGGTACTCTCCATTTGCAGCGAATGTTCATGTATAAATGAGGATTAATTTGTTATGAGACTTCAGTGATTTGCTGGACTTTTTCATGAGGAAAATTGGTAGATCCAAATGCAATCTTGTCTCTATCAGAAGCTCTTTTAAAATAAAAATTGTTATATAAATAATTTGAGGCGGGAAGAATTGCTCAGCAAACATACATTCAGCTATTTATCTGGCATTTTGGTAACTTGTATCAGTTTCCAATTACAATATTATTATTTTCCATTTCTGAAATCCAAGTTACCAACTTTTTGATCTGTTTATACTTTGCTATCAGTCCCAAATCCCATGACAATATAATCCTCGAGGAATGTTTATGTTCTCTTCTTTGGCTTTTATGGACTGGAACAACCTGTAGCCTCCAAGAAGACAATGAGGCATCTTCTTCTGGAATTGTTTAAGTTAGCCTTCCCCAACCTGGTGCCCTCCAGATGTTTTTGACTATAACTCCAATCAGCCCCTTGCAGCAGGATCTTCTGAGTTAGGACTGATATGAGTTCTGTTTAAAAACATCTAGGTGGCACTAGCTCAGGAAAGACTGGTTTACATTTTCCATTTCCATAAGCTATATAAGCATCCTACTACTGCTCAAAGTTTCAGTAATTACACCTTCAAGCTGAACCACAGTGTACCTGACCTGGGTTTCAGTTAGTCACGAATCCTGCTTCAAATTAATTGTATTGCACTGTAAATACTTTTTTAAAAAAGGAACAATATTTTCTAGGTGGCAAGAAGTTAGTAAAGTTCAAACTATGATTGATTGGCAAGAAGAAAGTTGGGGGAAATTGCTTTTTCAAAAGAAAAGGATTTTTCACAGATTTTCTAAATTGTTCCTAAGTGACAGACGGCTTCGCTTTAATATGCGTAGTTTTGAATGCATCTGCCATCTGGTAGATTTTATTTTTGTCTTCAAACACAAGCGCTCCTAGAAGATACAACTGCATAGTTACCATAAAAGCTTGTGGTGGGATACAGTGAAAAGTCTCCAAGGAGTCACAAGTTGATATACAAAGCTAAACATATCCCCTTTAAAATAATGGTCTTGTTGTTCAGAGGTGTAATTTTCTTTCAGTGCACTTCCAAATTGTTGCTATTGTTGTTTCAAGCACATACTTGTAAATCCAGGATCCACAAAGTTGATTTGGTGATTCCCACCAAAATCAAATCATTGACAAAAGTGACAAGGAAAGCATTGGGGAGTGTAACGGATTGACACACTATCATATAACCTACCTGTATACGAATTATGAAGGAATGCTCAATAAACGGCCAACATGGTCTAACCTCCCCACAAACTTTGTGCAACCAGGATGAGTGCTCATTAAACAATCCACCACTTCCAAAATATAACTTTGGGCACCCAAAAGCCTCCCACTTTGGACCTCCATAAGTCTTGTCTCTATAATCCATTGCCACTCATCTGTGTTTCAGATAAATATATTGTTGTTCCCTAAGGCCCTTGGTTGATGGATGATCAAGGAAAGGTGCTTGCTAAATTCATGATAGACATCAATGCTTTTGCTGTGTTATCTGCATGAAGGGGGACCTCACAATGGTTGTGTAGCAATGACTGTTGACGCTAAGGGACAACTTGTGGAAGTAAGAGGCAGTTCTAGCCTGAGACTGTAGAGATGCCAGCAGACTGAACTCTGCTCCTCAGTCATGTATGTAACAAGGAAAGAGGACTTATATAATAAAGCATTGTGTAGTACCATCAAGAGGATCAAACAGTGAATCATATAACCGGGCACCATCGTGAGGGACTTGGTTCATCAGACAGTTTTATATCCAGCGTAGAAAGAGAGATGCAGAGATCTTTGTTGTTGTTTTTCTCCAAAGTGAAAACATGAATGTGTCAATCATATATGCAGATATCTAGTATCTCATCAACCCCAGGGAGGATACTAACGCTGCCAACAACAAAAGTATTTTTGTATACTGTATCATCTGAAATACAGGGTACATATACATATACAATCTGTCATATATTTTGAAAAGGTTGCTTGTACTTTTCTCTTTTTAATTTTTTTTTTTTGCTACATATGACATATTTTTAAAACACATACTTCTTTCTCTGAAGCATTCTTTTTTGCATTAAAAATAACAGTCGTTAAGTAACTTGTGAAAGGAAATAGTAAGTCTTATTTTGATTTGGAGAAATATCCACAAGTAAATTTGAAGCTGATTCCAAACAAATGTAATTGTATTCATTTCTTAAAGAAAAAAAAGAGGTGCCCAGTTCTCTGCAAACCTATGTCTGTTCAGATTTTAGCTGGACCAAACCATGTTGCAGTATATCTGGAAATGTTCTAACCACATGGCTAGCTCAAAGATAGGACCTAAGGAATGTGGAACAGGTCTCCAAGCCACTGGCCTGTTGTTAAGAGTAGTCTTTCTCAAGCTCCATTAGTAGAAGAGCCATAGCTCAGTGATAAAACAACTGTTTTATAAGCAGATGGTATCAAATTCAATCCCTAACACTTCCATGTTGGAGATAGTTAAAATAGTTAAGAATTTGTCTATGCCAGACATAGGCAAACTCGGCCCTCCAGATGTTTTGGGACTACAACTCCCATAATCTCTGACCACTGGTCCTGTTAGCTAGGGATGATGGGAGTTGTAGTCCAAAAACATCTGGAGGGCCGAGTTTGCCTATGCCTGGTCTATGCAATGTATGTGATGGATTGTTGAGCACCACGAACTTGTTTTTGTGGTTCTATTGCATTTTTTTCATATAATTTCTACAGACCAGTTTGTTTCATTTTTAATTCAATATTGTCTAGTATTGTTTTATTTTTCTGTCATTATTTAATTCATTTTTCATTTCTTGTTCCTTTTGATTCCAAATTGATCACAGTAGAAACCCGCTCTGTATTCTGATGCCTATAGCTTTGAAGCTTTTCATCCCAGTGGCAAGAAATTGTCTGGTCTTGTACTATGCTCAATATAGAACCATCCACATTTCAGATAGTTTGAAAAAAAGGACCCAAATGTAACAAGCAATTCAAAAAAAGGGTGATATCCTACATACCTCCCATTGTTTTCAAATAGAAGCTCTTACTGTATTCTCCAGCTTCCAACTTTGAAACTTTCCATCAAAATGACATAGAATTTGTGGACTCTCTACTACTCCCATAAAGCATTAGACCTTCCAAGTTTCAGACAGATTGATAAGAGGGTCCCTGTTTTAGATGTAATTTAAAAGTGGTGACAGATATTCTTTAAGCTACCTTTTGTGTTATTCTTCAGATTGGATCATTTTTAAGACTTGTCACTTTCAGAGCACAATACATCAAATTGGATAGTTTTCAAGTATTATCACTTTTAGAGTACTCCAAGTTCTCTCTCCTTACAGAATGTTTGCTGAATGTAAGAATGGGTATCCATTACGCTAACTAATGTAATGTCAGGTGACCAGAAGAGGAAAACAAGAGTGAAAGCATTTTAAACTAACCTGAAACCCTGATATGGGTGGCAACAGGGGCAGAGGAGGGGGGGTGCAGTGCGTGCGGTCTGCTCCAGGTGTCACCACTGGGGGGGGGGGTGACAAAATGCCGGGCGGTATTCACCGCGGGGCCTGCTGTGCACCTGAGCCATGCGTCTCTCCTGGAAAGCTTTCGACTTGGCACATGCACCAGGGTGAATGCCAAACCAGTCAAGCCATTGTACGCTTGTCAGGGTCACATACAAAAGAGGCAACTGGGCAATTTCCTGGACATAGGGACCACGCAGGGTTCAAGCTTTGAGCATTGAAGCAATACACACCTTAATGGAAAGGGAATTTCATGTCCAGGGGCCACCACAGACAAGGCCTTATCTCTTGTGCCCGCCAATTGAGTTGACTTTATAGGCCACATGAGGAGCTAGGTCTCTGATGCAGAGCTTAATGAAACAATGGAAACAATAAAACAAATGCTATGCAAATGAATCTTAAATGAAACTTTCAAAACAAACATGAATAGAAAAGTAAAACCATTTTTCTCTTTAAAAAATTACAGTCTCTTAATTATACTGCTGCTGGTCCAGATCCTGCTTTTTATTTAGAGGTGTTTGCAGAAACAAATAGGCATCTATCAGCATTTTAGGTTTGTAATCATTCATCATTAAGCTGTGTCATTCTTTGATGGTATTGTTGTGTGTGGCTATTTAGCTATAGACTTACAAAGGACAGGAAAAGGCTCTATGCAGCATACCAACTGCTTGACCAACTCACAGTGAAATCAATCCCAGTAAGGGTGGATCTCCATATTTGATGCGAATAAGCCACAATTTTGAAATAGCAGCTTATTTTCCGAGAGTCAAATTAAAGTTTAGGGACTGAGGTTTTATTTTTTTCTTAGCCAGCTAGAGTTTTCTTTAAAATAGCCCAAACTGGTAATCTTTAATATCATGCTTGGCAGAAGATGTATGGTGCACACAGCTGCTATGGCATAAAAAGAGAGAAAAGAATCTACTTATTCGTTCAGTACAGTAACCGAGTAAAAGGCTATGACAAAATGATGGAATATTCTTTCTCTATATGTTACATGGATAGATAAGCAATCGATACAATGAATGGAGAAATCATTACCCAAAGGAAAGAACCAGAACATAGGATCTATCAAATATAATTACGATAAAGTGAGAAAAAGAATTAAGAGCCCCCATAAGACATAGCTATCCATCTAAATTGTTCAGTGAAATGTGGATAGTCTCTGTTAGAGATGACAATGGAAATGAGGCAATAAATCCAATCTGATTACTCAATTGTAGTACATAAATTTCATTGTACGGTAGACGACATTAACATGGATATCCAGGACCCTGTTGCAGACTTTCAAATGTAACAAGCATGGAGCTGAGTGATGGTTTGGTAAGCATTACTGCTTAAGAAAACACACTTTTCTATGCTAATGGCCTAGTTGACTATACATTATATTGGGCTAATAAACAGTCCTTAAGTATCCTATTCCAAGCCAATTTTGTTAAGAAACCACTTAAGAAAGCAGAGTAAATTACAAAAAAGGAAATGTATGTTTTAATACCAACGTGCCTCACTGGGAAGAACCAAATGCTACGATCATGGCTTCTTCTAGATCTCTGGGGGAGCTTTTATTGTGTGTGTGTGTGTGTGTGTGTGTGTGTGCTTTCATGCCTGCACACTCACAATTATCTCCCACACAAATCAGAGCAGTACTGTACATACTCCCATCTGGCTACCATTTGTTATACCTTATTCTACATCTTGTTCATATCTTAAATGAGCATGTAAGTGGGGAGCAGGCTGGTCCCATGACTGACGGTCACACACAACTGTATCTGCCACTGATGTTCACACATTCAGAATGAACATCTGTCACGAGGAAGTCTTTTTGCAAGTTATACACACAAATATTTCCTCGGAGAAAAATGTTTGCTCTGAATGTGTGGGAGTCAGTGAGCATGTGCTGGCCCCAAGGGTTTGTCCGTGAAGTGAGGTCCAAGTCCAGTCCTGGGTCTAGGGGTCCAAAGGAGGTCAGTCCGGCAGGGAGCAAGGCAGGGAGCAGGTCGAGGTCCAAGGCAGGTTCAGGCACAAGGTTGCAGGTTGAGCACACGCTTGCAACTAAGTTGCTCACGCAACTTGGGCTGGGTCTGGCTGGCTTTTATCTGGCCCTATGCTTAGGGCGGTCCCGATCCTCCGGAGACTCGCCTCTCCTCCGGGCCTGGAGGCGAGCACTCCTCCTGCAGACACTTAACTCCCTTCGCCTCTCTGCCCTGAGCCTCTGTAGCTCAGGAGAGGCTGGTGGGTTACTGGACCCAGGGGATGCCTCAGCTTCCTCTGAAGAGGCTGGGAGTGGAGCACCTGCAGGCAATGGGTCCTCCCTCCCATCAGGAGCCAGAGCAGACTCTGCTGATGCCTGCACCTGGGGATCCAGCACAGGTGGGGATCCTTCAGGCTCAAGCCCTGGCCCCGGCTCAGCTGGTTCTGGAGGCGGGGAATCCTGTGCAGGCTGGGATCCCTCAGGTTCAGCATCAGAGTCTGACTCCCAGGCCATCACAGAGCATAGCGTTCTGGCATGCAAGATGTCAGACCCAGCAGTTGTCCACAAGAGGCTCTGGGTGAAGGGCTCAGGGCTCAGAAGTGCCCCTCACCAGCCCAACCTGTCTCTCATTCACTGCTGGGCTCAGGTGGTTGTGTGGGGACACTGCTTGGAAGCCAAGCTCAACTCTCACATGCAGCGGCTAACTTCCACCTCTCCATCTTCACCTCTCTGCTGCTTGCTTGGGCTCTTCTTAGAAAGCTAGGCTTTCTTTTTTAAAAATTTCAAGTATGAAAAGTTTTTTTCTAGCCACCATGGCAAAGATGTAATCATTGTAGACATTCCCCTGGACTTCTTCTATCTTCACTCAATAGGTCTGGCTCTAAAAAAAAGGGTCCCTTTGGCCAGGGCCGGATTTAGGTTTGATGAGGCCCTAAACTACTGAAGCTAATGGGGCCATTTATATGTCCAGCTGTCCTATGTCAACAACAAATTGTTGCTGTTTTCTGTGTTGAATATATGCCCATACCCTTAGTCTCTGCTGCCTGATCATCAGTCTACAAGCACTATTAGATAACAGGTACAACAGCTTGACCTACATTCAACTGTGCTGCACTGCAGTCTGCAGCTGCATGCTACATGTTGCTATGCAACCAGTCCATGCAGAATGTAGGCACCCTATATATAGAAATGAGCAAACCAGTGATATTTCAGGGAGCAGGCTAGCAGGCGGGGCCCATTACTTACATCGTAGGAAACTACACAACACAAAACACTGTTGCTGTATGTAGGTTCAATTTTATTTGTTTTTTAATCTTATATTTTGGAAATGTACATCCGGGTGTTTTTTCCTTTAATTTTTTTGGGGCTCCCAACAGAGTGGGGCCCTAAGCTAAACCTTGTTTAGCTTATACGTAAATCCGGCGCTGCCTTTGGCCCTTTCTCAGACTGAAGTGCTGAGCAGCTGCCAGAAAAATGACCAGGGCTTCTTCTTTTTTGCCATCAAGTATTTTTATTTTCCAATTTCATACAGAACACAAATGTATACATCAAATAAAGTTTTACAATATCACCAAACTCCGCCGAGTTTTTATTGACTTCCTTCCCTCTCATCTCTGGCTTTCTAATTTTTACATCATTCCTACGCTTTCTCTTCTATTCTTTTTCTTCTTTCGCATATTTTGTTATCTCAATATTTTCATTACTAATTTTATCCTGTTACAAGATTTCTTTATACCCTGTAAGCGCTTACACCTCTTTATAATCTTTTATATATTCCAAAAATTTACCCCACTCCGTTTGAAACCTTCGATCCTTTTGTTCTCTTATTTTCCCAGTTAGTTTCGCCAATTCTGAAAATTCCAATACCTTTCTTCTCCAATCATTTACCGTTGGTACCTCTTTAACTTTCCATTTTTGCGCCAATAATATTCTTGCTGCCGTGGTGGCATATAAGAAAAAATTTTGATCTTTCCTTTCAATCTCTTCCCCCACCAATCCAATCAAAAACGCTTCCTGTTTTTTTGGGAATGTATACCTGAAAATTTTCTTTAATTCATTATAAATTGCTTCCCAAAAAGGCTTGACTTTTTCACATGTCCACCACATGTGGTGGAACTCACCATCCTTTCTCTCACACTTCCAGCATTTCTTATCATATTTTCTATACATCTTTGCCAATCTTACTGGTGTGAGGTACCATCGATACATCATTTTCATGATGTTTTCTTTTAGGAGTATACATGCTGTAAATTTCATATGTTTCTTCCAGAGGTTTTCCCACATTTCTAATTGTATGTTGTGACCGACGTCTACTGCCCATTTTATCATTACCTCTTTAATTTCTTCGTCTTTAGTGTGCCACTCCAGTAAGTAATCGTACATTTTAGATAACAATTTCTCTCTACCTTCTAAAATTTCTATTTGGAATTTTGATTTTTTGCTGTCGAAATTACCCTTTCTTTTATCTTCATTGAATAAATTATAAATCTGATGGTATTGAATCCATCCTGTCAATTTTCCTGCTACCTGATCATATGCTTTAATTTTCCAACCTTTGTCTGACTCAATTAACAATTCCTCATATGTTATCCAATTTTCTTCTTCTGTATTAATTTTCTTTATTGTTAATATCTCTGTGGGTGAGAGCCATCTAGGTGTTCTTCTCTCCACCAAATCCTTGTATCTTAACCACACCTCATATAAAGGTTTTCTGAATACGTGTGTTAGGAATTCCCTATGCACCTTCACTTTATCTTGCCAAAGGTAGGAGTGCCAGCCGTACCTATTATTGAAACCTTCCAAATCTAGCAACTCCTTATCCTTCAGCACCATCCACTCTTTAAGCCAGAGCATACATGATGCCTCATAATAAATTTTTAGATCTGGCAATCCAAAGCCTCCCCTCTCTTTTTTATCTATTAATAACTTATGTTTAATTCTTGGGCGTTTGCCTTGCCAGATGTATTTTGACAGGTTTTTCTGCCATTCTTTAAACTGGCTTATTCCCTTGATTACTGGTAACATTTGGAAAAGAAACAAGATCTTTGGTAGTACACTCATTTTTACACTTGCGATCCTCCCCCACAAAGATAAATTTAATTTACTCCAAATTTCTAAATCTCTTTTGATTTGCTTCCAAATAGGTTCATAATTATCATTAAACAGATTTATATTTTTGGGTGACAGCCAAATTCCTAGATATTTGACCTTTTTTACCACCATAATACCGTATTTATTTTCTAATTCTTCCATTTCTTTTTTACTTAAGTTTTTAACCAGCATTTTCGTTTTTTCCTTATTTATCTTTAGACCTGCTAACTTTCCGAATTCTTCTATTACTATCAGCATCTTTTCCACACTTTGCGTTGGTTCTTCTAATGTCATTACAATGTCATCCGCGAAGGCCTTCAATTTGAACTCTCTCTTCCCCATCTTAATTCCTTTAATGTCCTTTGTGGCTCTTAATTTATCCGCTAAAACTTCCAATACAGCGATAAACAACAATGGTGATATCGGGCAACCTTGTCTTGTGCCCTTTGTGATTTCAAATTTATCTGTTAACATACCATTGATCACTAATTTGGCTGATTGTTCTTTATAAACTGCCTTAATCCCATTTAAAAAATGTTCCCTCACCTCCATCTTTTTTAAGATCTTCATCATGAATGACCACGACACATTATCGAAGGCCTTTTCGGCATCGATGAAAATTAAAGCCGCTTTCTTATCTATTTTCAGGTCTAAGTATTCAATTAGATCTACAATTGTTCTAATATTGTTTTTCATCTGGCGTCCTGGGAGAAACCCAGCTTGATCCCTATGGATTATTTTATTTAAAGCCTTTTTCAATCTTCTTGCCAAAATATCCGTAAATAATTTATAATCCAGGTTCAGTAATGAGATCGGCCGGTAATTTTTTACATTTAATAAATCTGTACCCTCTTTTGGAATTAAGGTAATAAAGGCCTCTTTCCATGAATCCGGAACTTTCCCACTTATCAAAATTCTGTTCATCACCTCTAACATTCTTGGTACTAACTGCGGTGCCAATTCCTTATAATATTTTGCTGATAAGCCATCGGGGCCTGGTGCCATCCCTCCTTTCAACCTTTGTATTGCAGTCTTAAGTTCTTCCTCTGATATTGGAATATTCAATTGTTCTTGATCTTCCTTTAGTATTCCCTTTGGTTTGTTCTTATCCAAGTATATATCCATTTCTTCTTCTTTTTCTTGATCTTTCTGATACAAATTCTTATAGAATTCTTGAAAAATATTTTTAATATCTTTTGGGTTTTCTATTAATACTTCATTTCTTCTAATTTTATTTATTATGCTCTGTTCTTTTCTCTTCTTCAGCTGCCACGCAAGAAGCTTCCCCGATTTGTTAGCATACTCAAAATTCTTTTGTTTTAGCCATTTTAGCTTCCATTCTATTTCCTGATTGGTTAATATTTCAAATTGATTTTTTAGCCCCTTAATACTCTGCTTTAAATCTTGGTTTTTTGGATTTAAGATCAGTTGCCTTTCTTTTTCTTCTAACGCTTTTAAAATTTCTTCTTTCTTCTTCTCTCTTTCTTTCCTTTTTCCAATATCTTGCGATATCAAAAACCCTCTTAACACCGCTTTGCTGGCATCCCAGACCACATTTATGTCTGTTTCTTTATTTAAGTTCAGTTCAAAATAATCATTTAAAACCTTTATGCCTTTTCTGTTATTTTCTCATCACTAAATAAACTTTCATTCATTCTCCACCTGGTTTTGACACCTTCTCCTTTTAGTTCCATATATACGGCATTGTGGTCCGATAGGGTCCTTGGCTGAATCTCTACTTTATTTACTTTTAATAATATTCCTTTTGAGACCCAAATATAATCTATTCTCCCTGAACTTTTGTTAGGTTCCAAGAAATGTGTGTATTGTTTTATTTCCGGATGTTTTGCCCTCCATGCATCTATTAAACTCAAGTTTTCTGTCAATGTAAAAAAAGCCTTTGGCAATTTACCTTCGGAGCCCCAACTTCTTGATGTTCTATCCATTGTAGGGTTCACCACCCCGTTCATGTCACCCATTAATATTTGTTTTTGGTCAGAGAACTCAAGCAAGATTTCCTCAAGCTTTTTATAGAACTTGGCTTTTTTATTATTCGGGGCATATATTCCTACCAATTGTAAAAAAAAAAATGACCAGGGCTTCTATTACTATTTCTGACAGGGATTCAAGGGTATGTAATCTGAGTCACCAGTGGAAAAAAAGGGTTTTGTTTTTTAAAAAAACCAGGCACTGGAAGCAATCCATCTCCTCCTCAGCCTTCATCTGTCCCAAGCTTCTTTCCCACAAGGCAGGGCAAGAGGAATGTGGTGACAGCAGCAGGGACCTTCCGAGAACTGTTGTGGGTGAATCTGTGTGAGCTTGTGCCTCTCTCTATGAGTATAATTCTTTGAATATTTCAGCATCTTCTCTGATCAGAAAAAAAGCATAGTTTTATATCCACCAGGAAGGACTAGAGATCAAATTGACGAGTCTAGGGAGAGAGAGAAAGGCTAGAAGGAACTCAAACAAGAAAGGCTTGGTTCTTCTTCTTTGACTGAGAATAGAGTTTGGTGCAAGAATATGGAAGTGCCTGCGCGCAGGAGATATTTCTGCAGGTCTTAACTTCTGTTTGGAGAGAGGATGAGTTTTATCTGCTTCTGTTTCTTTTTTTTTTACTTCAACTCCAAAGAATCAGACTTTCAAGACTAGGGTAGGATATTTTGTAAAACCACATTTTATCTCTTGTTGCAGCTATGCAAGCTCTGTGCATAAGCTCTTGCTTGGGCAAGAGGTATTAAGATAAGTCACTGTGAAACTGGCTTAGAAATTGCCTACCACATGCAATCCTTGCTGCGTGATGCCCTCTGAAATATTCTCGTGCATTTCCCATGGAGAAAGATGCAAAGATTCCTAAGTTTATAGCTATTAAGAAGGCTAAATGAATCTCGGAGATTCAAAAATCTAAAGAAATTATTCTAATGACAATATAATATGCATTTTCTGTATGGTAAAAAAAAATATGCAGATTGCAGAATGAGGGAAACATGGACACTGATTATTATATACCCTTCAACTGCACCACCCCAGAAAAACTGGGACATCTCACTTTTTCCCCCATGAGAGCACAGCGGCCATTTTGGGCACCTTGCTCTCACACAATTTTGAGCTGCTATTTCTCCCTAAAGGTGTTTTTTTCAGGTTCACAATCTTGCACAGAACCCCAAAACATGTGTTTTGGGACTCCATGCCCTTAAAAGTGTCGTTTCGGGGGTCTGTGATCTCAGATGGCACCACAAAACACATGTTTTGTGGTGCTGTGCACAAAAATAGCTTTTTCTGGGTCTGTTATGTTCCGCAGATAATGCGACTCATGTAGGATTTTGGACCTGGAAGATGGTGTCCCAGATTTGGTCCACATCATGTTTGAGGATATATTAGTGAGATCAAGGGTAGTCATGTAGTGGCCCCCAGATCTGACTAGCCACTCTGATTTGAACTGATGGAAACTGCAGTTCAACAACAAGTAGTAGAAGTAGTGGTGGCTTTGGGGGTTGGTAAACTGTGCAACTGGCAGCCCCCCCCCAAAAAAAACCTTATACCAAATTCTGCCTGCCTTTGTTACAGTGTCAGTCTCAGCCTGCTTTGTCAGAAGCACTGCAGGCATTCAAGTTCACCATACAAAAACACAGGGAGATTCCTCTACACTGAAGTCAAGCCTATCCACATTGGTAGTGGATACCAGCAGAGATATCTTTCCCAGAGCAGTGTGCAAGAAACACAGACCTTGAGTACATGTAGAATCAGATGACCCCATTCTGAATCCAAAACACAGTTTTCTTTAATGATATGATGAATGATTTCATAGATTTCAGCAAATGGTGCAGTTTAAGGACAAGTATGTATTTATGTTTGATGATAAATCTTTGGCTAAAATTGGAGAGGATGACTTTGAAAGGGGCTAAAATGGTGTAGTTGGAGCAGCCTTTTATCAATCTGCATTAAATAAGCCTCTTGTTGACTCTCCCACTTATTTTCCCAATATTGCAATCTGCAAACCAGTTAATCTAGGATTTCTCCTATTCATTTTAATGGGATTAGTAAATGGTCTCAGGCTGCAACAGTAATCTACTAACAATGCAAGTAACCAATGTACATTGCTGTAGTTCAGTGTATATTTATTCTTCAATTTTCCCTTTTTATGTTGCATAGTTAGCTCAAAGATGTATGAATCACTCCAATATTACACTTTATTTGAATCCTGAAAATGATTTGGTTTCTATGAATTTAGTTAATGCATTCATTAACAGCATGACTTGGTAAGGCAGAAGTGACTATTGATCTGTGAAGAGTTGATCTTCTAACATCAGGAAGGTAGCCTTACCATACTATTTTGCTATGCTAAATACAATGCTAAAACCATTTTTATTTCAACAAGCCTACCAGATGCATAATTTAGCTATGTATATATGTTTCTACATTTTTGCTTATTTTATGTGTGTGTGTGTGTGTGTGTGTGTGTGTTTATGTACACAACACACATTTTTATTAAGCACTTTATACACTTTTCTAAGTAAGATAAATAAATGTTATCATGTACACTTGTCTCCATGTCCCCATATGTAACAGGGGAGAGTACAATATTGAACTTCATTATGTTAATTGTATCTACCATTGTTGATGAAGAGTTGAATGGTGATGGTTAAGGCAAAATCATATCATTTTCCTTGCTTTTCATTTTCAGTTAAGGCCTCCTTCAAATCCTTGATATAAATATCAGAACTTAAGTTAGCTAGCCCTTGTATTAAACAGACAGTTCTCTGAAATAAATAGAACATTTTTGTCCTGTGGGGATCTACTGACCTGACCACATAGAGGATTTCAAATTGTTTCCTCCTGGTGTTTCCAATGATATTTTTAATCCAAAGGCACCCAGCAAATGACCATCCCAAAATGAATATGAATGTGCCTTAATGACTCTAATAGCTAATGAGGAATGGACAGCAGTTATTCAAACATTCTAATTAAATCACAGCTAAGCCTAATGTATTGCTTTACACATCATTATCTTTGTGCCACAGAAATTAACCAAATTTGAATTATCTACTCATTAGAAGAAACATTGATCACGAGCTTTAGAATTCACCAAGGATTTTTATAGCAAAATTCAGGTTTTTTTTTTTTTTAAAGAAACAGATGTTCCAATTGCACAGATTTCCCACCAGACACCCCACACTGAAAAAGGGGAGGGAGCCAAATGAACACAAAACAAGCATACTCCTTGCTTATACCCTGTATCCGGGCAGTGGTGGTCTCTTCATAGGAGACAGTAGTTTTTATACAGTAACTAACAGGGCAATCAAAAGGCCTTTCCGCCAATCTAAACCCCAACTCAGTAACACACTGGTCCATTGGGTCATCCTGAAAGTTGCCTTTCTATTCCCGCTGCTTCATCAAATGCTTGCTGCCAAAATTTGTACCTATTCCAGGAAATTGCTTCCAATAAAAATCCGTTTGCAACCACATGAACCAGGAATATCGCAGTAGTTTTGCATTGTAATTTCCCTGTGGCTTTCAAGGATCATGCCACCACTATGCACATGGTGAAATTTGGGGCGGCATCCCAGCATACAGTTCTTTCCTGCCATTTTCATTGGGGAACAAAAGTGCACATGTGCATAAAGGGTGGAGGGATAGCCACATGTCCAATGTCACTTGCTGTTGTATCAGACCACATTCTGCAAAAATTTAAATAGCAATAACAACCTGTATATGAATACAGCATAAAATCCATTTTTTTTCTACCTGTGTTCTGTCTCTCTCTGTGGTGCTTGGGTTAGAGATGTTGCTGGACTGTAGCCCCCAACATCCCTGCCTATTGTTGACAGGCACTGATGTATCCATGCAGACTTGCTTTTGTTAATTAATATGATCTAAAGGTATGTTCAACATTCAGGGTGATTTCACTACATTTTCCATGTCATTCCATCATCAGCAATGTGTCATTCTCATCATTTGAAAATTTCATCAAGCATCAGGTACAGTCAATGCATCACCCCTTATCATTCATCACATTTTATCAGTCTATACCCTACTCCACTAAAGCACTTTCCAGGAGCCAGGAATGAAGGAAGAGTAAAGAAGTGAGACCACACTTCCTTACCCTCCATGGCTGGTGGAATAACAGAAGGCAAGTAAGGGAACCTGAGAGCCCTTGGGGGATCAGCCACTAGTGCAATCATAATGATGTCATCATCAGTATGGGATCCAATTTGTTTTGTAATCATCTCAGAATAATTCAAGTTACAGGTAACTCCCTGTTTGTAAGGGGGCTGCGTTCCAAGTCATTGTGCACATTGGTGGAGTATGCATAAGCCCAGCCCACCCCATCCTGTTCCACCCCCTTCCGCCACCATTCTGCCCTCAATCAAATGCATGCAAAATGGTTGCTACTTGTATTGTTTAAAATCTTAGCTTGCTGAAGCCAGTTATGACCTGAAACAGGAGAGAGCTGCTCACTGATCACTACTGGTTTGCAGATCTGATCACCAATGAAAAACAAGAAACATGTTGGTGTGTCTGTGACAGCAGGCAGCTGTGCTTGCTGCTTACGAAACACAACAGCTCATGTGATAATATCAATAGTTAGTAAGAACAAGTTAACTCATTTTGAGCAGTATTCATCAATTGGAAATCCAGTGGAAGATTATCTTCCCCATCACCTCCACTGATAAGTATGTGATGCACACCTTCAGACACCCCTATGTTTTCATTTACAGAGCCAACAATCATTCCTTATCCCAGTTGTTTGGAATGTGTAGTGGTGGGATTCAAAGCTCATCTTCAAACTGATAAAAACTTGCAATTACTAATCTACCATCTGCCTACATTGGCCAATCAGAAATCCCAGTTGTATCTGGGAAGCCAGGCCAACTACACTTGCAAATCCAATAATGGCTTCCCTTGAGGTTCTCTTCTCACAGCTGCATATTAGAGTCTCTGTATCAGTGACATCCTTGCTACAGTATCAACTAAACTCATGAGGTTTGCGGTTATCTCATGCTTGCAGCTCAGACTATCAATCTTAACACAACATACTCTCCCGTGGTTTCTCTGGCAGTGGAAAGGTTAGTTCTGGCAAAAGATATACAAAACGTTTGGGTCCAACAGTCTGCTTAACTGTCTCACTTGAGAATAAAAGCATCAGTGGAGGGCTTCATGGGAAGCCTCTATTCTACCTGTTGCAAGGAAGGGAGTCTCCAAAACTCATATTTTTTGGAAGTCCAACCTGATGGGTTTTGAAAATGAGCAGATGTATACTGAGCTTTGCATACTCTCTAGAGAACGATAACTTCCTTGTAATTCAAACTGAGATTGTGTACGAATCAATGTGTCATTTTTGTGCACACACATTCAGCAAAAGCCTGCCTGCCTGCCTTCTCTTGAAGGGATAGCACCCAGAGCTGACCACCTGGTCACAGCATCACTGCCACTTATGGGATGGTGTAGGGGCAGACTAGAGCAGCAGGGCTGGGCAAGCATGAGCTTACCTTGTTTTGAAATTTAATTTAAGCCACCTACATGCAGCTAGCATGAGACTCCCTGGCACTGCATGCATTGAAATCAGGGTACAGCAAGACCAACTGAGAGTGCTTGAACTTCTTGGTGACATACTGCCATACTTTGGGGAAAATCTTGCATATTTTACATACATTTTACATAAAAAGAACCCTGCTGAATCAGGCCAAAGACCAACTAGTTCATTAGTCAGTGGCCACAGTGTGTATCTAGAAATTTAACCTCTTTGTCATGACTGGAACACACATGTATCCAGTCCGTGCAAGGGTAATTGAAGTCACCCATCACTGTAGAATTTCCTCTTTTGGATGTCTCATTTATTTCATTCTCCATCCCACGGTCACCTTGACATTCTGTTCAGAGGTACAAATGACTTTTGGGCCCAGTAAATTAATGTGTAACTCCATGCTGCTATTGAGTTTCCTTGTGTTTTATCTTTGGTCTGGTTGTGTATTTATTATTGCCAGTTTTATTAATGTTGTGAGTTTTATGGGACATTTTGTAGTGTATTCTACTTTATTATAACTGGAACTGTATTTTTATCTGCTATTGCTAAGCTGCCTTGAGTGAGGGTTTCCCATAAAGAGGGTCTATAAATATTTTAAATAAACTTACGGTAACTAGTTTCTGAGTATCCTGACACTTTGAGTAAGTAGGCATAGGATTGTACAGTCAGACTTAGAAATATTTGCCTATCCATTTCCTAGCCACTTCTGTATTTTTCTCCAGACCATAAGATGCCCATTCACTCTTGCCCAATCCAAAATTCACTTTTTCATATAGAATAAATTAGAATAGCTAAGCAAATTTATGCAAAACATATTATTGGCTCATATTTTTGGAGCCAACTGCATGTGCATAGTTATTTGGTTGACAATTGTTTATTCAGTTTAGCACAATGACCCTCACAGTTGTTGTTTTTACATGTCTAAGGGGCTGAACCAACAGACTACATTCATGATATCCCTGTGCCTAAATAATACATTTTAAAAGGTGTTACCTTTTACAGGTCTTTATAGCAGTCCTTTTGTCATGTCTCATGGCAAGGTTATTCTGAAGGTAATTGTCAAAACTGAGAAGCGGGTGCTTGTTTTGTGGGAGATAGATGCTCTGTTTCTGTCCTCTGCTGGGTATTGCAGATGTCAAAAGGTCAAGATCTGCCTGGAGCAAAGACCAAAGATTTGGTGGTCCCTATTGTTGTTTCCACAGCACAGCTCTGAAGTAGTTTCTGAAGGTTGGAAGAATCCATATATCACCATCATATTTTTTCATCCCCAGAGTTAATTTTCAAGAACTTGGGAAAGTACAAAACCTATGAAGTAGATATATGCCTGACTGTTCAAAATATATACCATATTAATCAAACAGAGATTTTAGAGAACTGAAAAATAAGTATGAAGAACTATTACATTTAATGTGAGCACTGGGGTATAGTTTTCCATTGGAATAATTCCCTGTACCTCAATTGCTGGAAGAACAGAGGAAAAGTTATTTTTCTATTTTAATATGAATTTCCCATTTTCTAAAAAGAAAAAAAGATGAACTGAAAATAATAGCTTAAAATTACTTGCTTCCATATTTAATGTCCCCAAACATAGCAATTTTGAATAAGGTCTATAAAATTAATACTAGTTGGAGTATTTTGGGAGTTATTGTTCTGCATAATTCATTCTGCTTTGAAGGTTCAATTCAAAATAGTTGAGAACATTTATTTTATCATGGAAGAAAGCAGATCATACTGTACATACTGTTACATGCTCTCCATTTCCCAGAGCACTGAGAAGTTGCTGAGCAGTGCTTACCAGGGTCTGGTTTATTTTTGGAGAACTTTGGAAAACTTATGATTTTGTTCTAATATCTGGTGCATTTAAAACTATACAGACAAAGGATAGGCAGATGCAAATAACTTAAGCACTTCAGCATACAATAAACCATCTGGCTTTACCTGTACACCACCAGGTGTCTTCAGCTCAAAATCTCTTTCAACCTCTGTCCTTGACAGTTGGCTATGTATTCTTCAACATAGTTCCTGCTTCTCGAAATTGTCTCATTCTGTGTTTCTCTGCCTCTTTCTCCAAATGCACTTTCTTTCACATACCGTATATATGTGAGTATAAGCCGACTTTTTCAGCCCATTTTTCGGGCTGAAAAAGCCGCCCTCGGCTTATACTCAGGTGAGGCGGGCGGCTGCAAAGGGACAAGCAGCAAGAAAGGGATCCTTTCTTGCTGCTTGTCTCCCCTGCCCTGCCGATCCCCCATCTGTGCCTGCTCTCTGATCCCTCGTCCTGTGCCTGCTCTGCGCAAGGCATCGGGGAGGGAAAAGTGGGGAGAAAGTGCTCCTCGATGCTTTTCCTCTCCGATGCCTTGCACAGAGCAGTCACTGCTCTGTGTGAGGATCGCCTCCTCCTCCTCCTCCCGTCCCTTCTCCCCGAAGGGGAACAGAGGTAGCGACGGGGGCAGCGGGAGCAGGAGGAGGACAAGTATCGAGCGCGAGCCGGCTCAGCCCCAGAGAGCCTGTTGCTTTTGCCCCCATCCCATCCCAGCTCAGTCCGCCATAGAAACTGCCCACCCTGAAACTATCAACCCCTGAAACCTTCCCAGAATCTGCTCCCTTAATTCCTCCCTGAATATGCCCCCTCCCCCTGAGCCCTCCCTGTAAAGAGACCCTTTCTTTCCAAGCCTTCCCTCTTAACCCCTGCCCATCCCAGCTCTGCCCACTGTAGAAACTGCGCTGAGACTCTATGATCCTGTGCCTGCTCTACCCCTGCCCACCCCAGCTCTGCCCACTAGAAACTGCGCTGAGACTCTATGATCCTGTGCCTGCTCTACCCCTGCCCACCCCAGCTCTGCCCACTAGAAACTGCGGTGAGACTCTATGATCCTGTGCCTGCTCTGCGGAAGGCATCGGGGAGGGAAAAGTGGGGAGAAAGTGCTCCTCGATGCTTTTCCTCTCCGATGCCTTGCACAGAGCAGTCACTGCTCTGTGCGAGGATCGCCGCCTCCTCCTCCTCCTCCCGTCCCTTCTCCCCGAAGGGGAACAGAGGTAGCGACGGGGGCAGTGGGAGCAGGAGGACGAGCAGGCGCGCGAGCCGGCTCAGCCCCAGAGAGCCTGTTGCTTTTGCCCCCATCCCATCCCAGCTCAGTCCGCCATAGAAACTGCCCACCCTGAAACTACCCACCCCTGAAACCTTCCCAGAATCTGTTCCCTTAATTCCTCCCTGAATATGCCCCCTCCCCCTGAGCCCTCCCTGTAAAGAGACCCTTTCTTTCCAAGCCTTCCCTCTTAACCCCTTCCCCCATCCCAGCTCCGCCCACCCTAGAAACTACCCACCCTGAAACTTTCCCAGAATATGCCCCCTTGCCTCTCATGCCCTCCCTAAATATGCCCCACCCACCCTGAAACCTTCCCAGAATCTGCCCCCTTCCCCCTTAATCCATTCCAGAATATTCCCCTTGCCCCCTGAAATGTACCCACATTATGCCCCCTTACCCCCTGAGCCCTCCCTGTAAGAGACCCTTTCTTTCCAAGCCTTTTATTGGTATTTATTTTTATTTTTGAAATTTACCAGTAGCTGCTGCATTTCCCACCCTCGGCTTATCCTTAAGTCAATAAGTTTTCCCAGTTTTTTGTGGTCAAATTAGGTGCCTCGGCTTATATTTGCGTCGGCTTATACTCGCGTGTATACGGTATACCTTAAGACTCAGCCTTAGTGTAGGAAGCTGAACATAATATGAGCCCCACTGGATCAGACCAAAGACACATCCAATCCAGCAGTCTAGTCCACTTGAGGTAAAACTTAGCCATTGATAGCCTTATCCACCATGAATCTGTATAATCCTTTTTTAAAGCCATTCTAGAAGGTGGCCATCATTACATCTTGCACATGCAATGCACAAAAAGTTGCACATCCTAATGTCTGCCTTATAACAACATGAGAAGGAGGCAGAGAAGAGAGTCACCTTCCCAAAATGGCTCTCACATTCCTGTACACTTCAGTCATTAGGTTCTACTGAGGGTACCTCCTGAGTCATTAGCAAGCAATTTCCTTCACAAAAGACATCACTTAGCCACTGACTATTCAGGAACATTAGCCAGGCATTTTGACTTATTCACATACTTCTGCTCAAACCCCCAACTTCATAGCCATCATCAGATAACAAACTCACAGCACCTCTTTTTGTGTAGATTTAAAATACTACCTCAGAAGATGGTGAACTTTGCTTCACGTGAGGTTTTTAAAAAGAGGTTGGATGGTCATTGGTCAGGAAATCTTTAGCTGTGATTACCATATTATAGGGGGGTTGGACTAGATTCCCCTTAGGGTTCCTTACACCTCTACAATTCTATGATTCTATGAATTATAGTCCACCCTTTAATAAAATATATACAAGGCATCTAACAAAATAAAAAATGATGTGTATAACAAAAAGCAGCACAAAAACAGTGATTAATGTATTAATTGTGAATTAATAAAACAACCAGAAGTCAGCAGATTTATTCTCCTCCATCATACACTAAAAATTAAGTATGCAAACAAAAATGCCTTAACTTGCCACCATTCATATAAAGTATTGATTTTAAAATGACTAAATATTTGATCTTATACCCACTTACCTGGCAGCAAGCCCCACTGAATTTAACAGTTTCAAAGTGGCTCCAGGTAGTTTGATAGGAAGGTGGATTTATCAAATGTATTTAAAACAAAAACAAAAAAACCCTGCTTTTATTAAACGTCCATGCTTTACTAGAGAAGTGAAGTTCAATTTGTTATGAAGAGTCTTTGTGAGTGTATTTGGATGTGTATTTTTTATGGTTCTTAATTAAAAAGGTACCTTTTGTGTCATAATATTAGTTCAGTCTAGGAATGTGATATTACTTCACAGAATCTACACTTTACATTACTATTATGCATTTCACTTTCCTTTCTGAGATGAATTTGACATTCATCAGTACTAAAGGTAAAGTTCACAATCAGAAATAAGTTATTAAATTCCCATTACCTTTCCCTCAGTTGTTTTAAGGAGCAGAGATGAAACAATTAAATTATAGTTGAATATAACATGTCACAGATTGACTTAGAGCTGTATGTTTATTTTTATTTGTAATTGGAATATTTACTGTACATTTCTGTAAAATACTGTGTAAATGACAAATAAAATAAAAATATGGAAAAAAGAGCTGTATGTTTACTCAGTTTTTCAAGATTCAGAGGAGAAAGTTTTCCATATATATTGAGGGCAATGCATAGTGTGACCATTCTGTGAGACAGTTTACAAGCTCTTCTCTAAACTCTGGAGCTTCTACAAGGTGTTGGAAAAGCAGGCCAAATGTGCAGTGCTTTCCTTTAACAAATGAACTTTCAAACATTTGGATTGGATTTGCATTGGCTTTTTTCTTTTCTTTTCTTTTTAAAGCTGTTTAGGTCGATGGAATTCTAAGCTGTTCGAACTACTCCTGGAAGAAAAAGTGTCTGCAGAAGTGTTATTCCATCCCATGATTATGAGGCAGCCCCAAATAACTGAGATAGATTGCTTGCGTTTAAATGACTGATGGACTAGTCTTCCTTGGAATTAAAGGAGTCAATCCAGTTTAATAAGCATAAGGCTCATAGTCATAACTGAAATAAAGAAGCAACCAAATATAATATATATGGATGAATGTCTGATCCTGGGTTGTGCTCCTAAATGCTTTTTTTAATTTTAAAAAACCCCTGATCTGCTTAATTTTTGATAATATACTACATCAGGATTGTTAATTGTAACAGTCTGTAGTCACAGCAGCATAGACAACAAAGCACAATGTTCTGAATTTAGAAAGCACCTTGGAGAGAATTGTTCTGTCCAAGCGAGTCTTGATCCTCCTTCATAGGTCACAGTAGTCTCTGACTGGCTCCAACATCATTAGCTGCTTTAGAAAACATTATCATCTTACAGTAGTCTTCAGACAGCTACCTTGTCTCAGCCATTTCCAGCTGGCTGTGCAAACTTCTAAGAAAGCTGCCTTGGGCTTCAGTTGTGTCTTGCTGAGACAACTGTAGGCCTATTCAGATGAAATTCTCCTTGTATGTTCATGAATGCATGGTGAGGCTGTTGATCATTAGTCTGAAAAGAAGAAGAAGAGTTTGGACTTGATATCCCGCCTTTCACTCCCCTTAAGAAGTCTCAAAGCAGCTAACAATCTCCTTTCCCTTCCTCCCCCACAACAAACACTCTGTGAGGTGAGTGAAGCTGAGAGACTTCAGAGAATTGTGACTAGCCCAAGGTCACCCAGTAGCTGCATATGGAGGAACGGGGACATGAACCCAGTTCACCAGATTATGAGTCCACCGCTCTTAACCACTACACCATGCTGGCTGCATATGTGTGCTCATGCAAGGTTCCAGCTCATGAATGGAAGCATGAATTAATTAATCAAGGCTCCCAGTTATGATGGGAATATGTCAAGGCATAGAGTCCTTTCAGAGCTTGGTCCTCAGGGCTCAGCTAGCAGGCATGGTTCTTCGCCATTGTGCATCCATTGAGCAGATGCAAAGTGCTACAAGACTTCCACTACTTATCATATCCCTATCCTTCCTTCACATACATTATCAATACCTGCTTCTTTCTAAAAGCCTTTCTGAATATCCTCATATCTTCTCCATCCCATCCTCAACATTCATTGTAAGCTTTTGATGCCGCTCCCTATTTTTATTCATTGCAAGCCTTATCAGCAGGGTTTCTCTATCCCTTATTACACCCAACATACTGTTGACATTATAAACATATGTAGCAATGCTTGTGTTGATTAGGTCCTGCTGAAGTTCATGCTGTTTCAGTATTAACATTCTTATTTATCAAAAATAGAAGGATGGGAGAGAAATTTCAGCAAAACGAGGCCAAAAGGAAAGCACATTTGGGGGGGGGAATCCATTTGTATGCAGAGAAAGCACAGAAGAATATTAAGGAAACTCAGACAACATCTCAATAGGTGATAATTGTACAAACTGTAGACTGTCTGTGAAAAGCTGATTGGAGGAAGAAGCAAATAACATAAAATATTCCAATGTATTAGCAAAAGATGAGTATCACCTTTTAAGTAAATTTAAGTCAGCCAGGCCAAATAAAGTAGACTACAATAATAATGATAAAAAGCATCAAAAGGAGGCATAGCCATTGTGCAGCTTCAAAGAAAAGTCTCACGCAGATAACGTTGAATGAATGAAAAACGAGTTTCCAAAGGCTATGTGGATTATGCCTAAATGCTTGTGCACTCTGCTCTTTCAGTGAACTGTAGCGGGCAGCGGGACAAAATCCAAAGTAGAATGAAGAACAAAACGGGATGTGAAGTACTGTGAATTTGGTAAAAGAAAAATGTGTGGGTAAACCATGTGGTAACCCAGCAACCCTGCTTAAAAATATATCTAAGTTTGTCTATTGCTTCGGTAAAGGTGACATATGAGGTGCAGTTCTCCATTTTAACTTGGCAGTGGGATTTTCCATCAGTTTTAATATCTGATGCACTGTCTTGGCTGTGTTATAAGTGAGGGGAAGATTGCAGTGGGTCACATAAGGAAGTACTAATGAAGTAGCCTATTCTTCACTGAGACAGACTTGTTCATCTTCCATATGTTTGGAATGATGTGACTGTCTGTGCCTTTTCCCATAGTGCATATGAAGATAGGGAATGGCTTTCAAAAATTGTGTCAAAAAACACCAGATCGTCTCTGTGCATTTAGCTTCATTGTCATTGCCAGACGCCTATGAAATGGCTTATAAGGAAGAGGCCGCTATTGTAGCACCATACAAATGTAGAGGCAGAGAGTGAGGGTAGCAAATGGCCTTAAAATGTTTTTGAAGAGCCATGCTATCTTTGAAATTGGTATCATAAGAAAGCAATGGAACGGGCTGTGTATATGTGTAGAAAGGTGAGTACTGCAAGAACACTTGCTCTTAAAATAAATTCTATTTAGGGCTATATATATATATATACCCATATGAAGGCAACGTAAAAGAATGGGGCCAATTTGAACTGGATGCAACAAATTCTTTTATAATCCTTTTGGACAAAATTCAGTTTAGAGAATGAGCCCCGCATTCCCATATTACCTTTGAAAGCCCTCTGACTGTAGGGATTATAGGGATTTTTTTTTTGTTCTCTGACATGTTATCAGAACCATCCCACCAAGTTTCTGTAATGTCTATTATATCATATTTGCATCCTGTATTAAGAGCTCAAGTTCATCTCATTCATTTCTCATGCTCTGTGCATTAGTATAGAGACAACAGAAAGCACAAGTCATGCCCCCGCCCCCCGGCTGCTCTCTTCTTTTCTGTTCATTAACAAGTTCCTGTAGCACTACCCAAGATTGGTTAACAAAGTGCTTGATTAATTTTTTCTAAAATGAGATGGTAGTAGCAATAATAGAGTGCAGAGGCAAGCAGGTAACACATGGGAGAAAGACAGAGAGATTAGTGGGTGGGCTTATAGGTCAGTTGTAGAGCATCTAATCTGAATGCGGAATATCCCAGGTTATGATCTCAGCACCTCCCAGTAGAGTTGAAAATGTATGCTGCTTGAAACCCTGGAGAACTGCTACCAGTCAGTGTGCACAGTACAGAGTTAGATGGATCAATGGTCTGATTCAGCATAAGTCACCTTTCTATGACTAACTTAGCAACATTCTATTTATATAAAATGATTATATATTTATACCTTGCCTTTTTCTGTGACAGGGACTCAATGCAGCTAACAGATAAAATAAAAACAGCTAAAAACATAGGGGGAAATAATTTATAACCAATTAAACACACACACACACACACACACACACACACCTGGTATACACAAATGCGAACCTGAATTTTATGTTTTGTGAGTCATCCTTGTATAGTACATCTGACTCCACCAAAGATGGAGGTGAGATTATTTCCTGGTGAGATTATTTCCTGCCTAGAAAATATTTCACAGAACCTAGAAGAAACAAACATTGTACTCCATATAATTCATAACTTATTTGTAATAGTTAACCCAGCAGCTTTCTTTGGATGTTCAATCCCCCTCTTTGCCAGGATTTCTATAGTTGCTAATACGAAATTACATGCTCGTAGACATTATCTGTTTGTTTTTCTTCATGAAAGCAGAAACTCTTCAATGTTGCTTTACAATTTTGACTTACAATCCAAGTCTTCTTGGAAGAATATTTAATAAGCAAATTTTAATCTGAATTCATGCCCTAATTAGTTGTATGTACAGGCATCCCTCCACTTACACATGTTCCATTTATCTAACCACCCATCAAAGCAGCAAGCAAAAGGCATTATGAAAGATCAAGGGTGCGGACCAAAATCAATGAAGTGTAGGGCCTTTGGAGAGTCCTGGGGGCCAGATTCAGAGGCCTGGAGGGCCACATTTAGCCCCCAAGCCTGCAGTTCCCCACTATAAGAAGAGCCTGGATCAAAACAATGGCTAGTCCAGCATCCTTTTTCTTACAGTAGCCAATCAGATGTCCCTGGTCTACACTGACTGGCAGCAATGCTCTGAGATTTCACTGTTTCCCAGCACTATATGGACATGTCACTGACTGAACATGAGACATTCTGCATGGAAATTGTGTGTTCTATCACTGAGCTATGGGTTCCCGTCAAAGCTAATTGGAGGACTGGGATATTGAAGCCAAGGAGTGCATTTTTAACTTTGAGGTGAGTGGAAGGAGTCAGTTCAGAACATTTATGATGCATTTGAGCCAAATTAACTTTCCATTCAGATTAGAATGAAAATAGCCTTGGTTTCCTTAAGAACAAAACTTTGCTTCCTGAAAAATAGTTTTCCACAGACCCAGGGCATCTTACGAGAATTCTTTCATCTTCTGCACTCAATCAGCTCCTCATAAATGTGTGGAACTGAACAGATGGGTCTGTAATTTTTCAGGAAAAAAATAGAAAAGAAATGCAAGTCAGAAATTACCAAGGGGCTGTATAGTTAGAGGACAAACTGAGAAAATGAAGTGGCGAGACACTGGAAGTTCACATGGAAGAGGCTGAAAGCTACATTTTTATATCTTCTTCTTTGGGAACTGAGGAAGGGTTTTATTTCTCTAAGAATGTAACCAATTTTTATACTGAATCTAAGATTTTCCAAACTACTTTGTCTGACTTGAAATGTTGGTCCCCTGAAAATGCCGGAAAGAACCCTGTTAGCTATAGAAGAACATTTCAATAGTTATACAATGGATGGGTTCATATTACTAAGTAATCCCATGTGTAGAGTCAGAAAGATTCAGGACCATCAGATAAAAAGCATTTTTGTAGTTCATTGCAAGGGCTTTTGCTTCAACCATTCTCTGGTATACAAGTGTGTTAGGCTGTGAACTGAGCAATAAAGGAGGCATGGGGAACCTGCAGCCCTCCAGATGTTTTCCAGCTACAATAACCATTAGCCCCAGATAATGCCGGCCAGGGATAGGGAAGGACAAGTCTGTATTTGAATGGGAATGTCTCCCAAAGTTCACATTTCTTTTCAATTTTCTTTAACGTACACATTTTCACAAAGAATGATTCCACAAAGAATGTATTTTTGTATGGATATATATATTCATACATGCATTTTGATGGACACTTTACCCCAATACATGCATTTGTGTAAACATTACTTGGCTGGAGAACTGCACTGCAAAAATCAGAAAAGTGTGAATTTTAAAGGATTGCTGTGTTTTGGTTCCCTTATTGTTTCAGAACATTTGGATTAGTTCAGTTTGCCTATGAATGCAATCTGAATCAAATTTCTCCCCCAGCCCTAGTCCTGGATAATGGTAGTAGCAGTGCAAAAACATCTGGAGGGTCATAAATTCCTCTCTCAAACTAGGAGCTAAAATCCCAGTATATAATGGGCGAGCACAACCATTTGTGAAATGGAGGGGAGACATTCCCCCTTCCATTCTCTATATGTGTAACATGGCAGTCATGCATGATGAGATGATTTATGAAATATTTCAGGGGAGTTGGAGAACTGTATTATCATATTCGGGGGTGTGAATATTGCAAAAGAAAGCTGCATTTCAGTTCATCCATTGTTTCCGGTAGAGTGAATGGAGAGTTTTCCATTACATGAGAATTGAACAGTTCTGCCCATCCCTATATACACTGAAGTACAAATAAATCTTTAGGGGGGAATCATTTCAATTCAATGAGGTTCAATGGGGGTTCAATGAGAATTCAATGAGGACTGATTACAACCACTGGCTATGGAATGCTGACTTCCAGGGAGACATGGAATAGATTGGAGTATCCTGGTGTAGGGGATAATTTATTGATTGGAACCCAGACCAGGAGCACTCCACACTGTGGCATTTTGTCACATGTCCCCCTTGTAGAGAGGATATATAGTAACAACTTTCCTTAGAGCAACAACAACCACAAAAATGTTCTTTAGCAAAGTGCCTGTCCAAGTAAAGCAGACATTCATGCTTGCTTCCACCATCCTTTCTTAAAATATCTGGCTTTTTAGGTCAGACCAGGTCAAGCAACCAAAGCTTTTAACATAATAGGTAACATGAATATATAGCAGAAGTGTATAAACCAAGATCTACACATCCCAGCTGAGCAAATGAGTTGTTGTTTCTACATGAAATGATTCAAGCAGTACAATCTCTGTACATTTATGGCAGACATATACACGGATATGAAGTTTGACACCACCAGATGTGTGTTATAACATGGCCACTAGGCCATAATCACTTTCCAAGCTCTGTGCTCTGCCATAGCATTATGAGCAAATCTAGTTAGCAGTTTTCATCCTGGATATTCCCCGTTCTGTTCACAGGCTTGTATGCCAGACAGCCTAAAGGCACCAGGAAATGGACAAACTACTGATGATATTTGTCATAATGTGCCAGCTCTTTGAGTGTGATCACATCCCATCGTCCCCACTTGGCTTCACAGTGAGGTGTAAGTATCTGAGTTTTGAAGTAGAGTCAAGTTAAGATGTGTTAAGTGTGTGGATGTTTTAAGGTGGGGGCAACGTGTTTATGGCACAGGATTGAGAGCCTTGTGGGGTAGATGATATATCTCAAAAAATGCTGGAATGATCTTACAGAGTCTATGGTCTCGGAACTATCTGCCTTCATTCAGCTATTTTAAAGCTGAACAATATGCAATACTTAATTTTGAAAAGTTAGGGTGGTGGGTTTTTTGGTTTTTTTAAAAGGTAAAAAAAAGAAGTTATTTTAATACAGGACAAGCCTGCTTCAAACACCACCTTTTGATGTCACACACAAACAGGATTTATAACCCTTTTATGAATTGCACAAACTCAAAAATGACCACAGCTCCTAACCTTATTATCCTTTTAGTAAAGGAGGCTGCTCTGTTAAGGTGAGAAGGACACTGCCCTGATGGAACTATAAGGGTATTTAATTTAACTTAATTTCTTCCTGAAATCTTGAGTCACATTCTCTGCTGCTCCCCACCCCCCTTTCATGTCCTTCAATTTCTAATTACAGAGACTTTTGGATATATTTCTATCAATCTCCCTTGTTGTGTTCAATCAGATATTTGTGCAATACATAATCCCTATGGCCTGGCCCCTCCCATCCATCTCCAGAAGAAAAACAACTCAGCTTTTAAAATAAACAAATAAATGTAATTTTGCCTGGATATTTGGACCCTATAAACGTGCAGATTTGCATGCCCCCGCCCTCTTCTTTTGTCCTATTCAGGACAAGGCTGAGGTCTACAACTGGGGTGATGATCTGAGGAGACCAGAAGAGACTACCCCAAACCCAGTTATCCTATCTTTGTTCTGAATACAGTGCATTCAGAGATGGGACAATTCAAAGTGCTAGTAGTTGCTGTTAGCAGGGGCAGCTAAAACAGATGGAGTACAAAGAGTAAATCCTGGTAAAACTTTACTGGGGGGAGGGGAACTGAACAAACAACTTGAGCAGAAAGAAGTTGGGGGGGGGCTTCCTTTTGACAGTCCTTGTTGGAAGTAGGGTTAGATTCAACCTACTCACAGATAGGCAGCCTATCAGAGCTTGTGCTACCTCATTAAAGTTGATGACACCTTCCCTGGTTTGCTATGCAGCATCTCCACCCATCTCTTGGGCAGTTGACTAACACATAGGACAAAATTAATTCTCACACATGCTGAATGATCTCTGCTGCTGCAGTTGAAACAGCTGCTTTTCCTTCAGTCACATAGAAACTGATAATTCATTTGATTTGGTTTGGTTCCATTTTCTAGCTATTTTCATCCCTGGGGCTTCCTGGGGATATTCTCCTATGGAGAAAAAATGCACTTAAAATTAGAAGAAAAAAACATTAAAATAGCTTTAATGATTTTTCATTGTTTACATCAAGATGAAGCAGAGGAAACTGAAGGTGAAATCAATCTAAAACTTTTTTTTTATTTTGTAGACTACTTTGCATAAATAAAAATGTAAAGGTGATAATCTCTCTTTTGTCACAACAGCAGGTGGAAAGTAGGTCTCCACTATTCATTTCCTTCCATTTGTCAATTTGTGTCAAACTCTTAATATATTAGAACAATTTATGATGCTAAATTTATCTTAGTGCACAAGATAATGACACTGTAATCAATGTCTCTTTTGCATTTTCATTTTCAGGAGTATATAATTCAAGGCAATAATTCATCCAAGCCAAACTTGGCAATAAAAAGAAAAGGGGGGAATCAACCATAACTGTTTTCAAGATAGTGTTGACTTTTCATAGTAAAGGACTGTACATGATCCTCTGTGTCTCAGATTCTAAAAGCTATACAATGTTCTGTCTTCTAAAACTTTCAGTTTATAAAAAAAACAGTATTTGGCACTTCATCGAGGTGAACTGGAGTCTACATCTCTGCTTTGTTTAAAATAGAGATAACACCATTCTATGAGTCTTCTGTTAATGGCTGATCACATCACTAATGCTGCCTAGAACCAGCTGTTAATGATGTTGTCTACTAAAACCTGTTGCTTTGTTCCTTGAATCAGAGAGGAAAGGACTTTGGAGATTCTGAGTTTGAAAAATGCAGTGTGACTCTTAAAAAAGGAACTCATAAGAAGATAGTTTACATAGTGAGAAAGGATATATTTCTGTAATGTCATGTACAAGATGGTTGAAAATGCATTCTGGGCATCTTTAAAATATTGGTTATTGGTGCAGTGCTTTCATTCCAATAAAACATTCCTCTAATACTGTTTGACATTTGGTAGAATTGTTGATGATCTCCAGCACAGGCTTTACTTGAGATATTATACTCCTTTTTAAGTCTTGGAAGTGGTATGTGTCTGTGTTTTGTAATGAAGAGCACATACAAAATGTTTTGTTTCCAGAAAGGCCTGTCTGAAATGAAGAACAGAGGAAAGTGCAGAAGCTGGAAGAGTTGGAAGCAAAATCTTTACAAATCCTGTTATGAGAAAAGGTTTATATGAATCATGTCATATTGTTGCTTTTATGTAGTAAAATATAGTCCAACCTGATTGTGCTCTGAAGTCAAGAAACCATATGCACTGAGAGCTAGGGGTGAGATAGTTATTCCTTGTGTGGCCTATGGTAAACAGTCTGGAACATATGTAGAGCCTCCTGGATCAGGTCAATGGCCCGTCTAGTTCAGCATCCTGCTCTCACAGTGGCCAACCATCTGCCTGTGGGAAACCTGCAAGCAGAATCCCATTCTATGGTTTCCAGCAACTGGTATTCAGAAGTGTTACTGCCTCCAGCCATAGGGGTGGAACATAGCTAGTTTAAACAAAATAAATAAATAAATAATTCCTTCCAGTAGCACCTTAGAGACCAACTAAGTTTGTTCTTGGTATGAGCTTTTGTGTGCATCCACACTGCTTCAGATACACTGAAACAGAAGTCACCAGACCCTTATATATAGTGAGAGAGTGGAGAGGGGCATTACTCAGAAGGGTGGTGGGAATGGGGGATTGGCTGATAGGTGTGGAAAACCTGTTGACGACTGTTAACGACTGTAATTGGTCTTACAGGAAAAGGCAAGGGGTGAGATGGCTAAAGATAGCTTTGTCATGTATAACAAGATAAGAATCCAATGTCTTTGTTCAGACCAGGTCTCTACATGGTTTTAAGTTTGGTAATTAGTTGCAATTCAGCAACATCTCTTTCCAGTCTGTTTTTGAAATTCGTTTGTAGTAAGACAGCTACTTTGAGATCTTGTATAGAATGTCCTGGGAGACTGAAGTGTTCTCCTACTGGTTTCTCTGTCTTGTGATTCCTGATATCAGATTTATGTCCATTTATCCTTTGGCGTAGGGTTTGGCCCATTTGTCCAATATAGAGAGCTGAAAGGCACTGTTGACATTTGATTGCATACACAATGTTAGAAGACGAGCAAGTCCTGAGATGGTATGGTACCCTTCTGAGTAATACCCCTCTCCACTCTCTCACTATATATAAGGGTCTGGTGACTTCTGTTTCAGTGTATCTGAAGAAGTGTGCATGCACACGAAAGCTCATACCAAGAACAAACTTAGTTGGTCTCTAAGGTGCTACTGGAAGGACTTTATTTTTTTTTAATTATTTTTTTTACTATGGCAGACCAACACGGCTACCTACCTGTAACTATAGCTAGTTTAAGTTATACCAGTGTCGGCTATCTGTATTCCAAACTTCATCCAGTTGGCTACTGCCTACTGAGTCAGCCTGAGCCTTGAGCCTTGCAGTGGGAAAATAAGTCTTTAAAATACAGTTTGACTTAAACCACCTGTTTTGTTGGTACAGGTTCTGTTGGGTTGACAGGTCACTTGACTGAGTTGAAAGAAATTTGGAGTAGGTGTATATTTCTCATTGCCCTGTCTAACTATGCCATACCCCGAGGACGACCACCCCCCCTTTTTTTTTTTAACTTCCACCGGAACAGTTTCCACTGGCTGAGCCTTAGCATAGCCCTGGCTCAGCGAGATTGAGAGTTTTGCTGGCATATCCCCAGCTGAGTTATTATGAGGGAGCTGGATTGGCTGAGCAATGGCTGAGCCTAAACTCAGCTGGAGCAGCCCAATATCTGTCTATTTCCTTGCGCATCCTGTTGGATCTTGATTTTGAATTGTATTGTTGGTTGGCTCTGGTTCTACCTATTTTTGGTCTCCCTGCCTTCCTCCCTACAAGTCTCAATGGGCAGCCGCTGCCAAAAATTGCGGAATGCAGTTGGTGCAGATCAATGCAACCACAAAGTACAGCAAGTTTCCTCTCAGCCTTGATCTGCTATTATTTTCCACTGGGTTTTGACCAATCCAGACAAGGCAGCTGGATTTTCCATTTCATTTATTTTACTCTAAATACATAATGAAAATAGTAATATGATGCTTTACTGAGACATCTCAGTAATCTAATTTTAATTTTTTTGGCTCCCTGCTTGGTGATAAAATTTGCATAAGTATGCCGATTTTTAAAGGTTTATTGGGGAACACGGGTGTAGTTTTGACTGCACTGAAAAGAGGATTCAAAAAGAGACTGGATGGTGAAACAGATTCCTCTGCAGTATAAAAATTGTCAGAGCTCAGAAGAAGAGGTTTGGAATATTTAGAACCAATAGTTATTATTACACCTTAACAACAGAGAGTCAAAAGGGCAGAGCAGATTAGGTACTCTGCCACACATGGAGCACACAGACATTTCAAAAGTACCTTGGTTTAAAATCAGCAAAGTGGTTATGATTCCACCCAAATTACCTTAGGAATAGCCATTTTCTGAGGGTACTGTGGCTCAGTGGAAAAGTGTGTAAGTGGTATGTAGAAGCTTCAGTTCATAGCGTCTCTATTTAAATGGATCTGATAACCCAGGGCTGGTAAAGCTGGGCCCATCCAGGTGTGTTGGGACTTCAGCTCTCACCAGCTCCACCAAGCATGGCCAATGGACAGAGATTATGCAAGTTATAGTCCAGCAGATTCTAGGGGACCACAGGTTTCCCATCCCAGAGGTGACTTCTGAGTAAGTATCTGGAAAGCCTTTGCCAGTAGATAATACTGGGCTATGTGGACATAAAGTGTTGCCAAGTATAAAACAGGCTGTGTTTCTAGTAGAAGTACCTATCCCCATCACTGATTTACAATTAACTGGGTTCAAAGTTGGAAGCCTACGGTGGTTAAACATGTTTGAAATTGGATTTTTTTTAATGACAATTGCACAGACAGATGGCAATTTCATAATTAGTTTATCTAAAATTCCCAATGAAAATTCCAAATCCATCAAAGAAAGTGGAGAAAGCTGCCACATTTCCCATTCATGTGATGAAAGCTTTTACATAGGGTGCAAAGAGCCATGGAGATGAAAAGCCAAAGAGCAATTTCACATGGCACGTCGATGTTTCAGTGGTGCTTATTTGAAGCTTTCACAAAAAAACCACTTGGGGGGATTCGATAGACAGTGCATGATCCGCCTTCGTTGTGCTGTCTCTGACATGAATGCACTGCTTACCATTCATTACAATGGGGTGAACCACATTTAATTAATACTGTGAATGGATGTAGAACAGCTACTACCATCCATTACAATAAGGGCACACACAGGAAAACTTCCCAGCAGATTGTGCCTATCGTCTGTTTTGTTTATTTCATTCGAGATGTGCAGAATTTTGAAGATTATTTCCTCTGCTCTAGCAGCTGACTCATATCAGTGAGGCTTCAGAGACGTGAAGCTGGAAGAAAATGAGGTTGATGTATTAGGTTCAAAAATTGGAGAAGTTGTAAGTCTTGCATTCTCTTTCAAACACCAAATGTTTCCTCAGCCAGTCTTGTGAGTTGCTTTGCAGCCCATGAGTCAGCCAAAAGAAAACACAGCATAATCCCTTTTTATTTTTTTGTCAGTGATAGTTCTTAAGGGGAAAAAAGAAAAACTCAATGAAGTCCTTTTCAAAGTAACCACACACTACAACCTTCCTGAGACTATACAGATCTCTCTCCCTACCCCATCCCTTCATCTTTTTTGTTGCTTGAAGAATAAGAGAAACAAGGTAATAGAAAAAGTCATTTTTGAATGGGGCTTTAAAACAGGCACAACTAGGTTTGGTTTGCATTTCGATGCAGTTCTACCTTATGCACACTTCCTCAAACAATAGGCAGACTAAAATGCACCTCGCCTTCAAAACTCACACTTCTACGAAATATGTCTTCCAACCAAATAACGTGAATAATTAGTAGAAAGTGTGCATAAACGTGCATATATTAGTGAACAATGTATATGCCTTGTATTGGGGGGAAATGCTTGCCAAAATATGTCTACAAGGCAAAAATGCATGCGGAAAAGTAAATATTAGGAAAAAAACCTACTAAAATGCTGATGATTATTTGTGAGTTCCCCGCTCCCAAATGCCAATGGATGTGGAAATGTGGAGAACTGAAAGTAAGTTTGGCAAACTGAAAACACTGAGAGAAACTGAAATTGACAGATTTGTCCATCCCTACATACAATTGCAGACAAGAGTCAGTGGTCAGCAACACTGGGCCCATCTCTGCTTGTTCACCTGCCCTCTCCAAGCACAAGAGTAATGAAAGGTAGCAGCAGCAGCAGCAGCCTCCATTCCCATGCCCTCTGCATCATCAGAGCAGCGGTATGAATTGGATCCAGAGGGAATTGGCATTTGAATGAGTAGCAAGAAACATGGTATGAGGGGGAGCGAGTCCCCTGAGGACATTTTGCTGCATAACCGGGAGCTGGCACTGAATGTTGCAGGTACAATGTTCCAAGCCACATAGGTCATATGGAGGCCGCATCCTACCCCCCCTTTTTCTTCTTCTTCTTTTGCACTTAATGAAGCTATTTATGAATGGGTAGCTGGACTACTTTAGGGCCCTTCCAAACCTACAAGTCTATGATTTTCTCTCCCCCAGTTTCCCATCTACAAAGTTACCCCAGTGGCATTTAGCACTGTGGCAGTAAATATACTAACTGTTTTTCTTCCCCTGGACACCTCCCCCCCCCCACAAACATCCCATGGGACTACGGCTCAGTGCAGCAGGGCTCCCTACTGGGAAGGCGAGCATAAATCTGTACTGTGAAAACACTGCAGGGGGGTCATTTGCAACCGCAGCGTGGATTGCCACTTCAGATTTAAAAGGGGTGGGGAAGAATATGTAAAGGCTTCCATGCACTAAAAATAAATAAATGCATAAGTTGAGCCTCAAATGGACCCCCATTTCTACCTGATTGACGGGAGCACTCTGTGCGACAGAGTTCTGAAATCAAGTGTGTGATTAGCACTTCTAAACAGGCTCATGATGGATCAGCCCAGTATATAGAGATGAGTAGGTCGAAAAGGAGAAAAGGCCAAGTGGAACGTGTGTGAGTGTGTTTTTAAAGTGCAAAGTGACCCCTGCTCCCACTAAACAGAGCAATTATTTCAAAGAGGTTTGAAGACTCCTTTGTGAACTTCAAGTGGACGCATCTGGAAAATATTATTCATTGTTTGGATTCATGTTTCAAGGTATCCTCTCAGTTAAAAATGCATACTAATAATTTGGGGGTGGGGGTGGGGAGCTCAGCTTCAGGGGCTTCCAATTCTGTGCGTACAACACATCTATAAATCTGCCACTGTGTTTGCAACCTTTGCAACAGAGCTCACTTCTGAGCTCATGGAGTTTTTCTGCCTATAAGTTATCCATGTGAATGCTGTCTGCTGCAGTTCTGCATTTGGATGCTTTTATAAGATTTTGGTCAATGTATGAAATTCTTAAGTAAAACCCATTCAAAGTAATAAAATTCCACAAATCTGTCGCTGAAACAAAAGACATGCCTATCAGCATTGTACACTGTGTATCAGTGTAATGTTTGGTATTATCTGCAGCCCTGATTCAAAATTGATCTATTTTCTTTGCTCTCTCAGAGAAATTAATGGCAGGTTCATGATATCACATGGCCTCTAGTTGAAGATGAAACACTGACAAATCCAACCTGTACGTTTCTAGTTTGCTCGATATGAAGCAATCATAACCTTTTCCACCATTCTTGGCTTCCTCTACAGGAATAAAAAATATTGATGGTTTACAGCCTAGAAGTATTTGCAGCCAGAGTAACACACCATAAATGATGTTACATGTTCTTCAAAGATATTAAAGTATTGGGGGGGGGGGAGGAAATCAGGTGAGGATTTCCACCCCTCTGCCTGACGGACTTGAAAGTTCCACATAGATTTATTCATACTACAAAGGAGCTTATCTGGGTATGTGTGGTAACATAAACTGTTGTATGCATTTGTCACACAGATTCATTTCCTTTCTTTTTTGGGGGGGGGGGCTGACCTGGCATGTGGAATCAGAGAGACAATATAGTATAATATGAAGCCACTCTGGAATTTATTAAAACCCTCATTTATTAAAAGCTTCCATGGCTAGCCATGACTAGTTACAGGTGGGTAGCCGTGTTGGTCTGCCATAGTTGAAACAAAATAGGAAATTCTTTCCAGTAGCACCTTAGAGACCAACTGAGTTTGTTTTTGGTATGAGCTTTCGTGTGCATGCACTTGGTATCTGAAGAAGTGTGCATGCACACGAAAGCTCATACCAAAAACAAACTCAGTCGGTCTCTAAGGTGCTACTAGCCATGATTACACATTCACAATTATACCAGTGTGTGTGTGTGTGTGTGTTTTAATATAGGAAAACAATGCAAATTTTGTCAAGCTTTGGAGTGACCTCTGGTATGAATTTAGGCATTTGATAGGGTGGACTTGATTGACTTTCCCTGTTTGTTTGTTTGTTTGTTTGTTTGTTTGTTTGTAACATCTGAAATGAGGCTCATAAACATTTCCCACCTTGCATGTAACAATTTTGCAAGTTTGATGATACAAGAAAAGAGGAGTAACTCAAAAGGAAACTAAAGTGAAAAACCGGATTGGTTCTTTATGAAAGATTGAGTCTTCTTACCCACAAGGCAGAAGAGGCTATCCAAATCTGATCAGAACACCAGCAGCAGAGAAGATTATGTTTAACCCTTTTATTCCACACTGCTTCCCCCATCTCAACTCTGATTGTAAGCAATAATCACCAGGATCATAAAGGAGTATCATAAGAGCTTTATTATGTATCTTGAGTTGGAGAAAAATATAATTCTTAAAAAAATAACATTTCTGAGGATAACAGTTATTCATTGCTAAAACACAGCACACTCACACACAGGGTTAAGTCCATTCCTTTGTAGATTATTTGAAGAAATAAAATGATTTCCCTTTCATTGTCTGGAAGCCTTTCTTTAAATTTAACTACTATATGGCTATGAGCCTCCATAGCTTCCCGTTAGATTTTCTGCCAGCCATGTAAGAGCTATGATCTTCCCCAAGTTTATGACCCAGCCACAAAGGTGAAGCCAATCGTATGAACTAAAAACAGCCATATTTGAAGTAAGAGGCAGCCCATTGAAACCAGTGATAGGGATTAGGCATTCTGTGTACACTACCCAGAATTTTGTGGCATTTCTTGGGTGCACATGCAGTTCATGAAGGACTTGGTCTGCACATCCTAATGGACACATTCCATAAACTGTGTATGGCTTAAAACCAGGGTGTTGGGTTTTTGTTGTTGTTTTTTTTCTTTTAAATGCCTGCTCCGAAGGTCTTATCTTACTATACTAGGGATTGTATAGCTATAAATGAAATTTCATGCATATCGGTTAATATCTTGACCCTCCTCCACCAAAATAGCTGTTCCCTTGGCTGTTTTCCTGTGTCATGAAGGCTGAAATTTCAGTTCAGAGAACACTTACTGTTCCCAACCCTAACCCTGTGGAAAGCCATCTAATTATTATTATTTTTTTATAAGAATTTATTGACATTTTTCTTATTACAACAAAAACCCACACCCACACCAACAATAATAAAAATACAAATCACTTACTCACTAAAACAAATACAAACATTGCCAAGTTTTCTCCTTCTTCCTTAAGCTTCTTCTCAGAAAAAAAAAATTTCTATTTCCATATCTTGACACGACTTCCCCTGCCTTTTCACCATTGGTTTTACACCTAATCTATTTTTCTTAACCCCTTCTTTTAAAAATTAAACATACTTTTATATATAAAATACAAAAATCATCTTACTTAACATGATCTACTATTCATCTTAAACTAGTCTTCTTAGTAATACCCCCATATGATCATACCTCATCCTAAATCCTCATCTATTATTCTTGTCTTATTCTTAAACATTACTTATTCTTCTGTCCTGCAATCTGTTGCTAATCACATAAAACTTCAGATATCTCATTTAAAAAACAAAAAATCTAAACAAACTGCCGATCTTCACATTCCAATTTCAGATTACCATATCCAACCGTTTTAAATTTAATTTATTGCTTCACCCCACACCCCTTCTGTCCATTGTTTTTCTCCTAGTAGTGCCAGAGCCAAATTTCCAATTGTCTATTCTTCCCAAAAAGTCACAGAGGCAGGCACAGTTCAGAGCGCTCCTTGCAACGAGCTCCAGAGTATCTATCTCACGATCTCCCGGCTGTTCCATTCCTCCAGACCATTCTTCTTGAAAATAGCTCAATTCTTTGTCCCATGCCCTCGAGCTCACACCTCAGGGGCTGGATATAACAAAACTTATTACCGTCTTGGGGCTGCCACCCCCAAAGACGGAATCTTTTTTCTTTTGGAGCAGCCCTGTCTTTTCTTTCCATCTTCCTACCCACCCTCTCAGCTCGCAGCAGACGCGTTCTTCCAAAGTATCAAAATATTCAGAAGCCTCCTCTGCGGGAAATTCATTTCTTATCAGGCCCCCACACAAGGCTTTTACTTTCCAGTAGAGAATCTCCAACCTCAGTTCAAGGAGTCTTTGTTCGTCCGCCAAAGTGGAATTCAAAACAAGCCTCCAAACAAAGCCCAACACGGTAGAAGGAGGGGTAGGAGTGAGTGTCATATTGCAATTCCTGTCTTTATGTCCGGTTAGAACTTTTCGTCGCCATTTTCCATGAAATCAGTATGCAAAGACCGAGACTTTCAAACCGAGATATCTTTCACACCTTTACTCCCCGAAGGGAAATTGTAACAGTCTCACTCTCCACAATTCCGATACTTTATATCCATTTAGTAGCAACAGTCATTCAAGCTGGTTAGCTTCTTCCGACCAAAGGGAAAAGGGCAGGCTGCCTTTCTTCTTCCCCCGGATCGTTCCATACAGTAAAATATTTAGTCCAATCTCGTACTTACGACCTCCGGGTTCTTCAGGACCTAACATCACAGGTAGAACTTCAACGCTCATCTCGGGATTTGTCGCCGCATTTACATCCCGGTTGGGGCATGTCCCCTATGGCCCGGCTCCGTAGTCCCTTCACCCCCACCCCCCCTTTACAGGGGGAGCGGGGGAAGGGTTCGGAGCACAACGGGCACCGCCGGGGAGCCCAGGGCGCGGGACGCTCTTCCCGCGCCCCAACCGGAGCCCCGCTTTGCGGTTGCGGGGCTCCTAACCCCCGGGATGGATCGGGCGCTTCGCAGCCGAAGCAGCCCCGACCACCCGCTATGGCGTCGCCAGCCGGAAGTCGAAAGCCATCTAATTAGACTTTAATTTGATTTTGAGATGTTTTTAGGAGGTAATTTAATTATTGTTTGATTTTATACCAATGTTATGTATCTGATGTTAGCCACTTCAGCCAGGGAGGGTGGGATATAAAAAAAGTTTTTTATTATTATTACTTGTTATTATTCCTTTGTAAGAAAATATGAAATAACTTAAAACCATTTTTGCAGGGGGGGATCAATGAGGGGGTTAACAAGAAATTTTCCGCACCGAATACCACCTGACCTTCCCATGCCTGGGGGGGGGATGACAAAAAAAATTGCCCCCGGGTACCAATTTACCTTTCTATGCCCCTGCACTGAGGAGCTCCTGACAAGTTTCCAAGAAACTCTACAATTTCCTCTAACACAAATTGGGGGGGAAACAAAAATCAATGACAAAGACTGTCAGGAAGGCTAGTGGTGTGATAATTTTTGGGCAAGGGAATTTTGGGCTCCTCCATCCATTTGATTTGCTGTGAATTGTCAAATTAATATTCCCCAACTATACCAACTTTTTTATCAATAGCAACACTTCAGATCTATAATGCTAAGGGTTAAAAAAAGAAATCTCTAATAATACCGATCAAGGAAATTGCATTCACATTTTTTTGGAACTCACTCTGTCCATAATATGTCAGTCCCAAAGACTTCTGTGCCTTTAATTATTGCTGACCTGGGTCATCATCAAGAAAAATAGGGATTTCTCATGTAATTAGGATTTAACAAGTTTCACCTTTTTGGGATAAAAGATTCATTTTTAGTGTGGCCAGTCAAAGAATGAGCAGGCAGCACGCAAGAGTAATGTTTGCTCCTGCCTGGCACAGTAAATTTGATGGAAGAGAGCCATTTCATTTTGCAGTTGATGCTTTCATTTTATACAAGCATGGATGGACTCCATCTGTACCCAAATTTTTCAAGGCTTCCACAAAACTAATTTAAATTCTCTCAACTTTAATCAAAAGCACTTGGCTCCATACACTGTTGACTTTTATACTGGCACTTTGCTTGTGAAGAGTTTGGGGTGTTCAGAGTTTAAGAAGCCTTTTTCAGCTGCTCCTTTTTCAGTGGAAGGTACGTGGGTGTTGTGAACAGTGATGCCAAAATGACTGCCTACCAGTTTGGTGTAGTGGTTAAGAGCGGTGGACTCATAATCTGGGGAACCGGGTTCGTGTCTCCACTCCTCCACATGCAGCTGCTGGGTGACCTTGAACTAGTCACACTTCTTTGAAGTCTCTCAGCCCCACTCACCTCACAGTCTGTTTGTTGTGGGGGAGGAAGGGAAAGGAGATTGTTAGCCGCTTTGAGACTCCTTCGGGTAGTGATAAAGCAGGATATCAAATCCAAACTCCTCCTCCTCCTCTTCTACTTCTACTTCTTCGAAATCACAGTTGCTTTACACTTCTATTAGTACTTCAGAATTTTAAAAAACAATTGTAAGGCAACATTTCCACTTGTCTCCAAATGGCTTTAGGCATAGAGTTCTGGAGAGGACTATAAAGTTCACACACACACACACAACAATTTACAGCCATCATTTTTTTTGAGAAAAAGGAAGTGGTCAACAAAGGAAATCCTGCAGTTTGCAGAGTCTGGTTCCCTGTGGAATGAAGCAACACAACAACTACAATCAAATTCACAGTAACATTTCAAGATATGAACGTGGCTTTGGGGGAAAGCAATGGATGCATACAGTTTGGTTACATGATGCATACCTAATGTTCTCAGTTCAGATTTTTGTGGTACCTCAATGCTAAACGTGGTTACTTGTGAGGAAAGCCAGTGCAACTTGTTTCACTCAAGTACTGTTTATGTTACCAGCCTTTCACCTTAACTCTTCTACTTGGAAGTAAGTTGGATTACTTTCAATGCAGCATGTTCATAGTTGCTGGTATTTAGAACGATGGGCAAGAAAGTGACAGCGGAGGTATTGAAAAGCAACATGACACTTTAACTGAGGATTCCTATACATGTTTCATCCCCATTGATTTCAATGTTACTTAGACAGATATGTATAGGACTGAACCCTGGAGCTCCCATGTATGGTTTTATGGACAGGTGTGTGTGTGTGGGGGGGCACATTAATCAGTTCCATGTATTGAAATGAATGAGGAAACCCTTCTAGGTAGGGAAGTTCTGATTTTCATGCTTGGGGGAAAAAATCACTGGAGTCGGTGATAGGTGACCACAGTCCAAGTATGTCATTGATAATGAACACATACATGGGTTTTTGTTTCCCCATATTATCTTCCATGCTACCACAAATTTGCAACTTGGTGCTTTAGTAGGGAAGCAACTAAACTGGAGTGTGGGAAGCATTCAAAGCACATGAATCTAACATGTATGCTTATGGGTTGAAATCGTTTATCTTGATCCAGTGGTTTCCAGCTTGTTCCAGACGTTAGCCACACATGGAAGTACAGTTTCCAGAAGGATTTCAACTTTAATTTCAATAGATTGAGTTGATTCATTGTTCATATTTCTTGGCATGAACATATTGGCTCCTATTGAAATCAACTGAGACTTAAATGGCACCACAGCATACATGGAATTCTGGATTAGAATGATTTTATTCGGGATGGGTGTACTCCTTTATCATGAACATCTTGGAGCTATAGAGTAACACATAGAATATTTACACTTGAGGAGACGGTGATATTTCTGTTATGAGATCTAAGTTGCTAGCATGTAGGTTTCTGAATCTTTTGGCTACATACTTCGTTCAGTCTTCACAAGTGATTATACTGTATATTTCAATGTGGAATAAGAAAAAGCCCTTTTCTAATATTCATTATTGAAAACAATTTTCCTCACTTCTATGGAAGAATGACACATTGAATAATAATATTTATGCAATAAAAGCGCATAAATATTGAAGGGGGAATGTTAGCAAAAAAAAATATATGAACCTTTTCAGTATATACCATTGGCAAGTACAGGTATATGTCTGCACTTCATATATAAATCCTTTGAAATTTCTTCCAAACCATCAATAATTCCAGATCATTATCCAACTACTTCATGCATTATTTTTTCCCCAGCGTTTCTGAATTGGGAAGCTTCTGGCTTCAAGTACTATCAAGGGAAGAGAAATACATAGTACTTCATGAATGCTAAAATTGCCTGATTGGTCTGCAAAGGTCTAAAGCTTTGCTAAATAAAAAATATATTATGAGGGATTACGTCACATATGAAAAACATGATAATGATGTACAAATTTAAATTAACAAATTTGTTCAATGGTATCTCCTGGAACATGCAGATTTTGTCTTCCAACATGCAGGAAAAGAGTAGCATGGGAGTCATAGGTCTGCAGTAGTGGCTGGTGAGGGGGCAAGGGATGGGCACAATTTCTCTCCTGGCTTCCCAACAAAGTGAGTCACTGGCACTCGCCAAGTGAGAGAGAAGAGGGGTGAGTCAACAAGAGCTTGCCCAGGTGTACAGCGCACAACAGTGGAGCCAATCCAACATTTCTACTGCCATACACAACACTGGGCCAAGCTCCCTTTGCCTCATCCTCTCCCTCTCCCTCTCCCTCTCCCTCTCCCTCTCCCTCTCCCTCTCCCTCTCCATAAGGACCAGTGTCCCCTTCACATACTTCACCCTCAGCTACTTTAGACAACTGACCACTATGTCACTCTCTTGCCATTTATGTTCACTAATGAAGCATTGTTGCTTTCGCATCCAAACTGATGCAGTATCTGTTTAAATAATTTATTCCAGTAGTCAACGTTAGAAATTGAGATATGAAAGCTAGGAGCTAAATGGCACCTTAAACCTAGGTTACGAGCACAACAGCGGAATGTCTAGGTGAGCTTTTTTTAATAACAAGTATAAAAATGAATGAACTGCAGCTAAAATGTTATGTTCATGGTCTATAGTCCTTCCCCTACCCACTCCCCTAATATTTTTAAGAGGATCTCTTCTCCAGTCTTCAGAGAATAGCTGGAAGTGGGAAGGCAGAAAAAGTTCCTCCTTTCCTTCCACTCTGCAGTTTTAATCCAAAATCTTAGGCAAAGTACTGCTCCCAGAACTCAGAAACTGCTCACACTAATGAAATTTCCTCTCGCAAAATGCACCTAGAACAATGGGAGTTTCGAACACTGCCACTAGTCTATAATATAACAGATGCTGTTCTTGTCATTATATTCATATCCAAAAACATTGGAGGTATGTTGCTTTTTCCAAATGCATACTTTATTGGAGAGCTTACAAAAGCATCCCATAAACATTATACATATTTCTTATGCATTTAGATGCTTCTTAACTATTGTCACATGGCCTTTGGAGTTTTAGACTTCCTTTAGAATTGTGCTATTCCACAGTTACATGCTTAATCAAGTACAGCTAAAACAACAATACAGAACATATTAATTTATTGTTACCACAGAAGAACTGGAAATAGCCTCCTGGCAGTGCATTTATGCTATCTCTTGTGATTAATAAAGCATTCATGTAATAACATGTTGATTTAACTGCACAAATGTCACTGACTGACCCTTCATTTGGGATTAATGACCCCTTTTCTGAGCACAATAGAGTTCATATTTACAACAGTGCTGTGTTTTATCTATGTGATTTTCATAAACATCAGTCAGTTGATAGTCACCAAAAACTTTCTTAACTTGTGGCCTTTGAAATAAGTGCCACTGAAATCTATGGACACATTTTTCTAGGACTAAATGCTAACTAGTTGGTTGGGTTTTTTTTAAGGCAACTTGTAAATCCATCAGAGCAAAACTAAAGAGCTGGAGGGGGAAAGAAATGAAGAAACATCATAAAATCACAAAAATATTTACACTTCAAATATAGATGTGTAATTTAAAGTTTTATACTGTTGTGCATCATATATATATATATATATATATATATATATATATATATATGTTTTGCGCACACACACACACACACACACAAACACACACTTCATAGCAGGAGACTGATAGATTGGATTGCATGGCTCATCTCTGCAGTGGGTGTCCATGCAGAAGTCATAACCTCTATGCCAAATTAGAGAAATTCTGAACAAACATAAGAAAGGAAAAATAGAAAGTGCTCTTAGAGAACCTTACACATGGTTAATAGTGAGATGTACACCCAAAACTTTTTTTTTTTTTTTTTTGCATGACTCGGGGGGTTTGGTCATGCTCAGAGTAGACATGCTGAAATTATTGAACATAAATAATACATTCATTTTTGTTGCCACTTTGCAGGAGACCAGACTCACTTCAAATGGCAGCCTTTGAGAGAACTACACTTTTTGTCCGCCAAGGAGGGCATCCAGAAGAACCATGTATTCATGGCATAAACTTTGCAATGAGGAATTCTTTTCTGTCTGCGATAGAACTACTGACCGAGGGTTCAGAATACTTGCTTTCCCTCTGCCTCTCAACCACCTCTAGTCAGGTTAACATCTTGAGTGTCTCTGTTCTCACTATGTGCTCTCACATACAGACCAAGGACCAGTCCTACAAGGAACTTGACCATGCTGTTACGAGGGTCCCACACTCTGAACACCTATTCCCACTGGGAGATTTCAATACCAGAGTTGGAGATGTTCATCACATACAAGGCAATTGCAAAGGCCACTTTTGAATTGGCAGCATGAACAAGAATGGAAAAAGGCTGCTTGAGCGATGCTCATATCATAGCCTCTGCATCATAAACATGTTCTTCTCTACCAAGGCAAAACAGTGAGTGCCCTGGAAATATCCCAATATCCCTCTTGTGCATAAGGCTGCACAACAATTACCCTGTATCATAAGGTTCAATTCTTGTCATCGGGAGTTTTAAAAATGGAGCAGATGATGAGAAAGACTCACCTGGGAAAGCCCCTGCAAGTCAACGTAGACTACAACTCCCATCAGCCCCACACAACATGGCCAGTGATCAAGGATGATGGGAGTTGCAATTCGGCAATGTTTGGTGTAGGGCAGGCATGGCCAGACATGCCCTTCCAGATGTTTTAGGACTACAATTCCCATCATCCATAGCTAACAGGACCAGTGGTCAGGGATGATGGGAATTGTAGTCCCAAAACATCTGGAGGGCTGGGTTTGGCATAGGGAATACTAGGTTAGATGGACAAATAATTTTATACAAGGCAATTTCCTATGTTCTTTTAAAAAATAACCTGTGTATTGAAAAGTGTCATATAATTATAAATAATTATATGTATGAAGAATAATGTGTTAATGAAGCAACTATTAATTAGTACATTTGTTTGAAAAGACTTACATTTGCATCCAGGGGCTCACTCCTGCACAGGTACCATATCTCTTCATTAAAGTAACTCAGTGCAATAACAGAGTCAGTTTTCATTGCATTTTTCAGAGTTTAAGACTGTTTGCAATGTGCTATATTGACACAGTACACAGAAGATTTAATGGAGGCCAGGATATGGACCTAATTACTTTTCTGGTGATAAAAATTTATCAAGATAGGCATTATGTATACCTCGTAATATAATACAGGGGATTTATGTAATTTGTGGCTGCAATAACACCCGGTGTCAGGCTGTTATAAAATTTGTGGGTTATTTTTTTCTTTTCTTAGGTAAATGCCTGTAAAAATGGGTCGTTTCCCTCCATTTAAACACAGCAGGAGTGGTCAGCTCTGCTTTTTGTCATACAAATTAATTTTATATAGAAATTAGTGAGGTTTTTTTTTTTTTTTTTTTTTTTTAAAGGAACCAAGCAGTCTTCAGCTTCACAAAAGGAGTTTGGGTTAGGTTTTAAACTGCTGCATACATCAAGGTGTTCATGACAACTACCAGCTTTCATGTGTCTGCACGAGAAGTCGCAGTGCACTTGCTACACTGGGGTTGATGGAAGTTCAGTCAGATGTGCGTGTTTAAAAGCAAAGGGGAGCATTCCAGACTTTAAATGTGAAAAACAGCAGATCATATACACTGTAGTACAGATGATTTTAACAAATGAAATCATTTTTTCCACCTTGCTTGAGATTATACAGATGTGAACTACTCAAACCTGGAGTAAAATGGAATTAATGAGGGCCCGGTAATACTTCCAGACAAATGGACACACACGCTCATGAGCACTCAGGCACACACACACAAACTTCTTGGGTCAAAAGAAAAGGAAGGAGAACCCAACTAAGGATTTTAATTATGGGGGGACCTACTTAGGGGGCAAGCTTCTTCTTTTTTTGGCCACAGTCCTAAGCACATTTACTTGGAGGTAAGCCCCACTGAAACCAATCAGTTACTTCCAAGTGAACACCTTTAGAGTCAGGTTATAAGTTTGCGAATCTGGCAGAGTCTTCAGTCTGGTCTGATGCGAATGGGAAAAATCTTAAACATAAAAGAAAATGTAGTTGTCTGGCATAAATAATACTCATCATCAAATAGCGAGCCAGATGGAGAGCGGGAAGAGCTCTCTAATAGGTTGGGGATGGCATGTCATCACTAAAAGAGCAGTAAGGATTAGCTGAGTTTGGGAACGGCAGACAGGACGTGCAATTATGCAACATGAGGCACAAGCTGGCAGGAGAAGATAAAAAAATGAACAAGCGCACAAGAAACATGGGTAGCTATGATGGTCCATGGGGAATCCAAAATTCACAGCACGGCAATGCCTGTAATGCAATCAACCAAAATAATAATAATAATAATAATAATAATAATAATAATAATAATAATAATAAACCTTTATTGTCACTACACCACCTGTGTAACAAAATAGTGAGAACTGGTACCACATGGCATGGGAAGGCATCAGTACTCATCTGATCTTCCAACAACTGAGTCACTTACTGGAAAGGAGTGGGAAAGGGGAAAGGTGGTAGGGAAATCAGTGTGGGGCAAAGACACTGGTAGAGCCAATCCAGTGCTTGTGCCATTGCATTTGCACTGCACTGACCTCCCTGCCACCTCCGCCTCTGCTTTCGGTTAAGCACCAGGGACCCGGCCATCAGGAGATAAGCACCACAGCCTATCATATATTCGGCTACTAGTGAGAACTTTAAAGCTTGCTCACTATTTTGTGACATGTTGGTCAGCACTGATACATGTATCGCCCAACTGTGATACTGTGTCCAGCATCCTGTTCTCATAGTGGCCAAGCAAGTTGATGCCTGTTGAAACCCAGCAAGCCGGGCCTGAGCACAAAAGCACTGAGCACAAAAGCACTCTTCCCTCCAGTGCTTCCCAGCAACTGGTCTCTGGGAGTGTAACGTGGTTTCTGTGATGGCACAGCATCGCCAAGTTTCTTGAAATCACTGGTCTTTCTGTCCCACTACAGGTGTTAAAATAACAGACCACGACTACTTGTCACAAGCTACTGCTGATGTCAGAGGTCATGTTGCATATTTACACAGAATTTGTCACAGAGCTTTTTTGTCAAAATGGAGTGCACCTCTGGGTATGAAGTCAAACCATTGCGTTAGCAGGGCCAAAGTGACCTTCCTAGTTCACAAGTGTGGGCAGTGTGTATGGAAATCCTCGGGCTGCACAGACAACAAGACCCTCAATAGACTATAGAAAGGAAGGTGGTATCTACAGTAAACTATGCAGAGTCCAACATATTTAGAGACGTTCAATTCATGCACAGCTTCTTTTGTGTTGCCCATAAGATAATCATGGAAGACTTCCGAGAACTGATGCAACATCCTTCTGATGACCCTGCCGTGTGCTGTGAAGATGACATACTCCAACTACAGCTAGGCAAGTCTTTAGACCTAGCTATCACAGACCTTAGGCAAGGTCATCAAACACGCCATCATCATGTTTAGTTGCGATCATGCATTAAAACTGGAGCCTAGCTTTTATTACATTGGTAAATGCAACTCTTTATGAGAACAGCATATTCAATCGTACATTGTAAAAATGAGAGGAAAAAGTTATGACATTTCCAGTGGCAAAATCTACCATTTGTGTTCTACATTGTGCACCACGACACAATAAAAGTAATCCAGTGCTACATATTCTTTTGTTCATATGTTCCATGTGGCATATGTCACATTATCAAATGGTAATGAAACATGCTATACAATAGAATTATGTATCTGCCATCAGGCTTGAACTGGTAAAGGTCAACAACACGTCTGACATCAAAACAACTTTTGAATTTGAAGGCACATTATTATACAAAAGCATAATAAATATATTTTGCAGGTGTTTTGCTCTGTTTTCATTAAAACACCCCCTCACTCTCTTTTGGGTTGCTTTCCTGATAAAGATAAATCAGATACATTTATATCATGGGATAGGCAATCATTGCTAAGGGAAATGAATAACATCTAAAGTAGTAAACTGTGTTGAAATGAAACCTTATATAACTGGCACTGGAAGAGCTATTACAAGCTGAAAGAAATATTGCTGAACCTAAAATGAAAATCTAGGCCTTGTTCCTATTTCCTTGCCTCAAGTCAATTTCCTATCTTTCCAGCCCTTATTTACAGTAGTATTCAGTCTGCTGCTAGCCACGAGAGTATCTTTTTTGGAATCTCCACTAATGTTCCAACTGTGCACCAACATTGGAAAAAAAGTGTTATGATGAAGACAATTCCACCATTTTCCAGTAGAGTGATTACACACACACCCCTTTTGTATTAAAGGAGGTATTTTACATTGAACCTATTTTCAGAAACCTGGTACAGTCCAGGAAGTTGGATTGTGAAGATTAAAGCTATATTCCTGGAGGAAGTTGAAACCACATTCTTCTAGAAGAAAGGTCTGGACACAGTTACATATACCCTCATTTTATCTGTACTAGATTACTGTAATGTCCTTAACATGGGGCTGGCTTTAAAGATTCTTCGGAAACTCCATTTGTTGCAGAAATAAAGTTTGTGATCAATGTAGCTCTATTTCTATACCAACTACTCTGGCTTCTGATTTATTTCCAAATCCAATTCAAAATTCAAGTTATGGCACAGGAGCAGGAAACTTTTGCGGACCACCTCCTTTGAAATGAATCTACCTTCTCTCTCAGATGATTAGAAGAGACTCTTCTTTATGGTCCACTGTAGCATTATGAGACAGGATCACACTGGTTGACTGGGGATCCCTAACCATTATCTAGTGCCTGGGTTTGTGATTCTTGTATAGTAGCCCATTGGTGTGAGTGCAGCACAGCTCAATCAGACCAAGTCAGGCTGTGATAGGTGCAAATCTTCCCAGGTCAGGTCATTGTGGTAGACAGGGAGAAAGTCAGGTGGGGAGAGGGAGAAACTGCAGGGATCTGCTTTTACCCTCAGGTGTCTGTGGGAAGCCCACAAGCAGGACCTGCTTGTGATTTCCAGAAACTGGAATACAGATGCATACGGCCTCTAATAATGGATGTAGAAGATAGCCACTATTGCTAGTATCCATTGATAGCCTTATGCTCTATGAACTTGCCTAATTTCCTTTTGCTTTTGAATTATGGTGCTGGAGGAGACTCTTGATAGTCCCATGGACTGCAAGAAGATCAAACCTATCCATTCTGAAGGAAATAAGCCCTGAGTGCTCACTGGAAGGACTGATCCTGAAGCTGAGGCTCCAATACTTTGGCCACCTCATGAGAAGAGAAGACTCCCTGGAAAAGACCCTGATGTTGGGAAAGATGGAGGGCACAAGGAGAAGGAGACAACAGAAGATGGTTGGACGGTGTTCTCGAGGCTACAAACATGAGTCTGACCGAACTGCGGGAGGCAGTGAAAGACAGGCATGCCTGGCATGCTCTGGTCCATGGGGTCACAAAGAGTCGGACATGACTGAACGACTGAATAACAACAACAACAAAATTACCTTTTAAAGCTGGTGGTCATCAGCACATGTTATGAGCACAGATTCCAACAGTTAACGATGATCTCTGTGAAGTACCTGCCAGGAGGGGATCATGTGTAGGAAAAAAAGAGGCTGCTTACAGATCTGAACCAGAAAGAAACCAAACATGAAATTATTTTTATCATGGCTTCTTTACAGAAGCTTAGAAGCAACATAGGAAGAGAAGAGGGAGACGGTCCCAGGCACAGCAGTTTTATGAACCCCAAACAACACATTCTGAATTGTGTCTACTTAAAACATAATAAGTTATTGTTATTATTATTATTATTATTATTATTATTATTATTATTATTATTATTATTATTTTATTTGCAGAAAAACAGTTAGACATAATCATGGGGTAGGATCTGCATCAACGAACAGGGAAATAGGGTGGCATGATTATCTTTAATAACCTGCTTGATGAAATATGTTACTTATGCTGTGTAGCAAAGTAGTTTGATATGTCCCTTTAAAAGTTTAAGGAAGAGCCAGCCAGATACATGCACACAAATTTTCTCCTGTGATGGTTTTGCAACAACTGTTGCAAGACCCATGTGATTAACAAATACAGTAACAGAAACAAATGTCTACAGTGGTACCTCCGGTTATGAACTTAATTGGTTCCAGAACTTAATTGGTTCCAGAACTTAATTGGTCCGTTCGTAACCGGAAACCGCTCATAACATGAGGTGTGCTTTAACTAATGTTGCCTCCCACTGCTGCCGCACTGCCGGAGCGCGACTTCCGCTCGCATCCCAGGGCAAAGTTCACAACAAGAGGCATCTACTTCCAGGTTAGCGGATCATGTAACCGGAAGCATTTGTAACACAAGGTATCACTGTATGTAGTTTTGAACGGCCATTTATTGTGAAACAGTAAGCATAACAATAATGTTCAGACCCAGAAGCGTCAGAACATGGCTAAAAAGACAGAAGCAAAATTATTTGTATCAAGACTGGAGGTGTTTCAAGAAATAAATGACTGTGAGATACACACAGACGGGAAAATAACTGACAGTTATTCTATGACCTCTGTTTTTAATCAGACTTCCCCACAAACATTTGCTCCATGTAATGATTTAATGCTACAATAGTGATCCATGGTGATTCACCACAGAAATGGGTAATTATAGGCTGCCTCATATTGCACAGAAAGCTTTTGTGTGGCAGCTTGACAGCTCTGTCAGATATAGAGTGCAAAATTGTGCTAGCTACGGCTCAGAGTTTGGTTTGGGGTTTCGTTATGCATTCAGAGAACAGATACCGAGCTGGCAACTATAAAATAATACTTTAGCAGAAAGCCGTTTCTGAAGTTGGTACTACAGTTATGAGGAAGTATAATAAGCCACATAAAACAGAGATTTTGATCTAAACTTAGCAATAATGGAATAATTGCAAGGTACATGAGCTTGTCTTTAATCAATAAAAAGTGTCACCAGAGTTTCAAGATGTGCTTTTGTGTGTAAAGCACCATTAACGCCTAACTTCCTGCATTGAGATGTTCCAAATTCTCTGAAAGACACCCCAAATGCATGATTGGAATAAAGTGCTTCACATAAAGCAAATCCGCATACATTTACTGTGCAATCCAGTACATATATATCCACTGAGTTCAATAGCACTTGTCTTCTCCATGCAAGCCATAGATGCGGCCTCCTGGGGGCTTCTCTCTATTATTGCTTCCACCTGGAAAGGCAGAAAGTAGACATCTTCATTGAAGCAAGTCACTGTGTGTCCCGTCCCCCACACACACACACCCAGTTTGTATTGGGCATTGAAACATGTCGCAGAGTGCATGCAGAATGGACCACACAGATGGAAACACCGAAGAGATGCAAATATATCTTTGCAAGGTTTAATAACAACTTCCCAAATATACATCTTACATAGTGTCCATAATTGTCATCCATCCATCCACCAGGGCAGAGTAAGGTACATACTGCACATTATATATCATTCACAATTGCTGACACAGCTAATTACAGTGACTTATCAGCACCTGGTGCTGGAGGAGACTCTTGAGAGTCCTATGGACTGCAAGAAGATCAAACCTATCCATTCTCAAAGAAATCAGCCCTGAGTGCTCACTAGAAGGACAGATCCTGAAGTTGAGGCTCCAGTACTTTGGCCACCTCATGAGAAGAGAAGACTCCCTAGAAAAGACCCTGATGTTGGGAAAGATGGAGGGCACAAGGAGAAGGGGGCAACAGAGGATGAGATGGTTGGACAGTGTTCTCGAAGCTACTAATATGAGTTTGGCCAAACTGCGAGAGGCAGTGAAGGATAGGCGTGCCTGGCGTGCTCTGGTCCATGGGGTCACGAAGAGTCGGACACGACTGAACGACTGAACAACAACAAATCAGCACCTGCTACACATCTGTAAAAACTAGGTCAGGATATGCATCCTGGCTTTTTAAAGTGGTACACATCCTGTGAAACAATAATGAGCCCTAACATTTAAAGGAGTGCCTGGTGTGTTCTGGTCCATTGGGTCCCGAAGAGTTGGACACGACTAAACGACTAAACAACAACAATATTTAAACAAACTATTCAACAGTTTGCTGTCACCTGCTGCTCTTTTGGCCTGACCTGGTGGTTCCTGGTATCAGCCACCTCCCTGTCTCTCTCTGTGTGTGCCACAGGCCATCTTCCCAAGGTGGTGAGTCGGGTCCATTGCAGAACAAATAAATAAATAAATAACCCCTCAACGCCCAGGTTCAGAGGACTAAAGTGAATTGGAAAGGCAAGTGTGCTACACTAAGGATTCATATGGATTTCCCTTGGCTTTAAAATACCTTGAGCTAAGTGACTTGATAGATTGCGATCCTACCGTGTCCGAAGCCACATAAAAAAAAAAAATGAGATTACTCTGAGTCTAAGAGATGCAGCCTCAGGAAATTGCATGTAAGGGTTAGAGCCTCCCATAACTTGCCATTCCTGAGCTATATAAAACTGCAGCTTGGGATGGAATCGAGCTTGTCAGCACAACCCATTATGTTTAAAGGGAAGCAATTTGGGCTGCAGTCCCCCACACGCTTATTAAGAACGTGCTTCTCCTCCCTTATCAGCCTTCAGCTGGACACACACACACACACTGGGGTATTGCAGCTGCTTAAGAATCGTACAGGAGCCTTCCACATACTGATCAAAATGCCCCACTGCTGCATGAGTGCTTGTGGGTTATACATGCTGCATATATCATTTGCAAGCACGGTCCTTGTAAGGAGCATAGCAGGCATTGGTCATTAGTGTGTGTGCGCGTGCAACTAATTGAGGGCATTGGCAAAGGACAAAGAAGTGGGCTCCACATGCATTGCCCATGATATGTAACCAATACCCAATTTTTATAATTTGCAGAATTGCCCACTGGCCATGCCACTCCCACCTTTGAGTGGGGGTGAATCTGCCACACCCCAGCTCCCTTGGGAAGAAGGCTCAAAAAGGTTTTCCCCTGCACAGGAGTTAGGGAAGGATCAGGTGAGGGGTAAGGCCAATCAAGATGGGGAAGAAACCTGGCTTTATAAATTGGCTCTGCCTCTAAATGCTCCACTCTTTTCTTTGTTGGTTCCTCCCTTCCTACACAGTAGGGGCTTTGCTAATTGCTGTTGGGGGGGGGGGGGGCGAAGTAAGAATTTTGGTGGGAGCCCCGATTGGCCTTGAGACTCCTCTTTTTTGACTTACTTGATACTGTTGGGAGCCCTTTTTCTTGGAGTGGCCTTTTGTGATTGGTTGAATTGACTTTCAGTCCTGGCAAGCTCCAGGCCAGGAGAAACAGGAAGTTTTGACTGGCTGGACCAAACATTCCCTTGCATGTCCACTCTAGCAAAGCAAGGAATGTTGTATTTGACTGCTCCCAGTGGATTACATCCCACAAGTACATGGATCATTGGATAAAGCTGTATGGTCTGCATTGTATCTAATGACTGCAGAAGTCATTTGAAGGCTAATAATAAATCAATTGAACTTACACACCATTTATCTTAACTGATAAAGGATGGGCGAGCCTAAGTGTATAATGAGATCTTATCTCACCAGTTAGGAATTGCACCTAAGAAGCAGAACTGCTTACTAAGAGGAAAAGAGTGAGCAGTGCTGTCTCTGAACTTGTTAGCCATGAGCAGATACACCACTAAAGTTAAACTTCTTTAAACCTAAAAGAAAGGACTTAGGAAAGTTACCAGTGCACTTGGCAAATGGAGATATCCTAAAGACGCCATGTCGCATGAACCATAATACCCAAATTCATACCAGAGTAAGGAGGGTCCCTCAATTACTGATGATGTTGATTCTGGTGATGCCATTGCTTCTACAATGCAAAAGGGATTGATTGATTATTTTTGAGGGGGTGTTCTTCTCATAACACCACTGCAGCTGAGACGCATTCAGATTGTGAAAACAAAATAAAAAATTCTTTCCAATAGCACCTTAGAGACCAACTAAGTTTGTTCTTGGTATGAGCTTTCGTGTGCATGCACACTTCTTCAGATATTTGACTCAGATTGTGAGTCAAATAAAGAACTGAAGCTCTCAGGGAATTTGGGGCTCACATCTGTCAGGGTTGGGAAAGTGGGGTAAAGCACAAAGTAACAGAATTTATTGCACCATTCCCTTCCTGAGTTTATGGAGTGATTTCTGGGGGGTGAATCCTCAACTTCACCCTAAACCACAAACTGTGAGATTTGACAGCATACCTGCTGTATTGGAATCCTTGCCCCAAAGGACTGTCAAATGATAAAACCTTTAGCCCATAATCATAGCTCAGTTACCGGTAGATGCTTATACTATAGCATTTCTTCTTAGACTTTCTTAGACTTTCTTAATATAACTCTGGATGCAATTTTCAAAATAGTTATGCTCAAATGAACAATTCCCTCCAACACATAATAAAAGTCACTTCTCCTTGGGGAGAGGACTATATCTTTTCAAATGTCACCTCTCAGTCCCCTGCTATTTTTCATTGTCTATGTGTTCCGAGTCTGTTCAGCTATATTTCTCACAATGACAATGCTGTATGTCATATGAAACAAGAACTTTCAGATACACATACAACTAGACGAAGTTTGCACCTGAAAGGACAAATTTTAGAAATGGGTAAAAACAACAGCAACAAGGCATAATAATGCCCTTATGTCATTTTCATTATTTGAGAAATATAGTGAATTTTTTGGGAATACTACTATAGTATCCCATCACCTCCTGGCAAATAGAAGGGGAATAAATGGAGGCAGTGAGAGATTTCACTTTCTTGGGTTTCATGATCACTGCAGATGGTGACAGCAGTCACGAAATTAGAAGACGCCTGCTTCTTGGGAGAAAAGCAATGACAAACCTAGACAGCATCTTAAAAAGCAAAGACATCACCTTGCCGACAAAGGTCCGTATAGTTAAAGCTATGGTTTTCCCAGTAGTAATGTATGGAAGTGAGAGCTGTACCATCAAGAAGGCTGATCGCCGAAGAATTGATGCTTTTGAATTATGGTGCTGGTGGAGACTCTTGAGAGTCCTATGGACTGCAAGAAGATCAAACCTATCCATTCTCAAGGAAATCGGCCCTGAGTGCTCACTGGAAGGACAGATCCTGAAGTTGAGGCTCCAGTACTTTGGCCACCTCATGAGAAGAGAAGACTCCCTGGAAAAGACCCTGATGTTGGGAAAGATGGAGGGCACAAAGAGAAGGGGACGACAGAGGATGAGATGGTTGGACAGTGTTCTCGAAGCTACTAACATGAGTTTGGCCAAACTGCGGGAGGCAGTGAAGGATAGGCGTGCCTGGTGTGCTCTGGTCCATGGGGTCACGAAGAGTCGGACACGACTGAACGACTCAACAACAACAACTATATATACAGTGCAGTCATAAAATCTTCTTTTGTCAATAACACTGAAACCATCAAAATAAATCATAATAAGACCAAAGTAAAGGTTTCTAGCATCTGATTTTTACTTTTCTCACTGGAATGGCAAATAAACCTCTTCTTGACAGCTGATAACAAGTCTCACTAGATTTCCAAAGAGTCAAAGATCCTAAACACCTTCATTTTCTCATTCATCTCATTTTTGCTGCAGACATTTTGGAGAAATCAACTTCAGATTTGTTCCCACATTCAAAGCTCCCAAATCCAAAAATGAATCCAAAAGTGACAGTCTGCAGTCTCCGACAAAAATCTGGAGCTCTTAGGATAACTGATTACTTTTCTGGGAGTTGGAGAGTGAAAGAAGGGTGCTGACAGACCTGTGACCATTTCAATCTCCACCTATGGGAAGAAATTATATCCTTTAGTTTGTCCTTCTTTGTTTTGATGAACCAAGTACTTTTGTGAATCTTTTGTGTACAGAGAAATATATTGATGAAATTGCTGTCAGCTAAGGGTGGGGGGAGGAACCTGTGTCCCTCCTGGGGCTATTGCAGCAGAGAGCCTCAGCGGAAACTGGAGAGGGCTTTGATCAACCCAGGTAGAACGGGAGGCAGCAGTGACTGAACGGGATCCTGAACAGGAGGGTGCCGTCTTGTTGTCTATAACCTGCTGCAGCCTTACAGTTGGGAGCAGACCCACTCAACTCCAATGGAGTATACACTGGTAATCTCAAAATTCCCACAAGGCAGGAGAGTATTGTGAGGGAGCATATCTTGTTTTATCTTGAAAGACTTGGTGGCTGGGACAGGGAAGCTTGTTGGGACATCTTCATTGCTTCTGTCCAGTTCTTAAGTGCTTGCCCTTCTTTTGAACTCCTGAATCATGACTTCTGAGTCCAGTACCTGATGCTGAACTGTACTGTTACTTGCTTGATTAAAGCTTTCTTTCAAATAAGAGCCACTGCTTGTGTGTTCTGAGCTGGGAGCCAGGGCAGTAAGTGGAAAGCCGATTTGATAGGAGCTGATGTGTAGGCATGTCCCATTGAGGCAGAAGGTCATGGGTGTTAAGCATTTTACAAGCAGGTACAGCTGGCAGAACTAGCAAAGAAGACCGAACATGTAAGAAGGTGATAACATCCCTTCAACCTTCCCAAAGCATTGTTTCTGGGGAACATTTAGAAGTTACACCTATCAGTAACAAATGTGCTGTCCCCTGACCACTTCTCTCCACTTGGGCATTTTCCTTATATGGAATGTTTGGTGAGAAATGTATTCCATTTTCTGCAAACACACTGTCTGCATAGGTTTTTTAGAAGAATAAGATAAACCCCTGTGTTGCAAACTTCAAGTCTAGTGTAAAAGAGGCAACACGTAGACCGATGAATGATGGGCACAATTATGTCTTTATAATTTGCAGCGAAATAATAATAGCTGTACAATCTGAGTAACTAAATACATCCGGTGAGACAGTGTTCTGGATAAATACACTGTTTCGACGTGGTCTTCTTCAGTATATCACTTAATGTACATACATCTTCTCTGGAGCAGTGGTCATATCCGTATTTATCCAGAAAGCTGTCTCACCGGATGTATTTAGTTACTCAGATTGTACTGCTATTATTATTTCGCTGCAAATTATAAAGACATAATTGTGCCCATCATTCATCGGTCTACGTGTTGTCTCTTTTGCATAGGTTTTTTAACATCCAAATTGTTTTGAATCACTTCCAGGGTTCCCATGCCAGCTCAGACAAGTTCTGAATCTGTCTGAAGCCACCTTCTTCAGTTATTGATTCAGGATCTATCTAAATCTGATGTGCACATCCAATTTCTCTTCCTGGATGATACCCAATGCCATGCAGCTACTAGTATTGCTAAAATCAGATCGATTTAGATTTAGATACTTGGCTCTCCTTTCAATTCAGTGTGATATGTCAATAGCCACATTATCAAGTATTTAGCTATTTAAAAGGCAAATTGTATGCAAGGCAGAGCATATTTTGATGCTGTCCTTGGATTCCCCCCACCCACCCCTAAGCTATGCCTTTCATACATTATGTCAGTTTTACTGTCATGGAAACACTGATTCCCTATTGTAATCATTTCTGTTGTAAAACACAGCTGTCTGACAAATGTACGCTGGAGCCATTTCCCTTCAGCATCTGTTAAACCTCAGCCTGGAGCTCCTAGTGTATACAAAAGAAAAGTCACTCTCTATAGAATACATCAATCATGGAAGAGTGAGATGAAATTAAAGAGTTTAGCCTTTCTTGGCTCCTTTTGTGTCTAGTTTAGGGTTCTACGACCCATTGCCATCGTTGTTGTGCTTGTGCCGGATGGTTCTGATTATTAAGAAAAGCAGTGTTAGATGCAAAACATAGAACAATAAACCATCACCAGAGGACTTTGCTTCAATTCACACACAATAGAAGTATGGTAACCTGAACTGGATATCTCCTAAAGCACAAACATAGCTTGTCAAAGAATGTGGCAATGGAACTGAAAATCAGCTGGCAAAAGGAAGGCATTCTAGGATCCAAGTTATTCATTCAATGGGAGGGGTGACTAAATTTTGATTTCCAAGAGTAAACTCTGTAATAGAGGAAATATACAAAGGAGACAAGGTATGTTATGAGAATTTGAACAGGGGTGAATTACAAAGTTGAACACCCCTGTTCAAATACTCCTGGGCAGAATCGAAGGTAGACATAGCCCACCTTGATTTTGGTCATATCCTTATTTTAGTGCCTCTTCCTGTACCATGGGCCTAAATTTTTACCTTGAGGCAAGTGAAAATAGCAGAAGCAACAGACACAGTGAACACTCTGTGTAGCTGACAGAGCATCATTTTCACACAGGAGAAGAATGCTGAGATAAAACCTAACATTCTTTGGAGAAATTATGCACATAGCATCACTTTTCTGCTGAGAATTTGTAGTCCCTCTGTGACCTGGGAGTGCATGCTACTGCCTACCCAAAAGTATATTTTGATGCCCTTAGGGTAAGGAAAGTCAGAAGTTGACAAGGGCTTGGAGTTTGAACACTCAAAAATGCTCAACACCTTGTGGGGACTTTTGTAGGATGACTGCTAACTCTAAATGCTACTGAAAATGGATTATGCTCCCCACTACTGAATAGCACACACGCACAACTCCAGTTAATTTCAGTGACCTTGTGCAGGAGAACTACTCGGTGGAGATTCTGCTCATGATGTTTTCATGTTGTGATCATGTCTTCCAGTTGTCAGTTTTGATTATACAAAACTGAGTGATCACATGAGTGGTCTTCTCCTGTGGCCAGTGTGCAAGAAACCAACTCACTTGGTTTCATCTCTTCCCTTTCATGATTTGAAAAATGGCACATTGCTCTTTCTGAAGTCACTGGAGGGATGGGGAATATCACATCTTCTGAAATCACATCTGCACAGAGCTTTTGAAAGGGGCGGAGGGGGGATTTGATGCACTTCTGAACTCTAAAACATTCATGCCAGACATTCTGGTCTTGTGTTATTCTTCCACTCTTTGTAATCCACACTGCAGAGGTGATCTGCCAAGAATCAGCACCACCTATGCAATCTAGGAGACTGGTTTCCTGATTCTAAAGGGGGTGAAAACACTTCTTTACTGGTGATGGGGGAATCCACATGGTTTCCATTTATCTTTGTAGCAAATAAGGCTGCTGCATAGATATATAGAAACTATCCTTATTCTTGTGGTGTTTAGATAAATGACTGAGCACTTTTGTCCCAGTGTGGAATGGGTGACAGGGATGAGTGCCAGGAGCAGGTCAGCAACAACTGACACAGCTTCAGTAAAGTTAACTCTTTATTTAAAGAAACAAGACAGTCCAAGGAGGCGAGGCCAAGTGAACACAGCAACTCTTTCTGGTAAAATTGCCCCTATGAGGCAGTTGCAAGGACTGAAGGTCTTTGCCTTTCCACAGCTTCCTAAGACTCCTCCTCCCCTAGTTTTTAAATTGAGCAGTTGGGTTATCTTTAAAAACTGTTGATCTACTGTTCCAGTTCTTTCTTACTATTGCAAGAGACCTATGTATCTGAGGTTCCCCCCCCCCATAATATTCCTGCCTTGGTGTGGTTGCATTTGCCTACCCTCTTTGGGAAAGGAGACTTGAGGTTGTCTTCTCAGGGGGATGTCTTAGGGTCACATGGATTCATTGGAGCAGTCAGAGAGAGGTGTGTGTTTGTGTGTGTGTGTGTGTGTGTGTGTGTGTGTGTGTGTGTATCCTTTCTAAACCACATAAGTGTCCTGAGTCTTATTTCTGAGTGTGGGGCAAAATGGTAATTCCAACAAGGGAGAAAATCTCCTACTTAGTAGCAATAAAATGGGTTATATTTATTGGCACTCCAGTGCTGACATACAGTAGATAAGATATTCTCGAAGGGCCTTCTCACATGAAATTATAAGCTGTTCATTTTTAAACAATGACATAACAAAACACTCCGCTATTCCTCTCAAAAAGATGAAAATAATTCCTTGCTAAATAGGACATGAAGGTTGTTGAACTAATGCCTATTACAAAGCATAAGGCTTAATGGCAAACTCTGCAATGTTGTTTAAGTGAAACATTTGTCTAAGGGCCCCAAGGGATAATATAAGTGTAATTTGCATCTCTCTCTATGCCATTATTTACCTCTATCTTTATCTTTCTACCTACCTATCTATCTATGACAGTAGGAGTAAAATGATACCTTTTGAAATGTACTTCCGTTGTATAAACTTTGAATTACAGAAAGAATATGCTGAGATTATGTTTTCTGCTGGAGCCTAAATGTTATTAAATCTACATTTGATTGGTTATTTTAGCAATATTGGTTATTTTAGCAACACTATGAAAGAATTGTCTCCACTCCACCCCACTGCATGCTCAGATTCATGTTGTTAAAGTTCATAGCTGCGTATTGATATCATTATATCATATATTTGGGTGCAATGCAGTCTGTTTCCAAACTTGGTCTGGATAAGTTCAAATTACATTGGGAAACTAACAGAAGGGGAATTTTTTTTCAGAAGAGCACCAGCATCTAACTGTTGCTGTCAGGCTTCAGGAAGCTTCAAATCCAGACACAAAAAACATACAGTGGTACACACAGGCTTATTCTCAAACATGGCAGGTACATGACCCAGACACACAGTTTCACATGCATAACGCAGTCTGGAGACCCTGGACCTGACTTGGCTTTTATTGTTTTTCAGTTGCTATACTTTTTGTCAGTGGGAAGAGGATGAGAAGCAGCTATCTCCCAGGTAAATGGATCTGAGTTAAGCTCAGGTTGCATGGGATTGGCAAAGTGCTGCCAGCACCTGGCACTTTGGCTGGTAGCTGCTGACGGGATTATAATCTGTGGTGCCTGTCAAGGAGTGTATGCCAGGCAAGGTAAGCTCAAAGCTCAAACTGCCCTGACCTCCACAAAATAATTACTTGCTGCCTGACTTCCACAGCATCATTCAGAGTAAAGATGGGGGGGGGGGATTTGATCCAGGTGGCATTTAAATGTGAACCTATCTCATTTGCACTTTCTGAACATGAGAACTGACTGTCAGGGACTGGGCAGAGGAGGAATGGTGGAGACCGCCTCCCCGTCCTGACCCTTCCAGGGAAGAGGAGGAGAAAGCGGGGCAACAGCTGACGGACACAGTGTTATTGGAAAGCCTTTCAGATCCCCCCCCCCGAACCCAGCAAGTCTTGAAAATAGGAGAGCAAAGAGCTCAAAAACAGAGGGCACTTGGCAGCACCCGTAGAAGTGACAAATGAGGAAGTGGGAGAGATGGTGTGTGTGTGTGGAGATTCACTCGGGACAACGCCATTATCCAAGAGGCTGGGTTCTATAGCCTCTCTCTGTAAATATTGAATAAAAAAAGGACAGTAAGAAACCTTCCCTTGTCTTTATACATTCCTGGGCAACTAACCAGGAGCCGCTAACAGGATCCTGACACTGAAACACAGTCATCCTTCAACATTCACACTTCTCCTGTGAAAGTATGGACAATCAGCATAGCACCACTCAAGGAAATATGCAAGCTGCAACAAGCAGCTGATTATCAGGGCTTGTATAGTTCCATGTGCACTGCAGTGCTTTGTAAGTCCCCAACAATCAGCTGATTGTCCATGTGGGCAAAAGCAAATCAGCTGATGTCATTGTGATGTCACACAATTGAGAAGTGGGGGTGAGGGGTGAAGAAATAAGGATCCAGGGTGAAGAAATAAGGATCCAGGCTACCCACATAGGTCCTATGCACTTGATAGGTAGCAGTAAACCATTGCAACCAAATTAGTATTAGCTCTCAGTAGTGCAGGACAGAAGTGACTCCTTCAGAGGCTAAGGTTGACAATGCACTGCTCAGTGTTGCATTGTGCACTGCAGCTGCAAAGCGTATCTTTAAAATTATTTATACTCTGATCTAAAAAGTACTGTAAGTTAATGTGCTATCGAAGCACAAGTATGAATTCACCCACTGTCTTAAGTTTTACTATAAAGTAATAAAGAGCCATACTCAGGGGGATACCTTCTGTTCTTCCAAAATGGTATTGAGAGATAAATTTTAAAATAGACATGCTTTTGGCTTTCTCTGAATATAGTCTGAATGAATCATCTTTATGAAAACTAAATGAATAAATCCTGGCATAGTTATTTCTTATTTAACTACTCCCCAACTGTTAAGAGCAAACTGAAATCTGTTGCATGTGATCGCAGTACCTGATAACAGCCGGATGTGAAAAAGTACATCAAATGCAAGACCGTGTAGCCCAGAACTAGGTCTGATATTTCAGAAACCAGTTCAAAATCTTTTCTTTTTCTTGCTCACTAAAATGTTCCTATATATAGGTGCCATGAATAATAAAAAAGTTCCCCGAGGCCAAAGTGGATGCGGTCGTGAACTGTCTGTCCCATTTGTGAACTCAAGACGACACCATCAAAGTGTTTACATCTTCTTTGGTGAATATTTGAAAGCATTCCCCTCCCCCCCCTTTAAGAGCTCTTATTACTCATGTAGGAGAAGAATAGAATTTTTTTATTCCTCGAAATAGTTGATCTCATCTTTGCTTTCTCAATGTTATCTCAAGGCAGCGCTCCACCAAAGCAAACATTTTAAGAGCCAGCTCAGCAAGCAAGTTTTCCAAATGTAGTTATGAATTCCGATCATGTCAGGTTTCATAGGGAAGGAAGGCATCCCCTTAAAACTTGAATGCACCTTAGAACATTAACCTTTTCAATCTTTACCTCAGCTCAGGGAACCTAGAAAATGCCACTGAGACTGAATATATTTGAACATGTGTTCAAATATGAATATATTGCTTTGTAATTCCAGCTTATTTATTCTGAAATGCCTGGTTAAATGCTGAGTTGAAATGCTTTACCAAAACCTGGTTGGAGGATGCCACCCTGACCCTGGTTCTTAGGTTTGTGTCATATTAGCTTTGAATTAGGAGGAAGCAGAGCAGAGTCACAGTGGTTCATGATAGAGTTTCCATCACCAAACAGTGATATGCACTGAAGCAGAAAACCAATACTGAGTGCTTGTATATGGTGCAGGGCAAGAGATAAATAACACATATGGTGCAAGGGTACCTACTGGCCTTTCTGTCTAAGTTGTTGCAGCTTGTAGGTGGTCTTGGCCATGAGTACTGTTTATGAGTTCTGGGGAAATTTCCCAGTCTTGGAGAAATTGCTAATGCTGAGACCTTGTAGGTGGAGACACACCAGAACTTCATAGCAGCTGTAACAACCTTGTGGCTATTGCAGTGGCCAAAAGCCCAACACATGTTGCAGGCCATGCACTGGATTCAGGTTTATATTAAGTGGGGCTGAGGTTAAAATGGGGTTCAAGAAAATAATAACTTCTCTGTTATAGATATACTCATTGCCTGGTGAGGTCACTGAGGGGGAGTACCCAATATCGCCAACTCACAAGTCACTCAAATGCCATCTGCTATCTTAAATGACTACTCATTTTTCCTTTCTGCCTTGTATCCCTCAAACTTCCTCATAGAACATATGATTGGAGCCAGTTCTCTACCCAGTTTCCAAACTCTCCTGTTCCCTTTAAGTTTTTGTCTGAATCATTTAGAGTTCAATAAAATGCAAGAGCAAGTAATATACATAAATTATCCTAGCCTCTCTCTATCTTTCTCCTCTCCTCTTATTCTGCTGTTTCCCATATGTAGAGTTTATGTTCAAGGGAAACACCAATTTCCTAATTGTAAAGGTACTCTGTAAAATGTTATGAACAATGATATAAATTAAAAGATCATACTTACTTCTTATATATCCAACCAATCACTGCATTCTGAAAGAGAGGGAATCCTGCAGATATCATCTTACTAGGAGGTCCATTCCATAAAATATAGGAAGTGGGCCTTTACTGTGGTAACACCTACCCTTTGGAATGCCCTCCCACTGGCTACCAGTCAGGTGCCAGCTCTACTGTCTCTTCAGCACCTACTGAAGAACTTCCACAAGCCTTTTAAGTGTAGGAAGGTTTACTTTAGCTAACTTAGTTGGTTTCTAAGCTGCTACTGGAAGGAATTTTTTTTATTTATTTTTTTTTACTTTAGCAGAGTTAAACAATCCCCTTTATAAGTTTATGCAGCGAAAGTTTATGCCATAATAAATATGTTGTCTTTTAGGTGCCACAACATATTTGGTTATTAGTGGTGATTTTATCATGGGGGCAGAATAAAAGATGGAAGTAAATTAATATCACAATTTTAGGAGTAATAAAAATCCCTATGTGCCTTTAAAAGTTCTCTCTCTCTTGTAAAAAAAGGAATAGCCCGATTAGATTTAATCAAGTGGCCCAGAGCTGAATTTATTTATTCCGTGACCAATTCCAAGAGCCCGCATTCTCCCCCTCCATAATTTAAAGATTTCTCTGTAACTGTCATCTTGCCTTATTTGTTGGTGAATAATTAATTCAGGTTCTGCACTCCTAACCAGAAGAGGTTAGATTAGGTTAGAGCTATGATTCATATAGCCAGACAAAAATAAGCCATTAAAAAAAATCCTTCTGACCAGAATACTTTGCATCCAGTTAACATGCATCTTAAACAACAAGTGCAGTTGTGAACTTTCTGTGTAGGAAGTCTTCATTGCCAGTGGTGTTATAAAACGAACTGCTAGGCATTTGCTTCCATGGAATAACAACCGTAGGCACCAAAAAAGAAAAAGAAAAACAGCCCTCAGCAACTGTGTGGATATGGGAGGATTGTGGAACCACACAGCCTCTTTCATTTCTTCCTGCTTGTCTAAAAAAACCTGCTAGTTTCAGGTTCCCTCCCAAGCAGCTTGGATATCCTATAATGTATTAAATTCCTTGGCAGTTATGTGGGATTAAAAACTATTCAGAAAATGTCCCACTCTTCTGTGGAAGATTTTCCGTTTCTAAATGACATGCACTTGTTAAATAATATTAATAATGAGCAATGGCCATCAGACTGCTGTTGTTAATTAAGTTTTTGCAGGTTGACTAAACCAAAGAAGCTTAAATTTTACATGCATGCACAAGCTGCAATTCTCTGCACACGTACTTGGGAGGAAGCTCCAGGGGCATGCATCAATGTAAACATGCAGAGAACTGTGGAGGATAACAGTTTTGTTTTCTTGTAAACCAAAAGTACTCATAAACACTGAACTGAATTCAAATTTATTGTGGACATCAGATAATTTGTTGGTTTAAGATTTTCTGGAAAACTCATAGCACTGTTCATGTGTCAGAAATTTGGCTCCTATTCTCTGTTTCTTGCTTCTTAGACTCTGCTTACCTGAATTCCATGTACGGTATGTTTCCTTATCAAGGAAACCCCCAAATGCTGTAATATTTCCTCAGTTTCCACCTGTGGGAAATAGGAGTAACCTTGTACATGGGAGTAAGCAACAGTGGGCTGTAGAGAAGAACTCTGACAGATTGTATGTTGCCAGTTATATGGCAGAGTCCTGTGCTACTATCTCAACCTGGAGAGAAAGTGCTTGAGATTAGCAGAGTCTGTGTTGTAGTGGTATTTTGTTATTTAGGGGCTATTCCCAATGGTAATCCTTTAAATGCTAGATTAAGATGCCAGGTGTGGGGGATCTTTAGCCTTCCAGCTACTGCTGAACTACAGGTCCCATCATTCCTGGACAATGGTTATATTTGTTGGGGCTGATGGGAATTGTAGTTCAGCAACATCTGAAAGGTCAAATGTCAGCAGAAATAAGGCAGCAAGACCCCAACCAGAGAAGAAAGAAGGTAAGACAGGTAAGAGGAGAGAGAGCAGAATTAAGAGATAAAGGCAAAACTAGGCACATAAACTGGAACCATAGGGTACAGGTAGGGAACCTGTGGTTACTGTTGAATTCCAGCTGCTACCAGCCCCAGCCAGCATGATCAATTCTTAAGGATGATGGGCGCTGGTCCAACAACAACTGGAAAGCCACTACTTCCCCATCTTCACAATAATGAATCAGGACAGAAGCCAGTGACAGAAGAGGAACGAAGGAGAATGGTGGAGGAAGCAAGTTACAGGTGGAAAAAAATGAAATGAATTACAGAGTTATGAATGGAGGAGTGGGTGAAACTGAGAAGCATGCAAAACCAAAATGAAGAGTCCTTAGCCAAGACAGGAAAGAGTAGGATATGAAACCAGCCTCTTTCAAATAGATAGAAGGGAACAAAAAAGAACTTTTTTTGGCAGTGTTTAAAATGACACAGTATTGTAGTAACTCGGAGAAAAGGAAAGAGAAGAGCAAAAGACTGCAAAGTTCTATACTTCAAGATCATCGGAAATGGAGAACAAAGGACAAGTGTCAGATTAATTGGAAGCGGCTAGTACAAATAATCCTCAAATCACTCACTTTCGTATAATCCCATTGTCATTACTGATTCTGGTACAAATGGCTCCGAAATTGTAATCATTCTTACAATCCTTAACTGATAGCTATTTATTTTATAGCTAGAAAGTCCTTCGCTTAACACTGAGACACACATCAATTTCAGACGTATTGCTAACACATTCAAACATAATATTTAAAACATGGAAAGGCTGACTTAGATTAAGTCATAGAATGAAATCCAAACCTTTTGGACAACCTATCTGGACTTGGATCTCCTTGCTTATGGGTTCATTAATATAATTCTGCTTGGAGCGACTGCCAGGAGTTCTTATAACATTCTTCCACATTTGTATATAGGAGTGGTAAAACTACCACTGTGAGAAAATATAATAAAGGTACATTGGCAAATGAAACTAAGTTCTGAAATTCATAGTGTGGGATTCCACACTTGCCAGACACTACCTGCTTCAAAAATAATTCATTCCACCATGAAAAGAACTTGTATTCTATTTTAAAAAAATAAAATAAAATCCCATAACTGTAATTCTTACATCCAACAAAAAAATTATTTAACCTTCCTCTATAATATTGGCTGTAAAATAAGGTGGTATTGTTAATTATGAAAATATTAAAACAGCTAACTCTCCACCACTGTTTATTAATATTATATTGCCCCTCTGGTTTTATACACATTTTACTTCTTTCAATACCCTAAGTTCTCTTCCTTTCACTCACAGGCTCCCTTTGTTATGCTAAAAAGAAGCATGTTGAAACTGTTCAGATGCAGCTCAAAGGAAATTGCCTGAATCTAAACTGGAGTAGACAACATGGTGCCCTGCAAATGTTGCTGGACTGCAACAGTATCACCTTTTGACATTGGCCATGCTGGCTGGGGCTGTTGGGAGCTGGAGGCCAGCAAGAACTGCCGGCTACCACATTGACAAGGCTTGCTCTAAGCCCTAATTTGGGTGGGCAGGAAAGAACATCTCTGTGGTTGCATCATTCAGCATAAAATAGCCATAGTTCAAAAAGCATAAGCTTTGACCAACATGATCATTTCCCCCAAAGAAACAGGATTTCACTTTTGCCTGTTTCAGAAGTCTGAGGGAGACTGGGCTTCTGTGATGGTTGGCCAGTTTTAGACTTTTCAAAAGAAAGAAATATACCTTTCTGGACAGGCTTCTGGTGTGTGCATGCCAGCAGTGAGCAAGAACAGAGGCAAAATTAGGCAGAGCAATGAATGTAAAATTTACCTTGGTAGGGTAAGCCAGTTTGTGCACCCATTCATGCACACCTCTTTTCCTCCATCATAGAAGCAAGAAGGAATAGTTCAATTACCTTGAATTCTGGTTCAAGGACAGATTCCAGACAGGCAAGAGTACACAAAGCAGAACCAGGATGGCTGGGGAGGAGGTGTGGCCTGGGGAGAGTCCTGAGGGCTAGGTAGTGATGCCTGAGGTACCTGACCCTGTATTAAAGGGGCAGAAGATGCTTCTACTTTCAAGAAGGCTTCCTCTTTAAGACAGTCTTCAGAAAACGTATCACTATTAATCTATTTCACAATCCTTGCCAACAGGGGGATACTTTCTATTTTGCCTGCCATATCTAAGTGGAAGGAAACAAGTTCTTGCCTTAATCATTTCCGTTGGGTTCATGTATTACTTCGTCCCCAGATGCAATTAGAATAGCAATGGCTCTTGTTCCTATTATATAGTGCCACCTGTGTGCCAGGCACTGGACTGGACTAGCTGTGCCCCAAGGGCAACGTTTTAATCATTTTAATGTAGTGAAAATTAGATTGCAACAGACAGACATTATCAGAATGGAGGATGTGGAGAAGCCAGCAACTGGCAATCAGCTGAGGGGATGAAATAGACAAAGACAGGCACAGAAGAGCAATAACAGAGAGGCAGAGAGGAGAAGCTAAATTGCCAGAAATAACAGTTATGTGGTAGATATGGGCAGTTCAGTCTATTTCTGGTCCAGGTTACTGTCACATGTGTTCATTCATCAGTCCCTTTCATTCTGCTTCCACATTCACTTGTGAGATATTTTATATATATATATACACACACATACAAAAATTCACACTTAAGTACATGTAGTATATTTGAATGTACTTTCTCTTAAAATATGCATTGCTGTTGAATATTAAGGGGAATGTAAGTTGCATGGTTAATGTGCATAACAAGCAACCGCTTCGTGCATTCAGCAGCGCTCTGGGAAAATGTACATGTAATCTTTCCATGAAGAAGGAATAGTGTACATTCCCCAGTCAATATAAATAAGTAGCTAATTGCCACAAATTCAAATACAAAAACCATGCAATGTAATAAACTGTCATATTAATCAGAAATAGGACCTATTTTGGCAAATAAACTACACACACACACACACCTTAGATCATAAGGGAATGATAGATTGGTTTGGGAAAGGGTTTGTTTAAAACAACAGGAATAAAACCTGGTTCTTAAGAGGGAAAGCTTTATGGTGAAAAGTAAACTGAACCGAACTGGATGCTTTGTGAAACAATGCTCTTGCTGGTGAAATAATACAGTATATTGCATGACATTTTAAAATGGCAACGTTTTAATTTTTTTAATGTGGTGAAAATTAGATTAGCTTTAATGTCATGTTTTATTTGCTCGAAACGGAATGTGGATCTGGGGAGCCATATAGCCATACTTGATATTTCATTGAAAATGCTCGTTTACTTAATTGTAAAGATTTGTTGCTGCATACCCTGTAGTATTGTTTTGTGAAGCAAAAAAAAGCTTTGAAATTGACAGCCAACATTTTCTCCATGTGCAAGCTAGTGTATAATGTGCAAATGAGAGTTTAAAATGTCCTCCATTACTTTTGATTTGCAAAGGCCAGGGGAGCATCTAATACTGCAGAATGTTCAAATGGCTCGTGGGTGTTGCTTCGGAATGGAAGAGGAAGCTCCCAGACATCTCAACAGTGTTCAAATACAGTGGTGCAGTTTAGGCATGAACCAACATAAGGAAGAGTGGGGCTGGCCTGCCTCCAATATCCCTGTCAGTAGTCGTTGAGGGGGCTGCTTACTAGGCTTCCTAATGCAGGGATCACCACTGCTTACCAAGAGGGGGAGTGGTCAGGTGGAGGAGAGGTTGGGGTAATGTGAGTGCAACAGCAGAGCCAATTCAATGCCCCTGCCAAAGCGCCCACACAGTGACAACTTTTCCACCACCCTCATCCCTTCCCCTCTCCCTCTCGGTAACCGGTAGTGACCCCAGCATGGGAAACCGGGTAAGCAGTATAACCCCAACTTGCCCTGTCCCACTGACCACTGTGGTCCCCTGAATATGCTGCTTTCAACCTGGCCTTTAAGTAGAAAGCCAAAGGGGGTGACCAAATCATCCATCATGTTTTGTTTTGTTTTGTTTGTGACCTCATCAGGAACATTGTAGAAGCATAGTGGTGGTGGTCTAAATGGACAATTGGCCTGACCTAGTACAACAGTAAGAGTTATTTGGCAGTGGAACAGACTCCCATGAGAGATGGTAGACTCTCCTTCCTTGCAGATTTTTAAGCAGAGGTTGGATGACCATCTGTCATGGATGCTTTAGCTGAGATTCCTGCATTGCAGGGGGTTGGACTAGATGAGTCTTGGGTTCCATCCAACTCTAAGATTCTTTGAAAATTCTTAGTAGCTTATCTGAGCATATCAGGCTGTGCTACTGGTCAGCTGGACCCTGGTTGCATATGGAAGAAAAAACATTCAGACTTCAAAAATGATGACTTATCTCTCCTAACACCTTCCAAGAAAACAACAAAGGTCATTGGCAATGCAAACTGGTTCTGAGGGAGGAAGAGGACAGAAAAAGATAGCCATTGCTATTCAGACCAGTGGGGAACTGTTTCCCCATAAAGTCAGTTAGGGATCACATCTGATGGTGGCAGAACCAGATCTGATGATAGGTTTAGACAGAGCCCAAAGTGGACAAAGTTTGCAGCCCTCCCTCTCTTGCCAACCCTTCCTTCCCTCTCTCCCACTCACCCACCCACAAACTCACATACTTTCTGTCTCATGCTCAGTCTGTGGTTCCCCATCTCTCCATCTGTTTCACCTTTCTCCCCTCCTTAAGTGATCACTTGCAGAAGGTCTCATGTGGTCCCAGAGCTGCAGGTTCTTCTCCCAACGTTTATTTGTTTATGTATTCCTTTTACTGCAGATTGTCTGGGAAATGCATACAGAGGCCCTTGAAGTGGACACTGCTGGAATGGGAGGAAGAGAAACCACAGAGCCTGTGGGGACCAGGAGGTGGGAGAAGGAGGTATTTGTCCAAACAGCAATTATGACAATCTATGTCAAAGCCATAATACTTCTGATGGAAATAACCATTGCACTCAATTGAAACTAAAACAGAAGTTTTTGGCAATGGAAACTAATTAGTTTTCCTACATTGGAAAATGACCAGGGCACAGGTTCACAGAAGTGAAATTTTGAAGTGGCCTCTTTACAGCAGTTCAGGGAGCAAACATAACCTCATTAGTCTTTAAACGGTGCTCAATATTTGAGCGGTTTATTATGTGATTAATTTTAATCTGGGTTGGAGTTTTATTTTTAAGGAATAATATATAAAGGGCAGGAAGCAGTTTTTCACTAACACTTTGATGCTGTTTTCATACGATTAAGGCATCAGAGACAGTTATATAGCTAGAGGTATTGGACAAATGTCTCATGCGAAAACTGAAGATGTGGGTGGCACAGTTCACTTGCAGTTCCTTAGTAAATGTTCCTTTCCCTTCAGGCACCACTGAGATGGATGAAATGTCAAACAACAGCCCCTGTAGCTTTCTGATTGTGACACTTTATAATTTCTATGATTTTACACTGTGTGTTTTTTTTTAAATGATGCTGGCTAATGTGATATAATTCTTTGGCTGTGAAGGGTCTGACTGTGAAAGATCTTGCTACAAAATTTTGAAGTGTCCTCGAGTCCTGTGAGGACACCCACAGCAGAGATCCCAAAGTGCTCACGGTTCAGTTCTACTTCACACTGGAAGCAGGTGTCATTTCCCATAGATAGAACACCAATAACAACAAGTCTACTGGTAAACTCCACTGTCCATGTCAATCCCAAGCAATATGAGCCGGTAGGTGACCGTTGTGGCATGGAATGTCCCTCAACCAGCAAGAGTGATGATCCAATCAGCATGCCCCCACACCAACTCTATGCTCATTTAAATTCTTCTCAGAAAAGTGTCTCTACTTTGGTACAACCCAAAGGAAGCATTGTCATGCACACCCACACAAATATATGTTTTTCTCTTTTTAAAAATGACACAAGCACCAAAGGTTTTGAACCACTTTAAATCTTAATATTATCTATTGTTTATTAAATATGAGGTTGCCATACCTGCAGTGTGCAGGTTTGAAGCTTGTTTCACTTGTCTTGAAATCTGGTATTATTACATAACTAAAGGTAAAGGTAATGGTAAAGGACCCCTGGACAGTTAAGTCAAAGGCAACTATGGGGTTGTGGCGCTCATCTCTCTTTCAGGTCAAGGGAGCCTACGTTTTTTCTACAGACAGATTTCTGGGTCATGTGGCCAGCATGACTAAACCGCTTCTGGTGCAACGGAACACTGTGACGGAAACCAGAGCACATGGAAATGCTGTTTACATGACTATGAACTACACACATAGGCCCCAACAGCTCTATATCACAGTACCATACCAGTTTAAGCAGTCATGGCTTCCCACAAAGAATCCTGGAACTTTTGTTTGTTAAGGGTACTGAGAGTTGTTGTGAAACCAGTTCGCCTCGCAGAGCTACAGTTCTCCCAGTGGTTTAACAGTCAGTCCCTCTTCCCAGAGAACTCTGGGAAATGTAGCTCTGTGAGGGAAATAGGGGTCCCCTAACAGCTCTCAACACCCTTAACAAACAACAGTTCCCAGGATTATTTGGAGGAAGCAGTGACTATTTAAAGTGGTGAAATACTGCTTTAAGTGCAGATACATGCATAGATGCTGAGAGATGTGAAAGAGAACTGGGGTTTCCGGGGGCTGCCGAACAGGCAAACTCAGAGAAATTGGAGCAATTGTAGTTGTTCTCATGGATTTTGGCTCTCTTATGTAGGTAACCTGTGATTTTATAAGGTTTGATCCCAATGGTATAATAAATCTGTCTAGTTATTGCTGCCTGAAAGGTTCTCTCATTTCCAGAATGCACCTGATGTGCAGTCATGTTTTAACTAAACAACTGCTCTTTCAGCAGTTCCATGGCTCCTCAACCATTATAGTGTCATTATTATTGCAGAGTGAAGTATTCCTCCCTCTGAGTTGGCGTTGCGTTTTTCAGCTCTGTGAGTTTCCCCATGGAAACGGGACACACAGTTCCATACTTCATTATTGGAGCCCTTTCTAACATGTGTAACTGGATCATTAAATCGCATTAAAAATTAGATAGTCTCTGCATGCTGTAGTCAAGCATTTGCAGTAATATCAGGTAGCCTGCAAAACAGGTAAGTTTTAATGCTTTCTGTCGAAAGAAGGAGGTGGCACTGCCAGGGTTTTAAAAACACAAACAGCAAGGTTTTCCTTAACACTAAAAGCACAAGTCTGTGGCTTGATCAACAGGGCTTCTGCTTCTGAACACCCTTGCTGTTCCTCTGGAAACAGTTGCTAGTTTCTAATGTCACACGAACAATGGACTAACATTTTTGCTAATGTATCTGAAGGTCACAGGGTGAACTTCTATGGCTTCATTACTTAGACACACTGGGAGTAATGAGCCCTGGAATCCCTCTAGGCAGAGTATTTTGCATTTTTGAAAGTCACCAGCATAACCTGAAAATGTTGCCCCCTGATGATCTTCCTTTGTCCCAAAGGACTAGAGATGAGAAAGAAGGAAAGAGACTGAGGAGAATTTATGAGAGCAAAAACTTGGAAGGGGTACGGGGGGGGGGGGTGGAATTATACCAGATCTAAAAAAAACAAGTCAAAGAGGAACTAGATGTGAGTAGAAAGAACAATGAAACAGACAGCAGTGACCTTCAGAGTCTGTGCCAGGTAATCTAAAACCTGCCATAGCTCAACATCTAGGAAGTGATGGGTACATTCAGGGACTACCTGTATCCAGGTAAGGATTGCCTGACTCTTCTCAGCCTGAGGGAAAGTATTGTTTATTTAGCTAAAAGGTCATGCTAGCACAAAGATTAGAACTAGATTTGCCCCCCACACCTTTGCCATATCTGCTCTGGACGGTTGCAGAAAACTCCAGGACAGATTTAGTGTTTACATGGAGAGGAGATAGAGAGATCATTATGTTGCACAAAGAGAAATCCTTAACTTGATGCAATCATCTGCTCAACACTATGGCTAAATATAATCCATAATTTAATATATCTGTATTTGGGTTGTATTATATATTTAAATATTTTCTGTTTATCAGTTCACACATACATCCACACACAATTTTGAGGATGTGGAAGTTAGTGGGCTGGAGGCACTATACGTTAAGTATGAGTGCTTAGCTTTCTCCTCTTTATATATTGTATATAGTTTCCTTGGTGGGCCACTAGTTCCTCCACAGAAGGAACTGGTGGAGAAGAATAGTTTTTGACCATCACAAATGTCATCAGATTCCAGATTCCACTCCCTTGGGTTTTTGATATTTTTTTTTAATGATACATTAGGGCTTACACCACCTTTACAGAGTTGTCTTTGAAAGACAGATGGAGAGTCTTCCGCATTTCATTCCACTTTATTTTATCATCATCATCATATACTATGCTTTCATGCTGGTCATAAGAGCAAGTGCTAAAGCATGCTGCATGATAAACCTGACACTCCCATTGGTCCAATTGCACTGTCCAACCTCACACTGCCCCAGCCTCAACCAGATAAGCATCAATGATGCCAGTATCAGAGATATGGCTCCATCCCATCATGGGGACTCCTGCTGATTTGTATTGAAAGTAAAATGCAGGAATTAAAAAGCAACTCTCACAATAATCTCGGATGAAAATTTCATACTTATTTCAATTGGAACATGAAAGCTGGGGATAAGGCTGCATTGGATATAAGTAGGAATGGATGAATCTGCATTTTTCAGTTCTTTTCAGTTTTCCAGTCTTAAATTTTGTTCTGAATTAAAACATCAGTTTGTGTGTGTGATCATAAAAAACCCACCAGCAGTTTAGTGCATTGCATTTCCCCCCGGATATAAACATTTTAAATGCAATTTTCAAACATATATATTTTGCAAGCAATCTTCTTGCATGTTATTTTCACTAATGTGTGTATCTGAATGCCCACTTTCCCCTGATAGGGACATTTTTGAACACATTATTTAGTTGGAGGACTGCAACACAAAACCTGGAGAAGTGTGAATTTCCAAATATAACTGTCCCTGTCCCAGAGAGTGTGAATTAGGAAGTTTTGTATTAAAATGTCAAGCAAACTGAATTTGTCCCCCATCACTACTGAGGAATGTTCCACTGAACTCAATGGGGTTTACTTTGGTGTAAACATGTATAGGATAGCAGTGTAAAACCTTTAGGAATTGTTTTCTGGCTTACACCAAATGTATATTGTCTAGCATCAACCCAGTAAGTTATTTCTGATGCACTGCTTAGCCATTCCCTCAGCTTGCTACGTCCCCTCATCTGTTGAGGTTTACTTAAATCCACAGGAGCATATTTCATCTTTATCTATAATTCCCACATTGCTAGGCAGAAGAAATTCTACCAGCTACTATGCTACTTTTCTATTAGACAGGTATATTTCCAGATTTTTATCTACTTCTATTTGCCTTGCATTATATTCTGGTTCTCAGGAAGACACAATTCCTAATGTCTTCCTTCCTCCCTCCCTCCCCCCTCCAATAATTTCTACCCAAGGTTAATCACATATTGGCTTCAAATACCATAAAGCATTAATGAAGAAACAGCAAGAAACTTTTTAGTCACTTAAATAATAGCTCACATCTTGGTCGTGTGGTTTTGGTCTCTGTGGATCTTTAAGTAATATGTTCATCGAAAACACACAATTGCAGTTTTCCTCTCTCAAATACTCTTCAAATTATTTTTACAAATGGTCAGGAAGATTGGAGCAAACCACTTCTTAAATTTCACATCTGAAAGCTGCAGGTGCAAGAGATTCCATAGGAATCTCTTATAGGGTCTTTCTGCACAAATGCAAATGGATCCAGACAGTATCTTGATGATTAAAAAGTAAACTGCAATTATTGCATTTTCTAGCTGCAAGTGGGCGAATGAAATGAGCCATTATTTCCAGTTTACATAATGGAATGTTTTGCCTACTGTTCTAAAAATACTTGAGGCTCTAGGTTAGGAGAATGAATGTGACATTCAATTTCTTAAAAGAACTTTTTTGCAGAACAATAACTAAAGCCATTATCAAAGGTGCACATTTCTGCTATATAAAATATTGAAATACACTCCAAAGCTGCCCAAACTTTCTGAATTGGTTTAGGTGTTTGGTGTCATTTATTTTTAAAAAAATATATAATCAATAATGTGTGGGATCAGTTACAAATGTTATGACTTTTCTCTTCAAAGTAGTTCAAAGGCCATCTGTGTAACAAACCATAATGTGGGTCTTCCAGAAACCTTGTAGGCATGAGAAAACGTGTGGTTTCTTACTTGTTACTTGGCTTAAGTTCTCTCATACATCTTCTCAAAATCTCTCCTTTTACCTTATCTTTTCTAAAAGACTTGAATACACTTGTCTTTATTTCCATTTTAAATTGCCTTGGCTTCTCCTCCCATTTTCCTGCTGCCCAGACTGATTTCTATCTGAAGTTCTCTGGTGTCAGCTTGGACAATGAAGTTGTATCAGACATAGTAAGATTATATTGCTTTCCTGAAAGCCCCACTTGGGCTTGTTGCTAAGTAACAATTCAGCTTCTTATGACCAGAGTCGTACTAGAACTTTAAAATGTTACTACAAATCTCTCTCAGAGTATGATACACTAGATTCACAGGACTGCTCTCTTTTACGCTGACATGAATAAAATTAAACTGAAAGTGACCTGCCCTTAAAAAAGTAAATCTGGGCCTCTAACTTTCCTCCCTTCTCCTCACCTAATCACATTATACTTCCCTAATTCCCTCTCCTTCACATTCATCCACTCCCAACAGTTTGATTGTAGTGGTTAATCTTGCATTGCTGTTCCCCACAGCAGTTCCTTAGTGGTTTCTTCAGGACGTGTTCACATGTACTTCATCTTCTGAGTCATCAGATAATATGTCCTGCACAGATGTGGAACTGTAAGGATTCCAAATAGTTTGCAAACAAGCATAGCCTGCAAAACAATGGTCACTAACACACACACACACACACAGAGAGAGAGAGAGAGAGAGAGAGAGAGAGAGAGAGAGAGAGAGAGTATCCATCCTTCATAGACAATTTCCTTTCTTGCTACCACAGACATTAGTAAACACAAGGTACTGTGTTCTTCTGCCACCCAGTGGGTAGAAAATAACTCTCTGATTCAACTATCTCCATACCATAAACCGGTCATGAAGAAACGACAACATGTTGTGTCATTATTCAGGATTCACTCTACTAAGAATGATCTTGAGGCCACTCAAGCAATATAGTTGGCAAGTGTGTTAGATGTTGACCTGTATTAAAATCCTACTCAGTTTGGAACTCACTGCAAAGCCGTTGGCACACCTGTGACCTCCATTTGCCCCATAACCATACTCCACAGAGCTGCGACTGTATAGTGAGGATTGATAAGGATTACAAAAACCCCTGCAGGAGAAAAGCACTACAACAATGTTGAATTGTATATCTGTAATTTAAAATAAATGCTCTGAAGGCACACAAATAAGCTACCTTGCCGAAGCTAAGCAGCCCAGAGTTTCTCAGAGTTCTCTGTGAAGAGGGATTGGCTATTAAACCATTTTGAGAATTGTAGCTCTGTGAGGGGAATAGGGGCCTCCTAACAATTCGCAGAACTCTTAACCAACTACAGTTCCCAAAAATTATTTGGGGGAAGCCATGAGTGTTTAAAGTGGAATCATAGAATCTCAGTGCTGGGAGGGCCCTCTAGTCCCACCCCCTGCAGTGCAGGAAGAACCCTTTAAATGTATGGTGTGGTTGTGACTTGAATGATCCCCCACTCCCGAAACTCCATTCCTGCTCACTTACGCTTCTGGACAAGGATAGGCATCGGACACGCTGGACCAATGTCACAATTCACAGATGAACAATATGTTTCACTTTGCTATTTCCCCATTGCCTGTGACATTTTCTTCTTTGCCTTTACAAACAGCAGCTGTGTTTTTCTGTTCAGTAAGGGTAATTGACATAGCCTTTGCTTCTTTCTTTCTCCTTCTTTCTTTGCTTTTCTTGCTTTCTTTTTCTATTTTGTTCTTTCTTTCTTTCTTTTTTTTAAAAAAATCTTCTCTCTAAAGAGTGTTACCCATTGTGTACAAAGATTCCTCTGGCCAGGCTGTGGAATCCATATTAGGTTTCAGATATGCTGAGTTGGAATTAATACCACTGACAATTATAGCGTGAAATTGCAGCGTTGTGGATAATTAGCCATTCTTCCTATCCTGTATTTACTTAGCCAAAACCTGTTCTATAGTATTAATAGCTGAAGGCTACACATGTAAAAAGATTTTCAGTAATTAAACCTAGCTCAGGGAAAAAGGAAAAGGTTGGCTGACTTTAATTTAAGATAGTTCTCCGAAGAAGAAGAAGAAAACAGTGCAGAGTTCTCATACAGCTTGTAGACATTCACTTCCTTATTCGGTGTGGTAAAAGGAAATGAACAGGTTTTCACCTGGGGAGGTTAAATATGCACACATCTGGTGTAGGAAAGCTGTTCCATACAGACAGTGCTTTTTTCTGGGGGTACTCAAGAGTATGCAGCACCGACACCCTTTTCTCCCAAATGTTAAAAATTTAGCATTTACTGTAAGAACTCTATGGTGAGTACCAGCACATTTTTAATAATAAAAAAATACAGAGTTACTTGTTTTGTGCATAATTGGTTCTTCATATATAGATTTGCAAGGCATATAGGAGTTAATAGAAGTTTATAATCAATAGAAGTCACATATTTGTCTTCTCAGGATATTACAACTATATACCAAATGTTAAGAAGCATAGATTGTCTGCAGTGAAGTCATCTTACAGCAAGTGCCGTGGGCCATTTTACATCCCTCCACTCAGTTGTGTTTTGGTTTTATGCAGTGTCTCATCACTTGGGTCATTTAATGCACGACAGCAAGACTTCAATACTTCAATATTTCCATAGCTTCATGGGTGGAATTTGGGAGGGAGATGTGTTGTATACAATGGCTCTGGAGGAAGAGATGGGATAAAGTTGCTTTGCAGATATGAATCTGGGAGTTTTGAAGACACCTAACCTTTAACCTTTTTGCCTCTACCTGCTTTGGTTTTGCTGCCTCAAAGGAATGCTTAAAAAAAAACAAAAAACACCAAGACCACAACATGGGGGAAAGGTTTATACTGCCCCTCTGTGCCTGCTGTGATCATGATTAATGTTAGCCTTGCCAACCCCACAGGCCACTAATTTTATTTTGCAATAGTGCTAATTCAATATAAAGGTGCATTTAATGTCACATTTGAGGAATCCTTGACACACCATGACAGAAGAAAAAGAGTGCAATAGGAAATGCAGGGAAATGGGAGAGACTTATCAGTGGCATGGCACAAAATGTGCAGGGGAAAATTCTAGTTTCCAAGGTTCCCTATGTTTTGATAATCAGAGCTGCAACAGTGCTAAATTAATAAGCATGCCAGATGAATGATCAAACATCCAGAAAATATCAACTAAATAAACCATGCTACTGTGGTACCTTGGTTCTCAAACTTAATCTGTTCCAGGAGTCCGTTCGATTCCAGAAACCATACAAAGACCAAGGCATGGCTTCCGATTCGCTGCAGGTGCTTCCTGCACCCAATCGGAAGCCACGTCAGATGTTTGGCCTCCGGAAAATGTTCGTAAACCGGAACACTTACTTCTGGGTTTGTGATGTTTGGGAGCTGATTTGTTTAGGAGCCAAGCCTTTCAAGAACCAAGGTACCACTGTATTATCTTGACTATGAACTTCAATCTGAATTAGATGCAAGCGCCTCTCCAAGGTAACCATACATTGTGTAAGTACTACACCATTGAAAGTACATTCTTTCCCCCCCAAAGAATCATGGAATCCATAGTTTGTTAAGGATGCTAGGAATTGTAGCTCGGTAAGTGTGTGTGTGTGTGTGTGTGTGTGTGTGTGTGAATACAGTTCCCATAATTCTTTGAAGGGGGAAATGTGCTTTAAAAGTATGGTGTGTGTACACAGCCCGAGTTTGTAAGCTGATAAAGAAATATTTGGCAAGAAGTGATCTGTGGAATAATATATATTTTTCTGCAGCATTTTTAATGTCTTCTGAAAATTGAAGAGTTGGTTCTAGGATATAAAAAGGAAATTAAATATGGGAACGATGAAATGTTAGATGAAAGGAAAGCAGCTTGAGGTTTTCAAATTACAAGAAGGTTGAATTACAGCAAGTATAATTTGTGCATTTCCTTTTTTTAATCTAAAAACACATGGAAATTCTAGGTTTAAAAAAACAAACAAACCCTTCAACATAGGAACCTTATAAATTCATTTATGTGCCAAAGGCAAAAAAAAAAAGTAAGATGAAAGTCTTGCCTTCATTTGTGTACCATGTAAACTGCCTTCAATCCAATTCCCCAATATATATTCTCACAGCAATTTCATCCCTGATACCAATACATACTTCTGCCTACTACTCTCCATTCTCCAATATCATTCAAAGTGGGAAATGAACTATTTTAGTTGAATAAAGTTCACTGAACATGTTCACAAGCCTCTGAACTACATCTGAAAGTGTTCCCATAACTGCTCAGCAAACTAAATGTGAATTAAGTGATTAAATTCATTTTGGCGAAAACCTTCTAACAAATTCTAGGTCATCTTCATGTTCGTTCATTCCTCTGCCCAGCAGGAGGGCTGGACTTATAGGTTTCTTTTTTAAAAACCAAGTTAACAAGCAAAATGCAAAGGCAATATTGTAAGATTTATTAGGCAGATACGAAACTACTGCTGTTGCTGAAGCCACTTACAACTCAGCTATACAGCTGCAAATGTAAAATTTTAAGTGTGTTTTAAGTGCAGTACACAAATGTGACACAAGATAGCGCTGGTGAGCTAATGACATATTTCATATATATTTCAAAACTTTTTTGAAAAAGCATTTTCACAGGTTTTTTATATGTATGTAAACTAAGCCTTAGTCACTTAATCACTGTTGCTTAAGCAATCAGAAGTAAGGAATGTGAGACATACCTTACTGATTCCTACCTGCTGAAAGAATCACTCCATTTCAATAGGATCAGTTTGCAGCAAGAAGTAAAGGTACAAGATAAAGCAAATGATGACTTCTGCCTTTAACTGCTGTGTGACTGGCACAAATTAAACAGGGTACGCCTTTTCTAGTATGGAAATACACTTCTGGGGAAAACTTCACCTGTTGACCTTCTGTATGTCATATTACTTGTGTGCAATCCCCAATTTACTTTATGACCCTATACTTCAGCAGTTTCTGTGCCTCTGCCTAAATGAACCCGGGTGTACTCAACATCTAGGAAAGTGGAATGGAGGAAGGCAGGTGCTGGGGGGAACCTCTTTTTCAATGTGGTTGTGGCCTGCTGGACTCTTACAGGCTATATCCTGGCAGGAAGAAAGTGGTGTGTGTGTGTGTGTGTGTGTGTGTGTGTGTGTGTGTATGTGCACATGCATACAAAAATGGGAAATACTTAATTTGCATACTGATTCAAAATAAACATCAGAATATCTGGCTGCCAGTCTCTTTACATGTTTACAAAATGTTGTCTAAGTTAAACACACACACACACACACACACACACACTTGAAGAGCAATAATCATGCAGTATTCTTTGAATAAGAAAGGAAGATTAAAACCTGCATGAGTTCCACACTACACAGAATTACTAAAAGAATTTTGTGACACAAAGAAAATGCAAGGAGCCCATACTCCACATCAAGGAACTGCCTGCTGTGTCACAGCAAGAGATGAGCTCAGACTACATGACTAAATGCTTGCCCTGTATATACATAGCACTTTCAATGGCTTCCAAATTAGGTCCCTTTATACTCTACCAATGAAATGCTGTATAAGTGGGTAATTTTATGACACACCTAGCAGTGACTATTTTAATGGTAAAGTGAAAAATAAAGTAAGAACTGGCACAAAAGGTTAAGATATTGTCAAGGCTAAGAACGAATGCACACACACCTCACAAGAGCTTATCTGGGCAAATCAGAAGCAATCAACTAAAAGAAAGGAAAAAGCAGAGACTCCAATATCCCAAACTGTGAAGCCAACAGAGGGAACAAAACCAGAGAGAAACCATGCTGAGATATCAAATGGAGGCTGTCTGCGACCCACAGAGAATATTTGTTGCAGCTAAAGTGGGAACCTAGGAAATTGTCAGTTCTGGAGACCAAGGGAAAGACCAAAAAATAAAATAATGAGCAGGAACATTGAACAGGGCTGCATTGGCTTATTGTCAGAACTACATTTTCTACACATTGTCATATTGCCTAATTAACTGCAACTTCATAGTAAAAGTCAAGGTTGCTGTTTTGCTATTGCTGCATGCATCTTAAATAAGTTATGTTAAATTTCTCGAGCAAATTTAATTAAACAGGCCACTTATATGTGACCACAGAAATCAAGGGTTATATCACTTTACAGCAACACATTCAACGGCAGGTCTGAATACAAAGCATATTGCCGTCACATCGGAAAGAAGACTCGAGGCAAACGGCATCATGGGTAAACGTGTTATATTTATTAAAATATAACAAAACAGAGAATCTGGAAATGAACAGTTGGAAGAAATTAACCCAATCAAATATGTCTGTGCAGAGGATTTGTAATAAATGGGAGGACACAATCCCTCTTATTTCTTGAACAAGCCTGCAGCTGCATGCTGTGGTCATACAGCAAGTTTTCTTAAGATTCCTCCCCGCTGCTGAGTGCACCTTGGGTGCATGAACCTGACATGTACACCACTGCTCCACTGGCCAATGTTCACCCCAATGTGCCTGCCAGACCAAACCTCACAAACAGGCTGAGATATTAACACAAGCATTTCTTAAACCCTACCCAGATTAAATGCCAGTTAAACCAAATTCTAAAACACCATTCCAGCCATGCAGACAACACTCAACAGAGTGACATATGCAAAAAAAGAGGAGACACAAGGACTGTTAAGAGCTCCTCCTAAAATTGATGCTCAGTACCTGACAAAAGACAACTAGCAGCACCCACCCTGGTGGGAGGGTGGATGTCAAAAGGGGGAAGAGTGGGGGGTGGAGTCGGCATAAATAGTCTGGTCTCCACCTCTTCCTTATTGGGCAAAGTGCCCCACATGCCAAACTACATCTCTTCCCCTGGAGGAAACCAATTATGCTCTTTTTCCAGGGGAGGGGGGCATTGTAAATACACTCCCCTTGGAGGTGGGGATGGCATTCACATGCAAATAGGTATTTATGTCTCAAATTGATTGCAACTTAGCAATTTCTTTCCCCCACCCTGAATGAATACCATGGAAGAACATATGTGAGCATGGAGGAAGGAACGTTTATGTACAGAAAATATATGTATGCTTTAAATGTACCTTGATTTTGTGGAATGCAATCTATTGTCAAATGCAACGTTCCTTATTTTGCTGGAGTGGGTACGGGCAGGGGGACATCCAGTCAATGTAACTTCCTGTTCCACTGGTCTGGAGCATCCTCCCTCTGCATGTGATCTGGGAGATGGGCTTTATAACTATTATTCATCACAACTTGCCCTGCATCCTGCAACTTCTCTTTTTCATCACCTCATCTCATTAATAAATGATAAAGAAATTAGCGGTGCCTGAAGTGGAACAGGACCCAGGAAGCTAGAAAATATGTATACATTTTAAAGAAGGGAGGGAGGGAGGGGGCCATAATATTTCAGTAGCTGATCTAGACGTGTGTGGAAAATTGGAAGGCAGAACTATAGCGTTTGTTTTAAAATAAAGGGCATTTTTACTTTCCTGTGGTGTACAATAAACATACGCTTGACTGATCAATTGTAGTGTTCCAGCAGAGGATGTTGGATCAGCAGACAGAATTTATACTAATGCTCACTTCCATCACCATCAAATCAATTGTGTTGGTAATCACATTTGATCTGAATTAACAGGTGTAAATGATTAAGAATGCTTATCTGTTAACTGCATGGTGCAATGGGGGGGCGGGGTGGGGAGGAGAGAGAGTCGGTACTGATCTTTGGAAATGTTTTAACAGTCACTCTGAAACAAGGAAGTTAGTTTCCTCTATGATGCCAGGGTAGGAGAAATGGAATCTGTCAGTCATTAAAATGGAAGGCATATAGCACTGGGGCTGTCTGCAGAAGAAATTGGATTTCTGTGTCTGGGTCCTCCTGATTCCTTTTTATTCCACAAAGCAAATTGTTTTGCCGTACCTTCAGAATAAAACAGGAAAGGCTTCAGCTGACAGAGATAACATTAAAAGCTCATTAGGAGCCATGCATTGTATTCTCTGCTGAACAATGTGTATTAGGAGACCAGCTCTTGTAAAAGGCAAAACTCATTTTCAAAGCGTTATGCAATGCTAGGTGAATGCCCATTTGCCACTAACCTTTTTTTTTTAGCCCCCAGTGTATTCTCCTACCCCGTTTTCATTTTCGTTCTGTCCAAGACATCACATTTTAACATTTTATTGACAGTTATTTTGTTTCAGAAAAAGAAGAAGTTAGGCTACAGGAATCCATTCATGACCAAACAAGTATTTAAATGATTTCAATAAATTTCTCTGTGCACCCACACAAAACTTGATGCTGTTGCATATTTGTTTATACTTGTGTGCGTGTATAATTTTTTTTTTACCTGTATCAGCCAACTTCATGCATTATTTCTGCCCCTGATACATCAGCACATAAGGAGCAAAGAACATAGGAAGGGGATTTGGGTGTCTGAGCATCCATGGAAAGGTAGAATGTAAATGTATAAATCAATCAATCCTGAACAATGATGAATGAGCTAGCTAGTCTACCAAATGGATGGTTTGCCTGCATTGAAACAAAGAGATATATTAGATGAAGCTCTTAGGAGCATTTAAAACCAAAGTGGTCCAACTTTTCATACCAAGAGGACTGCAAGAGTGCAAAACACCCCATTCTGCCCCCCAGCCCCTGGCCCGTTCCACCCCTTTTTGTGACATCTTTGTGATGTTTTCAGCGTGAAGCGCACATGCATAAATGGGTGGCTGCCTGTTCAAAACAGTGAAAACATTATGGACACCTCCAGACTGTCAGGATTTGTGGGGATGGATTCAAGTGCATTCCAGAACTTTAGGTTTGCACAGTCATCATTGCTACTTCAATTATGTTTTCCCTGTGAATCAGACTTTTCCTATGGCACCTGAAGGATAGTCTAAAATAAATAGATAAATGAATAAGTAAATAAGTACCCATGTCAGACAAACTTACCCACCACAAACCGGATGACGGCCGCAATCCTCTACACACATACCTGCGAGTAATATTCACAGAAAAAAATGGAACCTACTTCTGATTAGAAGGGACGCGGGTGGCGCTGTGGGTTAAACCACTGAGTCTAGGGCTTGCTGATCAGAAAGTCGGTGGTTCGAATCCCTGCGACGGGGTGAGCTCCCGTTGCTCGGTCCCAGCTCCTGCCCACCTAGCAGTTCGAAAGCACGTCAAAGTGCAAGTAGATAAATAGGTACCACTCCAGGAGGAAGGTAAATGGTATTTCCATGTGCTGCTCTCTTTAGCCAGAAGCAGCTTTGTCATGCTGGCCACATGACCCGGAAGCTGTACGTTGGCTCCCTCGGCCAGTAACACGAGATGAGCCCCACAACCCCAGAGTCAGACACAACTGGACCTAATGGTCAGGGGTCCCTTTATCTTTACCTTACTTCTGATTAGACATGTGTAGGGTTGCCGTGTAGGGGAGATCTTTAAGCAGAACCTTGTTTCTCTGGGAATTTAGCTATTACTGGATCCATAGCCTTGTATTAAAAGAAACAAAATCACACAAAAAGGTCATCAGCCACAAGGGGCTGAATAAACTATTTAGCTTAGGTGTGAGTATATATTAAGTTGCCATGTTTATTAGGAATAAATATATACATATATTATATCAAGCAGCCACATGGTAGCTCATTTCAAACCTTTGATAGCATGAAGTCATCTTTTTGGGCTAATTTCTGTCTTTTTTTCTACTTCTGCTATTTATCTTTCCAACAAAGTTTAATAAAACTTGGGAATTTGATTCATTGAATGGTAGGCGATAAAAGAAGTGTTGGAGCCAAACCTCTTGGCTTTTGCTTTAAAATATTTAACTTCAGTGCAGATGTTTCAGCAGATAGAGGGGTTGGCTTTACCTGAAACATGTGGATTCAAATCAGAGCTCAGACATGGATTCCCTCATTGGGTGGTCTTACTTAACATGGTCTTTCACCCTCAATTTAACACATCGAAATGGAACAGTAATTAGCTGTAGTGCTATAACTGGATTTCCCCCCTGAAGATTGTCAAATTAATAATTGTGCCTGCCTGCATCATGCCTGATTTTCACTCTGTTGCTGGGGTGGCCAACAGGAACTTAAAGGAAGAATTAGTTCAGGGAGATCAGCGGTGTCAGAAAGGAGGTTAAACACCCCTCTTCAGAGTGCCATCATGGGTCAGATTGAAATTGGATCCTCTATGAGCAGTTTAGAGTAATAAAAAAGGGGGAGAAAGATGATGGTGAAAAGCCAGGAAATTATCATTCATCTCCTGGAGATTGCATCATGTGTGGTTTGGCCCTGAACCTTGGCAGTAGCAGTAATGTATTGCTAATACGAAGTCTGGAATCCTGTGGAAGAGAAGGGAACCCAGCATATTTATGTAACCTTGGACTCGGTAACAAGGGTTCCTGGACATCCTTTGCTTCTTTAACCCATTTCCTAAGTCCAACCCAAATGGCAATAACTGTGCTCAAGTGGGCAGGGGGATATCAGCAGAGGAAGCCAATATGGTGCCCACCAGAAGTTGCTAAATGCTAGCTCCCATTAATCCTAGTCAGCATAGCTAGTGGTAAGGGATAATGGGAAGTATAGTCTAATAGCATCTGGAGGACACCCTTGGATACCTCTGTTTTGCTCTATTCTGCCCCCTAGAAACCTGAGACCACAATTGGGATATCACACACACACACACACACACACACACACACACACACACGTGGTCCAACAGCAGTAATAGTTCAAATTAATTAAGAATTAAGAAAAATAATGTAGGATAAAAGGGGGTGGCAGAGAATGCAGGGAGGTGGCAGATGACTGCTCCCCACATCAAATGAGGGTGTACTTTGCGTGGTCACATGCAGCACCCTGAATCCTACACGGCTCCTAGCAGTAGTGCCTGGCATCACACACACACACACACACACACACACACACCCCAGGCTGGATACCTAGAATCATAGAATCATAGAGTTGGAAGAGACCACAAGGGCCATCCAGTCCAACCCCCTGCCAAGCAGGAAACACCATCAAAGCATTCCTGATAGATGGCTGTCAAGCCTCTGCTTAAAGACCTCCAAAGAAGGAGGCTCCACCACACTCCTTGGTAGCAAATTCCACTGTTGAACAGCTCTTACTGTCAGGAAGTTCTTCCTAATGTTTAGGTGGAATCTTCTTTCTTGTAGTTTGAATCCATTGCCCCATGTCCACTTCTCTGGAGCAGCAGAAAACAACCTTTCTCCCTCCTCTGTATGACATCCTTTTATATATTTGAACATGGCTATCATATCATCCCTTAACCTTCTCTTCTCCAGGCTAAACATACCCAGCTCCCTAAGCCATTCCTCATAAGGCATCGTTTCCAGGCCTTTGACCATTTTGGTTGCCCTCCTCTGGACTGCCTGAAGGTTCCCGCCCAACCTTGGACTGTCAACCAATCCCGGTGGGGGAGGCGTTGCCAGGGGAGTTGGCCAGGTAAGGGGTGGGACTTCCCTACCCACAAAATAGAGGGTGGAACTTACCTGGGAGATCACAGTCAGCTCCAGAGCTTCTCCCACCCCACCCTCCCTTAGTTAAGCTTTATTTTTCAGGTTAACTTCTTCACAGGTATGCTGGTGCTGGTATGAATTGGTCGCTGTTAAAGGGCCAGAAAGGAATTTCCCTGCATTGGCAGGTTTTGCCTTCCCAATAGCAAAACGTCACAACTTTGGTGGTTTCAGGCCTTGGGTGGAATCCTTTAGTCTTTCTTCCCTAAAATGGGGGGAGGTTTGTGAAGCGGTGACCCACGTGCGCCCCCCCTGCAGTAGCGACCCCAGGGTTCCCCGTTAAAGGGGTTGTTTTGAGGGGAGTCATTGGACATACACCGAGAGGCTGTCATTAGCCTCCCCCATGATGCGGCGAATGGGGGGGGCTCTCTGCTTGAACAAACATTCTCCAGAGCCAGTCCAATCCCCACTCAATCTGGATAAACCTGATGTTCCCCAGATCCCCAGCTGGAGACTGGGAGGGAGAAACGTCCAAGGCCTAAACCAAGATCTCCCTACACCTGAATCTTAAATAAAGCTGTGGCAAATTTAAACCCCATAACACAGTGTCATGTGTCTTTATTCCACGCGGGAGCTGACCTGAGGTTGGGGGGGGGGGTCTCCGTCTGTCCACACAAAGAGGGGTATGTGAAAGAGAGAAGTTAGGTCCTGGGTGCTTTTTTGCTTGGGCCCAACCTGACCACACTGTGGCATGCAGCTCCTGGCAGACTGCCTTCAAGAGAACACAGCCATCACTAGGAAAAAGGTTTCCCTGCTGTTAGATATCCCAAAAGAGCAAAACTCCTTATATGTAATTGGGGGGGGTGCAGTTTGTTGGTCAGTGTTAGAACACAAGGTCAATGGCATCTCAAGTCCACTATCCAGTTCTCACAGTGGCCAACCAGATGCCTGTGGGGAAACCAGCAAGCAAGCAGGACTTCTGAGCACAAGAGCACTCTCGCCTCCTGTGGTTTCCAGCAGCTGGTATTGAGAAACATTGCTGCTTCTGACCATGGAGACAGTGTATTGGGATTGTTCTGCCATAATGCAGAAAATAAAAATGACAGGTCTTGGAAAAAGTGAGAGGGGGGATGTTCTTTACTTCAGACTTTTGCACAGTTATCCTTTCACTATGCCTATTTAAGTCAATTCCCAGACAACATTGATGCCTGAAGGGATGGCAGGAGAGAAGAATGGTGCTACTTGTGTTTTTAGCTCCCTTTCTCCAGTCTCTTGGCTTTCCTGCTAGCACCATCAAACAATTTAATGCTAGGGGACCCAAAAAAGCTTTTTCCAAAACCACCATTCCCTCATTTGAGGTAGATTTCTCTCTTACCGTGGCCACAGGCGTCAACTCATGCACTGTTCCTCCATGCAAAGAACTGAACAGTAGTTAGCAGATCTTTAAGCCCACCTGAAAGGAGTCTTTGTCATTGTCACTTCACCACTCCCTGCCTTACAGCTCCAATCAGACAACCTGACAAGTCCAAGGAACTTCACTCTCTCCACTGTCCGAACTACTGGAGTGGTGAGATCAAAATGAGTGCTTCAGTTCAGAGAGAACAGCTCCGGCTGGTTATCAGGCCAGATTCAGAAAAGCCCTCAGGGGAAGGACAAAATTGTCTCGTGGAAAGAAATTTGCCTCTCCCAACTGCTCTACACTGGCTCAACTTTTCCTGCATGCTCACTTATAAAATAACAGGAGACTGCCTCTGAGGGGGAAGGTGAAGCAAAGACTCACAGCTGTCAGTTAACGGTCACTTGCAATGACCTTACTGCCTGTATTTGTAGGTTCATCATCAAAGTAGACAACTTCCCCAAAGTGTTTTACAGTTCAGAAATATGGTGGCTGCCATATCCCTCACAGACAAATGAGCAAAGAAATATCATCAAGACCAGTCATTCCCAGGAGATATTGCCGTGACTACATTGTTTTCAATGCATAGCAGAAGACCCATGTGCTAACTGGCCACTCATGAGGGGCTGAAATTGCTTTCTGAAAAGCACTAAGTGAAGACAGAGAGACAACCCTCAGGTCAATTTCTAAGCATTCAGACCATGGGCCACCCCATGCATTGTATTATTTAAAAGCTAAAAAAGATGTGCAAATTTTTATTTGTTTATTAATTTTCCAATTTACACATTACATCAATACAACTTTTATCTTAATCTTACATAGACTTCCCGACTTACCTTCCATTGACATCCTACTTCAAATCCTTGGTTTGCTACAACTCCTTACATTATCTCTTTTCTCCCTTTATTGTTTCCCTTTTCTTTTCCTTTGTCTTGTCTACTGTTGCTCATAAGCTCATGATGCCACTCCTTTTAAAGCATTCTTCAAAAAGCTCCCACAAGCCTCTTGTTTTCTTTTCCTCATAATTTCTTATTTTGGCCATCAAGTTCGCTAACTCAACAAACTCTATTAACTTCTGCAATCATTGTTCCTTTGTCGAAACAATCCTTTCTTTCCAGTTTTTTTGCATAAGTTATCCTTGTGCTAAATTTGCAGGGTGTGTGTGTGTGTGTGTGTTTTGTTTTGTTTTGTTTTTACTCTAAACAAAAGGAATAGGATGGACTAGAAGGCATGTTGATGTTGTTGCTAGTGCTTAGAAAGGATTAGGGATTTTAAGTCTGCTCAATCTACAAAATGCAGGAATTGTCATGTGCAGGACTATGCGTATGCTGCTGTTCCATTGAATGCACTGCATACAACTGTGGGTTGGACTGGACAATATGCACCCCTTCCCATTTTTACTGTTATAAATGCCTGCCATTTCTCTCCACACAACACAGTGCTCTACCTCCACAATTCCCCACACATCCAAAAAGATGTATTTTACACCCTAAATCACATGTGACATGCAGGGACTATGAAGCTGGGTCCAATGCACTGGGTGGGCAGTTAAAAAACAACAACATTATTTTGACAGGATATTCTTCAACCCTTTGCACTCTTACTAGGAGCTAATCATCACTGAATTATTGAGAAATACTTTTGATTAAAAGACTTATGAAGACCATGTTAGTAATGACTCATTTTGCAGTGGATTGAGCCCTTTTATCTTAATTGGTCATGTGATTTTTTTTTTAATTGGGTCTTTTTGCCTTGTGCAGTGACTCAGCCTTCCTTTGTATTTAATAGTGTTTGTATATGGGCAAGAACACTTGTGGATGAGACTCAAAATCCTGCTTGCAGCCTCGCTGTGTAAACTCAACATCCCACATCTCCTTTAATGGAAAGCTGCTTTAAAAAAAAAAAGGCAAAGTGAGATTTGTGTCACTGTTTGATTTAACTGTGAAATATACCTAATCTTCAAGTGCATTACTTATGTGCTTTGCTTTGATAGATAAATGCTATTGCAGTTATTTATTCCACAAGATGTTTGGATTTTGTCAAACAAGCATATACAAGCAAAATCTAAATATTAATGGAATGAAAATATTTAACAGAGTTTGACAGCTTGAGGAAGATGGGGAGGAAGCAGATAGAAGGAGGCAGACTGCGAAAACTGCTTAGGCACTTAGGAACTACGTAAGGGCTCAGATAGAATCATAAAATTGTAGAGTTGGAAGGGACCCAAAGTGTCATCTAGTCCAACAACCTGCAATACCAAATCACAGCTTTAGTTCTCCTTTGAAGATGGGGACATAGTCTCTCTATAATAATAATAATAATAATAATAATTTATTATTTGTACCCCGCCCATCTGGCTGGGTCTCCCCAGCCACTCTGGGCGGCTTCCACCAAACATTAAAATACATTTAAAATATCACAGTTTAAAAACTTCCCTAAACAGGGCTGCCTTCAGGTGTTTTCTGAATGTCAGGTAGTTGTTTATTCCCTTGACTTCTGATGGGAGGGCATTCCACAGGGCGGGCGCCACTACCGAGAAGGCCCTCTGCCTGGTTCCCTGTAGTTTGGCTTATCGCAGTGAGGGAACCGACAGAAGGCCCTCGGCGCTGGATCTCAGTGTCCGGGCTGATTGATGGGGGTGGAGACACTCCTTCAGGTATACAGGTAGATAATCTTTCTTAGCGCAAGGGTTGTATTCCTTTAAGGGCAACCTTCCCAGGAGAGACATTTCTACATTGGCATTAATGGTACAAAACCCAAACATGTTCTCTTATACAGCTATTATCCCACAGAGTACAGCAGAGCCTGTTCTCAAGTAAATGTGTATAGCTTTGTAGTCTAACAGTTCGATCCTGTGGCTGCTGGGAGGGTATCAGATTCAGAGGAGTCTTTTCTGATGGTGCCTCTGTCTCCACACTAATGTTTAGTGCCAGAGACTATTAAATAAAGCAATGGTTCTTTAAGATACTAGGTACCTTCCCATCAGGAAGTGAGGCCTACCAGGTTGGTCATGGAGTGCAAAATGTGGAGGGACACAGGTTCCACATCCCTGCTTTATAAGATATGAGGAAGTCTTTGCACCCTTCTGAAGCAACTCCCCTTATTATAGGTGAGTGCTCTGTCCAAGGTTCTGATTGGCTGTTTTTCGTTTTAGCCTGATTCTCTTCTATGAACCAAGTCTAGACCTGCTGACCAATAATGTACTTTGCTGAAACTTTCCTTTGCTTACCACAATCTACCTTTTATGGTCAAGACTCTACCATGTCTGAAGCTACACCACCCATATATGAAGTATCACAATCACAGCTCACTTTCCTGGGAGCTCTGAACCTAGAAGGGACAGAATAGCTACAGACCTACATGGTTACCACCCTGTGCATACATGGAACTCCTGTATTCTCACATTCACCTGTACACTTCACTGGAATCAGTAGAGATCCATTTTTTAATTTCAATATTTACAGAGAGAGGCTGTAGAACCCAGCCTCTTGGATAATGGCACTGTCCCAAATGAATCTCCGCTCTCCCATCTCTCCCATTTCCTCATTCATCATTTCTATGGGTGCTCTACATGCCCTCTGTCTTTGAGCTCTTTGTTCTCCTACTTTCAAGGCTCACTGAGTTCTGGGAGATGGAGGGCCTGGAATGCTTTCTAGTGACACTGTATCAGTCACCTGCTGTTCTGCTTCTGCCCCTCCTCCTCCTCTCCCATTATTTCCCAACTTTCCCCCTCATCTTCCTCTGAGCTGTAACCCCCCCCCCCACAAACAACTGTTGTAAATCTATACTGTCTTCCTCTTCCTCCATGGGGAGGCAGTCTCCACCATTCCTCCTCTGCCCAGTCCCTAACACTGCCTCAAGGACTGATTCTCTCCGTACGAACCTACGTGGACCCTGAGATCATCCTCAGAAGCCCTTCTTTGTGTGCCTCCTTCACGAGAGGTTCAGAGGGTGGCAATATTAGAATGGGCCTTTTCTGCAGTGGCTCCCTATTTCTGGAATACTCTCCCCAAGCAGGTTCCACTATTGACTTTATTATTCACCTTTAAGAGCCAGGCGAAAATGTTCCTCTTCAACCAGGCCTTTGGCTGATTGATATCCAATGCCCTTTTAAATGTGTTGTGGGAGGGGGGGCTATTGGTTTGTTTTTGTTCTTATTATGTATTTTTAATTAACAACAACAACAGCAACAAATTAAGATGCAAAAAAAGATATTTGTTAATTGACAATGGCAGTCTTGAATCCTTAGAATGTTGAATACTGAGCTATTTTTTTCTGAGGAAAGCATTGTGTATCTTAGTTCACAAAGTGAGTAGAATGATGCAACAGTTAAAACTAGCAAAGAGATGAAGGTGTCAGCAAAGGCAAAGGAAAATTTAATAATTGTTACACACAATACAGTAAAAATTGACTTATTTTTATTATTATCATCCAGGATTTGAACAGCAGATTTATTCCCACAGAAAGCTGCAGCTTATAAAACACAAAATAGTTTGATTAAACCACAAAAATGAGATCCAAGTATCAGATTCAATTATTAGAAAAATTGCATATTGTGTTTTATTTGTATAGGTAAACAGGGAATTGTTATTTCTATAGATAAGGATAATATAATTGCTTATTTGGTAGGATGTGTTGTTTTTATTACAGTGTTTAATACCACTTTCCTTGAGGCAAGTCTTAACAGTATTATTTCTGCTTCACTTGTAGACTGTAAACTATATTAAAAAGAATAGCTACACTTTGCTCTGTTTACCATTGTGGATTAATATATTTACTCAGTCACAAAATCCAAAAGACATGTTTAAGCTTCCTTAATTTAGTTCATGGAAATTTTTGGTCACAAAGCTTTGTGAAGGATACACGTTGACCACAACATGAATCCCATTCAATCTTAGTTTTATTTACTGCTTTAAGCAATTTGGGGAGAGGGGAGCTTTTTCTTCCAGTCAATTTCAAAAGTTTAGACTTGGCCCTAGCATATGCTCTCAAGACTTAAACCAGTTGCAATAATCTAAATAGTTAAAAGTTGGCTGTAAATTCTGTAGGAGACACAAACATAGCACTTTGTGAACTGCCTTAGAATTAATCAGCTCATTGGTCTGTCTAGTACAGTATTGTCTACAGAGTGGCAATGGTTTCCTTGAGTTTCAGACTGGGAATATCCCCATCTCTATCCAGAGATGCTGTGGAATGAACCTGGGACTCTCTACAAGAGAATCTGGTGCTCTAGCACTAAACTACAGCCCTTCCCCATATAGTAAGGATAGTTCTGAGTAAACATGCATAGGATCATACCACATCTATTGCCTCTCCAATATTGTTTGTAAATACAAACATTAGAAAGCTATCTAACATGAGTGCAAAATGATCAAGGAAGAGAATCTCCAGTTGTAAGCTTCTGAGTACAGTTATGTGCCTCGATTTCCTCATAGTTTCCCCCATCCATCTGAAAATTCAGCCTAGGGTAGTAAACCGTGGAAGAGGAGCTGTCTCAGGTAAAATGTGAAGCTGCAAGCAGGAGAGATTGATTGAAAGAGCCAGTTGCCTAAGGGACAAGAAAGAAAATAGGGAGGGAGAAAGTCTTTGTAGCATCTTTCTCTGAAAGAGAGCAAAGGAAGACACAATGGTTGGCCCCTAAGTTTTGAACACATAAAAACCAGCAGTTGCCTGGATCTGCCCCCAGCCTTAAACAGACCAATATGAGACTCATGGAAACCTGCCTTCTAGCCACAGACTTCAACAAAACTACAATGTCAAAGGCTCCTGAGCCATCCCACCAAATTTGTACTGTAGTTCATGTGCAACTAATAAATTATATAATGAGTGAACAGCAATTAAATGATGCTATTATGATGCAAAGTAAGCTCACATTTTAAATCTATAATAGATAGCAATTTAAATTGCAGGGCAAACTGGCAGTCTTCTTTTTCTGCTTAGGGTTTAAGATAAGCAATAAAGTTCACGTTTATGCCCAGATCCATCCTCCACTAACTCAATCCTTTTTTTCAGACAGCAAAAGAAGCAAGATAAGAATTCCTGGGTGATAAAGTGGTTTTAGCTAAGACTATTATCCCACTATCTGTAACTAAATTCTCCTGTAGGGAACAGCCATTGACTTTCCATGAATAGTGCCCTTTAACCAAGGACATTCAAGACTCATTTGTACAATAAGCCCTTTAAAATGGTTCACCTTCTGATGTAAAAAAATGGAGTATTATTTTTCTTCATGGAGGAGATGAGATAGTAAGACAAAGAAAGACTAAGGGATGTAAATGTGAAGCAATGCAAGAAGTCTGTGTGAATATTACAATGGTGTTGATTCTACTTGTTTTATTTGCATGATGAATAACACAAGCAGATCACTGCAGTCCTGTTCTCCTCTTACTGTGTGAATCTCTAATTTGGGGGGGGGTCTTTTTTAAGTATTTCACTCTTTTCTCGGAAAGTGTTACTTCAAAGACGGCGTAAGTTTGGGGTGTTGGTGGATGGTTAGGCAATAGACCTGCCATGCCACCCACGCTGACCCTGATAATCAGGTTGGACTAGCAGCATGGACTATTGTGGATTCTGGACATGCTGATTCTAAATTTGCTCCAGCTGAAAGCATTCTAAGCAAGTCCATGTTTAACTGACCACTGAGCCAGCATGGAGTCTTCCCTTCACTTGCAACTGAGAACCATCTGTGTCTCCAAGGAATAAACTGCAACTTAACCAACAACTGTGGAAAATTTAGATTCCACTGGGGAACCAAGATGAATGTCTGTTACACTAGAAGGGGTAGGCTTTTGATTTAATTAGAAGGTAAATTAATGTACTCTGTAGTGGAAACTTGGCTGCGGCTGACACTACCTTGGCAACAAGTTTGCTCTCACAAATTGACTATGGATTTTCTTAGAAATTACTTCTTATTCTATTTATTTCAGATGGTTAACATATTTGTGTGTGATTGCTCGACATGAATTGTGCAGATGTTTCTCCAACCAGGATTGCGGGGGGGGGGGAGGAGGCAAACCACATGAGTCTCCCTTAGCCAGAAAGGTGTGAAGGGACGACGACACACAAAGCACCTAGTCTAACCAGATAATTTACCTCACTGAGGGATATAGAAAACAGGTTCAAACGCCTTCACCCAACATATATCTCTGCTGAAAATAGAGGAAGTTGCTTAAAAAACGTTCAGAAACACTTGGTTACCATTTATTTTTATTTATTTTGTGTGCAGTTTCTGACACCCACTAAATTGGACTCAGGTGGGATGATTCATCCTTGCCTTGCACCTTGCACAATCATTTCCAGGCATGTAAGCTGTGTGTTAACATTTCCATTCTGACGTGGTCAGATTATTTTTTAACACTCACTTCGCTCCAGCTATACACTGAGCACGAAGGGTTGCAGAAATCCAAGAGCAGCAGCGAAATGCATCAATTGCCGAGGCAGATGGAATAGCTAAATGGTGCTAATGGCGTTCCCAAACTAGCCAGGAGAGCCAACTTGTTAGCAGGCATTGCAATACAAGCAGTTCTGGCAGGAACAGTTAATACACAACTTCTGCCAAAGACACAACAGCTGATTAGCTGTGAGGAGAACTTCCCAGGGCGGGGGCAGCAGTGGTCCTCTGAGCCCTGTAATAGGACTCTTGTAGACACATTTACCTTTTCATGGTGAGGCGTACTTCCTACCGCTGTTCAAAACAACTGCTTTTCATGAGCCACTGAACACACTTGCTGCTTACTTTCCGGCCCCCAAAAGCCAAAGCACAAAATCAGTGCACAGATAATAATTTCTGATGCTTGCGTTATGGTTTATTCTCAGCCAAGAAAGCCTAGCTAGTGCAAAATAGTGGGCTCTTTATTGTGGTGCTAAATGTGGTGCCCTCCAGCTGTTTTGGACTACAATTCCCATCAGCCCTAGTTATTGGCCATGCTGGCTTGGGCTGGCGGGGTTGGCACTGCACAACATCTGGTGGGCACCAAATTGGTGACTACTGCCTTAGAAGCTGAATAATGACCAGTCTGAGATTTCTCCAGTGATGTTGTGCCATTCTATTCATACAGAAATAAGAGAAGGCATTTGGGGTTTGGCCACAAAAGGTTTATTAGGATCAGCAGTGATTGCAGGGGATAGTGAACATTGTGATGGGTAGGAAGACACCACACAGCTGGCTTTATCCAGAGTCCTCCTGCTGTTTGGGGCTGTTATCAGGATTTTCCATTATTATTATTATTATTATTATTATTATTATTATTATTATTATTATTAAAAAATGCATTCATTGATAATTCTGTGAGAATTTCAAGGGTGTTGTGAGAAAGATATTCTGTTATTGTGTAGATGAAAAAGATATGGTCCAATTCTTCCTAGGCAGAGAACTGCAGCCAAGGTAAGATTCCTTAGCAAGGTGCCATCGGAGACATCTCTAAGGCTTGATTTCTCATTAGCCTTCATGACCAGTCATTTCCAGAAAGCACATTCCAAACTAAATGGGCTAATGGCCTGATTTAGTAAGGGTCACGTCCATGTGCTTGAGTGGCACATGAGGTTAAGTGTTTGGCAGATTTGTGTCTGTGACAAACACTGTTTGCCTGGCTGCTCTATGAGCTGCCTTTTCAGTACCACATAGTTTGAATATGAAGTAATAGTTCACAAAATAGTTATCAATGAGTGATGTCACTTTAGTGGTCCTTCAATTGCTGCTTTCTGGATCTCTCTTTCTCTCTATTTCTCCCACTGAGAATCCATATTATCAATTCCCCTCCCCGCCTCAAAATATGTATTTCCTTTCCTTGTTCATAGATGAATCTTCTACCATGCCCCCGCATCCCTCAATGAACCTTTGTATTATTTATCTGCTCGCTCTCCTGTTTCTGTACCATTCCCAATATATTATCGTTTGCAAATTTAATACTGTTTACTTCCCATCCTAAATCATTCATGTTGCTGAGCATGATTATTGCAAATACAGATTTCTTGGCAGCACCTTCTGCATTCCAACACATTTCTGTCTGTCATTAATATTAGCTTCCAATCCTTCCAAAATTAAATTGATCTTATGAGAATTGATGCTAATGCTATGCACTGTCACTTCCATCCTGTCTTTGTTACTTATCTATGTTTCCTCAATGAGTGTCACAGGTTATTTAGGAATGGCATTTTAACAGAATGTATTAGGGAAGGTGTATGGAAATATAAACCCAACCCAGGTAGGGGAGGATAACTTGCTTTAGGGAGTGAATGGAGCACAAAGAAGATATCACCTATGGTGTCTCAAAGGATCCCATCGTCATTAAGTATAATGCCAACCTCTTAACAAGATGCTCAAAAAAGTAGGACAGAAGTTTGGAGCTCACTATTCTGATGATGGCCTGAGAAAATCATCATCATCAATCATCATAAGTAGTAGTAGTAGTAAACTTTATATACTCCCTTCCATCTGAGATTCACAGAGTAGTTAACAGTACAAAAACACAAAAACACACAATACACACAGCCAAAAACAATACCCCCCTATAGACTAAAAGGCCATAGATTGTTTAATTAGCCTGGGTGAAGAGGGATGTTTTTCCTATGTCATGAAAGCACCAGGCAAAGACCATTCCACAAATGGGGAACCACTACAGAAAAGTCCTGTTCTTGCATTGCTACCCTCTGAACCTCTTGTGGAGGGGGCACACAAAGAAAGACTTCTGATGATGATTACAGGGTCTGGGTCAGTTCATATGGGGAGAGGCAGCCCTTGAGGTAATGTGGTCCTGAGCATTTAAGGCTTTATAGGTCGAAAACAGAATTTTAAATTGGGCCCAGAAACTAATTGGAAGTCAGTGCATAAAGGCCAGGATTGGTCTTATATGAACAAACTGTTGTCCTGGTGATTGGACATACATGATTGGATGACAGAGGCCAGAATTTACACATGTACACTTCAACAGGGAATAACTCAGTGCTGTTCAGTGTAACAAACTGTTGAGCTGTACATTCATCCAGTTATGTACATCTAATGTTCAATGAGTGTACAGTATGTGTACCTAGGTATAAAGTAACTGAGTTGTACAAATCAACCACTGTACACCCTTTCACACAAAAAACACTTGCACATGTGCACAAAGATGAGGTTTTTTTGGTTGTTATTGTCCTCTTTCCACAGTTCCAGTGCAGCCCTTCCTGGTGCAATATTTTGCCTGAATTACAGATCTCACCTCTGTCATGACCTCTTAGGAGGTTTTTGTAAGGATATAGTAGGATATGTGCAACCGTTTGAAAACTCAAAAGCACAGGTGCTGATTTATCATCACCAGCCTTATAAGATGAGAAAGAAGAAGCTGTGCTTCCCCCCCACCCCTGCAAATGTGTGAATCTCTGAAGCAGATGCATTTCCCCACAGAGACAGTTGGTGCCTTCACACTCATATGTCCTTTTGAATGCCTAGTCTCTCCCAGGTTCGAGACAACATGCAAAACTGATCCAGCACTCAGGAAACTGTCTTGCACTTCTTCTCCACCAAGGCTAGTGTTCATTTGCACTGGTAGGGTGGAAGGCAGGAAGCCAACAATAGGTACAGCCAGAGCCAATGACTGCCAGAGCCAACTCATTTTTCTTGTATCCCCATCCTTCTCCCTGCTGAGTTCTACAAATGCAACACTGAGACTGGTTGTAAGGAAGAAGGTGGGGAGTGGCTGAAGGCAGACTGAGGCAGTGCCCCATTTGTCTAATGGATCAACCTCTCTTGCACTCTCTAGCATTCAGGCTTTAAGACAGCAAATAGGTAATTGGACTAGACAGAATCAGACCAGAAGGACTCATATGTCTTGACAATGTGTTAAAGGGCAGTCTAAACACCAAATATATGCCACTATTGAGTCCTACATAGTATAATTCCACTTACGGCTTTGCCTGAAAGACTAATGAGGAATAAGTGTATTTAACGAAGATCTTCACACCATTCACATCATGAGAAGCAGTTTTTTTGACTTCCCCCTAATTGCTTTGGACAATTATGCCATGGACTTGTAACAGAATAAAGCTTACATGAAGACAGTGTGATAATTGCACACACTGAACTGAGTTTTGAATGAGAGTTTATTTTAAAAAAAGGAAAAGTTGCAGGGGTTTCACTTTGATTGATGCTGTCTTGATTCTCATATTGTGGTCCACAGTGTATACTTTTCATTTTAGCCATGTGTTTCTTTACACATATGCGCACAGCTTTTATAATTCATATTTGAATTAGGTCTGGATTTATCACCCTGTGTGTTTATTTGATTGTCATATTTAAACAGTTAAAAACAAAAGGGAAATGGTTTTAGAGAATGGAAAGTTTCTCAAAGTTTTGGAAAACTTGGATCTTGAGGGTTCTAGTGCCCTCTAGTGTATTAATAATCTTTTAATATTTTCCAAATCTATTCTCACAGTCATGTAGAAATTTGATAAGTTAAATGTTTATTCTTTATTTGAAGAGATGCTTATAATTATAGGAAGCACATGACACAAATCCAAAACAGGAATTCATTATGTCTTCTGAAGTTCAGATGTGCAGAATCTGACCATGGTGACCCCAAGCAGTAAATGCATAGACAATGATATTCTGCTGGTTGTACTGGCACAAGACAAACATGCATTTCCCCCTAAATAGCTATTGCTGTGCAGCTTCAAAAGAACACAAGGCACAAATAAGGTGGTCACTTTTGTCTCCAATCAAACTCTGGTGGCAGTGTACTGTATGTGTGGTCCTTGAAGAAATGGCTATCATAAAAAAAATGTCCATCACTATGACATTTAATGAAAACTATGCTGCATTTTGCAAAATTACATGTTACTTTGGAATTTTTACCAAAGCAGATTTAACCTGGGGTAATCATTGACCAAGCATGTGGTTTAATGTTGGCTTTATGCATTCAGAAGACCTTCATCCAAAAACACATGCACTCACTGGTAGGCTTGTCATGTCCAAAATTCAAGTTGCATTTTATACAACCGTCTCCTAAATTAGTTTAACTTGAGTTAAAATAACACTTGCCAAATGTAGCAAATCTATTGGGAGTCAGGCTAGAACCTGCTGTGTTGGTATGTAGATCTGGAAGGCAGGAGACTGTGGTGCAGTAGCAAAAGGGGTGGTTTGCTCTGTTGGCAAGATGCTTATTTCAGGCCTCACCAACCTAAAAACTTCATTCAGCTTGCTAAACAGGGCTGATATTGTACCACCATATTCTCTTTTGAGCCTGAAGAGTGCTCTGAGAAGGAAGGGGAGAGTTGGTAGATCTATTTGCCCTGCTGTCGTATGAACCACTAGTGAAGAAGAAGGAGAAGGCTTTTTAAAAAAACAAAAAAAACACCAAATGGTTAGACATTAAGCCAACTGGATTGTCTACTTTTATCATACATTGTGGGTGTGGCTGTTGCATGCCTACCCAAGTATCACCTCCACAACTGGCGAATTATAAATATATTGTACACGGCACATTCGTGTACTTTGCCAGCATGAGATATAATGAGACCTTCTGCCAAAGGAGCTGCATTGAACCATTCACTATGCTTGGACCAGTGGCTTTGGCTCCAGTGAATGGCATCAGTCAGATCTATTGTACAGGATTGGGTAGGTAGTAGCTATTATATTTCAGTGTCTATGGGTGGTGCCTGTTGTTATTCTCCATGGAGTTTTCTTGGCAGGGATACTGGAGTGGCTTGCCGGTTCCTTCTCCAGGTGGATCACATTTAGTCTAAATTCTCGGCTATGCCCTGTCTGTCTTGGGTGGCCCTGCACGGCATAGCTCATAGCTTCTCTGAGTTATTCAAGCCCCTTTGCCACGACAAGTAGTGATGTATGGAAGTGAGAGCTGGACCACAAAGAAGGCTGCTTGCAGGAGAATTGACGCTTTTGAATTGTGGTGCTGGAGGAGACTCTTGAGAGTCCCATGGACTGCAAGAAGATCAAATCTATCCATTCTGAAGGAAATCAACCCTGAGTGCTCACTGGAAGGACAGTTCCTGAAGCTGAGGCTCAAATACTTAGGCCACCTCATGAGAAGAGAAGACTCTCTGGGGGAAAAAAAAAACACCTCTGATGTTGGGGTATGATTGAGGGCACAAAGAGAAGGGGACGACAGAGGACGAGATGGTTGGACAGTGTTGTAGAAGCGACCAACATGAATTTGACGAAACTGTGGGAGGCAGTGGAAGACAGGAGTGCCTGGCATGCTCCGGTCCATGGGGTCACGAAGAGTTGGAAACGACTAATTGACTAAACAACATGGGTGGTGCCATTCAAATAGGCACAGTCCCAGTGCATTCAATCTCAGGCTGTTGGGACTATAATTAGTTGGGGATATTGTACCTTGCCATTATGTTTCTGATCTAGGAATCACTGACCTAGACCAGGCAGGAAAGAAATACAAAGATATAATATATACCAGATGTTCATGTATGGTTTGGCTGAGATATGAGATATGAGAACCTCTGTCCAAGGACTGCATTGGGCCATTTACTTCACTGGGACATGCAGCCCCAGTGGTTTTGGCTCCAGCTCACAACACTAGTCAGACCTACCATAGGATATAGGGCAGAGTGTAGCAAAACAGTAAACAGACTTTTAAAAAATGCAATCAAATTATCAAAACAAAAATTAAAACATCAGTTTTAAACAGAAGTGTCCACAATAATACCGCATGTCTGGGAAGGCATGCCTGCACAAAAAAGATCAAAGTTTGATTATGCAGGAAACTAAAGTTAGGCATTTTTAAGCACTGATGAATTCACACCCAGTCTCAGTGCAGCCTACCAGCATGTCAGACATTCCTTATACCATTTACACTTGTTAATATCATGTAACCAAGAGAATGTAAATGGAGAAGGACTTGGGAAGTGACTGGCTGAGAGAGAAATTTCAAATTACAAAGGAAAATGATATGTGCATACACACATGCACACACCCAATGAAACAGGCTGTTCCCAGATGAGGCTTTTTGATTATGTATACTGGAAACAAAATTAAAAATTAAAAAATTCCTTCCAGTAGCACCTTAAAGACCAACCAAGTTTGCTCTTGGTATGAGCTTTCGTGTGCATGCACACTTCTTCAGATACACTGAAACAGAAGTCACCAGACCCTTATATATAGTGAGAGGGTGGGGAGGGGTATTACTCAGAAGGGTGGTGGGAATGGGTCATTGGCTGATAGGTGAGGTAATCCTGTTGACGACTGTTAATTACTGCAATTGGCCTTGCAGGAAAAAGCAGGATTATGTATACTGGAGATTATGTATACTGGTCTCATCCTCAGAACAATTTAATTGATTTCCAGCCTGTGAAAGATCAGAAAACTGGGAATAAGGTATTTTTCTGGAGACTTCATACCTCAGTTTGATACACCAACTACTAACAATAACGCTAACATCAGAAAACTCCACCAGATGACAAATGCTAAAAAGTCAGAGTGGGAAAGTCTTTCTAATCTAAGAATTGTGGGGCAGTGAGAAATCCATGCTATTGTTCTGGAAATTGTGTCTCCTGCTCTTTTCGGTGCTGCATTGGGCTTGAAGACAAGAAAGCAATTTGCCGTGGCATTTGGACCTCTGCTTTTCCAAGCAGCAATGAAGTCTCTCTTGTATTTATTTGGCATGAGCTTCCTAGTACAGGCCCATTTTCCTCTCCAAGGAGCACCTAAATAACTCAGGAACTGAACAGTTCTCAGCCTAAGTTGGGCTTCAAAATAGGATAACGGTGGAGTGGCCAACTTTGTTCACTCTTTTGGAGAGGTAGTTGGGTTTGTGTGCCTGTAGCTACATCACATTCAGTACAATTTATTGAACTGATTCAATTTAATGTTCATGGCTTTTATAGAAAGGTTACGGAACGTAAGAAAAACCATTATACACAATCTGTTCCCCCCCCCCCCAAAAAAAGAATAGTCACTGAATCTTATTATATGTAGGACATTTGGGGTTTCCTGACAGAAGTCTCCTATGTATAAAGTCTGAGCAGAATTGAAGACCGAAGTAAAATGAGAAGGCAGCAGCTTTCCAGATACTCCACTACTGAAGAAAAGAAGGAGGCTTCCAAGAAAACAATGGCATGACTTTATCCCATTATTACTCCACCATCTCCTTTTCCAAAGGAAATGGACAAAGCATAAATCAAATAAATGGCCCTGCCTGACATGAGCTCAGTCGTTTTTCCCTCAAATCACACTTAAACTATATACTTAAACTGTACCTAAAATCAAACTTAGAACATATTAAATAAATGTATAGAAAATGGTACGACTGTATGTAATACATACATCCCTCAGAGAAGCTGCCTGTAAGAGAACATCCAACAAACACACAAAACGTAACCAGCTGTGCATCCACATAAACAATGCTCTCCTGTATTTTTCACAATATCAAATATTTCTCTTGTACATGATCAACACATAAAGTTCGACAAAGTAAACAGAAGTCCCAATAGATCAGTTCATTCATAAAGTCCAAATATTTGCTCGTTTCTGTTCCACGTATGTCTTTGTATGTTCATAAAATCCAAATGGGAGAATTGACCTTGCTGCTCTCAGTGTGGATGGAGAAGAGAGCAATACCTCCTTCTCCTGCCCCTCCCCCCAAACTGTATGTTTAATTAGAGGGTGTTTTTTTTTAAAAAAAAATCTACTTAAATGTAAACCCTACCTCCAAACTACTTCAGGACCAAATCCTGGGTGGGGCAGGCAGTTCCCAAACTAACCCAGAGTGGGTCAGGCTGATTTGGAATAATAATAATAATAATAATAATAATAATAATAATAATAATAATAATAATAGATTTCTACTCCACCCATCTGGCAGATTTTCCCAGCCACTCTGGGCAGCTTTCAACAGAACATTAAAAACAGAATAAAACTTCAAACATTAAAAACTTCCCTAAACAGGGCTGCATTCAGGTGTCCCTGGATTGAGGACATGGGGCAGGTGTAGGGCTGTGTACAGCACCAGTATGTATTTATAAAACAGTGTTGCTGTTCCACACCATCTTTTGATTTCTGAACAGTTTTTTAAACTGATGGCTGCATTTTATTTCAGGATGCATTTGGCTTGCTGGAAATCATAAGCTTGATGGAGTTTCTGAAATGTTTCTGTCTATTTTCAGTCTTTTTAAATCATACACTAGCCTCCTAGTTTCTGGGGATTTATTTTGTATTCCAGTGCAGCAGTGGGGGGCACCCATAAGCACTCGCAGCATGTCAGAACAGGAATATTTAAAATTAAAAGAATCTTTTAAAATATTTTTGAATGTGCCTCAAATTGCATACAGACACAAATGTCTGAGGGGAAGATCAAAATATTAAATTAAAAATGAAGAGCAAATTTTATTGTTGTCTGACATGCACTATCATTGTTATTTTCTGCAGTCCTTTTGGAAATAGTGTGGCTCCTCTTTATGACAGCAGGGTAGAATTTTGTGGTTACAATTCCCTAGGTCCAGATTCCAGGCACACTTAATCCCCTTCTCCCCCCCATTACCTCCAGGCAACCAAAGTGTTTCTCAGTGAGGGAAACATTAGTGGATGATGACAGGAGGGGATGAAGCAAGACTTGAAATGTAGAAGAAGAAGCTTTCTTCAAAATGATGTGCATGAACTTAAGGCAAAAGAAAGGTGTGGGAACACCTCTACATGTTTCCTTTCTCGTGCATAACACACTGTCAAGCATGCACAAATAGATATGCCATAAACTTGTTGTGATGGGAAAAGCCATTCTAGATTTGAAAACCATATTTAGATGGAGTATTGCAATTATATGCAAGGACAGATTTTATTACATTGATATCCTATTTTTTTCACAAGGTGGCATGGGAATAGCCATATCACAATACAGTGGTACCTTGGTTCTTGAACATAATCCGTTCCAGAAGTCCGTTTGACTTCCGAAACCATTCGAAAACCAAGGTGCGGCTTCCGATTTACTGCAGGAGCTTCCTGCACTCAAGCAGAAGCTGCGTAGGACGTTCGACTTCGGGGGGGGGGGACGTTTGAAAGCCAGAACACTTACTTCCAGATTTTTGGAGTCCGGAAACTGATTTGTCCCTTAACTAAGCCATTTGAGAACCAAGGTTCCACTGCAGTTCCTAGGCTGCCAAATGTAATTTGTGGCCAATTGTGCAGATGCTTTTCTTTCTTTCTTTTTAAGAATACAAGCAGATGCTTTTCTCTTCCTGCATTGACTGATCACATGGTGAATTCCCTATGCGACTTAGCTTCTACGAGTAAAAGATGCTAGGACACATAAAAAGAACTGCATGAGAAAATGTTTATCCATGCTATCTGAGCATAAATTGAAGGCAGTTAACGGGTGCTATTAATTTGATTAGCGAACACCATAAAATCAAACCAAACAAGAGGAAATGCACCCTTTGTCTTTCATCCACTTGCCAGACATCTTCTTTCCTGTCATTTTTTAAGCAATGGATCATAGTTTAAACTGACCTGGCTGTGTAATGGGGAGCTAGCATCCTCATAGCTGATTCTGACCAAGTCTTGTTGATGCTTACTTTTGTTGCGCTCAGCTATGGTTTAGCATAGTGTGTGGAACATGCCAGTGTCTTTTCTCTGAATAGAAGCTGATTTGCATGAACATTTCACCAAGCCTACATTTCATTAGGCTGATCCAAAAGTCAACATGGACTAAAAATGAATAATAATCCAAGCAATTTGTAATTGCGTAAACTGGCATTCGGCACCATCTAAGTATTAAATCTTCTTCCCTTTACTCTTCATGTCCTACGGCATAAGTTCTTGAGCCATGCTGTGGAAAAAAGAAACATTTAATATATTACTGTGGTGCAATATATTTCATTCTTAAACTTGCAGTCAAACCTTTGCTCATGTGTGACATACCCATTACAAATAAGGATTCCCCCCCCCCAATTCGGTAAAGAGACCAATCAGTCTTTTCAGTGCCCTGGGATATATATATATATATATATATATAAGCACAAAGCCATCTTATCTCTCTTTTCACAGCATACAGGAGAAATCGGATATGGTAAATGGATCTAACTCAGTATTTTAAAAGGAAGGTCAGCTTTTAAAAAATGGTTAGGATGGAGCTGAGATTCAGTGAGATAATATTCTATGCCTTCAGGCAGGCCATTCACCTATAGATTAGTATTTTCTGAAATAATACTTTTTTAAAAAGCTTTTCACCATATGTCACTCTTTAAGCTTGCATCTTTTGGAAATAGACAAGATGATCCAAATGAATATCAATAAAAATAATAATAATAAATAAAATAAATCCTTCCAGTAGCACCTTAGAGACAAACTAAGTTTGTTCTTGGTATGAGCTTTCATGTGCATGCAAGAACAAACTTAGCTGGTCTCTAAGGGGCTACTGGAAGGAATTTTTTTATTTTATTTTGTTTTGACTATGGCAGACCAACAAGGCTACCTACCTGTAACAAAAAATAAGTAAGTGTACAAAATGAACCCAAAGTAATTAGATAGATAGATAGATAGATAGATAGATAGATAGATAGATAGATATAGTGTTGCCAACCAATGAGGGCAACAATAGCCTGGTTAGACTTTTTTGTGAGGAAGCCAGTTTTGTGAGGAAGCCAATTTTGTGACAATTGTCAGAAGAATAGTGGGCAGCATGTAAAATACTCAGGGAATCTTTTGTCCAGAAACATCCAGAAGATATCATGTTGACTAGACTTGGGTTAAGCTATATTTTCCCCTATCTGTTCTGTGATGGGGTGGTACCTCTTAGGTGAATGAAAGCTTTTGATCTGCACAAGACCTATCAAAAACTCTTGGGCTCTTTCCCTGGAATTGCTCCTGCAAACCTCAACTGTCAGACCTGAAGCAAGGCTTCACGCTGGACCAAACTTGGGTGCACTTTTTTAATTATATCAAGACATGACCACCATATGCATAGTTCAATAACTGTGGCACTTCTCCATTTTGCCCATGTATCTATTTAGGGTCCATTAAAAAAACTTATTTCATTACTAAGAAAATAAGCTAATGTGGTTTCAGTGCTAATTACTGGGGATCATCCATATAATGGGACTCTGAGGTTCTAAATCAATAGAAGTCCATACTATGGACCAGAAACGGGATAGTTATCTCCCGCTTGGACTACTGCCATGGACTCTATGTAGGGCTACCTTTGAAGGTGACCCAGAAACTATAACTAATCCAGAATTCAGCAGCTAGACTGGTGAGTGGGAGCGGCTGCCAAGACCATATAACACTGGTCCTGAAAGACCTACATTGGCACCTAGTACATTTCTGAGCACAATTCAAAGTGTTGGTGTTGACCTTTAAAGCCCTAAACAGAGCCTGAAGGAGCATCTCCACCCCCAGCATTCAGCCCAGACACTAAGGTCCAGCTCCGAGAGCCTTCTGGTGGTTCCCTCACTTTAAGAAGCGAAGTTACAGGGAACCAGGCAGAGGGCCTTCTCAGTAGTAGCGCCTGCCCTGTGGAACGCCCTCCCATCCGATGTCAAGGAAATAAACAATTATCTGACTTTTAGAAGACATCTGAAGGCAGCCCTGTTTAGGGAAGTTTTTAATATTTGATGTTTTATAGTATTTTTAATATTCTGTTGGGTGCCGCCCAGAGTGACTGGGGAAACCCAGCCAGATGGGTGGAGTATTATTATTATTATTATTATTATTATTATTATTATTATTAAATGCTCATACCTGGAGATGCCCAGAATTGCATGCAAAGTGGATGCTGTACCCCTGGGCTACAGCTGTTCCCAAACATTAAGCCCTAACAATTCTTCGACAAGGTGCAAAGGGACTGAGGAACCACCTGCTCATGAGTATTCCTATGCTGTACATCTTTTCAAGTGGTGTTAGGCTTGTGTGATTTGTCTCATTAGGCATTTTGTCCATTTACATTTGCACATGCTAAAAGGAGACAAGCTGCTGATCCTCCGGCTGGAATGCAAATGAGAATCAATTCCCCTGAATCAAGTAGGATTATTCCACCCGTACACTGAGTTTACAAAGACCAGAATTTATTCAGGAATTTCTAATTGAAAGTTGTTACTCCACCGTGATGTGAGGGTATTACACTGGTGATGGAGCCCAATTAAGATTCCCAAAGCTACACAGATTGCCTCACATTTAAAACTGCTCCCTTGCAAAATGCTCCTGACGATTCACCAGAGATAGATCCATCCTGAGGAAAACACTTTCATTCAAATGTAATAAGAAAAACCAGGACTTGAGAACAGCAATAAAAAGGAGGGTTCATGTACTAAACTAATTATAACCAACAATATGAGTGAATAGAGCAGGCCTGTGTGAATAAATGACCAAAGGAAACAGACTGAGTCACAAACTGATTGATTTGAGGGCCTTTTTGGGTTACCAGGGAAAGCTATTCTTATTTCTAGATGGCTGCCAGTGCCAGTAAGGCTCTGAAGCAGTACCTGGCATGGTGGGCCAAATGCCAGGGCTGTGGAGACCCAGCTGTCAACCCCAACACTGCATGTAATGCGTGCAGGACATCTTCAAGAGAAGAAAAGGCTAAGGAGTAAACCCTACACAAATCCAGAGAAGAGTCCCTAAGACGGATGGTGTCTTGTATGGCTCCTTCTGACAACTCCTGCAGCCAAGCTGGTGCCAAATGTATTGCTCTGCTTTTCTTAGGTGGAGTCTTGTCATCTGAGAAGCCCAGGACCGCCATGCAGCACTGCCCATGCTTGTGCCCCGGAGAGGTCACTTCAGTGTGGCTAACGCAACAGAAACAATGCAGGAACCGGATGGAGAGTTTTGCATTTGGTGTTTCTTCCCTCTAGGATTCTCCTTTCACACACACCCTTTCAGCCTCCATGGACTGTATTGCTCTGTTGATGTAATTCGGTTTTTTTAAATGCATTTATAAACACATTTCCCTCCCTAAATAAATACATTTCGTTGATCAGAGAATCACATCACAAAATGTGGAGGAAAATGTGAAATCCAAGGGATGCCTGCATTCCAGTCTGGGAGGTTAGGATCCGGGTCAGTTCACACTGGAATTTGCAAATAACCCATTCCTCACGCTTTTCTTTTTTAAACATAGGTGCAATTCTCTTGCAATAGCAATCAAGGGCAAAAAAATAAATAATCAGTTGAGTTCTGGATCAACATCATCTCTTCCAAGTTTTTCTCAAGCAACACTCCTCATTGCAACATTTAGGGAGTTGTATTTTGTCCTGAATACTAACGACTTCCAGCAGGATTATTTGTTTCTTGCCCGATGCAACAGTGTGGCTTAAGAAATATTTGTGAGGGGAGGGGGGGATGTAATTCACAAAAGATTAGGTACTGAAAAGTTTCAGAAATGTATGTCTCATATGTTTTCAATTACATGAGATTTTTTTCCCCGTTTCAAATGGTTCTTCTGGCTTTCTTCAAGAAGGCTTTGTGGCATTTCTTTTGTTTGGGGTTGATAAGCTGTGACCTTGTTCATTATTGTGGTTACAGGAATGTGTCCATCAAGATATTAATTCACTTGTCATGTGGAGAAATTTTTGCAATTTGCTTCCTTATTAATAGGGTTCCCCCACCCACCCTGCTCTCTCATTAGCAATCCTCAGAGAATCAATCTGAAAGCTGTGTGTATACCATACATCTTACACAAATTAAAATTACAGGTCCCTCCCAAAGAATACTGGGAACTGTCATTTTTAAGGGTGCTGGGAATTGTAGCTCTGTGGTGAGTAAACTACAGATCCTTGATTTTTTGGTGGGGGGGTTAAATGTATGGTGTCTACAGAGCCTTAAGAAAGAACCCTGCAAGTGACTGTGTAGCAGAAATTGTATGAAACCATACTAATTTTTCAGCCACAGAAAAGTGTCAGGAAATGTAATGCTAGCTAGGCTGGCAAAATATTGCCAAGACTTCAAGAGGAAATAGGAGCACTTCCATCTTTGAATATACTTTCCACTGCTTTGCTTCCTTCTAAAAAATATTATTTGTGTGCCTATTGCTTTGATTTTATTGGTCATTCAGGATTCCAAAAGTATACACACTGAGCGATTTTGGCAAAGATGGATAGAAATACCAATAAGAAATGTCAAGAAATACATATAGTACATTGATTCACATAAAGACCCTCCTGCAGTATTCAGTTTGATTTGCCAAGTAAATGTTTTACAGCTGGGGTAATATGAACTTAGGGCAGTGTGGTCTGGGTTAATCATAGGTGTATATTCCCAATGGCTGTATTACAACCAGAAGTTTTGTGCCAAGGGAAGAAACAGATTTTATTTATTTTTTAATTTATTTGGAGATTTCTATCCCGCCAACGTGGCTCCACAGTGCCCTTAGGAAAAAAGATCATCTCAGCACCTCAGCTACATTGCTATATCACTGTCTGAATCAGAGTAAACTTTATTTGGAGCTGTTTCATGAAGGAATATTTACAGAGCCAAAGTATGAAGGAAACAGTCTGCCGTGACTGGAATTTTACTGTTCATCTTGTATATGATTGTGTATGTGGGGATTGTGTGTTCAGATTAGTTTCATGAAGTACGAATGTGTGAATGGGTGGTTTTGGTGCCTGTATTATGGTTTGTGTGTGTTTTAATAATATTTACACATTTTAAATATACTGCCATTATATTGCATTTTGGTTTATCCTGATCTGTTTTGAGGTTTTGCATGCAATTAGTTACTGTGGTTCTTAGTTATCTTACTTATATGTATTGTTTAGAGTTTTTTTTATTTAGTTATGTTTATTAAAAAGTAGAATACTTCTTATCAGCAATAGTAGTATTGTTTCATCTTGAATATAGAATTTGCATTATACTTCTTATGTAGTCAATGCAAGGAGTGCTCAGTTGCAGAGCATCTGGTTCAATCTGCAGCATCTTCACAGAGCTGGAAGAGATTCTTTTATGGTCCAGCTCTCACTTCCGTACAGTATTACTATTAGCATCTACTACTTAATATGTGCCATATTATCGGCCCTGTCTCCTGGCACTAAGCAGACGACTACACAAAACACGTGGCTGCAGACTCCCAGCATCATGTTAGGCTTTGAGACGAGGGTTAAATTCAATCTTTTTCAGATGCTGGGGAGCAAAATGCCAAAACACAATCCTGAATTACAGCACCAAGTAAAACTGCACCATGCCTTGAAGCCAAAAGTGAGTGCTCACCATTGAATATGTTTTGTTGTGAAACATATTCCCCCTATTGAGCTGAGTCCATTAAAGCCTGCATTAGACCATAAACAGCTTATATGCAATGTTTGTTTATGTAACACAAATGCTTTAACAACCCCACTTAGCATATTATTGTAATGTGATAAGCAGAGTGACCCCTTTTAAGACCTCTTTGTTCCATAAAACAGGCTTCCATATTCAGTGTGTTGGCAGAGTGTCAGCATCTGCACAAAACAATTGGCATGTTCCATAGATATCCATCTCATACTTTATGGCATTTCACTACAGTATATTCAGCTGTGTTGGACTATACTGAAGTCATATTTATAGCATACCAAGCCAATTGTAAAAAGGAACTAATTACAAGACAAGACATTCTCAGGCAGAGTTTGGATTGCATCAATGTTAGCTCAACTCAAGGTGGACCCATTGAAGTCTTTGGATGTAAGTAACTAAGGACCGTTAATTTCATTGAGTCTACTCAAAGTATAACTGGCTTGGATACAACCCTTTCATTCCCATTTATTTCAGTGGGAAATTGAAGCAGGAGTCTGGTGAGTGTTAAAATACGAAATCCTATGTTTTTGCAAAAGGTAACTATAGTGGTACCTCAGATTGCAGACGCTTCAGGTTACAGACTCTGCTAACCCAGAAATAGTACCTCGGGTTAAGAAAATTTGCTTCAGGATGAGAACAAAAATCGTGCAGTGGCAGCGGGAGGCCCCTTTAGCTAAAGTGGTACCTCAGGTTAAGAACAGTTTCAGGTTAAGAACAGACGTCCAGAACGAATTAAGTTCTTCACCCAAGGTACCACTGTATTGCTTTCATTCATATATATATATATATATATATATATATATATATATATATATATATATAGTATTTTCATACACACACAAAAAATTAAGTGGGAAATTACCATATTGGAGGAAAGCCTTCTGTTTCAACTTTTCAGCACCTGCTGAAAATAATGTTTCTATCCAATCAGGCATACACAAACAATTAAGATGTTTTTCCATGATAGTTTGATGATTTCTGATTTTTACATTTTTACATGATTATTGTTGCATGGTTTCATGTATAATTGTTGCAATTGGGTTTCCCCCAATATAAATATTTGCATTAAAAATAAATAAAATTAAAATCAACAATAAAAAATCATTCAAAAAATTACTGCAAAATGCATCAAAGCCCCATTCCCAAACCATGAGCTCCAGAGAAGCTTTAGTAACATCAAAGGAACTACTGAACAGTGATTAATTTGAGAATGGGGTCTTCTAGCACCAGCAGAACCCCACTAGCATAGCATTGGATACAACCCAATGCTTTGAATTATCATTTATAAATCACTTGGGAGCCCTTGTTGGTGGAAAGTTGATTTATCAGTATTTAAAATATGTAAGTTTTTTATTTTAAAAAATATATTAAATCTTTTAAAGTGATGCTAAAATGTCTCTCAGTGCATATCACATAACTAAAGTAGCAATGCCACGATGGTAGTAATAACATCTAGTCAAAATACCCAGCTCACAAAATAGCTTTTTTAATTATTATCTGTATATATATTTTTATTAAATATTCTCTTTTACAATTTATTTATTTTTTATAAGAATTTATTGACATTTTTCTTATTACAACAAAAACCCACACCCACACCAACATTAAAAAAGAAAATACAAATCACTTACTCACTAAAACAAACACAAACATTGCCAAGTTTTCTCCTTCTTCCTTAAGCTTCTTCTCAGAAAAAAAAAAATTTCTATTTCCGTATCTTGACACGACTTCCCCTGCCTTTTCACCATTGGTTTTACATCCAATCTATTTTTCTTAACCCCTTCTTTTAAAAATTAAACATACTTTTATATATAAAATGCAAAAATCATCTTACTTAACATGATCTACTATTCATCTTAAACTAGTCTTCTTGGTATTACCCCCATATGATCATACCTCATCCTAAATCCTCATCCATTATTCTTATCTTATTCTTAAACATTACTTATTCTTCTGTCCTGCAATCTGTTGCTAATCACATAAAACTTCAGATATCTCATTTAAAAAGCAAAAAATCTAATCAAGCTGCCGATCTTCACATTCCAATTTCAGATTACCATATCCAACCGTTTTAAATTTAATTTGTTACTTCACCCCACACCCCTTCTGTCCATTGTTTTCCTCCTAGTAATGCCAGAGCCCAGTTTCCAATTGTCTATTCTTTCCAAAAAGTCACAGAGGCAGACACAATTCAGCGCGCTCCTTGCGACGAACTTCAGAGTATCCATCTCACAAACTCCCGGCTGTTCCATTCCTCCAGACCATTCTTCTTGAAAATAGCTCAATTCTTTGTCCCATGCCCTCGAGCTCACACCTCGGGGGCTGGATATTGCAGAACTTATTACCGTCTTGGGTCTGCCACCCCCAAAGACGGAATCTTTTTTCTTTTGGAGCAGCCCTGTCTCTTCTTTCCATCTTCCTATCCACCCTCTCAGTTCGCAGCAGACGCATTCTTCCAAAGTGTCAAAATATTCAGTAGCCTCCTCTGCGGGAAATTCCTTTCTTATCAGGCCCCCACACAAGGCTTTTACTTTCCAGTAGAGAATCTCCAACCTCAGTTCCAGGAGTCTTTGTTCGTCCGTCAAAGTGGAATTCAAAACAAGCCTCCAAACAAAGCCCAACACGGTAGAAGGAGGGGTAGGAGTGAGTGTCATATTGCAGTTTCTGTCTTTATGTCCGGTTAGAACTTTTCGTCGCCATTTTCCATGAAATCAGTATGTAAGGACCGAGATTTTCAAATCGGGATATCTTTCACCCCTTTACTCCCCGAAGGGAAATTGTAACAGTCTCACTCTCCACAATTCCGATACTTTATATCCAATTAGTAGCAACAGTCATTCAAGCTGGTTAGCTTCTTCCGCCCAAAGGGAAAAGAACAGGCTGCCTTTCTTCTTCCCCCGGATCGTTCCATACAGTAAAGTATTTAGTCCAATCTCATACTTACGACCTCCGGGTTCTTCAGAACCTATCATCACAGGTAGAACCACAACGCTCATCTCGGGATTTGTCGCCGCATTTACATCCCGGTTGGGGCATATCCCCTATGGCCCGGCTCCGTGGTCCCTTCACCCCCACCCCCCCTTTACAGGGGGAGCGGGGGAAGGGTTCGGAGCACAACGGGCACCGCCGGGGAGCCCAGGGCGCGGGACGCTCTTCCCGCGCCCCAACCGGAGCCCCGCTTTGCGGTTGCGGGGCTCCTAACCCCCGGGATGGATCGGGCGCCTCGCAGCCGAAGCAGCCCCGACCACCCGCTATGGCGTCGCCAGCCGGAAGTCTCTTTTACAATTTAAAGTACTCATTATACATCCTTAAGGTATCAATGACTTCCGTTCTTCTCTTTCCATGGTTCATTTTACATATCATAAATCCCTGCATATTTTACAGGAACTATACCATTCAGTATTCCATTATTACATCCATCGTAACTTATTTACACTGTTGAATTTATCTTACCGGTAATGCTGCCAGCGTTTTCAGCTGACCACAGTTATTTCCCATATATTCAATAAATGTTTTCCAATCTTCTCTAAACATATGTCCTTCTTGTTCTCTTATTCTATATGATAACTCTGCAAGCTGTGCATATTCTGTCAACTGAAGTTGCCACTCTTCTTTGGTTGGTACCTCACTTGTTTTCCATTTTGGGGCTGACAAAACACGGGCCGCAGTAGTGGAATGCCTTTTTTGACACCTGGAAATTTCAGTCTTAATTATCCCTAATGGAAAGGACTCTGGATTTGTTTGGAAACTACTTTTAAACATCCCCCCCCCCAATTCATTATGGATCATTTCCCAATACCCTTTTACAAGTCCACCACATATGAAGGAATGTTCCCATAACCTCAGCTTTTTAAATTATTATCAAACACAGAACCAGCTCAACTGTTATATTTAAAAGGACCAGTTTATTAGGACTAATTAAACATATGAATGTGGCTGTGTGTACAAGAATGGTGATGGTGGTAAGATGGGTACATTATGGCTGGCTGAACATTAGCTGCACTGCAGTGTGCAGTCATGATCTAAAGTTTACAGAGGATAGAAAACTTACCCTTTCATCACATCCCACAGTGTCACTGGCACTCAGTAATTCTCTGCCTCATCGTACTGCACAGCCCACTCTCTTTAGCACTGGAATTCCACATGTAACTGATCCCACTTTAGAGAAACCTACGACCAGAGCTTTTTTCCCTGGGTTTACTCAAGGGTATGCAGTACCGGCACCTTTTCTCACCCCCCCCCCCATGTTAAAAATGTGGCATTTACTGTAATAAAATATTGGTGAGTAGCAACACCTTTTTCTATATACATTTTTTAAAGCACTGCCTACAACTTTAAAAATCATGAGCTTAGCTCCAAAAATACACTGCGAAATGGGTAAAGAAAGAGTCAACTTCCAGTTTTGAAGTATTATTTGATGTGTACTTGAAAGGACTTTTATTTTCCTTGGAAGTCCAAAGTCTGTTTTATGGGGGTTTTATTTGCTTGTGTGGGGTCAGTAGGTTAAGTTCAAATATGATGATAAAAAGCCTTCAAAGCATGGATCTTTTCTGCATAGTAACTTTATATGTTTAAAAGGCATCCAGGGGTGCCATGTTTATTGTTTCTCTGTAATTTTCCCATCGCATCTGCTTGATATACATACATATATATATATATATAATCACCAACTGCTAAACACTCTTCTTCTAAAATCTGAAAGGAACCTGGAAGCTGTCAACTTTGTGGATATAGGATCATCCATAGCAACAATAAATAGCAATAACAAATGTATTTTTCAGATATTGATCTGAATTCATTATAATACAACTCAGTAACCAGAGCCGAACAAGTTTTGTGTGTATTAAAAAGATCTGTACAGTAATCTAGTGCATTTTACTCAGAAGTAGCAACTGAGGAGGGGGAATTGGTGATTTGCATTTTAAAACGAAGATCCCCCAATTCACACTTCCTATAAAGGCAGTTGTCCTTCAAAACCTGCACTTACTTAAATTTTGTAATGCAGAATTCAATCCACAGATGCATACCAAAATGTTCCATTAGGGAAAGGTGCACACAAATATATATATGAAAATAATGTATCAAATGCATTATATTAGGGGAAATTGCTTGTATATTAAGCAAATAAATGCATCAAAATGTATATATTAGAAGAAAAGCACTTGAAAAGGTATACAATTTTTCATGCAAAATCTTTTTATTTGTAACTGAACTGATGCAGAAATGTGGGAAACTGAACTTAAGGCAGAAAGAAAGAGAGAAAGAAAGAAAGAAGACCATTTTGTCCATTTCCACTCTGAAGTAGGTCTTGCCATGTTCAATGGCCCTTGTTGCCAGTGTGCATAAAATCACAGCCTTAGAAGTCTTGGGAAGGACCTATGGATTATATTTGGCAACATTTCTAGTCTAGGTGGGAAACATGCCCATCTGAAACCCTGGAGAGCCTACTGATGGCCTCTGTTTAAGGCAGCTTCAGATCTCTCTGCCGGTGTCTGTCCCTACACACACACACACAAACACACTATGTTGCTAAGCATATAACATTATATTAAATGAGCTAATACTGGGAAGGTAGCCAATCTAGGAGAAGGAAAACTCAGATCCTAAACTTCTGCTGCATAAGAAAGGCTTTGAGAATAAACACACAGAGAGAAAAAATCCATACCCAGGACATCTTTGGGGAAAGAAAAGGCTACGGAGTAAAGCTTACACAAATCCAGAGTGGAGTCCCTAAGACAGTTGGGTGGCATCTTATATGCCTCCTTCTGGCAACTCCTGCAGTCCATCTGGTCCAAAATGTATTACTCTGCTTTCCTTTGGACCACATCAGCAAGGACAAGAGAGGGGTCATGCCATCTGGGCATGACCAGAGGAGGTCAAATTGGTGCTGCTAACACAGCAAAAACAGTGTGGTAGGCAGCAATTAAGAGTTACAGGTTTTTACTACACCAGCAGGCTCTGTGATTCTCCGGCACTTTGACTTCACCCCTAGAGGTGTACTCCATTACTTCTTGAGACAGACAGATGCCAACAGTACTGGGGGGGGGGTTGGATTCTAACCCAGGGCTTAGTGGCTTGGAGTCATGAAGCAAACTCACCTCTCTTATTCACCCAGCTGATCATTCTCTCAATCATTCTCCTTTCACTCTCCATTTATACATTGTGACTGGAAACAAGGCAGTACTGAGTAGAATGACTCACGCCATCCATCAAATGTTGGCTGAGTGCCACATTCTATCTCTTCCCAGTGCTCACATGATCAATAGTCTCAGGCAGTGTAGATGTTGTTGGACTGTGCCACTTCAGACTATGTGTGGAGGGACTGAGTAATCTGTAAAGTTATCATTCCTAGTTAGCAAGGGAACGGTAAACCAAGGCTAGAGGCTGCTCCCCAACACCCAGTTTTGTATGCACATGATGTTTTTTATGTAGGGAAGCACAAACATCCAGCATCCCACCTGCTGTAGCACATTTGGTGATACAATCCAGCAGCAGATGAATGCCAGGAGCCTGCTGAATATGTGTTCCATCCATTATGCACCCTACCCATAAGTTACCTTCGAATTTTAGGCTATGTTACATACAGCTAAATGACATACTGATTAGTGTGTGGTTCATAACTAGGAGACAAAAGCATCAAATGCAGCACACACTTAAGCCCTGTTCATGTCTCACTCACGTGTGCAGCATTCATGGCTTGAAACTCAAGTCGAGCTACGCTATGTCACTGTGCTAGCTCCACCCTTTGATGACTGAGTGTGGTTGTATGCAAGACAAATCTTGCTCATGAGCAGCAGCTGCTTCCTAGAAGTTTCCTTGCAGACAACCACAACCACACTCACTGTGTAGCTGTCATTGGGCATATCTGTTGTTGCAATGCAGAGATACGCCAAAAATACCTTCCTCTTCCAATAACACTTTTAAGTAGTGGTATTTCCCTATATTGGAGTTGTTTTTACATGTTTTAGATGTTTACATTGTTCCATCAGTTGTGTGTTTGCTGCCCATAGCTCCTTTGGGAGGAAGGGCAGGATATAAAATTTAATAATCATGAGGAGAGGGGCATGATCCAATCTGTGAATTCAAGGGAGGAAAGAAGGAGGCTGGTCAACTAACCTTTGTGGGAGTCCCCATAAAAGGATCTTGTGAAGACTACAGCAGTGTGATTTGTTTAAAATCATGAGTAGCCAGGGGTGCAACTGGTGGGTTTCATTAAAAGGTCACCCTACTTTCCCAATACACACACACATACACACACACACACAACAATTCAAGCTCTGGCTAGTGTAGATTCCCACCATTCACCTTTGCATCAAATACATCAAAAAGGCAAATCTGACATCTTTCTATTTCCTGTTTTCACTATGCCTGGGATTAATTGGCTGTCCTTACAATGGCACTATCAGATAATAATGAGAGACAGAGAGATAGGAAGCATGAACACCACTGCAGTGTATGATGTCAGTAATAATATCAACACCTTGGCAACTAAACTGGAGAAACACATGACACATCTCTTTCAACAAAACAGATGTTGGACTTCAGAACTCTCATTACCTTTTTGGCTCTTTGCTAGGAATGCTACATTTCAAAAGAGCAAAAGCTCCTCTGATTTAATCAGCAAAGCAGTCAACCTTGCAAAGTTCCCAATTCGTTAATAAGAGCTATTAATATAACTTTGTGATTGGCAACATTCATCAACAAACATCTGAAACGTTTTCGGTCAAAGTCAGCTGTATTGCTAAACACAAAAGATGGACACAGAGAATTAGCTGTCTGGAAGCCTTAGTCTAAACACAGTGTGTAGAAGTTCATGTAAATGTATTAGGATTGTTATGAGTGCTGTTTCAAAAGAAGTTAAAATGGCAATTACTTATTCAGGTGTAAAAATCTTCAAAGATATTATGACTAACCAATTAAATGTGAATCTTATTATTAGCCAAACACTAGACAGAGCTTTTGAAAGCAATCATATTTAGTCTATGAGATGTGCATGTATATATATATTCTTACAGAGGACATCTGATGTCAGTTTTCCATAAGTACCTTGATAATGCAGAACTGAACACCCCCACTTCATAATTAAATGACTTGAATTCCTAGTACAGTACAGGAAGGAAAGTTCTGCTTAAATCACAATGAAATGCTTTCATCCTAGCTCTCACTAAAGAATGGCAACATAAAAGAGCATTAACAGCTGGAACAGCATACAAAGAGCATAAAACAGCCATTTCGGTCCAAAGGAGTGGTCCCAGCAGGAGCATATGGTTCTAGCTACAGGACAGTCATGCTCTCTTCATAGATTCCAGGGACACAAGGTCACAAACCACTAGCATCTCTTCAGCATCCAATAGTCACAGTCAGTTCAAGCGTATCAGTAAGGAAAGTAAGACCAAGCAGCGGGAGGTCCAGATAAACAAAGTCAGGCAAAGCAGAGTTCAAGGTCCAAAGGGCCAACAAGCAAAATGTGTAGCACCCTGGACAGCTCCATGCAGTCTCTAGACAAGAATTCAGTATGGCCACAATTAGAATACCTGGAGTGAGCATCAGATTGCAGCTTCCTCTGCAGCTAGTCTTGTCCTTGATAAGTGAAGACTTTACTCTTGAAGGGATCCAACCTATTTTAGGAGACATTGAGATATTTTAGGACCCAACAAGGCTAGGGTCTACTTCAAAGCTGGAGTCCTCAGAGGTGGAAGAGGAAAATGCAAATTTCTCAAACAGCAGAGCTGCTGACACCATGGGCCCCTCTGATGCTGCAACTCCCAAGGAATTAGAGATATCAAAGACTGGTTCTGAAGATAAATTCTTCTCCTATTTTAAGATATCCTCTGAATCCACAGTCTCTTCCACTGAGGATAGGGGAGTCAGAGCCCTGGGTTATCATGACAGCATAAAAAGCATAAAACATATATTGTAAGGGTAGCATATATATCTGTGAACCTTATGCTAGTGATGTGCTAAAACCTGTCATCCAGTTTCTTAAACATTTTCTTCCTCTACAAATGATGTTCCCATTTTTCTGCCTCATTTGCAAGACATTTTAGAATTTCATGAAAATTTCAGTGGGTGTGGGGTTGGGTTTTCCTTATCATTGTTCTTCTTCCCTCTACATATTTCTGCAGTGCTCTGCAGCCTCCCTGTTTGCCTGCACTTCCAGATCTGAAAAAGCTCCAAGGGTGGAGTTATCTCATGATCTATTTCCTTGAGCTTGAACTGGGGCATTGGAAGTCAAGGTGACTGGATGCCAAGTGCCTGAGACGGATGTGCTTTCTGATTTAGTTTTAAGGAAAGTTCTTGCTTTTATCTTTAAACGAAATATGTGCCAATTCTTTTACTTTTTAAAGAAATCAGTATTTAAAATAAATAAGTAGCAGTAAATAGCTATCAGTCACACAGTAAGCAGTCACATGCTTATGGCAATGCCCAGTTGAGGACATCATGGGTTTTTTCAGGAAATGTGGGCATGGAGAGCCTGCTTGGACAACTGCTGTCATTCATCTTTCTCTTTTGCTTCAAGTGTGGTGACTGTTACGCTTCCAATAAAAATGAAAAGGACACAACAGTTGTACCCCATGGCCCAACAGGGTGCCATTCTGGCCATGGAGTGCCTGACAAGATATAGCTGTTAGTGCCAGAGATATGAGTGGTTGTCAGTGTAGTGGAAATTTCAGCATTGTGATAGTTGAGGTCCAAGCCGGCTATGATTGATTAATTCACTGCCCTCCCAATCCACCACCTGAGGCAAGAGAAGCAGCACCAGCTTACCCATGTGACCATTGGTGCCCAGGGCTGCATGCCGTCACTGGGGCACATGTGTATACCAGGTGGCATGTGTGCTATGTGTAACTACACATACTGCCGTGTACACGTGCTACATTATCAGGCCCTCTGGCATGCTGATGTCACTCTCACATGTAGTTGGGTGAGCAGAAAAAGCGCATGTTCACCAGGGGCATGATGACGTAGTACATGTGCCCCCTGCAGTGTGTACCCATGGCCACACCACACTTTGTGGGTGTCTTGCCACCTTATATAAAATGCTGTGGGAGCCAGGGCACCCATTGCCATGGGGACTCGGCAACTATGGTCAAGAGGCTGTGTGCCTGATGGCAAGGCTGGCCTTTTTCCAGTACAAGCCTATTTCTCTAATCTTAGGGGGGAGGGAGTTGATTGGAAGGTCGGCGGTTCCAATCCCCACAATGGGATGAGCTCCCGTTGCTCAGTCCCTGCTCCTGCTAACCTAGCAGTTCGAAAGCACGTCAAAGTACAAGTAGATAAATAGGTACCGCTCTGGCGGGAAGGTAAACAGCGTTTCCATGCGCTGCTCTGGTTTCGCCAGAAGCGCCTTAGTCATGCTGGCCACATGACCCTGAAAAACTGTCTGCGGACAAATGTTGGCTCCCTCAGCCAGTAAAGCGAGATGAGCGCCGCAAAACCCAGAGTCGTTTGCAACTGGACTTAACTGTTAGGGGTCCTTTAACTTTTTTTTTATTTCATGGGAAATATTCACTTGGTGAGTGGATATTTAAGGAGACCAAAAAGTAGGGAAATCTTGGTTTATAATAAAGGATCTTAATAAAGAGTAAAACCAGGATTTTTAATGCGAGATAATCACTTGAATTTCATATGTGACATTCATAGAGTTACATGTACCAGATTATTACAAAGGTGAACACATTTTCATTAGAACACAATGGAAGTCTTGAATGCTGACTAATTATGTAATTGTATATTCCTTCTTAGCAGATGTTTAACTGTAGGAGAACTTCTTTTATTACTCTCTTTCCTTTGCTACATTATTGCTTTTTATATACATGTCTGCAGCTTTAATCTAAAAATCAACTGCCACTTGCATGGTTATCATCATGTGTTGTTTGGTCCTGAGCAAATTTGGGCTGGTCATTCTATCACAAGCTATCACAGATTTTTAATGTTTTATTTTTTATTTTTTATTGTTACAATATATTTCCATTAAAATAGAAGAATGATATCTGGTTCCACAGGACTAAACAACAAATCATGGTTAAACTGGAATTATCAGTCACAAATGAATCAACAACAAATAATAACTGCTGCTGCATTTTGTGAAGAACATAATTTTTCTATCCATTTTTGTTGCACAACTTCTCACATCTCTTTTAATTCATCCTTGTACCTATTTATATAATTTGCTTCCAGTACTGAATAAACTTATTTCACTCTTCTAATGAGTCTTTTTTTTGTCATTCAAGCCCTCCATTTGTATGTGTAATATTTAGTTTTATTTAACAAAACTTATAAAACACTCGGTTGGAAATAAATATGATGGCTTATGTTTTAGTAAAGGTAAAGGAGTACAGGGACCCCTGACCATTAGGTCCAGTCGTGGATGACTCTGGGGTTGTGGTGCTCATCTCACTTTACTGGCCGAGGGAGCCAGTGTACAGCTTCCGGGTCATGTGGCCAGCATGACTAAGCCGCTTCTAGTGAACCAGAGCATTGCACGGAAATGCCCTTTACCTTCCCGCCGGAGCAGTACCTATTTATCTACTTGCACTTTAACGTGCTTTCAAACTGCTAGGTTGGCAGGAGCTGGGACCGAGCAATGGGAGCTCACCCCGTCGTGGGGATTCGAACTGCCGACCTTCTGATTGGCAAGCCCTAGGCTTTGTGGTTTAACCCACAGCACCACCCGCATCCCATTTTAGTATTCTATGCCAACTCACACCTTCCCATTTTCTATAAAATGTTCGTTCTTCTTTGTTGGTGTTTTCAATTTTTGGCTACTAATATCTGAGCTGAAACTGTCTCGCAGATTTACGGAAGGGCTGTGGCTCAGACCATCAGCATTCTATGCCAAAGGTCCCAGGTTTAATGCAGGGCCTCCTTGTAGGACTGAGAGTCCTGCCTGAAACCCTGCACAGCCACTGCCAGTCAGTTCAGACAATATGGAGTAGAACTAATGGTCTGGTTCAGTATGAGGAAATTTCCTATGTTCTAAAGAACTAGTTAGAAGTATCTCTAGTAATTTCCGCCATCCCTTAATACAGATTATGCTATTTTGGCCTGGTGGGAGTTGTAGTTCAAAACATCTGGAGGGCACAACTTTAGCTATCCCTGGGTGGCAATATTTCCAAAGTAAGTCTTTTTTTAATTGCTAGTCTTTTGGTAATCCTATTACTTATGCAATCCATGAATTGTCCTTAAACATTGGATGAAAAGTCAGAGGTTATCTGTCCTTGCCATGCTGGTATCTTCAGTCATTAAAAATAGGAATGTCACTGAATCATCCAGCTGCTTTTTTTTTTTTTTAAGTGTGTCACACTTCACTGAAAATAGAATTTCAATTAGAACTGTAGATTTTATCTTGCAAATAGAATTTCTCACACATTAACTCCTTAAACCTGACATTGCCACCACCCCAGTTAAAACTGGCATTTGACCTGACTGTCACAGAAGGACAGCGTTAATAAACTCTGTAGAAATGGATCACCTTCAAGGAGCCTGAGGAGGACAATTTTTTCCTAAAGCTGAGTATCACTGACCAGGATTGCTTGATTGTTTCTGTTTTTCTTCACACCACTTACATATGCTCTTTGGCGCAGGACACCATCACTGGTTCATTTTCTGATATCAAGAGGGAACATCAGTGAGAGCTGCCCATAATTTGCTTGAATGCCTGCCATTGTGACAGGGCTTATTTTTTATTGCAAAAATCTCCCTCAGGAATCTCCTTCAGATTCCCCAGGTTCTGCCCTTTAATCAAGCCAGGCAGTCTGGTAGGAAGAAGATTTGGACAAAGTTCCCTGCCAGAACTGAACCAATCCCTATCTGACAAGCTATGCTCCACTAGGCATGCAGCTGCCTGTCAGGTACAGTCATTTAAATAATGAGGCACTGTTAAGCGTGAAGCGATTAATTGGACTTAGGAAAGATATCGTGACATCTCCAATAGGAATTGGGAAATTCTACTAAAGTATTTATAGTGTTCACAAGGCATTTAAACTGATGAGTAAATATAGCTGGGCAGGAAGAAGACGGTTGCCTATCAAGTAACAAGTTATCCTTTTTTGGAGTACCTGGGTTGAAACAGTTCATAATCCTGCCATAAGCATCTGTAAAAACAACATGCTGGTCTAAATGTGGTCTTGACCTAGTAGGCCAAGTAGGGTTCTTTTTTTGATGCAGACATATACCCTTTGGGAATTTTTGCTGGTTTGGCATTTTTTCAGTCTCAAGAGACCATAGGAGCCAACCCAATATAATATTTGAGGAGGCTGGGTGTGGAGAACTAGCCCAAAGCCAGGGCTAAGCAAGGTAGGGGTTAAATTTTGTGTCAGTTAGAACCCAAAGGGGCAGGCTCCGCCTGTATATAAAAAAACCCTCCCTGTGGTCAGTTAGAGAGAGTTGGTGGAAGAAGTAAGTTGAGCAGGGAGTGAGTCAGGAGTGCGAGCTGGGTCAAGATTCTGAGGTGTAGCATTGGTGGAAGTTAGCAGCGAGGATAAACAGTTATTGTGAAACGTGTTGTTATTGTTAATTAGTTGACTGTTAGAGGTAATAGGCCGGTATCATCTAGCAGTAATAGGCCGGTATAGGACCATCTTTATAAGCTTATTGAACACCGTTTATTTATCAGAAACCACAAGCTATTGTACACAATAAACAACTTCTTTATTCACATAATCCTCGTCTGTGGTAAATAAAACAAGCAGGTTCCGGTTAGCAGTCTGGTGGGTTGCAGCTGGGGACCGTTTGTCGTTGGTGCATCACTCATAGACCGTGAAATGTCCGGGGGTGCTGTACAGGGCTGAAGTGCCCGCGACACTGGGCTCCCCCAAAGTTAATGGGCATTGCCATTCAAATGGTGTGCATGCACTATGTCATGTGATCGATTATGCAGAGTGGGGTTTACCTGCCCCCCCAATATTTTATTGAAGTTGGCAGCCCTGCAAGAGACCAAAAAGGAATAGAGGGGGAATAGCTGTGGCACAATGCAAACCTGCATTATTTAAATAGCTCACTCCCCTTCCCTACTGTCAATTCCCTCAAACCAGTGCCTTTTATGGCTTGATGATTAATGGTTGTGGACATCCCCATAAGTACCTTCCACAAAGGCTAAAGCCTAAAACTGTCTCTGACCTTGTGGTGCAATGGTAGCGCGTCTGACTCCAGATCAGAAGGCTGTGTGTTCAAATCACACCAGGGTCAGAATTCTGACTTTTGTTCTTGTCTTCCCCTATTGCCAGTAAAGAGGAAGGGAAGGGAATAGTCATGTGGCCTAAGCTCTAGGAAAAGATGAATCTGTCCATTTTGGTTTCTCTTTGGGCTCTATTGCCTTAACTTTAAATTTAAGTCACTCCATTTCCCCATCAGTTTGTGAACTTTAAAAAAAAAATGTGAAAATTTGTATCAATTGTTCTGTGTGCATTTCCCCTAAGATTTGCATAATCTTCCCTTATTTAATGCACTTATGTTCATTAGTTTCATCAATATTTTTGTGTATACTTTCCCCTAATACAAGCTTTTTTGTACACATGTTTAGGTTAAAGAACTGCGTCACAAAATACAAAGTCTGCATTTTGAATGATAGCTGTGTTTCACTTCATGTACTAGTCTGAGGTGCCCAAATTAAACAGGTTCTCATTAAAATGAAAACTTAATAAATTAATCTCACAACATTTTTTGGCTCAGTGCATAAAGACAACAGCCCACAACTCAAGGCAGAGCAGGACTCAAACCCACAGCTTCCTGATGATGCAGGATCCTTTGTACTACGGCCTCTCTTGCTAGAGGAGTCACCCCTCTGCCATGACGTCAGCACAGTGGAAATGAGCCTTGCATTGTATGCACAAGTACAGCAAAGACTGGTCAATTGATGCAGAATTCAGCATATATTTGTTACCTGTTTCAGGAAAAGGGGACCTTTTGTGGCTATGTGTGTTTGACTCCATTTGCTGAGCTAGGGCTTGTATGTTTGTGAGTGGATGGAGTAAGATTGTGCTTCTTCCTTTTTATTAATATTGTTTTTGCTGTTTTAGCCACTCTGAATCTACCACGCTGTCTGCTGCCAGCTATTGATCTAAAGTGCTTTTGATTGTGTTAAAGATCCCTGTTTCAAACTTGCCACAACACAGCCTTTTCTCGCCTGCAGAAGACAGCTCCCTCCCCAACTATCTTCGGTCATGCATTCAGTCTATAACTGTCATTAGATGCATTAGCAGTGATCTTGTGGCACAACCTTGTGTCTGACTCCAGATCAGAAGGCTGCATGTTTGAATCACACCAGGTCAGCATTCTTACTTTTTCTTCCTCCACCCCATCCCAGGGCCAGTTGAAATGCAGATGATGGAGAGAATACACAATCTGTTGCAGAAAGGGGGTCAACTGAATTTAAGATGAGAAAACAAGGGCACTGAAATGGAAAAATATGTTTTTCCGTACCCACAATCTTTTGATCCAAAGCCGGATGTGATAGCTTTCCCTTCCTCTGAAGGGAGACATCCATTGCCTTGAAGGAACAGTCTAAAACTGGCACAACTGACCTTGTGGCACAATGGTAGCGCGTCTGACTCCAGATCAGAAGGTTGTGTGTTCGAATCACACCAGGGTCAGCACTTTTACTTTTTGCCCACCCACTGTGCGGTCTCAGATGAGATGCAGGTAATGGCATGGCCCGTGCCGCTTTAGCATGTTGCAAAGGACAGCAGCACATCTTACAGGCCAGGTAGGATTAGAACTTGCAAATAGCGATGGGATAAAGAAATCATTCAGTTCACATTTAAATAATTTGCAATCTCCAAATGAATATGAAAACCATAACAAAGCTATCATTTGAAACTTGCACTTCTCTGAATGTTGTGATGCAACTCTTCAAGTTTGTAAGAACGCATGTTATTATGGAAACTTGCTTGCAAAGATACATATTTTAGGTAAAATGCCATAAAAAAATGATTCTCAAAAATTATATGGATTTTCCTTTTTAAAAAACGTAACACAGATTAATGCAGAAATGGGGACAATTGAACTAAGACTGGGAAAAGGAGAAAACAGGGGAACTGAAATGGACACATCTGTCCATACTTTCATGCAACTTTCTGTTCCAAAGCCGGATGAGAAACCTTTGGTCAATTAAGGAAGTGCAACTGGTTTTGTCTCACTGGGCACAGAGCCTCACGAGCACAGCAGGAGGCGTCACAACTGTGATGTAGAATGAAAGATGAGTGGCAGGGAGTGCCAATTTTTGGCATTGCACAGGGCACCACTGAAATTTGAGACCTCAAGGTCCGCCACTGCTTTAGTTCCCCTCTCACTGGAAGTTTCCATCCTGTGTGTTGACCTCTATGCCCCAGAAGCAGGACATGCCTAGTTCATGCAAGCACACAAAAACTTGGGAAATTTGACTCTTTTGGAGTAGGATATGTTACTCTAGCACAACTCAAACTTGCAGTTATTCAATGCCTCACAACCTAGAAATCGAGTTCAATCTCCACTGCACCTCACAGGCCCCTGCTGCCAACCCACTCAAGGCAGTGTCTTTTCTGGCCCTGCAACTGATGGTAGCAGACAGCTCTACCTTCCACCAGAGTCTAAAACTGTCAATGACCCTGTGGCGCAATGGCAGCGCGTCTGACTCCAGATCAGAAGGTTGTGTGTTCAAATCACACCAGGGTCAGCATTCTGATTTTTTCTGTCCCCTTTCCAAGTTGAGATGTAGACTCATAGATGAAGCTTTGAGTCAGCGAGAAATAGAGCAGCTAAAGGCTCAAGTCAGCCAGTCTGAAGTCAGATGTGGTATCCTTTTCACCACTGTCTCTTGTGCTGAAAAAAAGGCTCCTTCTACCTCTGGATACTAAGTGACAGACTGGCTTAATCATCAAAACTTATGTGATTTACATAAAATGTATGCAGAAAAATCATTAATAAGATTCAATATTAAGAACAAGTTAACTTAATTCTTTTTCAAAATAAAACCAGCCATTCTACAGATATACATTACAAAATAGAATAGCATATTAAAATGTATGTCAAATGTGCATGTCTGGATAGACTTGCTTAAATAAAAACATTATTTATCAGGTACGGAAAACCATACAGTGAAGGCAACTGCCTAACATCATTTTTTAAAAATATTTTGCAGTAGAAGTCGCACAAAAACCATGCACATCAGCTGATTTCCCACTTGTTCTATACATTTCACCTATTCTCAGAAAAATATCTTCCCTCCTTTTTTTTAGAATAGAGATCTTCTGGAGATATGGGAGTTGTGGAGAGTCTTGGAAACTGAAGCATGTATCACACTGCTTTGTCAATCACATTTAACCAGCAGTACTGGAAGGAAATCTCTTTCCCTCAATCAGTCCACTGCAGGCAAGGAGACAGGACTCATTACTGTGCAAATAAGCCTGCCAGCTGGTTTGTGACTTCTCTTGCCTGGAGGTTACAGGTGCTAGTTAAACTTGTGGCTGGCAGGCGATCAGTGAGGGAGATAAACCATCTTCAAAGGCCATGGTGGACAATGAGATGCCCACTTTAAAATTTAATAATGCTAAATAAAGGTATCTCAGGTGGCTCACCAAGCAATCTTTACTTTCACCACATTGAAAAAAAACCTCTTAAAATACAGAATGAAAGACTCCTTAATTTAAGACGCCAGTGAATTTAAAACTGGGGATGATGGGAGGGGTCCTAACTCTTTTAATAGAAGACATAACTAGGTTTCCTTCTGTAGGTATGACATCAGCAAAGGCAGATTAAGGTGGCTGGGGGCCCTGGTAAATTCCTCAAAATAGCCCTCCCCAACCTTTTGCCAAAAAGGAATGCATGAAATAAAGTATCGGAAAATATGCCTGGAGGTATCTTCAAGACTGACACATGAATGAATACATAAACTTTTGTTGAATACAAAGAATATGCTGAGCATGTGCAGTTTAATAACTCTCAGCAAAATGGAAACAAGCTACCTCATTAAACCAGCAAACAAAAATAGCTTTAACCAGAGTGATGCATCTCTGTAACCATAAAAGTCTTGGCATGCCAACCCTGAAACATAGCGCAGCACCAGTCTTAATCTAGTCTGATTATTGCTTGTTTTACCAATGCTTAAATCCTATTTGCGGGTCCAGGCACCGTGCTCCCCAGACCCCAACCTGCAGACAAATAAAGGACCACATAGACTGGTTTAGATCGAAACAGGCCACAACTTTATTGAATACAGATGAAAGAGTTTTGGCTTGGGCATGGAGCAATCAAAATACTTCTGGCCCACAAACCAGACGGGGGCGTTCCTAAGACTTACAGCAAATAGGGTGACCCCTCACAGGGACTGCCATCTGGGGGAGTGTCCTCAGTCCTGGCCTCGCGGACATGACCACTCCCCCCAGATCCCTTTAACAGGATACCCCAGTGTTAGGAGGGGCAGGCGGAGACTACAACCTCCCCTCCCTCCAAGACAAAGGATTGCCCCAATGCCCAACCCAGTCCATCAGCACATGATTTTGATTCCTAAAAGGAATTATCTTAGGCCTGTAAGCCACTAGGGGTGAGTGTACTGTAAACAGCAGAATTATATACTTTCATTTCACTTTTTTACAGTCTATTGTTTTAACGTTGATGTAATATAATAAGGAATCAATGTTCCGTTGCAGCTGTTCACATCTGAGATCCAGACAAATCTGGGGGTGGAGGGCGACAACAGGAAAAGAGAGAAGGCCCTGATTTCAATGCAAATTTAAGGGCATTAATCATCCCTCTTGCTTGTAAAAGCTTTTTGTAAACACAGCTTAGGAGTGTTACTCATGGTGTCCTGAGAGAAAAGGGAAAACTAAAAGCAAATTTCAGGAAGAAATATGCAAGTATAATTGGAGGCAGAATCAGAGAAAATGTCAAAGGAGGGAAAGGAGCCTTGGGGGAGAGCTAGTGCAGTGGGCTGGCTAAAATGATGGGCGAGGACTTGGGAAAACACAACTGAAATCCCAATTCAGCTATGAAGCTTATTAGGTGACCTTGGGCTAGGGTCATTGTGAAGATAAAAATAGGAGCAACCTATTATTATTGTAGTTACTGTAGTTATATTTATGAATCACCTTTTACATAAGTGGTATTAGAGGAGGGGTAGTATCTCTGGTTTGTGCTCCTTTTGGGGTAGTTTATCCACCCTTGGTCCCCACTATGCACTCAGCTCTCACTTGTGGCTCATAGAAGCTGTCAGCATGCGACAGCACCCACACCTCAGAAATGGCTTAAACTGGCCAGCTAAACAAAGTGAGGGTACCCAATGGATAAGAAACCCTCCGTGAATTAGGGACTTCCCCTGCATGCAAAGACAGGCTCTGGCAGATTGAGCAGACAAGTCACATTGTGGGTCCAGTGGTCAAGAATGTGGTTTCTGTACATGCTTGCAGAAAGAAGTGACAGGAAGATGGGGCTCATCAACCTTGGAAGGTAGCTGTCAGGAACATGGGCCCCCAGAGCACAGCGGAAGAGTTGGCCTCGGAAATTGAGCTAAGCGAGCAAGGAGCCGACTCTGTAGCTGGGAGCTGTCTGTCTGAGTTTAGAGAAGACAGCCCAGCCCCCCTCCTTCCCAGGCAAGACACTGTTAGCTCCCAAGGAGAGGAAGAGCTGGAAGAATTTGGCCAAAGTGTTGCCAGGCAACCAGCAGAGGCTGTGTCTTCTGGGGAAGAGACAGGTCAGCTGTGCAGTCCCTGGATGAGGAGGTTAGAGAAGCTCAGAGAGCAACGGAAGAGAAGGAGAAGAAAGGTGGGATTTTGGTGTCCTTCCTGTTGGAGGAAGGATGATGAGTCAGACTGAGCAACTAAGGTTAATGAGAGCAGGCAGAACACCAGGCTCTGGATGTGTTTTTCTTGTAAATAAACTTACATAAAACTGACGGAGAGTACTTGCTCCTTATTAGGCTGTTTATTAGGCTGCCAGAGATCGTTATAGTAGCATATCTAGCAGAAGGAAAACTCTGGTCATAAAGCTCCACTGCCTTGTGGGCTATAAAGCCTACACAAATCTGGAGTGCAGTTCCTAAGACGGTTGGAGGTTGCCTTGTACACCTCCTTCTGGAAACTCCTGTAGCCAAGCTGGTGCCAAATGTATTGCTCTGTTTTCCTTTGGACCACATCAGTGAGGCTGAGATGGGGGTCTTGTCATTTGGGCAGCCCTGGACCTCCATACACACCGCCTAGACTTGCACCTGAAGAGGTCACTTTGGTGCTGCTAACACAGCTGTTCAACTTCACCCCCCAGAAGCACCCTCCATTGTCTCTCAAGACAGGCAGGTGCCAATGAGTTTTAAAGATATTGTTTCTGTAAATATTTTTAGATTGTACTTTCAAAAAGTGCAGCAAGGTGGCATACAGCAAACAAAATTATAAAACCATCAGTAAAAACTGGTTGGGACAAAGAAATATATGCCTCAAGATATACAGGCATACCATTAAAACAGCTAAAATGGTTTCCAAAACAGTACAAGCTGAAATTTTTTTTAATGAATATCTCAGCCTGAGACTTTTCCTGGAATGTAGAATTCATGGGTAGTTGTCATATTTCAGCAAGAATGCTGTTCCACAGAATGGGGAAAGCCAGCTGGAGTTCTTCAGAAGAAATGTGGGATATAGTTTGGATTGTCTGCTATTTTATTTTTTATTGTAAGGTGGGGTGTGTTTTTAGAATCTTATTTTAACTGAATGTGGTGTAAGCGGTCCTAGATCATTTTTTTAAAGATTATTTTTTATTTATTGGGGCCTGGTGTAGGGTAAGATGACATAAAGACAGCAGGTGGGATGAAGGAGCTCAGGTTAGCGTGACAAACTATGGCCCTTAGTTCATTCAAGCACAATAGTTTTTTATTTAACACATTTTGTATAGAACTTTTGTATAGTCCTGAGTTTTTTATTTAACACATTTTGTATAGAACTTGACAAATACTCTTGATCATAGAAACAATTAAAATACTGAAAGTCAAAAATATGAAATAAATCTGGACATCAAAGGTCAGGTATTGTCAAATAAGTTCAGCTGACAAATGTCAGTTGTCAATGTTCAGCTATCAAATATTGGATAACAAAGGCTGCCAAGCATCAAATGTCAAATCTTGTATGTCGGATGTCTCAGATACTAGACTGGGTAACTTTAATATTGTTAGATTATTCAGAACCTCTGTCTATAATGGAGGCTTGAAGTGTATTGCTTTGTTCTTCTTCTTTAAGGGTATTTATAGGGAGTCAAAGCCAGTAGGTTAGCATGACTTCATTGTCTATGAAATCAGTTGTTTTCCATTTCAGAATTGCTAGTCTTTAAATGGTTTACTCTTGCAGAACTGCTATATTTTCCGCAATATGCTAGGTCATTGCTGAAGAAATGTGCTTGGCTAAAACTGTAACACACCATGACAGAATTACCTCTAAAGAAATTATAGTCATCTTTATTTAATGGTCATAAAGAACACTGTGTTACAACACAACACAACACAACACAACACAACAACACAGAGATGGGGGAGAGAGAGGGATTTCCTTAACTCAGTTTCTTGTGGTCATATTTGGTTTTGAGATAAAAATGATAAACACTGCAACCTTAGACATATCCAGTGCTTTTTTTCTTTAAAAAAATGTTTAGGGGTACTCTCATTTTCCTCAATGATGCCAAACTTAGATTCACAAAATGTTTAGGGGTATGCATGCCCCTGCATACCCCCAGAAAAAAGCAATGGACACATCTATTCAGAATTAAGTCCCATTGAGTTTGTGGGCTCATTCCTATGCATGTAGGTTTGGGATTACAATAAATGTTTTCTCTCTCACACAACCCACTTTCTTTGTGCCTCTTTACTAAAACACACCAATTTTGCTGAAGTGTAAGTTCAACACTTATTTTAAGCCGACAACAGCTTTAAAGAGATTAATCTCTCTGATTCTTCTTCATTGTAGCTACCTTTAATTAGTTTTGTTTTGCCTATTTAACCAATTACTGCTCTACAGTCATGCATGTCATCAATGACCACGCAGCTGCATATCACATGGGCTGTGCTGTACTCCTTGCTGGATATATCGGTGGGCAGATGATTCTGTGGGGCATCGTTTTCTTATTTACACACTGGCATTTTCATCACCCATTTTCCCACTTCACACTTAGCCTTAATATGTGCAATATGGGCCAAGGCTGTCATGCACCACTTCAGTTTGTCATTCTCACATCTCTCTCTCTCTCTCTCTCTCTCTCTCTCTCTCTCTCTCTCTCTCTCTCTCTCTCCATGCAAGAGATAAAAATGTAAGACAGAATGGGATATGGGCTATTTGCATAGCTGTCAACTTTTCCCTTTTTTAAGGGAAATTCCCTTATTCCAAATAGGATTCCTTGCAAGAAAAGGGAGAAGTTGACAGCTATGGCTATTTGATAAATTCCAGTCAGATTGGGCATCACTAGAAAATAATTTAAACTCAGAGTCATCAATGGGGAACTATTTTTTAAATCTATGGCTGTTGTTGTTTTATTATTTGTTTGTTAACAAATGGATGTGGGTACTCCAAATAACAAGGGTGCTGTAGAACAGTCTCAGGTTTCCTAGTCAGTAAACACAGTGAATCAAGGAGAGTTAATTCAGTCCCAAATATAAAATTGAATTGGATTTGGCTGCTACCAAATGAGACAGATGTAAGGCGTATCTTGGGGTTGCTGACCTAGTATTTATAATTTAGTTCACAACGGCAAAACTTTCTGCCTCTTCCAGCTATGTTTGATGTATATTTGTTAATGCTGACACACACAACAGTGAAATAAACCTGGTTCAACCATCTGGAAGCGAAGTCAATCAGCTGACAGCTCTGCTTTGTTACTGTAGATTAAAGCTGTGTCAAATGATTATAGATCAGAAGCCCCTCAGTTTGTGAACCTTATAATTAGCATTATAAATAGCATCCCTTTCTCACTTCTCAGATGCCTTTCCAAATATAAAACTACTCAGGTACACAGCTGCTGAAAAGATGCATTCTGCAGCGAGAACAGCATTTTCTTAGATGGCTTGGAAATTCAAAAGCTTTGCATTTTCAAACGAATCTCAAGAATGAGACAAGTAAAATCTACATTTGCAATAGACATGCAAATATAATGCTGCATAACACAGGGGCATCTGTATGACCAATCAGTGTGAGAGCTATATTTATGCACATTGTATTTTTAAATCAGCCTAAGATTATCAGGCTGAAAATCTATATGTGCCTGTTAGGTGCATGCTTCAAAGTGTGCAGTAAAACCTTTCTAAACTCTGCTTTCTATCATTCAGCAGTCTAACAAAGGGAGCAGTTGTGTCCATAGGATTAATTCATGTCAACCTCATACATGTTGGAAATCTGAAAAATTATGCATTACTTTCAAATTCTTTATTTTTCTCTGAGCAGTAAAGGGCACACTTGACTAATGTTTTAAGCCTGTATTTAATCTCCTTTTGAATGCAGGGTGGGATTAATCCTTTGTCATTGTTCTTTTCCAAAAATAAAGATGGCCTTCATTTGAAAAACAAACAAACAGAACAAAATCTAAATGCTGGCCTTTGGATGGGGGTGTGAGAACTTCTCATATGTGTATTTTTGAATGCTTGAAACAGATGTGGGAAACCTTTGGCCCTCTAGATGTTGCTGAACTAAAACTTCCATCAACCCCAGCAAGCACAGTCAATGGTCACGCATTGTGGGAGCTGCCGTTCAGCGATTTCAAGGTGAGTGTGCAAAAGTTCCCCAAACCTGGCCTAAAATTTTTCAGATTCATATTTTAAAGCCTAGCTTTGGGAGTTGTGAATGTATGTTTGCTGCTGCTTCTTGTTATTTCTTCTGTATTTGGGAAGGATGGTGGAATGGCTAGATCTTAGGAGAGTCATTGTGCCAAGTACGGTACATACTATAAAATACATTTAAAAACAAACAAAATCCTGATTAAGATAGGAAGGAATATAAGCTTGGCTAGTTGGCTTCCAAAAGCAAGACTTTCTGAAATTTGGTAGGCTATGGCATTAGGGGCAGATAGGACTCGTCAACCTGGGAAGGTAGACCATAAGAGAAGGGAAAATCTGATCCTAAATCTCTGCTGCTTGCAGGATATTCATTGCATTCTCCCCTTAAAGGCAAGTTTAGGCAATCATCAAGACTAGGACATGAAGGCTTGGTTGGGGTCTGTATCATACTGGAGCACTGCCTTGGACTTAACTTGAAAATTAAGTCAGGTTTACCAGGAATACTATTACTTAAATAGTGCCTTTATTTGTGCAGGGCCCTCTTGGCACATATATGCCTCTCCAAGTGGCTTATCACTCTGCAAGGAGAGAAAGCAAGATGAGAGCTCAACCAGGAAACAATCCTCATTCAGTAAAAATCATGCAGTCCTTCTGACAGCCCTCTTCAGTTTCTACCATTCTTCAAAGACATCTTATTTGTAACCTGCTTTTTGCTCTTCAGATTGATAGTGTTATGTTCAGGCTGACTGTGCTTATATCCTCCTGTTCTGCAGATTGATAGGAGATAAGGAAAGCCCGTCTATAATATGACTTTTCCAGATGACACAGTGAATGAAAACTGACATGCTAGTTCAACTAGAGCAAAGGGAAGCTTCATTGATTTGTAGGCGTTTTAGTTATGGACAAACTGAAGTAACCAATAATGATCCAGTGCAGTACTAAGGCTCGAGAAATCAGAAAGAAGATCAACAGTTAGACATTTGCTTTCTTTTAAAAACCAGATCAATTATGGTTCCTTACAGGTGACTGCATTGCTTCATGTAAGCGTGGGTGAAGTACAGTTTCTGGAGGCGTGTGCTCTCTCAAAATATTATTTTACCTGATCTGCTCACAGTGAGATAGACTCTTTCATTGTGTCTGGCTTAACAGTACAGTATTTAATGGGACCCTTACTTGTAATCAAAAATTACCAGCACAATCCTATGTGTCCTGTTCCGTGCCCAATAAGCACAGGACACAGGACACGTGCCCAGCGGCACTGTAGCCCATAGATTACAGCAAAGTACTGGGCAAGGTTTTGCCCAGTATCTTCTCTGGGTGATGGGTTCATGGAAAAAAGCTGTCCATGAGCCCTTACTGAAGAGGGCAGGGGAAGCCCATATAAGGCTACTTCCACTGGAGCTCAGAGCCATTTTGCTTTGAGAGCTTTCTGCCCGCCCACCCTTGAGTTAGAGCATTTTTGGGTCATTGGTTGACAGGGTCAGAAAGGAATTTTTTTCTGCCTTATTGGCACTTGGTTGGGGTTTTTCCACCTTTCCCTCAGTGAAATGATGGCTTTCCTTTGTTAGGCAGAAGAACATTGTTTGCATCAGGGTGGAAATGGCATTGGTCCAGATCAACATAGTATGTGGGGGGGGGCATAAGGGGCCTGAGGGAAGGATTGACCACAGCAAACCCAAGCATGGGTTCTGCATCTGCCTGGTTGGAATCTGCTACCAGCTCCCCAAGTGAGACCTTGCTTGCTTGGCTTGCACCATGGCAAGGTTCAACACTGGCTGACTCCCATCGTACAGGTTTGGAGTGATCCAAACCCAGCAGATCCATTCCATCAACATGGGGCTTGTGAATGATGAACTGATCCTGGGACCCAATGACATGCCAACCCTTGCCTGCCTGCTGCTGTCAATAAAGAATTGGCCTGATTTTATCCCATCACCATTGTATAGTCACATAATGTGCCTGCCTGGGCAAGTGTGCACTTAGAAGTAAGATGTGGCATTGTAACTGTGTATAAGATGGCAACCAAAGAGTTGCTTCTTTCATTATATTACTGAAGTGCTTGTGGTATAAAATTCTGAATTGGGGCTACTTGACTGGATCGCCTGAATAATATCCTTTAAAACCCAATGGGGTACAGAGGAGCATTTCCAATAGGAAATGAAACCAATATGCCATGAGTTGCTGCCAAAATTGCAAAAACCTGGAATTTGAGTTGAATATTGTGTTACTTCTAATCCAAGAATTCTGATTAACATTCCATGCTTTCAGCAAATTCAATTAGGAATCATCCATTGTTGGGCATTCTCACAATATTGGCTTTCTTCTGGAATTTTAAGCTTTTACACCAAACCATCTGTCTTGTGATATTTCTAGTTTGTGAAACTATAAAACTAATACGTGACATTACATATATTACTTTAACACAGTTTCCCCCGGGGCTTTTTTTTCAGCCAGAACTTCCTGGAACTCAGTTCCGACACCTTTCAGGTGGGTGCCATTGACATTATAAAAGAACATGATTAGTTCCGGCACCTCTTTTTCTAGAAAAATAGCACTGCTTTTCCCTAACCTGGTGCCCTTTGGAAGTTACCAAACCACAACTCCCTTACACCTGATCACTGACCATGCTGCCTGGGCCTTATGGGAGTAGGGATGAAGGAGAAATTGGAATTTGTTTGCATTTTCATGCGACACTACTAAATCCGCACTTCTCCAAATGATATGGAAACGAAAACACAGCTATCCTTTTAAATTTCCAAATTTTTGCAATGCGGTCCTCCAACAAGTGAACCATATGTACAAAAATGCATATGTTAGGGGGGAATTGATTGCAAGACATGTGTGCATTAGTCAAAACTGCATACAAAGAATGTGGTTATTAGGATAGATATTGACAAATTTTCATGAGGACTTTCTTTTGGGGGATGGTCATCACAAATTGCTATGGAAATGTGAAGAACTGAATTTAAGATTGAAAAAAAGTAGAAACTTAGAGAACCAAAACTGACAGCTCCATCCATTTCTAGATGCGAGTTCTGTTCTGTAACAACTAGGGGTTTATTGGGGGGGGGGGTTAGTTCTCCTTCCTTTACAAGGCTCACTTTCACAAATTATTCTTATTCAACAATTGTCTTCTAATTCACCTTACCTTTCCCCTGTGTGAATTTTCTTTGTTCAGCTCTGAGTTTCCAGCAGCAAGGTATTCACATATCTGTATTCAGGTATGCTGCCAGCTGCCAGTAAGGAAGACAGGACTGTGAGGAGAGTTCTTTTATAACTTTTGAAATTTATCCTGCTTTTGTGAGTCCTCCCTGGTTGGATTTGTTACTGTAGCATCTTTTAGGTTTTTGGGTCCTTGCTGCTGGGTCAAAACACTGTGGGAAATAGCATGTTGAGAGGGTCTGATATCTTGCCCTGTGCTTTGAAGGAGGCTTTGTAGGCACTGTGGATGAGTTGATTGGCCATGTCTGCAAAGACCCT